>NW_022681466.1:12675000-13875000 GCF_009764315.1 Trachypithecus francoisi
TGTCCATGCCGCCGAATGACCATCTACTAGAAAACCCGGAAACTTTTACAACACTGTCTCCACACAACAACAGAGCTGCACTCCCTCCCTCCCTCCCTCCCTCCTTCCTTCCTTCCTTCCTTCCTTTTTTCGAGACAGAGTTTGGCTCTTTCGCCCAGGCTGGAGTACAGTGGCGTGATCTCAGCTCACTGCAGCCTCCGCCTCCCGGGTTCAAGCAACTCTCCTGTCTCAGTCTCCCAAGTAGCTGGGAGTAAGGGTGCAGGCCACCACGCCCAGCTAATTTGTGTATTTTCAGTAGAGACAGGGTTTCACCATTTTGGCCAGGCTGGTCTCAAACTCCTGACCTCAGGTGATCTGCCCGCCTCAGCCTCCCAAAGTGCTGGGATCACAGGCGTGAGCCACCTCGCCCAGCCTAGATCTGCGATTTCAAGTGCGTCTTCCCTGCCCCATGTGCCATGAACCTAGGGCTTTAGAAACGGAGGGGCCAAGGCAGGTGGGTGAGGGGGTCAGTGACGCAGGAGCCGGGGTGCGGACAGGAGAGGCAGAGGGCTCAGAGATAGCTCTAGCCCAAGTTGGTTGCCCCTCTGCTAAAACAGTGCAGCATACTTTTATTTTTACAGCTTATGTCTGTGAGTGTCTAGAGACGCACCGAATCTTGAGACAACCTGCTGGCCACACTGACACGTCAGGACATCCTGGGTCCCCACCCTGCCGGCCCCAGCCTTTGGGAACCTGCTTGGTCCAAGGGCCGGCTACTGGCCCAGTTGCTCTTACCCTGGAACTCGGCTAGGCATCTGGCGGGCCCCACCCTGCCCACCTCTAGCTTAGGGCAGACATAGGAATAACTTTTTCAAGGAGGGGGAGGTCCAAGCCTTTTATTCACAGTGGAACCCTGGCCTGGACCCATAAGGGGTTCCTGTGGGAAGCCTCGACTGCCCTCCAGACCCCACGAGCCTTCTCTCTGCCCTGCTGTGTTGCCCTGCAGGGACCTCAGGCGGGGAGCCCCAGACCTGCTGCCTCATCGAAGCCAAGGCCCCCAGACCCTTGCTGTTCCGGAAGCTCAGGCGAGACTCTGGTCAGGCTCTGCCCCAACCCCCACAGAGTGGCTCGATTCCTCCCTTGCTCTGAAGACTGGGCCTGGCAGACACCAACTAGGGTGCAGCAGGCCCGGCCTGCCTCTCACAGCCCCCATGTGGGAACTGGTCACCCTCCTCCCCACTCCCAGAGGTGGGCAGGAAAGGCAGTTCTCACCCCGAAGCTCCACAGCTGTCTTGCTGCCCACACACCCACACGCCCGTCTAGGTTTCTCCAAGACCACCAGGAGCTCATCACCCTCCCCCCAGGTCAACCCCATTTCTTTTTCTTTTTTTTTTTTTTTTGATATGGCGTCTCACTCTGTCGTCAGGCTGGAGTGCAATGGCTCGATCTCGGCTCACCACAACCTCTGCCTCCCGGGTTCAAGCAAATCTCCTGCCTCGGCCTCCGGACTAGCTGGGATTACAGGCATGCGCCACCATGCCCGGCTAATTTTTTTTTTATATCTTTTTTTTTTTTTTGAGGCGGAGTCTCGCTCTGTCGCCCAGACTGGAGTGCAGTGGCGCAATCTCGGCTCACTGCAAGCTCCGTCTCCCGGGTTCACGCCATTCTCCTGCCTCAGTCTCCCAAGTAGCTGGGACTACAGGCGCCCGCCACCTCGCCCGGCTAGTTTTTTGTATTTTTAGTAGAGACGGGGTTTCACCATGTTAGCCAGGATGGTCTCGATCTCCTGACCTTGTGATCCGCCCATCTCGGCCTCCCAAAGTGCTGGGATTACAGGCTTGAGCCACCGCGCCCGGCCTTTTTTTATATCTTTAGTAGAGACGGAGTTTCACCATCTTGGTCAGGCTGGTCTTGAACTGCCGACCTCAGGTGATTCGCCTGCCTTGGCCTCCCAAAGTGCTGGGATTACAGGTGTGAGCCACCGAGCCCAGCCAACCCCACTTCTTGAGGATTCAAACGAATCTAAGGGGCGGTGGCACAGGAGGCCTGGGGCTGGTGCTGAAAGAACCCAGGCTCTGGCTTGACCTTCTAGTGATTCAGCGTCCACGCCTGTAAGACTCAAGTCCTACCTGCCCCCGGAACAGCCACAAGGCTCCAACACGTCCAGATGTGAGGCACTTGTTCACATGTGAGCTGGACCCAGGAGTCAGATGCCAACCAAACAACAGCCCTCCAGGAGGCAGGGGCCCGGATCCCCAGGCCGCAGTACTTACCAGCGCCTTCCTCTTCTGCTCGCTGCCTGTGACCACGGAGACAGAGCGGACGATGGGCTTGGTGGTGGCGGCGCTGCCAGGGCGCCGGGACACAGGCGGAGGGAGACCTGTCAGACTCAGGTCCACACCTGCCGGGCTGCGCTCCGGGGCGCTGCCGATGGCCCGGGTGCCTTTCATGGTGGACGAGGCAGGTCCTGAGCGGGGAAGCAAGAGCTGCAATGAGATGCTGTGGGTGGGGGAACTATAGTCCCCTGCACCCACCGCCTCCAGCCCAGCCTCAGCCAGCCCGGGACACCCGGCTCCACTGGCCACCAAGCTTCCCAGGAAGGCCTGTCACAACCTATGTAGCCCTCTGGCCGGTGGCAGGCTCCTCAACAGGAACAGGAGGGAGCTGTTCTGAGCCCAACGTCCAGGAGGGCCCCAGATGATGGGCAGGTGGGCAGCGAAGGCAAGGCCCGTGGGTGGGAACAAGCCAGCAGCACCCCAGAGGGAGCCTGGGCCACAGGCCACTGTCGATGTGAGCTGGGTTCTGCCATCTACCCCACACCGTGATTCTGAGAAAGTCACTGCCCGAGCCCCAGTCTCTTCTTCTGTAAAATGGACATTTGATTTTTTTTTTTTGAAATGGAGTATAGTTCTTATCACCCAGGCTGGAGTGCAGTGGTGCCATCTCAGCTCACTGCCACCTCTGCCTCCTAGGTTCAAGCGATTCTCCTGCCTCAGCCTCCCAAGCAGCTGGGATTACAGGTGCCCGCCACCACACCTGGCTAATTTTTGTATTTTCAATAGAGACAGGGTTTTGCCATGTTGAACAGGCTGGTCTCGAACTCCTGACCTCAAGTCATTCACCTGCCTCAGCCTCCCAAAGTGCTGGGATTACAGGCATGAGCCACCGCGCCCATCTCTGTAAAATACACATTTTAAAAAGGGGTTGCGTGTTGGCAAGGCGCAGCAGCTCACTCCTGTACTCCCAACACTTAGGGAGGCCAAGGCGGGCGGATTGCCTGAGCTCAGGAGTTCAAGACCAGCCTAAGCAACATGGTGAAACCTCACCTCTACTAAAAAATTCAAAAAATTAGCTGGGCGTGGTGGCGGGCACCTATAATCCCAGCTACTCGGGAGGCTGAGGCAGGGGAATTGCTTGTATCTGGCAGGCAGAGTTTGCAGTGAGCCAAGATCATGCCACTGCACTGCAGCCTGGGCAACAGAGCGAGACTCCATCTCAAAAAAAAAAAAAAAAAGTGGGGGTGGTTTTGTGAGGTCCAGACGAGGTGCTGGTCTCAAGGCCTCAAGGCCGCACTGGGCGAGCACTCACTGGGTAACGTGTTATTCCAGCAGGGGATGGGTGTTCTGACGACAGAGGGGATAAGCCTGCGGATGCTGGCTTCCTTACTTTGGAACTTCTCAGAGCAAACCCTGCCAGCCCCCAGCCCACCCCGCCTTGGCACCTCAGCTGATCTTTCTGAATGGGTCTCAGCTCGTGCATGTGCCCCTACCAAAAACCCTGCAACAGCTTCCTAGGCACAGAGAATAAAACCCACACATCCAACTCCTGCAAGATCTGACCCTGTATTCTCTGTGACCTCATCAGCTCCCCTGCTGTGTCCCTTTGTTGTGGCTTTAGCCAACACAGCCTCCCTGGTGCTCCTCAAACTCAGCCAGCTTGGCCCGGGCGTCCCCTGCCTCTAGGTCTCAGGACACTCCCTCCCTGCACTCAGAGGCCTTCCCTGAGCACCCATCACTCTTCACTCCCCATCCGGCTCTGACTCCCTTCCCGTGGCTGTACACAGTTGGCTCCAGTGCAACCCCAGCACCCGCAGGGGAAGGCGCTCAGCTGAACCAGTAGATGAATGGGAGAGGCTGGCGCCAGGAACCAACGTTGAGAATTACCTCCCTGCCGCGGCGGCCTCCAGTGGGCCAGCAGGCACCCAATCTATCGCCCAAGGTCACCCTGGGCTTCCCTCAGCCCAGCACCCCGCAGCAGGTCCCCCAAGGTCCCTTCCATGGAGAGGTGGATACCCCTACCCCCTAGAGGCTGACCCTGCCACTGACCAGGTCCAAGTCCGCAGTTATGCACTTCTGATTGTGCGGATGGAACTTAACACCCTCCTCCTGCAGGGCACTGTCCATCCCTGGCTGGACCCATGCAAGACCCTGGAGCCCAGGGCTCTGCTCTCCCAGCCCCACATGCAAGCGGCTCTGGGATGGCGAACACGGCCTCTCCATGGAAACCTCCAGGCCAGAAGAAGGGAGGCCTAGGAGGCCACTACATCTTGGATAAAACTGTGTCCCTCCCAGGACCTGAAGGGGCGGGGAGTGATGACCAGAGTCCAGACCTGGTCCCCGGCGTGGGTTGACCCTGACCCTGACCCTGACCCTGACCCTGGACAGCGAGACCAGAGCCCATGCGCAGAGCAGAGGCCTCCACTTGTCCACGGGGCAGCTCCCATCTCCCCATTTCCCCTAGGGTTTAAGGCAGCCGGGCCAGAGATGCCAGGACTGGACTCCATGTTGTCCTGGGGACCGGAGGGCAGTGGAGGGAGATGGAGGGGGTGGAGGTGGGGACCCACACCCTCAGGCACGAGCCTCTCCTCACCTGCGCGGGCTCCAGACCCCCCTCACCTGTGGGCACCCTGGATCCCCCTCCCCTCACTTCCCCCGGACCCCTCCCTCAATTGCGCGGGCACCAGATCCCCTCCTCACCTGTGCGTGCCCCATCACTTCATCACTTGACCAGGACCTCCCACCTGCGCGGGCTCCGGATCCCCCCAACCTCCGCGCGCCCTGCAACCCCATCCCTTGCCCGGGCCCCCTCACCTGCGCGGGCTGGGGGCGCAGCCGCCAAGCGGGCCTGGCGCGCGGGGCCTGCAGATTCGGCCGGCGGGGAGAGATGCGGAACCAGTCCCGCCCAAAGCTCGCGTCGGTGACCTGGCGCCCCGCCACCCCAACACTGCCCAGAGGCCCGGTGACAATGAAGCGGCCGGGGGACCGGGGTGAGCGGCGGCGGCAGATAGCAACCAGCCTGGCACCACCTCCCCAGCCCGTCACGCTGGCCCGCCTTTCCTGCGCGCGCCGACTCCGGATTGGCCCTTCACGCTCCCGCTCAGGCCGTCCCGGTAACTCATTGGGCCGCTCGGCTGTCCTTCGCGAAGTTCAAGCGTGGGAGGAGGGGCTGATAGCTGAGGGACGCGACGGCGGCGGGCGGCCGATTGGACGCGGCTGGAAAGGGGCGGGTCATGTAGGGGGCGGGGTGCCGAGGCGGCGGGCGGAGCTGGCCGGGGGCCCAGTGGTTGTGGGCGGGGCGTGAAGTGGGGGTGTGACGGGCGAGTGGGGCGTGGCAGATGTGGGCGGGGAAAGGCAGATGTGGGCGGGGCACGCAGGGCCTGGGAAGGAGACACCACGGAGGGCACTAGGAGCATGGGGCCTCGGCTCCGCTCCCGACTACCCCAGGCCGCTGCACTCCCGCGGCCCCGGGCTCCCCTGCTGTCCTAGGCCGCCCTGTCCCCACCCGCGTGCGCGCCTCCCCTCCTTACCCAGTACGACCACGAGGGCGTGTGGGCGCCTTGCTAACCTCCCTGACCTCCTTCCCTTCGCTCTGCTTTGTTGTTGTTTTTCTTCCTTCTCCAAAGTTTTAGCGCTGCGCCCCGTGCGTAGCAGCTCTGTGACTCCCCTCCCTGCGGAAGCCCTGGGGATCCTGCCCGGGTCCTCTCCAGGGAAGCATCCTTCCCCTAAAAGTCACAGCACACTGGTCTCCCCTGCCGCCGCTTTTTAAAAAGTCCAATGCTCTATAAAATAAAAAGTTTGATTTATATACAGTAAAATCCACATTTTTTGGTGAGCAGTGGAGTTGTGTAACTTAGTTACAGAACATTCTCCCTCCGGATCCCGCACCTGCTGACCGCTGGTGGCGGCTGCTCAGTTCTCTCTGTTCTCCATCCCTAGAGGCGGCCTTTTCCAGAATGTTACACAAAAGGGATGTCACGCAGCGCGTAGCCTGTGGGTCTGGCTTCTACCACTTCGCATTTTGAGATTCATGCTGGTTCCTGTTTATTGCTGAGTGGTATCCTGTAACCAGTGTCAACCACATTTGCTTATTTTATTCATCAAATGAAGAACGCAGAGATTGTTCCTGGTGCTTGGCAATTATGAATGACGCTGCCATAAACATTCACTCACCGGCTTCTGTGTGGACACAACTTTTCATTTCTCTTGTGTAAATACCCAGCAGTGGGGTTGCTGGATCATATGACAGTTTATAAGAAACTGCTGGCCGGGCGCAGTGGGTCACGCCTGTAATTCTAGAACCTTGCGACGCTGAGGTGGGCGGATCACCTGAGGTCAGGATTTCGAGACCAGCCTAGCCAACATGGCAAAATCCCGTCTCTAGTAAAAATCCAAAAAAATTACCCGTGCCTGGTGGCGTCCACCTGGAGTTCCAGCTACTCGGGAGGATGAGGCAGGAGAATCGCTTGAACCTGGGAGGTGAAGATTGCAGTGAGCGGAGATCACCACTGCACTCCAGCCTGAGCGACAGAGCAAGACTCTGTCTCAGAAAAAAAAAAAAAAAGGAAACTGCCAAGCTATTTTTTCTTTTCTTTTTCTTTTTCTTTTTTTTTTTGAGACAGAGTCTCGCTCTGTTGCCCAGGCTGGAGTGCAGTGGTGCGATCTGGGCTCACTGCAAGCTCCGCCTCCTGGGTTCATGCCATTCTCCTGCCTCAGCCTCCCAGTGGCTGAGATTACAGGCGCTCGCCACCACGCCCAGCTAATTTTTTGTATTTTTAGTAGAGACGGGGTTTCACCGTGTTAGCCAGGATGGTCTCCATCTCCTGACCTCGTGATCCGCCCATCTCGGCCTCCCAAAGTGCTGGGATTACAGGCTTGAGCCACCGCGCCCGGCCAATTTTTTGTATTTTTAGTAGAGACGGGGTTTCACCGTGTTAGCCAGGATGGTCTCGATCTCCTGACCTCATGATCTGCCCACCTCGGCCTCCCAAAGTGCTGGAATTACAGGCGTGAGCCACTGCGCCTGGCCTTCTTTTCTTTTTCGAGATGGAGTCTCATTCTGTCGCCCAGGCTAGAGTGCAATGGCATGATCTTGGCTCACTCCAACCTCCGCTTCCTGGGCTGAAGTGATTCTCCTGTCTCAGCCTCCCGAGTAGCTGGGATTACAGGCACACACCACCATGCCGGGCTAATTTTTGTATTTTTAGTACAGACAGGGTTTCATCATATTGGCCAGGCTGGTCTTCTGAACTGTGCTGACTTCAGGTGATCCACCCGCCTCGGCCTCCCAAAGTGCTGGGATTACAGGCATGAGCCACCACTCCACCGACCTACTAAGCTATTTTCCAAAGAAGTTATACAGCTCTACACTCCCACCAGTGCCACAGGCGCTGCAGTTGCTCCCCATCCTCCTCGGCTCTTGGTATTGTGGGTTTGGTTTTACTTGTTTACTTATTTATTTGTTTTTATTTTATTTATTTATTTATTTATTTTTGAGATGGAGTCTTGCTTGTTGCCCAGGCTGGAGTGCAGTGATGTGGTCTTGGCTCACTGAAAGCTCTGCCTCCAGGGTTCACGCCATTCTCCTGCCTCAGCCTCCCGAGTAGCTAGGACCACCGGCACCTGCCACCTCGCCCGGCTAATTTTTTTTTTTTAGTAGAGACAGGGTTTCACTGTGTTAGCCAGCATGGTCTCAATCTCCTGACCTCGTGATCTGCCTGCCTCAGTGTCCCAAATTGCTGGGATTACAGGCATGAGCCACAGCGCCCAGCCTGCTTTTATGTTTTTAAGTCATATTAATAGGTATGTAATGGGATCCAATATTTTATAAATTGCACTTCCCTGAAGACTAACAATGTTGAGAATCTATCTATTCATGTGCTTCTGTGTCAGATATTCATGTATCTTCTTTAGCGAAGTATCTGTTCAAATCATTTGCCTTCTTTGAAATTTGGGGTGGTTTATTTTTTACTTTTCAGTGTTCTTCAAATGGTCTTTATATGTCTTTCATGAGATGTGTGATTTGCAAATAAATTCCCCCAGTCTGTGGCTTCTTTCCATTTCTTAACTGTGTCATTCAAAGAGAAGTTTGTTTTATTTTGTTTTGTTTTTGAGATGGAGTCTTCCTCTGTTGCCCAGGCTGGAGTACAGTGGCATGATCTTGGCTCACTGCAACCTCTGCCTTGTGGGTTCAATCTACTCTCCTGCCTCAGCCTCCCGAGTAGCGGGGACTACAGGCTTGCACCACCATGCTAATTTTTGTATTTTTAGTAGAGACAGGGTTTTGCCATGTTGGCCAGGCTGGTTTTGAACTCTTAACCTCAAGTGATCTCCGACCTCGGCCTCCCAAAGTGCTGGGCTTACAGGCATGAGCCACCACACCTGGCCCAAAGAGAAGTTTTTAAATTTAATAAAGTCCAACTTTTTATTTTATTATTTGTGCTTTTTATATCTTGTATATGATGACATTGGCTAATCTAGAGACAATATTTTCTCCTCTGTTTTCCTCTAGAAGTTTTATGGTTTTTTTTTTTTTTTTTTTTGAGACGGAGTCTCGCTCTGTAGCCCGGGCTGGAGTGCAGTGGCGGGATCTCAGCTCACTGCAAGCGCCGCCTCCCGGGTTTACGCCATTCTTCTGCCTCAGCCTCCGGAGTAGCTGGGACTACAGGCGCCCGCCACCTCGCCCGGCTAGATTTTAGTATTTTTTAAAGTAGAGACGGGGTTTCACCGTGTTAGCCAGGATGGTCTCGATCTCCTGACCTCGTGATCCGCCCGTCTCGGCCTCCCAAAGTGCTGGGATTACAGGCTTGAGCCACCGCGCCCGGCCATTTTATGGTTTTAGCTTTCATATTTAGGTCTATGATTCAGTTTAAATTTTATGTAAGGTGTGAGGTATGGGCCAAGGTTCTTTTTTTTTCTGTTTTGCATATGGGGGCCCAGTTGTTCCAGTACCATCTGTTGAAAGGCTGCTCTTTCTTCATTAAGCCTCTATATGCAAAAAATTTTCAAAAAGAACCTTTACATGTTTGTAGCAGGGCAGTTGACCATATAGTCTATTCTGAACAATATACTAGTCCATTGATCTGTGTTTCCACCTTTTCACCAATACCACTTGATTAGTGCGCCTTTTTTTTTTCTTTTTTGCAGAGATGGGGGTCTCACCTATTGCCCAGGCTAGTCTCAAATTCCTAGGCTCAAGCAATTCTCCCACCTTTGCCTCCCAAAGTGCTGGGATTACAGATCTAAGCCACTGCACCTGGCCTATAGTAAATCTTGAAATCGGGTTTTCAGTCCTTTGTTCTTCTTTTTCCAAATTACCTTGGCTATTCCAATCCTTTTGAGTTTTCTTATAAATTTTAGTTTCAGCTTGTCACTATCTAAATCTGCCGACCTGTAATTTGGGAAGAATTGATACCATAATTGATGAACATGGTATATCTCTCCACTGATTTGGATCTTCATTGATTTCTTCAGTATTTTGTAGTTTTCAGCATACACATCCTACCTATATCTTTCTAATTTACACCTAATTATTTCATTTTTGGAGTGCCATTACAAATGGTAGTTTTTTATGCTTTAATGTCCCATTGTTTATTGCTATTACACAAGTGCAATTGATTTTAGTGTATTTACCCTGGAGCCTGTGTCTTTGCTAACCTCACTTCTTAGGAAGTTTTTGGTAGATTTCATGGGATTTTCGACAGTCCTGTTCTCTGTGAACAGTATGTTTTATTTCTTCCTTTCTAACGTGCCTGGCTTTCTTGTTTTTTCTTGCTTTATCGAACCGACCATGGCTTCAGTGTAATGCTGAACAGAAATGGTTAGCGTGCACACCATGGCCTTCTTTCCGATCGCAGGGGAAAAACAGTCAGTCCTTCAGCAGTAAGCACGATGTCAGCTGAGGGGTTTTTGCAGAAGCCCCTTGCCACGCAAAAGATCTCTTACATTTCTAGCTTGTGAAATTGAGGAGCGTTTTGGGGTCATGAGTGAATGTTGAATTTATTTTGTTTCTTGCTTTTTCTGCATAAGATGAACATGCGGTTTTTCTTTACTGTTAATATGATGGATTGAATTACACTGATTTTCATAGGTTGAAACCGCCTTGCATTCCTGGGATATATTCCACTTATAGTGATGTATTATACTTTTCATATATTATTGGATTCATTTTGTTGTTTTCTTGAGGAATTTTGCATCTGTATTCCTGAAGGATATTGATCTCTAGTTTTCTAGACCAAGTGTACATGGAACATCCACCAAGATAAACTATATTCTTGGCCATAAAACAAACTTTAACAAAAGTTTGAAATCCTTAACAAAAGTGTGAGGCCAGGCACAGCAGCTCATGCCTGTCATCCTGATACTTTGGGAGGCTGAGGTGGGAGAATTGCAGGAGGCCAGGAGTTGGAGACCAGCATGGGCAACACAGCGAGAGCCCCGTCTCTACCAAAAAAACAAAAACAAAAACAAAAAACCATGTGTGGTGACTGAGGCATGAGGATTGCTTAGGACTGCTTGAACTCAGGAGGTTGAGACTGCAGTGAGCCGTGACCGCACCACTGCACTAGGTGATAGAGCTAGAGTGCAATGGCACAATCAAGACTCACTGCAGCCTTGACCTGTGGAGTTCAAGCAATCCTCCTGCCTCAGCCACCTGGGTAGCCGGGACCATGCCTGGCTAATTTTTTTTTTTTCTTTTGTAGAAATGGGGTCTTGCTATGTTGCCTGAAATCTTTAAACAATGTAACAGAAATCATACAAAATATGCTATCAGAATTAAATCATAACATAATATGCTTTAAAATAACCCATTGGACAAAAAGGAAGTCTCAAGATAAATTTAAAAATATTTAGAGCTAGGCCGGGCGCGGTGGCTCAACCCTGTAATCCCAGCACTTTGGGAGGCCGAGACGGGTGGATCACGAGGTCAGGAAATCGAGACCATCCTGGCTAACACGGTGAAACCCCGTCTCTACTAAAAACTACAAAAAACTAGCCGGGCGAGGTGGCCGGCGCCTGTAGTCCCAGCTACCCGGGAGGCTGAGGCAGGAGAATGGCGTGAACCCAGGCGGCGGCGCTTGCAGTGAGCTGAGATCCAGCCACAGCACTCCAGCCCGGTGACAGAGCGAGACTCCGTCTTAAAAAAAAAAAAAAAAAAAATTTAGAGCTAAATAAAAATTTAAATGTACCAAAATTCACAGGATGCAGCCAAAGTAGTGTTCACAGGAACTATTTATAGCATTACAATGCTCATATTAGAAAATAAAGGTCACGAATAAATCATCTAAACTTCCACCTTAAAAAACTGAAAAAATAGGCCGGACACGGTGGCTCACACCTGTAATCTCAGCACTTTGGGAGGCCGAGGCAGGTGGGTCATGATGTCAGGAGATCGAGACCATCCTGGCTAACATGGTGAAACCCCATCTCTACTAAAACACAAAAAATTAACCTGGCACAGTGGTGGGCGCCTGTAATCCCTGCTACTTAGGAGGCTGAGGCAGGGGAATCACTTGAACCCCGGAGGCGGAGGTTGCAGTGAGCCGAGATTGTGCCACTGCACTCCAGCCTGGCGACAAAACGAGACTCTGTCTCAAAAAAAAAAAAAAAGAAGAAGAAACTGAAAAAATAAAAATAAGCCCAAAGCAGAAGAAAGGAAACAATAAAGAACAGAAATTAGTGAACTAGGAAACTGAAAAACAAATTAGTGAAGTAGAAAAAAATAAAACCAAAAGTTCGTTCTTTGAAGAAACTAACATTAATAAACTGCCTGACCAAGAAAAAGGGAAAACAAGTGACCCATATTAGGAATGACAGGAAGAATGTGGTAGTGTGACTACAGCCCCACAGGCATGAAATGAAGAATAAAGGAATACTGCAAAAAACGGAATCACAAATTCAGCAACTGATATAAAATGGACCGATCCCCTGAAGACACAAACTGCTGAAATTAGAAATAGAGAACCCACAGAGTCTATTATTTATTTAACAAACTGAGTCTCATAGTTTAAAACCTTGCCATGAAGGTTAACTGCCAGAAGAGTGCCACTGGGGGGGTTCTACCACGTTTCAGGAGCAGCGCGGTCCCTGCTCTGAGGAAAGCAGTCCTGTGTGTGCCCCTTACTGATGACATTTCTATTAAAATGCACATCCACAAAAAAGAAAAATAAATGGCCGGGCTTCATGTAAACAGTAGTGTTTATTCAGAACGCATAAACCCCAGCGCTCTCGGAAGGTTCTTCTGAGACGGACCAGAGGCTCCAATCAGAGGCTTCGTGTGCAGGAAGCAATTACAGCAGGAAGGAGCAGGGGAGAGCCAGGGAAGGGCCACGTGGGGATCTGAAACTTGAAACGGTCAAAGACCAGACAGCACAAGGCAGCCGGGACAAGACACCCTCCACCCCCGTGCACCAAACCCAGTCTCGGCCCCCAGCGCACCCCGAAGGGATGAGGAGGCGGTGGCTTGCTGCTCATGACCTCCTGGGGAGGAGGGAGCTGAGATCAAAATGAAATAAAGAACCTGGTAGTCACTTCCATATTCACACAAGAAACTTCATGTCTGAGGGCAAGACAAGCAGGGGCTGCCCCCTGGGACCCCTGAGATCAACCCTTCTGAGGCCCTGCCACCTGCCTATCCCTTGTAGGGATTCAAGTCCAAATAGCCAGAGCCTCTGGCAGAGGAGATGGGGGAAACTGAGGTAGCCCTAGGGTCCTCCTCTCAGGTCAAGTTGCCTGGAGACGGTAGCAGCTGCGGTTGAGGCTGCTCAGGAAACACAGAGCCCCCCAGGCAGCAGCTGAAGCTGACGACTCCAGGGCCAGGCCATCGGGTCAGGCGTTCAGGAACGCAAAAGCTGACGGCTCTGAGCCAGGAGGCTCTTTGACTGCTGTCCTCTGGGATGATGTTTGGGGGGCTCGGGGAGCATCAAGGCAGGACTCTCCTGCAGCAGCGCCGGCCCCCACCAGGCGGGGGCAGGCCACCAGCTCCATACCAGCAAACAAGGAGTCGCGGCTCCACGCACAGTTGCTGGGGCCTCTCTTTGGGCTGTCTGTGCCCCCTAGGACCTGTTCAGGTCCCCACCCCCTGCTTTCTGCCAGTCTGGCCTTGGCCTTGCTGGGGTCTCCGCAGGCTGGAATGGGGGAGGCATCCGGGGGTGGGGTGGGCACAGGGCTGGGTGGCATCCCAGATGAGGGAGCAGGGCTCTGGCATGAGACTGCGGTTGAACTCAGAGGCTGGAGGAAGAGTTGGCTCCCAGCGAGAGGCACAGCATCGGTCAGCAGGTCAGATGGGCCTGGGAGGGCAGCTGTGGGGCCAGGCTCGGCTGAGGTGCCCCCGGCAGGGGACAGCTGCCCACAGGAGGCCTCAAAGTGCCTCAGGATCTGAAAGAGGAAGGAAGGAGGAACCAGAGAGGTTCCTATGCAGCCCTGGAAATTGTGGGGACCAGGGCCCACCTCTCCCTAGGACCTCCTCAGTTCTTCCACTCAGAGGGCAGGGCCAGCTCTGGGCAGAACGCCGGCTGCCAGGAGGGGGCTGGAGCAGTGCACCCAGTTGTCATCCCAGAGAGCAGCTGTTGGGCTGGTGCTGGCGACAGGGGGCAGGTGTCACACACACACCTCAAATCTTGTTCCTTCACTCACTACTATACCAATGGACACCCTCCCCGTCATAACCCACCAGGCACTGCTGGAGGGAGTGAACACACGTGGCCCGGCACATCTGGGTGTTTCCAACTGTTGGACGCAGGGTTCTTCCAGCATGCCCGTTTTAGAAACCCCACTATGAGGTTCCCCTGCGGTGGTGCAAACCCCAGGCTCACTTGTCGCTCTGACTGAAAGGTGAGCTAGATAAGGATGACTTGGAGATGGGTGACTGAGGACATGTGTTTCCAGCAGCCAGGGAGAAAACAGGAAGAAAGAAGCTGGGGGTGTCCACAGGCAGAGGGAGGGTGCCAGGGCCTGGCAGCAGAGAGAGGCCTCCCAGTGTGATTCCAGCAGCCTCCAGGCAGTTCAGAGTGTTCAAGTGCACAGAGATCAATGGAACCACTTCTGCCCTCCGGAGCTTGGGAGCTGAGCATGAGCTGGGTCATGGGTGGCAAACTGCATGTGCAGTCAGGGAGGGCTTCCTGGAAGAGGTGGGTGTAAGCCGAGACACAAGGGCAGGAACATTAAGGCAGAGGAGTTTGGGGGCTTCCAGGAACAGGTAGAGGCCAGTGTACTGTGAGTGCTGCGGAGTTGGGGTGGAAGGCAGGAAGGGAGTAGGGAGGTGAGGACCCTGACTCACTGCTGCTCCCTCTGCCAGTGGGACAGGGACTCAGGAGGCGGGTCCGGGAAGGGCTGACCAAGCACCAGGCAGGGACAGGGTGGCCGTGGACTGCAGTGTATGTCCTGCTGTACCCTTGGACCCCGGTGTGTGTGGTACTCTGCAGCTGCCCACCTTGGTGGCCTTGTTGGTCACAGGTCCCGGGCTGCCCATGCTGAGCTCCTGCAGCCGCGGCCGGGTGCGGAGGAGGATGTGCTCCTGGGGAAGGAGGTCGGCGCTCCCCAGGGAGGCGATGGCACACAGGGCCCTCTGCGGACAAAGCGAGGGGATATCAGCACCCATGGGGCAGCAGGTCCATGCCAGGAAGGCCTGACTGGCCATCTCTCTCCCTATTCTCCCTCCTCCTCAATGACCAGAGTGCCAGGAGGCACCAGGGACAGCTCTACCAGAGCCCTGTCCCCACCGCCTTACACCCCAGCTCCCAGACACCAGAGCCCTGTCCCCACCGCCTTACACCCCAGCTCCCAGACACCAGAGCCCTGTCCCCACCACCTTACACCCCAGCTCCCAGACACCAGAGCCCTGTCCCCACCACCTTACACCCCAGTTCCCAGACACCAGAGCCCTGTCCCCACCGCCTTACACCCCAGTTCCCAGACACCAGAGCCCTGTCCCCACCGCCTTACACCCCAGCTCCCAGACACCAGAGCCCTGTCCCCACCACCTTACACCCCAGCTCCCGAACACCAGAGCCCTGTCCCCACCGCCTTACACCCCAGCTCCCGAACACCAGAGCCCTGTCCCCACCGCCTTACACCCCAGCTCCCGAACACCAGAGCCCTGTCCCCACCGCCTTACACCTCCAGAGCCCTGTCTTTACCGCCTTACACCCCAGCTCCCGAACACCAGAGCCCTGTCCCCACCGCCTTACACCCCGGCTCCCGGACACCAGAGCCATGTCCTCCCCAGCTCCTGGACAGACCCCAGCGAGAAGCACATGATCTGCTGCTCTGATCGCCTTACCTTCATTCCTCTGCACACCCCCGCAACATGCCCACGCGTGTCCACACTTTCATGTGCACGCACACACACACAGGCACATACATACACAACCACACACATGAAGTCACGTACACACGCACACATGCACAGGCATACACACACAGGCACATGCATAGACACAGGCATGTGCACATGCACAGCCACACACACAGGAATGTTCACACACAGGTATGCCCATACAAGCACACACACGCACACACACACACAGGAACGTCCGCACACAGGCATGCGCACAGTCACGCCCTCCCGCCCGCATGCGCAGCTCACCAGTTGCGTGCACTCACTGGTCCCACGCAGGTGGCAGGTCAGCAGCTGTAGCACAGCCTCACAGTTGAGCAGTCCACACCTGCACAGAGGGGACGCCTGGGTGGTGAGTGCGGCCCGTCCCCTCCTCCCTCACCCAGGGTTGGGGCTGGGGCAGAGCCGGGCGGGTCCAGGCGCACTCACGCTTTGATGAAGCGCTGTGCCTCCTCGCGGCTCAGGAAGGCGCGTGGTCCCCGAGTCACAGTCCTCACCAAGCTCAGCTCCTGCTGACAGTCACTCAGGGCCACCACCTCAACTCTGCCAGGGGGCATGGCCGGGTCAAGGGTGAGTTGGGGCCGTGCCCCCACCCCTGCCTCACCCTGGGGAGAACCTGGAGAGCAGGAGCCGCGCTGGGAGGGGGCGGTGTGGTGGCTCCGAGACCACTCCCGCATATCCAGCAGCTCCCACTCACCTTTCTGGCAGGTCGCCCGGCTCCCGGCTGGCCCCTGAATGGCTGTCGCTGCCGGAATGACTGCCCGAGTCTGAGACCCTGCTCAGCTCACTGTTCTGGGAGGAATTCTGAGAGCTGGGGCTGCTGTCCAGCTCGTCCCAGCCCCCTCCGGCCTGCCCAGGCTGATGCCCCACGGCTGGAGGAAACAGGATGGCCCGTGAGATCCCCAGGGCTTCAGGCCAGCCCCATGCCCACCTCCCGGGGCCCTGGACCAAGGCCTTGGGGACCAAGGCCTTGGGGACTGAGTCCTGAGCTGAGGATGGGTGGCCACCTTGGCTCCAGCTTCAGCAAACACCAGCCCCAGTGGGCAACTGCTTCCACCTCGGGTCCCGTCCCCTCCTGCTGTGTGGGAGGCCCTGGGATTTGCCTCCATGGCTGCAAAGCCCCAGCGGTGACAGGAAGCAGTGACCCAGACCCCAGGGGGAGGAGCCCTCGCCTCGATACCTCGGGGACCTGGAATAGCCCCGGGGAGTGGGTTCCCCAGGGTTGGGGGACCGTGGCTGGCTGAAGGCATCGTGGCAGGCTGGTAGGTGTCACCCCGCGGCAGGAGCCTCTGGGTACTGGGACTCTCGGGCCCGGGGCGCATGGCGTTGGCCACCACCTCTGCGGCCTTCTGGATGGTGGAGAGGAAGGCTTCGCCTGCCGAGCCTGCACCTGAGGAGAGGGAGATGGGACGGCCGCCCAGTGCGGCCCCCACCCACGTTCTCTGGGAGCGGGGTGCCCGCATGGGCTCCCTGCTCAGGCTTGGGGAGGTCGGGGTACACGCTGCAGGTAGGGAGGCCTCCAGGTGGGCCCCAGGCCCTCTGGAAGCTCCCGGTGGACTCCACTTTGGCATTCCCACGCCCAGTGGCCTGGACACCCCAGCTCACAGCAGTTATGCCTCCATCCCTCTGCTCTGTCCTCTGGGGGTGAGGGTGTCCTAAGGGGCTTGGGCTCGGCCTTGGCTCAGGGAGGTGTGTCCAGGGCTTGGGGAGGGGCCGGCCTCTCCCGCGTGAGCTCCCTGTAGAAGGTGCCCCCACACCAAAGTGTCAGCAGGAGCCCTGGGCTGCATGCAGGACAGTGTGACACAGCCTAACGGTGAGCGGCGAGACACCGCCTGGGGTCTGGCAGCAGGGCACAGCTGGGCCGGGGGCTGGGTCCCAGCTGCAGGCAGTGGTGCCACCTGTGGTTCTTCTGGCGCTAACAAGTAGTTGTCCACTGGCACTGCCTCAGCTTGTAACAGCTCCACACGGGACTGCCTGAGTTACTCACACTACAGCCAGGGGCACAGCCCTCAGCCCCTCTCGGAGTGGGACTCACCCCTGCCATGGGGCCCAGCCCTGATTTCTTGCTCAGCCTGGTTTCTCTCGCCTGTCCGTAAAGCAGCCCTGGCCACACCTGCCCCACCCCCACGGCAGCAGTGGGGACAGCCACAGGAAGGGCTGAGGCCGTGTAGGGGAGGAGACGGGGGGCAGCAGCTACCAGGTGGGGCAGCATGGTCCGGCCCCCACTGCCCTCCTCATCCCTGTACCCTGAGATGCCGGGGCCCATGCAGGCCCTTCCCACTCACCGGTGCGGCCATGTTCCTTGCTGTAGCCGAAACCCTGGAGGGTGCTGTGCGGCCTGGCCTGGGAGCCCATGCCTGCAGAGGGTCCTCTGTCAGCGGCAAGTCGGCCCCCACCGTCGGCCCTGCCCATGGGTGGCACAGATGCCGAGGACACTCAGGGAGGCAGAAACCCGGTGCCGGGACTGGACACAGTCCCCTCAGTCACCTACCTGTGGCAGGCGGGTTCCCCAGAGGCTGGGAGGGAGCCAGTGGCAACACGGTGTCCGAGAACAGGGTGCTCCCCAAGTCCTACACGGGGAGGCGGAGGCCCTCAGCGTCCTCATGCCGGGGCCTGCTATACTCGCCCTGCCACTCGTATCAGCTCTGTTCTGTCCCCTGGATACTTCTCCTGAGCCACTCAGTTGGACACAGGCTCTGTGTCCACCAGCAAGGAGCAGAGGCAGGGGACCCGGGCAGGAGAACTGCAAACCCCCCAGCTGACATCCTGGCCCCACTCCTGCCCCTCTACAGGAGGAAGGGCACCCCGCAGAGCGACACTGCTCCTGGGCTCACCTGCGCGGCCGCCCGAACCTTCTGGTACAAGCTGTTCCCGTGCAGAGGATCTGGGGGCCCCGCAAAAGCTGCAGAACATAAAAGGCAAGTGGGGGGCAGGGCTGAGCCTGGCACCGCTGCTCCCTGCAGAACATGGTGAACTGGGCCCACTCCGGGGTGACAAGTTCCTGCCACCCAGGCCCTTCTGTCACGGCCACTGGCACGCCCTCCTCCAGGACCCCACAGAGGCCACACCAGAGCAGACCGTCGGCTCCCCCCACCCATGCCCCACAGAGGCTCTCCACGCAAACACCTCACCTCCCCCAGGGCTGGCAACCCCTGGTGCCTGAGCTGGTGCGGCCTCCCCGCAGCCCACTCTCCCTGCCCCAGGTGCACCAGGGACCCCTCGGAGGCTTCTGGGGCCTGGAGGGAGAAACCAGCCTTCTTATCACAGCCTGAAAGCTCCACCTGGACCCACCCATCCCCAGTCTCAGCCGCCGCGGGCTCCCCGGCCCTGAGAGTTCCTCTCACGGTGAACTGGGACTTCTTTCCTTAAATCTTCCGGCCCCAGGGCCCCCTGAGCCTGCACCCGGAGCCGAGGCATCCTTTCAGGGCTCATGCTGAGAGCCGCACCTCTGAGAACCCCTGGAGAGCCTCAGTCACAGACGAATCCACTCGCGCCCCTTGGCTGCCTGTCTCCACCCTGGCAGGCTGGCCCTGTGATTCGCAGACGACGCCCCTGGCTGTCCCTGGGCCCAGGGTGGCAGCCGTAAGCTGAGTCAGTGGCTGGATAAACTGACCCCCTGCAGCTGCCATCTTCCCGCAGGAACCCAGGGCACTCGCCTGCCAACTCGCGCTGGCCCTCCTCTGTGACAGAGCAGGAGCATCACCATCTCGGACAAGCCCCTCATTCTAAAGTTCATCTTAACCAAAAACCGCCTAAATCCAAAGGGCATCAGCCTAATGGCTAAAGTCAGCACAACCATAAACTACAAATAACATCTCCAACCAGAAACACTCCAAACTCCTTCCCCACCAGAGACATGCCAGCCCGAGATAACCCTCCTCCGGCCGGGAAGACGCCAGCTTTCAGAAAATCCACCTCTGGGCTGGCAAGATGTCTGTCCCAAGATAACCTCCCATCCTTCCAACCCTGCCATGAGCTTCTCCACACACATAAACATTCTGAGCTTCTGATGAGCCCCTCACCCTAAAACCAATACACACTCTCAGTCTGTAAGAGAAAGGGCTTCTGACCACAGTCGGCTGGGGGCGCCTCTCAGGTTTTAACTAAAGAAAACCTGTCTTGGGCCGGGCGCGGTGGCTCAAGCCTGTAATCCCAGCACTTTGGGAGGCCGAGGCGGGCGGATCACGAGGTCAGGAGATCGAGACCATCCTGGCTAACACGGTGAAACCCCCGTCTCTACTAAAAATACAAAAAACTAGCCGGGCGAGGTGGCGGGCGCCTGTAGTCCCAGCTACTCGGGAGGCTGAGGCAGGAGAATGGCGTAAACCCGGGAGGCGGAGCTTGCAGTGAGCTGAGATCCGGCCACTGCACTCCAGCCTGGGTGACAGAGCAAGACTCTGTCTCAAAAAAAAAACAAAAAAACCCCAAAAAAACAGAAAACCTGTCTTTAACTGCCAGCTGCGTTTTGTGTTTCTTTCCTCTTTCTGACTCTCTGTGTGTGTGGGGTGGGCCATCCTCGCTGCACACCCGCCGTCTGGGGCGGGGCGCCCCGTCTCTCATGTGCAGCATCTGGCACCTGCCTTCCTCACGGGGACTGTCGTGATACCTCCCACAGCCTGTGCGTCGCCCAGGGCCAGTGCCCAGGCACGGCAGGCGACAGCCATCATCCACAACTGCCTCTGCACAGGAGAGACTCTAGTGCCAACAAGAATCCAGGGTCTGAAGAACAGCCTTTCGCATCCTTGGGGCCTGCCGTGCCCCATCCCCCCACCTGCTGCAGCCCCCACCCCAGGGCATGTCCCCGAGACCACTGAAGCCACAACATACATGCACCAACCACAGCCACGGGAGTGGCCTGGGAGCCCGGGGCCCTCTGACCTGCTGAATGGTGAGGATAAATGGCTGCTACTGCCTTGGCCCCAAAGCTGTGAGGCGCTCTATCAGGATGGCGAGAGCACCCTCACACAGCCGTTCCTTCAGGGGCATCTACCGCCTAAGTCATGTGTCACAACTGTCAATGGCCCAGGGCACTGGCCCCTGAGGGACACCTAGAGCTGCATGCCCACTTGTCACAAAGTGGGGCAAGACTGGTTTCGACGCCGGTTTTGGGGTGAGCCCCGTGGACGGACATGCTCAGGGTCTCCATAACCAAGCAGCAGCATGACAGAGACTCAGTCTCCCTCCCCAGAATTCCCCTCTCAGGGGCTGGGCTGGGGTCCAGACATGGTGTGCCCAGTGACCATCTGGAGCCCCATGGAAGATCTCAGGCCAAGCCCCCACAAGTCCTCATTAGGCAGAGGCACAAGGGACTGCCCCCCAGCCTGCGGGACGGCTCCCCCAGACCCACCTGCTGCCTGGACAGACCGACTGGCCAGGGCCCCGCCTCTCCTGCCTCCCAGTCCCGCCCTCCCATGGCTTCCCTCTGTCTTGGGCTCTGAGGAGCAGCCCTAGAACAACAACCCACAGCCTGAGGAGGACGTGTGAACAGGCACTGAGTCTGCTACGTGTGGGCACTGGGATGGAGGGGGAAGACCTGTGGGGCACACAGAGAAACAAACAGTGGCACCCGGGGCAGCAAGCACAGGGACAGACGCAGTGAAGGCCCAGGGACGCATGGGAGGCACGGAGGACCCAGCGGAGGGAGGGGCAGGGCACGTCAGGGGAGGCCGAGTAGGCCAGCTGGGGTGAGGGTGGGCAGCAGGTGGAGAGGCCAGGGATGGGCCAGGATCAGCAAGGCAGGTCTTTGATGGGGACCAGGCCCAGGTGAGGGCTCTGGCTGAAGTCTTCCTTCTCAAGCCTGGAGGATTTGTCACCCTCCCCCATTGTCCAAAGCCCCTGTACCTGCAGCTTCCTGGATGAAGGCAGAGTTGCGTTTGAGGATGAGCAGGAAGGAGGAGGAGCCGTGGCTGCACAGATAGAGCAGGATCTTCAGCACCTGGGGAGTGGGGCGGTTAGCAGTGCTGGGCGGGCCGGACACAGGACACCCAGGGCAGGGCCCAGGGCACCCAAAGGGCACAGAGCTGCTTGCCACCCTGGGCCGCTCATCTGCTCCTCCAGCCTCACCACCGTGGGCCGGGCCGCAGGCCTGACCCTTGACCACCCGGGGGCTCACCTTGAGCTTCCCGTGGCCGGAGCTGCTGTGCAGGCGGCTCAGGAGGTACTCCAGCAGGCACTGGCTGCTGCCCGGAGACTCGTGGGAGATTTCTGTGGCACGCTCGGGTTAGGGAAGGGCGAGATGGTGAAGGCTGCGCCGGGCCGCAGGGAGACCGGGCCCTGGGACCTCTCAGTCCATGCTCCCTGGAGGCGCCTACTGCAGGCTCTGCGGTCAGGAGCGCAGGGCCTCTCAGGTCTCCTGTGCCATCAGTACTGCAGCCTTCAGACCCCACCCACGGCTGCTTACAATGATAAAGGAGCTGCGGATCCCCCTAGGGACGGCACAATCCCCAGGAACCCTTCGCACCACTCTGGACCCTGCCATCCATTCTTTCCCCCACACGGCACGTCGAGGAAGGATACTAGCAATCTCTTCAAACAGGTAGCCCGGACATGGGACATCATCATCCGATGTCCCCTTCAGAAGAATCGGGAGCTGAAAGGGAACCAGAGCCCCGCCATGATGAGGTGCCATCTCCCACAGGGGTGGGTCCACAGCCCTCCAAAGGGGATGGAAACGGCCCACCTCTCGCTATTGACATGGCCGGAGAGAGGCCTGGGAAGGGGTGAGAACTGTGCTACTGGCCACAGGGAGGCTGCAGCAGGGTCCTCTCTCAACAGTCAAGGATGAACAGCCTTGGAGAAGAGGCAAATCAGTGGTGGTTCTCCACGGAGGAGCTGTGCCACTTGGGTTATGATGGGACACAGCCCCCAGCCTCCCTGCACTTACCAGCACGTAAGGCTATTTGAAAGTACTTCTCCTGCACCTACCTACTGACTAGCAAAGCCAAACAAGGCCCAGGCAAGCCCTTTTCCATGCAGGGGATTATGAATGGTTCCACCTCCCAAGAGCCCGGATTGGCAGAGTGACAGCTGCTCAGCCTGACTGGCTCCATCGCTCCCCAAGAACCAACTGATGTCGTGTGTTTTATGTTCGCTAACAGCAGATGTACTTATTCGTTTCATGCTTACTTACTGGCACAAAGATGTACGGTTTATAGGGATGAAAACTGGAACCACCCATTTTTGCATTATTCAGTTTCAGGACAGAATAGAGTTCAAGAGTATTTAAGAGGACAAGCATGGGACCGACCATGTGAGTTGATGAAGCCTTTCAGTTGGAAGGGCGGAGATCTAGTGACAACACACGAAAATGTGGACCTGAAGTGTTTCCTGAGGCTGTGGACACACATCACTGACACTACTTGCCCACCAAGCCCTAAGGGGAGCTAGACAGGTTTGCAGGTGACAGCTGACAACTGCAGAACGCAGCACAGAACAACTCTGTCCAAACCTTGCACTGAGAGCCTTGACCAACCCTAGCGTGACTTCTGGTAGCCGAAGGCCGCGTCCTGGGCCCACCCAGCCCCCTCTGAGGTCCAGCCTAGGAAAGCTGAGGGCTGACCAAAGAGGGCAGTTTGCTCAGGACGACACCTGGGAACTGGCCCGGCCTCTCCTTCTCAGAGGGTTTACTAAGAGGGGCTTACAACGGTGTGTCCTTCCCCGTCCCTTCGAAATGTCTGTGTTCTCTGCAACCCAGGGGTGCCTCTCCAGGACCGGGGTCCTCTGAAATGCCACCGTCAGGGAGGACGGCGGGCCGCCAGGCCACCTGGGCGCCGGCAGCACGGACACAGCGGCTCCACGTCCACTGGGTCCGCCGCTCCTTCCCTCCTGTCAGAGCCCACTAAATGCTGGCCGAGGCCTGTTCGTTCCCCCAGGGTCTGGCTGTGCCCATCGCCCTTGCGCTCGGTGGGTCCGGCTTGGGAGGCCCCGGGACGGCGCGGCGGGCGGACAGCTCGGGGCGTCGGCGCGGGCGAAGGGGCTAGGAGCAGCTACCCGACGCGGAGACGCAGGGTCAACGGCTCAAGCCCGGGGCGAGTCCGGGGAACGCGGTGCTCGAGAGAAGCCGTGGGGCCGGGGCCCGGGCGGACCGCCCTCACTCACCCGGTGTAGAAAGCTCAGGCGGTCCCGTAGCGGCGGCGCGGCAGCCATGATCCAAGTCCCCTCCCGGTCTGCCCCGCTTCCGCCAGGCCCGGGCTCTCCAATCACTGCGCGGGTCTGGCTCCGCCGGCCAATCCTTCGCGGTGGGGCGGGCCCTGAGGTTGGCTTCGTAAACAATTTGAGCCTAGGCCAATCCGAAGTCCCAGGGCACAGACAGACTAGGACAAGAGCCAATTGCAGGGGCTCTGGCCAATTAAGACGCTCAGGAAAGGTTATGGGCGGAAGCGCCGACCTATCAAGCTGCTTGACACCGGAAGAGGATGGACCTAAGATGACGGCGTCCAGGGGCGCTGGAACAGCCGCTCATGTCGGTGAACGGAGCTGTGTGGGGCCGCGTGCGAAGCCGCCTCCGCGCTTTTCCCGAGCGGCTGGCCGCCTGCGGGGCCGAGGTGAGGAGCCTCGGGCAGGCCAGTGCTGCTGGACAGGAGGAGCAGCGCGGGGAGGTGACTGGGAGGGAGGGCGGTGACGGGGTCAAGGAACCCCATGACCCGCGCCCATCCCCTCCGCAGGCCGCGGCGTACGGCAGGTGCGTGCAGGCTTCCACGGCCCCGGGCGGCCGCCTGAGCAAGGACCTCTGCGCGCGGGAGTTCGAGGCCCTGCGGAGCTGCTTCGCCGCCGCGGTAGGTGGGCGCGGGCCCCTCCTAGCCCTTCCCCTCCAAGATCCAGGGGACCCCAGCTTTCCTTTGCTTTCCCGTTGGTTCAAGGTTTGAGCGCCTGCCGCGTGCTTTAGACGCCGGCTGACCAAACCACCGAGCCACCGACGAGCCCGCGAAACCTCGGCCGTCCAGGGCTTGTCCCTGCGTATTTGTAAAACGGGACTGGCACCAACCTCAGAAAGAATGGGAAATATGTGCACTAAAGCGCCTGGTAAAACGCGTAAGCTTTCGTGTTAGCACTGCCGCCAAGGGGTATCAGGCCAGGATCGACCCAACACAGGACTCCCAGAAAGTGCCCAGCACCTTCCGGGTCTTCATCTCCCTCACTTGCAGCCCGCCCCGTGCAGCTGCAGTGGTGGATTCCTTCAGCACCTGTCCTGCCGGGCACCCCCAGCCACCCTCACAACTGGCACGATAGGGCTTCTTGCCCGTGGGGGCTTTAAGTCATTCTGAGGCTGGTTCCCTAAGTGTCAGCCTCTCTGGGTATCACCTCAGTGTATCTGGGGTAGGCCTTGATGCCAGTGCTGACTCTTGTTTACTGGGAGCTATTAATCCGGAGATTTGGACCAGAGAAAGGGTAGTTGAACAAGAGCTCCATGGCCTTCATCCCTACCCGGCCCTAGCAGCCTTGGATCCAGGGGTGGGTGACTCATCAGAAGCTGCACTTGTTGCCGGGTACGGGGGCGCACGCCTGTAATCCTACCGCTTTGGGAGGCTGAGGCGGGTGAATGGCTTCAGCCTAGAAGTTTGAGACCAGCCTGGGCAACATACGGAGACCCCGTCTCTACAAAAAAAAAAAAAAATTAGCCGGGCCTGGTGATGTAGTCCCAGCTACTTGGAGGCTGAGGTGGAAGATCACTTGAACCTGGGAGGTGGAGGTTGCAGTGAGCCGAGATTGCGCCACCGTACTCCAGCCTGGGCGACAAAGCGAGACTGCATCTCAAAAAAAAAAAAAGTTTGGGGGCTCTTGCTTTCCCTTTATGAGAGCTTGGGTTCCAATGTGGCGTCTGGTGGGGGTTCAGAGGAGGGTGCAGCAGTGAGTTCCATGACAGTGCCATGAGGCCCTTGTCCCATGGACAAGTGGCCCAGAGAACTGGCCCTTGGGGCCCAGGCTCCAACCAGTTGAGCCCCCACCACATGCCAGCACCACGTTCTCTGTAACGTATTTGCATAGAACACGACATTTAGTGTGGTAGCTTTCTTTTGAGCCATATCTAACTTGGAAGCAAGCCATTCAGACAAAACACTTTATCTTGCAGGCCAAGAAGACGCTGGAGCGAGGCTGTTAGGAGGGACTCAGCTTCACACCTGTCTGCTGCCGTGGGTGCGGTGCCCTCATCCTGATGGCCCCTCGTGGCACACATTGAATGCCTAGGGCAGAAAGGAAGTGGGAATGGCGAAGATGTGACGTTCCTGGGTGTTAGATCCTGTGTTTCTTCTTCTTAACAAGTTGAGGCGTGGGTAGAGCAGGAATTGGTTTTCCAGTGTTGTGTCTGTAAATCTGAGTTAGAGTAAGATGTAATGGAAGCCACGATAAAGACTCCGTTAAGTCCTGCAGCCTGGGGCTTACTGTGTGCAGACTGTGACATGTGGGTCTTGGCCTCTCCGAGGTGGAATGGGGGGGCCCAAAGCCTTTCCCCCAAAACTGGAAGGGCTGGGACTTGGGGACACCCTGCCTCAAGGCCCCCATTTTAAAACATTCTCACTAAGGTATTTAATGTGAATCTGGTGAAGCCTGCAGATCTCGCTATAGGTATACAGCACACACCAAAGACAAGGACGTCAGCACCACGAGGGGACATTCCGTGGGGCAGGGTCCTCGCAGGTGGCTTTCCTGGACACGGGGCAGGGCGGGGGCTCTTCACAAAAGGGCCTGAGTCTCCGAGAGGGGCCTGTGTAGAGCACCAGCAGCCACTGCCCCTCCTGTGTGGGGTTGGTCGCTCCCCTCAGCAGCCCAGGTACGTCACTGATGGCACCTGCCTCTCGTTCCCCCTCCCTGTCACATCACGTGACCTAAAACTAAGGTGAGAAGGGTCACATCCTGATGCTGCCCAGGCACTTGTTGACCTTGAGACCTGGGAGTCCGTGGGGCCTGAGCGCCACCTGCAGGGCGTGGCGGGGACTGCTTTGAGAGCGCCCTGCTCGGGCTGTGGAGGTCGCACTGTCATGGGGCTGCAGCCTGCACCTGCCCCCAGGCCCGTGCTAGCAGCTGAGCCCGTAGGCCGAGGTCTGTTCCTCCATGTTTCCTCCTACAGATGCTACCCCAGAATTAGCCTGGTTTCCCCTAAGGGCCAAATGCCCTGTGGTCTGATCTGGGTGGTGGGTCTGCAGGAGCCAGGCCAGAGCGCTGGATTGTGTCCCAAGGGCCAGGATAGTGTCACATCTTGGGAACCACAGAAATCCAGACCAGAGTGCTGGGGTGAAGCCACCACAGCCCATCCGTGCACAGGCCAGAGACTCACGTCGTGTGCTGGCATGACCCACCCGACCCGCCTCCCCAGCGTGCAGGGCTGGCTGCCCCCACCCTGCCTTCCTCTTCACGTGTGCCCAGCACTCATCCATGAGCGAGCCTCACTGCACAAACGTCCTTTTCTTAGCCCTGTCACACCCTCTCCTCCGTTCTCTGGCAATTCATTGGCAGAGCTTCCTGCATCTTCTCCCTCCAAATCCAGCCTCCCGTCCCGCCCACAGACCTGTCTTCCCAGCACTCCCCCTTGCTGTCCTTCACCCCGTGTGTGAGGTGGTGACAGACCTGCCAGACTCTCTGTGGCCCAGTGTGGCCCGCACCTCCAAACTCAGCTCTCAGACCTCCTGGGGACACCGTCTTTTCTGCCACTCCAAATTTTCTTTTTCCTTCCAAACCTTCCTCCCTGAGTGACTGGATCTCAGCACCACATCGATTGACAGCTCAGGAAGCTGAGGGGGAGTGGGGGAGGGGCAGGGAGCAGGCGAAGGGAAGGGGGAGGAGTTCTGCTGTTTCCGCACTGCAGGGACAGTGCAGAGCTCTAACTACTTCAGGTGCACTTCGGACATCCTGCTGCCCTAACAAAGCCCTGAGACTGGGTGATTTACAAAGAACAGCCTGGTTTCTCACAGCTCTGCAGGCTGCAAAGCCCCGAGATCCAGGCACTGGTGTCTGGGGAGGGCCTTTGTGCCGCGTCCTCATGCTGGAGAAGGCGGAGGGGCAAGAGAGCAAATGACCTGCATGCTGCGTGCAGCCTCTTGTATAAGGCTTTTTTTTTTTTTTTTTTTTTGAGACAGAGTCTCGCTCTGTTGCCCAGGCTGGCGTGCAGTGGCACAATCTTGGCTCACTGCAAGCTCTGCCTCCCGGGTTCACGCCATTCTCCTGCCCCAGCACCCCAAGTAGCTGGGACTACAGGCACCCGCCACCACGCCCAGCTAATTTTTTTTATTTTTAGTAGAGACGGGGTTTCACTGTGTTAGCCAGGATGGTCTCCATCTCCTGACCTGGTGATCCACCCACCTCAGCCTCCCAAAGTGCTGGGATTACAGGCGTGAGCCACTGCGCCCAGTCCTTTTATAAGGCTCTTAATCATAGGAGCAAGGAGGGAGCCCATAGCCTAGTCACCTGTTGATACTATCACTTAGGCAACTCCTGGATTTTGGAGGGGACACATTCAAGCCACAGCAAATGCCTTGGCTCTCAGGCGATGCCGGAAGTTCTTGGAGGGCTGAGCTCCACTCAGTCCGTCCCTCGGCCAGCGTGCTGTGCAAGTGTGTTCCCGCACAGAAGTACCACCGGCAACGGGGCAGCACTATCCCTGCGGCTCTGCTCTGGAACTGAGCCCCCAGAGGTAGGCTCCATGGCCCAGTGACCTGCACCAGGACTGACCAGACAGGAGCAGCCTGTGGTTGGTCAGAAAGCGCAGCCCGGCCCCGGGGCCCCTCTGTGTTGTTCTGAGAGGCCCCACCCAGGGGTCTGGGAGGGGTCTGGGGAAAGAAGTTTCTCTTTCCTTCCCTGAGGGGCTGCCACCTGGGCTGGGGGTGGGCAGGAACAAGGAAGTGTGCATGGGGGCGGGTGACCCTGCCTGTGGCTGGGGGTGTAGGGACTCCGGGGTGCAGTGGGACGGGCGACAGCAGAGGCACAGCTGTCACGGATGCCTCTGTGTTGGCTGAGGGCAGCCCGCTCCAACAGCAGCCATCTCAGCAGAAAGCAGGGAGGGTGGAATAACCTCCAAAGAAAAAGAAAACTGGGTCACGGCAAGATATTTGGGGAAATCCAGCCAGAATGAAAATCTCACTTTGAGCAATTTAACAAATGGAGTTCCAATCTGAGGGGAATGTCCAGAAGGCGTTTTACCACTGAGCAGTGGTTCATTTGGAACTGTTTTTTTTTTCTTTTTTTTTTTTTTGAGACAGAGTCTTGCTTGCTCTGTCACCCAAGCTGGAGTGCACTGGCCAGATCTCAGCTCACTGCAAGCTCCGCCTCCCGGGTTCATGCCATTCTCCTGCCTCAGCCTCCCGAGTAGCTGGGACTACAGGCGCCCGCCACCTCGCCCGGCTAGTTTTTTGTATTTTTAGTAGAGACGGGGTTTCACCGTGTTCGCCAGGATGGTCTTGATCTCCTGACCTTGTGATCCGCCTGCCTCGGCCTCCCAAAGTGCTGGGATTACAGGCTTGAGCCACCGCACCCGGCCAACTGTTTTTAATTGAGACTGAAAGACAGAAATGACCAGGACTGAACCCCCTTGGCGGGGTACCTCCCAACTGCTGAGCAGTGCCCTTGGCCCCGCAGCCCCCTCCCAGCCCCTGGCCCCGCAGCCCCCGGCCCTGCAGCCTCCTCCCAGCCCCCGGGACTCCACAGGCGTCACCACTCAGCCTCCAGAAGCTTCCCTCTAGTATATTTCCAGTCTTCAGGCCGGGCGTCGCGGCTCAAGCCTGTAATCCTAGCACTTTGGGAGGCTGAGGTGGGTGGTTCACAAGGTCAGGAGTTCGAGACCAGCCTGGCCAACATGGTGAATCCCGGTCTCTACTAAAAATACAAAAAAAAAAAAAAAAATTAGCTGGACGTGGTGGCACTTGCCTGCAGTCCCAGATACTAGGGAGGCTGAGGCAAGAGAATTGCTTGAACCCGGGAGGCAGAGGTTGCAATGAGCTGAGATTGTGCCACTGCACTCCAGCCTGGACGACAGAGTGAGACTCTGTCTCAAAAGAAAAAAATTTCTAGTCTTCAGGCTGCCCAGTGACATCCTTCAAGGTAAGAAACTACAATAAAAAGCCAAAGGATATCAAAAGGTGCAAGTAGAAGACACCGCCAGAGGCCGAGGCCCGGCCCTCCGTGCAGAGACCCTTCACCAACATGGGTCCCCCAGACCCAGGCCCTGGCCCTCCGCCCTTAGTGGCAGGGTCAGGGCGCAAGCTCCCCAGAGGACGAGCCGACGCAGACTCAGGGACGCAGTCCCCATCCACACGTGCTTGGACACAGCAGCACCTCCTCTCCCCGGCCAGGCAAGAGGGCTGTGGAGCTTGTCCTGGACACGAGGCAGCATGCATGTCGGCCTGGCCCTGGGAGCTGGACAACCTCCTGGCACCAGGTGGTTTCTGCCTGCTCACAGGGTCTCTCTGGGGCTGTGCTGCGTCTCGTGTCCAGTCACTGCGATGCTCAGGTCATGGCACTGTTCCCTCGTGACCTCTGGCCTCTGCTTTATACATGTGGAACCCTGAGCTGGCCTCAGACTTTCAGTCACTCCCCCAACTTCACTAATCAGGTATCAGTGGTGTTTTTTACTTTTTAAAAAAAAGCCACAACTGGATTTTGCAAAACACAGACCATGGAGGGCTGGGCCAACCAAGAGGAGTGTCCCTGGATGTCCCGCTCACGAGTCCGGCCCGTTCCCTGTGCTTCCCGGACACCAAACAGCATCCACCGAGGCTGAGCAAAGGCAAAAGTGTTTATTCAAAACTTCCTGCCACACTGTGGGAAACATCGGTAAACAGTTATAATTCGGAGTCGCTGCAAGTTTGGGGTTGGACGCTGGCTCTCACGGTAGCCTGTGCTGGGACCATCAGCAGCCATGTGCTCCTCCACGCACGGCCGAGCTCAACCTGAAGACCACGCGTGCTCCTTGGCAGAAGCAGGAGGCCTGACCGCAGACGCAGCAGCTCCCCAGCCTGAGCCTGGGAGTGCACGGGTCGGCTCGCAGCGGAGGCCATGTCTCCTCACAGACTGGAGTGAGCTCAGAGTCTAGAGGTTAGAGGACCTCAGACTAAGAGCTGCAACAGAACGACAGCAAGAACATTCTGGAAACAATGCCACAGTGAATCTTTTATAGTCTCACTCACACTTGGTGAGGGCCTCAGACATGAAACCCTGGGGATAGATGAGTGTGACCTCCAGAGTATGGCTGGGATGCAGCTGAGAAAGACCCGCTGCTGGCCGGGGAAGACAGTAGCTGGCATGGCCCTCATGGGCAGCAGGTGCTAGGACTCCTCCAGAGCCCCAGGCGCCTGTCTAAGCTGCCGGCTGTGGACCACCTGCAGAGCTCCCCCCGCAGCCTGGCGGAGCTGGGCGTCCAGGGCGCCACGGAGGCTGTTCACCTGGACGTCAGGCAGGGGGTTAAGGCCAATGATGACCCCGTCCCTCGGGGCCAGCTCGCCCTCTGCACGAGGGCTAAGGTCCCGCCGTCGCCTCCGGAGGTCAGAGCCAGCCTGCAGTTTCAGGTCCCGGTTAGGCTTGGCATTGTCCGGCCTCTGGGCCCCCGGGACAGCTCGTTTGGGCCCCAGCTCTGGCTCTGGCCTCTGCCTGGTCTCCTGGACAGCAGCGTCCTCCCTGCCTCTCGGCTGCTCATGTGACACAGGCACATGGTCCCCGCCGTGGACCTCCTTTCTCATCTCCAGGTGACCGCCATGGTCCCGCCGGTGGCCCTGCTGTCCGTCCTGCTCGCCGTCAGAGATGACCCGCGGTTCCAGCTGGTGGACCACAGCCTGGGGCTGTGCGGCCGCTCCTCCCGCCCTGCCGGGCAGGTCCAGGTCTGCTGCAAGGCCCAGGTCTCGGCTCATCTGCTTGGGCTCCATGCGAGTGTCTCCCGTCTCTGCTCCTGGCTCTGCCACGAGCCAGCTGGCTTCCTTCAGAATGCCGGTGCCAGTGGCTGCCACCTCCTTCCCAGGTTTTTTCCTGTCTTGGGAACCACCGCCAGTAACGTCCTGACTTTGCCCGGGGAATTCCTCTGCAAGGCGCTCCTCTGGACCCCTGGCTTCCCTGGCGGGGTCTGGCACGGGCACCTGCTCTGGGCCCTTGGGGAGCCCCTTCACTGTGCCAGCTGCCCCGGGGGCGGCATCCTTCTGGCCATCTCTCGGCTTGGCCTGGGCTGCCCGAGGCTCTGTGTCAGGGCCGCCATCAGGAGGGCCAGCAGGGTCTCTGCCCGCAGGCCCCTCAGGGTGCTCCAGGGAACGTTGGTTAAGGTCCTGGGATGGAGCGGGGCGGCCCCCGGGAGCTCTGAGGACAGGGTCCAAAGGCAGGGGAGGCAGATTCTCCACCGTCTCCCTGGCCTTGCCTTCGGGGGCCTCCTGGCCTCTGGGCACCGCCGCCCCAGGCTCTGGATGCACCTCCACTGCAAATGAAGTCGGCCATCAACTGAGCCACAGCACTGAACACAGGCTGCCAGTGGGGGCCCAAAAGAACAAGCAACACTGGGCACTGGGAACCAAAACCCACCCTCACCCTCAGGACTTGAGGCCACCGAGCCTCAGACCCAGCCGCATGACGACGGCAGGAGACCCCCTGCCCGGCCCCACCCCACTCCATCTGCCGGCCCAGCCTACCCTGCCTGGGCTTGTCCTCCTCATCCTCCTGCCTCTGCTGGTGGATCTCCTTGTGCTGCTCCTCGATCACCGCCAGCAGCTTCTCCTGCTGGTCAAGCAAGCGCTTTTGCTGCACCTGCTGTTCTTTGATCACCTGAAGCAGGACGGCGTGGTCCAGCATCTCTGCCCTGCCAGCCTCTGGGTTTGGAAAGCACACAGTCAGAGGGTGCCGGGGCTGCTCATGCACCGTGCTGGGCCAAGGACTGTGCCCACAGCAAGGCCACACACAGGTCACCTGCAGGGAGTGCGCCCGAACGCTGGCCACTGGTGACACTCGTCATGACCGTGACCATGAAACCTGGACAGCGCAGCGAGACACGCAGGTCCGAGGGCCCGGGAGAGGCTGCGCCCTGACTGCCCCTGGAAGCCCACCCGGGATGGCCTCTCCCGCCAGCCAGCCACTCTGCTGCATCAGTTCTCCCACTGGCTATGCCGCAGCCGCACCTGGCAGGACCCCAGCAAGCCTGCTTGTTGTCCATGAAAATGAGTGTCCAGAGCAACACGGAGTCAAAAGGAATGTGCCAGAATGTCAGAGATGGTTATCTGGGCTGGGTGGGTTTTTCTTTTTTTTTTTTTTTCCACTTTACACATTTAGTTGTTCCAGGACAAGTATGTAAGAAAATAAGCCCGGGCACGGTGGCTCATGCCTGTAATCCCAGCAATTTGGGAGGCCGAGGCAGGCAGATCGCTTGAGCCCAGGAGGTAGAGACTAGCCTGGGAAACATAGCAAGACCCCCCATCTCCACACACACAAAAAAAACATAAAAATAAAAATTATCAGGGTGTGGTGACAGGCGTCTGTACTCCCAGCTACTCAGGAGGCAGAGGCCCGAGGATCACTTGAACCCAGGAGGTTGAGGCTGCAGTGAGCTGTGATCACACCACTGCACTCCAGCCTGGGCAACAAAGCGAGACCCTGTCTCAAAAAAAAAAAAAGAAAAGAAAAACTGTAAGCTATGTTTTGAAAAGAATATTGGTACTTTTAGAAAGTTTCCTCCGAGATGAGAATTTTAAAAACAAATAAAAGCTGTCTTCTTTTAAGGGGAGCATGGGAGCTGGAGCGTCAGTGAGGCCCCGGCCAGCCGTCCTGACCACCACTCCTGAACACCATCTGCTGTGGAAATTCTGGGCAGGTCCTGCGTGATGGGGAGCCCTGGTGCGGCCAGCGTTAAGAGCTGGTTACGGCAGCAAGGGCCAGAGGATAGGCCTGCCCAGGTTATAGCTGGCACACACTTGCTGCAGGAGCACCTGGTCTGACTCGCTTCAGCACTGGCCAGTTATTTGTTTTGTTTTTTTTTTTTGACGGAGTCTCACTCTGTCGCCCAGGCTAGAGTGCAGTGGCCGGATCTCAGCTCACTGCAAGCTCCACCTCCCGGGTTCACGCCATTCTCCTGCCTCAGCCTCCCGAGTAGCTGGGACTACAGGCGCCCACCACCTCGCCCGGCTAGTTTTTTGTATTTTTTAGTAGAGACGGGGTTTCACCGTGTTAGCCAGGATGGTCTCGATCTCCTGACCTTGTGATCCGCCCGTCTCGGCCTCCCAAAGTGCTGGGATTATAGGCTTGAGCCACCGCACCCGGCCTGGCCAGTTATTTGTTGCAAGCGGCCGTGAATTATGTAATTTTTATAACACATTTCCAAATTATTATAGGAAGCTTTGAAAAATGATGGGTTGGGGCTGTCAGGCATAAAAGTTCAATCCAGGAGCAAGAAGGATGTTTTGCGAGTGGTGAGAGCAGATATCTCAGGGAGGGCCCCTGCATGCCAGACACAGACTGACGCGCCGGCCCAGCCTCCCCAGTGACACCTTGACCAGCCAGAGAAGCGCAGGGTCAGCATTCTCCTAGGAATGCAGCCCTGGGCCTCACCCAGACCCCTGCATGTTGGGGACAGGGCCGGCTCCAAGGAGATAAGGGCCATGGGGCCGGCCCTCGAGCGGCAGCTCCTGCTCCCTGCTAGCACCCCGGGCCAGACGCCTGCCAGCAGCGAAAGACCATGACGGGCAGAGCAGGTCTCCTGCAAACCTCCTTTCACACGAGGAAGTGCAGGCAGCAGACCAGCCACCTCGGCCATGGGCCACGCTCTTGCCCTGGGTGCTGCAGGGCTCAACCACGGAATGGTCAATGGTACAAGGACGAGATCCCACGTGCTGGCGACACCTCCCCGTACTCCAGGACAGGGTTTCGAAAGGGCAGGCACCACGGCCTCACTTGCTCCCCGAAGGACTAGCCCTGGGCCTGGTGCTGGGAAGAGGAGGAAAGACGAGGAGACAGAAGGGAGGAGGGGGAGGGGGAGGAGGGAGAAAGGAGGAGGGAGAAGAAGGAAGGCGAGGGAAGAGGAGGACAAGGGAGGAGGGAAGAGGAGGGAGGAGGAGGAAAGAGGGAAGAGGAGGGGTAAGGAGGGAAGAGGAGGGAGAAGGAAGGAGGGAAGAAGAGGGAGGAGGAGGGAAGGAAAAAGAGGGAGGAGAAGAGGAAGAGGGGGAAAAAGAGGGGGAGGGAGGAAGGAGCCTTGCCACGTCCAGCCAGAAGCCACACGGGACACATGTGAAGCACTGTGGAGGAGACAGGCTGTTCCTACAGCCAGAGCCCACCAACACCACAGGGACCGGACTGCAGAAGGCACGGAGCCACCCACCTATTGAGACCCACACAGATCTCTCAAGGCGGCCCATGACGCAGCAGCGCAGGCAGCGCCCCGCCTTGGCTGGTGCCCTAAGCAGCCTGCCCGCTGATGACAGGCAAGGCCACAGCAGGGCTAAGAAGGACGACGGCATTTATAACACAAGGGAGCAGAGTGGGCATTGGGACCCCGCCTGAGGGCTGCGGCTGAGCCTGGGTCTGGGGCCTGACACGTGTCCCCATGCAGGGCTGTCCTGGGGCAGGTGTGCCGCCGAGGGGCTGCGCGCAGGTCTGAGGCCCTCCAGGCGCGCTCTTTACTTCAGCACACTCCTTTGGGTTCGTACCTGCTACTATCTTTTTAATCTCAGCTGTTCGTCCCGTCGAGAGGCATACGGAAGAAAAGCAGAATAGGAAACCATGAAAAGTCTTTTTCAGAAAGAAGAAAATCAAAAGAATCAAACAGGTTCAGGTAACAGAGCATAGGAATTGGAATCAAAAAATACGGGCTGACTAAAACCTGAGACAAAATCCCACATGTGCGAACTTCTGAAGCAGCTCAAAGCTCCGGAAGCCCAGGGACACCTTTCGGCTCTGTCTTCCGCGCTGCAGGTGCAAGGAGGGCGAGCTGCACCCATGAGAAGCCAGGCCGCAGCCACTGGGACATGGCTGCCGCACCCCCTCCCTCGGACCGGCTGTCCTGAGGCCACCGGGACATGGCTGCCGCACCCCCTCCCTCGGACCGGCTGTCCTGAGGCCACCGGGACATGGCTGCCGCACCCCCTCCCTCGACCGGCTGTCCTGAGGCCACCGGGACATGGCTGCCGCACCCCCTCCCTCGGACCGGCTGTCCTGAGGCCACCGGACATGGCTGCCGCACCCCCTCCCTCGGACCGGCTGTCCTGAGGCCACCGGGACATGGCTGCCGCACCCCCTCCCTCGGACCGGCTGTCCTGAGGCCACCGGGACATGGCTGCCGCACCCCCTCCCTCGGACCGGCTGTCCTGAGGCCACTGGGACATGGCTGCTGCACCCCATCCCTTGGACCGGCTGTCCTGAGGCCACTGGGACATGGCTGCTGCACCCGCCCTCCCTCGGACCGGCTGTCCTGAGGCCACAGGGCAAGAGGCGCGGGCAGGAAGTGCGTGTCTTACAAATGCCCTGGGAGGTGCCCGCGCCAAGGCTGGCCCAGAGCTCCCACACCTGCTCCCAGGGGCTTGGCTCAGGAGGCTGGAGCGGCTGTGCCCTGTGACCCCCATACAGATCCCTGGAACAGACCCTCTCAATGCCGGGGCACACGTGGACCCCGCATGGGGCAGGGCTGACCATCCTGAGAGAAGGCTTGGACGCTGCCACCAAATGTACATGACTTTTGGCGAGCGGGGGCGCAGCCACACACCCTCAGAGGGTGAGTGGACCCCCAGCCTGGGAGAGGACATGGCACAGAAGCCTGTCCCCAGCAGGCCCACAGAGGGGGCTGCTGCCACCCAACTGCGTGAGGTCACAAGGAGGGGCCGCAAAAGCCAACAGCTGGAACCCAAGGGGCAGGAAGTCTGGAGGAGGAGTCACAGTAAGTTTTATTCTCAGGAGAGCAAAGGCATGAGGAGCCTTCCTGGAGGGACAAGTGACAGATCCCTGCCGATGAACACAGCTGAGCTCCGAGGGCCGAGGGTGTGGGAGCAGCACTCTGGGCCGGGGCTCTGCTAGGACCAGGGTGGGTGCAGCCACTCGCAAGCCGGGTCCCCTCGGGGCACAGACTTAAAATAAACCACATCTGGGTGCAGGTATGCCCACACCTGCCTGGCTTTAAATACTGAGAGTGTTAGAACTGCTAACAAACCTGCTTTAAAATGAGACAAAATGGTAATCACAAGCCAGGTGACAATGCTGCGGGTGTTTTAAAGGGAGTAAGGGAGATAAAACGTTCCCAGGGAGGGATAAAACGTTCCCAGAAAGCCAGCTGCTGATGGGAAGGGAGCAGGAAGCTATCCGAGGGGTCTGCTTAGCAGACGGCTGGAAAGAGAAGGGTGCCTGACAGGGCTCCCTGGGATGACCTGGGCATCACCCCAGGGCTGGGGGAGGGGCTGCTGCTCCCTGGGCCTGAGGCGGGCAGCTGTGGGGCCAAGGCCTTACCTTCCAGCTGGCTGGCCGCCTGGTCTCCACCCGCTCGCTCCACGTCCCTCTGCTCTCGAGGCTCAGGCGGCAGCCCGGCCCCCGGAGCCGGCTTCTCTGCTGGGAGGGGAGGCTTCCCACCTGCACACACGGTGAAGACTCAGAAGGTTTTGCAGGAAAGTCAAGGGAGGATTCGGGGGTGGGGACAGAAGGCAAGGGAGGGACAAAAGGAGGTGGCAGATGTTTCTAAAGAGACACCCCCGTCAGCACAGTTTATATTCAACCTGATGATTACTAGCGAAGCAATAAAAAAAAATTTAACAACCTCATAGGCTTGTGGCAATGAGCCAATGTTAACTGCGTTCGCAATTAAAATGCAAGAACCGTCCTAAGCAGCTCTTAGATGGGCACTTAACAACGTGTTACCTGTCAGGCGCCCCCCGCGCCACCCCCCGTGTGTGCGCAGACACACGAGCACAGCGCGGCACCTGACATTTAGTGGTCTGGCAAACAACTGTGTGACAGATATTACAGTAGCTGTCAGCCACCAGCCTCTTCCTATCCCCACCAGCTGCCGGCCGCTCCATTTGCATGCTAATCTGGAGCAGGGCGAGAGACTGGGGCCTGAGGGAGGAGCCATCGATTCTGCTGCCCCTGCCCAGCCTCCCTAGCCCGAGAGGGAAGCGTCGTCCCACAGGAGCCCAGGTTGACACCCACCATGGTCGCTGTCCTCTGCGGGCTGCCCTGTATCCCTGGCGGCATTGCCTGGTGGCGGCACCCCATTGGCCTTTTCCCCTTCACCCACTGCCAGGGCATTCTGCTGCTCAGACAGCACTGCCTGGGGCTGGGGATGCAGGTCCCTGTCTCCTGGCCCCAGGTCTTCCTTTGCAGGCTGGACAGCTGGCTGACCATCTGCTTCTGGAACTTTCTGGGGATCTTCAGGAAGATCGCCTGCTTCCTCCACGGCCTGGGCCTGTCCAGGCCTCTTCCCAAACTCTCCCTGCTCCGGCTCCCATTTCTCTCTTTCTGAGTCGGGCAAAGGCGGTGCCATCTGGCCTTGGACTCCTGGAGCCTTTCCGCCTGCGTGTCTGGATGGAGGTTTGTTCTCTTCTGGCACCTCTCGGTCTTGGCCTTCATCTACCACCACCTTGTCGTGAGGAACAGGAGGCTCGTGGCGGTGGGCCTCGCCCACAGGCATGGCAATCCCTGCAAGGACACGGGGTACACAGATGGGGTCAGGCTGAGGCCCCTCCTTCCCTTCCCAGGGAATCTGAACTGGGTTCTTCCCTGGGTTCTGGCTCCCAACAGTGTGACACAGGCTAACAGATACCACCTCCCCACTGGCCCCCCTGCTGCCTGGTCAAGCGCAGTTGACGCTAAAGTTACAACAGGGGCAGCTGCAAACAAGTTGCTCTGGGAGGGGCAGGACATTCATCTGAATTGAAAGGCACAGAAAACAAAAATGACCAGAACTTAGGCTGGGCTGAAGGGAAAAACACACACATAGCCCGGAGAGCCACGCCGCAGGGTGTCCGGCCTGCAAAGGAGGACCTGGGGCCCCCTTTCCCGTCCCCACCCCCGGCCAGTGCCCAGTACCTTGCCCAGGGCGATCAAGCTGTGCCTCCTCCTGTGCCTCCTTGCCATCTTCCCGTCCAGGCACATCCACGGGCCCCTTGATCTGGGCCTGCTCCAGCTCCTCTCTCTCCTTTGGCAGCTTCGGCTTCTCCCGGCCATCCTCGGCCACAGCCACGACCGGATCCTGGGCTGGGAGCAGGGCACAGTTAGGGAACCGCACTGCAGGAGTGGGGCGGCTCTCCCTGGACTGTTACCATATTTTCCAGTCCAACGGCAGAGCCAAAGCAGTTATTTTTTTTCCTGTTCGATCATTAGCAGCTAAGTAGCACAGAAAACTGTCATTTTTCATGTGTATTCATAACAAAAATATGTCAACATACAATTCACACCTAGCTGGGGGCAGGGAGAGCGAGACTCCATGTAATACTCAGTCATTACCACCAGATGGCGGCATGAGCCCACCGACCGACTCTCCCACAGTCCCCTCCATTACCGCCATCACCTCCATCACCACCTCCATCACCGTCACCTCCACCACCACCACCATCACCACCACCACCGCTGCCAATCACCATCATCTCCATCCCTACCACCATCAGTGCCACCCCACCACCATTGCCATCATCTCCGTCATCACCATCATCTCCAGCCGTACCACCACCACTACCATCGCCACCACCATCGCTGCATCATTGCCACCTCCATCATCTTCACCTCCATCACCACCTTCCTGTCCCAGCAAGGCCATATGTCCACTGAGACAGGGGCTGCAGCCTAGGGGGACTCAGGTGAAGCTGTCTGGAGAAGAATTCAGAGTCCAGTTCAGAGCAGCAGATGGGGGCTCACCAGCTAGCTCTCAAAGGAGAAGAAAATGGGGACAATTTTCTTAGCTTTATACCAGCCTTCTAAGAGCAGCCTGATGTGTTAGTCTAGGGAAACAGACAGTTACACTGTTGTCAATTTGGAGTTGAGAGTCCTAGACAAACGGTAGAGGACAGGTACCACCCTACTGGTTAATAAACCAGTTAACAGAAAGCAGACACTAGGCTCTACAGTTTAGCTAAGTAACACATTCAACTGTTGTGTTTTGTTTTGTTTTGTTTTTTTAAGATGGACTCCTGCTGTGTCGCCCAGGCTGGAGTGCAGTGGCGCAATCTCAGCTCACCGCAACCTCTGCCTCCCAGGTTCAAGCAATTTTCATGCCTCAGCCTCCTGTAGCTGGGATTACAGGCACCTGCCACAACGCCTGGCTGATTTTTGTATATCTTTAGTAGACACAGGGTTTCACCACATTGGCTAGGCTGGTCTCAAACTCCTGACCTCAAGTGGTCCACCGCACCCGGCCCAAGTGATCAGTTCTATAAGCGTTTGGCCACCCGCCAGAGCAGGTGAAAACACACCAGTCGCCGTCACATGATTAAGCCTCAGCAGCGGCTCCATGCAGAAACGAGCCACGACTGTCAATCAAGAGGGCCTGTCCAATGGATTACTACGTGAAGAAGCGGAGGCTGACGAGGGGAAGGGAAAATAGAGCAAAACAAAGGAAATCTCCGTTGTCAGAGAACAAGTTGCCTCTAAGAAGTCATTTTCTCAGCACGAAGCAAAATTCAGTTCCTCAGGCCATGAACGACCGTCTGGGGCTCCAGCGGGAGCTCCATGTGGGTGCAGGAGCCGCAGGATGGGAAGCGAGCACGGTGAGCCGGGAACTGCCCCAGAGGTCCCTTTCTTTGGAGAACCTCCTGGAAATGCCACGCCTCTCAGCGTTTTGCAAGTGTTGCTGGATTGCACGGGCACCTGCGGGAAGGCTGCGCGAGCGTCCTGGCTCCCCGCCGCCGGCAGCAGCTGACCAGCCGAGGGCCACGCTCACAGCCTTCACGCCTGGCACTCTGCAGCTGTCCGCGGGCAATGCACACAGCCTCTTCCACAGCGCAGCCGACCTTTGCGTCAGGGACAGTTTGCAGGCAGTGCCTCTTGGCTGCAGTAAAACTAACACAAAACTTCAAAATTAGCAACTGAAAAACATCTGAGTGCTGCCAGCCGCTTCGGATCTCGACATGAACACAGGTTGCGCAAAGACAGAAAGGGGCCCTGTGTGGGGAGTGCCCCCGCCAGCTCACGACTGAGCTCTTCAGGAGGGAGGAGATCTCTGGCGTCTGAATTTCTTCTCCTAAGAGGCCAGCAATGCACCCGGCTAAGCCACAGTAGAGGCGGCCACGGCCAAGAGGGACAGCTCCATCCCCCCAGGAACACCCAGCGGAGGTGCCGCCGCAGAGCCACCGTCCCCCTCATTCGGCTTCAAAAATCGCCTCCAGGCCAGGTGTGCGGCCGAGGCAGGAAGACTACTCGAGGTCAGGAGTTTAACACCATCCTGGCGAAACCCTGTCTCAACAAAAAATACAAAATTAGCCGGGTGTGGTGCCGTACCTATACTCTAGGCTACTCGGGAGGCTGAGGTGGGAGAATCGCTTGAACTTGGGAGGTGGAGGCTGTAGTTGGCCAGTATCGTGCCAGCGCACTCCAGTCTGGGCAACAGAGCGAGATTCTGTCTCAAAAAGAAAAAAAAATCATCTCCAGTCACAAAAAACCACGACCTGTGGGTGTCATTGGCACCCGGCGCCAGGGATGCCGTGTAAGGCTCTGTCCCAGCAGCTCCTCACTGCCGGGTGCTGACGCAGGTTCCCAGCTCCTGGCACGCACAGAAACACACACCTTCCTAACAAGTGACAGAGGCCACGACTGGGCCACGGCGGAGGCGGATCTCTCAGACTTTCCTCCCTGCTGTCCAGTTGGGCAGGGAGGCCCAGAGGCTGCCAAGGCCACAGCTCAGGACTCGGTCTTTGGAGTCAGACACGCTCAGGGACTTGGAGATGGTGACCTGGAGGGAAAGGGGCAACATCTAATGCGTCCCCAACCCCACATTCAAGGCTGGCGTCCACTCCAGACCGGAGGCCAGCACGGACGGGCAGGGAGGCCAGCGACGCTGCCGTCCAGACCCCAAGAGTCGGCAAGGTGGCTCTGCAGGCTGCCAGCCTGGACCCGCCGTGGCTCCCTCTGTGTGCCTTGTGATCAGCACAGATGGAGACAGTCACGTCAGATGGTCCCCAGAAGAAGCGACTTTTAAACATGGTCCCGGTGGCCGGGAGCGATGGCTCAAGCCTGTAATCCCAGCACTTTGGGAGGCCAAGACGGGTGGATCGCAAGGTCAGGAGATCGAGACCACCCGGGCTAACACGGTGAAACCCCGTTTCTACTAAAAAATATAAAAAACTAGCCGGGCGTGGTGGCGGGTGCCTGTAGTCCCAGCTATTCGGGAGGCTGAGGCAGGAGAATGATGTAAACCCGGGAGGCGGAGCTTGCAGTGAGCTGAGATCCGGCCACTGCAGTCCAGCCGGGATGACAGAGCGAGACTCCATCTCAAAAAAAAAACAAAAATAAAACCAAAAAAAACCATGGTCCCGGCATCCCACTGACGGAGTTCCTCATCCACTCGAGCGCCACCCCAGGTTCATGAGGAGGCTCGGGATCCCAGGGCGCCACACTCGCAAGAGGCGGGAACAATGGCCGCTGACGTGACTTTTAAAAGCTAGTCCCTGCTTTTAGGCAACTTTTCCAATAGCTGATTTCTGACTTTCCCTTGATGCTGCCATGAGAAAGGATTACTCATTAAGGGCTTGGCTTTACAGCCCAGTCTTCCACACATAGCTGACCGACGACCTCATGGTCTCATCTTTCCGAACGTGAAAGGGAATCCCAGGCCATCTGGCTCCTGGTACCCGGGTGTCTGGGCTGGCAACACAGGCCCTGGTATAGCCTCCAGCAGGCGGAACCTCCTCACCACTGCTTTTGCCTCCACTGCGGCTGGCACCGCTGCTGTCTCTTGGGAGGCGGAAGAAGCTCCGAATTTTCCACACAGCACGGAATGGTCTGTGAGAGACTTAGGGCCACATGCTTCTCCCTTCTCTCCTCTGGCTGTGGGGACATCGCTACCCTGCTGGAGCAATGCCCTACTGAGAAAGCTTTTTTTTTTTTTTTAAGAGACAGGGTCCCACTCTGTCACCCACGCTGGAGTGCAGTGGTGCCATCTTGGCTCCCTGCAGCCCCGACCTTCCAGGCTGAAGTGATCCTCCCACCTCAGCATCCAGCCACCACACCGGCTCATTTTTGTATTTTTAGTAGAGACGGGGTTTCACCATATTGGCCAGGCTGATCTCAAACTCCTGACCTCAGGTGATCCTCCTGCCTTGGCCTCCCAAAGTGCTGAGATTCCAGGTGTAAGCCACCACACTGGCCCGGAGAAGGCTTCTGATAGCTCCTTTGCTGTGTCCCCCACACCTCTCCTCCTGTTATAATTTTGTGCTGTGTTTCTGCTGCTGTCTTGAAATGGCAGGGAGCTGATTTCACTGTCTGAGATAACTGTGCCAGCTGCACAGGACCTGGCCAGATTCCAAAGGGTCCTGCCTCCCGCAGCCTCTGGTTTGTGTTGAGCCACGTGACCTGGCTCCATGCGTGGGGGCCGTGTGTCCCCACTTGGGCCTGAGCACACAGAACTGTGGCCATCTCTGCCCCTGCACCAACACGCACGACCCGTCGACACCCAGCCAGACCCTCATTCCGTCCCCTATCACCGCATTCTGGCTCCCTTCTTAGCCAGGCCACTGCCTCATTTTCTCACTGAGTGGAAGTGCAGCTGTGCCTGCCCCACTAGGGAAGCGGGCACGAGGGTGCCTGAGGGGTGAGGGCCCTGCTGTGCTGCCCCGTGCAGCAAATGAGGGGCATGCAGGAACCAGGAGGGACGGGGGACCTGTAGCTCCAAGAAAGGAACAGATGTCACAAAACCCAAACCCGCCCCTAGCCTCCAGGGTGCTAGAGAGAGGAGGTATGAACAGCCCGACTCCGGGCTTTCAAGGTCACCGTCTTCATGAGCTTTTGCAGGGACTCAGCCATGCTCACAAAGACCTGCAAGGCCACGCATGGGGCCCAGGCTGTGCGCGTCTAACCACAATATCTGCACGAGGATGGGATTCCCAGCCGTAGTCCAGGGCCACGCAGGACTCTCACCCGGTCAACAGGTACCATTTTTGGCCTCTGCAGCATCAAGGAGACCAATAAAACTCCGCTCAGCCGTCCGACAGGGAGCGCACATCGGTGCAGGACCCTCGACCCCGGCTCAGCCTCAGCCAGGCAGCCCATCTACCATGGGGAGCCGGGGCTGAAAAATCGGAGACACGCTAAAAACAAGCGGCATGTGGTTCTGAGAGGGGCCATGTGTTTTGTTACAGCCTCGTGGAAGAAATAGAAACCAGATGTGGCCTCGGAGGGCACCAGGTGAGCCGGAGGCCCACGGCCCACTCAAGCCTCATGACAGGATACAGCTGCTTGCACCGGCCGCAAGCAGAGGCCGTGCAGTGCTCGGGGGACGGGAAGCCTCCTGCTGGCTGGCACTGAGAAGAGAAGTCCATTCCCCAGCAGCCCGCTAGACAAGGGCGACACCCCTCACTGCCTAGGCCAGGGTCCCAGCACACTGGACCAACTGACAGTTTCCGTGTCAGCGCCCACTCTAGCCCAGAGGCCTGGACAGCAACAAGTGGCCCTGCTCAGGCAGCACCGAGCCTGGGGCACCAGCTGAGGTGGGTGCAAAACACCCACCTGCCACTCCAGGTGGACTTTTTTCCAGTCCGAATTATCAAATCCAACGCAAGGCAGCTGGCAGCCACCGGCTGCTTTGGAACACTCATGTTTTTCTCTGGTGACCCCAACTGTCCCCAAGCACAGCCCCGCCAGCTGCAGGGAACCCAGAAGGCAGGGCTCCCCTGCCCACCTTCGCCATCCAGGAACAGTCATCCTTGGCAAATCTGAGCACAGCGGATCCAGGGAGACCCTCGGAGGGCGTGTATGAAGTGACAACGCTGGGAAGGAGCTTTCCAGGCACAGGAGTGCGGAGCTCAGAACAGAGATGACAACAAGCCCCAGGGTCACGGCTGAGACGGGCCCCACATGCTCAGCAGAAGCCAGGGGCTCCCTTCAGCGGACCTCTCCTCCTGTCCATTACAGAAGTGGAGGCCCCTTCCCGAGGCAGAAGTCACTGGCCAGCACCTCCACAGCGACCTGAGACCCCCAGCCACAGCCAGTACTGCTCACCAGGGCTCCCAGGGTGGTGTGCAGACGACGCCCAGTGAATCTGACTGAGCGGGGCCTCCGCTCAGGGTGTGTTGGAGGTGCTGTACACACAGGCACTGTGGACGAATAAACGCGGCTGTTGTCAGGGGCAGAAGACCCCAGCATGAAGGTCATCGTGGACAGCACCTACCTGCCCATGCCTGCCTGGTGCCACTCAGAGCTCCTGGGCAGGCCTGGGCCCGGGGAGGTCTGCTGCCTGCAGGGCCGCCCTGTGTGGCACTCCCTCTCTAGGCCGGGGAGGGTCAGGGAGGCAGTAGCCATCCAGGCCACGGAGCTGCAGCTGCACCTGGAAAGCCACACTCAGGAAACAAGTATCTCTCCACCCCGGGCTCTGCCACAGACGGAGGCGTCGGGGTTACAGGCACCGCGGCCGGGACTGTGCCACAGACGGAGGCGTCGGGGTTACGGGCACCGCGGCCGGGACTGTGCCACAGACGGAGGCGTCGGGGTTACGGGCACCGCGGCCGGGACTGTGCCACAGACGGAGGCGTCGGGGTTACGGGCACCGCGGCCGGGACTGTGCCACAGACGGAGGCGTCGAGATTACGGGGCACCGCGGGGCCTGTCCCAAAGTGGCCTGCAGCTAGCTGCATGAGGGCTCACGGTCCTAACTCCACCCACGGTCCTGGAGAACAAATAATAACCTGAAGCAGCAAACCAAACTGAGGCCTGATCGCCGACCCTGTCCAGGAGAAAACTGGAGAAACCGACATTCTCAAATGAACAGCATGTGAGCAACACTCAGAAACGTACACCCCACCTAGCCCACCGAGTGGCAGGCATCCAGGCCGGCGGCCACTCCTGTCCCACGTTCCCCGCATACAGGCGGCCACTCCTGTCCCACGTTCCCCGCATACAGGCGGCCACTCCTGTCCCACGTTCCCCGCATACAGGCGGCCACTCCTGTCCCACGTTCCCCGCATATAGGCGGTCACCCCACGGCCAGCCGTGGTGCACAGAGCATCTTCATGGGCAAGGCTGGTGGCTCCATCTCGCTGGCTGCACCCACATAGGACAGAGGCCACTGAGCAGATAAGCACAATCCTTGGACCAGACCCAGGAGATGCCCAGTGGGCACCTGCCCTGAGAAGGCTCAGAGGGCCAGGGTGGGCATACCTGAGAGTCGCGCTGCCTCTGCCTTCACCAAACCCTCGGCCTCTCCAAGTCGACCGCCGGGGGCTTCCTCTGCCAAGTCCTCGGGGACCTCCTCGCTCACAGACAGTGTGGTGACAGTGCTCACCACCAGGACGCCCAGGCCGACCCACAGCACCACCTGAGGAGACAAAGACCCCAGGGCAGGAGTCACAGCTGGCCCCGTTCCTGCTGAGGGCATAAAACTGGCCTGGCAGAGAGGCTCAGAGACGGGGTGAGGCACGAGGAGAGGGGACACGACAAAGTCCCCCGAGGGTGGGAAAGGCGCGCAGTCAGCCCTGCCTGAGGACAGGTGGCCACTCCCAGGGAGACTTGGGCCCGCCTGCCGGCGAAGCTCCTGACCGCTGGGAGAGGGCTGAGCCCTGATGCGCTGCTCTCAGAGCATGGCGGCACTACTGGCATCCAGCCTGTGGCTGACATGCCCTCCCGGCCAGCTGGAGTCATGGGCCAACCCTGTCAGAGCTATGCCAGCCATTCAGGCCAGAGCGGGAGGGACAGAATCCGTTCAGAAGAACTGGTGAGACCTCCCTGGCCCAACACAATGAGAGGCGAGGGCTCCCTGGCGGGAAGGACCCGCACTCTCTGAAGCTGGCGGCGACTGAAAAAGACAACCCGGCGGAGACACCGCTTCCTCCACTTCCTTCTCTGCCACCCGGAAGCACTGGGCTAGTGCTGGTGTCTCCGGACGCCAGGGGCTGCTGAGGCTCTGAGGTCAGTGAGCTCCGCCGAAGACAGCCCGGCCGCCGTGTGCCTCGGGGCTTGTAGGATGCCCACGGAGCCCAAGGCCTTGGCAGTAACGACAGCTGGCCGGAGCATGTGGTGACGGCAGGCCTGCCCCAGGTGCACATGGGCCACTGTCTGCTGTATGCTCGGGAGGTCCGGGCAAGGCCTGCAGGCTCGGCGGCCCGCAGGGACTGCCTCACCCTGGCCCCAAATGTTCTGCATTTGTGGAGGCCCCTTCAGCCACATGACATCTTCCTGGCGGCGAAGGGAAGAGTCCCGGGGCAGTGGTGGTGTCCGGAAGGTGACCAAAGCAGTCTTAAGATAATAAAACAAGGAAGAAACCTGAAATCTCCCGAGGCTATGTGATCTGTGTAGGGAGCACGTGTGGAAAGGCCTGCCCGGCAGCAGCTGTCAGTGGGTGACATGGGTGGTCATGGCTTAGAGACCTGATGCCAGAAGGAAAGGCCATCAGAGGCAGGCCTTGGGGGCCCGTTACAGCCTTTGTGACCTCTCCTACACCAGAGCTGCCCCTGGACCTCTGTCTTCAGGGCCCTGCCCTCCCATCGAGGCCTCTGCCAGCCAGCACGGGGCAGAGACCAGGCTCGGGCCACCTGGGGTAAAGGGTCTGGATGGAAATTTAACCCGACCCACCAGGAAGTGCCTGGACAGGAGACCATGTTGTCTGGAAGCTCTGGGAAGCCCCAGTGTAGGAACCCTGCCCTGCAGGGCAGCACACCCTCGCTTCTAACTGGGCACAGATGGGACAGCTGGGGAACTTGGGGGGCCTATGGGGACCGCAGCGGCTGCCCAGGCTCAGTGGCAGGGGGAAGCCCATGGAGCCCCAGCCCAGCCTCCAGTCCTGTGCCTTCCAGCACAGCTTCCTGCAGAGCCGAAGAACTTCCTTTGAGGACACGGTCGTTCAACAGGACCAGTGTGCCAGACACCTGGTTTCAGAGCACCCCGTGACTTTCATTTCTGCAGCGATCAGATCAACACAGCCGCAGAGCCGGCCGATAGGAGGAATGCAAGCCCACTCCAGACGTCTCACCTGAGCTTGGAAATCCAGGGACCTGACCAGGGGCCACGCACTGCCCGGATCACAGCACCCTCCCCTGCAGAAGTGATCAGGGCCTCCAGACACACAAGGCATCACTGACTCAAATGCAGAGAGAAGCAACGGGGCAGGGGAGAAAACTCACTTTCGCTCCACATATGTAGACATGCGCGAGTCCACACTCCGCACTTCCGTCATAAAAAGCACAGCTGGAGGCGGGGCTCTGGTTGCTCTGCACCACGCGCCTCAATGTGGGTCTCAGGGCAGCCCGGTTAGCATCCAGGCACCCACCCAGCAAGGGCCCAAGCCTCAGCAGGCCTCGGGGATCCTCTCTGGTTACAGGCAGACGCCGCGCTGGTGGCTCGTGTCTGAGAGTCAGTGTTCATTTCATTACATCTTCCAGGAGCAGGGGCCGGCTTTTAGGCCTTTTGGGGACTACTGCCCTCTGGGTACGCCCCTGTGAGGCGGCCTCCTGTGCCCCAGGGATCCACCCTCTGCATGGCCCTCAGACACCTTCTAAGCCGCCTGCTGCCCCACCCGCTCATGGTTCCCGGGCAGCGAGACTAAAGCCCCAGCCTCACTCAGGATCGGAGAGACCCTCGACTTTTCTGACTTTCAAAATAAAGAACGAAACGGGGGGGTGTGGTGGCTCACGCCTGTAATCCCAGCACTTTGGGAGGCCGAGGCAAGTGGATCACCTGAGGTCAGGAGTGTTCAAGACCAGCCTGGCCAACACGGTGAAACCCCGTCTCTACTAAAAATACAAAAATTAGCCGGTTGTGGTGGCGCACATCTGTAATCCCAGCTACTGGGGAGGCTGAGGCAGGTGAATCGCTTGAACCCGGGAGGCAGAGCTTGCAGTGAGCCAAGATCACACCACTGCACTCCAGCCTGGAGGACAGAGTGACAGTCCATCTCAAAAAACAAAGAACAAAACACGTGGTGACGGACATATCTTTTCGATGGTCTCAGGGCTGACCTATCTTCCTGCCCCCAGTTGATTTGAGGACGAGCTGGAACATTCCTTCTTTTCACATCTTTCTCCAGCACAGCCTTGATTCAACCACCACACAGGTGTCCCCACTTCCCTGGACACCCCAGCATAGCACCAGTTTTGGCTCTTCCTGAGGTCCCTGGGCCGGGTACAGGCACCACATCGCCCAGACTACTCAGACGGGCCGAGGCACAGACCCAGGCTTGTGCCCCTCCGTGGCGCGGCCGGAGCCCCTGGGACAGTGGCCAGGCCGAGATGCTGTGCCACAGGCCCTGGGTATGGCCTTGTGCTGTTGGCATCTCCATACCTAAGGAAACAGGGCATGCTGAGCGGATGGCACACGTTGTCTGCTGGCTCCACGACCTACTGCAGAGCCACAGGAGCGCGGGGAACAGGACACACCAGACCCAAGTCAGAAGGAAAAAGAAACCTCTCCGTCTCCTCCACACACAGCCAAACCGCGGTGAATGTGACTCAATGCGCTTTCTAGCTTCTAAAAACCATGGCAAAGCAGGCACAGAGAGATGCTTCTTTCACTCGATTCTCTGCGTTTGTCTACACGTCTACACATCAAGTCAAAAGCCAGCACTGGGTTAACGGTTCAACACTAGTGAGTCAGTGACGCGCCAGCCACTTACACCAGCAGCGCCGTGGCCACAGGCGCGTGACGCCACACACGGGCAAGAGAGGAGGAAGTGCTGCAGCAACTGGAAAGAGGGAGGTGACATCATCATTAGCTGCAGGTGAAAAGCCAAGAGATCCAGCAGGAGTACAGTAAGGTGAACGAGTGAAAATGTCACCTATGAAATCGCTGGCTTCCCTTTACACAAACAGCCACTTAGAAAATCCAGGGGGAAAAGAGATCCAGGATAGCGTGCCGTGCAGCCAACAGCAGCCTGGGAAACAGACGGGGACGAAGGACCTCGTGAGGTCTGGAGAAGCCAAACGCGGTGCCCTCCTGCTAGGCAGGGGAATCGCGTGGACACCTGCACGTCCGCTGCAGTGTAAAGACAGCAATTCCCAAGTTAATCTATAGTTTCAAGAAGCCCAGTTAGACCAAAAGATAAAAAGCAGGACGAATTTTTTGTTAAGAGTCAGATCAGCTGATTCCAACATTCATACAGAAAATAAAACAAAGAAGACTATGCAGAAAATGTATTATTCACAGCCAAGAGGCGGGACGAGAATTTAAAGTGTTCCAAGAGCCACGAGTCACAGCTCGGTAAGTGTCACCAGGGTGTGCAACGAACATGCAAGACACAACTAACACGGTACGGAAGGACAGACCAGCCAATAAGTAAAACACAGGTCCCAAGTGAGGCCTGAATACACACAAGAATTTAATCTACAATAGTGACACCATTTCCCATCAGTGATGATTATTCAATAAATCATGTCTGACGACTAGGGAACCACCTAGAAACAAACTCAGGATACATACTTTGTTTCTTACGCCAAAATAAAATACAGGCGGACCCAAGATTTAAATTAAAAAAAAAAAAGTCATTAAAATATTAGAAAAAATGAGGGAGGAATTATTTTAAAATAATACTGGAGTGCGGAAATTCTAACTATAACTCTTTATTTCTCTTTCTTTCCTTTCTTCCTCCCTCCCTCCCTCCCTTCTTTCTTTCCTTCTTTCTCCTGCCAACTCACAGAACAGACTTTTTTTCTAAGAAAGCCCAGTGGGGCTGGGCGCGGTGGCTCACACCTGTAATCCCAGCACTCTGGGAGGCCAAGGCGGGCGGATCACAAGGTCAGGAGATCGAGACCACGGTGAAACCCGGTCTCTACTAAAAAATAAAAAAAATTAGCCGGGCGCGGTGGCGGGCACCTGTAGTCCCAGCTATTCAGGAGGCTGAGGCAGGAGAATGGCGTGAACCCAGGAGGCGGAGCTTGCAGTGAGCCGAGATCGCGCCACTGTACTCTAGCCAGCGGGACAGAGCGAGACTCCGTCTCAAAAAAAAAGAAAGAAAGCCCAGTGGACTAAAACATGGGACCTGGCATAGTAGGACATGTGACATCTGATGGGCAGAGGCTGAGCCTCTCATGCCATCTGAAGTTCCTAAAACTCACCAAGAAACTTCCTCCTCAAGCTATGGCTTAACAGCTGGTATCAAACTGGTCTTCCCCTTTAAAACAACGGTAAAAGCTGGATAAAAACAATAAAAACACCCAACCAAAGACACTGGTGAATAACTTTGTCAGCTCAGACTTGAGAGGTCTGGATCCCAGAGGACAGAGAAGAGCCCTCAGTCACAGAGAGGTTGAGCCTGTTGTCCTTGGAGCCTCACCGATGACTGGGACTAAGCAGACAGGACAAGAGAACGCAACAGCCTAGAGCCTGGGCACACTCACAGGGCTGGGCACCGAGAAGTACGAATGAGGGTGCCCCAGCAGCCAGAACTCGAGGGAAAGAAGGAAACCTCAGAGAAGCATGTCACTCCACATTCTGCATGCACAAATCTCCCCCAAAGCACTTGCCAGCTACGAGCTATGCAGAAAGGAGCAAGACGAATGCCAAGCAGAAGATTCCACCATCTGAGGGTGTCACTGCCCAGCTGAGACCCCAGAAGGGCTGTACCCTAGGAACAAGGCCAACTGGAAACACATTTGCCTCAATGGGATGCAGGCCTTCTGCCTATCCCCTGTATGATGGATGGATGACAATGTCACCCAGAACTTCTATGATTTCTCAAACACAACATCTGCAAAATACCAGGCACACTAGAAAACAAGACCCCATGACAAAAAAAAAAAGAAGCCATAAAGAATCAATATAAATACTTTTTTCTTTTTCTTTTTCTTTTTTTTGAGGTGGAGTCTCTCGCTCTGTTGCCCAGGTTGGAGTGCAGTGGTGCGATCTCGGCTCACTGCAACCTCCACCTCCCGGGTTCAGGTGATTCTCCTGCTTCAGCCTCCCAAAGTACTGGGATTACAGGCGTGAGCCACCATGCCTGGCTCCATAACTACTATTTGAAACAACAACAACGATGTCTTGTAGAGTTTTATTTATTTATTTTTGAGACAGAGTCTCGCTCTGTCACCCAGGCTGGAGTGCAGTGGCGTGATCTTGGCTCACCGCAATCTCTGCCTCTCGGGTTCACGCCCTTCTCCTGCCTCAGCCTCCCGGGTAGCTGGGACTACAGGCATCCGTCACCACGTCCGGCTAATTTTTTTTTTTGCATTTTTAGTAGAGATGGGGTTTCACCGTGTTAGCCAGGATGGTCTTGATCTCTTGACCTCGTGATCGCCCGTCTCAGCCTCCCAAAGTGCTGGGATTACAGGCGTGAGCCACCGCGCCCGGCACTTGTGGAGTTTTAAATAAGGGTTGTTATAAACTGCCTAGTATAATCGTTAGAAAGATCGAAATGTACCAACAAGCTAAAAGAAGAGTAAATATTTAAATGTTTGATTGATCCAAAGAAAGAAAAAGTAAAAAACAGAAAAAGGACACATGAGACAAATAGGACATAAGTTGAAAGTTTTCCCCCCAAAATCAGTTATTATATTAACCGTACATAGTCTTAAATACTCCCATTCACAGACTGAATAATAACAAGACAAAAGTCACCTACATGCTGTTATAAGAGACACACGGTGACTATAATGGACCAGAGAAATCAAAAGGGATGAAGCAAGCCATCCTGGGCAAACACGAACCCAAAGCAGAGCGAAGTTAGCTGCACAGCCAGCTTGAAGGAGAAAGTGTTTCCAACGATAAAAAGGAGTAGTCAACAAGATAAAAGTCAGTTCAAAACGTAGATGTGACCAACTTCAATCTGTCTGCTCCTAATAACATGGCTTCAAACTAAAAAGCAAAAAGTGATAGAACTAAAAGGACAAATAAATCTACAATTACAGTAGGAATTATCATACCTTTCTCACAACTCATAAACAAGATGATTAAAAAATCAGTAAGGGGCCAGGCGCAGTGGCTCACGTCTATAATCCCAGCACTTTGGGAGGCTGAGGCAGGTGGATCATTTGAGGTCAGGAGTTTGAGACCAGCCTGGCCAACATGGTAAAACCCCATCTCTACTAAAAATACAAAAATTAGATGGGTGTAGTGGCGCACACCTGGAATCCCAGCTACTCAGGAGGCTGAAGCAGGAGAATTGCTTGAGCCCAGGAGGCAGAGATCGCAGTGAGCCGAGATGCTGAAGAAGCAGCTGACACACGTGGACATGTATTCTAACGTACACTGTAAGAATCTATTTACCACAACTTGAAGACACGCAAGATCATTCTAGAATGCTGGCGGACAGATGGGCAGTGATCTTTGCGGTGGGGGTGGATGACAGTGAGGCATGTCCTATGGGATGTCCTATGTCTGCTCCGGATGGTGGTTCCACGTGGTTCACTTTGTAAAAACTTACCAGGTTGAGGCCGAGTGTGGGGCTCACACCTGTAATCCCGGCACTTTGGGAGGTCGAGGCGGGTGGATCACCTGGGGTCAAGAGTTCAAGACCAGTGTGACCAACATGGAGAAACCCCGTCTCACTAAAAATACAAAATTAGCCGGGTGTGGTGACGTGTGCCTGTAATCTCAGCTACTTGGGAGACTGAGGCAGGAGAATCACTTGAACCCCAGAGGCGAAGGCTGCAGTGAGCTGAGATTGCACCACTGTACTCCAGCCTGGGCAACAAGAGTGAAACTCTGTCTCAAAAGAGAAAAAAAAATTATCAATATACACCAGTAAGAAAAAGCTCAACAACTCCCTAAAAAGTGAGCAAAGACCCCAGGCAGTTCACAGACAAAGAAACTCAAATGGCTTCTAAACTCACGAAGACGCTCAAGTTCCCGCCAGAGAGGCCAAGAATGAGGAAGCCTGGAAGGTCCTGGGTGCGGGGACAGAAGCCTTGGGTCTGGCTGGGAGTGACGCTGCAGGCAATTTGGGTAGAGCCAGCACGTTTACAAATGCTCACACCCCTGACACAGGATTCCACTTCTAGAAGGCTTCCTACAGACGCATGCTCAAACACGTCGACATGCTCACGAACACATATTCAGCACAATTTTGTCTGCAATAGCAGAAGACTGGAGAGGTTAGTCCTTCGGAGACTGGGATTATGGAATTTTTCTACCACAGAACACCATGAAATGGCTAAAAATAGCCAGGCAGTTCTGTGCCCACGGCTGTGAGGCAACGCGACCTGCACAGGATTTTGAGAAAAGCAGCAGGAAGCTGTGTTACAATGAAAGAAAAATGCACATGCGCGCGCACAGACCGCCGCCGGAGTGGACGTGCACAGACCGCCGCGCGAGGGTTGTACCAGGAACAACAGCGGGTGGTGGCCTCGGCGGGGGTGGCTGGGGAGGGGACTCGGAGTTGGCAGCAGATCCATAGACAAGCAGTCACTGCAGAAAACCATGGGAAAGAGCTTACGACTCAGCACAGTTGGCCTCAGGAAAACCCGATGCACAGCCGGAGCAGGTCGGTGTGGCCCTGCTGGGCAAAGACCGTGTGTCCTGGTGAACCCGGGGCTCCCCAGGCTGACTGGACCAAGGCCCTTTTGTGGGTTTTAAGTTTCTTGACAGAACCCGTCTGAAAACGCTGAACCAGGGGCTTCCCTTCCGACTCCACCTCGCCCCAGCCCAGACGCATCAGCGGCGGCCCAGGCAGCCCCCAGCGGCGCGCACCTGGGAGGAAAGTGCGTTCTTGTGGATTTTCTTGGAGATCAGTGCCGGGCAGATAAAGCAGATGAGGCTTCCCATGGTCGCGCCCGTAAGGCCCAGGATGGTCTCCACTAGGAAAGAGAAGGGACAGGAAGGGATGAGTGGGAAAGGGCTCCGGCCAGGAGGGGACCCGAGCTTTTTTGCCCAGCACACAGGGGAGCAAGCCAGCATTGAAGGAAAGGCCGTCCAGGCGAGAGCCGGGAGCAGACACGCCCTCTCTGCCCAGAAAGCCTGACAAGAACAGCTGATTCCTCCAACAGTGCATTTAGGCTCCGGGGTGAATTCTCTGATGGTTCATCTTTGAAGAGTCAAGACACGGCCGGGCGCGGTGGCTCATGCCTGCAATCCCAGCACTTTGGGAGGCAGAGGCGGGCAGATCACGAGGTCAGGAGATCAAGACCATCCTGGCTAACACGGTGAAACCCCGTCTCTACTAAAAACTACAAAAAACTAGCCGGGCGACGTGGCGGCGCCTGTAGTCCCAGCTACCCGGGAGGCTGAGGCAGGAGAATGGCGTAAACCCGGGAGGCGGAGCTTGCAGTGAGCCGAGATCGCACCACTGCACTCCAGCCTGGGCGACAGACCAAGACTCCGTCTCAAAAAAAATAAAAAACAGAGTCAGACACTACGGACTTCCTGCGGAAACCAAATGCTGGTTCCGCACGGCACGGCTCCCACGCAGCCTCTCCTGCCTGCTGCTCCATGAGTGGCCCTAGGCAGGCAGGACTTACCCAAGGGCAAGTGGAGAAGCCAGGGCCTGGCGTGTGTGCCAGGCTGCAGCCCCTGCCAGGAGCCCAGACAGATCACCTCTAGGGCTGTTCCCTGGGGAGAGTGAGTGCGAGTTCCCCTGTGGATCTGATGATAATGAGCTCTGTCTTGTCTGCTAGGGAGCGGGTGCATTTGGGTAACATAAATACGTTCAGGGCCTTCAACGCTTCCCTTGGTAATGCGTCAACAAAATCAGAAGTCAAAAGAATCAACAGGACAGCATGCGCTGTTCTAGAATAGTTGGTCCTACAAATCGAGCCTGTGTCCCAGCACCGCAGTCTCTCTCCACCCAGGTGTCAATGGGTGTCTGCTGTTCCATCAAGCTGCTAGATTTTCTTTTTTTTTTTTTTTTGAGACGGAGTCTCGCTCTGTCGCCCAGGCTGGAGTGCAGTGGTGCGATCTCAGCTCACTGAAAACTCCGCTTCCTGGGTTCACGCCATTCTCCTGCCTCAGCCTTCCCAGTAGCTGGGACTATAGGCGCCCGTCACCATGCTCGGCTAATTTTTTGGTATTTTTAGTAGAAACAGGGTTTCACCGTGTAAGCCAGGATGGTCTCGATCTCCTGACCTCGCGATCCGCCTGCTTTGGCCTCCCAAAGTGCTGGGATTACAGGTGTGAGTCACCGCGCCCGGCGAGCTGCCAGATTTTTTTTCTTTTTTTTTTGAGACGGAGTTTCTCTCCTGTTGCCCGGCTTGGAGTGCAATGGCGTGATCTCGGCTCGGCTCACAGCAACCTCCTCCTCCCGGGTTCAAGTGATTCTTTTGCCTCAGCCTCCCGACTAGCTGGGATTACAGGCATGCGCCACCACGCCCGGCTAATTTTGTATTTTTAGTAGAGACGGGGTTTCTCCATGATGGTCAGGCTGGTCTTGAACTCCCGACCTCAGGTGATCCGCCCGCCTCAACCTCCCAAAGTGCTGGGATTACAAGCGTGAGCCACTGTGCCTGGCTGAAGCTGCCAGATTTTATCCCCTGCCTTTCTCCGTGGGCCAGAGAAAAAATGACAAAGTGTCTAGACTTTTTTAGGAGACCAGAGAAGACGGCTCCTAACTGGGCAGGTCTTGGTTGATGCCGAAGCCCCCGGGTCCCACTCCCCGGCACTAGAGCAGCCCCCCCGCCTTACCATTGGGGATAAGGATGCCGCCTGCCTAGAGCAGCCCCCCCCACCGCCTTACCATTGGGGATAAGGATGTCCCCGGCACTAGAGCAGCCCCCCCCACCGCCTTACCATTGGGGATAAGGATGCCGCCGGCACTAGAGCAGCCCTCCCGCCTTACCATTGGGGATAAGGATGTCCCCGGCACTAGAGCAGCCCTCCCGCCTTACCATTGGGGATAAGGATGCCGCCGGCACTAGAGCAGCCCTCCCGCCTTACCATTGGGGATAAGGATGCCGCCGACCATGGTTCCAAACACCACAGAGAGGGTAAGTGCTTTAAACCGGAGAGGGGGCATGTAGCCCCCTGCTGCAAAGGTGCCATCTTTTTGCTGTATAAAAGAAAAACAAAAAGGTTTTGAAAGGACTGATTTCCTCCACCACTCTCCTAGAAAGCAAAGCCTGAAAGGGCTCTGCCAGGCACACCGGGCACATCTCCATGTGAGGCCAGCCGTGCGCTCACCTGGCAAGTGCACCAGGTACATCTCCATGTAGGGCCGGCCGCGCACTCACCTGGCAGGTGAGCCTGACCAGCACAATCAGATCTGGCTTAGCAACTTGAACGGGAACCTGCAACCCAAACCTGCAACACACCAGGAAGGCACAAGGGCTTCTCACCCCAGGCACAGACCATAAATTTTACAATGTCCTTTTGAAATGTGAGTATCGAGTCCTTCCGTTTTCCTTTTTGCTTTTAGAGCAATATCATGAGAGAGTTTTTTAAGTGCCAGGAAGCATGGAGAGCAGAACACAGGCTGCACAGCACTGCTCCTGCCAAATGTCTCTAGGCCTCTCCTGGCCCGCAGCTTTCAGGGTGCGGGCACAACCCCCAGGCACACACGCACACATGTGGCTGTGTTATCATCTTCAGGGTGCGGGCACAACCCCCAGGCACACACGCACACATGTGGCTGTGTTATCTTCAGGGTGTGGGCACAACCCCCAGGCACACACGCACACATGGGGCTGTGGCTGTGTTATCATCTTCAGGGTGTGGGCACAACCCCCACACACACGCACACACTCACGCACACGTGGCCGTATTATCTCCAGGGTGCAGGCAGAACCCCCCACACACACGCACGCACACTCACACATGTGGCCGTGTTATCCCACACACACACACACACACTCACATGTGGCCGTGTTATCCCACACACACACACGCACACACACTCATACATGTGGCCGTGTTATCCCACACACACACGCACACATGTGCCCGTGTTATCACACACACACGCACACACACTCACACATGTGGCCGTGTTATCCCACACACACACGCACGCACACGTGGCCATGTTATCCCCCCCACACATGCACACACACTCACACATGTGGCCGTGTTATCCCACACACACACACGCACACACACTCACATGTGGCCTGTTATCCCACACACACATGCACACACAATGTGGCCATGTTATCCCACACACACGCACTCACACTCACACATGTGGCCGTGTTATCTCCCACACACGCACACACGCACACATGGCCGTATTATCTCCAGGGTGCAGGCAGAACCCCCCACACACACACACACTCACATGTGGCCGTGTTATCCCACACACACATGCACACACACTCACACATGTGGCCGTGTTATCTCACACACACACGCACACACACACGTGGCCGTGTTATCTCCCACACACGCACACACGCACACGTGGCCGTATTATCTCCAGGGTGCAGGCAGAACCCCCCCCACACACACACACTCACATGTGGCCGTGTTATCCCACACACACACACATGTGGCCGTGTTATCTCCAGGGTGCAGGCAGAACCCCCCACACACACACACACTCACACATGTGGCCGTGTTATCCCACACACACACACGCACACACACTCACACATGTGGCTGTGTTATCCCACACACACACTCACGCACACATAGCTGTGTTATCTCTAGCAGATGTGCAGTAAGCAGTGAGCAATTTCAAAGTGCAGGAAGAAGAGGAGAGAAGGGCATGATGAGGCATCACCAAATTGCAAGTGCCTGTTTTGGCTGCAGGGTGCGGTCAGGCCTCGACTGCTCTGCACCGGGATGCCAGGGCCATTCATTCCAGAGGAGGAGGCAGAGCCAAGGACAGATGGCCTCAGACCCCACCTGCCCCAGGGCCCCAGGCTGTGGTCTCTAGTACAGGACACAGGAGCCAGACCGCCTGGCTCAAACCTTGCTCTGCCACTCACCCGCCCCAGTTGAGTGCCCCTAGGCAAGTGACTTAACCTCCATGCCTCAGTTTCCTCATCTGTCAACAGAAGCATCTCCTCATCCAGCCATGGTAAGGAGCAAATGAGTTAACACACAGGATGGGCTGGCCATGATGACTATCCCTGGACTAGGAAACAACCGCAGAACTTTCTAGAACTATAGTTTTGAAGCATCCCATTTTCAGAATGGACTTTTACACAGAATGGACTGTGGAAGCTCGAGCCAGAATTTCTATCGGCCTTAGGGTGATAATTTGTATACAGGCCAGGGAGGTTGGGGATTAGGTCCATCACACAAGAGTCCCGGTCCTAGAAATGTACCTATGACGTAGACCCAGAGAAGGGGAGGGGGGACTTTAGCATGAAGACTGTCGTGAGATGGTTATCCACGAGAGGTCAAGGGTGAAGGAGCAACGCACCCAGGCCCCTGCAACAAGTGGAGAAGCAAGGAAGCAGAGCCCCTGCAGGCTTGTAGGGACCGTGGAGAAACACTCACGGCACACTGGCTGAAGATAAGAAAGCAGGTGGCATGACCGCGGCCACACCTCCGGGAAAGGAGAAGCCACGGGCACTGACAGAGGAAACACAGCCTGGTCCTCCTTGGGATGAAGGGGTGTGCGTGAGCTTTCCTACTTGAGTCACAATACCTTTAATGCCACTACCAATCTTTTAACAAGATAAAAATGGGTCATGTACGGAAATACAGATGCTGCTCAGGTACAAAACATCAAACAGTGAAAGCTGGCCTGGCCAGACGTGTGGGGGGACCCCACGGCCAGATGACGGGCTCTGGCCTCGCCTCCTCGATCCTGCCTTGCCCGTGCCCAGGTGCCTGAACTCTGCAGGAGAGGGGCACCAGCACGTGCGGGAGGCGCTCAGTCCTTGGTGCTCCGCCTCTGCTGTGAAGCCAGAGGCATGTGGCTGGCAGAAGTCTGCGGGAGGCAGATGACTGCCACCAGGCTGTGGTGACCGTGCACCTGGCCACATGGACAGTGAGCCCAGGCTGCTGTTCCCAAGGCCCAGGGAGACCCACCGCCCCCACTGTGACTGCTGGACTCTCCCCTGGGTTCTCTGAGACGACTCAACCCGCCTTGGCTGAAACAGCTCAAGAGAAATGTGTGCTTCTAGCCACCAGGAGTCCCAGCTGACGGGACATACCAGGCTCACAGATCTCAGGCTGCAGGACAGAAGACGGATGGGCCACTGGGCGGAGCTCCCAAGGGGAGGCAGGAGGGGAACCTGGATGAGGCAGGGCTCCTCCAACGCGGCAGAGTGGCGTCTGCACCCCCGTGCTTGCGGCACAAGACAGCAGCACGCCTTTCATGGTTATCTCTGCCACAAGGAGAGAACCAGGACAGCCTTCTAGTTTCAACTCCTACAGGTGAAAATTTCTTTCTTTCTTTTTTTTTTTTTTTGAGGCAGAGTCTTGCTCTGTCGCCCGGACTGGAGTGCAGTGGCCGGATCTCAGCTCACTGCAAGCTCCGCCTCCCGGGTTTACACCATTCTCCTGCCTCAGCCTCCCGAGTAGCTGGGACTACAGGCGCCCGCCACCTCGCCCGGCTAGATTTTTGTATTTTTAGTAGAGACGGGGTTTCGCTGTGTTCGCCAGGATGGTCTCGATCTCCTGACCTTGTGATCTGCCCGTCTCGGCCTCCCAAAGTGCTGGGATTACAGGCTTGAGCCACCGCGCCCGGCCGAAAATTTCTTATAAAGAACTAAGTGGCTGCCTTGCCTACATACGTTACCGTGAAAAAACCCAGCCTCACTTTTTATTTTTCCTTCTTTCTCTTTTAGAGACAGGGTCTCACTTTGTAGCCCAGGCTGGAGCATGGTGGAGCGGTCATGGTCCACTACAGCCTTGAATTCTTGGTTCAAGTGATCCTCCTGCCTCAGCCTCCCGAGTTGCTGGGACTACAGGCATGCGCTGCCATGCCCAGCTGATTTTTGTTAATTTTTTGTAAAGATGGAGTCAAGCGATGTTGCCCAGGCTGGTTTCAAACTCCTGGGCTTAAGCCATCCTCCCACCTCGCCCTCCCAAAGGGCTGGGATTACAGGTGTGAGCCACCATACCCAGCCTATTTTTAAAATGTGTTTAAAGACAGGGTCTTGCTCTGTTGCCCCAGCTGGAATGTAGTGATGCAATCACATTCGACCTCAACCTTCTGGACTCACGCAATCCTCTTGCCTCAGCCTCCCAGACTCACGCAATCCTCTCACCTCAGCCTCCCGGACTCACGCAATCCTCTCGCCTCATCCTCCCAAGGAGCTGGGACCACAGGCACCACCACTATGGCCTGCGTCAAACTCAGCCTCTCTTATGGTTCAAAAATCTTCTGCTATATTGTTAAAATTTTTCAAAGTTACACAAAAGTAAAGAGAACTGTGCAGTGAACGCCATGTGCCCATCTCCAGACTCTGGCCATTATCAGCTCCTGCCCATTAATCTGGTTCCTCTAGGCTCCCCCAACTTCCACCCACCCAGGACTCCTCTGATGCAAATCCCCACTTTCCTGCTATATCTCTGGTTCGGGACAGCTGAGGGCTTATGGGAAGCAAGGCTGACCTGTGCTATTACAATCCGGAGAGCGCCCTGAGGGTCTTACCTGCTGCTCACACAGCAGCGTGCTCAGGGCCTGCCGGCATGGCAGGATCATCATGGGGAAGCCGACGGCCACTGACATCATGAAGCCCACACGGAGCATCTCCGTCACCAGGTTGGAGGGAAAGTGCATGAGCACGTTGCCGGCCGTGGCCTCGGTGAAGCTCACATAGCCGAAAAATCCCACCTGTTGGAGAATGAGAAATGGCAATGTGGCAGACGGACATCCTAGTCTGAGTGGCACCTGTCGCAGTGGGCAGGGCATGGGTGGGACCCGTGCCCTGCCCCTCAGAATGGCCTTCAATCCACTTCACAATGAAGCTTCTGCAAGAGACGGCCTTTGGGGGCAAAGCACCATTTGGCCTCCTCCTTCTTAAAATCTTCAGTTTCTGTAAGGAACATGCCCACTTCTTTTTCTTTTTTTTTTTTTTTGAGACATTTTGTCTTGCACTGTCGCCCAGGCTGGAGTGCAGTGGCACGATCTCGGCTCACTGCAAGCTCCGCCTCCCGGGTTCACACTATTCTCCTGCCTCAGCCTCCCAAGTAGCCAGGACTACAGGCGCCCGCCACCGCACCTGGCTAATTTTTTGGTATTTTTAGTAGAGACGGGGTTTCACCGTATTAGCCAGGATGGTCTCGATCTCCTGACCTCATGATCCGCCCACCTCGGCCTCCCAAAGTGCTGGGATTACAGATGTGAGCCACCATGCCTGGCTTTTTTTTTTTTTTTTTTTTGAGACGGGGTCTCCCTCTGAAGCCCAGGCTGGAGTGCAGTGGTGCAATCTCGGACTCAGTGTACCTCCGCCTCCCAGGTCCTGGTTCAAGCAATTCTCCTGCCTCAGCCTCCCAAGTAGCTGGGTTTACACGCATGCACCACCATGCCCAGCTAATTTTTGTATTTTTAGTAGAGATGGGGTTTCACCATGTTGGCCAGGCTGGTCTTGAACTCCTGACCTCGTGTTCCGCCCACCTTGGCCTCCCAAAGTGCTGGGATTACAGGCGTGAGCAACTGCGCCCGGCCAAAACATGCCCATTTCTAGAGAGAATTAACAGAGGTCTTGCAGAGTCGGTCAGAGTGGCTCGGACAAAGTGCCCCGGGAGCAGCCCTGGTGCCCGGCTCCTCAGGTCAGGAGAGCTTCCTGGCCCAGGGTGGACCCACGCTCACAGGACTGGTCCTGGAATCATGGAAGCTGATGGAGCTGCCCCAGGTCCCCACACAGCCTCCAGACACTGGGACGGGAACAGAGAGAAGAATCCAGCCGCACACAGGGCCAGGGCCGTGCCTGTGGCAGTCCCGGGGGCACCACAGCATGTCACGCTGGCATGACACAGGTGTGGAGAGGGCATGGCAAGGCTCTTACCATGACGTAGAAGGTGGTGACCACATTGAGGGAGGAGGCAAATATGGAGCTCATGGTTTTCACCGACGGCTCATCCAGGCTGTCGTACGTGGGTAGCACCTGGCTGTACAGAAACAGGCCATTTCACAGCAGACCCGAGACAGGCACGCCCTCTCCAGCGGCACCACTTCCAGGACCTCTTTGCAGCCCAGCCGAGAGTCTCTGACCTTCCTTCATGCAACACTCTCCACACACTGAAGTCCCAGCGCTGAGGCCAGGATTTCGTGATGCTGAGGACAGGAGCGTTGCAGCAGTCCCCACTCAGGATACCCCCCAGAGTGTGCGCCACGCGAACGTTCCCCAAGGCTAGGACGACAGGCTGCTGCTCCACGCCAGGGAGCGGGCGCTGAGAGTCAAAGCAGCCAGTTTACAGGGGAAGCAGCCAGAGGAGGCTGCTCAGAGAATCGCTGTCAAAAGGAGAGAAAGTTAAACAAACACCCTGGCCTGGGCGGCCGGCCCATCTCAGCGCCTCCGCACAGGAATGATCCGAGTCGGCACAGACAAGGAGACGGCCTGGGGCGCGATTACCCGCTGCAGCCTCTCACTTGTGTGATGAGAAAACTGGCTTCGGTCCCACGGCCTAGTGCCAGGAGTGTGGTGCTGCTGGGGGTGGGAGGGACCCAAGCCACCGGCCAGGCAAGGACATGACAGCCCTGAACAGGCAGCAGACCCATCTGAGGGATGTGCACAGGGACCTGAGCCCCTGGAGAGGGGTGGGCAAGACAGGCAGGGAGAGGCTGGGGCCATGGAGCATCTGTGTGCAGCCGGGGAGAAGGGAGCCAGGCCAGGTACACGCCAGAGCACACTGAGAGCCACTCTGCCGTGGGGCTGAACGAGGACTCTGGAGTGGGAGTCCGGGGGCTGCTCCTAGGGTGTCCAGGTGGTCATGGCCATGGCTGTCCCAAGGCAGGGGCTCAAGGGCACAAAGGAAGCTGGGTGGGCCAGGGAGAGGGCGGGATGCAGAAAGCCAGCAGCCAGTAAATGGACCAGCATAGCGGCCAGCGGAGCCAAATCCCAAACCGCCTTGAAGAAAGTGAAAGAAAAATAGGACATCCTGACTTTATTAAAAATCAAACCAGGCCAGGCACAGTGGTCAATGCCTGAATACCAGCACTTTGGAAGGCCGAGGCAGGAGGATCACTGGAGCCCGGGAAGTCGAGGCTGCAGTGAGCGGTGATCGCATCACTGTACTCCAGCTTGGGTGACACAGCAGGACACCATCTCCAAAAAAAGGAAAAGAAAACCCAGCAGACTGACAAGAACAAGGGAGAAGGCCCTGCCAGCGGCTGCTGGTGTCCTGCTGCCCAGGTCCTAGCACACCATCCCATCAGGCTGCCCTCATCACGGAGTGCCATCAACAGCAGTCTGGGGCCCCGCAGGACATGAGCCTTCCCCTCAGCCCAGGCTACAAGGGAGCTAAGCGGCCAGTGCCTGTGCACACAGCCCCAGGAGGCTGGCAGAGAAACAGGAAAAATACCCACGAGGTCTCCACGGCCCTAGACCCACAGCTTCAGGACTTCCCAGTGTTAAACTGTCCTCTGGCTGGAGCTGAGTCCATACCAGGGAGTCTCGGCTTGAGGGGACCAGCATTGGTGCCCCGTGACACGTGCTTACCCCCGTCCCCCAATACACACTGTGGGGAGTGGCCCCCAAGGAAGCCATGGACACTGTGGGCAGGGGTGTCTCTGCACGTGGGGTGGCCAGGGTGGAAGGCCAAGCCCCAGGCTCCACTCCAATCCTGACCACCTACCCCAGGGACCCCCGGGATCATCCCTGGAAAGAAACAAGGTAGGAGCCACAAAACCTTCTGGCCACCTGCAAAGGAGTTCCACAGACTGGGGACGTCCTGAGTGTTGGCCCACGGCCCCCGACAGAGCATCCCTGGCCCGCCCACCTCACAAGGCAGCCTCTGAGGCTCAGGGCCTACCAGAGTCAAGTGAAGCTCTTGGGTGTGTGGCCTCTGCCCTGCTGTGAGCATGGAGACCCCAGTCTCCAGACAGACCTTGCCCTCCGGGGCCTCCTGGGCTCCGTGCTGCCCCGGCTGCTTCTCTGGGCCTAGGACAACCGTTCTGCATAACCAGGTATGCATTTACCAGAAACGGCCAGATAGTGAAGGCACAGGGAAGGCCTGGTCCCAGCTGGCATCCAGGCCAATCACACAGGCAGGGGGCGCGGCCGGCCACCCCAGCAGGGACAGGCAGTCTGGCGTAGTGATGCTGTGGGAGGGATGAGATGTCTCGGCTCTCAGCAAATATTCCTGGGCTCAGGGGTGGGGAGGTCAGCACGGCGGCCAGCACAGGGGTGGGGAGGTCAGTGCAGCGGCTAGCACAGGGGTGGGGAGGTCAGTGCAGCGGCCAGCACAGGAGTGGGGAGGTCAGCGCGGCGGCCAGCACAGGGAGGGATGTCCCTGCTTGGGAGAATGTCTGGTGAATCTGTGGGCCCGCACATCCTCGGGGAGGGGCAGAAGGAAAGCTGCACTTGGTGAGCCACACGCTCCAGCGCTTCAGAACCCGGCACCTGACCTCGGAACCAGACCCGAACAAGGTGCACTGGCTGCTACGTGGCCACCACCAAAAACCCCCAGCTGCACATTTATTTCTAAATATGCAAACAGGCAGACACAAAGGGCCACTGGTAACTAGGTACGCAGCGGAAGAATGCAGCTTCTGTCACCGATCATAATGGGATATTAAACAGCAAGACTGGGGCGCGTTCTGGTGGAGACGGAGCTGCCAAGAGAGATGCTAAGTGGGAAATGACGATTTGGATCTCGCATGTGGGTGTAAACACAGCGGTACGAACAAATCTCATCTGTCACGTTAGTTTACGATTGGCTCAATGCATGCCCACTAACGCTACAGGGGCCGCTCTGCCAGCCCCCCGCACGCCGATGCTCTTTTCCCGTCCGCGCCGGATTTACGCCTCTCTTTTCAGCCGGTTACCATGTTCCAACCGGGCATGAATCACTCGCTCTTGTCATTTTGGTGGAGAAGGTAATGCTGCTGGAATTATGGAAGAGCCCGACCCGCATTGACAGAGCTCTGCGTGCCAGAGAGAAAGCAGGCTCACGCGTACATGCAGGCCTCCAAATGCATCCAGCAGCCGTCTGAAGTCAATGTTTGTGCAATTTCCTTTTAAATATTCTCAGAACAGCTAAATTCTGGCAAAACGCTCAGGACTCTGTGCAGTCAGATGGCTGGGCTGTTGCTGCATCCCCCACAGCCAACGCTCTGCTTGTGGGGATCTGGCAAAGCAGGGACTCTCACCAGCTAGTCCCAAACATGTCCCAGGAATAAAGCCGATCTACCTCCCAGTTAAAATACAACTATCTCCCTCAACCTGTGGGGGAAAGGTCACCACTGAACAAGACATCACTCTTCAGCAGCCAGCAAAGAGGGATCCCAGTAAACGAGAAAGACAGAGGGTCCCATCTCCCAGCAGCTCGCCCGCCCCCATCACAGCGCCCACCTCCACCACAGGCCACAGCAGGACACTTACGACTGGCAGGCGAAGGACATGCCGAAGATGGGGATGCAGCGGAAGACGCCCTCCCAGCGGACATAGCTGACCCGCTGCAGCCACTGCCCACTGAAGAGGCCGTGCTTGAGAGAGGAGAGCACAATCTGCAGGGGTAGCGGGGAGAGAGCACGGGGCAGGTCAGGATGCAGGCGGGACGCAGCATCCTGGCCCACACGCCGCTGGGAAGCAGTGGCAGGAGAGTGCAACTCTTCCCACCCACATCCCAGCCCCCCACCATCCTGTGCGGCCAGTTGGAGGCACGGAGACCCCACGCCTTTCTGGATTCCCAGTCCCTGCCTCAGAGCACCCTGGTTCATCCTGTGGGCACCAGAGCAGCTGCTCTTGCACAGGGGCTGCTTGGCGCAGACAGGAGACCACTGAGAGTACACAGCGCCATCGGTTACAGAGGTCGCTTTCCCACGTGGGCAGGTCCTACCCGATCCTGTACTGTGCTAGACACGGACATCTTCCAAAATACTGGCCCATCAAAGACGCGGCTATCTCAAGAGTAAAGAGGTAGCTGCCACCGGGCTGGCCCTCACTCGGAGAGCTAAGGAGCACTGGAGACCCTGGCTTCAGTGACCACCTGCCCTCGTCCTGGTGTAAACCCGCTGTGAGACACCAGATTCCAGCTGCTCAGGAAGGGTCATTTCTGACTTTGCCAGGGAACAGGCAGGTCCCAGGGGCTTGGGTTCTGGGGCTTCTATGGGCAGGGGCCTGGCAGAGAATGGAGGGTGTGCTGGGGGCTATGGGTGGTATCCGTGTTCTCAGTGCCAACTCCACAGCTGGCCCCTAGTCCATCCTGTTATAAATTGTCACTTAGAAAAATACTAGTGGCCGGGCGCAGTGGCTCACGCCTGTAATCCCAGCACTTTGGGAGGCCAAGGCAGGTGGATAACGAGGTCAGAAGTTCAAGACCGGCCTGGCCAAGATGGTGAAACCCCTTCTCTACTAAAAATAAAAAAAGTTAGCTGGGCGTGGCGGCAGGTGCCTGTAATCCCCACTACTTGGGAGGCTGAGGCAGGAGAATTACTTGAACCTGGGAGATGGAGGTTGCAGTGAGCCAAGATTGCACCACTGCACTCCAGCCTGGGCGACAGACTGAGACTCCATCTCAAATAAACAAACAAACAAAAAAACACAATAGCTTGCCACCTTGTATCAAAACACTGGCATTAGGCCTGGTGCGGTGGCTCACGCCTGTAATCCCAGCACTTTGGGAGGCCGAGGTGGGTGGATCACAAGGTCAGGAGATCAAGACCAGCCTGGCTAATACGGTGAAACCCCATCTCTACTAAAAAATACAAAAAATTAGCCGGGCGTGGTGGCGGGCGCCTGTAGTCCCAGCTATTTGGGAGGCTGAGGCAGGAGAATGGCGTGAACCTGGGAGGCAGAGCTTGAAGTGAGCAGAGATCGTGCCACTGCACTCCAGCCTGGACAACAGAGTGAGACTCCTCAAAAAAAAAAAAAAAAAAACACTGGTGCCGTGAGCCTTGGTCACAAACCCTACATAAGACATCTTTGCATAAAGCAAGTGGACCTGGCGTTTCCTTCCCCTTGCCTGGATGACATGAAACCAGCCTCAGAGCCACCCCTGTCCTGAGCCCCAGCCTCTCCTGCTGGCCAACCGCACCTAGGTCCAGCCAGCCCCGTCTGCCCAGTGGTGCCCAGGGACTGTGAGATGAATGGCACTTCCTGGCACATCCTGCTAATTCCAACACATTCCCAGGAGGTAGCAGGTGGACACACCAGACCTGGGCATGAGCCTGCCGTGGCCACAGGAAAGACTGGGCCAGGAGCAGCCTTTCAGTGGGTGCCTGCACGCACCGCAGACTCACCACGAACATGAACACGGTGTAGAAGAGGAGGGCCATGGCGCTGAAGGACTGGATGGAGGCCATCATGTTCCGCTGCAGGCTGAGCGGGAGCACGATGCACAGTGACACGGCGAACAGCAGGAACATGCGGAAGGTGCCGCCCACCTGCAGGGAGCCAGCAGGGGTCTTGGCCACAGCCCAGACCTGCTCACCACCCAGCTCTCTGCACTGCCAGGGAGCGGGAGCATCCTGAGCCCGAAAGCCGATGGCATCCAGGTGAACAACGCCGGCAGGTCTGAGGCTGGCACGCTCGCCTGGAAGCCGCTCTCACAGCCGCTGTGCTGTGTGCAGCCTCGGGCACTGGGCATTTCCCTTCCCTGGAGCCCAGCCCCGCCCCAGAGTGAGAACAGCCAGAGCAAAAGGACAGCAGCCCCCATAACACGGGAGGCAACACAGCAGCTGCGGGTCAGACTCAGCTGCCCTGGGCACAGGGCGGGAAAGGTCCAGACTGCCCTGTGGCAGGACAGGCCCAAAGCTCTAGCTACAAAGGTCACTGAGAAGCACGGAAAACAGAAGGTCGAATGGGGAGACAGAGTAGAGGGCCTAGCTCCCTGGACGCTCCTTGGATCTGTCTCTGACAAGGAGCAAATCGGGTACATTCCACTCCTGGAGAGGACACCCCCGCCTCAGCTGTGGCCTTTGAAAGCCTTTCTATGCTGTTAGCACCCTAACGTGCCATGATGCCCGCCCTGCCCAGTGAGGGCCTCTGCTCTCCGGCAGCGAGGGAAAGGTGTGTGGGCCCGTCAGGTGGGCCTCTACATGGCGGGGCCAAGCACGGAAGAGGCTACCCCAAGGTCCCTGCAAGAAGTGCTGAGTCCACAGCCCCCGGCAGCGGTGCCTCTGGATCCACCCAGCAGCTCTGGGTGACCACGGAGGCTGGGGATGCCCGAGGGCCTGGCCGCCTCTGCCCTCCAATGGGCAGCCCAGGCTGGCAGAGACTTGCTCTTCACTGTGCCCGGGTCTGAGGCTTCCCAACCCACCCCTCATCTACATGGTGTCAGACTCTGTCTGGCTTGCTTCCTCCCCTGTACCTCTCACAGACGTGACCCAGCAAAGCCCCCGCACTCCGCCAAGCCCCTGGAAGGACAGCAGCCTCAACAGAAGCTTCTCTCGACCAGCATCCTGGTCTCGGTCCTCAGGAGGATCCCATGGAGGTCCTCAGAGCAGCCGTCAGCATCTGAACAACCCAGAACCCTGAACACGTCCTTACCTGAAACCCAAACAGCCGGGCAAAGAAGTTGGACCCCAAGTCGCCAATCACGACGTAGAAGGCGATGCAGGTGCCCAGCATCAGCCCGATCATGCTGCGGGGGGTGGGGGTGCAGGAAACACCATCAGGGTGAGCTGGCAAAGCACCTGGGCAGCCTCCTGGGACCGCCCCAAGGCTGGGCTGAATGACAGATGTGGTATCTTTTGTTTTTTTTTTTTGAGACGGAGTCTTGCTCTGGCGCCCGGGCTGGAGTGCAGTGGTCGGATCTCAGCTCACTGCAAGCTCCGCCTCCCGGGTTCACGCCATTCTCCTGCCTCAGCCTCCGGAGTAGCTGGGACCACAGGCGCCCTCCACCTCGCCCGGCTAATTTTTTGTACTTTTTAGTAGAGATGGGGTTTCATCGTGTTAGCCAGGATGGTCTCGATCTCCTGACCTCGTGATCCGCCCACCTCAGGCTCCCAAAGTGCTGGGAGTACAGGTGTGAGCCACTGTGTCCAGCCAACAGATGTGATTTCAAACGCGCCTCAGTTCACAGGGTATGGGCAGGTTCTGTGGCGCTCGCTGTGTCACTTGGAACGCACACCGAACGACACTCAGCTTTTCTCAGCGTAGTATTACACTCGCCTCTCCGCAGGGGCTCTAAAAGTTACAAAAATGCTCCATGATGGGCCCAGCGCGGTGGCTCACGCCTGTAATCTCAGCACTTTGGGAGGCCGAGGCAGGCGGATCACCTGAGATCAGGAGTTTCAAAACCAGCCTGGCCGACATGGCAAAACCCTGTCTCTACTAAAAATACAAAAATTAGCTGGGCATGGTGGCGGGTGCTTGTAATCCCAGCTACTTGGGAGGCTGAGGCAGGAGAATCACTTAAACCCAGGAGGCTGCAATGAGCCGAGATCCCGCCACTGCACTCAAGCCTGGGCGACAGAGCAAAACTCCATCTCAAAAAATAAAAAAATAAAAAAAGCCCCACGATGCTAGTCAAGTTAACAGAACAATCAACTGCTTTCAAAAAAGGCTGTTCTTTGGAGTTTACAATTCCCTAATTTAGAAGCCTAAAAGTGCAATCTCCCGGCAATTTTTTCATCTCATAATTTTTTTCATCTCATGAAATTTTATTCGAAAAGAAGAAAAATATGACATTTGCAATGTAATGGCACCTTTATGCAGCGGTGTGCGGGGGGTGGGTGCGGTATGAAGGAATGGTGTTGAGAGATTACAACTGAGGGAGGGCTGTTTTCCAAGTTCTTGGAGTTTTCCATATTTAAATTTGTATTACAACACTGAAGGGTACAGGTAATTGGACTTTCATGTATTTAGTGACTCTTCAGAAACCTAAGTTACAGGTGAACCCGGGAATGAAGCCGCTGCTCCCGCCGGGAGGGTCCCCAGTGTCTGGGTGCAGGGGTTGGGGGGCAAATGCAGGGGCAGGGCGGGGCTTACCTGGTCTCCACCAGCATCTTGCCCGCCTTCCCATAGGCGTGGAATGCTAGCGCAAAAGAAAAGAAAGGAACACTCAGTCCAACAGTGTGAGACGCACATCCAGAACAAAGGTACTGAGCAAAGCTGTCCAGGGCAATTTCACAGAAACCCGTGGGTCCAGATTCTCCAGGGCATGAGAGGTGTTTCAAATTCTCACCACCAGGTTATTTTTGGATCTACTGTCTGCAAATGAAACTATAGGAAACAAAGACAGAGCAAGGGAAGGACAGGAGGCAGGTTCTTCTTTCACTCAATCAGATTTTTTAAAAGACAGAGAGACAAGTCCCTGCAATGCACAGTCCTCCCACGGGGTGACCACTGGGGGCCCGCTGGAAACAGCATCCCACAGCCCGGCATGGCCGAACCCCGTGCTGTTGGCCGGAGCCTGCAGGTCCCCAGAGGATTCAGTGCCAGCCCCAGGTGCCCGAGCACCACAGCCTGCATCGGAGGGGCTCATGAGGAAGGGCTTTCATTTTCACCCTTTGGTTGGGATTTACAGAAACGAACGGAGACCCCTTTCAAGCATGGTGCTTCAGGAAGGGAGGGGACGAGAGCCCGGGACTTCTGGTGTCCCCGTGGACAGCCAATGAGGAGCCTTGCCGATGAGGAGCATGCGTCCCCGTCCCCGACGGGGCGGCCGAACGCGGGAGGAGCCGCCATTCTCTCCGCCCTGACAGCGGGATTCTCTGCAGCAGATGAGAAACGGGGCTGACTCAGCAGGGTCCCTCCCAGGCCCCAGGCGGTCATCTGGTGACCCCTGCGCTTCCCCGCGGCCCAGCGGAGGAGGGCAAAGGGAAGTCCCAGCCCCGGCAGCCCCAGAGATGGGTGCATGTGACGGATGGCCCAGCCTGGCAGCCCCGGAGATGGGTGCATGTGACAGGATGGCCCAGCCCCGGCAGCCCCGGCTTCCTGCCTCCAGTTTCCTCCCGCGCACGGGCTCCAGGCCTCTGGTGAGCTTTGGAAAGCAGGAAACACACAGGCCAGTAAATATGAATGAGTCCAAAAAACACTCCTGATGACTTTAAACTACTTAGGAAGAAGCACAGCATTGCCGAACGCCAGACTGGGAGCAGCAAAGACCCCGCCTCCAGGGCTCACCTTGGCCTCTCCCGGACCTGCCTGCCGGCTCGCTCAAGGAGCCTGGCACCCCGAGTTCATCCCACAACACGGAAACTGGAGCCAGGCCCCAGAAGCTGACCTCAGGCTGCAGAGAATTTCAAACACTAACAACTCCGGCAGCCCCCTCAGCAGCAGCCCACAGCCCAGGGCCCTGCTGTCACCAGAAAATGCCCTCCACACCCCTCGGTGACGGTACAGCCCGGACACAGCAAAACCCCACGCTTCAAACGTGGAGGTGCTCCTGGCCATAACGTGCCTTTTTATTCTCCAAAACGAAGCTGAGTCGCCACAGCATATTCCAAACACGAGCGCACCTTGCCCAAGATGGTTCCAGAACATGCCTGCCGCTGGCAAGGGAAAATGGAAGGCCGTCTAGGAAATCAGGACGGCACTCTCTTCCGGTTCCCAGGACAACGTCCTGAGAGCCCACCATGCTGAGACACAGCACCGCGCCTTCTTTTCCCCACCCGGCCAAACCCTTTCACCATTCCCAGTGTCAATCCCTCGGCAACTTCTCCCCAGCTTCAAACACCAGCCCCAGTCGGACCCCACTCCTTCGCATCCTGCCTGGACGGGCACAGGGAAAGAGAGGAAGAGGCTGAAGCACCCAGCAAGGTCCCGGGGACCCGGGCCTCCCCCGAGTGTGGACTCCCAGTGCTGGCCCAGCCCCCGCCAGGGTGGAGGTGTCTGTGAGCGGCGAGCTCTGAGGCCGCGGCCTCCATGCAGGGTGTACCCTGCCCTGGGTCCAGTCAGATGTCCCCCAGAGCCGGCACAGGAGCCACAGAAGCCCGGACCGCCCAGCGACGGAACACAGGCAGCACCCCTGACGCTGCTGCTCACAAGCGAGAACTCAGAGGCTGTGTGGGGGCCAAACGGTTGCTGCTGCTGGGGGAGGCGCTTTCTAGCCCAGACCACACATGCCGGGGTTCAGGCACAACTCTCAACAGGACAGGGTCTGGGGCTCAGAACAGCATCACGAGAAGCCGCGACAGCTGAGGGAGGCTGAATGACTGGTGTATCTGTGTGTCTTCTGAAGAGGGATTTAGAAAAGTCCGTGTCCAGGGAAGACACGACACTCACGGTAAAGCAAGCAGCAAGTGAGAAGCTGATGAAAACGACAAAAACCACCCACAACCAGCAACAGCAGACAGGACAGAGAAATACACAAACACCAACAAGAAACGACGCCTCTCCAGGCTGGCACCTGGCACTGGAGGAGAGCGGGGAGGGTTAAGAGACCAGCGGCCACCTCCCTGGGCTAACCAACCCAAGGAACCATCACGCCGCAAACCCGTGCCTCGGTGGGCACAGATGCCATTCGGAGGAAACCACCCGGCCGTCCCAGGGAAAATAAGTCTCTGTGTGCAAGTACAGGACGCAGCCCAGCGCCTCCCGAAGACTGCAGTGTGGAGCTGCTGTCCACTCTGCACGAGGGCCTCGCCTCAGCTCCAGGAGATTCTCATCTTACCCTCCCCAGGGATGCCTCTCCCAGCGCGTGTCTCTCCGCTTCTAGGACGAGCCAGGGCAGACTGCGGCTGACGCAGAGAAGCTGGGCCCAGGGGCCTCTGTCCGGAGCTCATGCAGTAGAACCTTCATGTTTGGTGTCCAAGGCATAACCTGAGACACGCTTAGTGTTTTGAATCTTGTTTGTTTCTGGCAGGCAGACGTGGACTGCGGTCACCCCAGCCAGTTAAAGGTTGGAAGCTCAGGTAGGAGCTCCAGGCAGCATAGAAGAGAACCCGTCCGGCAATTTTCTTCCAGTCTTTCACATGTAGCCAAACTGGTTTGACTGTTCGGGGACTTTCAGTGAATAAGACAGCCAGCTATCAGAAATGGGGGCCTCCCCAGCCGTGGGTCACCGGTCTTCCTCCAGGACACAGCCAAGTACTTAAGTTGGGGCCTCTGCTACAGAAACCCTGTACAGAGATCTCAGTGGGGAGAAAAGGGTCACCCTGCAGGCCATAGCTCTGCAGACCCAGGAAGGGGCCTGCCCAGGCACTGTGCCTCCTGGCTTCCAGTAGGCATGTTTCAGCCCAAGTTGAATTAGGCCATCTCACTGCGGATCAAATTTAACGGTGAACTTCACTTCCTCAAATAACAACAAGAAAAGGCTCTGACAGCACCATTCTCATCAGGAAGGGAAGAGAAGGAACGCACGCCCTCTGGTTCCGAGGGCAGAAACGAACGCAGGACTCTCTGTGGCAACACGAAGGGGACTGGGAAGAAGTGGAGGCTGGGAGGCCAGGACCCCTGTGTGGACCCTGCAGGTGTTTTTATTTTGTTTGGCCCCCTGGACCCCTAAATACCATTTCCTCTCCCTCTGCCTCCTCGCTCTGCCGTGGGAACTGTGAGCCCAGAGGCAGGATGGCCTTCTGCAGGGAGGACCGGACATCCCAGCCACACACTGGCTGGAGGGGCCAGAGCCTTCATCACAAGGCCAGGAATTTTTACTGGAACCCACAGGGCCAACTCCTGAGAACACGGACACTGGAATTTCAACACCCATGCTGGATGCCCCCAGAATGGAATGTGGAGCCGAGAGGTGCCGAGCCCGTGGCGGGCAGGGAGCAGTGTGGGTCACACAGCCTGCGGGCAGATGGGAAGGTGAGGGATGGCACCGTAGAAGACAACGTAGAAAGTATTCCACACTGAGATGAGGCCGACAGCGCAGCCTTCTTTCCTGGCTGAAACAGCATTAATAAAGGAAACAGAACTGCAACCACCGGCATCAGGGGAAGGACAAAGCCACTGGGAGAGGAGCCACTGAACCCCAGCAACAGCCTGGGGCCGAGGAGCTCCCTCCATGGAATTCTGAGTTGGGGAGAGCAGCAAGGTTCTCTGCAGGCAGCTCCGCGGGAAGGCGTCTGGTGTCTGGGAGAGACAGTGAGCAGGCCCGTACCAGGACTACAAGGACGGCTGTCTCAGCCCGAGTTTAGAAGCGGAAGCTGCGTGGCGGCGGGCAGGAGCACAGGATGACAGGGACGCCTGGTGTCTCATACCCTTCTGTGTCATTCCAATGTTGAAGCATGTGTTGTTGTTTTTTTTTTTTTTTTTTTTTGAGATGGAGTCTTGCTCAATGGCCCAGGCTGGAGTGCAGTGGCCGGATCTCAGCTCACTGCAAGCTCCGCCTCCCAGGTTTACGCCATTCTCCTGCCTCAGCCTCCCGAGGAGCTGGGACTACAGGCGCCCGCCACCTCGCCCGGTTAGCTTTTTTTGTATTTTTTTAGTAGAGACGGGGTTTCACGGTGTTAGCCAGGATGGTCTCGATCTCCTGACCTCGTGATCCACCCGTCTCGGCCTCCCAAAGTGCTGAGATTACAGGCTTGAGCCACCGCGCCCGGCCGAAGCATGTGCTTGTAACAGGTTTTTCTATTTTTTTCAGACAGTCTCACTCTGTCACCAAGGCTCAAGTGCAGTGGCATAATCTCAGCTCACTGCAGTCTCCACCTCCCGGGTTCAAGAGATTCTCTGGCCTCAGCCTCCCGAGTAGCTGGACTTACAGGTGCCTGCCACCACGTCTGGCTAATTTTTTGTATTTTTGGTAGACATAGGGTCTCACCATGTTGTCCAGGCTGGTCTCGAATTCCTGACCTCAAATAATCCGCCTGCCTCGGCCTGCCAAAGTGCAGGCATGAGTCACTGCGCCCAGCAGATTTTTTTGTTTTAACTGCATTTTTTTTTTTTATTATTTTTAATTCTTTCACCCAGGCTGGAGTACAGTGGCGTGGTCACAGCTCACTGCCACCTCAGACTCCCAAGCTCAGGTGATCCTCGCACCTCAGCTCCCAAATGGTAGCTGGGACGACAGGCACATGCAAGTACACCCGGCTCATTTTTTTTTAGCATTACATTTTAAAACAAAGGAAAAAAACCCTGCTATCCAAGGAACTGTGGAAGAATAAAGTAGAGAAAATAAATGGAATAAGAAAATAAATAAACGGAATAAGGCCCCCGCCCCAGGTCCAGAGCCACCTTGTGGAGAGGGTGCCTCACCCAGGCCAGCGTAGGTCCTCCGCTTGCTCAGGCTGGCCGACTTCACCAAGAACATGCACGACTGGTGCGTCATCCAGGAGCAGAAGACCAAGAGCAGCGCCCCCAGGACGATGCCGCACTGCAGGGTGGAGACAGGAACACATGTTCACAGCAGCAGGCGCTCCTCAAAGGCCCTCACCCCACTCACCCAGCTCATGAGCACCTTCTTCACCCCCAGGCCCCGCTCTATCCCAGTCTCCTGCCAAACGCGACACTTCCTAGCACTGAAAGGCCCATTTCCTTGGTGTGGTGGCCGCATGCCTCGTCCAGGGACAAAGCTGCATGCGCAGAGCACAGGGGCACCATCTCCTTCCCAGTCCCCGCCTCAAGTCTTCATGGACGGCTGGGTGCTGCCAACTAATACCCCCTTGTTCTCTGCACATGCCCTATGTGCATCATTAGCCACTTGAGTCCACAGCTACGAGTAATGAACATGTTCTGAAAGGAAGAGATTAACAATGCCATTTTCCCCGTTCTCATGAGTTAAACAGACACCTACTATGTGACTTGGGGATTAACTGCCCCCTAGGTATTCACTTACCCAAGAGGAATGAAAACGTGTTCATGAAAAACCTGTATGCCAATGTTTACAGCAGGTTTATCCACAACCCAAAAATGGAAAAACAGCCCAAATGTCCTTCAACAAGCGAATGGATACAAACTCTGGTCCATTCGAATAAGGGAATATTAGTCAGCAGGAAAAAGGGATGACTACAGACACCCACCGTGACACGGATGGGACTTGAACGCACCATGCTGAGCAGAGGAAGCTGGACTCTGAATGCTACAAATAGTGTCATTCTGTTTACAGGACGTTCAGAAAAGGCAAACTTTTAGGCCACGGAATAGGTCAGTGTTGCCAGGGGCTGGGGGTATGGAGATTGGCTGGTGACAAAGGGGTACGTGGGGACCCTCTGGGAGATGGAGCTGTGTGTTCTGTTTGACTGTGGTGGTTACACAGCAAGCCCGTAACCTGCACCCTGAAGAGAGTCAATCGGCCGGGCGCGGTGGCTCACACCTATAATCCCAGCACTTTGGGAGGTTGAGGTGGGCAGATCATGAGGTCAGGAGATCGAGACCAACCTGGCCAACATGGTGAAATCCCATCTCTACTAAAAATATAAAAATTAGCTGGGCATGGTGGTGCACGCCTGTAATCCCAGCTACTTGGGAGGCTGCGGCAGGAGAATCACTTGAACCAGGGAGTCAAAGGTTGCAGTTGAGCTGAGATTGTGCCACTGCACTCCAGGCTGGCGACAGAGTGAGACTCTGTCTCAAGGAAAAACAAAAAAAAAGGCCAGGCACGGTGGCTCACGCCTGTAATCCCAGCACTTTGGGAGGCCAAGGCGGGCAGATCACGAGGTCAGGAGCTCGAGACTATCCTGGCTAACACGGTGAAACCCCGTCCCTACTAAAAATATAAAAAATGAGCTGGGCGTGGTGGTGGGTGCCTGTAGTCCCAGCTACTCGGGAGGCTGAGGCAGAAGAATGGTGTGAACCCGGGAGGTAGAGTTTGCAGTGAGCCAAGATCGCAGCCTGGGTGACAGAGCAAGACTCTGTCTCAAAAAAAAACAAAAGAGAGTGAATCTTGCTGCATGTCCACTACCTCCATCAAGGTGACACTTAAAACACAAGGACTGGCCGGGCGCGGTGACTCACACCTGTAATCCCAGCACTTTGGGAGGCTGAGGCAGGCGGATCACGAGGTCAGGAGATCGAGACCATCCTGGCTAACACGGTGAAACCCCGTCTCTACTAAAAATACAAAAAGTTAGCCAGGCGTGGTGGTGGGCGCCTGTTGTCCCAGATACTCAGGAGGCAGAGCTTGCAGTGAGCCGAGGTCATGCCACTCCACTCCAGCCTGGACGATAGAGCCAGACTCCATTTCAAAAAACAAAAATAAAAAAATACAAGGACCGCCGCCCTAGTGCAAGACATCAGTCATGTGAACCTAGTAGGACGGTGAGGGGGGCAGGGGTGCTGTACTTTCCACTCTGTTGTTCTGTAAACTTAAAACTGCTCAAACACGTAAGTCTGGCCGGGCGCACTGGCTCACGCCTGTAATCCCAGCACTTTGGGAGGCCAAGGCAGGTGGATCTTTTGAGGTCAGGAGTTTGAGACCAGCCTGGCCAACATGGTGAGACTCCCACCTCTACTGAAAACACACACAAAAAATTAGCTGGGCGTGGGGTGGGCACCTGTAATCCCAGTTACCCGGGAGGCTGAGGCAGGAGAATCGCTTGAACCCGAGAGGTGGAGGCTGCAGTGAGCCAAGATTGAACCACTGCACTCCAGCCTGGGTGACAGAGTAAGACTCTGTCTCGGGGAAAAAAAAAAAAAGTAAGTCTGTTCATACCAACTCATGAGGTATCAGCAAGCACTCATCAGAATGGCTCTGGCGGAAAAGACATGATACAGTGGGACGCAGGCCAGTATGTGCACCACTGACTGCATCCACAAGGCAGTTCCAGAGCAGGGCACACACACCCTGGGGCCCGGTCACTCCACACAGGCACGCACCCAGCAGAAACGCAACCCTTGCCAATGCCTGGCCAACTCCTCAGGCCATCACAAGAGCTCCCAATAGGAGACACCATAAATGCCTCGCAGAGATGAACTACACACAGGCACACACAGCGGTGCAGCAAATACCAGGGTGTAAGCCAGACACTAGCACTAGACACCTGCACGGCAGGATCCACCCGCCTCAGTTCAAACCAGGCAGCACCACCGTGGCACACTAGGGGTCAGCAGTGTGCCCTGGGGTAGGCCGGCCAAGGCCATAGAGTGTGCTCTTTAATTTGGGAGCTAGTCACACAGGTTTGTTCATTATATGAATATACATCAACAGCACATCTGAAGAAGTGTGTACACATTTTTGTACGTCAAACTTCAATAAAATGGTTATTATATATATATATACACACACACACACACACACTTTTTTTTTTTTTGAGACGTAGTCTCACCCTGTCGCCCAGGCTGGAGTGCAGTAGCGCAATCTTGGCTCACTGCGACCTCCACTCCTTGGGTTCAAGCGATTCTTTTGCCTCGGACTCCCGAGTAGCTGGGATTACAGGCGCCTGACATCGTGCCCAGCTAATTTTTGTATTTTTAGTAGAGATGGGGTTTTACCATCTTGGCCAGGCTGGTCTTGAACTCCTGACCTCTTGATCCACCCACCTCAGCCTCCCAAAGTGCTGGGATTACAGGTGTGAGCCAACGTGCCCGGCCATATATGTGTGTGTGTGTATATACATATGTACCAAAACTACTAAAACAAGCAAAAAAACCAACACTAAACCAAAGTTTTTCAATGACAAGGCTGCCAAACACTAAACACACATCCCCAAATCACCTGCTGGCTTCTCCCTGCACCCCGGTCCAAAGAGGCTGCCGTGGAGGAGACGCTGCGGCCAGCTCAGAGCAACTGGGCCTCCCTCTCGGCAGCCCTCAGGACTCGGAGGGACGTCTCTAGTCCTTCACTTCCTGACAGGTCTGTGCAGATGCCTGGCTAATCAGCATATGCTCTGGCAGGGACCTAGTGTCCACCACATGGCAGGTGCTCCAAGGCTGGAGACAGCTGGATCTTCTATACCCTAAGATTATTTTCACAGGTGTCTAAACCAGAGCCTCTTCACGGTGGTACTTCACTGACAGGCATCAAAGATGACAGCATTTGGGACCGGGCACGGTGGTTCACACCTGTAATCCCAGCACTTTGGGAGGCCGAAGTGGGTGGATCACCTGAGATCAGGAGTTCAAGACCAGCCCAACCAACATGGTGAAACCCTGTCTCTACTAAAAAAAAAAAAAAAAAAAAAAGTTAGCCAGCGCGGTGGCACATGCCTGTAATCCCAGCTACTTGGGAGGCTGAGGCAGGAGAATCACTTGAACGCAGGAAGCAGAGGTTGCAGTGAGCCGAGATTGTGCCAATGCACTCCAGCCTGGGTGACAGAGCAAGACTCCATCTTGAAAAAACAAAAAAACAAAGATGATAGCCTTTGACTTGCAGGAGAAGGACCAGTCACCACTCCACATCCCAGAATGCAGTTCTGCTGCCAGGCAAGTCACAGTGGACACTGGGACATGTAGTCATTCCAGAAACACCCGGAGGTAGCTGGCAGAAAGCTGGGATTCTCCACGTCCAGACCAGATGCTGCCCCAGGGGCTCTGGAGGCATGCAGCCCTGTCTTCCCCTCACAGGCTCACCAACCATATCAGGCAAACAACTCAGACACAACAGCCTGGAGAGCTCTACAGAAGGGTTTGAAAATTCCTTGATTAAAAAAAAAAGTGTTTTTTTTTGTAGTCCTTGCTGTGTTGCCCAGGCTGGAGTGCAACGGTGCAATCATAGCTCACTATAACTTCAAACTCCTGGGCTCAAGTGATCTTCCTGCCTCAGCCTCCTGAGCAGCTGGGACTACAGGTATGTACCGCTGTGTCCAGCTAACTTTTAAATGTTTGTATAGAGACAGGGTCTTATGTTGCCCAGGCTGAAAACATTTTTTGGATATTTTTATCCCAAAGATAATAAATATGAAAAAAACAGTGTTTGCTAATCTAAAATTAAACTACTGGTGCCATTTTGTTTCAAAATATACATCTTGGGCCAGGCGCGGTGGCTCAAGCCTGTAATCCCATCACTTTGGGAGGCCGAGACGGGCGGATCATGAGGTCAGGAGATCGAGACCATCCTGGCTAACACCGTGAAACCCCGTCTCTACTAAAAAATACAAAAAACTAGCCAGGCGAGGTGGCGGGCGCCTGTGGTCCCAGCTACTCGGGAGGCTGAGGCAGGAGAATGGCGTGAACCCGGGAGGCGGAGCTTGCAGTGAGCTGAGATCCGGCCACTGCACTCCAGCCTGGGCGACAGAGCAAGACTCCGTCTCAAAAAAAAAAAAATATATACATCTTGTTTTCATTTTTCTACCTACTTGGTAACGTTTCAGTCAGCATTTCTTTTCCAAAGCACTAAATGTTTGTTTACTGTGGATTAAACAGATGACACTTAGAAATGGCCATTTTCTTTGATATGTTATTCAAAGCTGGAATGGCGCTAAACTTTTTGTATATGAGATCTTTTTCAACTGTGGTAACATTTGCACACATTAGGTCAAATGTGCAGTTTTTTTTTTGTTTGAGACGGAGTCTCGCTCTGTCACTCAGGCTGGAGTGCAATGGAGTGATCTCGGCTCACTGCAACCTTCAGTTCACTGCAACCTCCGCCTCCCGGGTTCAAGCGATTCTCCTGTCTCAGCTTCCAGAGTAGCTGGGATTACAGGCATGTGCCACCACCCCCGGCTCATTTTTGTATTTTTAATAGAGACGGGGTTTCACAATGTTGGTCAGGCTGGTCTCGAACTCCTGACCTCAGATGATCCACCCGCCTCAGTCTCCCAAAGTGCTGGGATTACAGGTGTGCCAGCCAAATGTGCAATTGTTGTGAAACGCAGATCTTAGGTGTACAACCTGGTGGATGTTTCTAATCACCTTGCAACCAAGGCCCCTATCTAGTGTCGAAGCCTGGGAGGGGTGAGTTGTGTGCTTCTGAAAACAGGTGGAGTTGGGTCAGAGTTTTTAAAAACAGGATAAAATGTAAAAACACAGAGTCCTGCAGTTCCCTTCCGATTCTGGAGGATCATTTTGCTTTGTTACACTTTGCTTCGGTATCGAGTTTCTGACTGTGGCGAACTTTCCGGCCTGGGCTGACACGGGCCACCAGGGCCAACGCCGTGCGCTTCTCATCCACGGATTCTCTGCGGGAACTGCGCCGGGACTCCTAGGGTCGCCCCGCCCGCGGCCGCCTGCACCCGCCCAGCGAAGCCCTGCCCCGGCGGGAACTTTAACCAGGACGACCCCGCCAGACGCCCCCTCTGCGGGGGAGGCGAGGGCGGTGACCTCCGGGCCCACCGGACTCACCTGTTTGAAGCAGAAGGGCATGGTGAGGACACTGACCCCTACGATGCTGTTCACGATGTTCGTGATCAGCCCCCAGTTGGAGGCGGCGGCCGCGGTCATAGTGAGAGGTCTAGGGACCCGGGGCGAGAGGCCTCGGGGGTCGCCGGGCTGCGGCCGGTTTTGGAAGCCCAGCTCGAGGCCACGGTCACAGATCCCAACGTCCGGGACACCGGTGGGGCGGGGATGGGCAGGCGCACGGGAGCCTGAGCAGGCGCGGGCGCGGGCCCCGGAGGCTGCCTGGAGGAGGCAGCCTCGAAGACCAGCTGCGCGGAGGAGGTCAACCTCCAGACCCCGCCAAGCCCCGCGGCCGCCTCAGGGCCATGCGTCCCTCCCTCGGTCTCACGGGCCGCGTGTGAATCTCCGAGCCCAGACTCGGAGGAGCCGCGGAGCCAGCTAGGGCCACATCAGCTCAACTCAGCCGCCTCCGCGGCGCTCACACTTCCGCCTTCTGCGGGCTCCGTTGCCCGGAAGTGACGACCGGGGGGTGGGGCTTGGTGGGACGCGAGCCAATGAAAGGCGGGCCCGGAAGGCCGGGCGGAAACTGGGCTGGGGGAGGTGATCAGAGGACCGCGCAGCTGTCGGGTTCGCGGAGCTGGTGCTGCCGATCGGTTCTCAGGGTCCCAGTTCAACGAACTGGAGAACAAGGGACTCGCCCCGCGAGGCCTCGGTTTGGATGGGCAGTCGCGGGCTGGAGAGAAGGGGAGGCGCTGTGCCCTCCGGGGAGGAGCAGGTTTAAGGGTTCCTTTTAGACCTTTATCCCCAGGAACGATTTTGGGGCGAGTGCTTGGCGCCAGGGCACGAGGGCGGGGGCCCTGACTGCCTGAGCCGAAAATTAGCCTGTTCTGAGAAATTAGCACCTACGAGGTAGGAATGAAACGCTAGGCACAGAGAGGCTCGGCCACTCCGCTAAGGTCACACAGCTCTAAGTGGAGGCGGTGCGCTTCAGAGCTGCGCCCAGAGCAGTGGCAGTGGAGAACTTCACCTTCTCATACGAAAAGAGCAAGGGACATTCCGGTAGGGGACAGGAGAGATGGAGGCTTACGTTTCCAGGGAAGCCCAGGAGGACTTCCCGAAGGAGGTGGCTTCTAGGCTGGAGCTTGAAGGACAAATGAGAATTCCTCAGGTAGAAATGGAGACCGGGGAGAGGAGAGAGCAGAGAAGGGTACTGATAGATCTGTGGATTCCTGGCACCTAGCTGCTCACTCAGAGTCTGCTGACTGAGCGCGTAGAGCGGAGGGCTGGAAAGGAGCAAGTGATTCCAGGCTGCTGGGGGAGGACGGCAGAGGAAAGGAGGCCGTGTCTGCAGCACCTGCAGGACCAGGTGTCTTAGAACAGAGGCCAGTTCCTCAGGCACTGACAGTACAGCCATCAGGTAAGGCTGTGCCCCATCCTCAGGAGAAGAACAGGAGGAAATGCCTGGGTAAAGACTAAATACACAGGCAAAATCACAAATGCCTGCAGTCTTTTTTTTTTTTTTTTTTTTTTGAGTCAGAGTCTTGCTCTGTCGCCCAGAGTGCAGTGGTGCAATCTCGGCTCACTGCAACCTTCACCTCCCGGGTTCAGACTATTCTCATGCCTCAGCCTCCCAAGTAGCTGGAATTACAGGCGCCCACTACCATGCCTGGCTAATTTTGTATTTTTAGTAGAGACGGGGTTTCACCACGGTGCCCAGGCTGGTCTTGAACTCGCGACCTCAGATGATCCGCCCACCTTGGCCTCCCGAAGTGCTGGGATTACAGGCGTGAGCCACTACGCCCAGCCCATTTACTTTTATATAAATGAAATGACACACACATTCCATAACCTCCTTTTTATTATGTAATTTTCATAAAATGTTATGCATGCAAGGTAGGCTGGCAAACTGAAATGTGTGTTTTCACAAATAACAAATACCATGGACCCGCTCGCTACTCAGCTTTAAGAACAAAATATTACCAGAGACTTAGATCCTCACTTTCAGTTCCTCCCCAATTCCACCTTCTTCCCCTCTTCACTGCTATCATCACGGTCCAGATTTTATCAACTCATTACTTTAAAGGTTTACCATATATGGATATATCCCTAAACAATTATAGGGAGGACTATTTGTCTCTCTCTTTTTTTTTGTTTTTTGAGACAGGGTCTCACTCTGTCGCCCAGTCTGGAGTGGAGTGCAGTGGCGCAATCTCTGCTTGCTTGAGCCTCTGCCTCCTGGGCTAAAGTGATCCTCCCACTTCAGGCCCTCAGTAGCTGAAACTACAGGTGTGTGCCACCATGCCCAGCTAACTTTTACGTTTTTTGTAGGGATGGGATTTTGTCATTTTGCCCAGGCTGGTCTCAAACTCCTGGGCTCAAGCAGTCTGCTCACCTCGGCCTCCCAAAGTGCTGGGATTACAGGCGTGAGCCACTGCGCCTAGCTATTTGTCTCAATATTCATTTATTCCATTTTCCAAATTAATAGGGGTTGGCCTGCATGTTGCATGTATGACTGCTTAGCATAAAGAATACACTTCCAGCCGGGCGCGGTGGCTCAAGCCTGTAATCCCAGCACTTTGGGAGGCCAAGACGGGTGGATCACGAGGTCAGGAGATCGAGACCATCTTGGCTAACACGGGGAAACCTCGTCTCTACTAAAAAATACAAAAAACTAGCCGGGCAAGGTGGCGGGCGCCTGTAGTCCCAGCTACTCGGGAGGCTGAGGCAGGAGAATGGCGTGAACCTGGGAGGCGGAGCTTGCAGTGAGCTGAGATCCAGCCACTGCACTCCAGCCTGGGCTATAGAGCAAGACTCCGTCTCAAAAAAAAAAAAAAAGAATACACTTCCAGCCGGGCGTGGTGGCTCACACTTGTAATCTCAGCACTTTGAGAGGCTGAGGCAGGCAGATCACGAGGTTAGGAATTTGAGGCCAGCCTGGCCAACATGGTGATACCTCATCTCTCCTAAAGATACAAAAAATTAGCTGGGTGTGGTGGCGTGCACCTGTAATCCCAAGTACTCGGGAGGCTGAGCCAGGAGAATCGCTTGAACCTGGGAGGCGGAGGTTACAATGAGCCGAGATCGTGCCATTGCACTCCAGCCTGGGCAACAGGGCAAGACTTCATCTCAAAAAAAAAAAAAAAAAAAAAAAAAAAAAAGGGCCGGGCGCGGTGGCTCAAGCCTGTAATCCCAGCACTTTGGGAGGCCGAGACGGGCGGATCACGAGGACAGGAGATCGAGACCATCCTGGCTAACATGGTGAAACCCCGTCTCTACTAAAAAATACAAAAAAAACTAGCCGGGCGAGGTGGTGGGCGCCTGTAGTCCCAGGTACTCGGGAGGCTGAGGCAGGAGAATGGCGTAAACCCGGGAGGCGGAGCTTGCAGTGAGCTGAGATCCGGCCACTGCACTCCAGCCCGGATGACAGAGTGAGACTCCGTCTCAAAAAAAAAAAAAAACCCTTGCCAGTGTCCCTTGCAGGTAGGGCTGGCTGTGTGACCAAGTTCTGAACAATAAGAAACAAATGACAGGAGAAACTTCTAGGTCATTTCTTAGGAGGGAGTCTGCCGCTTCTTCATCATGCTGTTTGGAACCTAGACATGATGGTCGGAAGCCATCTCGGACAGTGCAGACAAGGGTGATACCGTGGCAGAGTGGAGCACCTAGCTAGAAGGATCCTGGATCCCTGGACAACTCGTGGAGCCAAACCGCCATGCCCATCCATGACTACCTCCTCCCAGCTGCTCCAGGAGGGAGTGACAAACCCGCTCCTTGGGCTCACCACGATTTTGGACTGTTTCATGAACCCAAAGCTGTAGCCTGACTAGTTCAGTAGTGTATTGGGACGGGGCACCTTTGCATTTTGGACTGTTGTAAGAATTGAATTACATCTGTGTGCTCTTCTGTAACTTTCTTTTTCGTTCAGCTTTGTTACACTTAAATTTCTTTTTTTGTCTTTTTTTTTTTTCCTTTTTGTAGAGAACAGGGTCTCGCTGTATTGCCCAGGCAGGTCTCCAACTCCTGGGCTCAAGCTGTCCTCCCGCCTCTGCCTCCCTGAGAGCTGGGATTACAGGCATGAGCCACTGCGCCCGGCCAATTCAACTTTGTTTACAAGAATTGCCATCATGTTGCATGTGCTCTGAGTCTCAGTCTTGCTGCTCTGTGGAACTCCGTTACTTAACTAGCCCAGATCCACATCCGTTCTCCTGCTGAGGGCACCTGAGTTGTGTCCAGTCACTTGCCTTAGAGACAGCGATGCGGTGAACAGACTTGTGTCCTGAATGTGTGTTTGTTCGAGTCTCTCTCGGGTAAATAACCTACAAGTGGAATGGCAGAGTCAAGCGTATGCGTACCTAAATTACTTCACTAGATCTTGCCAAATTGCTCTTCAAAGTAGCTATAAGAGCTCTTCCTGGTTTACAGCAAAGGTTGGCAGACTTTCTATTAAGAGTCAGATAGTAAATATTTTTTGCTTTGCGGGCCAAATGGTCTCTCGCAAAGCCAAATGATCTCACAGATATCCAGTTCTGCCATTGCAGATCAGAAGCAGCCAGAGACAGTGTGTAAACAAGTGGGCGTCTCTGTATTCCAATAAAACTTTATTTACAAAAACAGCAGCTGGCCCAGTGCGGCCTCAGGGCTTCGCTTGCGGGCCTCTACTCCAACATTTGGTTATTGTCAGTTTGGCCAGTCCGGTGAATGAAATGGAATCTCTTTGTGGCTCTAACTTGTTCTTGTTACAAAATAGGTGAATTATTTATTCACATTTTTATTGTCCATTTCTCTTCCGTGAAATGCTTACTCATTTTTGCTCATTTTCCTATTTAGCTCTTTGTTCTGAGGAATTTCGGTGCTCGATAACCAACCCTGTGTCCTTCGATGTGGGTTTGATGTCTGCTCATTGCAGTAGTTTTTCATTAAACAAATTACCACAAACTAAGCAGCTCCAACAACACAAATTCGTTACGCCTGGGCTCTGGAGGTCAGAAGTCCAGCACAGGTCAAGGTGTCGGCAGGCTGCCTGCCTTCTGGAAGCTCCGGGCGAGAGCCTGCTTCCTGCTCTTTGGTCGTTGGCTGAGTCCAGCTCCTTAGGGTGGCAGGACCAAGGTGCCTGTTTTCTTGCTGGCTGTCCCCTGAAGCCATCCCCAGCTTCTGAAGGCCTCCTGTTCCCTGGCTCACAGTCCCTTTCCCTGCCTTCCCCGTGGAGAGGAGCCAGCCCTCCTGCCCCATCTCCGGCCCAGCTGAGGAAGGTTTTCCAACTCCAAGGTTTCGTGTGATTAAATGGAGCCCATCTGGAGAGTCTGGGATCATCTCCCATCTCAAGGTCTAACCTTAATCACATCCACAAAGTCCCTTTTGCCAAGGGAGGTCACATATTCACGGGTTCCGGGATGAGGGGTGCACACCTTAGGGGGCCACAATGCTGCCGGCCACGCTCACGCTGAGATTCAGGCCATGTATCCCTGTCACAGAAGTGCCTTTTGGACACTGCGTCCCACCTGTGGTGCACAGTGGCTGTGGGACCCAGGGCTCCTGAGCTTCCTGTCGCTTGCTGGGCTAGGCTTCTCCGCTGCAGCTACCCGTTCTGTGGACCTGCTGAGTGCTTTGTGGGGACTGGGGCGTCTTCCACACTGAGTATCCTGGGCCTTAGTGGGCTTTCAGTCAGCCTCCAGCAATATGGGCTCAGGGTTCCTACCTTCCTCTGTGGGTCGGGGCCCCTGACTCGCTATTGAGGTGCTCAGGTTGTCGCAGGCTCGACCTTGTGGGAGCCCCGTCGGCTGGCCGCTGGGTCCTCCCATGTGTCCCTGATGTGCCCCAGCATTCTTGCTTCCTGGCTCCGAGGGATGTTCTTCTGCTTTTCCTGCCCAGGCTGGGCTCGCCATTTCCCCAGGAGCCCTGGTTTCTGGGAGAGGGAACCTTCTAAGGGGAAGGGGAGTTAGTGGCCGAGATCTGCATGCTGGGTGTGCTTGTGGCGCCTGGGTTCCCTCTGGACAGAGCAAGAAGAGATGGGGGGCTGTGTATGATGTGTGTGTGGTGTGTGGGGGGTCTGTTATGTCCATGGTGTATGTGTATGGTGCATGGATCTGTGCGTGTGTGTGTGTGTGGCATGTGTGGGATGTGTATATATAGTGTGCATCTATGTATAGTGTGTGGTGTGTATGGCCATGTATGATTGTGTGGTGCATGTGTGTGTGTGTCCATGGTGCCTGTGTGTGGTGCATGTGTGGGTGGATGGTGTGTTGTATGCGTGTGTGTATGGTGCGTGTGTGAGTGGATGGTGTGTTGCACATATGTGTGTAGTGCGTGTGTGGATGGATGGTGTGTTGTGTGTGTGTGGGTGATGGTGTGTTGCACGTGTGTGTGGTGCGTGTCTGGGTGGGTGGTGTGTTGCGTGTGGGTGGTGTGTTGCACACGTGTGTGTAGTGTGTGTGGATGGTGTGTTGCATGCATGTGTGTGGTGCTTGTGTGAGTGGTGTGTTAAACACGTGGTGTGTGTGGGTGGATAGTGTGTTGCACACGTGTGTGCTGTGTGGGTGGGTGGTGTGTTGCACGTGTGTGTGGTGCGTGTGTGGTGGGTGGTGTGTTGCACGTGTGTGAGGTGCCTGTGTGCATGGATGGTGTGTTGCATGCATGTGTATGTGGTGTGTGGGTGGTGTGTTGCACGTTTGTGTGTGGGGCATGTGTGGGTGGTGTGTTGCACGCATGTGTGTGCTGTGTGTGGGTGGATAGTGTGTTGCACACGTGTGGGTTGGTGGGTGGTGTGTTGCACGTGTGTGTGGTGCGTGTGTGGGTGGATGGTGTGTTGCACGCATGTGTGTGGTGCGTGTGTGGGTGGGTGGTGTGTTGCACGTGTGTGTGGTGCGTGTGTGGGTGGATGGTGTGTTGCACGCATGTGTGTGGTGCGTGTGTGGGTGGGTGGTGTGTTTCACGTGTGTGAGGTGCCTGTGTGCATGGATGGTGTGTTGCATGCATGTGTATGTGGTGTGTGGGTGGTGTGTTGCACATTTGTGTGTGGGGCATGTGTGGGTGGTGTGTTGCACGCATGTGTGTGCTGTGTGTGGTGGATAGTGTGTTGCACACGTGTGGGTTGGTGGGTGGTGTGTTGCACGTGTGTGTGGTGCGTGTGTGGTGGATGGTGTGTTGCACGCATGTGTGTGGTGCGTGTGTGGGTGGGTGGTGTGTTGCACGTGTGTGTGGTGCGTGTGTGGGTGGATGGTGTGTTGCACGCATGTGTGTGGTGCGTGTGTGGGTGGGTGATGTGTTGCACGTGTGTGTGGTGCCTGTGTGGGTGGATGGTGTATTGCACGTGTGTGCCTGGTGTATATGTGGGTGGTGTTGCACACATGTGTGTGTGCACCACACATCCACCTCTAGCTCTCTGACTCTGCATCTGGCTACGTGCATTGAGGCTTCGCACCAGCACCTCCAAATACCTGTACAGATCCCGGCCCGGGGTTCCTCCTGCCCGGGGTTCCTCCTGCCCGGGGTTCCTTCTGCCCGGGGTTCCTCCTGGCGCTCCCCCTTCCTGGTTTGTAACTCCCTCACCCCCACCTCCCTCGGGCTCCTGCACCCCACCCTGGGCTGCCCGCAACCCTGCCCAGCCTAAATGCTTTGGGATGAAGTGTGAGCAGGAGGACTGGAGGAGAAAGGAAGCACCATGGCCATCTTCCAAACAGCACGTTCCAGCCGTAATGCCCACACGCAGTGTGACCGCCAGAACTGATGGGCTATCACTGTCCCACGGGAGCCGTGCGTGGCTTCCTGAGCACCAAGGCTGTGTCACCCAGGCATGCTATAGACCTCTCTGAGCCCACTCCGGGGCTCCCACTGCAAACGTTCAAGGGCAGCAGCTTTCCATTAGGTCAGAGGGGATGACAGCCCTGGGCACCGTTTGGGAAGAGGGCTGGAGGGCTGGCTCGGACCTCTGCGGCCTCTGGGAACCTCAGCCTCTGAGAGCAAGGGTGTGCTGCATCCGCTGCGCGTCTGTGGTGAGGCTCCTCCTCCCACATCAGGTACGCGGGCACCCTCTGCCCCACCGCAACTCCCACCGAAGAAATGAGGGCCCCAGCTGCGGTGGAATCCCCCACAAGCCCTGGCCTGCTTCAGCAAAGAATGCCTGGGGGAGGTGGGTGGGCTCAGGAGCACCAGGGTGGGCAGAGCTTGGCCCACAGAGCCGCACGACCCAGGTGCCCTGGACAGCTGAAGCCTGGTATGTTTGTTTTGTTTTGTTTTGTTTTGTTTTTGAGACAGTCTCACTCTATCACTCAGGCCGGAGTGCAGTGGTGTGATCTTGGCTCACTGCAACCTCTGCTTTCTGGGTTCAAGCGATTCTCCTGCCTCAGCCTCCCGAGTAGCTGGGATCACACGCACCTGCCACCGCGCCTGGCTAATTTTGTGGGGTTTTTAGTAGAGACGGGGTTTCACCATGTTGGCCAAGCTGGTCTCGAACTCCTCACCTCAAGTGATCCACCCACCTTGGCCTCCCAAAGTGCTGGGATTAACAGGCATGAGCCACCTTGCAGGCTTGAAGCCCGTTTAACCCTGGTGTCTGCCGTGCAGTTTCTGGGAGGTCCTGTGTAGGAGCCCCAGTGAGGATTGGCCCTTCCTTCCTGAGTGCTGCTTACTGGGCAGTCCTACGCTCTCCCACCTGGTTTGCCAACTTCCAAGCTGGGGGCATAAGCAGAGGCCAGGATGGCCTCTCGGAATCCAAACTGGGGCCCCCGTGGGCTTGGGGTGCAGGGGGAGCCTCAGATGGGGCCTGGGCTTTCCACCCCAGCAGGCAGGAGTTAAAAGTTCACCCGGACTCAGGTGCCGCATTGTCTAGGAACTCTGGTTCCCATCTCCTTTTCTCAGTGGACTCCCCACCTTTAGAATCCCCCAGGGTGGTATCCCATGGAGGGAGGGGAGGGCCCCACCTGGTGGCCTCTTGCCCAGTCCACCCTGCCTCCTGGGGGTCTCTTCCCCATTTCTATAACCCCAGAGCCATAAAACTGACTGACAACATGTCCAGCAGAGGGACTGGATTTTATTTAGATCCACAGCCCTTCTTAACGCGGCAGCTGGGGTACAGCCTGCAGCCGGAGCGCCACCATGTCACCTGACACAGTGGAGTCTACCAGGGCCCGCCCACATCCTCATGGCCACACTGGGGCCAGCTGGGCTCCCACCGAGGGCCGCGTTGGAGGGCAGCTGAGGCTCCAGAAAGAGGGACAGACTTCACAGGGGGCTTCGGGCTGTGCCCCCACCCTGCCCCTGGCCTGGTGCTCTGGGACGGGCAGGGGTGCACTTCAGAGCCCATCCTTGGCCAGAGCTCCAGAAGCCGCTGCCCCAGGGCTTCTCTCCTCGATCACGCCTGTGTGTGTTCCCTTGGTGACTCCCATGCCGGGCCAAGGCTTGGGTGGGGCTGAGGCCCAGGGTGTGCTGAGCAGGCTGGGCACCCAGGCACTGCCTGTCATGTCTGAAGAGGGCCTGGAGGAACCATGGGGAGCCGGTGGATTCTGTGCGGGGCGGGAATGGGGGAGCCTTTGAGGCTTTCCGGCTGGGTTACCCCTGGCCTCCAGAGGCCTCTCCCTGCAGCCAAAAGACACTTGCTAGAAACACCAGCAGCTGCAGCCCCAGCTCCACAGACTGACCGTCCAGTACCCTGGTGCCCACCACCCAGGTTTGGGGACTGGAGAGACTGCGCAGCTGAGAATCCTGGGAGGCCCGGAGACCGCCCCGCCCCGCCAGGCCGCGCGTCAGGCTGGGGGACACCTGGCAAAGCCCAGCTGTTCTGTGTCAGCCCTGAGAGACCTGCAGCTGTCTGGCCAGTGTTGGGGGTCCAGCCTCCCCTCCCCAGGGGGCTCTGGGACCCAAGGAGAACCCAGGAGGGCCGGCTCTGCCCACTCTTACCCTTTCCTGGGAGGCAGGGAACAGGAATGGGGGCTGAGGTGGGCTCCCCACATCTGCTCCCCGGCACCAGCCTGGCTCAGACACCCTCCAGCCCGTCACTCGCTCCAGGATGAGGAGGGCCACAGGGTATTTTCCATGAGGAATTTAGACATAGCTGTTGGCAGAGCCTCGGTAGGTAGACTCCCTGTTCCCAGGACCCCCACACCCACATCCCAACTGCCCCACCAAGGGGGCCGGCGACTTCCCAAGGGACTTCCCGCTGAGGGGCTCCACGCCCACCTTCTCTCTCTGCATGCCAGGGTAGAGTTGTGGCCCCCCAAATTCACATGTTGAAGTCCAGGACCTCAGAATGGGACCTTATTGGGAAATAGGATCACTGCCGACTATACTTAGTTACGATGAGGCCGTGTTGGTGTGGTGGGCCCTATCCTCGATGACAGCTGCCCCACAGTAGAAAGGGCAGAGCCAGACACCAACAGGCACACAGGGAGGGCCCGAGTGGACATGTGGGCAGAGGTTGGGCGAGGCGGCTGCAGCCAACAGATGCCAAGGACGGCCTCAGCCTGCGGAAGAGGGGGCGGCCCAGGACAGTCCTGGCTCATGGCATCAGGGAGCCACCCCGATGGGCTCTGGCCTCGGGAACTGCAAGGTGGTTTCTGTTGTGTGAAGCTCCCCGTCTGGGGACCTTGTTCCTGCAGCTGGGGAAACTCACACCGCACATCCTGGCCGGGGTTTGAGGCCTTGCTGCTCTCTCGCTGCCCCCGGCCACCCTTGGATGCCTGAGCCGCCTGTACGCTCTCATGGAGCCCAGCTCACGACACCCATGTAATGTGTGACACTTGTCCAAGAACTACAGGAATGTCCTTGATTAAAGCGTGGGCAGGGAGAAGCGTGCCCTAGTTCCCACCAGATGTCCCACCAGATGCCGCCAGAGTCCCTCACCTGCTCCCCCTTGGCGCTGTCCTTGGCCCCTTCCTGCCTGCCCCACCAAGCAGCCGCACTGGCCAAGGGGCCCGGGCTTGGTCCCGTCCTTGGGGACTTGCAGGCGGGCACCTCGCTTTTCCTGGTCTCTCTGCCCTCTGCCTTCCCCTGTAGCATCCCCCGGCCCCAAGGGCGGTGGCCCCAGGGCCAGAGGGGATTCCTGCTGGGCTCCTCAGCTCTGGAAATGCGGCCACTGCTCTGCAAACGTGCCTTCTCTGGGCCCTTCCACCCTTTGAGTCCATCTCCCTCCCTGGCCTCCACGATAGGTCCAGGCGAGCAGAGTCCCCTGTGGCCCCCATAGTCCCCTTGCATCACCAGGCACCATCTGCCCCAGCCTTATTTCTGGAGCTGCTGACATCTGAGCCGGCCACACTGCCTCAGAGGGCCTAGTCTCCGTGGCATGGCCCCATCCTGCAGCTGAGGGCCTTCCCTGATGGCTGTGCCCTCCACCAGCCAGGACCCAGGAGGAGCCCCTGAGGCAGGGTGTACATCCCTGGAGGCTGCGGTTGGGGAGATCGTTGGATGAGCTGCCCTGTACCGTGGCTGCGTGTGGGAAATAGCAGGAGGCTGGGGGAGCAGTGAACAGAGCTGGGCCTGCTCCGGGGATCCCAGCCTAGGGCAGTGGGGTAGCATAAAGGAACAGAACCAAGTTTGTTAGGAGGGGTGAGTGCTGCAAAGGGCTGGTCAGGCAGGGAAAGGTGTTCTGGATGAAAGGGGTTTCTTTGTGTAGCGGGTGGAATGGCGGCTCCCAATATGTGATGTCCAACCAGAATCTCAGAATCGGAGCAAGGGTCTTTGTGGCTGTCATGGAGAGGCTCTCTGGAGATGAGGTCATCCCAGATCATCCCGGGGTCCCTAAGCCCAACAACCCTCGTCCTTATAAGGGATGGAAGAGGAGAAACTCACATGAGACAGAGGCAGAGGCCAGAGTGATGGGGCCACAAGCCGAGAAGCATGGGAACCAGGAGGAGCTGGAAAGGTGGGGGGACTCTGCTCAGAGCCTCTGGGGGCAGCAGGGCCCTGTGGACACCTTGGTTTCAGCTCCCAGCCCTGGGAGCTGCAGGAGGACGCCTGTGCTGTTGTGAACCTGCCACCTTGGGGTCCCTCGTGTGGCAGCTCAGGACCCCGATGCTCTTTGTTCAGTGGTTCTGGGGTCTCCAAGGTGCTGGGAAGCATAGGTGTGGGGGGACCTCAAGACAGGTGGGGCTTTCCCAAAGGAGCAGAGGAGGCACCTGCAGAGGGGCCCAGAGAGCACACCCGGGTGCAGCAGATGGCACAGAGGACGCCTGGGCAGAGGATGCAGAGGCAAAGGCCCCGGGTGTGCAGGCTGTTTACAGATGTGCATGGAGTCGGGGAGAGGAGGGCCGGCCACAGGGGCCGCCTGGGCAGGGCTCCTGCCTGCAGACCAGACCCAGAGCTGGCCAGTCCACTCTGGGAGAGTCAGGGTCGGGAAGTAGGAGGGGGATCCGCAAGCTGGAAGGGTCTCAGGGCTGGCCAGGCTGAGGCCACACAGCCTATGATGAAGGGGGCTGTGAAGGGCTCTCTTCTCCTGAGAGAATTTTAGAACCAGTGGGTCCCTCAGACCCTGAGACTGGGCATACTAGAGCTTGTCCATCTGGGACCCGACACAGCACCCTCCCAGACCTCAGGAGCTCTCTGGCCTGTGCCACGTGTCCCCAGTGCCCTGGTGGCCTCTGTCCTTGCACAGCAGCTGCTTGGGTGGTGGGGGGGGCTGCAAAGGGATATCTGAATTGGGGGTCAGGAACAGGAGCGACTTGAGCTCAGCGCAGGTACGTGGTGTGAGGAAGCTGTCCCTCTGGAGCACTCAGGGCCCCGAGCTCAGTGCTCCAAGCCTGCCCCATGGTCCCTAGAGGAGGCAGGTGGACAGGACACGCCTGGACAGGACAGAGCCTGGGCTGGCGAACACCTGGAGGGGGCCAGGGCTCCTGCCTGCCTCTCCCCAGCACCGTCTCAGCACAGGCTGAGCGGAGAAACCAGACCCTCCCCATCAGCCTGTTGGAGGGCAGAAGTGAACGCCCCTGTCCCCCAAATCCCTATCATGCTTTTTTGAGCCCCAGGAGTGGACATGGCACTGTCCTGGAGTCACAGCATTGGTCTGACTCTGACTTGCATTCGATGATGGTGGAACCATGGGCAGGTCACGCTCCTCCCTGGGCCTCAGGAGCTGCCCAGTGCCAGAGTTGGGGGCACAGCATGGCAATGGCTGCCTGGCAGCTCTCGAGAAAAGCCCACAGCCCCGCTCCTATCTCCCTGCTTCCTTTGAGTGAGGCCTGGCCTGACCCTCTGCCGTGTTCAGGGCACCAGCACCGGCTGCACAGCCAGCGCCCACCAGAGTTGACTTCCTGGGCCTCTGAGCACCTTCCCACTGCCTGGAGTGATGGCTGACCAGCATCCATCCTCTGCTTTCCCCACCAGGAGGCATCTCTGTCATTGTTGACTGTGCCGTTCCCAGCTGGCAATCACCTCCCCATCCTCGAGTGCACCGGGCATGGTCCTGTGACTACAACCTGAGCAACATAAGCAGAAGGGCTGGGAAGACTTCATGACTTTCTAAAAGACCCTTCCCCTTCCCCTCCCCCTTCCCTTCCCCTTCCTCTTCCCTTTCTCCTTTCCCTTCCCCTCCTGCTTTCTTTTCCCCTCCCCCTCCCTCTTCCCCTCCCCCTTCTCCTTCCCCTCCCCCTCCCCCTTCTCCTTCCCCTCCCCCTCCCCCTTCTCCTTCTCCTTCCCCTTCCCTTCTCCTCCCCTTCCCTTCCCCTTCCTTTCTCCTTCCCCTTCCCCTCCTCCTTTCCTTTCTCCTTTCTCTTCCCCTTTCCTTCCCCTTCCCTTTCTCCTTCCCTTTCTTTTCCTTTTCTTTTCCTTTCTTTTCCTTTTTTTGCATCAGAGTCTCACTCTGTCACCCAGGCTGGGGTACAATCATACCTGGGACCACAAGTGCACACGGCTAATTTTTGTGTTTGTTGTAGAGACAAGGTTTCGCCATGTTGGCCAGGCTGGTCTCAGACTCCTGGGCTCGAGACTCCCTGGCCTTGGCTTCCCCAAGTGTTGGAATTACAGGCGTGAGCCACCGTGCCCGGCCCCAGCTGAAAGCTTTTCCATAGTCTTTTACCTTCCCTCCTTTTCCTTCCTGTTGCCTGGAATGCAGATGCAATGACTGGAGCTCCTGCTGCTGCTATGGAACCATCCTTGACCTCTCCCTTTCAGTCACACCCCTCAGCCAATCTGTCAGGAAATTCTGTTGAGTCCATGTTCAGATATCCACAGCTTGGACCACCTCTCCCCAGTGTCTGTGTCTCCACCGCGATCCAGGTTATCTCACCTCTCTCCGGAATCATAATGTTCTCCTCACTTCTGCCCTGGCCTCCCCATGGTCTGTTCCCACCCAGCAACCAGAAAGTGAGACCATGTCAGCCTCTGCTCAAACCCACCCTCAACCCAGGTCCTCACAGGGACCCTGCAGGATGCACCCTGCCTCCCCTCGGGCCCTCCCAGCACCCCCTAGCTCACTGCCTGGCAGCCCCACTCCTGCTGGTGGGCCTACAAAAGTTCTGTAGCATTCACTGAGGAACAAATGAGACCTGGACCCCGGGGATGGAGGCCGTGGAGGGGCTGGGGGGCACCATGGGGAGGTGGGGGCACCGTGGAGATGGGGGGTGACGCCGTAGCCCAGCTGCCTGCCCACCACCCATTGAGCAAGCCTCTGGTATTTAAGCCGCTGTTTGATTTAGGGCCCAATAGCAATCTGTCAGTGTTACCCTCTCCATTTTATAGATGGGGAAACTGAGGCTCAGAGAGGCAACGCAGTGTGCTCAAGGCCACAAGACTTCTAGGTGTGGACCTGGGCTGCATGCAGGGTGAAGGTTATCATGACCCCCAAGCTCAGGGCACCCCAGGGATGCAGCTCTGACCCCTGCCCTGAGAATGGGACACCCCAGCTCTTTCTCTTTTTTTTTTTTGATACGGAGTCTTGCTCTGTCGCCCAGGCTGGAGTGCAGTGGCCAGATTTCGGCTCACTGCAAGCTCCGCCTCCCGGGTTTACACCATTCTCCTGCCTCAGCCTCCTGAATAGCTGGGACTACAGGCGCCTGCCACCTCGCCCGGCTAGTTTTTTGTATTTTTTTTAGTAGAGATGGGGTTTCACCATGTTTAGCCAGGATGGTCTCGATCTCCTGACCTCGTGATCCGCCCATCTCGGCCTCCCAAAGTGCTGCGATTACAGGCTTGAGCCACCGCGCCCGGCCTTTTTTTTTTTTTTTTTTTTGAGACGGAGTCTCGCTTTGTTGCTGGAATGCGATGGCGAGACCTCGGCTCACTGCAACCTCTGCTTTCTGGGTTCAAGCGATTCTTCTGCTTCAGCCTCCTGAGCAGCTGGGATTACAGGCGCCCGCCACCACGCCTGGCCAATTTTTGTATTTTTAGTAGAGATGGGGTTTCACCATGTTGACCAGGCTGGTCTCCAACTCCTGACCTCCGGTGATCCGCCGGCCTCAGCCTCCCAAAGTGCAGGGATTAGAGGCGTGAGCCACCACGCCCGGCCAAACACCCCAACTCTTTCTGTTGCATTGAGTCCAGCACTGTGCCCTGAGGGACTGGCCCCGGGCACATTTTCAGCCACATTAGGGAAAAGAGGACGTAATGCTCACACTAACCACTGCACACCCGACTCCAGGCTGGCCTGGCGCAATGCCCTGGGGGTCTCCAAGAGGGGCAGGGCTGGTCCCCACCCACCACCTCCCCTCATCTGGTCTTGGCGTGTGGAGCCCTTGGCCAGTTTCCAGGCAGTGGTGGGCAACACCGCAGACATGTGTTCCCCAGGGCGGGGCCCCTGAGAGCCGGGGGGATTCAGACCCCGTCCCCACTCCGGGAGCAACGTCAGGGTGGGGCGGGGCTGGACGGACAATGTGACCTTTGCAATGTCCCGGGTCAGGAACTGCAGATGATAGTCACGGCCGCCAGGAGGAACCCTCCTTTGAATCTTCCACCACCGTGGTGTAACTCGTGAGGGTGGGAGCGTTCAACAAGATAAAAAGCCTGCTTTCGTCTCCATTTTTTTCCCCTTTTCTAAAAATTCCAGACACAAGGGGAGAGCTGCCCAAACACAGAGGTGGAGAGATGCCTGTCCAGACACAGGGACACAGGCAGCTCGGGGAGTGACCACTTGGGCCCCAGAGAAACTCACAGGTGGCCACCCCTCCTGTTTGGAGCTGAAGGCAGATCATCTGGGAAGCCTGGGGGTAGGGAAGGGCCGGTGGGCAGCGCCCCCTACTTCCTCCCCAGCCGCTCAAGGGGAAGCTGCCGTTCCACCGCTGGTCCACCCAGCCCCAGGAAGGGGGAGGCTCCCCAGGACAGTAGCCCAAAGAGCAGGGGTCTCCCTGAGAAGGTGCACCCCAGACAGGGCTTGTCCAGATACCGCTAGGCTGGGGGCCCTGCTCCGGGGGGTTGGTGTGGCTGGAACCTCAGATGGTCCCATCCTGTGGGGGTTTCCTGGGCCGCTTTGCTGCTCCCAACTGTGGAAGGTTCTCTTGCCTTCCCTTCCCTGCTGTTAGAAGCACCCGAGCCCCTCCAGGCAGCCCCCAGGGCCCGAGTGACGAATCACTGACTTCTTGCCAGGCTGGGGACAGGGTCGTGATGCAGGATGGCAGGGGGATGTGGGCTGGGAGTCCCAGGGCACAGCTGGGCTGTCTCCAGGCTCCCCATCCAGCAGCTGCGCCCCCTACACACACCCGGCTCCCTGCACCCCGAGGCTGCCCGCAGCCGGCAGGGCAGGTCGGTGGGCCCCGGGGAGGAATGCAGGAATGCGGCGTGCCCAGGCGAGGGGCCCTGCGCCCGCCCAAGAGGCTTTCCAGCTGCGCAGGGGCCGGGGCGGATGGAGCCGGGGTAATTAAAGCCGGTGACAGCCAAGGAGGGATAGAGACAGGAACACAGGTGGGATCCCAGGCCCCTCCACTTGCTCCCCGGGCAGAGGGCTGAAGCAGCCCCCAGGACAGTGCCACCTTCATGGAGGCAGGAAGAGAAGGCTGCAGGGGCGCTGGGTGTCAGCGGACAGCGAGGTCTAGGAGAGGCCAGCTCTCGGCCGCACAAGGCAGGCAGAGTCACCACGGGCCAGGCCTGGCCGGGCCCTCCCAGTTCCCACTCAGACACCCAGACGCTGGTCTCATCTAGGCCATCACATGGTCAGGAATGGCGTCTGCCTTTGACAGGTGAGGACCCAGGTTCTGTAGGATCTCTGCTCTAAAAGAAGGCAGGTGGTGCTGCCCCAGCGGGAGGACAGCAGTTCCAGACCTGACAAGGCTCTAGGCTTCAGCTTCCTCATCTCTCCCGACCCCAGGTTGACATCCCTTCCCCACCTTCCACAGCCAGGAGACTGGACAAGTGTCTTCACTGGAGCCTTGTTTCCTCATCTGTCCCTCCCGTGGCTGTGGCAATAAATTAAATGAAGACCACAAAGGACCTGGCACACAGTAGGCGCTTAATCAATGCAGAACCCCTGCCCGCCCTTCCCCTGGAAGCAGTCGCGCTTCCCTCCACCACCTCCTCTCCATGGTCATCAAACACTCGTGACAGGCCGGCCTCCCCCTGCTGAGACCCTGAGAGGTCCAGGCCTCTGCTCCTCCTCCTGGTCTCTGCCACGCCTGGTGTCATGAGGGTGAAACAGGCCCTAGGGGGGCAGCAGGCATGTTCGGGACTGGCTTCCTGTGATGGCCACCAGCGTTAGTGGTGTTGTTACTGCTGCCTGGACACACACGGACACCTCACAGAGCGATGCAACATGTGGGTGAAGTTTTCAGATAAAATCGGAGATTTAACAGAATTCCAGTGGGGTGCTGAGCTCCAAAGCCATGGCACATGCAGGGCCCATCAGGGCTGGGGCTGATGACCAGGGTCAGGGAGGTCCCAGGGCCCTCCAGCTCTCTCCCAGCCCTCCTGATGCGGAGGAGAGGGAACTCCCGCTCACACCCAGAGAGAAGGGAGTCCACACACTGCATCTGAGCTGGCGGTGGGCAGGGTACCCACCTCGGTGAGCAGCCTAGGGTGGGTCTGGTGTCAGGCCGAGGTCCCAGAGACAAAGGCTAGGGAGGTGGGTACAGACAGCCTCCACTTTCACTGTGGCCCCTTCCTCTGAGGCCAGGCCAGGGATGCTTCTGCCCCACAGCTCCAGCCCACCTGCCAGGCCTGTCCGTCCTTGGACGAGGGCAGGGAGAGGTGGGGTGGCCAATGGTAAGTAGAGTCGTCAAAAGTGCACGGTGGCCCTTCCACGCCCTTTGCTTCTTAGCTCCCAACCTTCTGCCAGGCTTTCTCCCTTTCCCATGCTCCCGCCCAGACAAGTATCCAGCTCTCAGCATCTCACAGGGATGGGTGGCAGCCAGGAGCAGCAGCAGACGCTTGTGGAGAGATGAGATGCCCTCAGCTCCCAGGCCCCAGGAAGCTGCCCCCACCATTCCTGGGGGCTCCAGCCCTGAACAGGGGGTCTTGAAAGGGACCTCTTGTGTGGTGAGTGCCCCGAGGGCTGAGCCACAAGGTCACCTTGATTTCTCAGCGGACGGAGGCTGAGCTGACTAGGGTTCCAGGCTGGGTGTGGGAGGGTCACCCCAACAGACGATGCCCAAGAGGTGTCCGGCCCTGGCTTTCCACAAGGAAGAACCAGTCCCCTGTGCCATCTGCAGGGCCTGCCACACAATCTGGGGAGCCAGTGCAGGAGGAGAATTCCTGGCCACTTGTTTAGAAGGCAGGAAAAGGGCCGGGCGTGGCGGCTCACACCTGTAATCCCAGCACTTTGGGAGACCGAGGCACGTGGATCACCTGAGGTCAGGAGTTTAAGACCAGTCCAAACAACATGGAGAAACCCCGTCTCTACTAAAATTACAAAAAAAAAAATTAGCCGGGCGTGGTGGTGCATGCCTGTAATCCCAGCTACTCGGGAGGCTGAGGCAGGAGAATCGCTGGAGCCCAGATCGCGTCTTTGCTCTCCAGCCTGGGCAACAGTAGCAAAACAAGGCAGGAAAAGGCTCCGTGGAGGTGCCGGCAGGGGAGGCGTTTCCTTCTCCTTCACAGTCACACGATTTGCCAGGGTGTTTATTTGCTATTTAATGTCCTTCTAAAATAAAGAAAAATGGGCCGGGCGCGGTGGCTCAAGCCTGTAATCCCAGCACTTTGGGAGGCCGAGACGGGCGGATCACGAGGTCAGGAGATCGAGACCCTCCTGGCTAACACGGTGAAACCCCATCTCTACTAAAATATACAAAAAATTAGCCGGGCGAGATGGCGGGCGCCTGTAGTCCCAGCTACTCGGGAGGCTGAGGCGAGAGAATGGCATAAACCCGGGAGGCGGAGCTTGCAGTGAGCTGAGATCCGGCCACTGCACTTCAGCCTGGGCGACAGAGCGAGACTCCGTCTCAAAAAAAAAAAAAAAAAAAAAATAAAATAAAATAAAATAAAATAAAGAAAAATGTTAAATTTTAAATTATTGGCCGGGCTCAGTGGCTCACACCTATAATCCCAGCACTTTGAGAGGCCGAGGCGGGTGGATCACGAGGTCAGGAGTTTGAGACCAGCCTGGCCAACATGGTGAAACCTCGTGTCTACTAAAAATACAAAAATTAGCTGGGTGTGGTGGTGCACTCCTGCAGTCTCAGCTACTTGGGAGGCTGTGGCAGGAGAATGGCGTGAACCCGGGAGGCGGAACTTGCAGTGAGCCAAGATTCGGCCACTGCACTCCAGCCTGGGCAACAGAGCGAGACTCTGCCTCAAACAACAGCAACAACAACAACAACAACAACAAACCCCACAAGGTCAGAGGTAAAATGATTAAGAATTTCAGGACAGCCTTGGCCACAGGCCCCTCCAATTCCAGGCCCTGGGCGACTGCACTCCCCACCACCCATGCAGCCGGTCTGTTTCTCGGTAAAGACTTTTCTAGAAGTGTCGGCTATGGGTCAAGGCTCGGGACAGCAGCCAAGAGAAGACTTGGGGGACGGCTGGAAGAGGCACCTGCTGAGCTTTGGGAAGTTCCCTCGCGGGTGATGTGGGGGCTTCCCTGCCAAGCCGCAGAGACCACGTAGCTGTGCGGACCTTCTTCTGCCAAGAATCACGCATGGCTTCTGCCACTGTGTGGGACAGAACCCTGTGACCAGGAATGGGGTCTCCTGGCAGGCAGTGCACCCCACGATGCCCCCCAGGAAGCCAAGTTTGTGACTCCTCCCATCAAGGGAGCCCTGTGGTCAGGGCCAGGACCCTTCCTCTTCTTGGAGATGCCAGCACAGCCCTGGCTTGCAAGGACTTGATGTGTGCATTCGCCTGACCGGGAGTCAGGCGACTGGTGTGTCCTGGACACCTGCAAACCAGGCAGATGCTTCTTCACCGGGAACTCCGGCCCCGGTGGGGCCGGGGCTGGGGCCGGGGCCTGGGCTGGGCTGGGGCCGGGGGCTGGGGCTGGGGCTGGGGCTGGGGCTGGCCTCCCACCTGTTTGGTAGCAGCAGCATCACCTCAGCCAGCACTCTAGTACGTCACAAAGTCGTGCAGAGCTGGCAGGGGAGGTACAGGAAGACCCTGTGGTCCCAGGTTCCCAGAATTCTGTTTGAGGGAGATGGGGTCGCTCCTAGCAGAGGTGGGGGGCATGGGAAGCCGAGCTGTTTTTCCTCGAACATCTGCTGAAAGTTTTCTGAACACTTTCATACCTTGTTATAAGATCAGAGCTTGTCAGCTGAAAACGAAGGACAGTTACTATTTCAGGAGGTGGCCAGGGTGGCTGCTGAGGCCTCCGACCTCCCTCCTGCAGAGGGCACAGGCTGAGTGGGTCCCCACACTGGCCCTGTCTGGCCCTGTCTGCACCAGTGATCTGAGGACCCTGCCACCGTCAGGAGAGAACTCTGAGTCCGAGAAACCAAAGTTGACTTAAGAGGTGAAAAACACGATGAGGAGGAAGAGATGAGAGTCACCTCCTCCTCCTAATCCCTGCACCCCGGCCCCACGGCCCCTTCATCCTCACCACCCTGCAGGCTGCCGGCGAGAGGGAGGAGGGAGCCAGGTGCAGCCCCTCTGCGAGAAAGCCAGACCGCCCCCAGGCAGGCTCTTCATGTCTTCGCCTTCTTATCTTCATCTCACAGAGGCAGCTGGGCTCAGCATAGTCCCCCCAAGGAGGCCGAGGTGGGGACCCCTGGGGAGACGTCCTCGGGCCCTGCAGCCGGGTGAGGGGCTGAAGGCAGGCTGTGAACAAAGACCAGGTAAGGAGATAAATCAGCTACCCGATCACATTTCCTGCCCTGAAAGCTCCTGTAAAACACGAGAGAAAATTGACCTGTCAGGGGGATAGATGGGCCCAGATAGTGGCCGCTCGCCCCCCGAGCCAGCTTCCCTCCACCCATCCCACCTGCACAGAGCACCCCAGCCCGGCCTGGGCAGCCCCAGAGGGAACCCAGGCCCGGGGAGAGGTGGCCCCCATCCAGGTCTCCTGCGGGGGCTCCGCTCCCAGCCCCCGCCTTTTGCATGCCCCTGACGGACGGAGGAGGCCCAGCTGCTCAAGCCCGTCAGGCTATAAAACGGATGGAGACCAGGGGCGGTGTCAGCAGACAGCTAGAGTACCTTTTAAAAAATGTAATCTCTTTTTATTTCCCTCCCCTGCCCTCCCTCCTCCCTCGGACCATAACCTCCCCGCCACCCCTCCCCGCTTCCTGTGCGGCCATGACCTTGGTGCAAAGACCTTGGTGTGGGGCGGCCAGAGGCTTTAAGGACGCCCTCCTCACCTTGAGAAGTGTCGGGCTCAGCCAAGCAGCCCGTGGGGGTGGGGAGAGAGGGAAGCCGAACCGATGTGAACGGGTTGCACCCCCTCCAAGGTGACCCCACCACCTGCAACTCCCCCAGCACTGGGGTGGCCTGGGAACGCCAAACGGGGCTGCTGCCTGAGGAACAGGACAGGAGGCCTCTGCAGCCGGCTCCTCCAGATGACAGAGGGGCACCTCTGGCCTCCCGGGGCCGCGCAGAGCCAGGCTGGCCTCTGGCTCAAATGTTCTTCACCCAATCCCGCCACAGAGCCTCCGCTCTCTCTCAGCCCATCTTATGGCTGAGGCCAGGAAGGCCGGCAGGCTGGAGAGATTGCCCAGTGTCCTGTCAGTCGACACCATGCAGGGCCTGGGACCCCAGCTCTGCCTGGTCCCCATGCTCAGGCCCCGCCAGCCCCAGAGCACTGCGTTACAGCCACGGCCTGCAGGGGCCATGCTGTGACGGCTGCTCCTCAAGCAGAGGGCTCCCAGCCGCCGCCAGCCAGAGGCATCAGGCCACCTCAGGGAAATCCCTTCTCCAATGCCTCTTTGGCCGCACGGGGAGCCCCCGTGTGTCCCCCGCCCCCAGGATCTCCGCTGGACAAGAGGCTGTAGCAGCCGACTGGGCAAAATGCATATTCTTCAGCTTCCCTCAGGCTCAGCTGGAAAGGAAGGCGCTGAGAGGAGGGGAGGTGGCTTGCGAGCTCACTCAGGCCTCCCCAGCCGCCTGACGCTGCCTCCACGGCCCACGGGCTGCCCAGCTGGCCCCATGGGACAACCGAGTCCACCCACTGGCACACGCCGGAGTCTGACCAGTACCCAGGCCCGACCAGCCGGCCCTTCCCCTCCATCCCCTCCTGAACAATGGCTCTTTTAGCACATGGTCAAGAGGTCACTGGCTTGCAGGAGCAGGCAAATGACTGACAGGGCCTGAAGGAGAGGGAAGGAGACTGGAGCTCCAGCCCAGGGGTGGTGGGCAGCCAAGGAGGGCAGCCACATACTGTCCTTAGGGCTGGGGGCTGAAAGAGGGTCCCTGAGGGTTGGGAGAGTGGGGAGGACCCAGGGTCTGGGGTGGTGACAAGGCACGGGTTGAGGAGCATTGCACAGGGCAGGGCTGGGTTGCACCCACGCTCTCCCCAGCACCTGGCAGCTTCCCCAGGCTGAGGCCTCTGGGGCCCCAGAGCTGCCCAGGTCTCCTCAGCTTCCCGGCCTCAGCCTCCCCTCACCCTGCCCTGCCCTGCCCCAGGTGTCACTCCCTCTCCTGGGACCTCCCAGACCGTCCTCTAGGCCCCACACGTGGCACCCACTCTCCTGCCCCAGGATCCTCCCCAGGTGTTGCCTGGAGTGAAGACAGTTCTAAGCAGCCTCGCCATCCACCTGGAAGCACATGCTGGGGTCCGGAGCCTCCCCTGAGGGTCTGGTGCGGGGAACAGTAAGAGTTGAGGGTATATCCTTGTCTCTTACATGTGTGTTTACACATGTACACACATGTACTCACATGCACACACCTGCCCCCATCAGTCTGCTGTCCCAGACCCTCACACTGGGGCTGAGGGTGTGCTTGGCTGTGAGGGGAAGGGGGGACTGTCTTGCAGCTGCATGGGCTCTTCCAGTCTGGGGTGCTGTGCGAGGGATGGAGGCTACAGGGGCTGGAGCACAGGCAAGCAGCAACGCAGAGCCGTAGCCCTGTAGGAACCGGCTGGAGGGGGTCCCTCTGCCTCGGCTGCCTTCTCCGTCCTCCCTCACTGCTGCTCCTACAGCCCCTGGCAGGGCTGGTGGCCTAGGGACCCTGAAGGGCAGCCCCTCAGGACTGGTCTGCACACCCTGCACGGGTCAGCCCCACCCCCTGGGTCTTGTCCTGTGCAGGTCCTCTTGCTGTGTGGGTGAGACATCCCGGAAGGCAGAATGGGGCAGATTTGCTTTCTTCTGTTTTGCGGTTTAAGCTTCGTCATGCCAGCCCTGGCTCCCTGGCCCTGAGCCCTGGAGGGGCCCTGGCTCCTGCCTCAGGGTCCCCCCCACCCCACCGCTCAGCCCAATTCTGTACCCTCTGTTTATCCATTGCCACTGGGTTTATAGTCTCTGGCCACTGACCCTGGTCAGGTGGCCCTTGGTGTTCTGCCCAGGACACCTGTCTGAGGGTCCCCTCCATATCCCAGCCCTTCCTCCTCCTCCACTCTGCCTGAAATCCATGATATTAACTACTCAGTCCCGTGCGGCCCAGGTGCAGACTTATGTAGGGCAGGCCTGGGCTCCCCAGGGCCCAGCTGACGGGGAAAAGCAGGTTACAGTCACCACGCCTCAGGGCTGGGCACATTTATAGAAGCAGCCAAGAACTGTGCACCGACTCTGGGATTTCAAGGCCTCCCCAGCATGGTCAGGGTGATCCGTGCTTGAATAAGTGAGTCATGCCCAGTGTCACTTCAAAGCCCCGAGTTCCAGGGACTCACTCTATGCCTGCAAAGGGTGGTATGAAGAATAGGCATCAGGCCGCGCGCGGTGGCTCACGCCTGTAATCCCAGAACTTTGGGAGGCTGAGGTAGATGGATCACCTGAGGTCGGGAGTTCGAGACCAGCCTGGCCAACATGGTGAAACCCCATCTCTACTAAAAATACAAAAATTAGCCAGGCATGGTGGTGGGCACCTTTAATCCCAGCTACTCGGATGGCATGAGAATGGTCTGAAGCCAGGAGGTGTAGGTCGCAGTGAGCTGAGACTGTGCTACTGCACTCCAGCCTGGGTGTCAGAGTGAGACTCCATCTCAAAAAAAAGAAAAAAAAAAAAAAAAGGATAGGCTTCAAACATACCCCTGAGTAGTCCCCCATTCTGATGTGTTTTCATACAACTTTATTTTTCCATATCTCCAAAAAATTAAGTTTTCTAACTCGAATGGAACAAAGAGAAACTCATGAAGCCAGCAAGGTTAGGTGCCCACGCGTGGACTGGCATATTCTGGGGCACCTGTCTGGCGGTGTGGATAGAGTACGGAACCATCTGGAGGTAAACATGTCATGGGGACTTAGGGTCTTGGGAACAACCAAGTCCCTTGCTGTCCCTGGCTGGGCCCTGGTCTTGCCACACCTGGGAAAGCCCATGGCTCCTGTTCCTCTCACCCCTCCGGACTGGCTCCCCGGAGCCTGCCCCCTGGACGGCCCCTCAGGGGGGCTCCCTGCCTGCCTACCCCTGACCCCCATCCCCCCTGTGGAGCCGGACAGGGCCGCCTGCAGCTCTGTCTTCCGAAACACACCTCTCTCCCACAAAATAATTTAATGCAATTTAATGGCTTGAAGTTGATGTAAAAATTACAGGCGTGTGCGGGTGGGGTGGGGGCCTCATAAGAAATCCTTTTGAAAATATAATTGAGTTAATGGAGCCATAACTATGTCTCATTTTGGGGGTAATTGGCCTGCTTTTTGTCACCCTGTCCATTTACATACTCCTGTTTTCTTTTTGCTATTGATTTTTTCTTTATAAAGTGGGCCACTTTACTGCAATTTTTAAAGCCCCAGTGATGAATAAAACCTCATCTTCCCACTCATTAAGACACAAGAATTAGCCGGGCTCAGGGCCCAGCCAGTCAATTTGCTTAACAATCCCAGGCTGGCCGTGTTTTGGTGGAGACCAGGGGCTGCCTGCGGCAAGAGGGGCTAGAGCCGCTGCCAGAAGGTGGCCCCAGGCGAGGGGTCCCCCTCAGGGGAGGAGTCTGCTGCCTTCGCCTGCCCCGGGACCTTGACCTTGGGACACCCCTCCTCTCCCCCATCTCCCTCCCTTGCTAAAGGTTTCAGCAGCCTTGGACCCCTCGGAGTCGGCCTTACTGCGGCTGTGATCCAGAGGCCCCACCCACCTGCCTTTCACTGCAGATCAAGGTCACACTTCCTTTAGAAAATATTTTTTTAATTATAAAATCCATGCACACACAAAGTAAATGAAGCCAATGGCACAATGGGATTTAAAGCAAAAAGTAGCAACCCTTCCCACCGCAGGCTCCAGAGAGACAGGTATGAACGGCTGGCTCCTTGTTCCCCCTCCCAGGCACTCTGTGCACGTGGAGAGGTCAATTTCACACACATCAAACCCTCACACAATTCGAATCCTGCCACACCTGCCACTCACAACTTGGCGTTTAGTTTAATTTCACGTACTGTCACATGGACACCTTCCATAGTAGTACCGAGACCCACACGCCATTTTTCATGACTTTGTAGTATTTCTCTGCCTGTCCACACTGTAGTGTATTTGGAGTCACCAGCTGCCCAAGGGCTCTAGGGGATTAAAGAGTTTCCCAGAGCCAGCTGGGCACGGTGGCTCACGCCTGTAACCCCAGCACTTTGGGAGGCCGAGACGGGTGGATCATGAGGTCAGCAGATCGAAACCATCCTGGTTAACACGGCAAAACCCCGTCTCTATTAAAAATACAAAAAATTAGCCTGGCGTGGTGGTAGGCACCTGTAGTCCCAGCTACTCTGGAGCCTGAGGCAGGAAAATGGCGTGAACCCAGGAGGCGGAGCTTGCAGTGAGCCGAGATCGTGCCACTGAACTCCAGCCTGGGCGACAGAGGGAGACTCCATCTCAAAAAAAAAAAAGAGTTTCCCAGGGCCTGGGATTTTTAGTACTAATACCAGGATCGCCCTGGGCAAACTGGGATGGTTGGCAGCTTGTATGTATTTGGCCAGTTGTACTGTTGGACATTTATGTTGATTCTAATTTTTCTTTTTTTTTTTTTTTGAGACAGAGTCTCGCTCTGTCGCCCAGGCTGGAGTACAGTGGCCGGATCTCAGCTCACTGCAAGCTCCGCCTCCCAGGCTTACGCCATTCTCCTGCCTCAGCCTCCCAAGTAGCTGGGACTACAGGCGCCTGCCACCTCGCCCGGCTAGTTTTTTGTATTTTTTAGTAGAGACGGGGTTTCACCGTGTTAGCCAGGATGGTCTCGATCTCCTGACATCGTGATCCGCCCGTCTCGGCCTCCCAAAGTGCTGGGATTACAGGCTTGAGCCACCGCGCCCGGCCTAATTTTTCAACATAACAAAATGTCACTGCAAAGGACATCTCTGTTCATGTAGCTTTGTGAGCTTATGCAAGTATATCTGGAAGATAAAATTCCTAGAAGAACAAATTGCCAGGTGAAAGCTATGCAGATTTCAAATTCTGATTGATATTGCCAACTAGCCCAGCAAATGTGTGCCAATGTGCACATCCCTCCCACCCAGTGATGAGAATCGGCCTGTTTCCCTGCATCTACGGCAAAGCAGGATATTGTCTGTCATTTTGACTCTTGTCATCTGATAGATGACAAACAGAATCTTGGATTTTAATTTTAATCAGCTTTATTGAGCTATACTTTATTTTTTAATTTTTAAATTATTGTATTTATTTATTTATTTATTTATTTATTTATTTATTTTGAGACGGAGTCTCGCTCTGTCGCCCAGGCTGGAGTGCAGTGGCGCGATCTTGTCTCACTGCAAGCTCCGCCTCCCAGGTTCAAGCAATTCTCCCTGCCTCAGCCTCCCGAGTAGCTGGAATTACAAGCGCCTGCCACCAGGTGAAGCTAATTTCTTGTATTTTTAGTAGAGATGGGGTTTCACCGTGTTAGCCAGGATGGTCTCGACCTCCTGACCTCATGATCCGCTCTCCTCGGCCTCCCAAAGTGCTGGGATTACAGGCATGAGCCATCACACCCGGCCAATTATTTTTATTTTTATTTTTACTTTTTGACACGGAGTCTCGCTCTGTCGCCCAGGCTGGAGTGCAATGGTACAATCTCGGCTCACTGCAACCTCTGCCTCCTGGGTTCAAGCAATTCTCCCTGCCTCAGTCTCTTGAATAGCTGGGATTACAAGTGCCTGCACCATGCCCAGCCATTTTTTTGTATTTTTAATAGAGATGGGTTTTTGCCATGTTGGCCAGGCTGGTCTCCAACTCCTGACCTCAGGTGATCCACCCACCCCAGCCTCCCAAAGCACTGGGATGACAGGTGCGAGCCACTGTGCGCAGCCAAGAAGACACTTTAGATACAAGAAAATGCACCCATTTTAAGTGTACAGTTGGATGAGTTTTGACGAATGTTTACATTTGTGGAACCACCACCATAATCAAGACACAGAACACTAGCTACTTGCGAGAGTGAGAGGGGAGAATCACTTGAGCGCAGGAGTTTGAGGCTGCAGTGAGCCATGATCACACCACTGCACTCCAGCCTGGGTCACGGAGCGAGATCCCATCTCTGAAAAAAAAAAGAAAAAGACACAGAACATACCAAGCACCTCAGAACCTCAGAAAGTTCCTCCAGGGTCCTTTTCAATCTCCCACCTTATTTCAGTCCCAGGCAACCGTGGGTCTACTTTCCATCACTATAGTTTAGTTTTGCCCTTTCTAGAATTTCACAGAAATGGAGTCAGGCAGCACGCTCTGGCTTCGTTGGCTCAGCACAGCAATTTGAGATTCATCCGCGCCGTTTCATGCACTGACAGTTCTACCTCCCAGCTGCCGAGCAGACCCTGCAGTCTGGGTGCCCAGCATGTGGCAGCCCCACAGTCTGGGTGCCCGGCGTGTGGCAGCCCCCGCAGTCTGGGTGCCCGGCGTGTGGCAGCCCCCGCAGTCTGGGTGCCCGGCGTGTGGCAGCCCCCGCAGTCTGGGTGCCCGGCGTGTGGCAGCCCTCACCTGCTATTGGGCATTTCAGTTGTTTCTTCCAGTTCATAACATAGAGCTGTTATGAACACTTGTGTATAAGGGTTTGTGTGAATCATGTTTTCACTTTGGGGTAAACAACTAGGGGTGGAGTGGCTGAGTCACGTGGTAGGTGGATGTTTAATTTTTTCTCTCATTGCCAAACCGCCTTCCAAAGTGGTTGCACCGTTTACATTCCCACCACAGTATGAGAGTTCCAGTTCCTCCATATCCTCACTAACACCCGATAGTGTCTGCCCTACTGATGGTAGTTACACTGACAAGGGTGTGGTGGTATCTCACTGTGATTCTAATTTGCATTTCCCTGATCAGTGTGTTGTGTTTTGACATTTGCTAAGAGTGATCTCTTTTGGCAGGGTGCAGTGGCTCACACCTGTAATTCCAGCTCTTTGGGTGGTCGAGGCTGGTGGATTACCTGAGGTCAGGAGTTTGAGACCAGCCTAACCAATATGGTGAAACCCCATCTCTACTAACAATACAAAAAAATTAGCTCGACATGGTGGCATGCACCTGTAATCCCAGCTACTCAGAGGCTGAGGCAGGAGAATCCCTTGAACCTGGGAGGCAGAGGTTGCTGTGAGCCGAGATCGTGCCATTGTACTCCAGCCTGGGTGACAGAGCAAGACTCTGTCTCAAAAAATGAAATAAAATAAAGGATGATGTCTTTGTCATGCAGAAATGTCAAACATTTTGTGTAATCCCACGCCTGTAATCCCAGTATGGTGGGCGGATCCATGAGGTCAGGAGATCGAGGCCATCCTGGCTAACATGGTGAAACCTCGTCTCTACTAAAAATACAAAAAAAAAAAAACAAAATTAGCCAGACGTGGTGGCAGGCACCTGTAGTCCCAGCTACTTGGGAGGCTGAGGCAGGAGAATGGCATCAACCTGGGAGGTGGAGCTTGCAGTGAGCCCAGATTGTGCCACTGTACTCCAGCCTGGGTGACAGAGCAAGACTCTGTCTCAAAAAACAAAAATAAAAACAAAACAAAAAGAAACCCAGTGACAATGGCTTAAGTCCCCCATTTACTTTTAGGAGTTTCCAGTGTGATGGAACCAGTGCCCACGCTCACAATCCCCACCCCAGCTTTCTTCACTCTGGCCACATAGCTTGTCTTCAGGGCTTTGTGGAAAGCTGTGCAGACAGACACCTCTGTCCACCTGGGGCACTGATGCCATGCCAGGGCCTGTCCTGCAGCTACTGGGGTCACAGCCCTCCAGGAGTCTGGGCAGAAGACAGCGTTCATGCTGCACCTGAAACCGCTTTGCCTGTTTCTCATTCACAGAGCTCCCCTACAGTCAAAAGTTCTGGAACCCAGGGCATGAGCCCACATGCAGGAAGCTAGGGCCCCAAGGGGAGAGAGCTGGTTGTGGGGAGAGGCCAAGGCCGCCCAGCAGGGAGACAGAGCGAGGTCTCACCCTGACCAGTGAGTCCAAGCTACCTGTCTCACTGGGGCTCAGGGGACCCCATTCATTCTCCTTCTTCCTGGGTGCAGGGCTGTGTTTCCCAGCACCCCCTGTGGCCATGGTGACCTGGTGTTATGGATAGCGGATTGCAAACCAGTAGGGTGGGATAGGGGACCACGGGAGCCATTTTGGAGGCTGCGTGAGCACCCGGCCAGCCTGGACCCCCAGGAACTGACAAAGGTGAGGGAAGGGCACCAGCAAAGCCAGGACACCATGGGCCTCTTGGAAATGATTTGCTATTTGATGGTTCCAAATAGCATCAAAGTAATCAACGTGGGAGCAGCTCAGACCTGTGCCAAGGGGGTGGGCACCAGTTGGCACTCCCCACCACCCTTGCTGGGACCCCTCCCTACAGCCTGGCTCCCGGTGCCCACCCGCCTTCTGGAGGCCCCGCCCGGCTTCTGCCCATCGCTCTCACCACAACCCTCCCGGCCCCAGTGTCTCACTCATGCCTCATACCTGGACTCCCCAGTGGGGCACACCTTAGAGGGTCTCACGTGGGAAGCCCCGGGGAGGGCCCAGCCCGGTTCCGCACGTGGGCCTCCTGGGAACCGTCCCACACCTGTGCTCCTCAGGGGCGCCCGCTGTGAGTCCTGCTATGGGTCTGCAGACCACACTCTGAGAATGGGCTCCCCGGATGGTGGCCGACACCTGTCACCTGTGGCTCCGCTTAACCCACCCTTCACCAGCACTGAGTCCCCCGGCACAGACCCCGGGATCCAACCCCCCACTGCACTTGGAAAGCGAAGCTGCACTTGGAGTCTGTGACAGGAGCAGGTCAGGAGCCCTGCACCAGCTGCTGCCACCAGCCCCTCCGCCTCATCCTAGCTGCCCATGGAGGGAAACCCCCGAGTCCGACCCTGACCCAGCCCCTAACCCTGACCCCCATCCTCACCCCGATCCCCATCCCCACTGAACGCCCCAAAGACCACAGCGCCCTCTGCCGACACCAGAGTCCCACTGCTGAGAAGACTGATTGGCCCAGCTCTGTCAAACCCAGTCACGTGATCAGAGCAGGGCCTCCTCTGATTGGCCGTCCTGGGGGCACTGTGAGTGGCAGCCCGGCCGGCCTTGCTTTTGGGTGGGAGCCGGGTGCCTTCAGCCCCTGCACACCAGGTGCAAGCCCTGACTCCCGCTGCAGGGGATTCTCGGTGGCGCTGGCGCCCGGGCCTCGGGGGAGCCCTGAGCCGAGCCCTTGGTGATTGAGCTGGGCCCAGAACACCTGGCCTTGGCTGTCCCCTCTCACTCTGGGGTCACTGGGTCAGGCTCTCCCTCCTACAGGATGCAGTGGACGCAGAGGGGGCTGTTGGCTGAGGAGGGGGTAGTTGAGGGACTCTTCCTTGGCGGTAGAGACAGACGTGCTGAGACTATCTTGGGGGTTGTCCCTCCTCAAACTCCCACATGGGCCCCCCAGGTCGCCCCCTCCCCACCTGCCCTGGGAAATCTCCCAGCAGCTGTTTTCTGGAACAACTGACGGCTGAGGTCAGCTGGAGGTCAGAAGGAGGGTTTGGAGCCCGGGTGGGGGTGAGGATGGGGAGGCCCCAGGAGGGGTGGGGGTGGCCCGGCCAGCCAGGAGCCACAAAGGGCAGAGAGAGTGCAGTGCCGCGGCCAGCCGCCAACGGGCCGCCAGCAATGTGGTTTCAATCTAATTGTCCCAAAATATTGTTACAACACAAACCACGTGCCATCCACTCACCTGCAACTAATCAGCGGCAAAGCTACCGAATAAATCGGTTCCACACCTTGGGGCCGGGCAGCCCAGCATGTGAACCCGGGTGCCCGGGCTCGGACGGAGGCCAGGCGGCTTGCTGCCGGGGCCTGTTTCCTGTTGGGGCAAGATTTGTCAGGACAAGTGTGGGTACGACAGGGGACGCCTCCTCTCTTTGTGACGCCCCACTTCACACTGGAGGCAGAGCCAGAAGGAACAGTCTCTCATGTCACAGCTGGCCCAGGCCCGACAGGCTCAGCCAGGGAGTGGGGGGCCGCACTGGGGGTCTGTTCAGGATCTGACAGCCCAGGGAGTCTCCAGTGTCCTCTGCACCCTGATCATTCTGTCCTGAGATGGTGACCCTGAGGGTCTTCACCCGTGCAGGAACATTTGCACGTCCACCCACGGTGACAGTTAAGACAGGCTTAAAGGCCACTGAGGCCTTTGGTGACTATGATTTGAATGATTCCTCCAATACTCAGAAGAGCTAAGGAGGAAATGGAAGCTCACTGAAGACCCTGGAGCCTGGACCCCAGGCCTGGTGCTGGCAGGTGGGGCCTCCCACACTTGGGTCTCTGCCCGGCAGCCTGCACACCAAAGCCCAGCTGGGTTGGAAACAGGCCCTCCTCAGGGAGCCGGCAGCCGGGCCCAGGCCTCCAGGGACAGCAGACATTCCACTAGTAAGTGTGGGGGCAGCAGGCAGCCCTGACTTCTTCCAGAGCCTGGGGGCCCCCCTGGCGGCCTTTCAGCTTGGCCTTGGGGGTAAATGGGGTGCCCATGGGCAGGAAAGATGGCATAACACTGGTTCCACTCACATGGGCTTCACATATGGTCACAAATAAATTCCTTGTGAGTTTGGGGATGGCCCAGCATCTCCCAGCATCCCACAGAAGGAAGGGGCCTCATCAGCTGAGGTTGCAAGGGTGTGCCTGGTGCCTACCACCTCAGCAGAGTTGGGTGGGTGTCGGTGGCCACCGCTGTGGAGGGGAAGCCAGTCTCAGGCTTTGGAGGGTGCACAGGCCCCTGCCGCCCTTCCCTACCTGATGCCTGGGCCACTTGCTCAGTGAGTCTCTCTGAAGTCCCAGCACCCACTGGCCACTCAGCAGTGGTGACTCAAGTTCCCGCACCTGTGCCTGGAGTTCCCACACCTGTGCCTGGAGTTCCCGCACTTGTGCCTGGAGTTCCCACACCTGTGCCTGGAGTTCCTGCACCTGTGCCTGGTCCTGCAGCAGTGGTGAGTGCTCTGGAGCTGCTGTGAGTCAGCAGAGTGATCTGTGAGTGCTCTGGGGCTGCCGTGACGAGTGGCCACAACCCAGTAGCTTCAAGCAGCAGACCTTTATTGCCTCACAGGGCCACAGGCAGAAGCCCATAGTCAGGATGGCACATAGCTGGCTCCTTCTGAAGGCTCAGAGGGAGATCTGCTCCTGACTGTCCCAGCTCCTGGGGGCGGCTGGTAGTTCTTGGTGATCTCTGGCTTGCAGCGGCATCACTCCGATCTCTGCTGTCCTCGAGAGACCTTCCTCCCTGATGTCTCTCCTCTCTCTTCTAAGGACACATGTCATTGGATTTAGGGCCCACACTAACCCAGGAGGATCTCAACTGGAGATCCTGAAGTGAGGATCAGAGATGTGAAGCAGCCTGCCCTGAGGAGGCTTAGCTGGGAAACAGCCAGAGTAAAACCTGAAAGGCCACAGCAGGTGCCTCATGACAGCGGTCAGATGCCTTGTGGCGTGGCCAGAGACCTGTGCTCTGACCAGGAGCCGCCGCAGTCTGCGACTCCCCTCTACAGTGGCTGGCTATGCTGCCCACCTGACTGTGCTGAGGTGGTGGGCACCAGGCACACCCATGCAACCTCGGCTGATGAGGCCCCTGCCTTCTGGGGGACCCTGAGATGCTGGAGAGATGCTGGGCCATCTTGGTTCACTTGAGGCTGAGCATCATTAATGCCTGGGCATCCCCGAGTGCCACCGTGAGCCTGTGTGTCTCATGACACATGTGCAGATGTTATTCTCGGCACAGGTACTGAGGGGCGATGCGTGCACTTGGCGGCCAGGAGGGTTGCAGGGCCAGTGGTGACAGGACCAGCTTCTGTCTCAGGCTCACACTCTGAGGCTCCCCAAAACCCAAACCACGAACCAAGCAAGGCTTCAGCCTCAGCCACAGGGGAGGCCATGTCCACCAGCACCTGCCTGAGGCTGGGGTCCACCTCCAACAGGTTTCTGGCAGTGGGAAAAAGTGGAAGATGCAGGACAGAGTAAGGATGCTGCCCAACCAACCATAGCCATCTGCCCAGCAGCCCCGAGAGCAGGCAGAGGAGGGAGAGGAAGAGACCATGGCTGATCCCAGCCTTCCTTGCCCTGACGATTTCACCTTCCCCATCCAACATTTGAATGAGAAGCAAAGTGGGCCAGGCACCATAGCTCACGCCTGTAATCCCAGTACTTTGGGAGGCTGAGGTGGGCAGATTGCTTGAGCCCAGGAGTTTGAGATCAGCCTGGGCAACACAGCAAGACTCCTGTCTCTACTGAAAATACAAAAATTAGCCGGGCATGGTGACACATGCCTGTGGTTCCAGCTACTTGGGAGGCTAAGCTACTGCCAGGATCACTTGAGCCTGGCAGTTTGAGGCTGCAGTGAGCCGTGATTGTGCCACAGCACTCCAGCCTGAGCAACAGAGCAAGACCCTGTCTTTAAAAAAGAAAAAAGACAAAGTGGAGGCATTGCCTGCTACCCCTGCTGCCAATAGGCCTGGCCCTCAGAAGGTGTGGGCTGCTGGGTACCGCAGGTGGGCCCCTCCTGGCCTTGCACAGGGTCCCCCAACCTTTTTTTTTTTTTTTTTTTTTGAGACGGAGTCTCACTCTTGTCGCCCAGGCTGGAGTGCAGTGCTGTGATCTCAGCTCACTGCAACCTCCGCCTCCCAGGTTCAAGTGATTCTCCTGCCTCAGCCTCCCCAGTAGCTGGGATTACAGGCATGTGCCACCACGCCTGGCTAATTTTTGTATTTTTAGTAGAGACAGGGTTTCCCATATTGGTCAGGCTGGTCTCAAACTCCTGACCTCAGGTGATCCACCAGCCTCAGTCTCCCAAAGTGCTGGGATTACAGCTGTGAGCCACCTCGCCCGGCCCCTACAGAACCATTTTCAAGTGTACAATTCAATGGCATCAAGTCCATTCATGATGTTGTGCAACTACCAGCTCTATTAATAGTTCCAGAACATTTCATCATTCCAAACAGAAACTCTGTACTTGTTAAGCAATATCTCTCCCACCCTCCGCCCGCCCGCCAGTTCCTGGTGACCCCGAATCTACTGTCTGTCTTTGTGAATGGCCTGTTATAGACGTCGCACAAAGTGGAACCACACACCGCGTCCCTTTCTGTCTGGAATTCCTCACTTAGCATAACACCCCGAGGTCCAGCCACACAGTAGCGGGTGTCAGATTTCTTTCCTTTTCCAGGCTGAACCCTGTTCCGCATGTGACTGGACCACGGCTTGTGTGTCTGTCCACTCATGGGTCGACAGCATTTGGGTGCTTCCACCTCCTGGTGACCGTAACCAGGGCTGCTGTGGACTCTGGCGCTCTCCTGTCTGCACCAGCCCCTGCCTTCAGTTCTCTGGGGTCTGTAGCTGGAGTGGCATTGTTGAGTCATATGGGAATCCTATGGTCTGCTCTTTTTTTTTTTTTTTTTTTGAGACAGAATCTCGCTCTGTCGCACAGGCTGGAGTGCCGGAGTGCAGTGGCATGATCTTGGCTCACTGCAACCTTCACCTCCCAGGTTCAAGCGACTCTCCTGCCTCAGCCTCCCAAGTAGCTGGGATTACAGGTCCCCGCCACCATGCCCGGCTAGCTTTTGTCTTTTTATAGAGATGGGGTTTCACCATGTTGGCCAGGCTGGCCTCAAATTCCTGACCTCAGGTGTTCCACCCGCCTTGGCCTCCCAAAGTGCTGGGGTTATAGGCATGAGTCACCGCACCCGGCCTATGCTCCACTTTTTGAGAGGTCATCAAACCCCACTTGCTTTTTCAATCCAGATTTTAACCTTTGGGGGAAAAGAAAGATTTTTGTATCTATTCCTGGGCCAAGGGGGGGCCTATAGGGTGAGGAACACCCAGGAGCAGCTCAGGTGGGAGTGGTGGCCTCCAAGGCCACATGGCCTGAACACAGCATGGCAAGCAGACCAAAGCAGCCAGGACTGTGTGGAGGGCCTCAGTTCTGCTCCTCCTCAGCTGCAGGATCTGAGCAGGAGGTCTCCTCACTCTGCACCTCAGTTTCCTCATCTTTATCTGGGGACGGAGCAGCCTCTACCTTTCAGAGCTAGTTGCGATCATGGCGGCAGCTAAGGCCCAGCACTGGTATGCAGTGGGGGTTCAATAGAGCCAGTCCCCACTCGCCACAGGCTTGCTTGGGGGAGACAGGCGCAGATCAGCCCCCAGGTCCATTTTACAGCAGGGCTGATCCCACCCAGCTCACCCTCACCTCCCCGGAAGCCTCCACCCTTCACCCCATGCATCTTCTCCTCTGAATCTCCCACAGGGTCTCCAGGGCAGGGGCAGGGCTGGCAAGGACAGAGCTCACAGCCCCATAGGGAGGACACAGTACCCGCAAGAGGGACTGGGCAAGAGGTGGACAGGCAGGGGGTGGGGGCATTCTGTGTGCCCCAGAGCCTGAGTTCAGAGGCTGTCAGCAGCCCGGGCTGGGCAGTAGTGTGGGCGCCTCTCCTGTAGGGCAGCCTCTGCACTTTCCTGCAGGCCTGCAGCAGCCCTTCCCTGATGGACACCTGGCTCTGGACCCGGGGTCGGGGTGGGGCCTCGCATGGCTCACTTGATTTGTAAGAGTCCAAGGCCATCGGCCATGGCTACACTAGCACTCCTGGGAGCCAAGGCAGCTTAAGGACAAGCTGTGTATGAGGACGGTGAGGCCCAGGGAGGAGAGGCTGGCCCAGGGCTACCTGGGTCCATAGAGTAGGGGCAGGGAACTTGAAGATGAGCCCCCCCAAGGGACTGTGATGGGGGCAATTCCAGGAGAGGCGTGGGCGAGTATGGGGCTGGAAAGAGGCCCATCCTTGCTCCCTTGCCCTGCACGCTGTGTCCAGGGTGGCGGACCCGGGCTGCCTGGCGAGGCTGCTTCTGGATACCTGAGGAAGGTTGGGCTGGGGACTCCACCTCTCCTCAAAGCCACAGCCTCCCTGCTCTGGGGCTGCACCTCGGGAAAATCCCTGCCTGGGTCACCCCAGCTGGGGACTCAGACTCTCTTTGGGCCCTACAGGAAGGGCTGGCTAGCCCCCAGGCCAGAAGGGCCTGCCGTGACCCGCAGATGGCCCCAACACACTGTAAAACACGCATGATTTATTTTAGTGTGTGTTAGAAAAATAAAGCCAACACATCAAGCCTGCAATTTCGCAGATACTAACACTTCGGACGAGGAAAAAAGAAGGCCATGACATGGCAGAGCGCTGTGGAGCGAGTGAGGTCTGGGATGCGTAGGCCTGGACGGCCGAGGCTTGGAAACCCCCTCCCCTCCCCGCCCTTTCCCACCATGCAGGGGCCCAGCTGGCCCTCAGCCCACTCAACCCGCCAGAGGAGGGAGGAGGGTCTGGGCCATGTGGGAGTTTCTCGCCAGAGGCCTGAGGCAGCTTCCCTCCTCTCCCAGAAAGGGGCTGGCCCAGGCCCAGCTAGGATGCTCCCAGCCCAGCTCCTACCCGCCAGTCTTTGCCGTTTGTCAGGCAGGCTGGCAGGCTGGGCTGGTGACTCATGGATGGCTGGGCCATCTGCCCTGCACCCCTACCCCCAGCGAAGTGAGAAACCTGACCAGGCTCCAGTGCAGACAGGAAACCCCACCCCAGGGCCAGCAGTGGGACAGGTGTGTCTGGGCGGCCGCCCTCCATCCCCACACAGGCCTCGGGCAGTGTGTCTGAACGGCCTGGTCTTCTCTGCAGCACTGATACACCAGCTGCCTCTCTCCAGCCCAGAACTGGGGATCCAGTGTCCTCCGTGCTGACCCCAGGCTCCGCTCTCCTTGGGAAGCACCCACTTTGACAGTGGCGCCGAGGACTGGGGTTCCCACCCTTCTCTGCCCAGTGGGCTTTGTGGCCTCAGGCAGGTTGCATCAGCTCGCTAGGCCTAAGCTTCTCATCTCTGCAGGGTCCATCAGCTCAACAAGCATTTGTGGGTTCCTGAGACCTGGAGGCTCCACTCCCCCACCTAAGTACACAATAGCCCAGGTACCACCCACATCTCCCTCTTACCTGGAGCAGAGGGGCGGGTGTTCCGAGCCTTGGGGCCCAGGGTCAGTCACACTGCCGGGCGGGGGGGGGGGCAGGAAAGCTCCCAGGGATGTGGCAGTCCCTTCCTAGGGGGCCTCTCCTGCAGCAGCTGCCTTGAGAGCCCAGAGCCTGCAGCAGAGCCTGGTGGGGTGGCTGGGCCATTGCTATCTGGCTTCACTGCTCTCTTCCACCATTCCTCCCAGGCTACCCAGAAGGACGGGAGGGGCAAGGTGCTGGCAGCAGCAAGAGAGAACCCGCCCTGGAGGGCCCCGCACGGGAACTCCAGCCTCCAGAGCCAGCAGAGGCCTCACAGAGGACGCGCTGTTGGAGGGCCAGGAGCAAACTCCCAGCAGAGCACAATGCAGAGGTGACCAGGCCGGAGCACATCAGCCACTGGAAAACCCAGTGCTGCGCGCTGCGGTGGGTCCAGGGTTGAGGGGCTCTCAGACAGCCCCCAGGCTCATCCCCATGCCTATGAGCTGATGGGGACGCAGTGTTCACAGTCCTGACAGGAGGCAGGCGTGACCCCGGTCGGGGAGCAGACTTGGCCCTCTCCACACCCCCAGGGCAGAAAGCCCCGTTCAGAGGTACCAGGCAGCAGGCACGGGCCAGCATCCGAATTTGTAACAAGCATCCAGAACCCCGCATGATGCAGGCCTGAGAGTCAATCCCGGGTTCCAGCCCAGCCATCATTTTCAGAGAATACGGGCCCTGTCCCAAGCCACCAGTCATTGCCAATGGGCACCCGGAGGAAGGGAGGAAGGGGTGCCCGCCAGCTTGCGGAACCAACAAGGGCTTGGTGCTGCTGGTGGGGGTGCCCCGGGCAGACGTTAAGGAAGGAGAGGAGGGGCTGGGGCTCTGGCCAGGGAGGCCGTGTCCTTTGCACCAGGCAGAACAGGGGGCTGGGCCGCCCTCAGCCCGGATCTGGCCGGGGCTGGGATGCGAGCTCCGGAAACAGGGCCCAGCCCTCACCTGCCTGGCCTGCTTCTTGCCAGGAGAAGGGGCTCAGGAAGGTTTCCGAGCTGCCCCACGCCCCCGCCTGGAGTTCCTGACCCTCAGGGGAAGCTGAGGCTACAGAGAGCACCAAGTGCAAAGGACCTGGTGGCTGGACTCAGAGCCCTTGTCCCCAGGTCCCCGCTCCTCCCCACTGCCCTGTCCTGGCTCTCCCACCGTCCCACGGGGCCACATCGTCTTCTGCTCCTGCTGAGTTCCCCTTCACATTTGAAAAGCAAATTACAGGCTGGGCACAGTGGCTCACGCCTGTAATCCCAGCACTTTGGGAGGCCGAGACGGGCGGATCACGAGGTCAGGAGATCGAGACCATCCTGGCTAACACGGTGAAACCCCGTCTCTGCTAAAAATACAAAAAACTAGCCAGGCGAGATGGCGGGCGCCTGTAGTCCCAGCTACTCGGGAGGCTGAGGCAGGAGAATGGTGTAAATCTGGGAGGCGGAGCTTGCAGTGAGCCAAGATCGCGCCACTGCACTCCAGCCTGGGCGACAGAGCGAGACTCCGTCTCAAAAAAAAAAGCAAAGCAAATTACAGGAGGGAGAAGGCAAACCCGGAGTGAACGGGGGCCTCCTAGGCCTCCTTGGACCCCTGGGGGAGCCGAGGAGGGCTTCTATAGGCCGACTGGGATCTCAGGGGCAGAATAGGGGCCCAGCCCACAGCCGAGGGCGACTCTCATCAGCAGAGATGGCCCAGCATGCTTTATCCTCAGCGGCACGGGGCCACCTGTGGGGAAGGGGGTGGGGGCCTGACTGGCTGGGTCAGCCGCCCCGTCAAAGCCAGGGGCCACCAGGAGCAGGGCTGTGTGGTGCAGAGCAGCCATGTCCTGGGGGAGGGAGGTCTGGCTCTGCTCCTCCCAGCTGCAGGCCCTGGGCAGCCGCAACCTCTCAGAGCCTGCCTGTCCCTCTCCTGAGGTCTGGGTTTTGTCAGCACAGAGCAGGGACGTCAGCAATGTGCCCAGCCTGGCGCAGGCCCAGGGCAGGCCCTCTCTCCACAGGTGTCCTCTGGCTCTGCTCTATAAGTTCTGTGACGACATGGCTGGCACCAGGGTCTGAGGGCTTTGATACCGGGGAACATCCTTGCACCTCTGCAGCAGATGTGAAAGTCTGTGGAGCCCGGGGACCTGGAGCAGGTGGCCTGGGTGGGGCTGCCGCCTTCTTGGTCGGGACCAGATTCTCCTCTCTGGCTGGACAGCCCTGGGCACAGCGTTCGAATACCCAACATTTCAACTCTGCTCTGTGCAATGGGAGTGATTCTAACAGTGTTGGATCAAGGCATGGTTGGGAGGCTTGAGTGAGGTCATGTGTTCCACAGTCCTGTCCACACAAAGGTCATGTAGCCTTGGGGGGCACTGGAGCGGCAGGTGTGGTTTTGGGGACCTGCCACGGGTCACAGCCCTGGACCAAGCCAGGCCATCGGGGCTCTTTTCCTCGAATTTGAATGCTGAGCTGAGGGACACTGGGGTTGTGCTGGGACCACTCCTGAGCCACTGCTGTTGGGGCCTGAACAGTGCCTTCCCCCTGCCCTCCCAGCTGCAAGCCCCAACCAAATACCTGCTCCTGGCTTCAGTTAGTCAGAGTCCACTTCTGGCACCTGCAGTCAGATTTATTTATTTATTTATTTATTTATTTGAGACAGAGTCTTGCTCTGCTGCCCAGGCTGCAGGGCAGTGGTGAGAACAAGGCTCATTGCAGCCTCGACCTTCTGGACCCAAGCGATCCTCAGCCTCCCAAGTAGCTGGGTCTACAGGCACAAAGCACCACGCCTGGCTAATTTTTGTGTTTTTTGTAGAGACGGGCTCTCACTATGTTGCCCAGCCTGGGCTCAAGCCATCCTCCTGCCTTGGCTTCCCAAAGTGCTGGGATTACAGGCGTGAGCCACCATGCCAGCCAAAAGTGTCTTTGCACATCTACACAAATAAAATGTGTTTCTGTACGTACACTGGTTTGTACCCAGCAGCCCTTTTAAAAAATATTGTGTCACATTGGCTTCCTCTCTTACTTCTTGCTCCTCCTTTACGTAAAACTGCGGAATCTTTTGAGTGTCAGTTGCAGACACCTTGACACTTCACCCTAAATACTTTAGTGTCAAATGTCTGAGAACGCCAGCCTGCCTCCAGCAGCATGCCTGGGGAGACGCAATGCCACACGGAACAGAGCACAGCCCCGCGGCCCTGCCTGCTGAGTGTGAACTTCCCTGTCAGCTCCGTGGCCCGCCAGAGCAGTCCCACCCCAAGCCTCATTCAGGATCCTATCCAGAGTCTCCCGTTAGCCTCCTCTCATCTATAACGCGCACCGCACCCTTTTGCCTTTTTAAAAACATTGTCCTTTTCTGAGCATCTGGAGTGGCGATTCCGAGAATGCCTCTGGATCTGACTCCCCTGTGCTCAGTGCAGGTCAAGCATCCCAGGCAGGAGCATCACTTAGGGGCTGCTGAGCCACCCAAGGGAAGGCAAGCCTGGGAGAGGCAGTCCCACAGCCGTTGGCCTGCCACTCGGGGCCTCTCATGGCCTCTCCCCTGGTGCCATCTCCTACCCCAGAGCTGGACAGCAGGCCTGGGGAGTGGCCTCTCAGACCTGTCCCTTTGGTGGACTTGGGGCTCCTTCAGGGGCACCTGCCTCTTGTTTCTCCCCTAAGCAGGCAGAGGGTGACTGGTGGAGAGCAGAGGGGATCCCTGATGGCTGGAAGCGAGGGGAACAGCGCAGAGAGAGCACAGCTCAAGATGGGGAACTCTCCCTGGGTGTCTGGCCACTGCCTGACCCTCAAACCAAGGGGAGTGTCTGAGAGTCAGGCAGGAGGGCCGGGTGCAGAGGCAGGCCCGGGAGGCATCCGGACAGGAACTGGCCCACCTTCTCCTGAGAAAAGGCTCACAGAGATGGCAAGCGTCCCAGCTGAGGCCCCTGGGGGCATGGGGTGGCCCTGTGGTCCAGTTGGGTACAGAAGGAAGGTGGGACCGGCCCTCAATCGGCCGGCAGCTAGGAGTGCTGGGAGACAGAGGGGGAGGTGTCACCACATCCTAGAGTAGATTCCCATCGGGGTGGGTGGAGGAGGGAACGCTTCCTGCGGCAAGGCCCTCTCATCTCTGTCTTGGAACTGCTGCGTGGGTGTGGGGTCGCCACTTCGCAGCGAGCTCTGGCTATCAGGTGGTGCATGGTCTGGAGCTGTCAGGGCCCGAGGAGGTGCCCCAGCACTTGGCAACAGCAGAGGCCCATCATCTTCTCAGGCAGAGGGTGAGGAACGAAGGTGCTTCTGAAACTGGCAAGAGGGGCCTTGAGCACGGGGGCCCGAGGTGGGCGAGACATGCTCGCCCTACTCCCTCCCCCCGCCCTCAGGCTTCCCTCTGGCTCCAGTGCCCAGAAGCCACCGTTAGGCACAGGCATGGGGTCAGCCTCCAGGCTCTGAGCAGGGTGGGCACCCGGGCCATGGCCCCCGCCTCTCCAGCCCAGCAGCCACTCCAGCCTGGCCCCTTCACTCAGATCAATAAACAAGTGTAGGAATGAATTCCATTTCGGTGAAGCATCAATAAAGAGCAGATTCCCAAGCCCTAGGACTGGGTCCACAGCCAACTCTGCAGAGCTGAGGGCCCCCAGTGGGCTGGCTCTGGCACCTGTTAGGACCCGCCCGGGGGGAAGGGGAGGAGTCATGGGCCTCCTGATGTCCACCCTGACTCCCAGGTCACCCTGCAAGGCCAGCACCGCCCTTCTGATCCCCCAGTGCTGTGGCCTGGGAATAGCCAACCCCAGCCTGGGACGAAGCAGGTAAGGCCCGGAAGGAGGGGACTGCAGAGCTTCCCCAGGAGTTTGGGAGCTGCTCATGGCTTGTCTCAGTTCTCCAGCTGGCTGTGGACCTGGGATGGATGAGAACAAGGAGGGAGCCAGCCAGAGGTCAGGGAAGCTGGGCACAGGGTGGAGCAGGGGCCCAGTGTGGCATGAGACACCTGGAGCTAGAGAAGCTGTGCCAGGCCGGGCGCGGTGGCTCAAGCCTGTAATCCCAGCACTTTGGGAGGCCGAGACGGGCGGATCATGAGGTCAGGAGATCGAGACCATCCTGGCTAACACGGTGAAACCCCGTCTCTACTAAAAAATACAAAAAACTAGCCGGGCGAGGTGGCGGACGCCTGTAGTCCCAGCTACTCCGGAGGCTGAGGCAGGAGAATGGCGGGAACCCGGGAGGCGGAGCTTGCAGTGAGCTGAGTTCCGGCCACTGCACTCCAGCCTGGGCGACAGAGCAAGACTCTGCCTCAAAAAAAAAAAAAAAAAAAAAAAGAGAAGCTGTGCCAGCGGCAGGTTCAGCAGGACTTGCTGAACCCCAAGGGTGGGGTGTGGACAGGGAGACCACCCTGCTCGAGAGACAGCAACCCCCCTCTACCATCCACGCCCTCACTCCACATCCCTGCTGGGATAGCACTCTCTGCAAAATGCCCTTAAGTCCACAGAAACCGCCAAAGCTTTCCTGAGACCAGGGACATTATCTGCAACAATGGGGACCACACCTGGTGTACCGAGGTCTCCAGTCCTTGAGGGGGGAGGTGCGTGAGAGCAGAGGGGACGGGAGCCCTGAGTTCCTGAGCTAATGCTACAGAGTCACCATTGGACTAGCACATCAGGTGGATCTAACCAGGCCCCAGTGAGGCTCTGCAGAACGTGGATGGGGTCAGAGCGCGCTCTTCCCAGCAATGTCCGAGAGGCATTGGCCCCGCTGCCCTGGCCTGATGCAGGCTCCAGAGCTGTGGGGTGCAGTGTGAGCCCTTGGCCCTGAGAAGCTGTTCTCCCCGGTCTGCCTCGTCTAGGAAGCCGGGTCAGCTACCTGGCTGAGGGCCATGGGCACTATCCTGGGCAGGAGGAGGGACCTGCCATGTGCCCTGCCAGGGTGATGATTTTCATTAATCTGCAAAATATTGTGTCTTAGATAAGGGTAGGCTTCTTAGTCAGACAAACCTAGTTTCAATCCTGCTGTGTGGCCTTGGGTAAATTACTGACCCTCTCTGTGCCTCATCTTTAATGTGATTTCCATGGCAGGGCAGTCATGGGGACCCCATGTGCTAATGCTATAAATGGACCAAGTACAGGTAGGTGCTGGCCTGTGCCAACTTTCTCTTCCTTCTCCTCTCCCTTCCTACCCCATGTCTCTGTGGCCAAGGGACAAGGTGGTTGGAGGTCTCCATGAGGTACCTGGGGCTGGCACTCTTGGCCAGCATAAGCCCGCCAGGCTCTGGGAATGGTCAGCCCTGCTCGGAGTGGGCAGATGGGTAGGCATGGCCAAGGGTCGGAGGTGGTCACAGGTAAGCTGCCGGCGGCAAAGGGCAGCCTCTCACCTGGCCTCTGATGAGAGGAGAAGCCCTGCCCAGCCGTGGCAGTAAGCTGGGAGCGCATCAGTGGCCCTGCCCTGCTCTTTCCCCTAATGTGAGCTTCGCCCCCACCCTCCCTGAGCATGCCTAGCTCCTCCAGACTCAGGTAGTCACATTCCACTAGTGCAGGAATGCTGGGGGGCCGGGGCCGGGTTGCACCCAGGGCCACCCACGTGCCCCCACCCACGAGAAGCAGCACGAAGTCCCCTCCCCCTCCTCCACCCTTGTCTGTCCCCCTTCAGGTTTGTCTCTGATCTCTGGCTCTCCAGGGGAAATTTCCTAGTGGAGTCGACTTTGCTGACAACAGACAGTGGGGCCTATAATAGGCTAAAGATATTATCTCTGCACCTAGGAAACCCCCACCATTCACTACTTATTCATCCAGCCACCCACCCATCTATCTATCCACCCGCCACCCACACATCTATCCACCTGCCAACCCACCCATCTATCCACCTGCCAACCCACCCATCTATCCACCCATCTACCCACCCGTCCACCCACCCATTTATCTATCCACCCACCCACCCACCTACCCTTCTATCCACCCCCTACCCATCCATCCATTCACCCTTCCACCCACCAATTCACCTATCCATCCATCCACCCACCTACCCATCTATCCACCCCATCCACCCACCCATCCACCCCACTCATCCACCCACCCATCCACCCCACCATCTATCCGCCCACCCATCCCCCCACCCATCCATCCACTCACCCATCCACCCGTCCACCTATCCACCCACCCACCCACCCATCCACCCACCCATCAACCCCACCCATCCACCCACTCGTCCACCCACCCATCTATCCGCCCACCCATCCACCCCACCCATCCATCCACTCACCCATCCACCCGTCCACCTATCCACCCATCCAACCATCCACCCATCCACCCATCCAACCATCCAACCATGCACCCATCCACCCATCCAACCATCCAACCATGCACCTATCCACCCATTCAACCATCTACTCATCCAACCATCCAACCATGCACCCATCCACCCATCCAACCATCCAACCATCTACCCATCCAACCATCCAACCATCCACCCATGCACCCATCCACCCCATCCATCCTATCCATCCACCCATCTGTCCTTCCATTCAATAAATGCTTCCTGAGAGAAGAGACCCACCCTCCAGAGCTGACCCTGCAGCCCAGACCAGGTCTTCTGGCATGGTTGTTGGACCGCCTGGGTCAGACCACGTGGGGTCCTGGTGGTCACACTGACACCTCCTAGGCTCTACTCTCCAGGGCTGGACCTGGGCATCTGCATTTTCACCGAGGTCCTCTGAGGTCCACATACTGATGCTTTTTTCCACAGGCTCTGAAGGCCCAGCCAAGGAGCTGACAAAGCAATGGACGGTGGCAAGGTTCTGCCAGGGGCCCAGCCATGGCTCAGGAGGTGCAGAGACCTGAGCAGAGGCCTCTAAGCTCCGCCCATTCCCCACCAGCCTGGCACAAGGTCCATCAAGGCCAGAGTTCTGGAATGTAGGAGATTTGGGGCTACACTTCCTTATAGGACAGGGGAGTCCTGGGGACAAGGTCCCCAACCCTGTGCACCCTTTGGTGGCCTTGCACTTGTCTCCAAAGGGAGGGCTCCAAAGTCGGGGCAGGCTGCCTGGGTCCCAGCTGGGCCCTGCTCTGGCCTCCTAGCTCTCCTTTCAGGCCCCTTCCCCAAGGGCCCATCCCCCGCCCAGCCTGAGCTTCAGTCCGGGCTCACACGCTTCCCTGTCTCACTCATGTGGGCCTTTCCAGGGTCAGTGGGAGACCCTGGGGACCCCATCCAGCCCAGGCCACACAGCAAGAGGGGAACTGCTTGCCTGGGCCGGGTGCGGGTGTGGGAATGGCTGGAATCCTTCCAAGGTGCCCTTGCCTTCACCCCGTGCCCCCATGGCCCTGCACCTGGGCACTGGGGTTGCAGAGCTGCTGAATTGCATGGAGGACCCTCACCCTTAGATCTCGCTCATGCTCATGGCTTTTCAGGGGTCCTCTGATGCACCCAGGCCCCTCCTCCCAGCTGGCCTGATTAGCAATGAGTGCAACACCGGGAAAATTATTAATTTCCATCCCTCAAGTTTACTTCTGGGAAAGTTTGCCAATTAACTTGGCAAGCTGAGGCTCCCAGAATAAAAGGCAAAGGGAGGGAGAGGCACTGGGATGGTCCTTGGTGGGAGGGGCAGCAGGTGCAGACTCCATCCTCAGGAGCAGGGGTGGGGTGGCCTTGGACAGGGCTGGGGCCACTGGCTGGGAGTGGCCTAAAGTGAAACGAGGAGGTACCCTGCAGCGCCCCCCCGGCCGCCATACCAAGGGTGGCCCCACACACGGCTGCACTGCATCTGGCTAAAACCCGTGGGGGCCTGGAAGTGGGATGCAGGGGCACCTAGGGGCCTGGTTCTGACAGTGTCCACATCTGGACGCTGAACACACAGGCTATTGATGGGTCTGAAATAAAAGGGGCTGGGGGCAGCAGGCAGATCCTGGGACCACCACGGCTGGACATGGTCCCATCCAACAGTCCCCAGCTCCGGTCCTTCTCACACTTTCTTTTTTTGTTTGTTTGTTTTGTTTTTGTTTTTGTGACAAGTTCTTGCTCCATCTCCCAGGCTGGAGTGCAGTGGCGTGATCATGGCTCACTGCAGCCTTAACTTCCTGGCCTCAAGCAATCCTCCTGCCTCAGCCTCCTGATTAGCTGAGACCACAGGCATGTGCCCCCAAGCCCAGCTAATTTTATTTTATTTTTTGTAGAGATGGGAGTCTCCCTACGTTGCCCAGGTTGGTCTCAAACTCTGGAACTCCAGTGAGCCTCCAGCCTTGGCCTCCCAAAGTGCTGGGATTACAGGCCCGGCCCCTTCTTCTGTGCAAAGCCAGGCCCCCACCCAACCCCAATGCTAGGCTCCACACTTCCCAGAAGGCTTTCCCCCTCTCTTCCCTCTCTTCGCAGAAAGTGGTTTGCTTTGGCTCAGTCACTAGGGGTGAAATGTTGTCACGATTTCAGCTCCTGCCTTGCCCTGAGGTCTGTGTGTGGGTTGGGGAGGGGGCAGCGGGATGGTGCCCCTTCCCAGCCAAGCAGCCTCTGCACAGTGGGTGTGCAGCCTCGGGGAGGCAGATGCCAGGTGCAGAAGGAAGCCAAGGGGACCCACCTGGAGAAGTTTCTGGGCCCTCAGGCCTTGGCACTGACTACGGGGCCCTGGCTGGGCAGACAGCGCCAGGAGAGACACTGGACTCTCCCAAGGGTAGAAGGAATAACCAATCCCCACACAACAAGGCTGCTTCCTCTGTGGCCAGATCCAAGGCAGGGCTCCTGAAGAGGGGGCCAGAGACACTGGGCCCGCTGCTTTTGGACCCAAGGGACCTGTCCAGATGCCTGTGGGGGTGCAGGGAGTGAGGGGAGCCACCGTACCCAAGGTCGCAGCATCCCCGGGAAATGGTCCTGCCTAGCAGGCTTCCGGATGTCTGGCTCAGGAATGTTTCCCCAGGCCCACTCTGTAGTGGCCAGGGACAGAATGGGCAAGGCCACAGCTTTTTAAAAGGCAGCCAGAACATTTGTCTTCTGCCAGAGTAAGGCCATGGCTGTGCCCTCCACGTCCCCGGCACTTCCCACTACCCCAGGCTCACCTCATCTCCGGTGCCTCCTAATGGAGGCACTGTGGCCCAGCCCCTCCAGCAATGTCCCAACAGCCCCCATCAAGCCCCAGAAGTACTCAGAAACATAAATTAAAACAAATTGCATTTAAAAACTACAAATAGGGGCCATTTTATTGTTTTTTATTGCATAACAGCCATTAATAAAGTATAGTCCCTGCACCTTAATTGCCTGGAGACTAAAGTTCAATTCCTGTCCTCCATGCAGGCTGGGGATGCCATTGTCACAGCCACATACCTGGGGTAATACAAGTGTAAATACGTTTATGGGCAGGATGAGGGGCTTGGGAGAGGGCCCTGCTGCCCACAGGGCAGGGCGGGTCCTGGAGCTCTCCGCTGGGAGGAGCCGCTGCCCCGCAATGACGACAACACTGATGATAGGGTAGTGGATCCTGGGACCAATTGGACATGAAGAGGCCACTCCCACTGGGGTAGAATGAGGTAGGGGCTGAGACCCTCCTGCCTCCCCTTCCTGACCAAGAAGGGCCCCCGCAGGAGAAGGAGATGCAGGCACAGGATTGGCTGTATGAGGGCCCCTAGCAGTCCACACACACGAGCGCACACATGCACGTGCACACACACACCCTGGACCCCTGTGACAGGGAAGCAGAACAGGAGGCCAAGAGCAGCCATACACGATAGGACTGGCTGACCGGGCTGCCCAGAGCCCTTCCTGGGTTCAGCCTCTTTCCTGGGCTTCTCCTCCCACTGGAGGAAGGGCCAGGAAGGCAGAGGTCCGTCCTCTTTCCACACTAAGCACCCACATTCTGCAAGGATGTGTGAGCCAGAAGCTGTGCTAGTCAGGGCTCCCCAATTGCCCTTGCCAGACAGGTGGGCCCAGCAACTGCTTCCCACCTGAACCCACTGCACAGCCTGCCAGGTGGGGGCAGGCTGGAGCAGGGTCAGCAGCACTGGGGGGATGGGCGGTGTGCAGAGCCCAGCAGTCGTCTGGCTGCCAGGGAGGGGCCAAGGAATCAGGCACCGCTTGTGCTGGAGCCCCTTCCCCCAGCTCCTCAACCCCCTCTTCTACCCCAGGGCCCAGGTCGGTTAATCTTTAACTGCTTCTGGGCCAGCGCTGACCCCAAAAGCAAACACAGCAGAATTCCTGGGGAGGAGGCAAGTCTTCCAAGTAGGGCTGGGCAGTGGTGTCTTTTTTTTTTTTTTTTTCCAGATGGAGTCTCACTTTGTCGCCCAGGCTTGAGTGCAGTGGTGTGATCTCGGCTCACTGCAACCTCCGCCTCCTGGGTTGAAATCATTCTCCTGCCTCAACCTCCCGAGTAGCTGGGACTACAGGCGCCCGCCACCACGCCCAGCTAATTTTTTGTATTTTTAGTGGAGATGGGTTTTACCTTGTTAGCCAGGATGGTCTCAATCTCCTGACCTCGTGATCCGCCTGCCTTGGCCTCCCAAAGTGCTGAGATTACAGGCGTGAGCCACCGCGCCCTGCCCTAGTTTTTGTATTTTTAGTAGAGAGGGGGTTTCACCATATTGTCCAGGCTGATCTCAAACTTCTGACCTAGTGATCTGCCCTCCTCGGCCTCCCACAGTGCTGGGATTACAGGCATTAGCCACTGCGTCCAGCCTGCAGTGGTGTGTTAAAGGAGGCACTGGGTGAGGGTCACTGGGGAGGGCTCCAGGTGGGTGGGGTGTCCAGGCCTCTGCCTCGTGCCCCAGCCTCATTCATGCTGGAGACTATCAGCTTCTCCCCAGTTCACTCCCCAGGTGTGACCAGGGGCAGGGACGGTAGGCATGGCAGGCAGAAGGGGCCAGCAGGACCCCAAGGACACATACTTAGGAGCCTGATGTAAGGTTCTGAAGGCCGGGGAGGGGGCTATAGGGCCAGAGCAGGGGAGGAGGTCCCCACTGCAGCTCCAGAGCAGAAGTGTCCCTGGAGAACGCAGGGGGAGGGGGCGCTTCCTCCAGAAATCCGCCAGGCCATTGTTACACTTTCTGAGGCCAGGGAATTTTTCCAGGAGGTTGTGACAACCAAAAATAATAATAATATCGCCCCTCCCCCAGCAGCAGGGATTCTGGAAAAAACAGCTGCTGCCGTTATCGGGGCCGAGGAAAAAACAAGGTCAGGCACTGGGAAGATTTAATTTCAGGCGCGTCCCCTCAGCCCGCCGGCCACTCACCGCACGCACGCGTCCTCCCCGCGCGGGGTGGCGGCCGGCGGGAGCCACGTGGAGCAGCCGCGGTCCCTCCGGCCACGCCTGGCTACCGATGTCTCGAAGGGGGCCTTGGGCCAGGCCCCGCATCCCGAGGCTGTTGCTGCGGCTCCCGCCCGCCGGGAGACGACCAGGGGAAGGGGTGGGCCGTGCTGGGCTTTCTGTCCGTCCGTCCTTCCCCAACTCTGCGGGGGCTAAATCCGTCTTCAACAAACCTCGCAAAAAAGCCGGGGCGGGGGTTGACGCCGCCGTTGCTGGAGAATAGGTCAGAAGTGACAGCAGAATGGGCCGCTGAGACCCCCGTCCCCGCCCTGGTCCTCTGTCGGCCTGGCGGGCGGCGACGTGGGGAGGGCCCGCTCAGAGGCGGGGGTCGCCCGGGCCGGGGAATTCCTCGCGCCGACGCCCACTCCCCACGGGCCGCACTCGCCGAGGGGCCGAAAGGGGCTCCGTGGAAGACGCGGTGGGCGCTGGGTCCCGCTCTAGCTGCTGCCGCCGGCCATGCCCGGGTCTCCGGGAGCGCAGTTGTTTGGCACAAAGTAGCGCCGAAGACCCTGCCGGGTGTCCCGCCACGACTGCCGCTGCGCCCGCACAGGGCCAGCTCGTGAACGCGTGCGGGGGCTTTCGAGGGCGCTTCCTCTACTCTGCGCGCCGGGGGAGCTGTCCGGTCGCCGCTGGCGGGCAGGGGCTTCGGGCCCCATGGGTGCCCCCGAGACCCCGGATCCTGCGCTGGGAATGTCGACGTTTCATACGAGCCAGCGGAGCGGGCCCGAGCCTTGGCCAGGAACCGGCGCCGCGTGCGCACTGGCCGGGGAGGCCTCTGGCCCGCCGGGGAAGGAGCCCAGCCCCGCCCCGCGTGAGCGCCTGTCTCCCCAGTAGAAACGAACACACAAAAATAATTCTCCCTATTTCCCAAACTGGGGGTTTGGGAGTAAGGAGCAAGGATAGGGGAGGGGACAGGGTCCAACCCGCTGGTTTTTTACTTTAAAAATTATATATTTTATGTCACGATCGCTTTTTGTTAAGACCACAAACATCCAATTTGGCTTGGCGTAATAAAATCAGCCGGAGCTCCCTTAAACGGAGCCATTCTGGTGAATTAAGTTGTGAAATCTAATCTATTATATCCATAAAGAAGAATGCTTTCATTGTAAATTCAGGTTATAAAGAAACTATACCTGGGTCGCCGGCCTCCCTTTCGGATTTACTACTTGAAGGCTTATCAAATTACTTCAAAATGCTGGGCTACCCCCTCCATATCTCATGGCAACAAAAATTAAACGTGGCAACATTTCTTTTAATAGTAGGAAAGGTCAAAAACAACCGCCACAAGGGGATATAATTTTTAAAAGACATCCTTCCCCACCCCCGGACGTCTTCTCCGCGTTTGGAAGCGCCCTATTTTCCCAATTAATTTAAGTTTTTAAAACATCTCAACGCGCCACGACTTCCTTCAGGTTCTCCCCCGCTCCAGGAGGCGTCTGGGGCGCAGCTCCGGGGTGGATGGCACGTGGGCCGTCAGACTCCGGACGCCCGGACGTCAGCCGGAGGCGCGGGGATCTCGTGGCTCCGCGGCGAACCCGCGCCCCAGCGTGGCCCGCACACCTGGGCCGAGCCGGGGCCGCCTCGGGAGCCCCTTGCTGGCTCCTGGGGTCCCCACTCGGCTCAGCAATGGCCGGGCCAAACAAAGGAGTCGCTAGGGAGGGGTTAATCCGCCCCTCACCCTTCTTCGTCCTCCCCTCCGCCCCTTCTCAGGCGGCACGGAGGAGGGGAGATGCAGCCCCTAATATTATGTGTTTGGTTTAACCCACGGGGTGTGGGTATTTGCTGAGCTTTCTTGGGTGAGGGTTGGGCCCCTTCCCCTCCACTCCTGTGCATGATATCCTGGCTGGGGTCGGGGGCGTCCTGCGCTGGCCAGAAGTCGGGGTCACCAGGGACTCTCAGCTCTCGCTCCCGAAGAGGGGAGTTGCATGGACGGCGAGGAGGATCGATACGTTCCTAAGTTCCCAGGGAAGCGAGGCCGCGGCTGTTGTCAAGTCGCGAGGAAGATTTATGAGGCGCGGGCCGAGCATGGCCCGGCCCGGCGGAGGCCGCCCGCGCACCCAGGCTAATCTTTGATTTCCATCTAGTTATTTTTTTTCCTGCCATCTCCAAGTCGGCATCCGGAAAGAGGAACAAAGGGAGGAGGATGGGGGATGGGGGCGCCAAGCGGTGGCGAGGGCTCAGTCCGGCCACCTTCCTCCTCCGTGAGGGCTCCTGGGCGCCCCAGGCTCGCGCCCAGTGCGGTGCCCAGGAGGGCGCAGTTGGAAAGGTGACCGGGCTGGGGCTGTCGGGGACCCGCACTACGGGGTGACTCTTCCAGCCGCTAGGCCCACGGCAGGACTTCTAGGGGGGGTTCCTGCAAATGCCCTTGGACGGAGAGAGGACAGAAAGAATATTCTCCCTTAAATTGCAATTAAGGGTATGCGGGGCGGCGGTGCTGGGGGGTGCTGCGGCAGGCCGGGTTCGCTCAGCCGGAGGCAGCAGCTCAGCCCTGGGCCGACAAGGCCGAGGGAAACGGGATTTCTTTGCTTCCCGCACGAAAAAGATCCGTCCAAGCGGGTAAGAGGAAGCGAAGCTTGCATTTTTCATGCTGAAAAAAAATTCAAAATGGAAAATCATTTTATTGGTCACCACCCATAAGTAAACTAAAAACAGGGATAATTAGAGTGTGGAGATTTGGAGGGACCATAAATCTGCGGCGCCTTTTCCACTGGAATCAGGAGCCTTTATGGCTTATTGAGTTTTATTTTGAGAGAAATGAGATCCCTGGCTTTGGTGCAGGCGGGTGTGCACTCTGAGCGTCTTTCGTGGGGCGGGGGGGAGGGGGGAGCGAGGAGATTCGCGCAGCCAGGGCGCTGCGAACCCCGAGTCTCGGTCCTCGAAGGCGGCAGGAGAAACTGCGCGCTGTGCCCCGACCCTTCTCGCCCCCAGGGCCTTTCTCTCCCCAGCTCGGAAACCGCGACTTGGGACTAGCTGGGGGAGGTTCCCCAGGGCTCCAGACGCCCGGGCCGAAAACCAGGCCATGGGTACCAAACCCGACTCTAGGCGGGGATTCACTTTGTCCCCACCCAAACTCTGATGAGCTATTTGGGCGTGCGCGGGGACTGGGAAGTGACGGATTTTTATAACGTTCTTCTTTCGACTCCGGCTTCCGAGCCCACTGCCCATCGTGCCTCCTTCGCCTCCGCCCTTTGTTCTAAATTGGGGAGGGGGGACAGGGGAGAGAAAAGGACACAAAATCACCCCCCGCCCCGTCAAATCCTTAAATTTCCAATCTTCCGCAAAATGGCCAGGAATCCATTTCACTCCAGTTCTATCCCCCACCGGATGGAGGCCAGCTTTCCAATCTCCCACACAGGCAGGATCTTTCCCACTTCCGAAAGTCTTCAAACCCCGTCACCCCAAATGCAAACATCGTGTGAAACCCCATTAATCAGTTAAGAAAGTAGGAAGAGCTCTGACTCAGCTGCCTCTAATTTTGGGAGGAGAAAGAGAAAGTGAGTTTCTCTTTCATCAAGTACCCCAAAATAACAGCGCTGCTTCCCTTCAGCCCGCTTCAACCGCAGCCTTGCCTTTGTTGTAAGACTCCTGTCCTTCCTAGAAAGGGGGGCGGGGAGGACTACAGGCTCACATTCCTAAGAGTTTTGTCCCCAAAACTGTTAGAAGATTCTTTTGTTTGACGTGCGCATGGGGGAGGGGAAGGAGCCCGCTCAGGCTACTCGGCCTCCTCGGACCCCGCAGAATACCTGCAAAGCCCATGGGCGTCTCCTAACCGTCTAAGTCCGGGGCTCCGGGGGCTAGGAGGGGCTGCTCCTAGACAAGGCGAGCTGCCTGCCAGACTGGGGCCAATATCGGGTTTTCCCAACCCAAGCTTCCTCCGAACACAACCCCCTCAAAACTGAGCATCCCTGGAAAATCCGGATTTTCCAGGAGGACGGGGTGGGGAGGGCTGCGGAGAACAAAGCCCGGTCATTCCAGCCCTGAGGCCGAGGCAGGGCGCACCACCTCCCGGGCGAATTCAATCGGAGCTGCAGAAAAGGGACAAGCATTTCTAAACTGGCACCCGCTCCGAGCCCACGGTGAGGGTGGAAAAGGGTCCCGGGTGGAAGCTGCAGGAAGACCTTGGGCCGGGGTCTACCCTGTGTTCGGCGGACCCCCGAACCCCGCAGAAAGACACGTTTGCAGCGAAAGGATCTTACACACCAACCGGGATTTTATTCGTTCCCTAACGAGAGTGCGCACTGGGAGCGCGGGAAACAAGGAAAACGCACGTACCTGGCGGCGCTCCGAGGGCGGCCTCGCGGGCCCTCCGCTGGCGAAGGCCCCCAGAAGCCACTCCCCGCCCGGCTGCTCGCCCCACGGCCAGTCCCTCCCTCCCCGGCGACGCACCCCGCCGAGTCAGCTCACAGGAAGCTCCAGGAGCCGGAGACCCGGCTCGCCTTTCCGGGAGGTGCGTCCGTCTTCGACCGCCAGGGCCCGAGTCCTCTTCCCGGCCAGAGGGTCCCCGCGGTGGGTCCTGGCTCGGGCACGTCCTTCGGGGTTCGAGTTCCCGCGTTCCCAGGTTCCTGGCCGAGATGTGGAGACTGACGCGGAGCCCTCGGGGAAGACGAGGCGGCGGCGGCCGCCGTCCGGGCAGGAGCCCCGGGGCGGGAGGGGTGCAGGGCAGAGAAGGCGGGCGGAGGAGCGGGCGGGATCCCAGCGCCCCGCGCCCCGCGGCCACCGCCCTCCGGGGCGCCCAGCCCCACCCACGTGGAACCGTCCCGCCCCCGCCGCCCCGCCCCGCGAGGGAAGGCGCCCGAGCCACGCCGCACACCAGCAACTCCCGGCCCCGGGCCCGAAACGCCGCGCCCCTCCCCCTGGGCCGCGCTCCCCGCCTCCCCAGCGCGCGGCTCCCGCCCGACCCGCGCTCTCGCCCGACCCGCCCCCAACCCCGCCCAATCACCGCCCGCCGCGGCCGCTCCCTTTGTCTGAGCCGCCGGCGCAGGCCAATGGGATCGCGCGGAGGCGCGGGAGGCTTGGCCAATGGGTGGCCCAGGGGGCGTGGCTGGCGGGAGGCGCTGCAGGCGGCCGGGATCTGTGAGCGGAGACTGGAGACTGCGGCGCCCGCGGTTGCTCCCCAGACGCCCAGCTACAGCCACCAGGATCCCGCCGCCGTGTTGTGGGTTTCCGACCCTCCCTCCGCTGTCGGGAGAAGCGCCCGAGTCGGGAGGGAGGTGGGAGAAGATGACCCCGCGTCCAGGCTGCGGGGAGCGGGACGGCGGCTTGAATGGACATGGTCAGCCCCGGGGCCGGAGAGGGTTCGGCTCAGAGCAGCCTGGGTTAGGTTCAGAGCCCTGCTGTGCACGTTTCCGCGAGGATCTGCAGAGAGACGTACAGGCGACGCAGGCCCCGGGAAGGAAGGAGGGTGCCTGGGCTCGGACGAGCGATAACGGTGTGTTCTGTACAAAGGGATCCTGGAGTCCAGGGAATGCGTCCCAGGCCCCGAGCCCGGACAGGGTTCGTGAGATTGGCGTCCGCTGCCCCAGGCTCACCCCAAATGGGGAGTGACCCCTGTCGCCTGAGCTGGGTCACATTGAGGGGAAATGCCAGGACACCCTCAGCAGGGCCCAGGGACTGAGATCTGGAGCGGAGCACAGCCAGGCGGCGTGGCCTGTGCCCTCCGCCCTGCCCAGAGGGAGTCTTCTTCCAGGCTGGAGCGTACATCTCCCCTGGAGCAAGGGATGAAGGAAGGGGCTCCTGTGCCCTCAGTCCGGCCCTGTAGGGCAGCAGGGGCGGAGAATGCCTGGACCTTCTTATCCCTGATTGCCTTCACCGTGGCAGGAGAAAAAGTGACAGAACTGTCTTTGGGATGCCAAAGAGCTGGTGAGTGTCGCCTTCTCTGTAACAGCAACATGTGAAGCGGGTTGTCTGCTTCGAGGTGGAGGACTTTAGTCCGCTGTGTCCTGCATCTTCTTTAAAAGTAACAGACACAGTCTTAATTTCCTGAGAAGGAGGCACATGTGGGTGTCAGTGGTCCTAGGCCTCAGGGAACGTGCTTTTCACATTTTCCTAAGTTTCCAAATCTTGTCAAAGTGAAATCACAAACCAGAATAAAAACAGGAGCAAAGCAGCCCCTGACTGTGAGATTTCAAAGGGCCTCTCCCTGCAGGGTCCAGTCCATCCCTGCAGAGTAAGTGGAGCCCTGGGCATAAATAAGGCACAGCATGGCAGAGGAGCCAGCACCAGGGAAAACAGTCTTATCACAAACATCCCAGGACCTGCTGGAGTCCTGCCGGGCCAGCCTGGGCCTTCTCAGTCCTTATGTCCCTGGCACTGTTGTCACCAAAGCTACCATCCAACTCAACTGCTGTTGCCAAAGCCACTAGACAGCAACTTTTAAGGCTCCACCCTGGGGTTCCCCACTCCAGGGGTCACCAGAATTCTGAGGCAGGCACTCTCTGTGTCCCCTGAGGTCCACAGCAGCTCCGGGGTCTGGGGGACGCAGGCAGGACTTCCTAGCATCCTGACCTCCTCCAGCCCTGGTTGCAGTCCACAGACCCACATCAATATGACCTTAATGGTGTGGCTCCCAGGGATTAAGCAGCCAAGGCCAGAGACCTGGATAGGTTTAGAGGCTGAGAAGGGATTTAATCAAGGTAGCCCTCCATACAGTTCCTCCTGACACCCTCCTCTCCTGTTTCCAGTCCCTGAAAATGACATTAAAAAAACAAAAAACCTGACACACTCTTCTCCTGTTTCCAGTCCCTGGAGATGACAAAGAAAAAAAAAACTGAGGCCAGGCGCAGGGGCTCACGCCTGTCTGTCATCCCAGCACTTTGGGAGTCCAAGGCAGGCAGATCACCTGAGGTCAGGAGTTCAAGACCAGCCTGACCAACATGGAGAAACCCCGTCTCCACTAAAAATACAAAATTAGTCAGGCGTGGTGGCGCATGCCTGTAGTCCCAACTACTCAGGAGGCTGAGGCAGGAGAATTGCTTGAACCCAGGGGGTGGAGGTTGTGGTGAGCCAAGATCGTGCCATTGCACTCCAGCCTGGGCAACAACAAGAGTGAAACTCCATCTCAAAAAAAACAAAAACAAAAAAACTGTAAGTCTGTTATAACCAGGAGGGATAAGAAGGGTGCCCTCTGTGGCCCAGAAATCTGGAGGAGTCGTGGGGAGACAGGGATGGGGGACGTTGCTCTGGCTGGAGGGAAGAAACGACAGCCTTGGTGCCCAGAAGTGAAACCTGCTGGCAGGTGACGGCAGCTCCCAGGGGAGCCGAGGGGCCCTGGGACAGTTGTAGGGGGATGGCTGGGGGTGTCTGTGGGAGGGCAGCCTCACTCTTGGCTGAGTACAGTCAGCACAGGCGATGGACAGAGAAGAGATCCCATTGTGGAATAGCACCTAGAGGGAGCGGGGAGTCATGGGCCCCAAGCCGTCAGCCACAGCTGAGGTGCCTGACCACGTGCTGATGGACAAGCAGGGATCCCACACACAGCTGGGATCACCAACCCCAAGGACGCACCACAAACCAAAGAACTAACACGAGCGAACTAACCAGCGCAGAGCCTGCGCTGTCCAGCGAGATTGGGTGCCCCTCGTCCTGGGCCTGGGCTAGACTGAATCCGCCAGGTTCCCTGGCAAGGGGTGTGCCCAGGTGGCCACCTGCAGTGGAGGTGACAGCAGTGACGTGTGCCTCTCCTGTGACTGGCCCAAAAGGCCCTCTGTTCACTTTCCCTTTCCCAGGGCCTGGCAACAACCAAGGTGACACAGGAAGCTTTGCTTGAGGACAACAGAGTCACCCTCAGCCTGGGGCCCTGAATGACTGGCCATTGTCAAACTGAAACCCTGCCATGGTTGTCAAGAGAGAAATCTCTTTTGTTTAGGCATTTACACCAGTCTATGCCTTAGAGCAGTTTAACTTACAATTCAATTAGCGATTTAATCATTGGTTTTTCACTCCCCTGTAGCAGAATTTTACCTCCATCTTCTCGCCGTGGCCTCTGGGTGGTGGGTGGGCTCTCCTCCCTTGACTTTGGACTGGCTCTGGCCAGTAGGAAGGAGGTAGCAGATTCAAAGTGGGCAAAGGCTTGGAATATGCCAGCAAGGGCAGCCTGGTCTTCCTGCTTGCCAGGGACCCACTGCAAGCAGGCTGTGCCCCAGAGAAGAATGGAGAAGGATGGAGGATGCAGATACTGACGGGTGCTCCAAGGAGGAGTGAGAAACCTGGGTGGACCTCAGCCCGGCCCACATCCCAGAACCCGGAGGCCAGGGGCTCGGCCGGGTGGAGGTGGGCCCTAGCCCTGTGAGCGTGAGAATTGGCTGCCAAGCTTTGAGGTCCTCGTTATGCGGCATTGTTGTGGCAGTAGCCGACTGATATGCCTGCCCCGAATCACACAGAAGTCAGTACACAGGGCGCTGGCTCAGTGGTTGGACTGGGGATACAGGGAAACGGATGTGGTGAACTGGAGATGATAACACACGTCCCTTGGTGTGCCGAGGCAAAGGCTTGGGAACGCTGGGAAGGGGGAGGAAAGAGCCAGAAGGTTAGTGTAAGGCGCGCCTTCCCGGTGGCTTGGCCACCGTTTCCAGAAAGTGAGGGCTGGTTTGCAATTAGAGTTATCCCAGAAAGATGAGACTGGCAGGTTGAAAGAGCCACTGTTTATGCCTCAAACAGTAGGAGAAAAGATGGTGGCTGTTCAAGGCCTGTCACTCAGGCAGCTCAGTCCAACAAAAGTGTGCAGGCCTGCGGCAGAGATCAGATGAAGGCTCAGGTTGCGGGGGAGGGGAGCAGATGGCTTTAATGAATCATCTGTCAGTTGGACCCACGGAAAGGCTCCGCCCATCCTAGACAGGCAGGCTTTGGGCTGGGTCTGCTCCCTGGAGACGATGGTGACTTTTTCTAACACGAGGTGTGGAAGGAAGGGTGGGTCTCACAGATGTCTGGAGGCCAAGGGCTGGCTGGCCGCCGTCCGGCTGTCCAACAGAAGCCGTTACCCCTTCTCATGGGGCCCCTGGCTGCTCTGCACTCCCAGGCTCCCTTGCAGGAGGTGTGGCTGAGTAACTGGTGGTGTCCAACAGAATCTGGCAGAAGCAACGTGGGCCAGTTTCAGGAGTACGTGAACCTTCCAGGAGGCTTTTAGGGTTCCCCCTTCTGATGGCTGGAATGGGGACATCAGAGAGATCGTAGAAGGCAAATGTGCAAGATGACAGGGCAGCCTTCAGCCTGGGGCCCACCCAGGCCCCACCCCGCAGGAGCATTTGCTCAGGCAGGTCAGGGATAAATTAGCTGCTGGCTGGCGTGGGCAGCTATGTTTGGGGTCTGTTTGCTACAGTTGTGTAACTTGCACTGAGCAAGAGTCTCGGAACACACAGTGTTCAAAAACAACACCAGTAATAGCTTCAGAGAGAAGAGAAAGATATTTTGCTCTTTCAAAAAAGAATCTGGGGACTTGAACTCAGATTTTTGCTTTTTTCCTTATAATTTTACGTATTATTCAAAAATTTACAGAAGATTCCGAAATAATAACCAACAAAACCACATTCATGTGAACAAATAAAAATAAGCTTTGGGGCCGGGCACAGTGGCTCGCGCCTGTAATCCCAGCACTTTGGGAGGCCAAGGTGAGTGCTTTGCTTGAGGTCAGGCATTTGAGACCAGCTTGATCAACATGGTGAAACCCCCGTCTCTACTAAAAATACAAAAATGAGCTGGGTGTGATGGCAGGTGCCTGTAATCCCAGCTAGTGGGGAGGCTGAGGCAGGAGAGTCACTTGAACCCAGGAGGCAGAGGTTGCAGTGAAGCAAGATTGCGTCATTGCCCTCCAGCCTGGATGACAAAGCAAGACTCTGCCTCAAAAAATATAAAAAATAAGTAAAAATAAGCTTAGGAAGATACTTCCCAAAAGTCCACTAGATATCTTGGGAAATTAAAATGTGGGGCATTGAAACAGGAAATCCTCAAACCAATGGGCCTCAGCTGAGCCTGAGTGAGCGGGCTGGGAGGTCCAGCCAGAGAATTCAGTGGAACACAGGTCACAGGGCAGAAAGGTTAGAATGTGTGAAGGAAAAGTTCAGAAACATGGAAAACAGGCCCAGAGTTTTCTCCATCCACTTAAATGGAATTCCAGGGCAGAAGGAACGGGAGGGAGAGAATGTTAAAGGAAACCAAGAAAGAAAACTGCCGAGGCCGGGCGCGGTGGCTCAAGTCTCTAATCCCAGCATTTTGGGAGGCCGAGACGGGCGGATCACGAGGTCAGGAGATCGAGACTATCCTGGCTAACATGGTGAAATCCCGTCTCTACTAAAAAATACAAAAAAACTAGCCGGGCGAGGTGGCGGACGCCTGTAGTCCCAGCTACTCGGGAGGCTGAGGCAGGAGAAAGGCGTAAACCCGGGAGGCGGAGCTTGCAGTGAGCTGAGATCCGGCCACTGCACTCCAGCCTGGGCGACAGAGCGAGACTCCGTCTCAAAAAAAAAAAAAAGAAAAAGAAAACTGCCGAGAGCCGAAAAGACACTTGAAGACATTTTGGAACACAGGGAAAAAAGAGAAAAGTGTCAAGTGGGGAAAAAACCTGTAAGTTTAAACAAACAACAACAAAAAAGACAATGAAGAAGAAGAAGGAGGGGAGAAGGAGCAGGAAGAGGAAGAAGAAGAGGTGGAGGAGGAGGAAGAAGGAAGAAAGAAGAAAGGAGGAGGGGAAGGCGAGATGAAAAAGCCTTCATCTGACATCACACATTGGCAACCTGGGATTCAGACACTGTGGAGGGGGCACCTTCACGGCTCGGAGGGGAAGATTTGGAGGCTCTAATTCGATGCCAGGCCCAACAGCCATTCAGTGGGGAGGAAGAACAAACACTGTTTTTGGTCACGCCAAGTGCTCAGAGAGTTTCCAACAAGTACTCTCTGAAATCGTTACTAGATGAGGTCCCCTAGCAAAACAAAACACAAGTCCAAGAGGGAGATGAGAGATACATGGGCCAGCGAGGGGCTTCATGTTGGAAACACCCCTCTGCAAGACGGCTCTGGATGATGCCAGCATGGGCCGTGGGAGGGGAGGAGGAGGGAGGGAAAACCGCACAGCGGCCGCGTCTTTTCAGAGGGGATCATGTACGACTGAGGAACTCTGGACGGGGGTAGGAAGAGAGAAATACAGTGCACATGTTAAACATTTAAAATAACTGGCTGGGCGCGGTGGCTCATGCCTGTAATCCCAGCACTTTGGGAGCCTGAGGTTGGTGGATCACCTGAGGTCAGGAGTTTGAGACCAGCCTGGCCAAGATGGTGAAAGCTCGTCTCTACTAAAAAATACAAAAATTAGCTGGGCATGGTGTCAGACACCTGTAATCCCATCTACTTGGGAGGCTGAGGCAAGAGAGTAATTTGAACTGAGGAGGCGGAGGTTGCAGTGAACCAAGATTGCGCCACTACACTCCAGCCTGGGCAAGAGTGAAACTCCATCTCAAAAAAAAAAAAAAAAAAATAACGTTACCACTAGATAAATAGAAATATGTAAATCTTCCAAACCATTAGAAGAAAAAAATGGGACAGGCTGGGCATGGTGGCTCATGCCTATAATCCCAGCACTTTGGGAAACCTAGGTGGGCGGGTCACCTGAGGTCAGGAGTTCGAGACCAGTTTGGCCAACATGGTGAACCCTCGCCTCTACTAAAAATACAAAAATTAGCCGAGCGTAGTGATAAGCGTCTGTAATCCCAGCTGCTCAGGAGGCTGAGGCAGGAGAATCACTTGAACCCAGGAGAGGCTGTGGTGAGCCAAGATGGCGCCACTGCACTCCAGCCTGGGCAACAAGAGCAAGACTCCGTCTCAAAAAAAAAAGAGAGAGAAAAAAATGGAACAAAGAAGACTTGATGAATCTAACAAAAGCAGGAAATGGGGGGCTGTCAGGCAGACAGGAACAGTAAGAAAATGCGGCAACTGAAACCCCAGAGCTAAGTGCCAGGAGGAGGCCCCATGCAGTCATCTCAACAAATGTGAGCAAATCACAGTCATGCATGAAACAACAGATACGCACGGCTTAGATAAAAATTCACAATCCACACGCGCACTGTCATTGAGGCCAACCCCAACCACTGCCCGCCCCAGGTGCTGGCCTCGGCCCAGTGTCCCTAACCCCACAGAAAGACCGCAGGCAGGAAGTTCATGGGAGAGCCAGAGGGTATGTGGACTTGAATAGGACAACATTATCATCTTTAAAAAATTATTTGGAGGCCGGGCTCGGTGGCTCAAGCCTGTAATCCCAGCACTTTGGGAGGCCGAGACGGGTGGATCACGAGGTCAGGAGATCGAGACCATCCTGGCTAACACGGTAAAACCCCGTCTCTACGTAAAATACAAAAAACTAGCCGGGCGAGGTGGTGGGCGCCTGTAGTCCCAGCTACTCCGGAGGCTGAGGCAGGAGAATGGTGTAAACCCGGGAGGCGGAGCTTGCAGTGAGCTGAGATCCAGCCACTGCACTCCAGCCTGGGAGACAGAGCCAGACTCCGTCTCAAAAAAAAAAAAAAAAAAAAAATTATTTGGAGGGCCGGGCGCCGTGGCTCACACCTGTAACCTCAGCATTTTGGGAGGCCAAGGCAGCGGATCACGAAGTCAGGAGTTAGAGACCAGCCTGGCCAGCATGGTAAAAGCCCATCTCAACTAAAAATACAAAAATGAGCCAGGTGTGGTGCTGCACACCTGTAGTCCCAGCTACTCGGGAGGCTGGGGCAGAAGAAGTATCATTTGAACCCAGGAGGCGGAGGTTTTGGTGAGCAGAGATCGCGCCATAGCACTCCAGCCTGGGTGACAGAGCAAGACCCCGTCTCAAAAAATTAAAAAAAAAAAAAATTATTTGGGCTTGTTTGGTTTTGTGGAGTTTTTGAAGCAGGGAGTACAGCAGCAGGATCACAGCTCATTGCAGCCTCAACCTTTCAGGGTCAAGCAATCCTCCCACTTCAGCCTCCCAAGTAGCTGGGACCAGAGGGTTTGCGCCACTACACCCAGCTAATTTTTCGTGTTTGCTTTGTAGAGATGAGGTCTTGCTGTGTTGTCCAGGCTGGTCTGAAACTCCTGGCCTCAAGTGATCCTCCCTGCTTGACCTCCCAAGGTGCTGGGATTACAGGCGTGAGCCCCCACACCCCGTCCCACTTTTCTTTTCTTTTTTTTTTGGCTAATCAGCCCCAACTCATTATTCATTTTCACTGATCTCTAACTAAAATTTGATATTCCCTTCAGTGATGAATGTACGACGTAACTGAAATAACTAAAATGACTCAAATCATGCTGTGATCGTTGCAGATGTCTTTTTTTTGAGACGGAGTCTTGCTCTGTCACCCAGGCTGGAGTGCAGTGGTGCTATCTTGGCTCATTGCACCCCCTGCCTCCCGGGTTTAAGTGATTCTCCTGCCTCAGGCTCCCAAGGAGCTGGGACTATAGGTGCACGCCACCACTTCTGGCTTATTTTTGTATTTTTAGTAGAGACGGGATTTCACCATGTTGGCCAGGATGGTCTCTATCTCCTGACCTCATGGTCCATCCACCTCGGCCTCCCAAAGTGCTGGGGTTACAGACGTGAGCCACCGTGCCTGGCCAGCCAGGCTGGTCTTAAACTCCTGATCTCAAGTAATCCACCTGCCTTGGCCTTCAAAGTGCTGGGATTACAGGCATCAGCCACCACACCCGGCCACAGATATCTTAAAATACTGTTTCTGTTCATCACAAACACATGTACTGCATGTACCAGAACTTTTGTGATGCATTAATAGGTATAATTAATATGCATTAATGTGTACAAGTATAAAAAATATATGCAGGGGCAGGGCGTGCTGGCTCATGCTGTAATCCCAGTGTTTTGGGAGGCTGAGGAAATAGGATTGCTTGAGTCCAGGAATTCAAGACCAGCTGGGCAACATGGGGAGCCCCTGCATCTCTACAAAAAATTTAAAAATTAGCTAGGCATGGTGGTGCATGCCTGTAGTCCCAGCTACTTAGGAGGCTGAGGCAGGATTGCTTGAGGCCAGGAGTTCAAGGCTGCAGTGAGCCGTGATTGTGCCACTGCACTCCAGCCTGGACAACAGAGCAAGACCTTGTCTCAAAAAAGAAATTAAGAAAGAAAGCAAGAAAAGAAATATATATATATATATGCAAACTCATATACATTTATTATTGTATTTCAGTGTAATTGGTTCTCTTTATAATCCTATATACTTTATTTTAAAAACACTTTTGAGATGGGGTCCACCAACTTCATCAGTGCCAAGAGGGGCCCGGGCCAATGATGGTGACCATGGTCACAGCCGGGCTGGGTGGCTGTGGGGCAAGCGTTGCATGCTGGACGCAAGGGCAGTGTGCCCCAGGGCTGCTGGGGGAGACGCTCTCCCTTCCTCTGGATCCCCCGGGTGTAAGTGGGACACCTGCCCCTGCCACGCTGCCTGCCAACTGACTTGCTCGTGTCCTGAGTCAGAGCTGAGAAGTGTAAGGACTTGGGACTGGGAGGTGCTGGGACCTCTGGGTGCTGCCCCTGCACCTGCCCATCTCAGTCGTGTGAAACGTTCTGCTTCTTGATCATAGAGGTCCGTTTGAGGCAGAGGCTCTGTGACCCGCACACACCTCCCAGAAGAAGATAATGCAGAAACACTGAAACTGGAAAGAGGGAAAAAGTCACCCCACACAAAGGTTCCGTTTTTTGACCCGGGTGTAGGCTGCATGGGTGTGTTCATTATGTGAGCACTCGTAGGACAGTACATTGAAAATAGGTGTACTTTGGGCCGGGCGCGGTGGCTCAAGCCTGTAATCCCAGCACTTTGGGAGGCCGAGACGGGCGGATCACGAGGTCAGGAGATCGAGACCATCCTGGCTAACAAGGTGAAACCCCGTCTCTACTAAAAATACAAAAAACTAGCCGGGCGAGGTGGCGGGCGCCTGTAGTCCCAGCTACTCGGGAGGCTGAGGCAGGAGAATGGCGTAAACCCGGGAGGCGGAGCTTGCAGTGAGCTGAGATCCAGCCACTGCACTCCAGCCCGGGCGGCAGAGCGAGACTCCGCCTCAAAAAAAAAAAAAAAAAAAAAAAAATAGGTGTACTTTGATATATGTTTATTATCCTTCAACAAAACAGACAAATGCTAGCAAAAAAAAGAACAGATATCATAATATTAATAAAAGACACAAAGAAATAAAGACCACAAATATGGGATGGGTAGAAACCCATATGATTTCCGCTACAACCCTCACAGAGATATGCCAGCTGGATCGGCTGCTTCTGTAACCGTCCAGCTGCAAATGCCAGGAAACTTCCCAGCGCACAGGTTTGTCTACTGCAGTGCAGTGGAAGAGGGTAGAAGTCCAAGGTGAATGCAGCCACCTGTGACATCATCTCAGATAAGGGTTCTGTCTCTTGGTGGTTTTTGGCTTCTGTCCTTGTGGTTGGGAGATGGTTGCTGCCCCCCCAGTCAAGACATCCTGTCCCAGAAGAAGGAAGAGCTGAGGCAACAGGCCATCTCCACAAAGCTTCTCTCTTTCTGCCTACATCTCCTTGGCCAGAACCAGGTCATATGGACAACCCTATCTGTGAGGGAGACCAGGAATCTGGGCATTTCCCTTGAGAAGAGGAAGGCAAAGAGAAGGGTGGGAGTAGGTGACGAGCCTCTTTCTTACAGAGTCTGCCACACCAGTTGGGACTACCATGGACCAACCAACATATCTTCAAAACAGAGAGAACAAAAAATCATAGAAGCGCCGGGCGTGGTGGCTCAAGCCTGTAATCCCAGCACTTTGGGAGGCCGAGACGGGCGGATCACGAGGTCAGGAGATCGAGACCATCCTGGCTAACACGGTGAAACCCCGTCTCTACTAAAAAAATGCAAAAAATTAGCCGGGCGAGATGGCGGGCGCCTGTAGTCCCAGCTACTCGGGAGGCTGAGGCAAGAGAATGGCGTAAACCCGGGAGGCGGAGCTTGCAGTGAGCTGAGATCCGGCCACTGCACTCCAGCCTGGGCGACAGAGCGAGACTCCGTCTCAACAAAAAAAAGAAAAAAAAAAAAAATCATAGAAGCGCACATATTAATAAATCCACATTTAGTCTCAGAAATTGAGACACAAGTGGACCCAAAGCAATTACGGATATAATAGATTTGAAAAGCACAAATAAGCCGGGTGCAGTGGCTCACGCCTGTAATCCCAGCACTTTGGGAGGCCAAGGCAGGCAGATCACGAGGTCAGGAGATCGAGACCATGGGCATGGTGGCGGGTGCCTGTAGTCCCAACTACTCAGGAGGTTGAGGCAGGAGAATGGCGTGAACCCAGGAGGCGGAGCTTGCAGTGAGCCAAGATTGTGCCACTGCACTCCAGCCTGGGCAACACAGCGAGACTCCATCTCAAAAAAAAAAGGCCGGGCGCAGTGGCTCACGCCTGTAATCCCAGCACTTTGGGAGGCTGAGACGGGCGGATCACGAGGTCAGGAGATCGAGACCATGCTGGCTAACATGGTGAAACCCCGTCTCTACTAAAAAATACAAAAAACTAGCCGGGCGAGGTGGCGGGCGCCTGTAGTCCCAGCTACTCGGGAGGCTGAGGCAGGAGAATGGCATAAACCCGGGAGGCAGAGCTTGCAGTGAGCTGAGATCCAGCCACTGCACTCCAGCCTGGGTGACAGAGCGAGACTCCGTCTCAAAAAAAAAAAAAGAAAAAGAAAAAGAAAAGCACAAATAACAAACAATCCAAAGGATCTATATAATGGAACTTTATAATCATTGAACAGAGACTATATTATTTTCACACGTAAGTTAGTCCCCAGAATTGAACATTTATTGGACCACAAAAGAAATCTTAATAGGTTACAAGCAGAAACCATACAGTTCACATTCTTTGACTATAATGAAATCACTTAGAAATTAAGAGTAAGAGCCAGGTGCAGTGGCTCACGCCTATAATCCCTCCTAGCACTTTGGGAGGGCAGGAGGACTGCTTGAGGCCAGGAGTTCAAGACCAGCCTGGTCAGCTGGGCCCAGTGGCTCATGCCTGTAATCCCAGCATTTTGGGAGGCAAAGGTAGGTGGATCACAAGGTCAGGAGATCAAGACCATCCTGGCTGACACGGTGAAACCCTGTCTCTACTAAAAATACAAAAAATTAGCCGGGTGCAGTGGCACCCGCCTGTGGTCCCAGCTACTCGGGAGGCTGAGGCAGGAGAATCGCTTGAATCTGGGAGGCGGAGCTTGCAGTGAGCCAAGATTGTGCCACTGTACTCTAGACTGGGCGACAGAGTGAGACTGTCAAAAAAACAAAACAAAACAAAACAAAAACAACGCCACCAGGCCCAGATGGTCTCAAAACAAAAATTTTTTTTTTTTTTTTGAGACAAAGTCTCGCTCTGTTGCCCAGGCTGGAGTGCAGTGGCACAGTCTTGGCTCACTGCAAGCTCCACCTCCCAGGTTCGAAAGATTCTCCTGCCTCAGGGTCCTGAGTAGCAGGGACTATGGGCGCGTGCCTCTGTGCCGGGCTGATATTTTGTATTTTTAGTAGAGACGGGGTTTTACCGTGTTAGCCAGGAATGGTCTTGATCTCCTGACCTCGTGATCAGTCCGCCTCTGCCTCCCAAAGTGCTGGGATTATAGGCGTGAGCCACTGCGCCTGGCCCTGGTGGCATTTTTTTTTTTTTTGAGACAGAGTCTCGCTCTGTCGCCCAGGCTGGAGTGCAGTGGCCGGATCTCAGCTCACTGCAAGCTCCGCCTCCCGGGTTTACGCCATTCTCCTGCCTCAGTCTCCCGAGTAGCTGGGACTACAGATGCCCGCCACCTCACCCGGCTAGTTTTTTGTATTTTTTTTAGTAGAGACGGGGTTTCACCATGTTAGCCAGGATGGTCTCGATCTCCTGACCTCGTGATCCACCCGTCTCAGCCTCCCAAAGTGCTGGGATTACAGGCTTGAGCCACTGCACCTGGCACCTGGTGGCATTTTTATGAGTAGATCATGATCACATTTCCAGCGTCTTCCATGATTATTTCTACTTCTTCTTGAGTCAAATTTAGTATTTTGTTTTCTAGAAAGTGGTCTACATTTTTTAAAAAATTTTGTTGATGCAGAGTTGTACCTAGAGTTCTCATAATTAAACAAAACAAAACAAAACTTTCCATTGGTATCTTCAGCATCCGTTCTCATTCACCACGTGTAATGTGCACACAAACACCCTCCTCCTTCCCACCGCTCAGGAGGTGACTTCACTCCATCGGTTCTCTCTTCTCTCTCCTGTATCCCATCATGTCTGTTTTTCTCTACTTGCTTTCTCTCCTCAACTTATAAACATGCTCAAGTTTCTCTCATCCTAAAAGTAAACAGCAATAAACCAACTAATGAAAAATAACTCCCTTCACACTAAATGCCCCGTTCATCTGTCCCACTCCCTCTCTCCTCAGCAGAACATCTGGAAAGAACAGTCTTCACCAGGGCTTCCGTGATTTTGTTTTTTTCCCAAGCCATTGCAGACTAATACTTTTGTAAAAGATAATAAAATGAATTACTGGAAAAGTGAAGTCAAAACCCTGAAGACCCAAAATGCAGGCCTCATTCTGTGAGATTCGGCTCAGCAGGCATGGATCACTCTGCCGCTGGCCATCCAAGTTGCTGAACACTTGCCCTCCCCATTCCTGGGCTTATCTTGACATGGACTAAACACACAGCTCAGCACAGGCCTGTTCTGAGGCCACACCTGGAGAGGAGCACTGCTCCGCACATCCTGTCCACTTCTGGGCCACCCATATCCTCCTGAATCTGCAGCTCCTGGCTTCTGCTTCTCCCCACTTTGCTCAGGCAAAAGTCCCCCAAGGCTTCCAGGATTTTTCCGCCTTTATCTCCAGGCACCTCCTTGACTGTTTTTGTTCCTTTTCTTTTCTGTGTCTCGCCCTGTCACCCAGGCTGGAGTGCAGTGGCGCAATCTCAGCTCACTGCAACCTCTGACTCCCAGGTTCAAGCAATTCTCCGGCCTCAGCCTCCCAAGTAGCTGGGACTACCAGCGTGCGCCACCATGCCCAGCTAATTTTTGTACTTTTAGTAGAGATGGGGTTTCACCATGTTGGCCAGAATGGTCTTGATCTCTTGACCTCGTGATCCGTCCACCTTGGCCTCCCAAAGTGTTGGGCTTACAGGCGTGAGCTGCTGCGCCCGGACTTTATATATATATTTTAAGACAGAGTCTCCCTCTGTTACCCAGGCTGGAGTGCAGCAGTGGGATCCTCGGCTCCCTGCAGCCTCGACCTCCTGGGCTTAAGGGATCCTCCCACCTCAGCCTCCTGAGCAGCTGGGACCACAGGTGCGTACCACCACACCTGGTAATTTTTGTAATTTTTGTAGAGATGAGGTGTTCTTATGTTGTCAAACTGGTCTCGAACTCCTGGACTCAAGCGATGCTCGTGCCTCAGCCTCCCAAAGTGCTGAGATTATAGGCATGAGCCACCGCGCGGCTTCTACTGCTTTCTTTGCTAGCGTTGCTCTCTCCTGCCCCCCACACGTCTCTATTTCTTCGCGATCTCCTTGATAGGCCCTTCTTTCTCTGCCCAGCCCTTGAACAGTGGTACCCTGGGCCCAAGGCTCCTCTCTCTGCCACTCTCTCAGGATGACTGCATCATCAGGGTCTGATTTCCAGCCACACCCTCGTGTTGAGGACTAGTAAGTCTATCCTCCCAGCCATAACCTCCTACCTGTCCTTTGGTGCCTCTACTTGCATGGCCATGGCACCTGGCGGCCAACATGGCTGCACCAGTTAGAATTCTTGAAATTAACTTGAGAGGGTGCAGGTGGGCTCACAGATCAGAAGAGAGAGCTGCACATCCTGGCATCCAACAAGACAGGAGGCGAGGCTGTTCCTGAGATCCAGATGGGGAGCCCGGGGCACCTACTTGGGCTGTACCATGGGATGCGTCTTCTGTGTTCCAGGTACTAATGCAGCATCACAAACAATCCCAAAGCTGAATGACTAGAACCCCCACGTCATGATGCTCACGTTCTGTGGGCCTGCAGTTTGGACTGGGCAACCGGGGCTGACTTGTCTTTGCTCCATGATGTCTGAGGCCTCCGTTGGGAAGACTCCACAGCTGGGAGTGACTTGAACTGCCTGGGGACTGGAATCACATGGAAACCTCTTCCTTCATGTATCTGATGGTTGCTCCTGGCAATCAGTGGGGCACTTGGCTGGACTGTCTACCAGAGTAGTTGAAGGACCAGCCCCGGCCCCTCTACGCTGCCTGGGCTTCCTCACGACATGGCAGTCTCGGGGGCTGGGGCTTCTCACACAGTGGCTCGGGCTCTGCAGGCGAATATCCCGCAAGAACCAGGGGGAAGCTACAGGGCGTCTCTGAGCCAGCCACACCAGCCGCCAAGGCCAGCTCTGATTCCAGGGGAGGGTGTAGACCCACTCGCAATGGGAGTACCACCAAATAACTGGTGAACATGGTTTTTTTTTTTTCTCCTTTGAGATGGAGTCTCGCACTGTCAGCCAGCCTGGAGTGCAATGGCATGATCTCTGCTCGCTGCAAGCTCTGCCTCCTGGGTTCACACCATTCTCCTGCATTCACACCATTCTCCTGCCTCAGCCTCCCAAGTAGCTGGGACTACAGGCGCCCGCCATCATGCCTGGCTAATTTTTTATTTTTTATTTTTTTGTATTTTTAGAAGAGACGGGGTTTCACTGTGTTAACCAGGATGGTCTCGATCTCCTGACCACGAGATCCGCCCACCTCAGCCTCCCAAAGTCCTGGGATTACGGGTGTGAGCCACCGAACCTGGCTGTGAACGTGTTTTTTGTTTTGTTTTGTTTTGTTTTTCTGTTTTTTGTTTGTTTGTTTTGAGACGGAGTCTTGCTCTGTCGCCAGGCTGGAGTGCAGTGATGCGATCTCAGCTCACTACAACCTCCGCCTCTCGGGTTCAAGCGATCCTCCTGCCTCAGCCTCCTGAGTAGCTGGAACAGCAGGCGCCCGCCACCACACCCAACTAATTGTTTGTATTTTTAGTGGGGACGGGTTTTCACCATGTTGGCCAGGCTGGCCTTGAACTCCTGACCTCGTGATCCGCCCGCCTCGACCTCCCAAAGTGCTGGGGTTACAGGGTGAGCCACTGTGCCTGGCCTCGTGAACATGTTTTGTTGTCAAACTGCTACATCAGGGAAACGTTTTCCGAATTTCTGTCACTGCTGCAGAGTCCAAAGCCCCAGGGGCAAGAGTCATGCTGCGGAGACTCCTGTCCACAGGTGGGATTCTCCCTGGGAGAGCCCATGTTGAATTCTGATTCGAGCCAGGAAATTTGGTTTCTTCACTTGCGGCGGGGGCGCAGGAAGCTGTCAGAACGGGCTCCCTTAGTGATTCTGGTGCAGGTTCCTGGGGAAACCTGACTCAGAGGCATCAGTGTAACTTTCTCCTGGTTTTCCCAGTGTGTGAGTGGTCAAGGCAGTGCGGGCTAAAGGGCAGCAGGGGCGTGGTTGAGGCAGTGGTGGACAAAGAGCCACTGCTCCACGCTCTGCTCCACGCAGGGCCACTGCTTGCCTGCTGTGCTCTTGAGTCCCTTCCTGGAGGTCCCCACACCAAGCCTTGGTCACCGAGGGGTGAGCAAATGATTGGAAATTGGTTCCCAGGTTCTGGCGGGGTATGGGGTGCTGATGAACTTGGTCTGAGCGGGGTCCCATAAGAGTAAAAGACAGCCCCAGGCAGTTGTGGGAGGAGTTGCGAGGCATGGCGGACGGGAGCTGGGGCTGCGGGGGGCTGTGGCCCCCGGGAACTGGCCTTGCTTCCTGGACTGTCTTTGTGCACCAACCTCGACTGCGTCCCCTCCTAGCCTGGGAGTTGCATGTGACAGCAGGTCCCGCCTGCTGTGCATTCTGGGCTCCAGCCCAGTGCCTGGCTCCCAGCACATTCTCAAATACCAGAAGTGGAATTGCAGTGGGAGGTCATGGCCTAGCGGAGGGGGTGGACTTCGGAAGATATGCGTCTTCTCTGCAGACCCTGGAGGTCTCCTGAGACTTCGTCGCAGAATCGACTTGGGAATTTGCCAACAGGCAGAGCCTTGGCCAACAATATGTAATGATTATGTAAAATAACCCACGCACACGCATGCATGTGAACACGCGCACACGCAAACACACCAGGATATTTTTGGTAAGCTTTTGCATTTGAAATAGTTGTAGATTCACATGCAGTTACCAGAAGTAATACAGTAGGCCGGGCATGGTGGCTCGTGCCTGTCATCCCAGCACTTTGGGGGGCCGAGGCGGGAGGATCACCTGAGATCGGGAGTTTGAGACCAGCCTGACCAACATGGAGAAACCCCATCTCTACTGAAAATACAAAATTAGCTGGGCGTGGTGGTGCATGCCTCTAATCCCAGCTACTCGGGAGGCTGAGGCAAGAAAATCGCTTGAACCTGGGAGGCGGAGGTTGCAGTGGGCCGAGATCGCACCACTGAACTCCAGCCTGGGCAACAAGAGTTAAACTCTGTCTCAAAAAAAAAAAAAAAGAAAAGAAAAGAGAAAGAAATAACACAGTGATCCCACATACCCTTTTCCCCATTTCTCCCAATGGTAACATCCTGCAACTATACTACAATGCCCCAGCAAGGATAGCGAGGATACTGGCATAGGGATCATCAAGACACAGAGGCTTTCCATCGCCATAAGGGTCTCGGTGTCGCCTGTTTACAGCCACACCCAAAGGGCCTCCATCCTCTCCTGAGCGCCATGGTGGGATGGGCTGTTTTCTCTTAGCATAATTCTCTGGAAATCCATCCGGGCTGTGGGGTCAAGAGCTCGCTCCTTCCTTCCTTCCTTCCTCTCTCTCTCGCTCTCTCTTTCTTTTCTTTCTCTCTTTCTCTTTCAAACAGAGTCTCGCTCTGTCACCCAGGTTGGAGTGCAGTGGTGCGATCTCAGCTCACTGTAACCTCTGTCTCCCGGGTTCAGGTGATTCTCCTGCCTCAGCCTCCCGAGTAGCTGGGATGACAGGCACCCACCACCACGCCCAGCTAATTTTTGTAGTTTTAGTAGAGATGGGGTTTCGCCATATTGGCCAGGCTGGTCTCGAACTCCTGACCTTAAATGATCCGCTCAACTCGGCCTCCCAAAGTGCTGGGATTGCAGGCGTGAGGTACCGTGCCTGGCCAAGAGCTCATTCATTTATTTGTTGAGTATTCCAGGGTATGGAGGTACCACAGTGTCTTTGACCGTTCACCCACTCAGAGGCATCTGGGTTCTTTCTACGGTCGGCTCTTATGAATAGAGCTGCGTGTACATTTGTGTTTAGGATTTTGTGTGAACATAAATCTTTACTCTGGGACAAATGCCTAGGAATGCAATTGCAGGGCTGTTTAGTAGTTACATGTGTAATTTTAATTTGTTGTTGTTGTTGTTTAGATGAAGTCTCACTCTGCCACCCAGGCTGGAGTGCAGTGGCGTGATCTCTGCTCCCTACAGCCTTCACCTCCCAAGTTCAAATGATTCTCCTGTCTCAGCCTCCTGAGTAGGTAGAATTACAGGCGTGCGCCACCATGTGTAGCTAATTTTTGTATTTTTAGTAGAGACAGGGTATCACTATGTTGGCCAGACTGATCTTGAGCTCCTGACCTCAGGTGATCCACCCGCCTTGGCCTCCCAGAGTGCTGGGATGACAGGCGTGAGCCACCGCGCCCGGCCTGGACTGGGAACTCTTGAATGTCACTGTTGACTGATAAGGCAGCTCAGTGAGGTCAGAGAGCAAGAGGACCACTCTTTGAAAATCTAATTTAAAACATGATCCATTTTTATTTTTTGAATTTGTCTTTCTTTGTATTTCATGACTGTGGTATTTTTGAACAGTACAGGCTGGTTACTTTGTAAAATATCTCTGAATTTGGGTTTGTCTAGGGCCTCCTGATGATTGGATACCATTTCTGCAGTTTGGGCAGGCACAGCTCAGAAGTGATGGTGTTCTCCTCGGTGCAGTGTGTCACGAGCCACACGATGCTATGCTGGGACTTGTTCCACCCCGGTGATAGTAGTTTATTATCTGGCTAAGGTGATATCTGCCAGGTTCCTTCACTGTACAGTTAATGAATTTACTTTGTACTTACTAATTAACAAGTAGTAAAGAGTAAATGCTGTGTGAGGAGATTTGAGGCTACATGGATTGCCTGCTTCCACTGGCCTTTCACCAGTAGTTTAAGCGCTGGAGTTCACGCTTCCCTGAATCAATTAATATGCTGGTTGCCAAATGGAAGTTCTCTTTCTTTCTTTTTTTTGTCTCGCTCTTTTGCCCAGGCTGGAGTGCAGTGGCGTGATCTCAGCTCACTGCAACCTCCACCTGCCGGGTTCAAGCGATTCTCCTGCCTCAGTCTCCTGAGTAGCTGGGACTACAGGGGTGTGCCACCATGCCTGGCTAATTTTTTGTATTTTTTGTAGAGACGGGGTTTCACCATGCTGGCCAGGCTGGTCTCAAACTCCTGATCTTGTGATGCGCCCACCTCTGCCTCCCTAAGTGCCGGGATTATAGGCATGAGCCACCATGCCTGGCCTACTTTTTTTTTTTTTCTTTTGAGACGGAGTTTCACTTTGGTTGCCCAGACTGGAGTACAGTGGTGTAATCTCAGCTCACTGCAACCTCTGCCTCCTGGGTTCAAGTGATTCTCCTGCCTCAGCCTCCTAAGTAGCTGGGATTCCAGGTGCATGCCACCATGTCTAGCTAATTTTTTGTATTTTTAGTAGAGACAGGGTGTCACCATGTTGGCCAGGCTGGTCTCAAACTAACCTCAGGTGATCCTACCTGCCTCAGCCTCCAAAAGTGCTGGGATTACAGGTGTAAGCCACCATGCCCAGCCATGTCAAATGGAAGTTTTATAAATTCCATTATTCCTTCCGCTGCAACCCCCATTTATGTATAAATTGTCCTAGGTTTGGCCAGAGGGAAGCCCCTTGAGCCATCTCTTACCTTTTGACACATCTCCATCTTTTTTTTTTTTTTTTGAGACAGAGTCTGGCTCTGTCGCCCAGGCTGGAGTGCAGTGGCCGGATCTCAGCTCACTGCAAGCTCCGCCTCCTGGGTTCACGCCATTCTCCTGCCTCAGCCTCTGGAGTAGCTGGGACTACAGGCGCCCGCCACCTCGCCCGGCTAGTTTTTTGTATCTTTTAGTAGAGACGGGGTTTCACCGTGTTAGCCAGGATGGTCTCGATCTCCTGACCTTGTGATCCGCCCGTCTCGGCCTCCCAAAGTGCTGGGATTACAGGCTTGAGCCACCGCGCCCGGCCCATCTTTTATTTATTTATGTTGAGTTGGTCCCACTCTGTTGCCTAGGCTGGAGTGCAGTGGTGCAATCTTGGCTCACTGCAGCCTCGACTGCCCCAGCTCAAGTGATCTTCCTGCTTCAGTTTCCCGAGCACCTGGGACCACAGACATGTGACACTGATATGGTGTGGCTGTGTCCCCATGCAAATCTCGTCTTGAGCTGTCGCTCCCATAATTCCCCTGTGTGGTGGGAGGGACCCAGTGGGAGGAAATTGATCATGGGAGTGGGCCTTTCCTGTGCTGTCTTCATGAGGTAGTAAATAAGTCTCACGGGATCTGATGGTTTTTTTTTTTTTTTTGAGACAGAGTCTTACTCTGTCGCCCAGGCTGGAGTGCAGTGGCGTGACGTTGGCTCACTGCAAGCTCCGCCTCCCGGGTTCACGCCGTTCTCCTGCCTCAGCCTCCCGAGTAGCTGGGACTACAGGCGCCCACCACCACGCCCGGCTAATTTTTTGTATTTTTTTAGTAGAGACGGGGTTTCACCGTGTTAGTCAGCATGGTCTCGATCTCCTGACCTCGTGATCCGCCCGCCACGGCCTCCCAAAGTGCTGGGATTACAGGCTTGAGCCACCACGCCCGGCCTGTTTCCTTGAGTGCTTCCTGACTTCCTGGCACAACAGGATATCCCAGGCTCATCTCAAACATTCCCTGCCCCAGCCCTGGATGTAGCCTTCGCTCCAAAGAACCTCTGTTCCTGTTAGTGGGAAACGGAACTGAGATCTGGGCAGGGCATTGGGTGTGCACATGACTACTGGGACTTCATTGTTTCTGGGCCCTTCTGACAGGCAGAGCTGGGAACTGCACACACACACACAAACACACACCCCTCTACCTTGCTATATTCATTTACTGTATGAAAAAGTATGAAGCCGTGCATGGTGGCGCATGATTGTAGTCCAAGCTACTCAGGAGGCTGAGGAGAGAGGATCAGTTGAGCCCAGGAGTTCGAGGTTACAGTGAGCCTTGATCACTGCACCCCAGCATGGGCAACAAGAGTGAGACCCTTAACAAAAAAGAAAGAGAGAGAGCGAGCGAGACCAGGCACGGTGGCTCACTCCTGTAAGCCCAGCACTTTGGGAGGCCGAGGCAGGCGGATCACAAGGTCAGGAGTTCGAGACCAGCCTGGCCAATGTGGTGAAACTCCATCTCTACTCAAAATACAAAAATTAGCTGGGTGTGGTGGCGCATGCCTATAATCCCAGCTACTCAGGAGACTGAGGCAGGAGAATTGCTTGAACCCGGGAGGCGGAGGTGGCAGTGAGCTGAGATTGTGCCATTGCACTGTAGCCTGAGTGACACAGGAAGACTCCATCTCAGAAAAAAGAAAAGAAAAGCCACATGCATTCACGCCAATACTGCAATTGTAGTCCAGCACCAGAGAGCTGACTCCAGCCTTCCTCCTTTCCATGTTTGATTAAGACTCTCATCTCCACTGACCAGTGCAGCCGGGCACCTCCTCCTTTGTGACTCCCCTTGCCCATGGGGAGAAGCGGGCTTCACCTCCATTAGGATGCCTCCTCCCTGCTCCCCTGCTTGCATGCCTTGCTCTCTGACCTCCTGTCGCTCCTCCCACCATGCAAGGCACTAGCTAGTTCCTTGGCTCCCACTAAAGGGAAGGGAAAATGGGAGGGAGTCGTATGCACGTCCTGGGGCTGCCGTACCAAACGACCACAAACTGAGGGCTTCAAATAACAGAAATTTGGCCGGGCGCAGTCACTCACACTTATAATCCCAGCACTTTGAGAGGCCGAGGTGGGTGGATCACCTGAGGTCGGGAGTTTGAGACCAGCCTGACCAACATGGAGAGAAACCCTGTCTCTACTAGAAATACAAAATATTAGCCGGGCGTGGTGGCATGTGCTTGTAATTCCAGCTGCTCTGGAGGCTGAGGCAAGAGAATCACTTGAATCCGGGAAGCGGAGGTTGTGGTGAGCCGAGATTGCGCCATTGCACTCCAGCCTGGGTGACAGAGCGAGACTCCGTCTCCAAACAGCAACAACAGCAACGACAACAACAACAAAACCACAACAGAAATTCATTTTCTTGTGGCTCTAGAGGCCTGAAGTCTGAGAATAAGGTGTCGGCAGGACTGGTTCTGTCTGAGGTTCTGCAGGAGAACTTGGCCCAGGCCTCTCCCCCAGCTCCTGGCGGCTCCTGGCGACCCTTGTAGACCCTACTCCATCTCTGACTCCGTCTTCACGCACCCTTCTGTCCCCTCCACTTGTCCCTGTGATAAAATGTCCCTCTTTCTTTCTTTTTTTTTTTTTTTTGAGACAGAGTCTCACTCTGTCACCCAGGCTGGAGTGCAGTGGCACGATCTCGGCTCACTGCAAGCTCCGCCTCCCGAGTTCACGCCATCCTCCTGCCTCAGCCTCCTGAGTAGCTGGGACTACAGGCGCCCGCCAGCACACCCAGCTAATTTTTTTGTATTTTTTAGTAGAGATGGGGTTTCACCGTGTTAGCCAGGCTGGTCTGGATCTCCTGACCTCGTGATCTGCCCGCCTCGGCCTCCCAAAATGCTGGGATTACAGGCGTGAGCCATCGCACCCGGTCAAAATGTCCCTCTTTCTATAAGGATGAGAGTCACTGGATCAGGGCCTTGGTAATAAAACGAAATTCCCTTCCAGTTCAGCTGCCAACACAGCCGCAGGCAGGTTCTCTCATCTTCACTCGGTCACATCTGCAAAGACGCTATTTCCAAATAAGGCCGCAGTGTCAGGCGCGGGGGATGAGGAGGACTTCAGTGTACCTCCTGGGGGGACCAAGTGCCGGAACACGGTGGGTGGAACTGCATCTGTAAGAGGCCCAAGGGGCTTCTCTGCACCGTCATCCCAGATACCTGGGTGTGGTGTCTGAGTTCAACAGCCAGAGAGGGGCCCGGACCTGCATGGGGGCAGCCAGGGCAGCGGCTGTGTTGGGGACAGGAGGGCTGCTGGCAGCACCACAGACACGGGACAGGGCAGGGCGCACCCCTGCCCAGGGATGAGGCCCCCTCACCTCGTGACAGCTGGGGGACACTGGCTTGGAGGCCCTTTCACGACGCCACCAGCCTCCAACCTCAGCCCCAAGAGAGGCTCTGGCCTTTGCTTCTTCTGGCCTCAGCACCGCAGTGGCCTGAGGTCGCAGGTCCAACAGGCTGGGAAGGCCAGAGCGGATCTTCCTGGACTGCCCAGGGGGTCTGTGAGGGGGCTTCCCCCAGGCCAGCGCTGCCCGCAGTGTGAGCTGAGTGACCCTGAGTGACAGCCAAGACCTCCCAGGCTCAGTTCCTTCATGTCCAGTAAAGGGACTGACCGGAGGCCCCCACCTGAGTTGGTGCCCACAAGCACCCCTGCCCGGAGGCCGCCCTTCCACTCTGTGGCAGCATCGGGCCATTTAGAACCCTGTGCTGGGCTTACAACTTAAAGCAGCGGTTCCCAACCTTTGTGGCCCCCGGGGGGGTTTTGTGAAAGGCAGTTTTTCCACGGGCAGTGAGGGTGGTGGTGGTTTCGGGATGAAACTGTTCCACCTGAGACCATCAGGCGTTAGAGTCTCATAAGAAGGGTGCAACCCAGATCCCTCGCATACGCAGTTCACACTAGGGTTCTCGGTTCCGAGCCTATGAGAATCCAACGCCACCGCTGACCTGGCGGGAGGCGGAGCTCAGGCCGGGAGCTGGCTCGCCAGCAGCTCACTTGCTGCGGCGTGGTCCAGTTCCTAACAGGACGCCAACAGGTCCGTGGCCCGGGGGGGTTGAGGACCCCTGACTTAAAGGACACCCCCAGCCTGATAAGCACCGTCGCTGAGCGCAGGCTGGCATGGAGGCCGGAGAGGGCTGCCCCTGGGTGTTGCTAAGCACCCCGCCCCGGGAGGGAACCGGCTCTGGAACCTGCTGTCGCAGCAGGGTCAGCTGGGATGCTGTCGCGTTTTAGCAGGACTGGGTCAAAGCTGGCGTCTGGAATTCAGAAGGAAAAATCAGACATTGCTGGGCCAATCATGGAAGCGGCCTCTCCCCAGAGAGCTGGGGAAATTGAGGCCCAGAGAGACGTATGGAGTCACTGGTGGGATGGGACCACCTGCCTGTGTCTGCTCCGGACCAGCCCCAGTCTCTGCCCTGGGCAAGGTTCTGTTTGGGGCCAGGAAGACACGGGCCTAGAGCTCAGGGGAAAGGCTGGAAAGGGCCTTGGAGTGGACGCTTATCTCCACTGGAGTGCACAGAGGCTGGACGCACACCGCCCTCTGCGCTCACGGGTTCATTTGTTTGATGAATTTGTCATAACTTGAAAGGCTCTGGTTTATATGCGAACTTCCTGTTCCAGTTCAGTGCCAACATAACCACAGGCAGGTTAATTGCGTGTCCATCAACACGCCCGGGAGCGAGCCAAGCCTTCCCTCCCGCCTTCATGGCCACAGATTCCTGCAGCCAGAGCGCTCTGGCGCATGGGCAGGGGCTGTGGCGGGTGCCAGCCCCGCAGGAAGCCCCGCGTGCCAGGTGCTACAGCCAGGCCTGCCCTGGACTGCAGATCCCCGTCCTTCAGTCCTTCCTGTGAAGTAGTCCAGCTGGGGGTGGGAAGGGAGGTGACTGTGACTGCTGGAGAGACTCCTCCAGCCACCCTCAACCAATAAAATGCTCTTCACCCAGCAATTCTACTTCCAGGGATGTCGCCCACTACCAAGTCCCACCAGGGTGCCACGACGTAGAGGCAGAACATTTGTGGGAACGTGCCGGCGGCACCTGGAGCTGGGCGCAGGCTAAGTGCCTGGGACGGGGCGGCTGGGAAAGGGAGGGGTGAGCCAAGGCCATGGAGTCTGGTAGCCATCGAGAAGAAGGAGATTACGTGGACAAGTGGTTAAAGACCTTCTAGGTGCTGCTCCCAGACAAAGGTGAGGTGCCACGCCTGTGCCGTGGGTGGGACTTTGCTAAAACCAAATGGGAGGGGAACGGTGCCTGGAGGGTCCCTGAACAGTATAATTGTCTATGCCTTTGAGGTGTAAAAGCAGTGTTGTTTTACTTTCCTAAACTGCTGTAACAAATTTCCACAAAGTTGTTCATGTTAAACAACAAAGTTCCATTCTCTCACGGGTCTGGAGGCCACAAGTCCAGAATCAAGGTGCCCGAGGGCCTCATTCCCTCTGGAGGCGTCCGGGGAGGCGGGGTCGGGGGGATCCTTCCCGGTCTCTTCCAGCTTCTGGGGGCCCCAGGTGCTCCTGGGCTTGCAGCCCCACATGGCTCCAGCCTCCGCCCCACCTCCGCGCGCAGCGGCCCACATGGCTCCAGCCTCCGCCCCACCTCCGCGCGCACCGGCCCACACGGCTCCAGCCTTCGCCCCCACCTCCGCGCACCGGCCCACACGGCTCCAGCCTCCGCCCCACCTCCGCGCACCGGCCCACACGGCTCCAGCCTCCGCCCCCCTCCGCGCACCGCCCCACATGGCTCCAGCCTCCGCCCCCCTCCGCGCAAAGGCCCACATGGCTCCAGCCTCCGCCCCCACCTCCGCGCACCGCCCCACATGGCTCCAGCCTCCGCCCCACCTCCGCGCACCGCCCCACATGGCTCCAGCCTCCGCCCCCACCTCCGCGCAAAGGCCCACACGGCTCCAGCCTCCGCCCCACCTCCGCGCACCGCCCCACATGGCTCCAGCCTCCGCCCCACCTCCGCGCAAAGGCCCACATGCTCCAGCCTCCGCCCCCCTCCGCGCACCGCCCCACATGGCTCCAGCCTCCGCCCCACCTCCGCGCACCGCCCCACATGGCTCCAGCCTCCGCCCCCACCTCCACGCACCGTCTCCACTCTGGGTCTCAGTTACCCTCTGACTTTCCCTTTCCCCAATGTCTAAGTATCATTGGATTTAGGGCCCAACCTAAGTTCAGGGTGACCTCGTCCGGAAATTAGATGTCAATCAGAAGCTGGAGGTTAATGGGGCCCCAGCTCTATGAATGCAGGTGAAAGATCAAACACACGCCCACATTCCTCAGCCCTGGGCCCAACACAAACACATTCCTCCATATATCTCAACTTCCTGAGCCCAGCACCAACACAAACGCAATCCTCCATATATCTCAACTTTGGAAAAAACACCACATGGAGAGTCCCCTGATAAAGGTCATGAGTGTTTGAAAAAATAACTGAAACTCCCAGAAGGCGGGAACCAATCATAAACGGCCAAATCGCCTAGTTCAAATGTCAGCCAATCCCAAACCTGTATTGCATAAAATCCCCTGTGACTCTGTGCCTGTTTACTGCTGACTATATAACGCTGTCTCAGACCCAGCCGAGGGCTCTCGAACAGTTTTTGATCGGGAGTCCAGGTTCGAACTTGTATTAAAGATCCTTGCCGTTTGGCTTTGACTCTGGACTCTGGTGGTCTTCTTTGGGGAATTAAAGGACTGGGGCACAACATGTGGGGGCTCGTCCGGGATTTCCCCCAAGCCCACCAGACCCCAGGTCAACGGATCATCATTGATCAGTAAGTGAGCCGGCTTTGTCTCTGTTCGTCTTTGTCTCTCTAAGGAATCCCGCAGGATCTGTACTGAGGTTGGCATAGTCTTGGCGGACGCGCTATAAGACAGCCACCAGGGACCGGTAGGAGACGTCCTCCGGTGCCCATCTGGGGCCTCTGTATTCTTTTGGCCCGTCTGACTCTGATCGGGAACTAAACCCGAAACGCGCTTGCGGAACTGTTGTCTGTTGTTGCTGTTGTAGACTGTTACGTGTTTAGAATTCACTTTCACTTTTCAGGAGCCGCTGGAGGAGACAAAAGTTACTTCAAATCCTGTTACTGATATTTCTCTGTATCCCTTTCTCTACCTCCAGGGGTTCCTGAAATGGGCGGCGCCCAGAGTACTCCACTCTCTCTCCTTTTAAATAACTTTAAAGATGTCAAAGCTAGGGGCTATGACCTTAGTGTAGAGCTAAAGAAAGGGAAATTGATAACTTTCTGCCACTCAGAATGGCCCGCTTTCGGCGTAGGGTGGCCTCCCGAGGGAACATTTTGCCTCCCTCTTATCACTAAGGTCAAAACTAAAATCTTCCTACCAGGACGTTCGGGGCATCCTGATCAGATCCCCTACATCTTGGTATGGCAAGACCTTGTGGAAGATCCGCTACCTTGGCTGATCCCTTTCGTGCTAGCCCCTGAGCCCTGTAAGGCGTTAGTCACGCGGCCTGCGGAAAATTCCCAGAGACAAAAGATCCCATCCGGCCTCCCGCCCCTGTGTTGTCTGACAGCCAAGACCCCCTGTCATTAGAACCCCCGCCTTACACACACCCCGGCCCTCAGCTCCAGGCTCCGCCGGCTGCTTCCCCAAGAGAACGTGAAAACTGAGAAGCCGCGGCAGCACCTGGTGGGAAGCGAAAGCAGTCCTGGGGGGCCAGCGGGACGGACGCGCGGCCGTACCCAACGCGACCAGGCTTCGCGGCCCCCCAACTCCACTACAGCGCTGCTCCTCAGGGAAATAGGACCCTCGATGATACTGGGCACCCCCGCCTCCAGTATCGGCCCTTCTCCACTAGTGATCTGTATAATTGGAAATCCCAGAATGCCCGGTTCTCAGACAGCCCTAAGGACCTAACATCATTATTAGACAGTGTTATGTTTACCCATCAGCCTACTTGGGATGACTGTCAGCAACTCCTCCGGATTCTATTCACGACGGAGGAGCGAGAAAGGATACAGGTTGAGGCCAGAAAACTGGTTCCTGGAGATGACGGCCAACCGACCGCCAATCCTGACCTCATCAATGCAGCCTTCCCTCTGACCAGACCTAGATGGGATTACAACACGGCAGAAGGTAGGGGACGACTGCTCATTTACCGCCAGACTCTAATGGCAGGTCTCCGGGCGGCAGCCCGCAGGCCCACTAATTTAGCTAAAGTGTATTCTGTGTTGCAGGGAAAGACAGAAAGCCCTACCGTTTATCTAGAAAGGTTAATGGAAGCTTTCAGACAGTTTACCCCTATGGACCCAGAAGCACCTGAGAATCAGGCAGCGGTAGTAATGTCCTTTGTAAACCAGGCAGCACCAGATATTAAGAAAAAGTTACAAAAACTAGAAGATTTAGAAGGAAAACAGGTGCAGGATCTCCTCCGCATTGCCAGTAAGGTATACAACAATAGGGATGCCCCAGAAGAAAGGCAGTTAAAAGCTACCAAAGAGATGACCAGGGTCCTGGTGGCTGCCTTCCCTCAAGCAGAGAAAAACCAAAGAAAAAAACAAGCACAAGGCCCTAAGCAAAAGTTAGAAAAAGATCAGTGTGCTTACTGTAAAGAACATGGCCACTGGATTAAAGACTGCCCAAAGAAAAAGAGGCAGTCGGACTCAGGGTTGCGAAGACCTACCCCCATACTTGTTACCCAGGATTCCGACTGGGGGGGACGGGGTTCGGACCCCCTCCCTGAACCTAGGGTAACTCTGCAAGTGGAGGGGTCCCCGGTTCAGTTCCTAATCGATACCGCGGGGCAACATTCAGTCTTGGTCAAGCCTTATGGAAAATTGTCTGATAATTCATCTTGGGTACAGGGAGCCACAGGAATTAAAAAATATCCTTGGACAACTCAGAGGACTGTAGACTTGGGAACAGGAAAGGTGTCTCACTCCTTCCTAGTTATTCCCGAGAGCCCTGCCCCTTGTTGGGGAGAGATCTATTAACAAAAATGGGAGCCCAAATTCACTTCCAGTCAGGGGGGTCCCAAAGTGACTGACTCTCAAAACAAGCCAATACCCATCCTCACTATCACCTTGGAGGATGAATATAGACTCCATCAGGAGCAAGTGCCTCCTGATCAAGATACCAACTCCTGGCTCCAGCGTTTCCCGAAACGGGCGGAAACCGGGAGCTTAGGGCTGGCAAAACACCGCCCCGCCATATTTGTTGAAGTTAAGCCTGGGACAGACCCGGTTCGGGTTCGGCAGTACCCAATGCCCCTAGAGGCCAAAAAGGGAATTACGCCCCACATCCGCCGGCTTCTAGACCAAGGAGTTCTAGGCGCCTGCCACTCGCCCTGGAACACTCCGTTGTTACCTGTCCGTAAACCTAATAGTAAAGACTATAGGCCGGTGCAAGATTTAAGAGAAGTCAATAAAAGAGTCATGGACATACACCCCACCGTACCCAACCCACATACCCTCTTAAGTACTTTGGACCCTGAAAAACAGTGGTATACTGTCCTTGATTTAAAAGATGCTTTTTTCAGCCTACCCTTGGCTCCCAAAAGTCAAGAGCTTTTTGCATTTGAATGGACAGACCCCGAGAGGGGTATAAACGGCCAGCTAACATGGACCAGATTGCCACAGGGATTCAAGAACTCGCCAACCCTGTTCAACGAAGCCCTCCACGAAGATCTGGGTGAGTACCGACGGCAACACCCTGAAATAACTCTTTTGCAGTATGTTGATGATCTTTTAGTAGCGGCCAAATCCCCGGAAGCCTGTGTTCGAGGAACCGAAGACCTCCTAAAGACTTTGGGGAAGCTAGGCTATCCGGCCTCAGCAAAAAAGGCTCAAATCTGCAAATCAGAGGTAACCTATCTGGGATACCTGTTAAAAGGGGGCAACGTTGGTTAACCAGTGCCCGGAAAGAGACAGTCCTGCGTATCCCTAGACCCCAATCAACGCGACAAGTAAGAGAATTCCTGGGGTCGGCGGGGTTCTGTAGGTTATGGATACCCGGGTTTGCAGAGTTAGCCAAGCGCCTATACCAGGCAACAAAGGAACAGCAGCCCTTCAATTGGACGGAAGCGGCTGAGTTGGCCTTCCAACAGATCAAAACCGCTCTGTTATCAGCCCCAGCGCTGGGACTTCCTGATGTCTCCAAGCCCTTCCACTTATACATGGACGAAAGCAGGGGCGTTGCCAAAGCGGTATTAACTCAGTATTTAGGCCCCTGGCAGAGGCCAGTGGCCTACCGGTCAAAAAGATTGGACCCCGTAGCCGCAGGATGGCCGCCCTGCGTCCGAATAATCGCGGCAACCGCCCTGATGGTGCAGGATGCTGATAAGCTTATCATGGGACAGGAGCTACGGGTCACTACTCCACATGCCATTGAAGGCGTTCTCAGACAGCCGCCTGATCGATGGATTAGCAATGCCCGCTCACCCACTACCAGGGGCTACTGCTGAACCCCCTCAGGATAACTTTCCTGTCCCCAACGACCCTAAACCCAGCGACACTATTGCCAAACCCAGACTTAGAAACCCCATTCCATGACTGCTCCGAGATACTGGCCCAGGTACACGGAGTCAGGGAGGACCTACAAGACCACCCACTACCCGACGCCGATCTCATCTGGTTCACCGATGGAAGCAGTTTTGTCCACCAAGGACAGAGGTATGCAGGACCGGCAGTAACTTCGGAAACTGAGGTAATGTGGGCCGAGCCATTACCCCCCGGGACGTCAGCACAAAAGGCCAAGCTTATAGCTCTCACCCAGGCCTTTACGTTAGGAGCAAACCACAAGCTGACAGTTTCCACTGACAGCCGGTATGCGTTTGCCACAGCACATTGCACGGGGCTATTTACAGGGAAAGAGGTTTGCTCACAGCAGAAGGAAAGGACATTAAAAATAAAAAAGAGATCCTTGATTTACTAGCAGCCCTGTGGAGGCCAAAGAAACTGGCCATCGTGCATTGCCCAGGACACCAGAAACCAGTCAGTCCAGTCGCACGGGGCAATAACCTAGCAGACTCCACTGCCAAAGAAATTGCAAAAGCTCTCGATCGGCTCCTTGCACTCCAACTCCCTGACCCAGGATCTCGAGATTTACCCTATAACCCTGAATACTCAGAAGAAGACCTACGGTGGATAGACAAGCTCCCAATGAAACAGATTCAGGATGGATGGTGGACAGATACATGTGGTAACATTGTCCTACCTGAAAGGCTGGGACAGCAAGTGCTAGAACATATCCACAGGTCCACTCACTTGGGGGCCCAAAGGATGATAGACTTAATCAGACACACCAAGCTTAAAATTAGGCATGTGGCTGAAAAGGCCGGCAAGATAGCTGCAAACTGCAAAGTTTGTCTACTCAACAATGCTTATAGTCAGTCCCAATCTGTTGGGACGAGGTTAAGAGGAACCAGGCCTGGAGTCTATTGGGAAGTGGATTTCACTGAGGTTAAACCAGGTAAATATGGGTACCGATACTTATTAGTCTTCATAGATACTTTTTCAGGATGGACTGAGGCATTCCCAACCAAACGCGAGACTGCACAGGTTGTTGTAAAGAAAATTTTAGAAGAAATCCCCCAGGTATGGCTTTTCTGTCCAGATAGGGTCTGACAATGGACCGGCTTTCGTCGCTAAGGTAAGTCAGGACCTGGCTTCCATCCTTGGGGCTGATTGGAAATTACATTGTGCTTCCCAACCCCAAAGTTCAGGACAGGTAGAAAGAATGAATCGGACCCTAAAAGAGACCTTAACGAAATGGACCATGGAGACTGGCGCTAATTGGGTAGTCTTACTCCCTTACGCTCTGTTTAGGGCTCGTAACACCCCCTATAGGTTAAAACTTACCCCATATGAGATCATGTATGGTCACCCCCCACCTATAATTCCCAGCTTAAAAAGTGACCTGTTAAACCCAGACTTAGAAAGTGTTTGTGAGTTCTTATTTTCCCTGCAAGCTCTACAGAGAATCCAGGAGGAAGTGTGGCTTCGACTGCGAGAATTGTATGAGTCTGGACCCCCGCCTACACCTCATTCACATCAACCAGGAGATTGGGTCTTGGTCAAGTGGCATCGGCAAGAAAGCCTAGAGCCACAGTGGAAAGGACCATTCCAGGTGCTCCTAACCACCCCTACCGCTCTCAAGGTTGAGGGCATCGCGTCATGGATCCATCACACCCACGTCAGGCTGGTGAACCCAGCGGCAGATCTCCTCCAGCAAGGCGTGGAGACGCCAGGGACTGCGGATACTTGGACAATAGATCGAACTAAGGACAATCCTTTGAAGCTGACACTGCGCCGGCGCCGCAACCCACTGTAACTATGTTAGCTTTCTTTGTGACTTTGTGCCTCCTGTGCCTATCCTCCCCGCTCACTGCAAATCCAGCTACTAAACCCTTTGTTTGGAGGTTCTGGCTCTATGAGAACCAAACCCACCCAGGAGAAACCCCCCAAGGTGGCAAATTGCTAGCTAGTGCAGATTGCCCCCCCTCTGGATGTAGTACCCCAATTTACCTCAACTTCACTGGGTTTCAGGTTGCCAAACCGGCATTACCCACGATCTGCTTCGAATTTGATCAGGCCCAACACAACTGTAAAAATTATTGGAAGCGAATAAGTGCAGGATGCCCCTATAGCTACTGTAAAACCCACTCGGTCAGAGAGTGGACACAAACCGGGTGGAACTTCTATCACGGTGCAGGCACCTATACTTGGATAATTAAAGACCCATGGGATTCCCGGTGGACCTCGCCACAGCATGGGGCTGTCTACTATTCCTCCACCAGTACTTGGCCCAGTAGTCACTTATATCTGTGGCGCAGCCTAGTCCAAGTCCAGTCCCTAGTCCACGGGAACATCCACCAACAGGAAGAAAAACTGTTACAGGACCTACGTCCCTTTTCGTGGCTAACCCTACTGCAGGAGGGGCTAATGGTCGCCAACCTTACGGGCCTAGGCGACTTGTCTTCCTGCTTTATGTGTGCAGCTCTAGGGCGTCCGCCACTGACTGCTGTCTCCCTGTCTACCTCACCCAGCAACCAAACTGTAAAACCCTCGTCTGCTGCTCCGGTGTCAAACGTCCTCCTATACCGTAATCCGAACCAGGAAAAGCTCCCCTACTGCTATTCGGCTACCAACTCCAGTCTCTGTAACCACACAGCTGCCCTCCCTAGTACCCCGTTGTATGCCCCACCTGGGATATTTTTCTGGTGCAATGGTACACTGTTTAAAAATTTGTCTGGGGAGTCTCCTGATGGATGGATATGCCTCCCTGTGACTCTGGTCCCCCGGCTAACTTTACTGACACCAGCTGAGTTCCTGGGCTGGACAGGTGCCGTCTTTGACGAGGCCCTTAGACGTAAGCGGGCAGTGTTCCTACCCCTTGTTGCTGGAATCTCCCTTTCCACATCCCTTATTGCAGCTGGGTTGGCGGGGAGGGGGGCACCAGGCCATTCAATAGTGGGAAATGACAAGCTGTTCCAGCAATTCTCCGTCGCGATGGAAGCGTCGGCTGAATCCCTTGCCTCCCTCCAGCCACAACTCACCTCTCTAGCACAAGTAACCCTCCAAAATCGGAGAGCTTTAGATTTACTCACCGCTGAGAAAGGGGGCACCTGTATGTTCCTCAAAGAAGAGTGCTGTTTTTATATAAATGAGTCGGGGCTAGTGGAAAGTCGGGTACAACAGTTACACAAGTTAAGCCTAGAAATGAAGAGGCAGCAGTTTGCCTCAGCCGCTAATAACTGGTGGAACTCTTCCATGTTCTCTCTCCTAGCCCCCTTCATTGGGCCACTGATAACCCTCTTGCTCCTGCTCACAATAGGACCATGTGTTATTAATAAAATATTGCAATTTGTTAGGGAAAGATTCAACACCATCCAACTTATGGTCCTCCGCACCCAATATCAACCTCTAGACCTCAGGGGCGCAGAAGAAGCAGAGATAACCTTATAAGGATCCAAGATTGGACCCTCCTCAGTCTCCTGAGAAAGGGGGGAATGAAAGAGATCAAACACACGCCCACATTCCTCAGCCCTGGGCCCAACACAAACACATTCCTCCATATATCTCAACTTCCTGAGCCCAGCACAAACACAAACACATTCCTCCATATATCTCAACTTTGGAAAAAACACCACATGGAGAGTCCCCTGATAAAGGTCATGAGTGTTTGAAAAAATAACTGAAACTCCCAGAAGGCGGGAACCAATCATAAACGGCCAAATCGCCTAGTTCAAATGTCAGCCAATCCCAAACCTGTATTGCATAAAATCCCCTGTGACTCTGTGCCTGTTTACTGCTGACTATATAACGCTGTCTCAGACCCAGCCGAGGGCTCTCGAACAGTTTTTGATCGGGAGTCCAGGTTCGAACTTGTATTAAAGATCCTTGCCGTTTGGCTTTGACTCTGGACTCTGGTGGTCTTCTTTGGGGAATTAAAGGACTGGGGCACAACACAGGGTCTATGTCCTGGGAGGAGGTGACAGTCCAAGCGGGACCTGGACGCCTGGACACCTGGGAACCCGGGTGTCTGGACACTTGGAGCCTGGACATCTGGACGCTAGGACACCTAGACACCCCCACAACGCCCCTTTCCCCAAGCCCAGGCTTCCCTGACTGGCCTTGTGTCCAGGGCCCACAAAGAGGAGGGGGTGGTGGTAAGAAGGAAGGCGTCGGAAGCTACCACTGAGGCATCGATGTGTGTTTGAGGCCTCAGAACCGTGTGCAGCCAAGAGTGTGGACCATGCAAAGACCAGCTGGCCAGGCCTGGTGCAGCTGAGGCGGCTTATCCCAGACTGCACCCCTGGGGAGTCCCCACCCACCTCGTGTGGCGCTTTCCCACGTGGCAACCCCAAAGCCAGCAGGTGCAGTGTTTGGGTCAGGCTGCCTGGGCAATGTCCACAGCTGGGGGCCTTGGACAAGGGACCTCTGATGCTCATTTGGACAGCGGCATCACGGTGGCAGCCTTGGGGCTGGTGGGATTACCCAGTGGGACAACTCAGGGGGCAACCTTTTTTTTTTTTTTTTGAGATGGAGTCTTGCTCTGTCACCCAGACTGGAGTGCAGTGGCGCAATCTCGGCTCACTGCAACCTCTGCCTCCCGGGTTCAAGCAATTCTGCTGCCTCAGCCTCCCCAGTAGCTGGGATTACAGGTGTGCACCACCACGCCTGGCTAATTTTTGTATTTTTAGTAGAGATGGGGTGTCACCATTGTTGGCCAGGCTGGTCTCTAACTCCTGACGTCAAGTGATCCACCCACCTCGGCCTCCCAAAGTGCTGGGATTACAGGTGTGAGTCACTGCGCCCAGTCAGGGGCCACCTTTCAACAGACGGGCCCCGGCGGCCATTCTCAGGCGGGACTGATCTGGTCCTGCTGCTGCCTTCACTGAGCGGCGCCTGGAGAACCAGGTGGCTCTGCACTCCCAGCCTGGCTGGGTCTACCCTGGAGTCTGGGGCTTGTGACGGTGTCCCTGTGTGTAGGTCTGCAGAACAAGGTGGTGCAGGAAGGCTGGGCCCTGGGTCCCACTGACCAAAGCTCTGGAACTTCCTTCTCCATGTTGGATGCAGGCTCGGGCTGGAGCTCTGTGATGCACCAGCACCCTGCTGGGGGTGGGCGGAGAGTACAGAGCCCCAAGGTCCAGGGGCAGCTCTGCTCTCTCTGCCCAGTGGGCCCATGGCAGCCTTAGCGGGGAGGCAGGGTACAGAGGGGTGGCAGAGGACCCTTGCCAGAGCTCAGGGTCCCTCGTGCCCCCAGGCCTTCTCTGTGGAGACCGGGAGGCTTGGAGGTCCTGGGGCAGCTGCAGGCCCTTTCTGGGCTGGCTCTTCACATACACAGATGTGCCCTGGAGCTCCCCGGCCATGATCTGCCTTCACAGAAACCCCGGGGGGCCAGACAGGAAGGCTCCAGAGAAACGGGCTGTCCGGCTGTCAAGGAGCTCACATCCAGATGGGGTCCCTCGGCAGACTTGGCGAGGACATACAGAACGCAAAATAAATGCCCAGAGGGTGTGTCTTATGGCCCACAGCACGGGCCTGGTGGATCTTGGTCAGCCTTTCTTTGACCCCAGTAGTGGGGCGCCAGTGCCTCCTCATGGCTGGCCCTGCTCCTGGTCACTGCTGGGAGCCGATGATCCCCTCTCATTCTCCCAGGCACCCCCTGAGAGAGACTTGTGTGAGTCCTATTTTCTTCTTTCTTTCTTTTTTTGAGATAGGGTCTCAGTCTGTTGTCTAGGCTGTGGTGGGATCAGTGCTTAATGCTGCCCCAACCTCCTGGGCTCAAGCAGTCCTCCCGCCTCAGCCTCTGGAATAGCTGGAACTACAGGTACGTGCCACCACACCCAGGCAATTTTTTGTTTTTATTTTGTAGAGTGGGGGGTCTCATTATGTTGCCCAAGCTGGACTTGAACTTCTAACCTCAAGCAATCCTCCTGCCTCGGTCTCTCAAAATGCTGGGATAACAGGCATGTACCACCGTGCCTGGCTTAGTCTGATCTTTTTTTTTTTTGAGACAGTCTCACTCTGTCGCCCAGGCTGGAGTGCAATGGCGCAAACTCAGCTCACTGCAACCTCTGCCGCCCAGGTTCAAGTGATTATCTTGCCTCAGCCTCCTGAGTAGTTGGGATTACAGGCACCTGCCACTGCGCCTGGCTAATTTTTGTATTTTTAGTAGAGACAAGGTTTCACCATCTTGGCCAGGCTGGTTTTGCACTCCTGACCTCATGATCTGCCTGCTTTGGCCTCCCACAGTGCTGGGATTACAGGCGTGAGCCACCTCTCTCAGCCAAGTCTGATTTTCTTTTTTTTTTTTTTTTTTTTTTTTTTTGAGGCGGAGTCTCGCTCTGCCGCCCAGGCTGGAGTGCAGTGGCCGGATCTCAGCTCACTGCAAGCTCCGCCTCCCGGGTTCACGCCATTCTCCTGCCTCAGCCTCCCAAGTAGCTGGGACTACAGGCGCCCGCCATCTCGCCCGGCTAGTTTTTTGTATTTTTTAGTAGAGACGGGGTTTCACCATGTTAGCCAGGATGGTCTCGATCTGCTGACCTCGTGATCCACCCGTCTCGGCCTCCCAAAGTGCTGGGATTACAGGCTTGAGCCACCGCGCCCGGCCTCAAGTCTGATTTTCAAATGAGGCTCAGCAGGTCCTGGAGCTACCTGGTTGCCCACAGACACAGGCAGATCTGGGAGAAGGTGATTTCCTGTGGGGTCCTGGGACCTGTTGCAGACAGAGCCTCTAACCCTACTCCTGGTGGGGGCCTAGTCCTAGATACCTGGGGAAGTCGCTGAGCCTCAGTTCCTGGGCCCTTGGTCCCTGGCACCCCAGAGCCTGCCTGGCCTCTGACCCCTCAAGCCTCTCACGTTTTCCTTCTTTTTCTCAAGGCTCCTCTCCCATTTTCTAAACCTTCTCCTTCAAAACAACCCTCTCAAGCCTGGGTCCTAGAGCAAAGGTCCTCAGGGTCGGCCGGGCGCGGTGGCTCACGCCTGTAATCTCAACACTGTGGGAGGCCAAGGTAGGCAGATCACCTGAGGTCAGGAGTTTAAGAACAGCCTGCCCAACATGGTGAAACCCTGTCTTTACTAAAAATACAAAAATTAGCTGGGCGTGGTGGCAGGTGCCTGTAATCCCAGCTACTCGGGAGGCTGAGCAGTAGAATCGCTTAAACCCGGGAAGTGGAGGTTGTGGTGAGCCGAGATCGTGCCACTGCTCACCAGCCTGGTGACAGAGTGAGACTCCATCTAAAAAAAAAAAAAAAAAAAAAAAAAAAAAATCCTCAGGGTTCCCGGGAACCTACTGGAGCCAGGGGCAGCCACATCTGGATGGAAACCGCAGTGCCCTATGGGGTCAGGCACATGCTAGAGGCAGCCGGGTCCCAGAGGAGGAGGAAGGAGAGGAGGTGCTGGCCTCGGGGGCAGGGGTGTGGGGGACAGGGCTAAGCCGGCTGTCTCCACTAGAAGCAGGCAGCCCTTCCTGAAATGGACTTTGAGAGTCTGTGATATCACACTTAACGTCACTGCCTGCCGGAGTCAGGAACCGGCCCAGAGTGTCATCCATCCCCTTCGCTTCAAGCCTGACTCAGAAGGTGGAATTGTGCCCCCCAAATATGTCCAAGTCCTGACGCCCTCATACCTGTGAATGTGACCTTATTTAGAAATAGGGTTGACCGGGTGCGGCAGCTCACACCTGTAATCCCAGCACTTTGGGAGGCCGAGGCAGGCGGATCACCTGAGGTTGGGAGTTTGAGACCAGCCTGACCAACATGGAGAAACCCCCTCTCTACTAAAAATACAAAAAATTAGCTGGGCGTGGTGGCACATGCCTGTAATCCCAGCTACTCGGGCTGAGGTAGGAGAATCACTTGAACCCGGGAGGCAGAGGTTGCGGTGAGCTGAGATCATGCCATTGCACTCCAGCCTGGACAACAGGAGCAAAACTCCATCTCAAAAAAAAAAAAAGAAAAGAAAAGAAATATGGTATTTGCAGCTGTAATCAAGCTAAGATGAGGTCAGACTGGAGTAGAGTGGGCCCTAATCCAGTGCCTGGTGTCCTTCTAAGAGTGAGACACTGAGGCCGGGTGCGGTGGCTCCTTTGGGAGGCCGAGGTGGGTGGATCACGAGGTCAAGAGATCGAGACCATCCTGGCCAACATGGTGAAACCCCGTCTCTACTAAAAATACAAAAATTAGCTGGGCGTGATGGCGTGCACCTGTAGTACCAGTTACTTGCGGGGCTGAGGCAGGAGAATCACTTGAACCCTGGAGGCGGAGATTGTGATTGGCTGAGATCGTGCCACTGCACTCCAGCCTGGGCGACAGAGCAAGGCTCCATCTCAAAAAATATAAATAAATAAATAAATAAATAAGTGAGACACTGAGCCAGTCCCAATGCCAATGAGCTGTGCACTTAAAAATGGTTAAAATGGTAAACTATATATATAGCTACAATTTAAAAAATAACCACATAAAATTTTGGCCGGGCGCGGTGGCTCAAGCCTGTAATCCCAGCACTTTGGGAGGCTGAGACGGGCGGATCACAAGGTCAGGAGATTAAGACCATCCTGGCTAACACGGTGAAACCCCGTCTTTACTAAAAAAATACAAAAAACTAGCCGGGCGAGGTGGCAGGCGCCTGTAGTCCCAGCTACTCGGGAGGCTGAGGCAGGAGAATGGCGTGAACCTGGGAGGCGGAGCTTGCAGTGAGCTGAGATCCAGCCACTGCACTCCAGCCCGGGAGACAGAGCAAGACTCCGTCTCAAAAAAAAAAAAAAAGAAAGAAAAGAAAAATTTTAGGAGCCTGAAGTTGTGGGACGTGTACACAGTGAGGGACCGCACCACCCGCCAGCAGCTTTCATCTGTCAACTCCTAGTGAGACAAACACACACCCATCAAAAAAAGTAAAAATTGCAAATGGTTCTGATTTCGAGGGTAAGTGCTAGTTTGCTTGCAGGGCATTTGAGTATATGACGCCAAATGGACAAATTCAAACCCGGGCGTTGTTAGCAGGCAAGTTACTGAAATACTTCGTTCAGTTTCGCCCACCTGACAATATACAATTTTAGAAAGAATATACAAAAAAAGAGTGAGGCAGAGAAAGATTAGAGACCGCCTGAAGCTGGGACAGAGGCTGCGACAGGCCTCCCTGCAGACCCCCGGAAGGATTCACACCAACACAGGTCGGTGGCCAGCTTCTGGCTTCTCAGCCCATAAGAAAAGAACTTCCTGCCATTGAAGCGCCCAGTCTGTGGCCATTTGTTGCATAACCAAGGACACCAAGGCCCAGACCCAGCTATGTATGCGCCCTGGGGAAGCAGAGGGTGAGGGGCACTCTCTGCTCCCAGGGTCAGTGCTTGGCGGGGTCTCCCAGGAGCAGGTGGGACAGGGCTCCTCCCTCCTCCAGGGCAGGTTGGGAGGCCTCAGGGAGCTCCACCTGCCAGGAATGTCCATGGGCCCAGGAAGCACAGGGTGGGGTTCCTGAAAGCTCTGGATGCTGCGGCTGGAGAAAACAGGCTGTTCCAGGGAGGGGCCCTGGGACTGCAGCCACACACGGGCTTGGGAGGATCTGGCCTGTGCCTGGGCACTTAGCCTGAGTGTCGGGGGGACCAGGGCCTGTGCAGGTCACGTGGCCTCCGCGGCGTCAGCTCCAAGGGACACCACTCGGCCTCTTAGTCAACCCGGGGACGACTCCTTCCTGGTGGGACCTCCCTTCTTGAGGCTTCCAGGAGACATTCTTGTGTCTCTGGTCTCTGCTTCCCGGCCCCTCCTCCCTCCTGAAGCTCCATCCTGTGTCCAGTGTCCCTGAGATGACCTCATCCACACCGGTTTCCCATTCTGTGCTCTGCAGCAGGCTCCGGAGTCCATATCTCCAAGCCAAGTAGGCGTCCCTCACATGCTCCTGCTCGAACCGGCCGCCTGACTACTTTTTTGAGCCCGGCAGACGGCCACACAGAGCCCTGAGTTGCCATGGAATCTGTTGGCCCTCTGGCACCCAGCTCAGTGAGAGCCCCCCCACCCCAGGAGCACAGGCCCGTGGCTGTGTCCCCCACACCCACATGAACACCCACAACAGATCTGGGGCATCTTCAAAATTCAGGCAATGTCCAGCTTGGGCCTTCCCAGCCAGTCGGCTCTCTCCCCGACCCAGCACCGTTACCTCTTCCCTGGCCCTGCATCGCCTCCACTGGGACCCCCTCTGGTTCCCTCCCTGTAAGCAGCCCAGGCTCCAAGAACTCCACGGGCCCCCCAAGGCACAGTCGCGGAGCCAAAGTCTTCCCCTCGGCCTTCCAAGACCTCTGGAATCCAGCCACCGGCTTGAACCCTCTGACCTCATCTCTTCTCCCCTCCCCATTTCCTGCCCCACTGAAGGCCCAGCTGCCTCCTTTCCTTCCTGGAAGCCCCAGGGCCTTTGTGCCTTCCAGTCCCCTAATCAGAAATGCCCCCCAGCTGTATGCCTCCTCCTTGCCTGCAGTACTGTGCTCCAAGGTCACCTTGGCTGCCCCGTTGAACACTGCAGCCCCCATGCAGCCCCTTGAGCAGCTATGCACACTCTCGACAACGTAGGCGCCAGCGCTTGGCTCCGTGCCATGTCCCAGCTCCTGTGCACCCACACTGGCCCTATGTGCCCATGTGGTGACTGAACCAGGCAGCCGGCTGACCCATGGGGTGCCCCTTCCCTGAGAGCTGCTTCCTTCCTCATCCACAGGGTACTCAGAGACGGGCCCCAGGCTGGGCCTCTGTCTGGAGCGCCTGGGATGACTGCAGAGGCTGCTGTCAAGGTAGCTGTGCTCCATGGCCAGGACAAGCAAGTTGACCTGGGGCCCAGGACACTACGATGAACTCTCTGGCCCCACAGCCCGGCCCTGAGCCTCCTCTACTGAAGCCAGCGGGAGCCTGGATGATTGGCGCAGGAACAAGCAAAGAGACCCTGGACCAGAGGGCGGGTCCAGAAAGCGGCCCCTCCCCTATGCCAATTGATAACAAAGGCCTCTGCAGAGCAGGGGGCAGAGGTGGCCTTTCCCTGCCAGGTACCCAGTATCGGTTGGACATTGACAGAAGAAAGTGACCCCATCCCCACAATTAATTTAAAATGAGTCATACAGCAGGCTAGGCACAGTGGCTCACACCTGTAATCCCAGCACTTTGGGAGGCCGAGGCAGGCAGATCACTTCAAGCCAGGAGTTCAAGACCAGCCTGGCCAACATGGTGAAACCCTGTCTCTACTAAAAATACAAAAATTAGCTGGGCGTGGTGGCACACTCCTGTAATCCCAGCTACTCGGGAGACTGAAGCACAAGAATCATTTGAACCTGGGAGGCAGAGGTTGTGGTGAGCTGAAATTGTACCACCACACTCCAGCCTGGGTGACAGAGCGAGACTTTATCTCAAAATATAATAATAAAAAATGAAATAAAATAAGACGTAGAACAAAGTGTGAAAAATAAGCCCCAAAACTTCTAGAATAAAACATAGCAAAATCTCTTCAAGACACTGTGGTCAGGCCAGACGCAGTGGCTCACACCTGTAATCCCAGCACTTTGGGAGGCCGAGGTGGGTGGATCACCTGAGGTCAGGAGTTCGAGACCAGCCGGGCCAACATGGTGAAACCCTGTCCCTACTAAAAATATAAAAATTAGCTAGGTATGGTGGCAGGCACCTGAAATCCCTCCTATTCGGAAGGCTGAGGCAGGAGAATCACTGGAATCCAGGAGGTGGAAGTTGCAGTGAGCTGAGATCACGCCACTGCACTCCGACCTGGGTGACAAAGCCAGACTCCATCTCAAAAGAAAAAAGAAGACACTGTGGTTAGCAAAGATTTCTAAGATAGAACACAAAGGGACTTGCCATAAAAGACTGGACTTCTGGCCGGGTACCGTGGCTCAAGCCTGTAATCCCAGCACTTTGGGAGGCCAAGACGGGCGGATCACAAGGTCAAGAGATGGAGACCATCCTGGCTAACACTGTGAAACCCCGTCTCTACTAAAAAATACAAAAAACTAGCCGGGCGGGGTGGCGGGCGCCTGTAGTCCCAGCTACTCGGGAGGCTGAGGCAGGAGAACTGCGTGAACCCGGGAGGCGGAGCTTGCAGTGAGCTGAGATCCGGCCACAGTACTCCAGCCTGGGCAACAGAGCGAGACTCCGCCTCAAAAAAAAAAAAAAAAGACTGGACTTCCTTAAAATCAACCACTTCAAGACACCATCAAGAGAGTGAAAAGGTAAGTTGCAGACGAATGCGCTGTTCGCCTCAGTGTGTCTCCATAGATTCTGGACCAAAGTCTTCTGCCCAGATATATCAAGAACTCCTACAAACTGATAAGAAAAAGATAAACAAACCAGTTTTTTAAATGGGCAATACACTTGAACAGGCACTTCACAGACCTGAAGCACATTGAAAGGGCTAAATGCAGTGAAAAAGTGGTCAGCCTCATTAGTCACCAGGGAAATAAGCATTTAAACCACAATGAGATGCCACTTCATACCTTCACAAAGGCTAAAATTACGGACTGACTATTCTTTCTTTCTTTATTTATTTTGGAGACAGAGTCTTGCTCTGTTGCCCAGACTGGAGTGCGGTGGTACGATCTTGGCTCACTGCAACCTCTGCCTCCTGGGTTCAAACTATTCTCCTGCCTCAGCCTCCCAAGTATCTGGAATTACAGGCATGCACCACTATACAAGGCTAATTTTACATTTTTAGTAGAGATGGGGTTTTACCACGTTGGCCAGGTTGGTTTTGAACTCTTGATCTCAGATGATCCACCCGCCATGGCCTCCCAAAGTGCTGGGGTTACAGGTTTCAGCCACTGCGCCTGGCCAAAGACTGCCTATTCTAAATGTTGGTGAGGATGTGGAACAACCACAGGTCTCCTCTCCTTCCAGTGGGAGTTTAACGTGGCACAACCTCCTGAAAACCATTTGGTGACTCTGTGAATTCCTATGCCTTCCCTAGGACCCCGTAATTCCACTCCTAGATGGAGTTAACCTGTGATGGTTAATTTTCTGTGTCTACTTGTCTGGGGCACGGGGTGCCCAGATGTTTGCTCAGCACAATTTGGTATCACCCTCTGGGGTCTCCAGGGTGCCAACTGTGGCTCTCGGGGCTTGTCAGCCTCCATCACCACAAGAGCAGATTCCTTCTCATCGATCTCTTTCTCCAGATACAGAGACGGGTGTGTCTCCTGTTGGCTCTGGTTCTTTGGAGAACCCCGGCTAATACACACCCAAGATGGAGAAAGGCTTCTATGACCAAGGGACACAAACAAGAACCTACCGAGCAGAGTTCCTCATCACAGCCCTTGTGCGTTTTTTTTTTTTTTTTTTTTTTTTGAGACGGAGTCTCGTTCTGTCGCCCGGGCTGGAGTGCAGTCGCCGGATCTCAGCTCACTGCAAGCTCCGCCTCCCGGGTTTACACCATTCTCCTGCCTCAGCCTCCCGAGTAGCTGGGACTACAGGCGCCGCCACCTCGCCCGGCTAGTTTTTTGTATTTTTTAGTAGAGACGGGGTTTCACCATGTTAGCCAGGATAGTCTCGATCTCCTGACCTCGTGATCCGCCCGCCTCGGCCTCCCAAAGTGCTGGGATTACAGGCTTGAGCCACCGCGCAGGCCCTTGTGCGTTTCTTTAGGGATACTGTAACAAAGTTCCCCAATTGGGCAGCTTAAAGCAACACCAGCGCATTCTCTCACAGTCTGGGAAACCCAGGCCTGGAATCAAGGCATGGGCAGGATTGGCTCCTGAAAGCTCTGAGGGAAAATCCTTCCGGCACCTCTCCCCAGCTTCTGGGGGCTGCAGCAACGCCCCCATGTATCTGTGTCTAGACTCCCTCCGCCTCGATCTTCTTATTTTTTTTTTTTTTTTTTTTTTTTGAGACGGAGTCTCGCTCTGTCGCCCAGGCTGGAGTGCAGTGGCCGGATCTCAGCTCACTGCAAGCTCTGCCTCCCAGGTTTACGCCATTCTCCTGCCTCAGCCTCCCGAGTAGCTGGGACTACAGGCGCCCGCCACCTCGCCCGGCTAGTTTTTTGTATTTTTTAGTAGAGACGGGGTTTCACCATGTTAGCCAGGATGGTCTCGATCTCCTGACCTCGTGATCCGCCCGTCTCGGCCTCCCAAAGTGCTGGGATTACAGGCTTGAGCCACGGCGCCCGCCTCCGCCTCGATCTTCTAAGGACACCTGTCATTGGATTTAGGACCCACCCAACTCCAAGATAATCTCAGCTCAATGTCATTAATGAATGACATTTACAAAGATTATTTTTCCAAAGAAGGTTCCTTTCATAGGATCTGGGTGGACACATCTTTTGGGTGCCACCATTCAACAAGCCCCAGACCAGAAATAACCGAAATGTTCATCAGTGGGAGGCTGGGTCAGTGTGCGGTGGTTTATTCCTACAATGGAATACAATTCAGCAACCAAGAGGAACTGCTGATGCACGCGGCGACTCAGATGAATCTCCCAGGCATGGCGCTGAACTCGAGCAGTAAGACAGGACTAAGGCCTGAGGAAGGTGAAGTGACACACGTGAGCTGGCTCAGTATTTGTTTGTTTGGTTTTTTCCAGACGGAGTTTCGTTCTTGTTGCCCAGGCTGAAGTGCAATGGCGTGGTCTCAGCTCACTGCAACCTCCACCTCCCTGGTTCAAGCAACACTTCTGCCTTGGCCACCCACGTGGCTGGGATTACAGGTACTCGCTACCACATCCAGCTAATTTTTTGTATTTTTAGTAGAGATGGGGTTTCTCCATGTTGGTCAGGCTGGTCTCAAACTCCTGACCTCAGGTGATCCACCCGCCTTGGCCTCCCAAAGTACTGGGATTATAAGTGTGAGCCACTGCACTGGGCTCGGGCCTTTTTTTTTTTTTTTTTGAGACGGAGTCTTGCTCTTTCGCCCGGGCTGGAGTGCAGTGGCCGGATCTCAGCTCACTGCAAGCTCCGCCTCCCGGGTTTTACGCCATTCTCCTGCCTCAGCCTCCCGAGTAGCTGGGACTACAGGCGCCCGCCACCTCGCCCGGCTAGTTTTTTGTATTTTTAGTAGAGACGGGGTTTCACCGTGTTAGCCAGGATGGTCTCGATCTCCTGACCTCGTGATCCGCCCGTCTCGGCCTCCCAAAGTGCTGGGATTACAGGCTTGAGCCACCGCGCCCGGCCGGGCCTTTTTTTAAAAAAAGTTTGCTCTGTCACCCAGGCTGGAGTGCAGGTGGCATGATCTCAGCTCACTGCAGCCTCCACCTCCCGGGTTCAAGAAATTTTCCCACCTCAGCCTCCCGAGTAGCTGGGATTACAGGCACCCACCACCATGCCTGACTAATTTTTGTATTTTTAGTAGAGACAGGGTTTCACCATGTTGGCCAGGCTGATCTCGAACTCCTGATCCCAGGTGATCCACCCGCCTCGGCTTCCCAAAGTACTGGGATTACATGTGTGAGCCACCGCGCCCGGCTGAGACTCTTTTGATGTCAGAAAAAATGCCGAATGCCAGAATCTGGGCTCACGGTGTGTGGGCGGCTCCACATGGGGTTTGGCACGTATGTTGAGGGGTCTGCCTTGGCCCCTCCCTTCCTGGGCCCAAGCAGATGGGGTAGCAGGCGGGGAGGGGCCTCAGTTGTCCGGGTGGGCCTTCTGGCCCACCCTACTCTCCCCACACACAGGATGGGGTGTCCTGCTGGGTGACGGAGCCTCAGGGTTCCCATGCAATCTGAACGCTGGAGCTTGGGTCTCCTCCCCAGGGTGCAACAGGCCTCACATCACAGGGCATCCCCACCCTACCTCCCCCTCAACCCACTCAGTCAGGCCAGGCTCTGCCTAGGCCCCTTGGGGCTGCAGTTTCTCAGGAAACAGCACTGCCCAGAGCGCCTCCCCCACAGCAGCCACTGCCCACCCCACCCTGGGCATCACTCCTTGCGGCCTGACAGGTGCATGCCGGTGGCAGCATGGCAGCAGGCTCCCTGCGCCGTGTGCTTCCTGCCAGGGAACTCTTTGGCCTCCTGCTGGCATCACACATCCCTGACCCTCCCTGAGGGTCCTCCCAGGTTTCTCAGGCCTGGGGCAGGGGGCAGAGCAGCAGGAGACAGAAGTGGTGATCCACCAGGCAAGGGGCTGGGCTGGCGAAGGCACCTCCTGGGATCCCTGGCCAGGCTGGGGCCAGGAATGGGAGAGGCTCAGGGCGGGTGCTGGGGCAGAGCCCGGGATCTGGAGGAGAAGCAGGTGGGGAGAGAGCAGAGCCCCACTGAAGGGAGCCACAGTGAGCCCCAGGCACAGATGGGACAGGCCTCGAGTCCTCTTTGGCCAGGAGACTTCCAGGATGAATGATGAGAATGCAGGGGTGGGCCGCCAGGAGCCTGAGGAGCTCGTCCACACCTGCCAGGCACCGTCTGTACGAGAGGCCAGCTTCCAGCATGGTTGAGGTCCCAGGTCCCTCCAGCGCCCAGCAATGCCTGGGTCCCAGACAGCACAGGTTGCTGCCTCCTTCTCACCAGCAGGACCTGCTGAGCATCTGAGCTGCCTGGGGTGTCACAGGTGAGCCAGCAGTGACAGGTGGGAGGTGATGTGTCATGGGTGAGCTAGTGGTGGCGGGTGGGAGGTGCTGAGCCAGTCCTGGGTGACATATGGGTGGATGGGAGATGTCCCACGCCACACTTTGTTTTTTTTGTGGGTTTTTTTTTTTTTTTTTTGAGACGGAGTCTCGCTCTGTCACCCAGGCTGGAGTACAGTGGCCGGATCTCAGCTCACTGCAAGCTCCGCTTCCCGGGCTCACACCATTCTCCTGCCTCAGCCTCCCGAGTAGCTGGGACTACAAGCGCCCGCCACCTCGCCCAGCTCGTTTTTTGTAGTTTTTAGTAGAGACGGGATTTTACCGTGTTAGCCAGGATGGTCTTGATCTCCTGACCTCGTGATCCGCCCGTCTCGGCCTCCCAAAGTGCTGGGATTACAGGCTTGAGCCACCACACCCGGCCTTTTTTTTTTTTTTTTTTTTTGAGATGGAGTCTTGCTGTGTTATCCAGGCTGGAGTGCAGTGGCAAGATCTCGGCTCACTGCAAACTCCGCCTCCTGGGTTCACATCATTCTCCTGCCTCAGCCTCCTGAGAAGCTGGGACTACAGGTGCCCACCACCATGCCCCGATAATTTTTTGTATTTTTAGTAGAGACGGGGTTTCACCGTGTTAGCCAGGATGGTCTCCATCTCCTGACCTTGTGATCCGCCCGCCTCGGCCTCCCAGAGGGCTGGGATTACAGGCATGAGCCACCGCACCCAGCCCCAGGCCACACTTTGAAAAGGACAAATGGACCGGGATGCTGCCCTCGAGCTCATAATGTGCACCTGGCTGTGCCTCCGTTCCCCAACCCCCCGCTCCCCCCCAGATCCCCCCTGCTCCCGGGTCCCCACCCCCTGCCCCCACCCCGTGCAAGCCTCAGGGGTGGGGGCTGTGCCTGCAGGAGCAGAGCCAGAACAACTGGCAGAGACCAAACCTGGTCATCCCTCACAGGCTGTGTGGCCATGGGCAAGTCACTCTACCTCTCTGGGTCCCGGTCTCCACATTTTCAGAGTAGGGGCAGTTTCTCTGTGCCCTGAAAGTGGCTGGGAGTCTAGGTCAGGTGACAGCTCAGGGCAAGTTCTCAAGGGCCCCAGAAGCATGTAGGGTGCAGGGGAGGCTCCAGGATCCCCAGTTTCCCACTTTTAAATGAGGTGACTCGAGACCCTCTGAGATGAAGGGACCCTGGACATTGATCATTTTGACCTCCCATCTCTAGGAGCATGTCCAGAGTCTGCCATTCCTTCCAGAAAGGAAAAAGGAGAGCTCACGCCAAGGTCTCCCTTGTTTAGCCAGGGAGGTGGGAGTGGGGTCGAGGGGCAGCCAGGAAACATGAGCACATTCGTCATGGAGGGCAGGGGCTGCACGGGTGGCCGGGCAAGGCGAGTCCATGGTCAGCACCAGCGGCAAACTGTCCTCTCCCTGTGCCTCAGTTCCCTTCTCTGTAAAACAGGAGAACTCTGCACCCCCCGCCCCCATGCCGAAGTGTGGGGCAAAGCTGCGAAGGTGCTGGTGCCCGGTCACCCTCAGTCAAGGCCGCCAGAAGCCCTCGGTGAGTGGGCGTGGCCCCACAGGGATGTAGGGGATGAGGCAGAACCCAAGGCTCCCGGAGTTCCCGGTCCATGCTCCCCTGCACGCAGGCCCACCCGCCACCCTTTCCAGAGAGAAAAAGAAATTTGTCTAAAGCCTGTCAGAACGGCCCCAGACTCCACACTGGTGACGTCTGCATCCCCCCCGGGCACCGGTGTGGCCTCAGTCCTTCCTCCCAGCCAGTTCACACCGCCCTTGCTCCCTGCCCACCCCCAGGTCCTGGTCCTTCTGCCACAGGCTGGTAGGTGCCCAACAGCCCAATGGCAGCTCAGACGGAGACTGGGGTCCTGGATCTGCTGGGGGGAAAGTCACAGCCACACCCTCCACCGGGCTGGGGACAGCTGCCCATAGGCCAGGCCAGTGATGGGATTATGTCTGGGGCCACCCGACAAAGGACCACAAATGGGGCAGCTGCAGACAACAGAAGTTTATTCTCTCCCTGTCCTGGTGGCTGGAACCAAAATCAAGCTGTCGGCAGGACCGTCCTCTGTCCGCAGGCTGCAGGGGAGGTTCCTTCTGCCTCTTCTGGCGTTTGGTGGCCCCAGGCGTCCCGTGGCCTTGGCCGTGTCACTCCCGTCTCTGCCTCGTCTTCGTGTGGCCTCTCTCACCTCCCTCAAATCTTCCCTGACCTCTATCTTCTAAGGGCCTTTGTCTCTGGACAAAGACCCTTTTCCCAAATAAGCCTGTTGTGTTCACAGGCTCCAGGTGGACCCATCATCTGGGGGCCCACCGCAGTGCAGCTCCTACACTGCTTCAGAGTCGGGGACAGGGCCACTCATGGTCACGAGGCCACAAATGGGTGTGGGGCCTGAGAGCAGCAGGCGGGTCACCCAACACCAGACAGGAGCAAGCCCAGGCAGGGGCGGCCGAGAGAGCCGGGAGGGTGATCGGGTGAGGCGCCTGCCCTCGGAGGAAGAGACGGGACAGGGCACACGGTGGGGCCTCACCCGCAGCCTCTGGTTCTCCCCGTGCCTTGGGGCCACCCCCACTCCATCCTGTTCCTTCACTCCCCTGTTGGAGAGGGTTTTCCCACAATGGCCTGGACATGGAGGGCTCGGGAGGTGGGTGACCTGCCCAGTGTGCCCAGCAGAAACTGGCCGACTTGGGCCCAGGTCCGTGTGAGTCCTGGGCCCCGCCGCCTCCTGAGACCAAGGAGCATTTCCCTCTCTGGCGATGGGCACGGGAGTTCCTGCCCTGCACTTCTAGCAGGATGGCGACTGTCCGGCGGGCCCCGAGAGGAGGCAGCTGCTGTACCCTCTGCACTGGCTCTCAGGGATGGCTGGGCTGTTAGGCCCGAGCTAGACCTGGGGCCGCCGTGTGGAGAGGAGGTGGCCCCAGGAGCCCACTGTCTTGGATGTGGGCCAGCCCCATGCCTGTGCCTGTCCCCATCACACACCAGGCAGGCCCCACTAGCGCCCACACCCTCCCCAGGGCGCTCCATGGCCCCTCGTCTGGTCCCCACCCATGTGTGAGCTCCTCACAGCTCCAAGGGGCCACCCAGCATCCCTGGGGCCCAAGCCCTTGGAGGATGCGGTCTGCGAGGGTGGGACAGACACCTCTTCCCCAGGCCTGCCTCTGATGTGTCACCCAAACCTTTAAACTTTGCACCTCAGGTTTATATACTTATTTATTTATATTTTTTTGAGACAGACTGGCTCTGTTGCCCAGACTGCAGGGCAGTGGTGTGATCTCGCCTCACTGCAACCTCTGCCTCCCAGGTTCGTGATTTTCCTGCCTCAGCCTCCCGAGTAGCTGGGATTACAGGGGCGCACCACCACACTAATTTTTGTTTTTTTAGTAGACATGGGGTTTCACTATGTTGGTCAGGCTGGTCTCGAACTCCTGAGCTCAAGTGATCCACCTGCCTCAGCCTCCCAAAGTGCTAGGGTTACAGGCATCAGCCAACGCTCCTGGCGGGACCTCAGGTCTATAATCATCTAAATCACCCAACAGGGGGAGGCAGCAAGACCTGGGCAGCCAGGGCCAGGCAGGAGGGCCATCCGCCTGTCCCCTCCCCACCCCCAGCTCTCCCAGGCACTAGAGCCTGGGGCAGCCCCTCCCCCAGGGCCCCACCCTCAGCCTCCTGTGCGGGTGAGGAGGAGCAGGCAGCCTCACTGGAGCCCAGATGACCAAGCTGAGGCGCTCCCCTGCCCCACCCCACCTGCATTTGAGGGGTGGGCTCTGTTTGTGGCCATGGGGGAGGACAGACCCCCACACTCCACAAAGCCCTCCCCTTGGCTGCTCGGGCGTCTGGGCCAATTCTGGTTGTCCTGAACCAGAGGCCACCAGTGGCCCCTGTGGAGGCTCAGAACCAAAATCCCACATTCTTGGAGGCTCTTGGGGTCCTCAGGGTTGAGTAGTGCAGCAGCGTGCAGGCTGGGAGGGAAGCCTGGGATCAAATCCTGCCTCCCCTTCTTCCTGTTGGGTGGCCTTGATGGGGAGTGAGGGGGTCCTGGTGACTGAGCCTCGGTGTCCTCGTGTGTCCTGGGCTCAGAGAAGTCCCTTCTGGAGGCAGGAGGGTCCCTTCCTTGTGGTCAGGGCAGGGAGGAAATGCACCCCAAGGAAGGATGGCAGCGCCCACTGCACCCGTTTCTTCTTCCCCCCACTCCGGGCTCCTCCTCTGATTCTGTGTTGGGGACTCTTTTCTGCCCCTCAGAATCTGAGGCTTCTAGGCCTGCGCTGTTCATACCTTGACCCCACCCCAGCCCCCATGTTCACAAGCCCATGTCCGCCGGAGCCGCTTGTCACATACGACCCTCTCCTAGAAGTCCCTGGGCTCCACTCGCCCCCACAGGGTTTCCAGCCGCTTGCAGGCCCAGGGTCCTAGGACGGGTGCAGGGAGGCGAAGTGGCCCCCAGCCCACAGACCCACACCATGCAGAAAATTTGGCAAAACCCAGCTTCCCCTGAGTGAGGTGGCTGTCCCCGGGCAAGCTTGGTGAGGGCATTGTTGCCCCACTGTCCCTTGGCCTTGGCAGGGTGAGGTTATGGCGTGGGCAAGACTCAGGGGTGCAGAAATCAGAAAGGGAATCCAAAAGGGTGTCCAGCCCTGCCGAGCAGCCTCACCACCTGGTGGCTCATCACCCCCATGCTGGGCGATCCGCTCCCCCTCCAGGGCGGGGCTCCAAACCGCTCTGGGGGAGGCTGGCCTCAGCCCGGTGTCGGGGGACCTGGGCCCATGTGCATGGATGCTGCCAGGCACCCTGCCCCTCTGGCTCCTTGGGGCCCTGGGCCTCTCGCCGGCAGGAATGCCGTCTGTGCTGTCTGGCCAGGGCTCCCCTCACTGTGCACACTGGCGTTTTGGGGCGTGGGAAGGAGTTCAAGGCTGGTTTCTGTCTCCCTGTCAAGCCCTGACTGGAGTGCAATCAGAGGCTGGCCAGTGGCTCCCCGGGCACCTAGGGGAGGCTGTGGGCAAACTGAGACAGTCCAGAGCCTACAATCACTCCAGGAGCCTGTGGGGCACGGATGGGGCTAAGGGGGCCTGGTACCCTGTGGGTTCCCCAGCTGTGTGGCTGGGGACAGAGCCCACCTTGCAGCCTCTGATCTCTGGCAGGGGGAGGCTGGACATTTGTTTGGAATAGTGTTCATTGGTTTGCTTTGTTTTCTTTTTTTTGAGACGGAGTCCCTCTCTGTTGCCCAGGCTGGACTGCAGTGGCAAGATCTCGGCTCACTGCAACCTCCGCCTCCTGGGTTTGAGCAATTCTCGTGCCTCAGCCTCCCAAGTAGCTGGGACTGCAGGTGCCTACCACCACACCTGGCTAATTTTTGTATTCTTAGTAGAGACAGGGTTTCACCAAGTTGGCCAGGCTGGTCTTGGGACTCCTGGCCTCAGGTGATCCACCCGCTTCAGCCTCCCAAAGTGCTGGGATTACAGGTGTGAACCACCATGCCTGGCCTGTTTTGTTTTCTGATTACAATATGAATACATTTCAAAAGGGCAATTTGAAAAATATAGAAAATTCTAAAGAAGAGAATATAACCCACCCATCAACCCATCACACTATACCCAGGTGCACTACCTCCAGCTTCCAGGTCTCCCAACCTCGGCCGAGGGTCTCCATATACTTCTCCCCTCTGTAATGGGGTCGTCCTGCGGGGGCTGGGGCCTGCGTGGATGGATGCCCAGGGTGGGGGCTACCACCAAGACCTCCCCAGCAATGCGGTGCATGCTGGAACCAGACCAGGACCGGTGCGTACTCACCATGAGCTTCTGTTGCCATCTGGGCCTGGGTTGGGAGCAGGAATCTCTGGGGAAGGCCAAGTATATTTCGGAGTCATCAGGATCGGGACCACCCTCTCCCTCCCCCAGTGTCTGCAGCCATTTTCATAGGAAAAAAACTGGGTTTAAAAAAGCTGTTCCAGACCTCGAGACCTGAAACTGATTTCTACCCTTCCGTGTGGCCCTAAGGCTCCCAGGCACGAGGCACATAGCTCGGGAAAGACAGTGCCTCTGACACCCATTTAAGAGTTAACTAGGCCAAAAAGCAGCTCTGCACGCCCCTCCTGTTCAGAGGCCCACTGATCCCCTGGTCCCATGGTCACCACGGGGCATGGGTGCAGACAAAGCCGTGTTCATGGAAGCCCTGGGCCTGATGACAGTGGCACAAGGACCCCATTCTCTACTGTCCCCAGCTGCATCCCCTCCCCCAGCGGACCTGACATCAGAGACAGCGGGTCAGACATCCCGGGAGCTCCCACTCCCACCCCAGGGCGCAGGCTCAGCTGCTGGGGCTCAGGGAAATTCACAAGGGGGCCTGTGTCGGGGAGACAGGGGGTGGATGAGCTGCCTGGGTGGTGCAGACAGCTGCGGCTTGGCCCAGCAAGTCTTCAGTGGGAAGCTGCCTGCATTTTTACAACTGATTTTTGAACCTGAAAGTGGAGGTTCACATCCAGCCTGTTCAACGTAATCTTGTTGGTTTCAGTCCAACCTGACCTTTTGGAATCTGCTTTCCAGACTCTTGCCATATATTAGCAGTTCCTCCCGGCTGCAGGCTGCGATCTGCCTTGCTGGGGCCTCATCCCAGTGACAGAGAAACAGGCCAGCCGCGAGCTTTGGGAAGGGCTTCCCAGGGAGAGCTGGACCCTGACACACCTTTCTGTGGGTGCTGTGGCCAAGACGCCCAATGGCTGGTCATGAGGCCCATTTTGTTCTGCCCCTGGTCTACAAGGTAGAAGTTGGGACACATCATGTCTGCCCCAGCCATGAGTCTTAGGGTTGTCCGAAGCCCAAAAGCCAGCCAATCCTAGGACTAGTTTTCCAGAAGAATCCAGAGCCTATGCACCCAGGCCCCAGGTGTGAACAAGGGCATGTTATTTGTTCTCACAGTCTCCTGCTCATCCGTAAAATGGGCATGGCCACCATGCCCTCTATGTCCCAGGCTGTCTAGAGGGTTGAACAGGCAGGGTAGGATCCGGTACCCCCGCTGCCGACGATAACCACGCAGGCCAGAGAGGTGAGGAATGGAGTTGGCTCAGGCAGGGCAGGATTGGAGTTGGCTGAGGCCTGGCCCTCCCGTTCCCTCTCTGGGCTATGAACCAGGGTTCTGTTTGTCCCCTGGGGCTGTCTCCCTCAGGCCAGGGCTTCTTTATTCTCCCTGTTTAGCACCAGGGGCATGGGGATGGCAGCATCATTTCCCCAAGCAGCCCCCACAGGGCTCCCTGGATTCCTCTCTGAGAAACACATGCCCCGGCTCCGGTCATGGCTGTGTGTAACCCAGCACGACAGGACAAGTGCTACAAGACCAACGCCTGCAGGGCCGCAGCAAGTGCCCCAAGGGCGGAGGAGGGGGTAGGGGGTACGCCGGCGCCCGGCAGTGTCGCTGTCCCCGCGCCACCCCCCGGTGTGACCTTCCCTGACACGCGGACAAAGGCCAGCAGAGCAGGCGGCGCCTTTAAGGACTCGGCGCGGCGGGTTCGGTGCCAGGAGGCGCCGGGGGGCGGAGGGAGCGGGCGCTCGAGGCCAGAGGCGCGACCCCCGGCAGCCACCCAGGCGCGCCCCGCTCCTCTCTCGCTCTCTTCTCCCACTTGCGCCGGCCGGGGGCGGGGCGCGGCGGCGAGGGTGGGGGCTGGGCAGCCGGGGTCCTCCCTCCCCAGCTGTGCTGGAGGCAGCGGGGCGCTCCCCGGACCTGGGGCGCGGACGGAGGACCGAGGGCGCGTCGGAGCCTCATCCGGCTTGGGCCCTCCGAGCGGCAGCGACCCGGGTGCGGGGCCCCACTCTGCCTGGCCGCCCCGGGCACGTGGAACGGGAGCTGAGGTTGCGGCCGGCGAAGGGGTGCGGTCCGGGCGGGGGTCGCGCGCCCGAAGCACGCGGCCTGGGCTCTGGAATCCGGGAGAAGCCTCCGGCACGGGCTTCCGAGCGCACAAACTCGGGGACGCCCTTGCTCTGGTCCCTGGTTCCCTCCCCGAAAAGCGAGGGGGACGGGGCTGGAGGGAAAGGGATTCGGCTTCGCTCCGTTCTCGTCAATTTTCTGTTTAATGTTACTGGGCCCCACTGTGGGAGTAGGAAGCACGGCACCCGGGCCATAAATCTGCGGTGATGGCGCCTCCGGCCGCCTCCCCAGACGGAGGGACAGGGCCGACTCCGGAGCAGGTGGGGCCGCCGGGACTCGACCCCCACGGTGGGCGCTGCGCGGCTTCTCCCGACGCGGGTCCCGGGCGCGCTTGGCCGCCCCTCCTGCCGCATCCGCCCGCGCGCCCGGCCCCGCCGCGGGATTTCCAAAGGGCTTTTGTTCCGGGCTTGGATGTAGACGCTTTGATTTTTTACCACCCGCCTCAGACTTTTTGCTTGGAAAAGTCCTGCTATTAAAACAAAAACAAAAAACAATCAATTCCAGAGGGAAGAAAATGCCTCCAGTGTGTCTCTGCGCTTCCCCCGGGCCGAGGGCGGGCCGCGGGCGGTGGTCGGGGCTGCGTATTGCCCGGACCCCGGGTAGTGGAGGCGCAGAGACCTGGCCCTAATGGATTTCGCTCGGAAAGGCCCCGGCAGAAGTGGCCGGGAGAGCGGGCTGCTGCGCGGGTCTGGGCCCTGGCCCGGGGCAGGCTCCTCTGGCCTTCCTGCCTTGGCTGTTGGGAAAGGGATTTTTCGGGAGTCTCCCTTTCGGGGCACTTTCCCTGAAACTCTTCTCCCACCTGGGGAATTATCCCTGCAGCGAGTACTGATGCTTCATGAATTGAAGTAGAATACGTATTTGTGCAGGCCAGAAAAAAAATGAATCTATTGAATTATTTTTAATTTAATGGATCAACTGTCCCGTTAACAAAAGAGGTGGTGGCCGTATTTGGAGCAGGCGGAGGCAGCAGTCAGGTGGTCCAGGGGCTGGAGGTGAGGGCTCTGCCCCAGGCACACGCTGATCTGTGAGAACTCCAAATAACTTACTGGAGGGCTATAAATGCTGTAGGTAACCAGGCCAAGGACTCCAGTGCCCCCAGAAGTCGCAGGGGAGAGGCAGTCTGTCCCCTCTGGTCCAGCCCAGGGAGGGCCTGCAGCCTCCCAATGGGAGCCATGGCCAAGGGAGAGAAAAGTCTCCAGAGCTGGAGGGCAGGTGGGCGGTGGGGCTCATCTCAGGGGCGGGGCGTGGGGGTTTGTGGGCCAGGACCCACTAGAGGGCTGGGTCTGGGAGGTGCGGGGGGAGCCCAGGTCGATCTGGTGTGTGCCCTGCGGGATGCCCCGAGGCCTCCTGCTTGTGTTGGCAGCAACTGCCTTTGGGAGCCCTCAGCTGGGGCCACGATGCTGGCAGGGTGAGGCCTGGCAGGGTCTGGGGCTTTTGGAGGGTGGGGGCTAAGGGAACCCCTGGTGGAAGCTGGCTTCAGAGTTCCTGCCTGCCTTGAGGATGGGTGGGAAGGGGCCGGGCCCTGCCCTCCTGCTGCCTGGGTTCTGTAACTGATGCTCAGAGGACAAGGTGGGGTTGGGTGGGAGACCTAAATGCTCCATGGTCCTGTAGGTCACCGCTGGCCTGGCCCCGCCACCCAGCCTGTACCCCTCCACTAGGGCCCTCCCACCAATGTGAGAATAGGCATGGGGAAGTCTGGGCCACTGAGGCCCTCTGAGCCCCACTGTCCAGACACCCTGACAGCGATACGTGTAAACACAGCCAAACAGTGGAGAGCCAAATAGTGGAGACAGGCAGCCCTGACGCCCCCTTCACCTCTGCAGCCAGGCCTGGTCTGGCAGGGAGTGGAGGCAGGTGTCCTTGCAGGGAGGGCCTGAAGCCAGGCTCTGCTCTGGAGGATGCTCCCAGAAGGACCACATAAGCAGTGCCCTCATTTGGATTGGTCCTGCCTGAGCACTGTCCCCAAGCAGGGCAGTTTCAGCCACTAGGCCCTCCCAACCCCCATCTGTCTGATCTGGACTTTCTCTCCCGGGTCTGGCTTCCTGTCCCCGTTGTCCTCGTGGGCAGGAAGACTGAGGGCTGTTTGGGGTCAACCTCCTGCGGGGAAAACCAATTACTCTTTATTCCAGCAGATCCCCAAAGTGCATCCCTTGGCCCAGAGATTCTCAGAGAACCCTGCCCCTCCAGGCCCCCTCCAGGTCCACCCCCAGACTGGCTGCCTGTGGGGAAGGAGCCCGCCTTTAGGGAAGGCAGCCTGGCACAGTGGAGATTCCCAGGGCTCCTGGGCCTTTCTCCAGTCCTCCAGCCGCAGAGGAGGTGACAGTGACTAGGAGGCTGGAGGGGCAGCAGGACAATGGTGAGTGGAAGGGGGCTGGGAGGCTCCCTCCTCAGCATGGGGGTCCCTGGCAACTCCCACCTTCCTCGGTCCCCTCTAATAATTGCAGCAATCACACTGTCACTAATAAAAAGGCAGGGAAACCAGGCGGAGGGGCACTTCTGCCCTTTATGAAAATCACTTTAATTTAACCCAGATGGGTCTCCTTGATAACCTCATACAACAAGCACCCTGAATTATACTTTCCGTGCAAACACACTGGTTATATTTAGCCACAAATTACGACTCTGTGTTTAACAAGCAACTTTGAGAACGGGGAGGGGGCCGGGCAGCCTCCTGACCTGGTTGGACAAAACTGGCAACTGCAGCAATGGAGCCCCCTCACTGGAGGGGAGTCCAGAAAGTCGCGCCCCGGGCTGCTGAGTCCCTTTCCTCTGCTGCTCTGGTTTCTTTAAAAAACTTACAACCTCCTCCCGAGGTCTGTCGAGGAGACCAAGGCCTGCAGGTACAACCTGAGCCTCTCCCAGGATCCCTGGGACTTCTGCCTTCCCACATCCCCAACCTGGCTCCCTGCTTAGGCTGGAGCCGGGGACTCTCTGGGAGGGCCCAAGAAGGGACAGACAGCCTTGTGCGTCGGGCTGGGAGCTGTGTGTGCCTGGAAGACAATCTCCCACCCAGGCCTGGCCCCTGACAAGCCTTGCTCCTCCGTGGCCTGCCTCAGCCCCCATACCCTGGGCCTCAGCCCAGGCGCTGGGGACGAGGGTGCAGCGCTCCCTCCATGCAGCCCCCTCCCCTGCCACCTCATCCTCTGGGTCCTGATAAATAAAGGGGCTGTGATTGGAAGCTTTGTTTTCAGTGGGGGCAGCCCCCTTCGATTCGGAACCTTCGCCGTCCTCTCCCCTCCACAACAGTTCTGCTCCTAGGAAGGGTAAGCTCCCGAAGACAGAAGCTGTGGCAGAGAAAAGGCTGCCCCCCACCTCCAAGGCACAGACCCTGGGGCTTCCCAATCCTCCCCAGAGCCAGAGGTCACACTGCTGAGCAGGGGAGGTGAGCGGGGGGAACACATGGACCTTTCCTCCATACCCTCTTCCCTCCAGGCACCAGGAAAGGCCCTGATGGAAAGAACTCCCCCCAGTCTATAGCAGAGGGACTCCTACAGGCAGATGGGTGGGGTGGGGGGTCAGGGCCTCTTCTGGGAGGGAGTGGGATTGTTCCTAACCCCCCGCCCCAGCTGTCCTCCCGAACACTGATTCTGGGGTGGGGGTGAGCTGCTGCTGTCCTCTGGTGGAGGGGTCTCTGCTGTGAACCATTTTAGGCCCCCCACCTTGACCCCTGCCTACCCCTCCTGATGCCAGCCCCAGTCTCAGGCCTGGTCCCTGGACTTGTCCCCCTGTGCCTCTGGTGGGAAGAATTAAGAGTCAATTTTTGTCATCAAGAAATTGTTTCAAATTTGCCCTTTGACTAACAGCCCAGGGAACAATGGAGTGACACCCAACATAGGATTACTGGGGGTGCCGTGCTGCTGCTCTCTGGCCAAAGCAGGCATTTATTTGGAGCAATGGCTAATTCACAATTTCATGCAACTTGCCTGACACTCCCACCCCCTTATATTAAAAAATGATTATTTATGTGATTATTTCAGACAGAGCAGGATCTCAGTGGTTTGGGAGCCGGGAGACCTACATCTGCTGCCATTCTTGGGGAGCGTGGGGGTGGGAGAGGAGTGCTGGAGGGGGCTCCAGGGCTGGGCCCAGTTCTGGGGGAACAGGGGCCCCTAGGCTGGAAGGGAGAAGGTGGTTCTCGGGAGTGCTTCTGCATGTGTGATGTGCCTCTGCATGCATGTTTTGTGCATGTGGGAGTGTGACATGCTGCATGAGGCTCACCTGTCTGCCCATCTGTGCTGTGGGTTTGGGTGTATACGCTTCCAAGTGATTCACATGTTGGCACATGAGTGCGTACAGACAGATGTATGTGCACACCCTCAAGACTGTGCACAAGTGTGTGCGTGCATTCAAGTGTGATGTGTGAGCCGGCCTGCCAGGTGTAGAAACGCAGCTGGTTATGTGGGGTGGGGGTTTATCTTCTCCCTAGGCCAGAGGGCAAACCTGGAGTGGTGTCTGCCAGGCCCATGGCAGTAACCCCAGATCCTGCTGGAGAGGGATCAAGGTGGGGTTCACGGCCACTCCTGGCACTGTTCCAGGCCCCACTGGGTGTCCACAGGCCCAGCCTCACTTGCAGCCCACTCATCTGTAAAGCTGCAGGAACTTCGGAGACCTGGGCACTCCAGCATCAAGACTGACCTTGGGTTTATTATCCCCTCTCCTTTCTCCCTCCCCTGTCCCCTCCCTGGTCCTCTCCCCAGTGGAAGGCGAACCTGCAGATCCCCATACCATGTTCCTCTAAAATTAAAAACATTTGTTAGCTCTGGACAGCAGGAAGAGTAAAAAAGGAAACCAAGGAGGTTTCCTCCAAGCAGATCGCCAGCCTGAGCTCCCAGCGGCCCAAGTCTTCCAGGAGAACTCGGGAGCTTATTTTGGTATTGCCGGAGCTGCCCAGCGGCCAGGCGCCCGTGCTGGGCAGCTGCCAGCCCCTCTCCACCGAGTCCAGCAGACCCGTCTGCAGTTATTTGCTGTAACAACTGTTTTGAAACAGTATTGAAAAAAAAAACAAAAAGCCCAGTACAATTTGTTTTAAGTGAACACTGGGGGAGGAGGAGGCAGGAGTGGGGAGGAAGGAGAAGGACAGGGAGCCTCCGCAGTGCTCTGGAAGGTGCACTCAATGCCTCAGGGCCTTTGCCCGCCTGCCCGAGCAGCCTCTCTTGGGGACACGAAGGGGCCAGCACTTGGGGGATGTGAAGCCAGTGCTCACCCTGGGGATCTGGTGAGGCTGAGCTAGAAGGGTCTAAACTAGCTTCAGGAGACAGGGGCCACGCACCTGTGAGCTACTCTCTGCCCTCCCATGTCCCTGGCAGTGAGCATTTCTCGGATGGTGAACGGTGACTGGGGATGGGGGCAGGCAAACTGAGGGTCCATCCTTCAGGCTCCAGGACCCTAGAACAATCTGCCCAAGGGAGAGGGGAGGCTGGTTGAGGGGCTCTGTGGGGCCTTTCCAGCCACTCTCCTTGCAACACATTCTGGAGGGGACCAGGACTCCCAGGGGCTTGAGGCCTCCCTTTCCCCCACAGGTCGGTTTGAGGTGGAGCCCCTGCCCTGACGCGGGGAGCTCAGAGCAAGTCCTGGGACACCACGGTGTTCTCTTTGTTGGAGCCAATGTTTTTCTCATATACATATTTTCCTATATTAAAAAACTCAAATGAGGCTTTAAAAATTAACTTGAAAAAGGTTCCTGATCCGGAAACAAGCTCATCGGAGGCAGTGATGGGAACTCGGTTCCTTAGGAGAGTAGGAAACGCGCCGTCTGTGAGGGGCGCCCTGCGTGGACCCGGGGCTTCGGTGCGCGTCGACTCACCCAAGCCAGGAGAGACTGGGCCCCATGGTGTTAGCCCCGGGCCCGGGCCCGCGCGCCGCTTCTAGCGTGCGCCTCCCCCATCCCCGGAGGGTTGCGCGGGTCCCCGGCGACCCGTCCCTATGCAGGGTCCAGGAACCTTGCCCTCCCCTCCTTTCTCAAGCGCCATTTCTCCGGAGCCGGGCCGGCCGTCCTCGGTGTACGCGGGAAGCGGGCAGCCTCCGCCTGCACCCGCGGGGCTGGGACCCGGAGGCGCCCAGTTCCCCAACACACTCGCTGGGGCCGCTACTCCAGCCTCCCGATGCTACGGCCAAAGCCCGGGGGTCGGCGCCAAACACACCCCCAGCCGGCGACCGCGCCCAGGGACCTAATTCAATCGTCCCCGCCCTAATGAATAGCCGCGCGCTAATCTCATCTCCGCGCGCAACGGGGATTTACGCTTCCCGACTCTGCCCCTCGGGCCCCGCGGCCCGCCAGACGTCGCTTCCGAAGGCGCCGGCCTGGGGCCTGGCCAGGGGCTCGGTCGCTGGGGGTCCCGGCCGCCGGAGCCGGGAGACGCCGGAGCCGGGACCCGGGCCTGCGCGACCGCCACTCCTAAGCCAGCCGGGGCGAGCCCCGCGCCTTGTCCTGAGCCCCCGGCCCGGCCCGCGGAGCCCTGGCGCTTACCTGCGAGCCCCGGGCTCTCCGGAGCTCCCCTCCCGGCTGCGCCGCCCAAAGCCGGCGCCGGCGCAGGCCCCGACTCAGGCAGGCGGGAAATCCCGGAGTCCCCACCCGCGGCCCGCAGCCCCCCACCCCAGGTCGGCGTGGCCTGCGGGGGGGAAGGCCGGCCGGGACCGGCCGCCCGCTTCCCCTTTCTCTCCAGATTCCTTTGATCCGCGGGCTCTCCGACGCACCTCGGCTCCCGGGCTGCCCGGGTCGGCCCGCGGGGATCCTGGAAACGGTCCCCAGCTTATCTCCTTTCATCAAGCGGCCTTGGGCCGCCTTGAAACCGCGGAGCCAGTAATTGCTTTTTTCAGGAGGCCCAGTGCGGACTGGACAACAGCCAATCAGCGCCTTGTTTACACTCGGTGATGGACAGTCCGCTGGCGGAGTGCCAACCAATCCCAGCGGTCCCGCGGGAGCGGGAGTGGGGGCGGGGAAACAGAGAGACAACAGGCTTTGAGTTTAACTCTTTCGTGTCCCTGCTGGAATGAGACGGTGGAGAATTTCGAATGCGTGTGAATCTGTCATTTGGCTTCTAGTTTAAATATCCTTTTTTCCCCCAGAGGGGGAGGCAGAGATTCACAGGGAGAAAGAGGAGCAAAAATAAATGTATCCATCGCCACTAAGACATCACCTCGACTCCCTGAGAATAAATAGCATTTGGGTGGGAAACCAAATTCTAACAGAAATATTTGTTTGCAGAATATTTTAGAAGTGGTTTGCATCTGATTACGATAAAAATTGTTCAGTAGCTTGCTTTAGTTGGAGTGAGGATTTAGCAGATATGCAGACAGGGAGCAGCACTGAGAAATACTATACATGGTTTACCACACCATACCGCCTTCCCCCATTATCGAGCTGAAAATATTTTTTAAATCTAGGTGTAGATGAAGAAAGGGCAATCCTTGTCTTCGCAATAAATCCCTGATTTTCATTTTAGTAGTTGCTCTGTTGCAAAGTGTGGCAGAGGGAGATAAAATTGAGAGCCAGTAATGTAGACGGCTGGAGACTCAGAACTCACTTCCCAGGGTCTGATCCCCAGGTCAGGGGGAGGAGAGGGCCGGGCGGGCTATTCAAGGCTTGTACTGCCCAAGCAGCGGACGGGCGTGCATCCGTGAGCTCGGGTCCGGGCAGGCAGCAGCCTCAGAGCGATAGATGGGCCAGGCAACCTGGGGAGGCCTCTGGGCTTGGAGGTCTGGCCTACCTGCCACCTGCCAGACAGATCACAGGAAGAAAAAGGAGCTACTTTTAAGGGGTGGCGGTGTTTCTTCCTTTGGTCTTCCGTGCGGCAGAAGCCAAACGTTAGACCTGCTGGATTAAACATATATGTGTGTGTGTGTCTGTGTCTGTGTCTACGCCTCCCCCTCCGCCGGGACACGCGCACTCGCTGGTTCCAGCTCCCTCTCCTGCCCTGCGCCACCACATTCCCATTCAGCAGCAATGATCTGCGCAGAGGAGCTGCGCAGTCGCCGGGCTTGAATTAGGCGCCATCGGGCTTGGTAGTAGCCCCGCTGCTTCCTGATTGGCAGCTCCCTGGCCTGGCGCCAGCCTATTGGGAGGCCTGTTTACGCCGAATGAGTGGCACGAGCTCCCGGCCGTGGAGGGCTGCGCGGCCAATCAGCGCGCTGGCTGCTCCGGGCTGAGTGGCACGAGCTTATTAGTATGCAGGGCCCGTGGCTCGCCGCGCCAGGCTGCAGGTTTGAGAGCCGCTCTGGATGGGCTCGCTAGAGTCGTTGTTGTGGAAGCGGTGCATTTACAGTGCAACAGTCAGCACATTGAAAATACCAATAGGAATACAAAACAAAGTCACATTTACTGATTTAATTGTATTGCATTCAGTTGTATCCAGGAAACAGCCTCCAGTAAGTAACTGAAATTGCTTTCATTTTTTTTTTTTTTGTTTTTGTATTTTTATTATTATTTTTTATTCTGGCTTTGGGGTTTTACATTTTTTTTTTTTAGCAAAAGAAATTCAGGGTTGTGATGTTAAGAAATATATACCTTCCCTTTTAACAAAATCCGTTAAAATGTCGAAGCTTTTTTTTCTTAAAAAATATGGACTATATAAGCGATTTTTTTCTCTGAAAAATCTTATCGATCGGTTTAAAATCCCCCCCGTAATGCGTCCTTGCTTTGCTCTGAACGCTTGTTGTCTCGATCGACACCCAGCATAAAAAATAAATACTCGAGACAGGACAGGGACCGCCAGGCTGCGTCTGGCGCGAGCCGCGCGGGTGGCACCGGGCGGACAGTCGGCGAAGTCCGGGCGCCGCCAGCGTGCTCCCAGCTTTGGGTGACGCACGAACGAACCCCAACTATTCGCTCCCCTAGCCTGCTCCCCTCCCCGAAGCAGTCCTGAGTTGGCCAACCGCCCGGTCGGTCCGCGGCTAGGGGAACCGGCCGGCTCGTGGTACCCACGGCCGCTGCCCTGAAGGGCCTTCCGGGCCGAGGCTAGGGGCCGGGAAGGGAAACGGTCATGGCGAGTTTTTCGGTCTTCGTTCCCATTTCAGATTTTTTTTTCGGAGAAGGGGTGGAGGAGGGGGGCCGAGCGAGGCTGGCGCAGCGGGGCGTTTTCACCGCGCGCGTTCGGGACAGCGCGCGGGGCTCGGGTCACGGCCCGTGTGGCGGGGTCCGCGGGCTGGTTTTCCTCAAGCGCGGGGGTCAGGCGCGACCCTAGTTCTCATAACTCTCCTCGGGAGCGGGTGCGGCGGTTTCGCAGGGAGCGGGTTCTGCGGCGGCGGCCGAGCCACTCGCGCCCCGGGGCGCGCCAGGTCCCAGCCCGGCCTGCAGGCCCCACCGCGCCCGCGCTGCCGGAGACGGCGCCGGAGGGAGGCAGGCGGGTCGGAGTCCGGGTCTCCGACAGGCGGGCGAGGAGAGAGCGGATTTTTAGATGCAAAAGCAGAAAATAAAGCAAACCTGTAGAAGCCCCAGATCCTGGAGCGCGCCAGCCACGCCTGGGGCCGCGGGAAGAGGGACCCGCGGCTCCCGGGTCACGCCCTGCCTTCCCGGGAAGGAGCCCTGTGCTCCGAGGTTCAGCTCCTCCCGAAATGCCCTCGTCAGCGATTCTCCGCCCGCCCGGGGTCCTCTGCCCGCCATCACTTTTCGCTCCGTTTCCTCCCTTAGCTCAGCCTGACCTGGCGCTGTGGCGCTATCCTCGCGGTCCTCCTGCGCGGCCTCTCCTGGAGCTGGGCTGGGGGTGGGCCCCGGGCCTCGGCACTCGGGGGGTGGCGGCGTCGCGGCTGCGGGACTGTGGGGCTCCCAGCCCAGGCCGTGTGGCCGCCCTTCCTCGTCCCGCTTCCTGGCCTCCTCGGGCTCTCCAGGCCCCCGAAGCCCGGCGCTGGCAGACGCGGAGGCGCCGCGCGGCCTCTCCCCGGGAGGAGAGAACACAAAGAAAAGCCCCCTCCAATCCGGTCAGAGCCGTGGCGGCGCAGGCGGGCGACAGTAATCCGCCTCTTGTTTGCTTAAAAAGTCGAGCCGGCTGGTGAGAAAGGAACAATCGGGCCTGCGATCCGCCCGCAGGGGGTGCGAGATTAAAATTGCTGCTTCGTAGCCGAGCCCGCGTCCCGAGAATCGCCAGCAGCTCACGCTTTCTCAACTTTGAAATTTCTCATTGGAAAAAAATAAACCACCACAAAACAAAAGCACAGCACACACGACTCCCCGGAGGCCTCCAGGAAGCCTGGCACCCCCGCGTGCGCCGCCCCCGGCCCTTCTCCGGCCCTCGGCGCCTTTGAAGCTGCAGGTTTCTGACCTCTCTCTCTTTCCTTCTTTCCCTTTGTCCCGCCCGGCGCCCTCCGGAGCTCGGGAGGCACCGGCCGGTGCTGGGAGCCCCCACGTCCCTAGTCCTGCCCGGGCAGCCCCTCCCCTGATCCCAGCGCTCGCAGCCCCCTCGCCAGAGTACTCTCCGGGCCCTGGCGGCCGGGCACTCGCTTTGCAGGCCGGGCTCGGAGCTTGGGAGTCGAGCTGTTTGTAAGACCGGGGGAGAGAGCTGGCGATCCCAGAGGGAAGGGAGCCCCAAACGCCGTTGTATGTAGTTGCCAGACAAAGAGAACGCTTTGTGTAGACCCATTTATTTACAATGCAAAAGCTCTCCGAATAAATATTAAAAAAGCTTATCAGCTGAGCAAATATGTATTCACTTAATACATTATGTTTTCGGTTATAGATTAAATCAGACACAAAATAGTCTGCAAATAAGACGTTTTAGAACCCGCAGCGTAAAATATCGCAATTTAAAAAGGTATTCAGGAGATGGAAAACATCTTAATCGCTTTGTTGTCATGGTGGGATGGCTACAAAAACACAAGGTTTTCTGCAAAGTTCCTAATTAAGAATATCAAGCCTATCCATCTCCCTTTTGTTGGAGGCGATAAACATTAAAAACAATACGTATTTAGGAGATGAGGAGGAATATGTGAAGTGCGGCCCGGGAGCGCCTTTGGAGGAACGCCTGGGAGCAAGGTGGTGCACGTAGCTTCTATCACTGGCTCCGACCCTCCGCACCCAGAGTCTGAAATTGTCCGCAATTTCGCCTGAGTGGATGCTCCGCGTTGGGTGGGGGTGAAAGAAAATGGAAGTGAGGGTCATTTTAGGTGGCCCCGCCGGAGGTCCGGGCGGGGTCTGCTGGCTGGCAGTAGGTTGTGCTGGGCCGGGCCCACCTTCCCCGACTGGAGGTCCAAAATGGGCACCGCAGACCCCGCGTACCCAGGCCGCCCCGCCATGCAGAGACCGGCCTCTGCTCGCGGTCCCCGGCAGGAGCTGAAGGAAGAAATCCTAGGGCCGATTTGGGCCGTTGAGAGAGCAGCATTCTGACTCTGAAAGCATCCCCCCCCACCCCCAAGCCCCCAATCCGCAGAGGAAGATCCTGGGCGAATTTGATTGGGGGGCGGGGTGATTGTTACAGCCTCAACAGGAAGCTCCCGGCTCCGGGACAGCAGGCCGGGCACTGCGGCGTGGCGGCCCAGGTGATGCTGGTGGCGGTTGCGGGGCGCCCGGGGCTCTGAGGAGCCGGCCTGGGATCCTGAAGCGATTCTGGGGACAGGAGCTGGTCCCGCTGGGGCTGGGGAGGGAGGACGACGGCAGATTCAGAAGAATGGGCCGAAAGATGCATGGGGGGGATGGGAGTGGGGAAAAAGGAAGGTTATTTAAAAAAAAAAAAACTCTTGAGTTACAATCAATAAAATTACTCGCTTAATTAGCATAGTTATTCGGTTAAGCGGAATGCAGTAAAAGCTGGATCGCGGCATGAGGTGGGGAGAGAGAGTGAGCGAGCGTGGACCCCAGGCCTTTTCCTCCGAGACACCTTTGGGCAGCGGGGGAGGGGAGAGGGTGTGCGTGTGAGTGTGTGTGTGCGCGCGAGTGTGCGTGATGGCTTCGCAGATTTGGGTTTTTATCACCCAGCAGAGCCAGCAGCCTCTTCGCCGCGGTGCCCTCGCTGCAGGGACCCGCGGGGACGAGAACGGGAGGCGGCTAGTAGCGCTGCTGGGTTCCCCCAGCTGCCCCGGGCCAAGCGTGGCCGGGACGGTGCGTGCGCGCGCGGGGTCCCAGGTGCTGGGCTGCGCGCGCGTGCCGCGGGGAGACACCCAGCGCCCCGGCCCCGCCACCCGGCCTGGCCACCGCTCGCTCGGGCCGGCGGGGGTGGGGGGTGGGGGGGGAGTGGGCGAGCGGGCGGGGCGGGGACCCCAGGGCGAGCCGAGCCCCCCAGTCACCCGTGTCTCCTCTGCTTTTGCCTCCACAGACCATGAACCCGCACAGCGGCCGCCGGCTCGGTGCGCGGCCACCCGCCGAGAAGCCCAGTCCTCCCGTGTGCTGACCGGCCCCGCCGCCACCACCGCCTGTGATCCCGGACGCCGCCGCCTCTGCGCCGAGCCGCCCCCGGGCCCCGGCCGCGCTGCTCCGAGGAAGCGGCGGCGGACCGGGGCCGGGGCCCGGCATGGATGGCCGCGACTTTGCGCCGCCGCCGCATCTGCTGTCGGAGCGCGGGAGCCTGGGCCACCGCAGTGCCGCCGCCGCCGCGCGCCTCGCCCCGGCCGGGCCCGCCGCGCAGCCCCCCGCGCACTTCCAGCCGGGAAAGTACTTCCCGTCGCCGCTGCCCATGGCTTCGCACACAGGTCAGTGCCCGGCCGGGGCGGGCGCGGGACGGGAGCGTTCGAGAGCGGAACAGGGTGCCCACTGCTCCACTCCCGGGAGCAGAGAAGCTTTGGTTTCATTTCCCGGCCCCGGCCGCGGTGGCCGCCTGGGTGCTGAGCGGGGCCGCGCGTCCCGCCAGTCCCCCACGCTGCATCGCTGCGATTTTGAGCGGCCCTTCTCTGGCCACCCTCCCCCGGGGGTCTCGGAGGGGCAGCCCCGGAGCCGGCTGAAATTAAAGCCTTTCCGCGCCTCGCCACCCTCCCCCGCCCCCTCCTGCAAATCTAAATTCCACGGAAACCTCTTTTCTGCATTCTGCATTCACCTCCTTAAGACGCTCCGGGGCTGGGACAACGAGGCGCTTTCTGCGGGAACAAAACGGCTGTTGTGGCGGGGGGAGGGGACCAGGGTACGCCGCGGCCTCGCGGATTAGGGTGGTGTGTGCGCCGGGCGAGCGTTAATAGGGACTGCCGGTGTAAGACGAGCAAATCCTGTTTCTATATAAAGCCTTGAAGTGTCAGGGCGAGAATGGGTTTGCAGGGATGCATTTGCTTTAACGAGTGCCTCTGGTATCCCGCTAAAGCCGGACAAAGCGTGGCCGGAGTGCGGCCCAGCCTCACAGCCTGCAGCCCGGGGAGGAGGGCAGCGCGGGCTCGGGCTGGGGTGGCGCGGGGCGGCGCTCATGATTTCGGTGCAGGCGAGAGTGTGGTGGATTTGCTCCAAGAGGAGAACGTGGTGGATTTGCTCCAAGAGGAGAGCGCGGGGCGCCGGTGCTGGGCCTCGCAGGGAGGCCCGGTGGCCGTCCCCTCGGACTCCCTGCCCGAGAGGGTCAGTCCTTGGCAGAGCGGGCCCAGGCCTCCAGGGCAGCTCTCTTCCTGGTGTCTTTGATATGAGTGTCGACGGAGGTCAGGGAAGAGGCAGCTACCACGCCTGAAGCCTGGGAGGTCACCGGGCGGCGCGCGTGGAGTTCGGGGGAAGCGCGCAGGGCTGCGCTAGGGACCCGCCTGGTCACCCTCGTACATGGGTGGCTTTTGTTTACAGTTTGTTCTAAACCTCAGAAATGTTTACCGCTTAAAAAAATTGGCAGTAACAGTTATTATTGGTAGCTTGATGAACTGTGAATACTAATAAAATTATATCTGCTTTAATGGGATTACAATTAGTGTGCGGATTAAAACGGATGGCAGAGACGGGGCTAGAAGGGAAAACGTCGGAAGAAGGGAGGGCGCTCAAAAACGTACGTTTCCTAGAAAAAAAACAAACTCGAAATTGCTTAATTGCTAACGGGCTTCCAGCATTTGCAGCGCCAGGAGATTGGAACGGGGGAGCCGCCCATTGGAGGGGTCTCTCCAGTGCTTCCCCGGTTGGCCCATACCTGCTTCCCTCCCTGCCTGGGCCTTTGGTGAAGCTGCCCTTTTCTCTCTGTCGCTCTTCCTTTTCTGCCTTTTTTTTTCTCCTCTAGATTTATAACTGGAAAGAGAAGGAGAAAAAGCACTTGCCTGAGCGATGGGTGATTTAAAAATATCTCTTCCGCTGTCCCTGTGGTTATCAAGCTTGTCTTCCTGCCCCTGCATGGGAGCTGCTGCCCACCCGGCTCAGGTGCACGGGGCGCTGAGGCTGGGGCCGCCTGGCAGAAGGGACAGCTCGCCAGCCTCCCCACCAGCCCCTCTTCTGGCTGCAGGCGGGTGGCCCCTACTGGGGGTAGGGGGAGCGTGTGCACCCCACCTCCACTGTGCTGTGCCCTCCAGCCTGGCAAGTAACAGCACGACAGAGACGGGGGCCCCTGACACCGAGGCTTGCATGTTGGTAGGCTGGGGCTGGAGCTGTCCCCTCCGGGAGGCCAGGCCAGATTCCCCATCAGGTCAGGTCAGCGCTGCCTCCCTGACCCCATGCCCCAGCTCACATCCTGGCCAGGTCCAGGCCAGCCTCATTCTCCCCCTTCTGCCCTTACTTCCAGGTCTAGGCAGCACCCGGGTAGGTGGGCGCCGGGTCGGGTGGCCTAGCCCTTTGTCTTGCTCATTCTAAGTTTGGCCACGTGGTTCTTGGTGTGTAGGCCCGGGAGAGCTCTGGGCTCTGGCCTGGCCTGTGTCCTCGGTGCTGCTTCTTGATCCCAGGCCCTCCCAGCCTCCCTAAGCGCAGGGTGCTCTAGAGGGCGCTGGAGGCCCCTCGGGGCTACCTCGTTCAGGGTCTGAAGGGCCATGTGTCCCCTGTCCCTGGAGGCCCTGTTTCCTCCCCACTGCAGACCGAAGAGACCGCTTGTGCTCGGAGATGTTCAACCCATTTGTGATGAGCAACTTGGCCACACAGACATCCAGCTAGAAGCATCTGTAGCTCAAAGAAAGCTTTTTGAAATTGCTAAGAGCCAAAATATTGTATTGGTTTTTAAAATTTAGCTGCATGTGTTTTTTTGAAAAAAGAATTATACCCCAGATCATTTGCTTTGGTCTGTGTCTATATATGATCTAGTTTAGAGAGAAAAAAGTATCATTAAGTTAAACAATTTTTTTTGCATCTCGTGTGCGGACTTCCAAATGGCCGGTTTGGCCACCTTACTTCCCATTTTCCTGGATGGCCTCAGTCCGCAGGCCACAGCTGCAGCCGGCCGGCCCCTCCCTCTGCTGACTGCCCCTCGGAAAGGAAAATTGACCTGGATTCTTCCTGCCTGTCTGGGAGTAGGATCCAGCCATTGGGGATGGAGGCCCTGGCCTCTGCGAGGCTGCCTCTTTTTGCTGGGCTGCTCTTCCTGTGCCTGTCTGGCCTGGCACTGCCACCCCAGCTGGACTGAGGCTGTCCCTGCTGGCTGCCTGGGCTGCCCTTCCCCAACCCCACCCAGCACTTTCAGAATGTCAGCCTGAGGGGCCCTGATGGCTGGGATACGGGGCTCTCCGGCTTCTTCCATTGTTTTTCTAAAAATGAAAGTGCTGGGAGCTGTAGACTCCGGCTGTAGGGTTTTATGTTAAAGTGCTGTTCTAGTAACCTTGTCACCGAAAGGTGCAATTAAAATGTTTGGAATCATTATTTTTAGTTCAGTGTTAGATTTTGTCTCTAATACAGATGGTCTGGAGGCAAAGCTGTGAAATCTAGGGGGGAAAAAAGAGAAATCAACAAGAACCAACCCAAGATTTTTCATCAGTGCTACTGCCTGGAGCCACTGGGGCTGGCGCCTCTGCTGGGAGTGTGTGTGTGATCTGGAGGCAGCCCCGGCCTGGGGAGAGGCCCACATAGACAGCCCACCGTCCTCCTGGCTTCTGACTGGGCCAGCTCCTGTCTGTCCTGGTCTGTAGGCCTCCCCTCTCCAGGGGCCAGGGCTCCACCAAGGCGCTGTTTCTCATCTTGGTTTCAGTAATCTGCTCAGATTCCCCTCCCACCCCTTCTCTTGTCTTCTTTGGGGTGTAAATTGCTGGGGCCTGGGAAACCAGGTGCTCTGAGCCTGGGGGTTGTTGTGGGAGAAAGGCGAGGCTCCTTCTGGTGGGAGAACTGCAAACTACTTCTTTCCTGCTAAAAAAGTGCTTCCTACCGCCAATCTCAAAAAGAGAAAAAAAAAAAGAAAAAGAAAAAACACCACAAAACAAAACCAAAAAATACCCCCAACTCGGTAGAGGAAAAAAAAAGATAATTTCGTAGTGTGGAAGGTCCCCATCACAGGCTCCCCTCCCTCATCATGTGATATTTTTTCGTAAAGAAAAAAAATACATTTTCTTAAATACCTCATTAACTCCATGACACGATGGAGTGTTTCTGCAACAGTTACCAACATTAAGTAGGTGTGAAAAGAGTTACTTTCCGAAGACGTCACCCGTCCTGCTCCATAAGTGACAGAGGTAGACATCAAAGTTGCCCCGAGCCCAAAGGAGCTACGGGAATCCGGGAGTGTGAGGCCTGTGGACCCGCAGCGGTGGCCCGCCACGCCCGCCCCGCCGAAGCCCTGTTTGGAATGTGGGTTTCCCCCAGTGGGGCTCGTGCTGCCACCACGTCTGATTATCCCTGTACGGAGCCGCCGCACTTTCTGTAGGAATATCCAGGTCACGTGAGTAATAAGGCAAATTAGTGAGCCAGGCAGAGAACGGCGTTGTGCAAATAGCGCATCTCCCCTGGAAAACGCGCGTCCCCCCAAACGCTCCCCGGTTATTCTTAGAAATCTTCCCTCATCTCCCTGTGAGACAGGGTTCAACAGCCCCCACAGACAGGACAAAATGCATAGGAGGCTGTTAGAATAACATGGATGAGGCTAAAAATACCCCTCAGAAACACACATAAAAAAGCCAAATCCAACAACAGAACGAGCTAAAAATATTCCAGGCTTTGGCAAAGAGCACAGAGTTAAATAAATTATACAAGAGCCATTCATGGGAGCAAGTTGACTTTCTCTCTTACGGGAACTTGGTTCAAGCTAATAAAAATAATAATTTACTAGCCACTGAGCTTTGCATGAGTTTAAATTTAATTGGTGGGGCTTCTGGCGTTTGTCACTTCTTGGCGATTAGTGGGCTTGCCCTGGCCTGGGCCAGAGTGGGGAGGGGATGCTGAGGCTGGGGCTCCTGGCAGCAGGGACACTGTCCCCTGAGGAGCAGGGCCTGGGTGCAAGGGCAGATTACCCGGGAGGTTAGAGGAGGATGGAGACTACTGGGGGTTCCATCCAGGAAGGTAGAAAAAGAACTGGCAAGGCACGGCTATTTTAATTTGATAAATGATTGTACACCTTTAAGAGTCTTTTAACAATCAAGATACACTCCAGCAAGTTGATAGGATGTTCGCTGTCAACTTACATATGTCATCAGAGCTGGCTGTGAGCATAAATAATGTGTGAGCGCTTGGGACAGCTGCAGTCTCTCCTGGAGGCCGAGGCATGGCAGGTAGCACCTCTGTCCCCTGGCAGGCACCTTTGTTCTCCTTCTCTCTGTGTGTCTGGAGGCAGGGGCCAGAGGAGAACAATCATGGGGAATCACTGAATGCTGCTTTCATCCTGGGTGGTTTGATTGGGGTCCCTCCTCTCGGGACTTTCTAGGTCTCCCTACCAAAATAAGAGTCCCCAAAATTACTTGATCAGAGAAGCCATATGTGGATATGGTAGCATTGTCTGGTGTGTTTATTTGTTTGTTTTTGTTTTTCTTTTCGTTTTTGTTTTTTGAGACAGTCTGGCTCTGTCTCCCAGGCTGGAGTGCAGTGGCACGATCCCAGCTCACTGGCTCACTGCAACCTCCGCCTCCCCGGTTCAAGCCATTCTCGTGCCTCAGTCTCCCTAGTAGCTGGGATTATAGGCATGTACCACCACGCCCTAATTTTTTGTATTTTTAGTAGAGACAGGATTTCACCAGGTTGCCCATGCTGGTCTTGAACTCCTGAGCTCAAGCAATCTGCCCACCTCAGCCTCCCAAAGTGCTGGGATTACAGGCGTGAGCCACCGTGCCCGGTCTCTGGTGTCTTTTGAGGCAGCAGATGTTTATATATACAGCCACTTCCCAGGAGTTTTGAACATCCACCCTGGGGTTGGAGTAAGGGTAACTCCCTTTACTCCCTCCTCTTCCTTGGCTGTTTCTTAACTCAGTGCTCCCCCCTCTTCCTTGGCTGTTTCTTAACTCAATACCCCGCCCCCGCCCAGAAATCCTGGCCGGCCCTTCTAACTCCCAAAGGACTACATTTCCCAGAATACCCTGATCTTACTCAGGGTCTGAGCCGAGACTGCCCATGTCCCTGGTTTGGGAATTCCCAAGCACAGATAGAGTTCAGCCAGTCCTGCTGGGAATAAGTACTTTCCTGGTGGAAGGAAGCCTTGCTCCATTGTGCCCCCCTACCCTTCCTTCTGGAAGAAGCTTCTGGGCCCCCCGGCCTGGCTTCCTCCCTACCATAAATATCTGAATATCGGCCCGTAACAAATGGGACCTGTCCTCTGTCCTCTGCCCTCTGGATCCTGTGAAGCAGCTACTGTGACTGTCATGGCCAAAGCCCCACCAGAGAGTCTTCCCCGACCCCCTGAGCTCAGTACATGGCACATGCCCTCTTTTGGAACGGCCTTCTCAGAGGGACCTGGTCGCCCAGCAGCTGCTGTGGAAGCCATACGGGGACTCCTCCTGGGTGGCAGCGGGGCCAGCCTCTGCCTAGGGAGTCCCTCGAGAAAATACCTCCTAGCCTTTGGGGTGCCCTGTTGCCCTCCTGACACCCGCAAACAACAGAAGCTGTGTGTCTTCTTGATGGGTTCATCCTGAATGACAGGTTTCGAAAAAGAAGCCCTCCCTCACGACGCACTGCCTCATTCCCCTGAGGAGGAAGGCAGGCTCGTCCTGGCCTGCCCGGGGAGGGTCCGAAACCCTCAGCTCCTGGGCAGCCTCCTCGAGGGGAGGTGGCCTCCCCAGGTGTCCCCTACCTCGCAGATGTGCTGTGAATGGATTTGGACTCGGGGCACGCCCCTGTCTGTTGGGTAGCTCTGCATTCACCCCCCGACCCCCGCTCCCCGCCCACCTGGGAGCAGCTTCCCTGGGGTTCCCCGGTCCCCATTAACCTCCGGGACCTCATTTCCCCTCACCGAAGACAGAGTATAACAAGCAAAAAACAAAATCAGAGCCAGCTTGCAGTGTCTGGAAAATCACTGCAGCCCAGGTCCTTCTGCGAAGGATGGGGCCTGGAAGGGCCTTGGGCGTGGGGCCGCACTCCGCTCTGGCTCCGCTGCTCTGCCCGCTGACGTTTTTATGGGATAATATACCGTTTCACTCACGCAGGCCTATTTGTCAGTGGGCTGCCCCTGTTTGTTGTAATCTATAATATTACTGCCTCCCGTGGCCCCGGAGCAGCTGCCGCCGGGGAATCCAGGGACGGTGGGCGCTAGGCGTGGGCTGAGGGGATGTGGTGGCAGGCGCTGGGGGCAGGCGGCGCCCAGGTCCTGTTATGAGGTCGGCATGGGGTTTGCAGCGAGCCTCGGGTCTGGTGGGGAGGCGTCCAGCGCCCAAGCTGGGAGCCAGCCGGGCTGGCATGCTGCAGCTATCCACACGATTAGGTTCCAGATCGGATCAGCCAGGAAGTGGATTTTTTTCATTCTGACCTGCTGTGGGGAGGAAGGGAGGGACAAACAGGTGGGTTGGGTTCCTGCCTCCCCTCCTGTCCCCTAGGATCCCCCAACAAAAAGTCCAGTGTCTTGACATGCAGAGACTCTGAGGCTGTCCGGAAGTGCTGCCCCTTCTCTGGGGTCTGTGGGAGACCCACTGTCTCCCAGCTCAGTGCAGGGACATGGTTCTCCAGTGGAAACTTCCAGAAATGGGAGATGGGTGTGCTTCCCATAGAGTCCTCTGAGCAGCAGGCTGGGCTCCCCGAGGCAGAGGGTGACATTGGGGGGCAGTGCCCCACCAAAAAAGAGAAGCCTTAGCCATATTAAGTAAGAAAGAAACCAGCCTGCTGGCGTCTTCAAGGGAAGTCCGGTCCCAGTGCGACTCCCTCTCCCTCTGGTCCTTGGGGCACAGCTGAAGCTTTGTTTGCTTCCCCTGAGACTTCTGCAAGCAGAGGCCCCTCCTGTTCTTACACATGGCATAGGTGAGAGTGAGCAGATCCAGGGAAGAAGAGATAGGGGATGCCCAGACCGGAGACCCAAGGGACCTGAGCCCAGGATGGGGGTGCCACGGTGGGTGGGGGAAGGGGTGTGCTGCAGGGCAGGTGCCTCTCTCAGGCATGAACACACATTGCCGCCTGGCCCTGCGGATGGTAGAGTTGTGGCCCCCTCTTGGGTGAGGCCTACTCTGTAGACCCCAGGAAGGACATCCCAGCGGGGTCCAGTCACAGGCTCACTGACCAAGCTCACAGCTGCTCATACTCACAGATGTGGCAACGTACACCTGCTCCTGTGTGCTCACACCACAAGGCAGGCGTTCACCTGCATACTCACACACACTCACACTCCCACCGTTCACAACTGACCCGCAAGGAGTCCCATTCCAGTGACCCCTGGGAAAGCCAGGCTGCCTAGTGACTGGCACGGGCATCTGTCTGCCCCCTACGTCCTCCGCACCAGCTCCATCCTCCGTCTCCTGGCTCATGGTTCCTGGCCACCTGCAGGAGGGAGCAGAGCCCCAGATCCGCATGACCCTCTGCGGCTCAGCCTCCCTTCAGCGCCTTCCCTGGCCTGCTTCCTCCTGCTGCCACAGTGTGGCTGTGGACCCTGTCCTCAGGCTCCAGCTGAATTTGGCCTTGCCCTTTCCTGAGCTCCTGCTCGGCAAGAGGACATTCCGGTCAAGATCAATTCTAGTGCATGGCGAGTGCCTCGGGATCCGGTCTGGTCCCTGGCTTGCCCTGAGACTGTCTGGCTATCTTGGAAGCCACTGCCTACTTTGGGCGCTGCTTCCTGTCCCGTGTGGCCGCCTCCACCCCAGCCTCTGTGCCTGGGGTCCTAGAGGTTCCTAGATGCTCGGCTACCCCAGGCCCCACCTTCCTCCAACCCCCCAGGCTCCCACCCTGCACTCCCACCTCTCAGCTGCCCCCAGTACCATCTCTGCCCTCCTGGGGCCTACCCCTGCCCGGCCTTTCACTTGGTCAGCTTCTACAATCCTCAGTGCCTGCCCCTGCCACCCTGGAGGCCTGATCTTGGCGTCACATCCTCTCAGAGCCCCCATGTGACCCTGCCTAAGTGGAGAGGGGCCCCCGACTGCTCCATGCCCACCTCTCCTTTCCTCCATGCCCCACACCAGCTGAGCTGTTCTTGGCAGCAGCATCTCCTGGGCCTGCAGCCCTTCTTGTCCCCTTCTGTGACCTTCTAGCCCTGACCACCCACCTGGATCTGTCCCACAAAGTCTGGCAGCAGCCCCTGCCCAGCCCCCCTGGCTGGCTTGCTTGGGGCCAGTGCCTTTCCCCCGATATCAGCCACCTTTCCTGGGGGACTGCAGGCTCCTGAGTCGGCGGGGGCATGTCTTCCTGTCCCTTCCTATCCCCAGAGCTGGGCTGAGCCACGCTGGCCTCCGTCTCCTGCCACGGTACATAAGTGTCCATCCACACTCGGGTGACACACACAGGCACACACGTGTGGGTATGAAGAGCTCTGCTTTTCCCCTAGGATTTCACCCCCATGCTGGAAAAGATGAACGATTAACTCTGGGAAAAACTAAGTTAAGAGGTGGCACTGGTGAGAGGCCCAGCCAGGGTCTCTGGTCTCTTTATTAAAAATCAAGGTGTTCCTCCAACACTGAACCGTGGCATGGGGACACAGGCTGTGTGGCTACCTGCCTGGGGGACATGGCAGCATCCCCTGGCCTTCCTATAGCGTCTTCAGCTGTCATGGCGGCTCCTGAGGCTGCGTGCCCTACACCTTAAAGGGTGTCAGAGCCCAGGGGATTGGCAGATGGAGCTGTCCTCTGATGATTAGCACCACATGAGGTGGGGGGAGACAGAAGTGGGGGTGGGGCTCCTGTCCCCCAAAGACTAGCTGGAGCTGCGCTGGCTGAGTGGCCTGGGGAAGGGGGCACGTGTGTGTGAGTGGAGGGAGGCGGCCCACAGCTGTGAAGGAGAGTCACAGAGGGCCAGGAGTGGGCTCAGGGTGGGGGCCAGTTCCTGTTCATCTCGTGGCCCTGGCTGGGGCTGTGAGGCGACTCCCCGATTGTCCACGCGAGGTTGTGGGGGTACAGCTAGGATTGGGAGCAAAAGCCAATGGCTTCATCTGGGTCATAGGGCACTGGTGGGTGAGAAGGGGACACCTTGGGGGGGCTGCTCCTCCCCCCACCCATGGGCCTGAGGAGAAGGCCGAGTGTAAATCAGCTGCCTCACCTTCTGCAACATCTCTATGCACAGTCTGGCCCTGCAAGCACCTCCCCAGCAGGCTGGGTGTGCCAGCGACCGGGAGGCCATGGCCTCGGGACACATGTCACCAGGCCACAGTGCTGCCTCAGGCCCTTCACATTGTGGGTTTTGCCTTCCAGACTTCGGTCCCTGGAGAGCTCCTGGCCTCAGTGCCTGCCCGAACTGAGGGGAGCACGCGTGATGGGGCCCTGCCAAGCCGCCTTGGCTGCAGCTGCCCTGGCCTAGGGTGGGGGTCGGTGGCCCCTCCTCTTCCCTCCCTGAACCTAGGCCTTCCACCTCTAAAATGGGCAGTGGCCCTGCCTTGCCGGAGGGTTGAGTGGGATTAGGGGATACAGTCCTGGCCCTGGTGCCCTCCCGGGGGCACTGCGGCCATCCCTGTCACCTGCGGGGTCCTGGGAGCCTGCATGAGCTGCCGGAGGCACACAGCCAGCGTGTGCACGGCCCTTCTCTGGTGGAGACTCAGAGGCCTGGGGAGGAGGCGGCTGTGTCCGGGGCCCCTTGGTGGGACCTCCGCTCTTGGCAGGCAGTGAGACTCCTGAGGGCCCCACCTCATGCCTCAGAGGCCCAGGCCCTCTCCTGCGTGTCCGTCAAGGGGTTCAGTGACCTTGAGGCCTTAGTCTGGCCACAGAACTAGGAAACCTGGGCCCTTGGCTCCTGTGCTCTGGCATGGGGGTCCAGCTGCCCCACTTACCCCACCTGTGCAGGGGCTGGCATGGGCTTGGCATGAAGGTGGATGCCCACCCTCCAGCATGTCCTGGGGCATTGGATGTGATTGGGATGGGCAGATGTGGCCCTGCTCTGAGGCACCATGGGTCCTGGCACCCCGGGCAGTGTAGGCGCTCTGGACCCCCAGGTGGGGCCTGGGTGCTGGGGGGCCTTCGTGACCTTCCGGGTCTGCTGGGCTCTAGGACTTGAGAGAGCTTCCCAGTGGCAGAGGGGGACTGGCCCAGGGGAGACACTAGCACATGACGTGCAACGGGACCACAGAGCCAGAAGAGCAAAGATGTCCCTGTATACCCCCAGTCTCGGGGCGGGGGTGGGGCTGTCTGCCTGGGGTTGGGGGACAGTGAAGCAGGCTATGCTTCCGCCGAGTCCAGGGGTGTGGAAGGCCGTTCATCAAACACTCTACTTCCCGGGGGTGGGTTTCAGAGCTCTCTAGGTCCCTCCCAGGGAAGGAGGGCTTCGGAGCTGTGCCTGGGTCTTTGCTCTCCATGTGTCTGTGTGAAGACCTGGGGCCCCCGTGCACCTGCCCTCAGGCCTGAGCAGTGGTCCCTCTCTCTGGGGTCACGCTCCCTTGTTCTCAGTCGTGCAGCTGTCCTCCGCCTGAGCCCATTCATCGCATGCCTGCAGATGCCCATGTCCTGTCTCTGCCCCAAACTGAGGCCGAGGGTCTGCGCCATGTGCCTGATGGGGCCCCAGGAGGACTCACCACCCCCAGTTGAGCAGCTCCCCAGTCAACACCTGGCCTGCTCCCCTTCTTGGCAGCCCCCAAACCCAGACCCCAGACAGGCAGCAGGAGGTGGACTTGCAGTCAGCCTAGGCCCAAGAGAGAGGCTGGGGAGACAGGAGGCACTGTTGCCCTGTGGGTGGGAGCCATGGCTGGCTCCATCCTCCACTGCATTCAGATAGATCAGGGAGGGTGTCGGGGAGCGGGGTCCTTGAGATCGTCGGCCAGCCCCACCCCTACTTGCCTTCCTTCCTTCCTTCCTTGAGAGGCCTCTCCACCCAGCACCCACAAAGACGGGTGAGCTGCTGGCCACCCGGAGAGGGTATGGGGTGGCCCGGGGTGTAGGTTTGGGGCATCCCAGACCTGAGGCCCTCTGGGCAGCTCCCCTTACACTCTACCCAGCCCACCCTGCCGGGGAGGCCTCAGCATAGTCCTCGAGCTCTGGGGACCCCAGCCCAGCCTCCCTGGGTCTCTGGGCCTTTGCCTTTACCCACACTTGCACACCTCAGCAAGGTCCTTCCCAACAAGCCCCTTGCCGCCCTGGCCCCTGCCCCTCCGCACCCTGGTCACTCTTCCCTCCAGCTCTGCACTCACCATCGTATCCCTGCGTCTGCGGGTAGCTTTGCTGCAGGAAGCATTTACATTCAGTGAGACACACAGGTGCACAGAGACCCACGAGTGGCCACGATGAGGGTGGGACCAGGGCCCCATGGTCTCCTGGTTTCTGGCTTCAGCTGGTGACCCCCAGGAGGCCCGATGGCAGGTCCCCCATCCCTGGCCGGTGAACTGGCCCTGGAGTGACAGGAAAGAGCCCAGCTCTGTGGTCACCCAGGATATGCCGGGTCTCCATAGTGGGACGGCCACCCCATCGAGCCGGCCCTGCTGTGGGCCCTGGTCACACCAGGCCAGAAGGTCGCCTTGCGGCCAGTTTTCCTGGAAGCCAGTCCCCTCTCTGAGAGTTTTTGCATCCCTTTGGTATCTAACAATAAACTTTTAATTTATTTTAATGTAATACCAAAATTAAATTGTAATGCATTTTTCGGCTAACCCTTAAAAAGCTCTTAGTGTGGGCCGGGCACGGTGGCTCAAGCCTGTAATCCCAGCACTTTGGGAGGCCGAGACGGGCGGATCACGAGGTCAGGAGATCGAGACCATCCTGGCTAACACGGTGAAACCCCGTCTCTACTAAAAAATACAAAAAACTAGCCAGGCGAGGTGGCGGGCGCCTGTAGTCCCAGCTACTCCGGAGGCTGAGGCAGGAGAATGGCGTAAACCCGGGAGGTGGAGCTTGCCGTGAGCCGAGATCCGGCCACTGCACTCCAGCCCGGGCAACAGAGCGAGACTCCATCTCAAAAAAAAAAAAAAAAAAAAAAAAAGCTCTTAGTGTGTGTAAATACAGATAAAATCGAAGAAAATTCGAAAACTGTATGTGAGGCCATGCCATCCTTCCTAACCCATTGAGAGTTTGATGGTAATACTTAGCAGAAATCCAAAGTGCCTAAGACTGGAGGGCCTCAGATGGGAGATGGCTGGATGGACACCCTTGAAAATGCTGAAAGTCAGAAAAGCCAGAGAGAGACACGTGGCCCGCAGAGGCCCGGGGGCAGCTTCCCACACCTTGGTCAGAGACCCTTGGGGCCGGTCGGCCAGGGCAGGGAGCAGCCACCAGGCTTCGGCCTGCACTGCTGATGCGTGTGAGGCAGGTCTTTCTGGAGTCACCGACTCTCTCTCCTGGCCCCTCCCATACCTTCCCAGGGGCACTTTCCCTGTCCATGACCCCCGCCCCACCCTGGGGCTCTGTCTCTTCTCTGCATGAGTAGCTGGGGCTCTCTCACATTATCTCAAAACTCAAAACATATTAGCTTAAAACAGTGAGTCGCCAGGTGTTGGCTGGGGCCTCGGACATATCCAGACCCAGCTGTGGGGAGTTGCCTCCCAAGGCCACCCTCCGGCTGTCGTGGGTATCGGATTCTTGCTGGCTGCTGGCAGGAGGGCGAGAGTGAGAGAGCAGGACGGAAGCTCGGCGTGGTGCGGCCTCACCTTGGGGGGCAGTGGGTGCAGGACGGAAGCTCGGCGTGGTGCGGCCTCACCTTGGGGGGCAGTGGGTGGTATCACTTCTACCATATCCTATTTCTAGAAATGAGTCCAGGTCCTGTCCACACCAAGGGTTGATTACACAAATGTGAACCCCAGGGTCCATGGTTATCGGGGCCTTCCTGAGGCCACCCACAGCAGTCATAGCCTCCCCCACCCCAGAGTGGGCCATCGGGACCCCACCCGTGGCTGTGGCTGCCTCCCCTGTGCTGACCATGCCCTCCCTGGGTTCTCGCTGCTGCCTGGGGGAGACCTGCCCTCAGGGGTTTGTGCCTCTCCTCTGCCTCATGCCCTCGGCCTCCTTCCATGTGACTTGGCCAAGTGCAAGCCCCAGACTCACTGGAAGCCTGCTCCCTCTCAGTCTCTGTACCCGCTGTGCCAGCCTGGTCCTGGACATCTGAGGCGAGGCTGGCCCTGTTCATCCCTCACCACTCTTCCTCCCCCTTCTCTCTTCCCGGAACACCACATCACCACCTCCACTCTGGGCTGTCCCCTCCGCAGCAGGAGGCCCCTGGATACCTGTGGACCGTCCCCACCCCAGCCAGGGCAGTGCTGTCCACGCAGGTGCAGTGTCGTCTCAGCACCTGTGGGAGGTCCGTTCCCAGATGTTCTGCCAACTGGTGGAGCGAGCCGAACCCAAAACAGCCACGAGGTCACAGGGTCTGTAGCAAGGCCCCAGGGCCCATGCAGGAGGCAGGCCGCTCAGACCCCCTGTGGTTTCCCTGGACTCCAGGCTGGACTCAGGGCGAGGGTCGGTGACCCTGGCCTGTCATGGGCACTCAGCAGCTGTTCGTGTGCCAGCCGGGGTAAGGTGTCCTTCTCTGGATGGAGCGCAGGGCTTGCTGTGGGGTGCTGGGGCCGCTGTGTTCTCTGATCTAGGCAGCGCTTTCTCCTTCTGTTTCTGCATCAGCTGCCTGCCTGGGTGGGGTGCGCAGGTGCGTCAGCCCCCCCAGGGGCTCCCCCAGCCCACCTTGGGCCGACACTGGCAGCCCACCTGGGTGCCCTCGGGATGGAGAGCGAGCCCTGGACCTTCTGAGCGTGTCTCTGGACTCTCCTCCGAAGCTGTGGGGGTGCCTTCTGGGCCCTGCCCCACGCCGGGGAGCCCCAGCACAGCACCCCAAGCCGCCTGCCCGGGACCAGCCATGGCCCCCTTGATGTCCCCCTTGGCAGCAAAGTGGCTCCTTCCGAGGCAGGACCTGTCCTGGGGCAGGGGCAACAGTGTGGGGGTGCCTCCTTCGGCGAGGACCATTGCCTGGCGCCCTGGTCCCTGGGGCAGGTCCTGTCTGGGCAGCAGAGGCTCAGGAGTGTGCTGGTCCTCCCAATGGTCCGTGAGGCCAGCAGGGGTGTGCAGGCGGCCAGCCTCGCTGCCCGGACCCCACAGAGGTGGAGCTCGAGCTGCAGGGCCGGGTGTTGAGGGCACCAGGAGCTGCCGGACCTCACCAGGGCCTTTTCTCCCTTGGGCCTCCCACCCGGACCCCAAGCCGCCTCAGCCAGCCCCGTTTGCCCCATCCCAGAGGTCCCTGCCTGAGCCACCCGCCTTGCCCGCCCACCTGCAGAGTTCCTAGGAATGCCGAGTTTTTACCTCAGAAGGCTGAGGTGAAAAATAAGATGAACAAGATGAACGTGTGTGTCGTGAGGGTGTGGGGCCGTGCGGCAGGAGCACTGGCCATCAGGAGGGCCTGGCGTGCCGCCGCCCCCTCTCTCGGGACAGGAAGGACTGAGGGTCCCTGGGGTTCGTCACAGCTTCACCACGTGTCCCCAAACCCCAAGGCCTCGGGACAGGGTGAGGCTTGGGGTGGAGGTGGCAGGCACCCCCTGGGCCCAGCCCTGCTTGCTCCTGTCGCTGCCACACTGCACTGAGAAGTCTCGTGGGTTCCCTGGATCCCAGCATGGTCTCCGTCTCCCCGCCCCAGCCTGTCCTGTCCCCACCCGGCTGGCCGTCACCCACCACGGTGCCCTGTCCTCGCCAGAGGCCGTGCACTCTGCACGTTTGCTGTGGGCTCCCATCGGAGCTCTGCCCTTCCTGCCCTGGCCCCCCTTCCAGGGCCACCAGATGCTGCACAGGGGGGCTGGGGACAGGCCCAGGCAAGGGGGCTGGAGGAGGGCACCTGGCCTGGTGACCCCCGCCCTCTGAGACTTGTCTGCTGGCAGCTTCCTGGTTCCTTCCTCTCCTTCTCCAGCCATCTCCCTGGACCCTGGGATAGCCCAGAGCCCATACCTGGCTCGCTGCCACACAGCAGCAATAGGCGTGCTCAGCCCCTTGGGGTTGCAGCAGGTTGCTGCCTGGAGGGTCCCGCAGTGGTGGGGAGTTCCGAGGGGGACCTTCATTGTGAAGGAGGGCAGGCTGGGCTTTTTGGAGGTGGCTGGGTGTGAACCAAGCCTTGAGAAACAGAGTTTGGCAAGGGGCATACGTCCCCCTGGAAGGGGAACACAGGTGCGAGGCCCCATATGGCTGGAGCCAGCTGTACCAAAAGCAGTTGGCTGGGAAATAACAAAATGGCACTTCAGTGGGGGCCGGTCCTCGGTTGGGGCTGGTCCCTGCCCTTTCAGCCTCCAGTGACCTGTCTTGGCCCCAGCCCCCACCTAGCCCCTTCCTGGGATACTGCACCCGGAGCCAACCTCATTTTAGGAGTCAGGCCCTTGGCACCCGGTCCTTCTCAGCACCAGGGGCAAGGGTGACCTGAGCCCTCTCGGTGGCAGGTGGACTCTCTCGGCCAACATAGCAGCCACCTCCACACTGGACGTGGTGACCACACGACGTGGTGACCACAGCGTGCGAAGCTGCCCCTGCTCCCTGAGCTACCCCTCAGCCCTGCGTAAGCTGACACAGACTGTCGTTTCTCTCGCCTGGGTGCAGGGACCCCAGCTCTGGGGGCTGCAACTACCCACAGAACCATCACAACAGCCCAGGCTGGCTGTGGGCAGAGCACCCCGCCCTGCCAGGGAGACCACAGGCCTCACACCTCCAGGCAGGCCAGTCTGGGAAACGAGTAGTGTGCGTGTGTGTGTGTGTGCACGTGCACGCCCATGAGGATGGGTGTATGCACGTGTGTATGTGTGTCCATGAGGATGGATGGATGTGCGTGTGTACGTGTGCATGTGTGCGTCCATGAGGATGGGTGTATGCACGTGTGTATGTGTGTGTGTGCATGAGGATGAGTGTGTGCGTGTGTACATGCGTATCCATGAGAATGAGTGTATACACGTGTGTGTGTGTGTCCATGAAGGTGGGTGTATGCGCATGTATGTGCATGTGTTTGTCCATGAGGATGGTTGTACATGTGTGTACATGTGCATGTCAATGAGTTGGGTGTATGCACGTGTGTACATGTGCATGTGTGTGTATGTCCATGAAGTTGGGTATATATGCGTGTGTGTGTCCATGAGGATGGGTGTATACACGTGTGTATGTGTCCATGAGGGTGGGTGTATGGTGTGTGTGTGCGTGTGTGTGCATGTGTTTGTGTGTCCATGAGGATGGTTGTACATGTGTGTACATGTGCATGTCAATGAGTTTGGGTGTATGCGCATGTGTGTGTGTGTCCATGAGGATGGGTTGTATGCATGTGTGTACGTGTGTGTGTGTTCATGAGATTGGGTGTATACGCATGTGTACGTGTGTGTTCATGAGGATGGGTGTATGCACGTGTGTGCATGTGTGTATGTCCATGAAGTTGGGTATATATGTGTGTGTGTGTTCATGAGGATGGATGTATGCACGTGTGTATGTGTGTCCATGAGGATGGGTGTATGTGCATGTGTACATGTGCATGTGTATGTGTGTCCAGGTCCATGAGGATGGGTGTATACGTGGGGTGTGTGTCCATGAGGGTGGGTGTGCGTGTGTGAAAGTGTGTGTATCCATGAAGATGGTGTATGAGTGTGTGTGCATGTGTGTGTATGTCCATGTCCATGAGGTTGGGTATATGCATGTGTACATGTGTGTGTTCATGAGAATGGGTGTATACGCATGTGTACGTGTGTGTTCATGAGGATGAGTATATGAGCATGTGTACATGTGCGTGTGTGTGTGTGTCCATGTCCATGAGGATGAGTGTATACGTGTGTGTGTGTGTTCATGAGAATGGGTGTATATGCGTGTGTACCTGTGTGTTCAAGAGGTTGGGTGTATGCACGTGTGTACATGTGCATGTGTGTGTGTCCATGTCCATGAGGATGGGTGTATACGCGTATGTACGTGTGTGTGTGTCCATGAGGATGGGTATATACACGTGTGTGTGTGTCCATGTCCATGAGGATGGGTGTATACGCGTGTGTACATGTGTGTGTCCATGTCCACGAGGATGGGTGTATACACGTGTGTGTCCATGTCCATGAGGATGGGTGTATATGCATGTATATGTGTGTGTGTCCATGTCCATGAGGATGGGTGTATACGCGTGTGTACGTGTGTGTGTCCATGAAGATGAGTGTGTATGCATGTGTGTGTGTTCATGAGGATGGGTGTATGTGAATGTGTATGGGTGGATGCACGTGTGTACATGTGTATGTCCATGAGGATGGGTGTATGCGCGTGTGTGTGTGTGTGTGTCCATGAGGATGGGGGTGTATGTGTGTGTCCATGAGGGTGAGTGTATGCGCGTGTGTATGTGTGTGTGTGTCCATGAGGATGGGGGTGTATGTGTGTGTCCATGAGGATAGGTGTATGCGCGTGTACATGTCCACAAGGATGGGTCAACATGCAGGAGGGTGAGAGCCTGCCCCCCGGCCACCCTGAGCCTGCACCTGCCTCTGCCCACCCTTCTTTAGCTGCTCTGGTATGGAGCCTGTGTCATTGATGTCGCCTGTGTGGGCCAGGTGGCAGGAGTAGGAGCACACTCCCAGCCGTGGCTGTGGCTAGTCCACTGGAGGATGAGAGGGGCCGGCCAGCAAGGCCACATGGCTGTGTGGACACAGGGCCAAGAGCACTAGAGTCTCCCTACAGCCCCGCTCTGTTGGGGCTCATCTGTGGCTGGTATGCCCGGGCAGGCCCTGGGTCCTCATCCGTTGCCCTGTGTCCCCTCCACGTCCACAGCTAGACTGGACATGTCCAGGGTCAGGGCAGGGGGCGGGGGCCCCAGTTGAGAGGCCAGAGTGCAGGAGGGCAGGGTGGGTGTCCACATGGCCTCCTTTGTTCTGCGGGGACCTGTGGGCCAGGGTGGATACCTGTGCTGGGGTGTGCGTGCGCCCCGACATCTTCACTGGCGTGTCTGTCTCCCGCGACTGGCTCTCTCAAGATGGTGGGATGGGACGCGTTCGGTTTGGAGCGGGGAGACTCATCCAGCTGTGGTGGGGGGTCGCCGAGGGAGTGGCACTGACCACCCTGATTGCCTTCCCACGCCCCTGGCCAGCCGCCCCACGGCCTTCCAGAGTGTCTTGGGGGCAAGGGGAGGTCCTGGCCACCTGCCCGCCCAGGAGTGCGGGTGAGAGACATGGGAGAAGGTGTGAAGAACTGTAGAAGCAGAGAGGGAGCCAGCCTGCGCCCCCCCCCAGCCCCCACCATGGCTGCTCTGAGTCACTTGGCCCAGAGCTCTTGGGGGAGGGAGACCGAGGAGGGACCCCATGGGGAGCATCGGCCACCCCTACCCCGCTCTAGCCAAAAAGCTAAATTTACCCTTTTAATAAGAACCAGACTTATATCCGATTTTCCTTTTCTTTTATTAGTTCTGGGCTGTTGGTGGCTGAGCCCATCCTCTGTCATCATCGGCTCCCGGCCGTTTCCACACTGGTTGGGTTGGGTACACAGAAACCACAGAGTTTTCCTATTAAGGCCTGAGAGATGCTGCCTCTGGGCCAGTGCAGGCTTCTGGAAGGTTCTCCTGAGCGAGCCAAGGGGCTTCCCGGGTGACGTGCTCCTATTCCTGGGCGGGCGCCCCTCTCACAGGCTGCTCCAGGTCCTGGGCTGAGCCCCTGGCTGCGTGCTCTTGGCCTTCCCTCCAGCCTCTCCCTCGCTGCCCCCATGCTGGTTCCTGTCCTTTTGTGCCCCATTTCTTCTCTGTTACTCCTTTCTCCCTGTGCCCGCCTCAGTCTCCATTTGTCTAGCCTCCTTGGTGGAGCTGTGTGTGGGTGGGGAGGTTTGGTGACCCCAGGGGGCCAAGGTACCCTCAGACACTTCCAGGCTGTGGGGGCAGAAAAGGCAACGCTAGGCAGGGCAGGCCCCACGTCTCGCCAGGCGTGGAGGGAGCTGTGCTGGACAGATGGACATCTGGTGGCAGCAGGTGTGCAGTCGGGACAGAGGGCCGCCCCGAATCTGGACAGTTTGCGGGCCCTGGAGAGGGCTTCAGATTGGAGAGGACTCCAGGACAGCCCAAGGAACGCTGGGGCCTACTTCTCCACCGCAGAGGGGAACTGGGCCCGGCCACATGACCTGCTGGCCGGCCCCAGAATCTACAAGACGCCTGGGGGCCACTTTAGGGTCTGGAGAGGCAGCTCAGAACTGAGCAGCTGTGCTGGGTGGGTGGCTGGCTCCCATGCAGCAGGGGACTGGGGGCTGGAGCTGCAACTTGGTGCAGATCTGAGGCCCCCTCCACCACCAGTGGACCGGGACGTGCCCTGACCCAGGGCAGCTGTTCATCCCAGTGCCCCTTCCATGCCACCTTGTGCACAGCGGAGACCAAGAGCCTTTGCCAAGGTTCAGGCCAGTAAGGGGATAAGCCTGGTGGAGGCCTGAGCCCTGGGAAGCAGCATCTTTGAAGACTTGCCCAGCTATGTGGCTCCCGTGCCCGAGAACAGAGTCTGCCAAGGTGTGCATACCCACAGACGTGTGTGTGTGTAGCCACTCATCCCAGACACGCGAGCACAGTCAGACCTTGTGTTCATATCCATAGTCACGTGCACATGCCCAGAGACAGGTTTGCACACTCAGACACACACTGTGAGTCTCACACACTCTCCCTCTCCTGCCTCCGCGCAAGTGTAAGTGTGCACAAGTGTGAGGTGCACCCCACATCTTCTCGAGTTTGGACCACTAGTGATTGCAGCCAGGGTGGGGGAAGCATCACTGGGTTGTATCTGGGGGTTGAGCCTGCAAACACCTGCACACCCAGCGTGCACCTTCCTGTCTCCTAGCCACATCTGCACACCTAGGGTAGCATGTGGCTGGGCCTCTAGCCCCTGCCACAGCAGCTTCTGGTCTCCTGGTGCGGGTGGCGGTCCCAGAGTGGCCTCTCACCCCAAGGCAGGGCCTGGTCTCCCCACCCCTGTCCCTCACTCCTCTTCCTTGGCAGCCAAATGGTCAGATGCTACACCCCTGCCTCCAAGCAGGCTGCACCTCCCCTCTGCATCCACCAGGAACCTGTGCAGTGTGGCTTCCTCCCCCGCCTTTCCCGGAATGAGGAATGTGGGGCAGGGCCAGCAGCGGGGCTGCTCCTCCTTCCTGCCTCCCCTCCCCTCCTGCGCAGCTCCCTTGGGAGCCTGGCTCGTGGGAAGGGTGCTTGAGACCGCCCATCACTCCATTCCCAGCCACTCCTGGTGTCTTGGGGGAGACCAAGGGACAGCCCCAGGGGAGCCTGGTGTCCCCCGCCTGGGCGGGCCCTGTCGGGGGCGGGGAAGGTGTGGAGCGGAAGCCAGTGCTGAGGGAAGAGGGGAGCCTGAGCGGGTGTGGGTCGGGGGTGGGAGCTGGCGCAGGCGGCGGGTGCAGCCGCCAGACTCGGAGCTGGGGAGGCCCATGCCAGCAGCCCGGCAGCTGGGCTTCCGGAAACAGCGGGAGCCGGGAGCCTGGGAAGGGCCTCGCTGCTTCTCTGGAGCTGCCGCCATCTCAGCCAGGCTTTTTTTTTTTTTTTTTTACAACCCATTTCACAGTTTCCAGAAAAGGAGGATGTCTCGGCGGCTCACTTAACTCAAAACAAATGCTCGTTCTGCCGGCTCTGCGCCCACCTCTCCCGGCTCCCAGGCCCTGCAGTCCTCTTGTTCCGTCTGTCTTCAGTCTGGTGCCACAGGGCAGAGCAGGGTCAGCCTGGCAGGAGAGTGGGGTGGGGCACAGTGGGCACCTGGCCATCCGGTTGCCCAGGCCCAGCCTCTGGTGTGTGGATCCTTGGGAGCCCTGGATGGGGGCTGCTGGCATGGCTGCTGGACCGACCCTCACGGAGGGAGTGGCTCGCCGGGGAGTCCTGGGCTCCAGGGCCCCAGCATGCTCTGTACCCCTCGGGCTGCCCAGCATGTGTTGCCCTTCTTGGCCATCCATGGCAGGGAGCCTGGCAGACAGGTTGGGAGGAGGTAGGCCAGCTCCCATCGGCGTCCTGGCCACTTAGGGCCACATCTGCTGCAAGCCCATGTGGCCAACTCTCACCTATTGTGTGCCAGCCTCCTCATACAGCAGCCCTGGGCCGGGGCCGGGCTCAGTGGGCATCGAGACTCTAGCCCAGCTGTTGTGCAGCTGTTCCCCAGTCCTCCCGCTGCTAGGCCGCCCTGGGACAGCAGGTTCAGGCACAGCCTGCCTCCCTGTCTAGTTGGCTGGACCTTGGGCTCCAGGTCAGACTGGCCTCCCAGGGATAGGGCTGTGCCCGAGGACCTGAGCCACCTGGGGGTGGCCACAGACCTCCCGGCATTGCTGTCTCCCGAAACTGTTTCCTTAGCTAGCCGGGCGTCTGAACCAGGCCTCTGCAGCATCTTAGGCAGAGCTGAGGTGGCCCTGGAGCTGGGGCCAGAGCCTAGTCCGGATCTAGAATTGCAAACCCGGCCTGGGCTGGCTGGGCAGTGAGGGCAGCCGGCTGGAGGCCAGTGTGCAGTCCTCGGTGGCCCCGCTGACACCGTGTCCAGCTTCCTGGTCCCTTCCCCAGGAACATCCAAACTTGTGCTGCATCTCTGTGATGAGAGCTGATGGGAAGCCTGGCAGAGCGGCCCCAGGCAGGCTCTGTGCGGGGCCAAGGCACCCTGACCGTGCATGTGGCGGGGGACAGGCCATGTTCAGCCCCCAGCAGAGCACTTGGGGCAATGGGCCTGGACCAGCAACTTAGACTCGGTCATGCTCCATCTCTTACCAGCCCCATGGCGGGCCCATGACCGACCTTAGGAGCATGGTGGCACTAGGTCACGTGAGTCTGAAGCCCCAGGCAAGGAAGGTGCCACTGCAGGCAGTGCCAGGATGGGGCACTTGGCCTGAGGAGGCCTAGGTCAAGACCCCTCCCCGGCTCCCAGCTGCCTCCTCCTGGGCTGGTAACCACAGCACTTGGTAGACAGGGACTTTGCCAAGAGGAAAGAACCCTCAGCCCAGTTCCCGGCTGGCCTTGTCCCACGCGGTCTGGCCCTGGCTGGAGCCCAGGCTACACTCGGCTCCCAGGCAGCTGAGGCCCAGGCTGTGTCTGGGGTTGGCCACTGGTCGGCAGGTGGGGGCTGGGGAGGTGGTAGCCTGGTCTGCCTGTGGCTCTGCCGGCCAGTCACAGTGCCATCCCCAAACACCTGGAGGTGCGGGTGACAGTAGAGGCGTGATGCTCTGTCTTGGAGTTTCCTGGACTCCTCAGGAGCTGGGTGGGATAGGGAGGGCCTCAGGTGGCCAGGAGTCCCATCCCCCACACTCGCGGAGGTCACCACAGTAGTGACCACCTGGCAGGGCCTGCAGAATCTGCTTCCAAGTTTCAAGCCAAGGACAGGGCCATGGGGGAGAAATCCCCCCTTTAGAGTAAGCATCTGAGCCCCCAGCCATGTGCGGGGCCCGTGCTCATGGGGCAAGGGGGGTGCCGGGCCGAGGCTCCTCCCCTGCCTGGTCTGGTCTCCGAGGTGCTGGCCTGCTGAGCCGCCAGCGAGGACCCCTGGCAGCAGCTGCCGCCCAAGTCAGGATTTCCAGAAGCAAAAGAGGCCACCCTAGTCCCTTGTGGGGGATGGTGGGCCTCTCATGGTAGGCTCAGTGCCCAGGATGCCCGGACATGGAATTGGGATACAGCATGCGACCCGGCGTGCTACTGGAGAAGTGTGTGTGCCGCTGTGCTCACAGTGGTCCTGGAATGCTCACGCGAGGGCCTCGGGCAGGGGTCTCGGGTGACTCGGCTTCCTCTCTCGTGATTTTTTTTTCTTGGAGGCGGAGTCCCACTCTGTCATCCAGGCTGGAGGGCAGTGGAACAATCTCGGCTCACTGCAATCCTCGCCTCCCAGATTCAAGCGATTCTCCCACCCTCAACGTCCCGAATAGCTGGGATTACAGGGCGCGCCACCGTGCCCGGATAATTTCTGTATTTTTGTAGAGACGGAGTTTCACCATGTTGGCCAGGGTGGTCTTGAACGCCTGACCTCAAGTGATCCACCACCTTGGCCTTCCAAAGTGCTGGGATTATAAGCGTGAGCCACCGTGTCTGGCCTCCCTTGTGCTTTATTACCTGAGGTTATTGTGGTGAAAATACAAAGACGTGAAGTTTGTATGACAAGGAGACAGCAATCCAGCTGGCCCGTTACCAGAATGAAAGGGAAAAGAGGTGAAAGAGACCCCCACGTCAGCGGCCCTGCCTGACTCTGGGCACAGACAGCACTTTGGGGCCCCCAGCTTGGTGAGGCTGGTCAGGCGCAGGGAGGGGCTAGGCTGGAGCCCCCATCCCCTTCCCTCTCATTCCCCAGATTCTGGGGCTGGGGACCCTTCCTTAGTGGGCTCAGATAAGGCAGCACAGCAGGGTCCCCCAAGTCTGGAGACAGGCTGGTTGCCTACTGAGGGCCCCGTGGGACACCAGGGTGTGTCCCGCCCCCGCCTGACGTGGTGTGGGAGAGCTCAAGGTACGGGGTTCTCAGGCCAGGATCCTGGAGAAATCCCTTCTCCAGACCCAACTTTTGGACTTAGTTGCTTCCCACCATCCCAGGGAGGAAGAGGCGGGAGGGACTTCCCCAGGAGGGTGTGGGGGTGGGAAGGCCTGGGGGACTCGAGGCGGGCCTGGGCGAGGCAGCAGCAAGCTTCCAACTCCAAGGGGAGCCCACACTCACCCCACAGGCATGCCCCAGTGTCCCCAAGCAGGGGAAGCCAGCACTTCCCTTCCCAACCCAGAGTCCCCTCCCTGGCCGCTGGGCCTGTGGTCTGGCCCTGGCCCATGGCAGTCCCAGCCCTGTGGTCCGGGAAGCCCCTGGCTCGCGGGCACCTTCGCCCCCTGCCCTGGGCCTGGACCTGGGCCTGCTCCACAGTCCCTTGGGCCGGCTCTTCCTCTCCACCCGCCCACCCGCCGCAGAGGCCAGCTCACAGCCCACGTCCCCCACCAGCACTTACAGACCCCTCCTCTGCTGCCACGACCGGGAGAGGCCCCTTGAGTCCACGTGGCTGCGTTCACACACGAGAGGGGAAGGGGCCTTGGGGGCCCTGGGCTGGGAACTGGCTCCACACAGCAGGACCCTGCCAGGGCGCTGCAGGGCAGCCCCCGCCACCCCCCTGGCCCCGCCGCCTCTGCTGAGTCACTTCATGTCTGGGAAGTTCCCAGGGCCAAGCCAGGCTGGATGAGGCATCAGAAATTCACAAATTCCCCCTGCCTCCCGGGCAGGGGAATGGCTGTCCTGACTCACCTCGGGCTGGGCCCCTGCAGACCCCCACTGTCCCCATACTCAGCCTCATACCCTCTTTCCCGAGGGGGCAGTGCCCCCGCCCTGGGTTCCTGGGATGGTCCCAGGCCAGGCTTGCCGCCCGTGGAATGGAGATGACAGGGTGCCAGGGTGCCTGGCTGGGGTGGGGGCCGCTCAGTGACAGCCTCAGACCACCCACGGAGCAGCAGGGCCACCGTGTGCAGAAATCTGTGTGTGCTGTCCTCCGTGTGCAGGAGCTGGTAGTCATGGCAACCCTGGGAGGCTCCCTTGGGCTGGCCTTGGCCACTGGACTTGGGCAGAGGGGGGCACGGTCAATGGGCCACAAGCAAGCGTGCAGGCGGGTCGATGGGCCTGGAGGGCTGGGCTGGACGGGGCCTGGGGTCCTGGGGGCTCACCATTTCCCACACTGAGGCTGCCAGGGGAAGTGCGGGGTATCCTGGCGGTACCCAGGAAGGAGCCTCTCACTGCCTCCACCTGACCCAGAGGTGAGCGCCATTCGCAGCTCTGTGCCAGCCGAGTTGGGGCCCAGCCCTGGGAACCCTGAAGGGATTTTAGAAGCAGATCTGTCCTCAGCGCTGCCCTTCCTTCCTTTGTCCCCCACCCTCGGTCTTCTGCCTGGCTCAGTTTCTCCCTCCGCTCACCTGGGACTGGGGCACTCCTCTGACAAGTCAGTTTATTGGGTCTGGGTAGAGGGATGAAGACCCCACTCAGGAGAGAGAACAGCTTCTCCCAGTGCTGCCTGGAGGGGCCGAGACTGCGGGGCCCGTGGAGCTGACACATGGCCTATGGCTGGGGCCCTGCTGACCCTGGTGCCTCATGTGTCACCTTGGCCTTTGTAGCAAGTTTGCCAGTGCCTAAGGGGCCTTGGAGCTGCCCACCGCTGTGGGCTGGGAGAGTCGGGGTGCTCTCCCTGTGAAGAGGAGGCCTATCCACAGGCCATGAAAGTTGATTTGGCACAGTACCCAGCACCTGGGTGGTGGTGGTGGTGGTGGTGGTGATGGTGGTGGTGGTGGTGAGTGATGTGGTTATTGATGGTGATTGGGTATTGATGGTGATATGGTTGTTGGTGGTGGTAATTGGTTGGTGATGGTGATGGTGATGTGGTTGTCATTGAATGTGGTTGGTGATGGTGGTGGGTGATGTGGTTGGTGATGGTGGTGGGTGATGTGGTTGGGGTGATAGTGGTGATGATGTGGTTGGGGTGATAGTGGTGATGATGTGGTTGGGGTGATAGTGGTGATGATGTGGTTGGGGGTGATAGTGGTGGGTGATGCGGTTGGGGTGATAGTGGGTGATGTGGTTGGGGTGATAGTGGTGATGATGTGGTTGGGGGTGGTGGTGGGTGATGATGTGGTTGGGGGTGATAGTGGGTGATGTGGTTGGGGTGATAGTGGTGGGTGATGTGGTTGGGGTGATAGTGGTGGGTGATGTGGTTGAGGGTGATGGTGGTGGGTGATGTGGTTGGTGATAGTGGTGGGTGATGTGGTTGGTGGTGTGTTGTGGGTGATGATGTGGTTGGGGTGATAGTGGTGGGTGATGTGGTTGGGGTGATAGTGGTGGGTGATGTGGTTGAGGGTGATGGTGGTGGGTGATGTGGTTGGTGATAGTGGTGGGTGATGTGGTTGGTGGTGTGTTGTGGGTGATGATGTGGTTGGGGTGATAGTGGTGGGTGATGTGGTTGGGGGTGATAGTGGTAGGTAATGTGGCTGGTGGTGGTGGTGATGTGGTTGTAACAAAGATGACATTCTTGGGTTTTGCATCAGCAGGAGGGTGTCAGTACCGGGACACTTGAGGCACCCAAAGACTCAGGACTCTGAGTGTGGCTGTCAAAGGCCTGTGTGGGTAGCCTTTCCCATCATCGGTTTCTTGGGTATTGAAAGACAAAGACTCCAGGGGAGACTGGGCCTGAGAGTCCCCCATGGAGAAGGGCTGGGGTGTTGACCCTGCCCTGCCTCAGGCCACACCCTGGGACCTGCCCCCAGACTCACTCTTGCCGTGTGTCCACAGCCAGCAGCCGCCTGATGGGAAGTTCTCCGGCCTCCTCTTTCATGGGCAGTTTCCTCTCCAGCAGCCTGGGCTCGGCAGCCTCCACGCACCCCAGCGGCCCCAGCTCCTCCCCCTCTGAGCAGGCCTACCGTGGCTCCCACCCTGCCACCTCCCAGATCTGGTTCTCCCACTCCCACGAAGGTAAGTTGGCAGACTGGGCTCTCAGCGATGCCCTGGTGGCCAAGAGACTGACCCTGGTGCCCGGGCCAGGGGCAAGTGAGGGGCTCCCACGAGGGCAGTGGGAACCTGGCTGGTGGACGCTGACAAGCAGGCTCTGGTGGGGCCGCCTCCCTGCCGAGGAAGCCCCAGGGGAAGTGGTGATTGGCTGGAAACAAGGGCAGCCTGTTCAGCAGTGGTCCTGACCAGATGTGTGCTCCAGATGGGCAGCAAGGGGGAACGGGGGAGCCAGGAGGGGCTCTGGGGAGCTGAGAAAATGTGGAGTACAGCTGGGCCGGCCGGGCTGGGCTCACCCTCACAGTGGCCGCGCCCCACTTCCCCAGATGCTAGGAGGTGGGCTCCAGATCTGCCAGCCGGGAGGGGAGGGGGCGGGAGAGCTGTCATTGCACACAGGCTGCCACCCTGGGGCCTGGCCCAGGACAAAGAGTTCCTCCCAGGCCACCTGCCTCCCCATGGGACACAGCCCTGGGCACACAGTAGGCACCTCACGAATACTGGCTACTCTCAGGCTGCCTGGCCAGCAGGAGGCCCCTGGAGGCCCTCCTGGCCTTTCACTGGCAGGGCACCCCTGCCCGGATCCCCTTGCTTGCTCAGACCCCTTGCCCTGCAGCCTAGGCGGCGGCCCTGGGCCCCCATGTCCCTGGGCCCACAGTTGCTGGTATTCCCTCGGCTACCCCAACCCTGCAGTGTGGGAAGGGTTAAGCTCCCCCCGCCCCCCGCGGCTGGCACGCAGAGAGGTAATTGCAGTTGGCAGCGGGCACACAGGGCTCTCTGCTCCTGGCACCCGGCGCTGCCGTAACTCAATGACTGCTGAGCGGCGGGCGTCGTGTTTACAGAGTGCTGCGGACCCACACACCACGCCACCGCCCCGTTCCAGGCAGGGAGATTAGCACCCGGCACTGCTGGAAGCAGAGAAACCTCTCTTTGTGCAACAAGAAAGGGGCTGTTTTCCAAGCAGAACAGGTGACGAGTGAGGGGCAGTTGCTGAAATAATCTGGGCTTTCGGCGCAGGGCGCACATGTTGGGCAGGCGACAAGGAACAACCTCTTCCTGGGTGCAGGGGAGGCCGCTACCTTGAGATGTCGTGGATAGCATGGGGTCCTCGGTCCAGACTCCCCTGCCCCTTCCTCCCACCCCTGTACTCCTAGCGGCCTCCTGGAGGGGAGACCAGGCTGGCCATGGCTCCTGGGCTGGCTGTGGGGGCCCCGCCTTCCTGGCTCATACCCCCTACCCTGCCTCAGCCTTCTGTGTCTGTGGGCAAACGCCCCCGCCAGCCACAGCATCTGGCTCCCAGGATGTCTTTGGGAGGGAGGAGGGTGGCCTGGCATGGGGGGAGCAGGAAGGGGACGCCTGCGGCAGCCGTGGTGAACCCCCCCACAACAGACGCAACGGCTGTTGCCTGGCCCTGGCCCAGCCACAGGTGCACAGATCCACCTAGGACCACTGACTTGGTTTCCCCTCCTGGCAGTGGTGGCCCCTAGTCAGGGCCCAGAAGTGGCACCAACCCATCTCCAGTGTTCTCCGCACCAGGAGAGAGCTCCTATGCCACTCCCTCTGCCCACCCTGGAGGACTCCAGCAGCAAGGAGGGCCGTTTGTGGGTAGCACCACCTGCCTTGGAGCCCCCGTCCCGCCCCTCTGGGGGCTGCTCAGAGGGTGGGTGTGCGGTGGCCCACAGGCAGACAGCACCCACAACGGCCTCTAGACACTCACTTCCCCTCGTGCCAACGGCTGCCTGGGCGGAGCTGACCACATCCCACCCTGGGGACCCCACCACCTCTCAGCCCCTCACGCCCACCCTGGGGACCCCACCACCTCTCAGCCCCTCACGTGGGGCCCGGCATCAGCGGGTTCCATCTGCTCCCAAGCCCCTGGGAGTCCCCCTGGCTGGGTGGGAGACCCGTGTCCTGCCACAAGGCTCGACATGAGCCCCTGGCGTCTGGGTTCCTGAGCCCCTTCTGTCTGTGTCCCGGGGAAGTAGCTCCTCCGGGCAGGGGTGGCCTGAGCAGGAGGGGAGGACTGTGCCCACAGTGGCCCTGGCTGTGTCACACCGAGGAGGTTCACCTGTCTAGCCTGCTGGGCACCTGGCACCCTGGCTGGGCGAGATGCATCTCCCGCCATCCGTGTCAGGTTGGGGCGGGCACGTGTGCGGGACAGTGGTCTGGGTGGACCAGCACAGGTGGAGGCAGGACAAGAGGACGCGGGGCGTAGCCTCTGAGCCGCCCGCCTGGGCCCCAGAACGCAGGGCCCACCCGGGGCTGAGGATGGGTGTGGGCACCCCCCGAGGGTGGCAGAGCCTCCAAAGCCACACACCTGTGAGGCCTGTGCTCCGGCTTGCTGTCCCCTGCGCTGCCTTCAGTTCAGTTGCCCCACCCCCCGGGATCCCCTCCCCTCCCTGCAGGGGTTCCCTGCCACGCAGCCGTGCTCCCCGACAGACCACATGGAGCTGCCGCACTGAGCTGAGCGGCAGAGGCCAGGGAGGGCGGGCCAGGGTGAGAGGCTGGCTGGCTGCCCGGGCAGCATGCCTGGCTGCTAGTTTGACAGGGTGCCAGCTGGCTCCCGTGCGCAGGGCCTGTTTCTCTGCCGTGTGTGTTCATGGGGGATGGGGAGCGAGGTGGGCGGGGGGCACGCGACTCGGCTGGAGAGTGGGGGCCAGCAGGCACAGCGGGCTGCCTGGGCGGTTGGCCTCGCCCACATATCCTTCCAGTGGCCCAGGATGGGCAGGAGGCAAGTGCCCCGCCAGGCCAGCTTGCCACCCCCTCCCCAGCCCAGGGCTTTCGTTGAGGGCAGGGAGGCCAGGTTGGGGCAAGCCAGCAGGAACCCAGGTTGGGGTAGCCCCAGGAACCCCCCGACGCCAGGCAGGGCCTCCTCTCTCCCCATCTGCAGGGCAGCCCCTGGAGCGGGCCAGGGCTTCCTGCTTCCCTGGGGGAGCAGCCGGGGGTGCAGCAGAGGCAGCCTGGAGCTGGAGGAGCTGCCTGGAACATCTGGCCTGTTCAGCTCCTCCCAGCCCACAGCTCACACGAGGCTTGGGCTCCCACCAGCGGTGGGCCTCCCTGGGGCTTTGGGTGGGGTGGGCAGCGGAACTGGCCAGGGGCAGAGGTGACTTCTGTCAGCCAGCCTGTCCTGGGTGGGTGGGAGCGGGGGTGGAGGCACAGCTGGTCGTATTATCGTCAGGCCTGGTCCCCTCCCTCCCCACCGCGCCCCCCAGCTGCCGGGCCAGGACCACCCACAGGGCCAATGAAAGAGGATTCTGTTCCTGGGGGCTCAGCTGGGAAGGGTGGGGGCAGGGGCTGCTGAGCCGCCCACTGAGGCCACTCGTGGTCTCTTGTGCCACCTGAGGGGAGCCCTGGCGGCGACAGGCACACACACACGCTGGCTGTCCGCCTGGCCAGCCTCTTGCTCAGAACCACGCCCCCCCCAGCGGCCACCTCTCACCGGGCCTGGCCAGCTCCCAGGGGTCCGGGGCTATGCGTGCGGAGTGCTCCCTGCCGACAGAGCCCTGCAGCTTCCTACATCCTGCCGGCTGCCCCCCCGTCCCCTTCATCCCCTCTGAGGTCTCAGGATTCGCTGGTGCTGCTGGGAGTGAGCAGGAGCTGGGACCACATCTGTCTGAGGGACAGAGATCCCACCAGCCTCCACCCACCCTGAGTGCCCTCAGAGGTGCTGCGGCCCCAGCTCCATCCTTCCTGTGATGCCTGCCCAGGACCCGCCGCTTCCTCCCAGACCCCGTCAGCAATTCCTTCCTCTCCCGGCCTCGGTTTCCTCAGTGGCTAAAATGGCCTCTTGACCTGTCCCCCACAGGCCCGCTGACCACCCCAGCACTGACGTTTCTACCTGGGCTCACTCCAGGGCCCCCACATCTATGCGGGGGAGGGGGAGCCCTTGCCCTGCCTGGACCTGCTGTCCCCTCCCATGTGCGAGGGAGAGTTGGGCCAGTGAGGACAAGCTGGCTCCCCTGGGATGCAAGGGACAGCATGGGCGTCCTGGTGTGGGGAGGGAGGGGACAGCGTGGGGATCCCAGCGTGGGGATGGGAGGACAGGGTGGGGATCCCGGCGTTGGGGTAGAAGGGCTCTGCCAGACTGGCTACCTCTGGCCAGCTTCTTGCAGCCAGAGGGCGGCTGCCCCGTCCAGGTCTGTGACCCCCCTCCAGCCAGCTTCTCGCAGCCAGAGGGCCTCCCCACTCTGGAGGCATCCTGTGGCTTTCTGGAGCCAGCGCTCCCAAACCCTTGGCCCCTCACCATGGCCTGCCCTGGCCAGCTGCCCTGCCCTCCTGTCCCCACTAGAGTCTACCCTCAGGCCCTGGCAGTTCCCGAACCCCAGCCCGCTAAGACTTTATGAGTGTCATGTTCACGGCCTGGCTGAGTGCTGCTAGTCACTGTTGAGGGCAGGGGTTTCATCTCATGGCCATGGTGACCAGCACCCAGGTCCACACCTGGCAGAGGGCTGTATGGAGGTGGCTGGGGGAGACACAGGCCTGGGGAAGCCAGGGTAGGGGCATCCCAGGTGGTAGAACCTGAGCCCCAGGGAGGTTGGGGAGAGGACCAACCCTGGTTTGGATAAAGGGCCTGGTCCCTGCAGCTGCAGGGTTCCCAGGGCCAGCCCAGGCTCGAGGTTGGGCATGATTGACAACACTTCTGTCATGAGCCTGGCCCTGGGACGGCACCTGCCTCCGTCTGGCAACGCCGCACAGCACAGTGGCACTTGCGCCCATTTTACAGGTGAGGAAACTGAGGCTGAGGATTTTGTGTGACTGAGAGCCTGTCCCCTCACCCTCTCCCTGCTCTCTGACCTGCCGTGCTTTGGAGTGGGTGCCCCCTCTGCTCTCCAAGAGCCAGGGACTTGGCTAGGGACTTGGGCTAGAGGCTGCTCTGGGACCTAGGAGGCTGCACCCAAGGCCCTGCCCACACCCAGGCACCGCAGGACAGGGCAGGACTGTGGCGGATGCAGCATGGGCCCCTGCCATGTGCAGAGCAGGTGGGCAGGGCAGGGGTCTTCACAGACCCAGAGCTGCCTTAGCCTCGAGTTCACACGCCCAGCCTCAGTTTCTCCATCTGCCACACCAGTGAGAACAGCTGTCCAGACCCCATGTGATACAGACACAGAGAGCACCTTCCCTCCCGTGTCCGGCGGCAGCTGTCCACTGCTGGGGCCAGTGGCCTTGGTCACTGGGAGTGGGGTGCGACCTTCCTGGGCTGACATCCCTGGACCTGACCGGTGGGGGTGCAGCCACCCCGGCAGGTGCACCGTCCACTGTGTGCCTGTGTGTCGGGCTGGCTGGTGGTGTGCCTGTGGCCTGGGGGCCGTGACCTGCGTGTCAAGGACGCTGCCTGGAGAACGTGAGGAAGGTCCCGGTGGCAGGCAGGAGGGAGTTCCCTGGCAGCCAGAGCTGCTGTCCAGGGTACCAGCGAAGGCTGTGGGGGTCGTGCGGTTGCTTTTAGCTCCACACTCTGAGGATTGTCCGTTACCTCCCGTGGTTTGAGGACAGCCCCAGCCTCGGACCCACGCTCCCTGCCATCCCCGGGCCCACCCTATCCCCAATCCCCGGGCCACCATCCCCCAACATCCCCAGGAGGGCTGTGCTCCTCCCTGTGGCGTTGGTGCCTGGATCCTGGGCAGGCTGCTCACTGCGTTTGTTCTAGAGGCTCCCATGGGAACCTGGCACCTGTCCCCGCTCTTAGCCTAGGAACAGACAGAGCTGGCCTGGCCTGCCCCTGAGGGGCATCACTTGGGCCAGTTCCCTGCAGGCCTGTGGATGGGGAAGGGGCTGAGCTTCCCCAGCCTCAGGGGGCCCCAGGGATTGGGCAGTCCAGCTCCAAGAAGGAATCTCCTGCCATGCGCCCCACCAACCACTCATGACCGGGGAGCTGCACTTTGAAACCCAGCCTGGACGCCCAGGGGTCTGCCCACCTGGGGTGAGGGGCCTGTGTGTGGGAGCAGGGGTGTTCGGCAGAGAGCAGACAGGACTGGGGACGGGTGCTGGAAGGTTGTAGGCCCTTCCAGCCCTAGAGTGGGAGTGAGAACTGCCTGCAGCTGCGGTCACCACTAAGGCCCCTCCTGTGCCCAGGGCAGGCGTCATCAGCCCACCAAGGCCCCTCCTGTGCCCAGGGCAGGCGTCATCAGCCCACCAAGGCCCCTCCTGTGCCCAGGGCAGTCGTCATCAGCCCACCAAGGCCCCTCCTGTGCCCAGGGCAGGCGTCATCAGCCCACCAAGGCCCCTCCTGTGCCCAGGGCAGGCGTCATCAGTCGACTACAGTGCTTTGTGTGCCGCATGCGGACAGGGTTTCAGAATCCGTGTCAGTCCAGCACTTGTGGCCTGGCAGTCATCAGGTAGACCCGTGCACTGCACCTGAAACCCACTGACACCTGAGTGAAGGGGGTGTACCCTGAAAAGCCATTGCCGAGTTGCGGGCTGGTGGAGGCCAGGCTGAGCCTCATGCATGTGGCTACATGGCAGGGAGGCAGGGACATCCTACGTGACGGGGGACGTATGGGGTCACAAGAAAAGCAGGGACCACTTGCCAGGCCAGGGGTCTCCTGGGACTCCCCTGGGGTCACTGTGGGAGGAGGAACAGGGGATTTGGCAGACTTGGCAGGAGGTGGGGGAGGGTTGTCTGCTTCTGAGCCCGGAGGATGGGCCCTTACTGGACGGTGAACATTTGAGACAGTCCTCAAAGCCTCCCACGTTCCCCAGGGCCTCCCAGGCTGGCTGCCACGTGCAGATTTCAGGCCTAGGGCCACGCCCAGTTGGCTGCGTGACCCACTGCCCACCCGTCCAGGTGCGTGTGGGAGCCGAAGTGGTACCACAGTGGGAGACAGGTCGAGGTTCAGCCGTGGGAGGCCGGCGTGGCTGACACAGGTGCCCAGTCCTTCCCCCAGGGAGGAGGCACTGCTGTTTGTCAGGATGGTGGGGTGTCCGCTGCCGAAGGTTTTGTCATCAAAGGTGTGGGGGCTGGGGCAGGGTGCTCGAGGTGTACTTTAGCACCCCCAGAAGTTTGCTAAGCCTGCAGCATCCGGGCCCTGAGCTCCGTGGCCCCAAGCGGAGCTTCCTGGGTGACCCTGCCGTGGGAAGTCCCCTGACCCCCCGGGTGATCTCAGTCCTTCTGCTGGCTGGCGTCCTCCCTCCTAGACCTGACCGTGAAGACACCCCAAGTCCAGCATCCTGAGAGACCCAGGAACAGCCCCCCGGTCTTCCACCACATGGATGTTCCCTGGGGGGTGGGTTGTGGCCACCTCTCCAGTCTGGCAAGAGGAGGAAGACGCAGGGCTGGCCTGGAGAGGGCAGGGCCTCGACGCGCTGGGCTGCTGGGAAAATGTGTCGGAATGCAGGAGGGATGAGGGAAATGAGGTGCCTAGAGTGGGGGTGCCCGGCAGGCAGCCAGGGCTGGTGTGAGCAGAGACACTGGGCCAGGCCCTGTGTGCCGTGGGTGGGGGGGCTGCTTCTCCCTCCCCAGGGGTGAGAAGCCTCCAGGCTTCCCTTCTCCAGGTGGGCAGGAGGAGAGGAAGGGTCCCCTCACGCCTGGCTGCCCCCAGCCCCCATTTCTTGGCACTGTGCCCTCCCATTCTTCTGTCCTTCAGCCCTGCCCAGGGGCAGCCTTGACCCCCGCCGACTGCCCACTGTCTCTCCTCCTGCCCACACCACAGGCCTCCTACCTGCAGCCCTTGACCTCCCCAGACATGGTGAGCTCAGGCCTGGGGGAGGTTGGGAGGGGTCTGGGGATGTGGCCATTGTGCCCCCTGCCAAGCCCATGTGTGGCCTCCTGGCTTGACTCACCCGTCAGGTGCTTATGACCTTCAGCCTCTGTCTCCTGCAGTCCATCCCGTCACGGGACTGAGTTTGGAGTCTCTTGCTCACCACAGTAGCAGGAGCAGGATGTGGGGACCTCGGTGCAACCCCCACTGCCCCCAGGGTTCTTCCCCACACTCTGCCAGGCTCTGAGGGCACCAGCAGCCTGAGTCCTGCCCGCCCGTCTGGGAGGTTCGTTTAGCCTAGGGCTTGCCCTCGTCTGCTGGGGTGATCATAAACGCTCCCGTCTCAAAGGGGTGTGGGAAGGGGAGGTTCTGGGGCCCTGGCGTTCTAGCAGGAACTTGCAGTTGAGGACCTCTGGCTCTGGTCTCGTGTGCCCCGAGGCCCTGCTGGCTGAGCCCTCTTGGTCTCTGGCCCTGGAGTGTCTCCTCCATGCCATCTGGGGCCTCTACGGTCCCCCTGGAGCCCTCCCCAGGACCACCCCCCCCCACTCCTCAGTGGCAGCCTCTTCCAGGACGCCGCTGTGTCCCCGGCCCAGCCACAGCAGCCCTGCCTTCTGGCTTCTGGTCTCAAAACAGCTGCTCTGATTCATGAAAATCATTTTTTTAATTTTCTTTTTCAGTTTTGAGAGTACAGTCTTGTTGGGAAAAAGAAAGGGGCTTTTTGTCGCTGGGCTAGGAGGACCTCTTCCCTTCCTCTTTCTGCCCCCTGCCCAAAGATGACCCCACCCTGCCGGCTGGGCCTCTCCGGCACCCCAGCCCCTCCGTCTCTGCTCCCTGCCCCTGCGTCCCATCTCCCCACTCCCTCCTCCTCCCCACTCCCTAACTTCCCCTCTGGGGCCTCAGAGGTGGGGACTGAGCAGGAAAGGATGGGGGCAGTGGCCAGGCCTTTGGTCTTAGGGCCCTGACTAATGCTGCCCTGCTCCCTAGCCCGGGGCCACCAGTCAAGGCCCAGCAGCTGAGGGACATGCATAGCTGCCCACCCTCAGCTGCCCACAGAGGGGAAGGCAGGAAGGAGCCCACTCCTCGGCCAGCTGAGTGCTGCTCCCCGCGAGAGTGGATGGACTGGGGGACAGGGGCTCTGTGCCTGGGAAACGGTGTCTGGGAAGGAGGAATTTACAGACTTCTGTTTACCAAAACGAGGCCTCGTAAAACATTTAACAGCAGCCAATTAAAGGGGGACAGCTGCGGAGGTTTAGCCAGTGCCCCCCAAGGCCCTGCCCCTTGCCCTGCCACTCCCCTACCCCCGCCCCAGTTCGTTCCCACCCAGTCCCTCTCAGCTTTGGTCAAGTCTTCCAGGAGCAGAGTTCAATCTGGTAAACAGCTGCTCCAGATGCAGCTCCCACACAGACCAGGCCAGTCGGCCAGGCTCGAGCCTCAGCCCCGTGTCCTCAGCTGGAGGGCAGCTGCAGGGCCACACCAGGGCCAGGGCGCCTTCCCCAGGTCCCCAGACTCGGCCTGGGATGTGCGGCCTCACAGGGAGATGGGACTTCGCCCTATCAAGCTGGCTTCCATGTCTCAGGACTTCCCAGAGCCTTCCCTGTGCTCATGCCCTGCACGAGACTCCAGATGGGATGGGTGTGGGCTGCATGCTTGGAGCTGGTGACCCAGAGCTGGGGTTTCCTGGAGCATCTCCTGGGGCTCAAGCTCCACAGATTTCCCTGGGATCCACTGAGCCAGAGAAGATCGAACGGTAGCTGGGTGGTGCCTGCCACTGCTGGGGGTCCCAGGGGGATTGGGGTGTGGGGTGCACCAGTTGGACTCAGGGGCCCGTTTTCCAGGAAAGATTCAGAGCAGGAGTTTTAGAAGGTGAGGTCCCCGCCGTCCTGCCCCACCCAGCTTCATTCATTCTGGTTCATTCTGGCTCATTCTGGCAGGTTGAAGCTGTAGGTTGCTGCCTCAAATGTCTTCTCCTCAGGCCTATAGAGGGCTGCCAGACACCGAACCACAGCCACCCCTCGGCCCTCATGTTCAGGCAGCTGCTATGGTGGGCTGGCCAGCACCAGCACCAGCACCACTGGGACTGCACGCGGGGCTGGGGATGGGGTTGGGCAGGTCTGAGTCGGAGAACTCTGCCCGTGGCCCGGGTTCCTGCTGGGGAACCAGAAGCCACACTCCTTGTGACTGGTGTCTCTGGTGTCCAGCAGACATGCTCTCTGCAGCCCTTGGGCTGGGTTCTGGTGCCTGCAGGCCTCCCAGGCTGTGCTCAGCCCTGTCCTGAGCTGCCAGCTGTGCTTCACCCCTTGGGTGGGGCAAGTGTGCCCCACACAGCCAGAGCTGTCCCAAGGCCCGGGGCCAGCCACGTGGGTGGCTGGGTGTGGCTGGCTTTCCTGTATTGGGCAGGGGCAGGTCGCTTAGAAATGTGGCTGCCTTGAGGGACAGACAGACCCCTTAGCCTAGAGAGGGGCCTGTCTGGCATGACTTGGAGTCACCGCCTGCGGTTTGGGGGCTGGGGCCTGTGCAAGGAACTCTTTGCCCCCGTCCCCTCCCCACCCTGTGCAGATCTCTGAGCCGGAAGAGGCCTGGCCGTGGTGGGAACTCGGTGTCGGATGGACACACCTGTGACCTCCAGCCAGGGTCAGGGGAGGCTGGCCACACCCCAGCAGCACTGGTCCCTGGCCTGGGCTGTCCACTGGGCCCTGGGGCCTGCCTTGGAGAGGCCAAGTCCAGGCCTGGCTGTCCTTTGGGCAGGACCTTGGCGCAGTGTCTGTCCATCGTGCCCCCTCCTCCCACAGAACTTCCCTGGAGTCCCTTTTCTTGCCCAGCCTGGGAGCTTCTGTGATCCCGAGTGCTGCTGGGAGGGAACAGAGGCCCCCTCGTCCGTCCTCCCCTCTCCCCAGCCCATCAGCAATTCAATTTGTGCCGCACCGGAGGGACGGCATTAGTCGAGTCAGAGTTAATATGATGTATTGACGGGTTGATTTCCCCCTGGCGGCAGCGTGGTGGGCTCTGCCGGGCACCGCTCCTGGGCTGCCTGCCGGCTTCTTGCCTCCCTGGGGTCAGGGCGAGTGTGGGCCGCGGGCTGGGAGTTGCCTCTGCAGCTGGCTTTCCTTGCTTCTCTAGCTCCGGGGTACCCCAGATTTTCGGGGAGTCTGGCATCCACCTTCCTACCCGTGAGCCACTTGGATCACCATGGAAACAGCAACGTTCTCTACGGGCAGCACCGTTTCTATGGAACCCAAAAAGGCAAGTGCAGCCTGGGGCCGGCGTGGGGAGCAGGCATGCTGGAGGTGGGGAGGGGGCACAGGAGCTTCTGGGTCACAAGGGAAAGACCAGCCTAGGTGAGCCCTCCCACCAGGTGTCATCGAGGCCAGGGTGGGGGCTAGAGGAGAGGGTGGGTCTGCCCCTCAGGATTTAAACCCAGGGGCCCAGGACCACCCCCAGGCGCAGGTTCAGTTCCCCAGATCATGCTGTCTCAAGACCTCTCGCTTCTCAGGTGGGAGCAGCTGCGCTGGTGCCCACCTTCCTTATCACCCTAGTCGCACCAGCTTCCTCAGGACCTGGCCTTGCCCTGCAGCCCCAAGCAGCCCCCAGATCGTGGGGTGGCTGAGGAGGACACATCCGGTGGGGGCTGGAGGAAGCCCACAGAAACCTGCACCTCCTGGCTTACACACTCAGTGGCCTGGGCTAGAGCTGGGCTGCAGGAGGCCCAGCCCCCAGCCCCCCAGCCCCGTGCCCTGGTGGACAGAAGGGCTGCTTACCCTGTTGACAGCAGGCATCCCCGAAGAAGGGATGCAGAGTTTGAGTCTGCTGAGAAGTCAGAATCGGTGGGGCCTTGGGGAAGAGGAAGCGCAGGCCCAGCAGAGCCAAGTCCTGGTGCCAGCGAGTTCCTCCCGGAGTCCCCGAGACGGCCTGGCTGGAGGTGGGACGGGTGCGGGTCCTTATCTCCAAGTTGGTAGGGTGACATCTCATTTGCATTTTAAAAAGTTCCCCTTGGGGTGACACCAGGAGGCTGGAGCAGGAAGCCGTCGGTTAGTTACTGGGCTTCACTGAGAAGCAATACAGGTGTGGGTCCTACAAGGGCCGTCATCAGTGATATCTAGGAGGGGGATTGGGGGCAGGGAGGGGTAGAGGGGTCTAAGTGACCCTCAGTTTCTGGTCTGGGCTATGGGAGGGCGCACCTGGGGAGAAGCAGTTGGATAGTGGTGTGAGTTCTGCCTCAGTGCAGAGGGGCTGGGACGTCTCCCCAGGAGGATCTGAGAGGTGTCTGGACACACGGGGTGCGGTCAGTGTGGAGAGGTGGACTGGGAGGTTGTCCCGGCTGTGGAGAGGGACACCCAGGCTGTGGGGGGTGAGAAGGGAGGTGGGGACAGATGGCTTCCGCACAGCCCCTGGGAGCCCAGGAGCCCTGGCGTTTAGGGCTGGAGCTCCGGGTCGCGGCAGAGGAAAGGCCCAGAAAGCCCCTGCAGGGCCTGAGAGGCAGACTAGACACGCTGCAGGGAACAGAGTGGGGGACCCCAGTGAGCCTGTGCTCCTGAGTGGTCATGATGACCCCAACTCTGAGTGAGCCGAGGGGTGGGGACCTGAGGCCAGTCTGCCCACCCTCGCTCGGCTGCCCGTCAGCCCCTTCTCCCCACCTCACACTCACTCCAGGACCTCTGTGTGGCCTGCACCTCCGCACCTGCAGGAGCCCAAGATTTGCTAAGGCTCAGGTGGGCTTTGGCCTACGCCCATGCCAGCCAGCTGCAGGGGAGCAGGCATGGGGGCCAGGAACTCACCACCAGCCCCACCCAGGGAATTCAGCTCTCACCCAGGACAGGCACCCAAACCCATCTCCTCACCCTACACCCCAGCTCCTGTGGCTGCAGGCTGAGGGGCTCTGCTGCTCAGAGGACAGCCCCGCAGGCCCGGTTCCCCCAGACCCACCTCAGCCCCGGCACGTGCAGTTATTTTGACAGTGTTTGTCAAGGGCGGGCAGGTGGCTGGTCCCAGCCCCAGAAACCCAGCCCCTCCACCAGCACAGGGGACTCCCTCTGGGCAGTGGGCCGGCCAGGCCTCTCGGCTTTCACAATATTGTGGTGCAGCTACGTCCAAGAACAGTATTTGGTTTTGGAAATGGAGCTAATTAGGTTTCGCTGGGGCTAGCCCCTTCCCGCTCCCCTTCCCCCTTGTTTCTAATTAGCAGGAAATTGACAAGGAATTTACATGCCTGAGGACAATTTTACAAGTTCCAAATGTTTCTTTTGTTTCCCCTCTTGTCTGCTCCCTCCGCTCTTGGCACCACCCCGCTGCCCACCCACCCAGCTGGGCGTGGAGAGGAACAGCCCCCCACAGGGTTCCCAGAGGCAGTGACCTGGCCCCCTCTGTGGGGTGATGGGTACCCCCAGGGCAGCCAGGAGTGTGGAGAGCTTGGGGCAGACCCTAGCCGGGAAGGGCGGGCCCAGGCCGAGGGCCCAGGCCGGGCAACTGTTTCAGGGACCGGCAGAGGGAGCCCCCAGACACCCACCAGCCACCAGGCAGAGTGAGCATAGCTGCTGCTCTCTGCCCCCGGAGCCACTGGCCTTTCTCCATTTCAACCCATTACCCTGGCCCCACCAGACTGAGACACCCAGACGAGAGGCCGAGGGGCTGGGAGCTCCCAGGGGGTCCAGCAGGTGGGTGAGCCCCTCCTCCATGACCGCCTGTCCTTCCTGGCCTCTTCTCCGGGGGTGCCAGGAGCTGCGCCTGCCACCTGTCCCTGATTTCCAAGGTCCTGGTGCCTGTTTGTAAAGACCCAGCGGAGATGCTCTGTAACACTCACTGCCTGCCCCGCATCCCCCAAAAATCCACCGCCTGCCCTGCGTCCCCCGAAAATCCACCGCCTGCCCCCGTCCCCTGAAAATCTACTGCTTGCCCCGTGTCCCCCGAAAATCCCTACTGACACTAGGCCAGGTCGGGGAGAGGCTGGCCTCGGGTTTGCATCTCCCATCTCTGAGGTGTGGGGGCTGAACGTGGGGGCAGAGGTGAGTGTTTCATGGGGACAGAACTTCAGTTCTGGGAGGTGAGAGGTTCTGGCCACGAATGCTTGTGACGGCTGCACGGCAGGGGGAATGTGCCCAGTGCCCCTGAACTGTGCACCAAAAACGGGAAATTTTATGTTATCCATATTTCACTACAATTTTATAAAAACAAAAGCAAAAAACGACCGGGCACGGTGGCTCACGCCTGTAATCCCGACACTGTGGGAGGCCGAGGCGGGTGATCACTTGAGCTCAGGAGACCAGCCTGGGCAACATGGTGAAACCTTGTCTCTAAAATAAAATAAAATAAAATAATAGGCCAGGCGCGGTGGCTCAAGCCTGTAATCCCAGCACTTTGGGAGGCCGAGACAGGCGGATCACGAGGTCAGGAGATCGAGACCATCCTGGCTAACACGGCGAAACCCCGTCTCTACTAAAAATACAAAAAACTAGCCGGGCGAGGTGGCGGGCGCCTGTAGTCCCAGCTACTCCGGAGGCTGAGGCAGGAGAATGGCGTGAACCCGGGAGGTGGAACTTGCAGTGAGCCGAGATCGCTCCACCGCACTCCAGCCTGGGCGACAGAGGACAGGGCGAGACTCCATCTCAAAAAAAAAAAAAAAAAAAAAGCAAAAACCTTCCCTAGGCTGTAACCTGGGGTCAGTGCCAGCTGGTGTCCGGGAGGCACCTAGAGCACCTGTCTCAGGGAGTCTTCCTCCAGCCTCACCCCTAAGGCCTCCCATCGACCTTGGCTCTTTCCCACACAGATAACTTCTACCTGCGCAACCTACCGCCCCAGCCCACGCTGCTGCCGGCCAACCACAACTTCCCCAGCGTGGCCCGGGCCGCCCCTGCCCACCCCATGGGCTCCTGCAGCCGGGATCGAGACCGGGGCGAGGCTGGCTCCCTGCAGAAGGGCCCCAAGGACTTCGACCGCTTCCTCGTGGGCAAGGAGCTGGGCAGAGAGAAGGCGGGCAAGGCGGCTGAGGGCAAGGAGCGGCCGGCGGCAGAGGAGGACGGTGGCAAGGAGCGGCACAAGCTGGTGCTGCCCGTGCCGGCTGACGGGCACTGCAGGGAGGGTGGCCCCGCACCCCGAGGAGCCTGTGAGGGCCGCTCCAAGCACCTCACCTCCTGCCTCCTCAACACCAAGGTGCTCAATGGCGAGATGGGCAGGGCTGCGCTAGCCAGCTGTGCGGGGGGCGTGCTGGGGCGGCCTGGCGCGGGGGTGGCAACCTCTGGGCGCTGTGCGAAGGAGGCAGCAGGCCCCCCGGAGCCCGGGCCGGCCTTCAGCGAGTGCCTGGAGCGGCGGCAGATGCTACACCACACCGCGTCCTACGCCGGGCCGCCCCCGCCCCTCAGCACGGCCGCTGGCTCCTTCCCCTGCCTGCAGCTGCATGGGGGCCCTGACGGGCTCTGCCCGCTGCAGGACAAAGTCCCCCGGGACCTAAAGGCCAGCGGGCCCACCTTCGTGCCTTCTGTGGGACACCTGACCGACAAGGGCCGCCCCTTCCAGGCCACTGAGGCCTGCGCTGTGGCAGGGGAGGGCAAGGACCGGCACCTGGAGGGAACCATGGCCCCCGACCACGCTGCACCCTATGGAGTCTCCTATGCCCACCTGAAGGCTGAGAGCAAGGGCGAGCGGCGGCCTGGGGGCTTTGAGGCGGCCCTCAACCCCCGGCTAAAGGGCCTAGACTATCTCAGCAGCGCAGGCCCTGAGGCCTCCTTCTCTGGACTCCCTAAAGGTGGTCTGGACAAAAGCGGCTACTTCGAGTTGCCCACCTCTTCACAGGACTGTGCCCGGCCTGGTCACCAGGACCCGCTGGGCGGGAAGGCCCCCCAGGCCTGCTGCACTTTAGATAAGACTGCTGGCAAGGAAGCCCCGGCCGGCCCCCCGGGGGCACAGAAGGTGGCCCGGATCCGGCACCAGCAGCACTTGGTGGCCCCCGAGGTGGAACAGGGGGGCATTGGGGCTGAGGCCAAGCGCAAGTCCCTGGAGCTGGCATCCCTGGGCTACAGCGGGCCCCACCTGCCCCCATGGGGTGTCCAGGCAGGCCCGGGCACCGCCATGGCCATCAGCGAGGAGCGCAAGGCTGGCACCTACCTGGACCCCTTTGGCAGCGGCCTGCAGCAGGCGGCCCTTCTGCCCCAGGAACTGCCTGCACCACCGGACGAGGTCTCGGCCATGAAGAACCTGCTTAAGTACAGCAGCCAGGCCCTGGCGGTGGGCCAGAAGGCACCCTTGGTGGGCCTGGGCGGCCTCAAGGCCAGCTGCGTCCAGCAGGAAGCAAAGTTCCTGTCCTCTAAGGCCCCAGGCCAGTCGGAGAGGCCGGACTGTGCCCGCAGCCGGGAGCACGACACCATGCACGGTGACGGGGAGGTGCGGCAGCCTCCTGTGGGCATCGCAGTGGCCTTGGCCCGGCAGAAGGACACGGCGAGCCGGTCTGAGGCAGCCTACGGCACCAACACTGTGCGGCAAGGCCGGGCCGTCCCCGCTTTCAAAGGTACAGGCCCTGCACAGAGAGGGAGGCAGGCCGGGCCAGTCTAGGATGCCCAGCTGGCCCTGCCCTGCGCCCCTGCTCGCCAACTCCCACACCTGCCCTTGGCAGACCCTCCAAGGCCCCAGGACCAGGGGATCCTCCTCAGGGCATCAGGCCCCCGAGCTCGTAGCGGGGTCACTGCTTGCCTTAGCTGGTGGCTCCCTGGCCGCCCAACCCTCTCCTTTCTGCTGTCTCCACCCTGTGCAGCTGGCGGTGGGCCCCGTTCCACACACGTACTGGACCTGGAGGCCGAGGAGGAGAGGACCCGGCTATGTGATGACCGCCTGGGGCTCGCCGGCCGCGAGCTGCTGCTGCAGTGAGAGCTGGGCCTGTGGCCCTGGGGAGTGGGGCTGGACCTGGGTTTGGGGCTGCCCACTCAGAGCCACGTGGAGGAAGAGGGTGGTCATGGCTGGGGCAGCAGATTCTATGGCTAGCTGTGGGTGGGTTTCTACCCACCCCTAGAGCCTTTCTGGGGTCTCACCCTGGGTCGGGGGTCTCAGCTAACCCCCTGCAACAGTCAGGTTGCCCACTTTCAGGGGCCAGGAGAGGGCCCCCAGCCAGCCCTGCAGAGCACTGAGGCTGGAGCCTGGGGTTTTCCCTGAGCCTCCAGGGCCCGTTCTCTCTCCCAGGTTGATGGCAGGGGGTGGGGTGGGGAGCTGGGCATTGGCACTGGTGGCAGGGCTGAGCCCCAGGTCTTACAGGGACAGCAAAGACCGCGTAGAGTTCGCCCGGATCCACCCACCGAGCAGCTGCCCTGGGGACCTGGCCCCCCACCTCATGATGCAGAGCAGCCAGCTGGGCGGGGACCCAGCCCCCCACACCCACCCCCATCCCCCCTGGCTGCCCCGCACCCGCAGCCCCTCCCTGTGGATGGGGGGGCACTCCTACGGTCAGTGATCCCAGGGTGGGGGCTGGCCTGGGGCTGACGGGGGTTCCCTACTGGTCCCTGAGAGTGGGAGGCCTGACCACTGTGCCCTCTGCCTCCCAGGCCTGGGGCACCCTGCCCTGCACCAGAACCTGCCCCCCGGCTTCCCCGCCTCTGTGGCTGGCCCCGTGCCCTCTGTCTTCCCCCTTCCCCAGGATGCCCCCACGCAGCTGGTCATCCTGCCCTCAGAGCCCGCACCCCACAGCGCCCCCCACGCACTTGGTAAGGGCCCCTGGCCCAGGCCGCCACACTTGGGGGGCTGTTGGAAGGAGGGACAGCTGGGGGTGGGCTGGCCAGCGCTCAGGAGGGAGCAGTGGGCTTGGTGGGCTAAGGAAAGGGTGACGGGGATCGGGGAAGCAGCCCCGGAGCTGTCCCCTCCCCGACCAGGCTGACCCCTCCTGGGCCCTGCCCGCAGCGGATGTCATGGACCAGGCCTCGCTGTGGCCCCCCGTGTATGGGGGCCGGGGCCCTGCCTCTCACATGCAGCACCCCGGCCAGCTCCCCGTGTACTCGAGGCCACAGCTCCTCCGGCAGCAGGAGCTCTATGCTTTGCAGCAGCAGAGGGCCACCCAGTTCCAGGTACCGCCCCCAGCCACGCCTGCCTGGGCCAGGCACTTCTCCCCCCCTGCCTGGCCGCGACTGGCTCCGGGAGACCCCTGCACGCCTGCCCTCCAGCAGGATGAACCCAAGCAGGGGACCCTATGGGGTCAGGGCAGCCTGAGCCTGCCTGAGCTTCCCCCTATCCCTGACAGCGGAAGCCGGAAGACCAGCACCTGGATCTGGAGGAGCCCGCCCAGGAGAAGGCCCCAAAGTCCACTCACAAGCCAGTTGCCTTAACCCCCACGGCCCCAGGTGCCCCCTCACCCGCTGCAGGCCCCACCAAGCTGCCACCCTGCTGTCACCCGCCCGCCCCAAAGCCCCCTGCCAGCTGCCCCACCCCACCTCGGCCCAGCGCCCCGTGCACTTTAAATGTCTGCCCTGCCAGCAGCCCCGGGCCTGGCTCCCGGGTGCCCAGCGCCGAGGAAAAGACGGGGGAGGGTCCGCAGTCCACGGCTGACATCGTCACGTCCGAACCAGGTGAGAGCAGCCGCCTGACCTGGCCCGCTGTGCTCCGCTCCAAGCCCTCCCGCCCCTGCCTGGCAGGGCTGAATCCGGGCTGCCTGCAGAGCTGCTCCACACCAGCCCAGGCCCAGGGCAGCATGGCTGTTCCCTTCCTTTCTCTTCCCTCTTCCCAACCCTCCCAATGGGCATGGGAGAAGCACACAGCGGCCCAGCTGCCTCCTTCCTGGCCCTGGGCTGACAAAGGCGCGATGAAGACGGTCCCACTGGCTGTCGTGGGGACTCTCCAGCAATGAAGGCAGGGCCTGCTGGTGGTGGTGCTGGCACCCTGGGGGGCACCGGGCATGGGACCTGACCAGGCTGCCATTCAGGGTCTCGGCAAAGCTGAGTGAGGGAGGGGCAGTGAGGCGGGGTGCCTGGGTGGGGGGGAGGGTCTCGGACCTGGCCTCAACCCCTGCCACCCGCCCATCCACTCCCCGCCAGCCTATTTGATTCTGTCTGAATGGGGCTGAGAGTTCACACTGGAAACCGTGTGGCGAACATAAAACCCGGCCTAGTTTCATGGTCAGGAGACGGAGCCAGCAGAGGGTTTTTCAGTTTTTCTCCCTTAGTTTTTTTTTTTTTTTTTTTCTGCAGTTAATGGGACGTGATGCCTCTGACATGCTGCCGGCACGTTCTGGTTCAGGAAAACCCTGATTCAAGCATCATGTTTTACAAATTTCCCCTTTTCTGGTTACCCACAGCACACCATGTCAGAGATGGCTCCTGAGGCCACCCCAGCCCGGGCGGCCAGGGTTGTTGGGGGAACATTAGAGCCACTCGGCGGGGGAATGAGGGCCTGGCCTCAGGCTGCTCACACTTTTTTTTTTTTTTCTTTATTTTTTTGAGACAGGATGTCTCCCTCTGTCGCCCAGGCTGGAGTGTAGTGGCGCGAACATGGTTCACTGCAGCCTCGGCCTCCTGGGCTCAAGCCATCCTCCCACCTCAGCCTCCCGTGTAGCTTGGACCACGGGCATGCACCACCACGCCCAGCTAATTGTTCTTTTGTTTTTTTGTAGTGGTGCGTGCACTCTGTTACCCAGGCTGGTCTTGAACTCCTGGCCTTAATGATCCTCCTTCCTCAGCCTTCCAAAGTATTGGGGTTACAGGCGTGAGCCACTGTGCCCAGCCAGGCTGCCCCCTTAGTTAACGTTAACACTTTCCCCGCCACCAGTCTTGCAAACCTGCAGCTAGCCCAGGACCCTTCTGCGTGGGCTTGGGTCTGAGGGTTCAAGGTCACTGTCCTCCATCCTATCGCAGGATACCCCCTCACCACCACTCCCAGCTCCCTGCTGACCTGTCCCCTCCTTTGCAGACCTGCCTCCCGGATACCTGCGCCCCGTGGCTGGCCTGGGCTTCTCCCTACCTTCAGACGTGCACTCTTCTAACCTCGAGGACCCTGAAACTATGCAAACCGCCACCCTGCGGGCCCAGCCTGAGCCCACAAGGACATTCCTGCCTGGGGAGCCACCTCCCTGCAGCCCTAGGAGCCTGGAGGAGCCCGGGCTGCTCTCAGGGGCCAGGGAGGCCACCCAGGACCTTGCCGCCACCCCCCACCCTGCCGAGCAGGGACCCCAGGGGAAGGCAGCGGACCCCAGCCCACTTGAGGGGCTACAAGAACTGCAATGTGGGGCCCTCCTCGAGGCAGGGGGCCCCGAGGCCACCGGCCAGGCTCATTCTACTCAGGGAGGGGTACGAGAAGAGAGGAGCAGGGAGGAGGGGGAGCAGGAGCCCTCATCAGGGGCCTCCCCCCAAGTCCTGGAGCAGCAAGCAGGGAGCCCGGGTGCCCTTGAGGACGAGGGAGAGCAGCCGACCCCTGAGGAGGACGAGCTGGAGGAAGATGAGCTGGGGCAGCAGAGCATGGAGGACTCGGAGGACTGTGGGGGAGCTCCCAACAACAGCCACCCACCCAGGGCGCTACCAGGCCTGGATGCCTTGGTGGCCGCCACCATCGACCTGGGGGACCTGCCCAGCGACAGCGCACCAGACTCTCAGCCCCCAGCAGCCTCTGGGCCCCCCAGCACAGCCCCCCTGCCCCATAGCTCAGGGACTCATGGAATCGCTCTGCTTAGCGAGCTGGCTGACCTGGCAATCCAGCGGCAGAGGAGTGAGAGGGCTGTGCCAGGTAAGCCCGGTGGTTGCCGCCACCCCCCAAAGCCCCAGCGGTGGGACCCGCAGGCCTGGCTCACGGTCACCTGGCCAGATGGCAGCCTTGGGCCCCGCTCAGTTGTCCCCAAAGTGTGGTGGGTCCCCTGGAGAGTGTCCACCTCCCCCTTGCCGACCCTCGTCCGTGGAAGTCGGAGGCAGGTGTGCCTTTTCCGAACCCCTGTCCCAGGTGGGGCCCTGGGAGCAGGACTCGCCCGCATGGTGGTTTCAGAGGCTCCCTGCTCAGGCCCAGGATAGGCAGCAGGAGGTTAGGGCTCTTGCTGCAGGGAGGCCTGTGGGACCGGGAGCTCCTGGGCTCTTCCACCCACCCAGAGGCCCCAAGGACAGCCGGACAACAGTGGGCGGGGCCAGATCACCTGAGACACCTGAGGGCCGGGTCTCTGCTTAGCCTACCCCAGCCCTTGGTCTGGGCACTCCCTGCGGTCCAGCGCTCCCGGGAAAGCCCCTGCTTCCTGCCATCTTCCTTGTGGACCCCGCAGAAAGCCCCAGGGTAGAGGGCGTCCCCCAGCCGGATACGGTGCCGTGGTTGTTCACAGCACAAACCTGACAGTCCTCAGGGCTTGGCCACTGCTTTCTGGATGCATAAATCTCACCACCACAATCAAGAGAATGTTCTTTAACAGTGCATTTCTCCAGGGGCCTCTGGTCACCCTCTGCTGGATGAGGCTGCTGGCCCGCACTCGGCAGGGGTGTTCTGCAGTGCTGGGAGCTGCCTGCCCTCGGGGGTACCTGGCCCGGAGTCCCTGCCTCTGGGTGGAGCTGTGCAGAGGGTTTGAGGAAGCTTGGAGTCCTGTCAGGGTGGGCTCCACCGGGACCCCCCAGAGGCCCTCCGTTGGGCCTCCAGCCGGCGGTGTATGAGAAGGTAGATAGGGCGAGGTGGAGGCACCTCGGGGCACGGCCTGAGCTGCCGGGGACCCGCCGTGGGAGGGTCTCGGGGACCCTCACCCGGCAGCATGAGGAGGCGTCAACAGAAAGCAGGTGCCATGTGTGTGGCCAGAGTGGCCCGTCTGCCTGTGTGAACACCTGCAGGACAGGAGCCCGTTCACTGCATGAATAATCAGGTGTAGACCACGTGTCCCAGGTAGGGAGCCATGTGGCTTAACCCAGCATGGATATCATCACACTCTGGCCAGACCAGGTGTCCCAGTCACCAGGGTGTGCAGAGGCAGAGTCAGGGCCAGCTCTGCCCTCTGGGTCTCCACCCTCGCCCCTGCCCTCCCCTTGTCCCAATTAATGGGCAGGTCTGTGCAGCTGCTGGGCTCAGAGCTCAACCCTACAAGTATAGTGACCACTTTGGTTGAAATTAATTAGGAGACTGTGCCAGACAGCAGGATTTGCAGAGGGGAAAGTGGGGAAAATGTCGCCGGCATCGGGGCCGGGCGGGCAATAGAGGCCCCAGGCCTGGCAGAGCCATCTGGGTGAGGCCACGTGGGGGCCACACGCCTGTAGCCTGCAAGGGCAGGGAAGGCACAGAGGGACTTCTGGCCAACTGCAGTGACCCGGAGACCAGGAGACCTGGGGCCTTTGGTGGAAGGGGCCTGCAGATGCATCTCCCCAGCTGCTGATGGCAGCAGCTGCTCAGTCCACCCCCTCGGCCCTCTCTCCCCTCCCGTTCCCTGCGGACCCTGGACCCAGCAGCCTGAGCGCTCCCGTGGTCCCCACCAGATCTGTGGTCTCGGTCCAGAGCTTTGCACCCCAGCATCTGCCCCTCCGAGTTCCTCCTGGCTTCTGAGTAATGATCTCTGTGGATGGATCAACCCTTGGGCTGGGCTTGTGGCCTCCTGGCCCTCCCCTGTACTTGAGGAGGGAACTGGCCGCGCACCGTGGAGCGCCTCCCAGCCGAGGCGTTCGGGTTGATGCCTTTGGTGGAATCTCAGGTGTATCCCCCAGCGGTCAGGCGCTGATGCGCCCCATTAGGGATGGGGTTTGCTCTGGTCGTCCCGCACTCCTGACGTCCCGCACTCCTGCCTCTGGCTGAGATCAACCGTGTCTCTAGGGAGCCCAAGTGCGTTAAGTGGAGCATGGGGTTCAGAGGCAGAGACCAGGTTTGGGGTGCTGATTGCTGTGAAGTTATCATTACTCCGAGGCTTTCCCGGGGGTGCCAGCATCTCTACTCTGACCCCATAGGGGTCCCCCAATTCTCCCGCCTTCCTGGCCATAACCACTTACCCCCACCGCAAGCTGTCTGGCCCCTGTCTCCTGCTGGATGTCCTTGTGGGATCAGCCCATGGGGGCCCCATTCCTGGTCTCTGTTGTCAGCCCCCAGGGCTGGGTCCCCCTACTCAGGCCCTGAATCCCCGTGCTGGGCCCTCCCCTGCATGGATGCCAGCCTCTGCTGGCCCAAGCTCTGACCCCGAGATGGGCCGTCCCTTCCCCAGGCCACTCCCTGGGCTGTTGGGCTGCTGCTGTTCCTGCAGTCACTGTGAGGGTAGCTCCCCCGCCCCGGCCCCCAGGTTGAGGTCCCAGAGGATGCGGCCCTGGCAGCCCCTCCCTCCTGACCTGTGCTCAACCCCTGGCCCTCCTGCCTGCAACAGGGCCGGAGTGTGTGGAAAGGGCCTGGCAGAGCCCAGCACTGTGTTCAGAGACGGGGCAGGGGCAGGGGTTTGGTGCTCTGAGGGAGGATGGAGGAATGGTGGGGGCCCCTCTGAGAAGGGTCATAGCAGGTAAGGCTGCATCCAGATACCCCTGCTGCTGCCATCCTCACAAGGAATTGAGGGCCTGGGGTCCCAGCTACCCAGGAGGCTGAGGTGGGAGGGTGCTGGAGCCCAGGAGTTCGAGGTTACAGTGAGCCGTGGTGGAGCCGCTGCACTCCAGCCCGGGCAATAAAACGGGACCCCACTGCACTCCAGCCCGGGCAATAAAGCAGGGCCTTGTCTCAAACCTAAAGGTATCAAAGGGACTTGTCCCCTCCCTCTGCAGTGACCACTGGCCTCCCTGCAGCCACTGCTCCTTAGGTGTCCACACAGGCAAGTAGACTGAAGGACTGATGGGCAGATGGACGGGCAGTGGCACGTCTTAGCTGCTGGGGGACACCAGCCTCCACCACCTGGGTTGAGTGATGCCAGGTACTGAAGCCCGCAGTTCCAAAGCCATCTCTCCACGTGACTTTGAACTTGGTTAAAGCCACATGGACAGACGTCTGGGGGAACCAACCGCGGGCTTGAGCCACTGAATTGAACTTGGTTGAACTTCAACAGCTTCCATGCTCGAAGCCTCGGCGGCCTCTTGCGGGCACTGCCTGTGTCTCTGAGGGCCCCAGAGCGCGTGCCCCTTCCCAGGGCTGCCGTTCGAAGCAGTGCACCAGGGGGCACACAGGCATTTCCGTTAGAAGCAGTGACCAGCAGCTTACTTTCACTTACATGGTTTGGGGCCTGTCTTGCTCTGTGACGTGGAGGACCCTGCCACATGGGTCCTCCCAGCTGGCCCTGCCCTACAACCAAGGGAGTGTCTCCCCAGCCTGGAACCAAACGGGTGCCAGATGCCAATCCTGATACCCACCTCACTCTTCCCGGCCTCCTGACCCTCATCCTGGTCTTCACCGCTGGGTGGCTTCAGGGGGCCATGGCTGACGTCAAGAGCCTGTGAGGGGCAGTGTGTGCCCAGCTGTGCCCATTCTGACCTTCCCATGCCCCACAGAGGAGGAAGAGGACGTGCTAGCCTTCAACCTGCAGCACCTGGCCACACTGGCCACAGCCTGGTCCCTGGTGGAGGCCGCTGGCCTAGACAGCACCACTGTCCCAGCACAGCCACCCACGGCTGACCCCTGTAGCGGCCCCAGGCTCACCCCCCGCATGCAGATCCTGCAGCGCAAGGACACCTGGACCCCCAAGACCAAGCCTGTGAGTAGGGGTCCCAGTGCCCACATTGCCCAATGCATTGCCACACAGCCCCAGCCTGGGCCCTGGCCCAGCTCACAGGCCCCTGTGCCCCTGCCCACCAGGTGTGCCCCCTGAAGGCCGCCATCGACCGGCTGGACACACAAGAGGTGGGGATGCGTGTGCAGCTGGCGGAGCTGCAGCGGCGCTACAAGGAGAAGCAGCGGGAGCTGGCCCGCCTGCAGCGCAGGCACGACCATGAGTACGCCTGGTGTGGTGGGAGGGCCTGGGAGGGTCGCTGCACCCCCACCCCTGGGAGGTGCCCACGGTGGTGGGGCCAATGTGGGAACAGGCCAGGACTGGGCTCTGCACCATGCCTGTGGGTAGACACTGGGGTCTGTCGGGAAGGCCTTCCCAGAGGCAGTGGGGTCCAAGGAGGGAGGCATTTGGCCAAGCGAGACCAAGCAGCAGGACTGGGCGTCTGGAAGAGCCGCTCGGCAGAGCCTGGTGTGCAGGAGGCCAGCCGCAGGGTGGTGGGTGAGGGGACGGTGGCAGAAAGGGGAGTAGGGAGGACTAGGGGCGCTGGGGGGCCAGGGCAGAAGTTGGAAATTTATCTGGGAGAGGGGACACCCTGCAGTTGCAACAAGGGCAGGGGCACTGCCTGACCAGTGTGTGTGGATGGTGGGAGGTGGGGGCGGCGGGGGCCCTGGCTGGCCTTGCCTTCTGCTTGAGGGGTCAGGCTCCCCAGGCCACGTCTGGGCCCCACCTTTCCCTGCACCCAGTAGCCATCTAAGGCCAATGCCCTCGCCTGGAACCTTGTTGGGGCGCTGGATTCTGCGTGAGCATCTGACCATCCCCCTTGTGGCCCCCAGGAGAGACGAGAGCTCGAGGAGCCCTGCACGGCGGGGGCCTGGCCGGCCGAGGAAGCGCAAACACTCAAGCTCACTGCCCGCCCCACGTCCCACGGGGCCGCTCCCCAGGAGCGATGGCAAGAAAGTCAAGTGAGTCCTGGGCACTGGCATTGCAGGGCACTTGTGGCTGGCCCTGGGCCCTCAAGGCTGGGGCAGCAGGGTTCAGCTCTGAGGCTTCCAGGGCTGCTGGTGCCCCTTCACAGCCACTCTGAAGGCCTGGCCCTGCCCCTCCTAGACCATCGAGAGTGACCAGTGGACAGAGCTCTGCTCCAGACAGGCTTTGTCCAGCTGGCAGCACCCTGGCATGGGTCCCCCTCTGGAAGCCACAGCTCCCAGGCCCGGCCACACCGGCTCTGCACACCTGGCTGTGGCATTGTCCCCGCCCGTGCCCCACCCGGTCCCCTGGAGTGGGAGGCGGCGTTGCGTGCCGGCCTCTTTATCTGCGCTGTATAAAGTCGTTGGTCACGCTGCGGCTCTGCTCACGGCTGCCGGCGCGATGTTATTATCCATTACCCGCCCGGCACAGCCGTTGGTGCACTCCCGGGCCTGGTATAATTGTCCTTCTCGGCTACAAATTGCCTCTCCCGGCAGGCCCATTTGCATAAATCCTCCGAGCTCCTCCAAACACGATTGGCGCGTGTGTGTGCGCACTGCATCAATCCTGATGATTTGGTAATAATAGTTAAATCGGCACTAAATGGTTCCTTCAATTAAGACAGAGGCAAAAAATTAATCTCAGGGCTTTATGTCACAAAACATTAGCAAATGCAGGGAAGGTTGTAGGGAGGGGCTGCGTGGCTGTGGGCAGTGGAGGGGTCACCATATGGCAGCCCCCCAGAGCTGCCCCTGCCCTGCCCAGGTGTCTCCTGGGGGCGTCTCCTGGGGTCTCCTTTTGAGAACCGGCCAGCACTGTGGGAGCTGCTGGGCAGGACAGGGCCCCTGGAAGCCAGAGTCTGGCTAGAAGGCAGCAGCCTCAGGACCTCAGGGAAACTGAGTCCAGGACCCCTCTTCCTGAGGGTCAGGGCCCTACCTCACCCTTCCACCTCCTGCCCTCACTCATCCAGGCAGTGGTGGCGGAGGCAGTTGGCCCCGGGACGGGCCTTCTACTGTGCAGGAAGTTGGGGAGTGGAGGTCCGGGGGTGTCTTCTGGCCCACAGCTTCCTGCCTGGCCCCTCAGCCCTCAGAAGCCCAGCCTCCTCTGTGGGCAGGAAGGTGGAAAGGGACATCCGGCCATGCCAGCCAGGGCCAGGCAGGGCTCTCTGTCTCCATCTGTGATTCATTTTCATGAGCAGCTGGGGCTCCCTTTGCACCTGTGAGTCAGGGGGTTGAAAGGTGAGAGGACAAGCCCCCAGCCCCGGTCTAGCCAGGAACAGGCAGAAAGGCTCCCCGAGCCTTGGCTTCCCCATGTGAAATGGGGCAGTGGGAGGTTCTGGGGAGAGTGCATCACCCACACAAGATGGGGAGTCTGGGATGTGGGGGAATCAGGTGGGACCTGTTTGGGGGCATCTGGAGGTAACTGCTAGGCCCATGTTAGCTGGAGTCGATTTCTGCCCCAGCTCCCAGCCTAGGGGACAGCACAGCTATGGGGCATGGGGAACACTGAGGCTCGGCCTCCACAGTGTCCAGGGCTCCCAACCTAGGGGACAGCACAGCTATGGGGCGTGGGGAACACTGAGGCTCGGCCTCCACAGTGTCCAGGGCTCTATCTGGGAGGGGCTGAGGATGCATAGTTCCGTCCTCAAGACATGCGTGGAAGACAGGATGGGCTCCTGAGAGGGCCTGAGCCAGGCCGTGGGGTCCCTGGGGACTCGGGGGAAAGCCCAGGCTTCTCTGGACCCTGCCCTGCCCGCCTGCCCCTACCACCGCCCCTGGTGGGACTCCAGTTGGCATGTCCTCTTCCAGCTGTGGCAGAAATGTGGATGCAGTTCTCACAAACCTGCCTGGTGCCCACCCCACTCCTAAGGGTGGTAACATCAGGCCCTGAACACCTGCCAAGGGCCGGGCCCAGCCTGCATAAGAAGCCGTGCCTCAGACTCACAGATGGCACGTGTGCGGCTGTCCCTTGTTCCAGGTGCCAAGGCTGAGGCTACAGCCCCACTAGAGCCCCACTAGCAGCAGAGCCCTGGCTCCTGAGTACTGGCCCCTCAGAGCCCTCACCGGCCCCAGTCCCTGACACCTGGCTTCTGGGTCACTATAGCTAGGACCAGACAGCACTGCCAGGGCGTTTCTTCCTAGCAGGCTGTGGAAGGATGGGATTCGGGTAACAGAAGCGTGCCTACTTCCAGTATAGCTTAGTGGGGGATGGGATGGATTTGAGGATGCAGGGACTGCTGAGGGCTGGTGGTTGGCAGGCAGAGGGGCTGGCTGGAGGCAGGTGCTGAGGGGAGGTCAGAGCTGGCTCAGGCCCTAAGACCCCTCACCCTCAGCTCTGTCTGCCTGAGACGTAGGGCTCTTGGAGGAGTGTGACCCACTGCAGAGACAGTAGGGGGACAAGGCTGGGGCAGCCAGGACTGCATCTGCCCTGCACCCACCACCCCTTCCCCCCAGGGCGGTGCGGACAAGCCTGGGTCTGCTGTGCGCGGAGCTGCGAGGGGGCAGCGGGGGCGAGCCTGCAAAGAAACGGAGCAAGCTGGAGAGGAGCGTCTACCCAGGCCTGCAGACTGCCTCTGTGGTGAGTGCTGAAGCACCTGCCTTGCCCCAGGGCCCTTCAGGTCCCTTCCTGGGCAGGTAGCAGATAGTGGACTCTCCCCAGCCCTGTGCTGACACCCGTTGCTCAGAACCAAGCGAACCAAGGCTGGGGAGCTCTGAGTGCCAACAGCAGGAGGAGGAGCCCGACCCTGTGGTGTGATGTGGGAAGGTCCGACCGGGTGGCCCTGCTGCCACTTGCCTGTGTGTCTCCACCCTCCTCGTCTCACTCTAGCTGGAAAGCAAATGCCGAGGCCACACTCTGTTCACAGAGACTCCCTGGAGCGAGGCCCTGCCTTTCCTCAGTGGCCCAGGGCACACTTGGTGTGGCGGGGGCTCCCCCAGCTGCCGGCACCCCTTCCTTCTTGGCACAGCAGATGCCTCCTGCCCTCCCCTCTCCGTGGCCTCGGGGCCGGGTGAGAGGTGGGCCCCAGCATGCTCCGCCTGCCTGCCCAGGGGGCTGAGCCTTCTGTCCAAATGCTGTTTTATCTCTGCCTTGAGAAAAGCTAACGGCCTGGCCCCACAACCCACAGCCACTGGGCCCTCAGCCTCCTCCGTGCCCCCTAAGTGGGGTGGGCAGTTGGTAGGCAGTGGAGTGGGTGGGAAAGGCCCAAGCGTAGGCTCCAGGGGCAGGCCCCTGTGTCTCTGGGCCAGACATCCCTTCAGTCCCTGTGGATCGAGGGCAGGGACCTGGGGGGTACCAGTTCTGAGCCGGGCATCAACAGAGAGGCACCTAACCACCCAGGGGCTGTGGTTTGCAGAGGGCGCCCTGAGAGTGCAGCTGCCCCTCTCTGTTCACAGGAGAAGGCACAGTGTAAGAAGAGCAGCTGCCAGGACAGGCTGGCACCCTCTGTGGCCCACAGGGTGGCCCAGCTGAAACCCAAGGTCAAGAGCAAAGGGCTGCCCACAGGCCTCAGCTCTTTCCAGCAAAAGGAGGCCACCCCCGGGGGGCGCATCCGGGAGAAGCTGTCCCGAGCCAAGAGTGCCAAGGTGTCTGGGGCCACACGGCACCCACAGCCCAAGGGCCACAGCAGCCGGGAGACACCCAGGTGCCCAGCCCAGCCTTCTGTGGCTGCGTCCCGGGAGGCAGGCAAGTTGCTGGCGTGAGTGGCCACTGCCAGGAGCCCGGTCATGGTCACTGGGGGGCTGGAGGAGGGGGTGGCAAGTTCACGGCGACCACCAGGGCTGGGTCAGGGCTCGTGGGGTGTGACAAGTCCAAGGAGACCTTCTCACTAGACAGGCTGGGGAAGAAGGCGAATGTCTCACAGAAGGAGACCCCCGTCCGCAAGGCAAGCTCAGTGGCTCTCAGTGTGCCTCACCCCCATGTCGGGGCTGAAGGGGAAGGAAGGACGCCCCCTGGAAGCATCCAGGTTAAAAATAGCCCTCCCAACGGCCCCAGCCCTTGCGACTGTAGCGTCCGGCTGGGCTGACCCTGAGGCATTATCTGACCCCCCAGCAAACACGTGTGTCCAGAAACAGGAGCCTAGAAAAATAGAAGCTTCCTTTCTCCTGCCAGCCCCTTCCCCCAAGGTCTCAGACGCCTGAGAAAGAACAAAGGGAGGGTTGCTTGGACCTGGGGGAGGGGCAAAGGGCCATCTGGGCGGGTGGGGGACAGTAGAAAGAGGAGAAGGGACTTCCTGGGGAGGGGGCACCAGCCCTGCCAGGCAGGTGCCCCATTGCCCAGGCTATAAAGAAAAAATCACGTGTCCCCACACCCATACAAATCCCTTCAGGCTGGAGGCCAGGACCTCAGGCGCCTGCCTCCAAAGCAGCCCCACAGAGCAGCCCAGAGGGTGACAGTGACTGGTCCCACTCACAGCCCCGCCATAACCGCATGCCCAGAGGGTCACCTCCCCCACCTCTCAATGGCACAGCTTTAACATCAAGTCATCGGGACCCCTCTGCCTCTCTCCCAGGCAGTGGCTATGACAGTGAGGACTGTGAGGGTCTCCTGGGGGCAGAGGCACCACCCAGGGAGGCAGGGCTGCTGCTGCATGCCGGGGCCAGTGTGGCCGTGCTGGGGCCCTCGCCCTCCTCTGTGGTCAAGATGGAGGCCAACCAGAAGGCCAAGAAGAAGAAAGAGAGGCAGGGATTGCTAGGTAACCAGGAGGGAGGGCAGGAAATGCTAGATAACCAGGAGGGAGGGCAGGTATTGCTAGGTAACCAGGAGGGAGGGTAGGGGTTGCTAGGTAACCAGGAGGGAGGGTAAGGGTTGCTAGGTAACCAGGAGGGAGGGCAGGGGTTGCTAGGTAACCAAGAGGGAGGGCAGGGGTTGCTAGGTAACCAGGAGGGAGGGCAGGGGTTGCTAGGTAACCAGGAGGGAGGGCAGGGGTTGCTAGGTAACCAGGAGGGAGGACAGGTACAGTCAGCCCAACCAGCCAGGTCTCCAGGTTGGGGATCCCTGCGACGGCCTTCCCTCCCTCCCCCAGGGGCCTGTCGCCTGTCCAGCCCTGAAAGTGAGGTCAAGATCAAGAGGCGGCCGGTGAAGGCCAAGGTGGGCACCACCCTGGAGCGGGCCTCAGGGCAGAGGCCCCCAGGTGCACTGGGCAAGAAGAAAGCCAAGGGCAAGGCCAAGGGCGGCCTGCGGGCAGAGCCAGGGGCCACCTCCAGCAGGGACACCCTCTTCAGCCCCTCCCGGGCCTTCACCTGCCATGAGGAGGGCAGCCAGCTGGCCAGCGAACGCCTCAAGAGGGCCACGCGCAAGGGCACGGTGCTGCAGCCAGTGCTGCGGGTGAGGCTGGGCTCTGGGGTGCTGGGCCAAGAGGCTGGGTGCCTATGAAGAAAGGCCTTCCCCGCCCTCCCCCACATGCCGGCCCCTGAGCCCTGGGTCAGCCCCAGGCTGTCCCACCACCCTCGGCTCAGCGCCTTCTCTGCCTGCCCATGCACAGCGGAAGAACGGGGCCCTGTCCATCACACTGGCTGCACGCAATGCCAAGGCCATCCTGGGGAAGGGCCGGAAGCTAAGCAAGGTGAAGCGCAAGGCCGGCAAGCAGGTAGCAGCCCCCCCAACCCTGGGAGCCCACTGTGCACTCACCTGCACCCTGCCTGCGCCCCACCCAAGCCTGACCCCTCTGGCCCCCAGGGCAAGGGCCGGGCTGTGAGCCGCCTGCTGGAAAGCTTCGCTGTGGAGGACGACTTTGAGTTTGACGACAACAGCAGCTTCTCAGAAGAGGAGGAGGACGAGGAGGAAGAGGAGGAGGACAGCGGTCCCCTGAGCGCAGAGCAGAGTGCCGCCCTGGGTGAGCAGGGCCAGGAAAGGTGCCAGCCACCTGGGGAGGGATAGTGGGTAGGCCATGCTGGCTGCTGACACCCTGTGCCCACAGCACGCTCATGTGCCATCCACAAGGAGGACCTGCGGGACGGGCTGCCCGTGCTTATCCCCAAGGAAGACAGCCTGCTGTACGCGGGCAGCGTCAGGACCCTGCAGCCACCCGACATGTGAGGCCTGGGCACGGTGGGGCAGGGCAGGGGCCTGGAGGGCAACCGAGACCCATGACGCCTCACACTCCCCAATGCCCCCAGCTATAGCATCGTCATCGAGGGCGAGCGGGGCAACCGGCAGAGGATCTACTCACTGGAGCAGCTGCTGCAGGAAGCGGTGAGGACCGGGCTCGCCTGCCCTGGGGAGGGGCCTGACTGACTTGCCCCAGAACAAAGGAGGGCCTTGGTCTGGGCCACAGCCACTCCCGGGCCCAGGGACCAGGCTCTCAGGCAACCCTGGGCTGGACCGCACCTGCTCACAGCCGCCGCCCGCTTTCCTGCAGGTTCTTGACGTGCGGCCACAATCCAGCCGGTACCTCCCGCCCGGCACGCGGGTCTGCGCCTACTGGAGCCAGAAGTCTCGATGTCTGTACCCGGGCAACGTGGTCCGGGGTAAGCTATACCCAAGGCGGGAGCGGGGGCAGGCCCTTCTGAGACCCACAGGCTCATGTCTGGCCCCACCAGCCTGACTTCCGAGGCTGGCAAGGGCAGAACCAGCTCTCTGCTTAGAGCACGACAGTAAAATGAGCTCCCAGGCGCCGTGAAAAAGCGCAGGGTGTGTGGGGAGGGAGGGAGGGGCTCTGGCCTCAGCCAAGCAGAGAGGGCCCAGCAGGAAGGGACCCAGAGCACTGCTGCTGGGGGTCACAGAGTACATCGGGGGGCACCAGCTCCCCTGGGCAAAACCTGCTGACTACAGGCAGGGCATGTAGGTCCCTAGGGTGAAAGGCACAAAAATCCCACAGGCAAGTGGCCAGGCAGGTGGGAGGTGGGCACGTGGGCATCAGCACGTGTGGGGAGGTCAGGTTCCGGTCGGGGTGGGGTGACGGTGGCATCCCATGGGAGGCACTGCAGGAGTTGGAGAGGGGGCCCCGGCTCCTGGACTGCAGGGCGGCTCCACCCTCCGTGTGGTCAAGGAGAACCCTGGAGCCTCCCCTCACCCTCCCGACCGGCCTCGGCAGCACTGCCTCGTTTCGGGCACCTGCTGGGGGTTCCAGCCACAAGCTCAGCTGTGCCGTCCACAGGGGCCTCCGGTGACGAAGATGAGGACCTGGACTCGGTAGTGGTGGAATTTGACGATGGGGACACCGGCCACATCGCTGTCTCCAACGTCAGGCTGCTGCCGCCTGACTTCAAGATCCAGTGTGAGCCTGGGACCTGTGTGGGGCAGGGCCCTGCCTGGGCTCCACTGTGTCCAGACAGGCTCCCAAGGAAGGGTTGGGATGGCAGTACCCCACAGCCATGGCACTGAAGCCCTTGGCCCATGCTATCCACAGGCACAGAGCCCTCTCCAGCTCTGCTAGTGTCTAGCAGCTGCCGGAGGACCAAGAAGGCGTCCAGCGAGGCCCCCCCGCCCAGTGAAGCCGCCACCCCCAGCCTGTCCCCCAAAGCACAGGATGGCCCTGAAGCTTTGAAGACACCCGGGAAGAAATCCGTTAGCAAAGACAAAGCTGGTATTTTGCTGGACTTCCCAGAACCCGGGTCGGGGGGAGGCATCCTCTGGGGGCTGGGGGAACGAGGAGACCCATGGGGCAGGCAGGGTCCAGGGAGGGGCAGGTGGAGGCAGTTTCATGGGCCCAGCTGGGGCTGACTCCGCTGGGCTTTTGTCCTCAGGTAAAGCCGAACTCCTAACCTCAGGTGCCAAATCCCCCACCGGGGCCTCCGACCACTTCCTGGGCCGCCGTGGCAGCCCCTTGCTGAGCTGGTCCGCAGTGGCGCAGACCAAGCGGAAGACAGTGGCAGCGGCCAGCAAGGGGCCGGGGGTGCTGCAGAACCTCTTCCAGCTCAACGGCAGCAGCAAGAAGCTGCGGGCCCGCGAGGCCCTGTTCCCCGTGCACAGCATGGCCACGCCCGTGTTCGGCAACGGCTTCCGCGCTGACTCCTTCAGCAGCCTGGCCAGCTCCTACGCGCCCTTCGTCGGGGGCACTGGGCCGGGCCTCCCCGGGGGGGCCCGCAAGCTGCTTCGGGCCAAGAAGGCCGAGAGGGTGGAGGCCGAGAAGGGTGGGCGGCGGCGGGCGGGCGGCGAGTTCCTGGTCAAGCTGGACCACGAGGGTGTGACCTCCCCTAAGAACAAAACATGCAGGGCGCTGCTCATGGGGGACAAGGACTTCGGCCCCAAGCTCGGGCGGCCCCTGCCCAGCCCCAGCTATGCGCACCCCGCCCTTGTGGGCAAGGACAAGAAGGGGCGGGCACCCATTCCCCCGCTGTCCATGGGGCTGGCACTGCGCAAGTATGCGGGCCAGGCAGAGTTCCCACTGCCCTACGACAGCGACTGCCACAGTTCCTTCTCGGACGAGGACGAGGACGGGCCGGGGCTGGCGGCCGGTGTGCCCTCCCGCTTCCTTGCCCGCCTGTCCGTGTCCTCCTCCTCCTCCGGCTCGTCCACCTCCTCCTCCTCAGGCTCTATGTCCACCTCCAGCCTCTGCTCCTCTGACAACGAGGACTCGTCCTACAGCTCAGACGACGAGGACCCAGCCCTGCTGCTGCAGACCTGCCTCACCCACCCCGTGCCCACCCTCCTGGCCCAGCCCGAGGCCCTGCGCTCCAAGGGCGGCGGCCCTCACGCACATGCCCAGCGCTGCTTCCTGTCCAGGGCCACAGTGGCTGGCACCGGTGCGGGCTCAGGCCCCAGCAGCGGCAAATCCAAGCTCAAGCGCAAAGAGGCCCTGAGCTTCTCCAAAGCCAAAGAGCTCTCCCGGAGGCAGCGGCTGCCCTCCGTGGAAAACCGGCCAAAGATCTCAGCCTTCCTGCCCGCCCGGCAGCTCTGGAAGTGGTCGGGGAACCCCACACAGGTAGGTCTCCAGTGGGTGGCAGGAGGAGTTCCATGTTCCCAAGGAAACCAGGGTGGGCTCACGCGCCCCTGCTGCCCTTCCTCTCCTTTTTGCATCTTCCTACTTGATTGCAAGTTAAAAACTGTGGAAAACTCGGCCGGGCGCGGTGGCTCAAGCCTGTAATCCCAGCACTTTGGGAGGCCGAGACGGGCAGATCACGAGGTCAGGAGATCGAGACCATCCTGGCTAACACTGTGAAACCCCGTCTCTACTAAAAATACAAAAAATTAGCCGGGCGAGGTGGCGGGCGCCTATAGTCCCAGCTACTTGGGAGGCTGAGGCAGGAGAATGGCGTGAACCCGGGAGGCGGAGCTTGCAGTGAGCTGAGATCCGGCCACAGCACTCCAGCCTGGGCAGCAGTGCGAGACTCCGTCTCAAAAAAATAAAAAATAAAAAAAAAATGTGGAAAACTCAAGGGAAGAACAAAAACCCATCCATGACCCAGTGAGGCAGACAGCTACTTCCGCTGGCCCCTCGCCGGAGCCCACGGCCTGCGTGACAGTGGAAACGACTTCATGTCGGCGCCGGGCCCAAGCTGCACTCCACATGTGATGGCCTCACTTTTCCACGTCAGTAGTGGCACGGCCAGCTGGAGAGCTGTGGATCCCCGAGCTCAGAAGCCAGCGTCTGTCCTCGCCAGGGCACTGCTCAGGGACGCACAGGGCCACTCATGGGTCTTTTGCCCTCGTAAATAACACTGTGGTGAACGTCTCGTCCACACGTCCCTGCCCCAGATCCAGTGTCCAGACGTCATGACTCCATGTGCAGGCTCAGTGGAGGCGCGGCCCCTGCTCCGGATCCACAGCTGCCATCAGCCGCAGTGCTGCCGCTTCCCGTCCTTGCGGGCGCCCTGCACACTCCCACGCTCACACTCAGACTCACACACCCACACCACGCCCTCCTGGCCGCCGCCCGTCCCCCCTGCCCCCGGCCTCTCAGAGCCACCCTGCCCATGTCCCCCACAGCGGCGTGGCATGAAGGGGAAGGCCCGGAAGCTGTTCTACAAGGCCATCGTGCGGGGCGAGGAGACTCTGCGTGTCGGGGACTGCGCCGTCTTCCTGTCAGCTGGCCGGCCCCACCTCCCCTACATCGGCCGCATCGAGAGCATGTGGGAGTCCTGGGGCAGCAACATGGTCGTCAAGGTCAAGTGGTTCTACCACCCTGAAGAGACCAAGCTGGGCAAGAGGCAGTGCGACGGCAAGGTGAGGCCCAGGCAGGTGCGGCCCAGCCCCGCTCGGGGCCCCGGGGAGCGGGCATGACAGCAGCCAGCGCTGTGCTCCAACACAGGGCACCTGGCCCCACCACACATCTCCCGCTCGGCAGGTGCCACGGCCCCCCAGGGAGCCGCACAGCCTGTAGCCCTAGAGCAGGACCCCCGGGTCCCTCCCCACAGCTGGGGGCTGTGGCCCACGGCAGTGCTCAGCATCCGGCAGGCCCAGTTCACTCCTGGGATGTGTGGCAGCCCCCACCCCGTGGGTCCTCCCCGCCTGCGATGCCAGCCCAGGACAGAACTTGCCCTCAGCACGCCCTCTGCTCCTCCCTGAGAAGAAGCCGTTTTCCAGACCATGTGACGTGTCCCATCTTCCAGGGAAATGAGTATTTCTCTGACTCCGGCAGTCCCCAGAGGGTCCCCGACAGGCTCCTCGGCCTCTGGACTGGTTGCCATCTTCCGGTCACACAGTTAGAGGCCCATCCAGTGACCCTTACAGAGCATGGGTGGGCAGCGGGTCTCCTGGCCGGCCGCTGACGCCCCGTGCGCCCTGCCCACAGAACGCACTGTACCAGTCCTGCCATGAGGATGAGAATGATGTGCAGACCATCTCCCACAAGTGCCAGGTTGTGGCGCGTGAGCAGTATGAGCAGATGGCCCGGAGCCGCAAGTGCCAGGACCGGCAGGACCTCTACTACCTGGCGGGCACCTACGACCCCACCACCGGGCGCCTGGTGACAGCCGATGGCGTTCCCATCCTATGCTGAGCCGCCCACCGCAGATGCCTCCCACCTGTGCCAGGGACCCTGTGTGCGGAGCCTGGCATCAGCCAAGCCGCCGGGCAGGAGGCAGCCCCAGCCTCCCAGGGGCGAGTCTGAGCAAATATGCAAAAGGCCACAGGGCAAGACCAGGCTTTCTCACGGTTTTCCCTGGAAAGAGCGTTCCAGGTGTCGGAACCCAGTCCCGTCCCATCCGCTGCGGAGGGTCGGGCTGTGGCCCTGATGGGTCCCTGGCCCGCCCCGCCCACAGCACCCTCCGTTTCCCGCACCGGCAGTTCACGGGAGATTCGAATCCAAGCCATATTCCCTGGTACCTCCGACTGTCCCACCAGGGAAAGCAGAAATCAGGTGTGTTGCCTATTTATTTCTCTATGTAAATATTGTATTTCTGCGGGGAAGTTTTATGGAAAAAAGTAGAAAAGGGTTTTTCCCCATCCGCGTGACAAGGTGTGTGTGAGTGCGCCTGTGTGTGTGTGCGTGTGTGTGGCGATTTTTGTCCTGGGGTTTCCTTTGGAAATGCACTGTTCTCAGCCCAGCTGGGTTCCAATGGGGGCACCTGGGACGACAGAGGCAGCTCGGGGCAGGGGGCAGAGGCCACGGGAGGGTCAGGTGGGACCCTTGGTGGCACCCTCCAATCTCTTGGGACAACCGTGTGAGATGAAAGTCAGTGGAGTTTATTTGCTTTCAGTGTGTCTCCTAGAAAAGAAGTGTTAGAGCAAGGGGTGGTGATGAGGGGCCTGTAGGGAAAGAAGAATTCAAGAGGCAAAGCCCAGACCAGGGAGTGTGACAGCAGCCGTGTGCATCTCACCTCTGTTCAAAACAAGACAAAGACGAACAAATGTTTTCAAGTATGGATAAGAAAAAGCGATGTTTGGATTGTATTTCCTGAATCATACTCCAACTTATATCTGATTTCTGTTTCCGGGGCCAGTTGGTCTGAGGCCAAGGGGTCTGGCCTCCACCCAGAGCAGGGAGGGGCTGGCCCCTCGCCCCCCTCACCCTCGCCGCCCTGGCACACTCAGGAAGCAAGGCCCAGCTCTGAGCCCTCCTCACCCCTGGGGTCTTAACTTTCCTGAAAGTAGCAGGTGCCGCGTGAAGGGGCAGCTTGGCCGGGATCCTGAACTGGGCAGGGTTCTGGGCCTACGAGGGCAGGTTCACAGTCCAGCCAGATTGTCTCCTCACCCCCGAGCAGAGTGCATGCAAAAGACACCCCTTTTCCCACCCACCTTATCGGTGCCCCCAAACCCCTGGCCTGCTGGGTAAATGGTGGTGAGGCCAGGCCAGCAGTGCTATGGCCAAGGGAAAAGAAAATAAAATGCAGACTCTGCCCCACGGCCCACCCCAAGCAGGGGAAGGCCCCTTCCTGGGCCCCCTTTTCCACCAGCCACGTCTGCCTGGCCCTCAGACCCCTCTGCCTGCCCCAGCACCTTTAGAGGTTTCTTGGTCTTTTCAGTGCCACTCGGTGGGACAGATGGCCTGATGGGTGTGCTCAGGGCATAGAATAAGGGTCCCTCTGACCACCCGAACCCACATCCTGGCCCCAGGTGCAAGGAGCACCCCTCAGGGGCTCTACCCCAGTATCCCAGGAGAATTCACACCCCTCCGCTTCTCCCACAGCCCAGGATACATAGGGCTGCCTGGACCTGAGCCCAACAGCCTTCAGCTGCAGAAATGCATGGGGGACCACGTACTCCCCGTGTCTTCCCACACCAAGATTCCCCTGGCCCCCACGGGAGCTTCAGGAAAGCCCCCCCAAGTTAGCCGCTGCTCTAGGACAAGCTCTGTGTCACCCACACACCACAGGCCTCGGAAGCAGGGGTGCTGGTGGGTGCCCTGCGCTCCAATCCCAGGTCCCCTTGGGCCCCCTATTTTTCTTGGGCCCATTGGGGCCTGTTTCTCACCTGCTGGGCGGACCCCCTGAAGGGCCATTCCTGAAGGCTCCCCAGGAAGCTCAAGGCTGGGGGCTTACGTTGTGGTCAGGGGTCCCTGCCCCCAGCCCCCTGCTCCCACCCCCGAGCCTAGGCTTTGTCTCACATGAGTGCAATATTTCATTCCCGGTGGTTGTCTGGGGAGGTGGTTGTACGAGGTCCTGCTCGAGGCTCGGGGATCAGACAGTGTCAAGTGAGGAAACATGCTGGGGCACACCGAGCCCCTGGAGTTCAGGGAAGGCTGAGGAGGGCGCGGCCGCGGAGGTCGGGTCCTCTGCTCGGCCGCCTCATCCTCGTCCCGCTTCTGCTGGGTTCCGCTATGTCCCTTGTTTTTTTCTTTTTTTCCTTTCTGTGTGCGTGAGATTGGTGTGGCCCCTCCCCTCTCGCCGTGCTTAACGTGACGAAAGCACGATTCCTGTAAATGTGTAAACTAAGGGGATGGTTGGATTTTTTTTTCAATGTAAACACTAAAAACAAAATGGACAAAAAAACACACAAAGGTTTTATGAACAGCAGACTATGTAAAGGCATTTTAGTATCAAATTTTTTATTGATAACTTGCTTAAGAATAAATATATGGACTATTGTACAGGTTTTCGGGGGTCCAGGGTCCTGTGTCCCACGGTGCTCCTGGGGGGGCCAGGGCTCCAGGGGCTCAGCAAAAGCCTCATTCCCAGAGCTGGGGCCTCTGGACCAGGCCTCCCCACTGCCCCCTGTGTAGCCCCTCAGGGCACTGAGCCTCAGGCCAGAAAAGGGTCATGTGACTGGAATGGCTTAGGGTGGTCTTAGGGGTGGGGTCCCTCCAGGAGGAGAGCCCCTTTCCTGGTTGCTCTCACAGACCCCTGGTCAGTCCCTGTCCAGCCTGAACCAGAGTCCGGGGCCAGAGTAGGTTCCACTGGAGAGGACGAGGGGCAAGAGCAGTCTCCGACCGCCACGCTGGGCAGGGCCTCCGATGTGACTGGCCACCCTGCGAGGACCGGCCCACGGCCCGGGTGTGGGAACACAGATCAGTGCACCCCCAGCTGGAGGGAGCCCTGTTGATGAGGCTGCAGACCCAGAGGAAGCTGGATGCTTGCAGGGGGTGGGGAACCCTCCTTGTCCCCCCTCTGCCACCGGGATCTCGGGAAGCTGCGTGAAGTCGGTGTGCATCTGTCCCAGTGGGCCCGAGTGCCTGGTCACAGCTGTGTCCACGGCCAGGAAACATGGTCCTTGGAGGATGGAGTCCCCGAGTCAGCAGCGCTTCCCTGGGCCAGTGAGTGCAGAGGGAGGTGTTCAGAGACCGACTGTGCCTCGGGCTGCCGCGAGGGCAGAGAGCAGATGAGGACCTTGGCCGGGCCCTGAGGAAGGGGGGCCTGCTGGACCAGGTGTCTAGGTCGAGGTCCTCTGTGGTAAGAAAGGAAAGATGGGTGAGACCAGACACTCCCTGTGGGCTCAGGAGACCCTGACTTCACTCATCTCAATGACTTTTTTGGGGCAGAAGCCAGCCTGGAACAGGGAGAAAGGCCTGCAGCTGTTGCCCCGGCTCCTGGAGCCCTGAGCCAGGACTTGCTGCCACCTCCTGCCCACCCCAGGAGCTTGCCTGATGGAGCAGGTTGCACAGAGAGGCCACAGGCAGCCAACAGGGACTCTGGGGCAAGAGAGCCGGGTGAAGCCCAGGCCAGAGAGGTGACACCTGCCTGGGAAGCCCACAGGAAACCTGCCAGCAGGTCTTGGTTCAAATCCTCCATTCATCCAGCACTGCCTGGTGCTAGCAGTGTACCAAGCAGTGAGCCACGGTGGGAGTGAGCGGCCCATGGCCCCACCTTCATGACGGGCAGATGGGAGAGAGAGAACAGTGGGGCCCAGCAGCTATACCCGGGGCTACACAGCCGAGATAACCTCGCCCATGGAACCCTAAGGTCGGCCACCCCCATCTCAGCCAAAAGTGTGGTATCAGGGCTGAGCCAGGCCTGGTGGGGCAGCACTGCAGCTCCCTGCCCCCCTGCTGCATGTGGCAGCAGGGCCAGCGGGGACATCGCACCTGGCAAAGCAGATTAACTGTCTCTGGGGCAGTCCAGGTGGGCTCCCTGGAAGAGGTAATACCTGGGCTGTCTTTGAAGAGCCCAGGGCAGGGAAGAGGGCAGTCACGGAACAGCAGGTGGCCAGCAGGGGCTGGGGAGGTAGGGGACTGATGCTAGAGCTAGAGGGTGGCACAGTCCAAATCTCAAGCCCCTGAGAACAGCGTGGAGCCTGTGTTCTCTCTTTGACAAAGGGTGCCCCAAGAGCTCTAAGCAGAGTCTGCGGTCAAATTGAGGCACACATTCTGCAGCCTGGGAGTCAGAGTTGGAGGTCCCAGGCCAGCCAGGCACCTGGGGGTCAGGGTTGGAGGTCCCAGGCCAGCCGGGCACCTGGGGGTCAGGGTTGGAGGTCCCAGGCCAGCCGGGCACCTGGGGGTCAGGGTTGGAGGTCCCAGGCCAGCCGGGCACCTGGGGGTCAGGGTTGGAGGTCCCAGGCCAGCCGGGTGCCTGGGGGTCAGGGTTAGAGGGGCCAGGCCAACACAGGTACCTGCGGGGAGGGGCTAGCACCAAGAAGAAAGGCTTTAAGGATGACACAGGGCCAGGGGTCCAGGTGGGACTGAGGGCCAGAAATGGCTGCAGAGGGGGCCTGGCTGAAGGGGGTGCCACCAATGGGCCCAGGAATGGGCTGGGTGAGCCCAGGAGGCAGGTGACCTGCGCACAGCGAGTGGGGTTGACCACAGGCTTAGGTGAGCCCCCAACCTCAAGGGACTGACCTCCACAGGAGCCCTGCAGGGCGCACTGCTGAGTCTTAACGGCAGGACTCGTGCCTGGGCCTGGCCTCAAAACACCACCGTGCTACCCTCCCCTCCACCGTCTCTCTGCCACTCATCCTCCCACCTTATCTCAGACACAGCCATCCTTGCCTTCCAGAACCTCCTGCCCCCAGAACAGGGCTTGGACAAAGGGCGGGGCGTTGTGGGAAGGACAGTCGGGGGGCTGGGCACGCACAGCTGCAGAGCCCCAAGGGTTAAACATGCAAGACTACACTTTGATCAAGACAAACGGGCCATTATGTGAAATGCTGGAGCAAGATGAATGCTGGCGCTGGGTGAGTAAGATCAATAAAAGTGATGTTTTATCAGGTAGAAATGACAACCTGGCTGATCGCAATTCGTTTTTAATACCACAAACCAAATGGGGACCAGGGGGCTTTAATTGTTCGTCCCCGGCCTGGCGAGGTTGCTGGGGGTTGGTGGGGAGTGGGGGAGAGGCAGCCGCACCGCTCAGCCATTGCAGGGTCACCGGGCACTGGAGCTGGCCAGATGCCCATGCCGGCCAGGCCCCTCAATGGTCTCCTGAGTCTGTACCAGGCAAGGTGAGGAGGGAACTGCCTCTGGCCCCTGGGTGCAGGCTAAGAAAACAAGCAGAGGCAGCATCCCAGGGGAATAACTGAATGGCTCCCTGCCTCCCACCAAGCCCCTACCAGGAACCTGGGCCTCTCGGCCTCCATTCTCCCCCAACAGCCACCCCTCTCCCGCTCCCCAGGAGTCCCAGTGAGAAGCCAGAACCTCCCTCCTGTAAGAGCCAGGGGACCCGGCCTTGAGCTTCCCGTGCCCTCCCTGTCAGTGCAGCCTCTGTAACCCGCCTCAGGCTACCTGGAGCCATGATGGTGATGAGGACGCGTCTAGGGGAGCGAGCTTCCCAGGGACAGGCGGGTGGGTTGTTCAAGGCCCAGCCACCACTCAGTGCCCACCTGGGACCACAGCACAGCTACCGGGGGACGAGGCCTGCCCCTGTCTCGGGTGGGGAGCGGGCCGGGCCATGGGTCAGTGGGGTGGAGGTGTGCCCCCGGGGCCAGGCCTTTAGGTGCAGCCTGACTTTCCAGTAGCTCGGACCTCAGTGTCCTTGTCTGAAATACAGACCTTGGCCTCTTTCCCCACCCGTGAGACCAGGATGAGGCTCACAGGCGGCCCAAGGGATTTCTGGACAGAGGCACAGGCAGAGCCCAGTCGGCATGGTGGTCTCAGCCCCTTTCCCTTGGCCCCCAACCTCAACCCCCAGGCCTTGTGTCCCCACCTACACCCAAGGGAGGCTTGAGAGGCCCAGTTCAGGCAGAAAGAGGAGCAGGGCTGGCCTCCAAGCCTCCCCTCTGTCAGCGCCTCATCACAGAGATCAGGTCTGTGGTCGAGGCTCTCAGGCCACTTGCATCACTTCCGAAGGCCGGACACACTCCACTTCCGTTCAGCCCCGGACTCCTGAGGGCCTGAGCAAAGGCTTTCCCAGAGCAGGAAGCAGCAGCAGACTAAGAGCAGATACTAAGGCCGGGCACGGCGGCTCACACCTGTAATCCTGGCACTTTGGGAGACTGAGGCAGGCAGATCACCTGAGGTCGGGAGTTCAAGACCAGCCTGACCAATATGGAGAAACCCCGTCTCTACTAAAAATACAAAATTAGCCAGGCGTGGTGGCACACGCCTGTAATCCCAGCTACTTGGGAGGCTGAGGAAGGAGAATCGCCTGAACCCAGGAGGCAGTTTGCAATGAGCTGAGATCTCACCATTGCGCTCCAGCCTGAGCAATAAGAGCGAAACTCTGTCTCAAAAAAAAAAAAAAAAAAAAGAAAGAAAAAGAAGAAAGCAGACACAGACAGCCGCCACTCGGAGCCTGAAGCAGGGTTTGCCATGAGCATGCCACATGGTCTTGGGCCTGATGTCGCCACAGAACTGAGAAAAGCATCTGTTTTCTTACATTCCATGTCCCCCTGGAGTCTTTTGCCCCTTTGCTGAGACTGAGTTTTCAGGCAGGCTCTACCCTGTGCTTTAGAGTCAGCAGGGCCCACTCTGATGGGCGTTTCCTGTCTGTTTTTTGGAGGCTCCTGAGGCTGGCTGTACCCATTTACAGAAAGAAAAGGCAGGGGATTGACACAGCACCCTGGGGTCCTGGGCCAACACCTACTGTTCAGGGAAAATCTCCAGTCCTGTCTCCCTGGACAGAGGACAGCAGGGTCCCTCATGATACCCAGGGCTGGTGGGGAAACTCAACACCTCCAGCCTATCCCAAATATCCTAGAATCTGTCGTCCTGCCAGAAGAGGCCTGTGATGTCCCTGTCCCATCAAAGCAGGGGACAGTGCATGCTGGTTCTCAACCCCTGATGATGTGATCTGTTCTTGGCAAGGACACATCTTGTTTCCTTCTCAGACATCCATTCCTCTGTCCATCTGCCCATCCATCTGTCCATCATTTCAACAAGCATTAATACAAACGGAAGACCTACTGTGTGCCAGGCCCTGTGCCATGCACCAGGATGCAGTGTTGAGAAGATTACACAAAGCCCCCACCCTCAAGAAACTCGGAGCCCAGTAGGGAAGAAGGCCAGCACACAGAAGCCCTGGCACCTGGCACACCAAGAACTCCAAGAAGCCACATCGAAGGATACAGGACGGGGCCTTTCTGCGGTGCAGAGCAGCTGCAAGCCAAGGAATCCGGCTTCAGGGCCCCAGGGAGAGGAGCTGTCTTGTCGTCCTTCCAGGAAGCTCAGCTCCTAGCAGAATGCACTTCTGGGGGCATCCACAGTTGCTTCCTTTAGTTTAATCCGAAGACAAAAGTTGAGCTAAGGCAGCTTGCAGAGAAAGGCAGGACTAAGGGCTTGCTAGGTAGGACTTGTCTTCCACTGGCAACACCTCAGAAAACTGACTCAGAGAACAGTCTCTAGGCCTGGGCCCTGAGCCCCGGGACAGACTGGCTAGGAGGCCAGTGGGAACTCTGGTCTCACTGAGACTGGGGCTGGGGGCTGAGACTTCACTGAGAAAAAGTGTTCCAGATGGCAGTGGGGTGGGCTTAGCCAGAGGCCTCCCAGAGCCCCTCTCCCCTAAGGTTCCTAGCAGTCAGGAGCCTCAGGCTCTTTTCAAACCCTTCCTGCGGTGATGGAATGGTCTAGAAACCTTCTCACAATTTGGTTTGCTGAGAGGGGAAAGTTAAAACCACCCTTTTTATTTGGGAGCCTTTGAACAAGTTTATGATCTTGCCCCTTGTCAGGAAATCTGTTTTCACTTATAAGAAACAGGCTGGCTCAGGGGCCGGCGGTGAGCAGACCAGTGAGGGAAGACTCCACACTGAGAGGCTAATTATATTTTTCACCACTGCCCCGGTTATTCTCCACTCTGGTCCTGGGCAAAGCACCCCTGGCCTGGTACTCCCGGAAGCCCCCACTATGGCCCGTCTTTTGGGGGGTGGGGTTGGAAAGCCAATCTACAGCGAGGGTGCAGAAGGCCAGAGGTGATGTCGGGGGACCCGGACAGGAAGGGGACGAGCACCCACTGACAAGGCAGGTCTGCACAGCCAGAGCCCAGGCAGCCTCTGCTCAGGGCTGCAAGCTCTGTGGGGCAGACGGGAATTCTGAAGGATCAGCAGGCAAACGGTGCTGCCCCCAGACATGTGGGGCTCCGAAAAGCCAAAGCCCTCAGAGGGTGTCCAAGGCCACTGTCCCAGGGCCCTGGAAGCTGCTGGAAGAGCCTCCTCTGAGGAGGGGCACAGACACGCCATGCACGCACGTGGCTGCGAGGACAGCCATGCCACTCTCTGGTCACATGACCCAAGTCAGGCCAATCACAACACCTCTGCTTCCTCTGCCACTGTGATTGGCTTTGGGCCAGGCATGTGACCTAAGCTGAGCCAATCAGGGTTCAGCCCTGGGACCCAATGAGCACACAGTTCTTCCTGTGACCTCCTGCAGGTAACCGGCCACATTCTCTTCTGCCAGCACTGGGCTCTGACAGCGGCGGAACCTGGGAGTCCGGATGGGGTTGCAGAACCCACAGTGTCATTCACATTACTGGTGAAGAACAAGTACTTTGTAAAATAAGCATGTTCCATGCAATATGAGGGGTATACTTACACTAAAAATTATTCATTATCTGAAATTTAAATTAACCTGACGTCCTATTTATTTATCTAGAGACAGAGAGAGGGTTTCACTCTGTCACCCAGGCTGGGGTGCAGTGGTGGGATCTTGGCTCACTGCAGCCTCCACCTCCTGTGCTCAAGCCATCCTCCCACTTCAGCCTCCCAAGTAGCTGGGATTACAGATACATGCCACCAAGCCCGGCTAATTTTTTTATTTTATTTTTTGTAGAGTTGGGTGGGGGAGTGTCTCGCTATATTGCCCAGGCTGGCCTCGAACCCCCGGTTCAGCCTCCCAGAGTGCTGTTATTATAGGCGTGAGTCCCGCACCCAGCTTCTCTATTTTATTCATTAAATCTGGCAGCCTGTCTTCACAACTGCGGTTGACCTTGAAACCCAGCTGTCCAACATAAAGTGGGTCTCCTCAGCCCACCTGGCTGCACGCAGCTGCACCCAGCCATCCATCACTGGCAGAAAAAACCCATGCAGGCCCTGAAGGCTCAGGAAGCTGCTGGAGCCCACTCCTGCTACACTGACCCTCCCTCACCTCAAACTCATGGCCTCTGCAAAGCGCCATCACCTGCTGACCAAGGAGGCAGCAGCCTTGGTTTACAGACCATGCTCTGTAGGATGCCTGCCCCAGCCCCAAGTGGATGGCTGCACCCTCACAGCCCCACCTCGCAGGATACCCCTTCCAGGGTGCAGCACATTGAGTGGACGTCTCCATGTTTAAGGCCGAGGCCTACACAGGGTCCTGGGCAGTGCCTGGCCATCTGGCCAAATGTGAGGGACTTGGAAAAAACACATGGCAAACGAGTTGGGGACAGGAGTCGGGGGAGTTCGAGGAACAGGAGGATCCGCAGGCATTTGTGTTGTGCCTGGAGGCTGAGCACGTGCAGGGCCATGTGAGCCCACCAGAAGCCCCACTGCAGAAGAATTCTTCAGAGTCAGGTGGGCACATGACCCACCAAGGGGTGCCCATCACCTCCCTCCCCCCAGCCAATCTGCAGCTCGCCCCACGGATTCGCAGTGTGCAGGGAGGAAGGTCAAGCACAGGCACTCCGTCTTGAAACTGCCGTCCCCAATCCAGTGGCTGGTCTGGATTCGCACTGAGGAAGGCTCAATTGTAGAAGCCACAACAGACCTGAAATCCCAGCACAGTGCCATGCTTCACGGGCACCTGGCAGCGCTGTGGGGCACATTGATGACTTTGGTCCCTTCCGTTGTGGCATGGGCAGCAACTTGTCCTGATCAGGAACAGGTACTGCTCTGGATGAGGTCGTGCCATGGGCCTGGAGAACCTCTAGACCTGCTCAGGGAACCCCACCCCGCCCCTGCAACCAAGGAACTCATTTCCAGGCACAAGCACAGCCAGGAACTAAGTCACGGCCATTCCCCATCTCACCCTCTGTCCCTAGCATCTGCAACCCGGGAGCCACGCAGCCTGGTTGGTCTGGGGCAGGGCACCCCACGAGCCAGCATAAGCTCCAGTCCTGGCTTCAGGAGGCAGGAGTTGGAGGAGGAGTTTCAGCCTCTCACTGTCACACTAGTGCCCCTAAGCTCTGCCTCCGGTCCTGACTCAGAGCTGCACTGGTCTGCAGTGTGGCACCCACGGGGGACATCGTTACAGCCCAGGGATCTGGAACCATTTCGGGTTCCGTGGGCCGCAGGGTGGGTAGGAGAAAGAGGGTGTGTGGTTGCCATTCTGGCCTGCAGTTGAGCAAGGGGATGTGGGTGGAGCTGGGGACCTCAGAACCTACCCGTACGACACACAAATGCACTGGTGGGAGACCTCTGCAACCCCAAGAGGGCAAGAACCACAGGGGCTCAGACACCCCAGGAATAAAAGTTGGGTCTCCCCACCAGGGAAAGAAGCCACCTGTGCAAGGCTCTAGCTGGAGATGAGGGCAACGGTGGTAAGGCCAGGAGTGAAGGCACTGCAGACACCCATGGCAGCTCGGGGCTCCCTCAGGAAAAGGAGGGCACCTTGACTTTCTCACGTGGGGCTGTGTGCTTTCTATTTTCTTTTCTCCTCTTCTTCCCCTTCTGTTGGGTGTCAGGTAGATTGGCAGTGGGTAGTTCCAGCATCCACTCCACAGCTGCAGACACCCGGCAGACCCTCAGGAGAACTCAGGGAGGTGGACATCCCAGATAGCAGGCACAGCTGTCACCTTTGCAGCCACAGCTGAGTGGCCCGGCTCATCTCCTGGGGGGAAAGGGAGTGGATTTTTGACCATCAGATGGCTGCACGGTGCCCCTGGAGTCGTGGGAGTGGCTCAGGGGAAATGTGTGGCTCCCACGGGGCTGAGTGTGGCCCCCGCTGCCATGTCTGCCCCAAGGCCTTCCTGCCACCTTCTGGTAACAGATGCCCCTGTTTTGTGCTGGAACTGCCCTCGCCTGACCCACGTGGTTCTGGTAGAGTTGTTACCCGACCCCCAGGCCTGGATGATCACACAGCCATGTCCCCTGGCCCAGGGAACCAAGCCCTTTCCTGGAATGAGCAAGGACCCTGCATTGCTACTGGGTAGCCACACTGGAAACGAGCTGGCCTGGCCCTGCCTGGGTCATGCCCCCATTCCCCTTGAAGAACAGGGAAACACGTGTTTGTAGTGGAGAAGCAGAGGCCAACACACAGAGAGAAAGAGCAAGGGACAGAAACGCGGAGACAAATGTAAAGACAGACAGAACCCTGATGACAGCTGGGTCCTCGGAGGCTCAGAGGCCCAGAGGTCCACGCTGCCCCGGCCGTTCTGGCCGTAGCTTCCTTTAGTGCTGACGGCATTTGAGCTGACTGCATCCGTTAAAATCCTAAGGGTCTTGGTGCTGTCAGCTCCTGCCCTGCACAGAGTAGTGACGGATTCACCGCCCCTGGTGACAGTGCATGCTCTGAGCATCTCCGGGTTCCCGGCGTCCCACAAACACTGTGGTGGCAGGTGGGGCCAACTGAGGCCTGACGAAGGGGGAAGGTAGCCCTCCTTCCCGAGTACCCACAAGTACCCAACACAAAGACCTCCTCAAAAGACTGGACTGGACACTCCTCCATCAGCAGGGTCTACCTCACTGATCCAGTATGAGTGACAGCCCAGCCACTCAGTCAGGGAGGTGAGCAGGGCCGGTGGCAGCACAAAACCCACATCCCAGGCCGGGCGCGGTGGCTCACGCCTGTAATCCCAGCACTTTGGAGGCCAAGGTGGGCAGATCATGAGGTCAGGGGATCAAGACCATCCTGGCTAACACAGTGAAACCCTGTCGCTACTAAAAATACAAAAAATTAGCCAGGTGTGGTGGCAGGCGCCTGTAGTCCCAGCTACTTGGGAGGCTGAGGCAGGAGAATGGCGTGAACCCGGGAGGCGGAGCTTGCAGTGAGCTGAGATGGCGCCACTGCACTCCAGCCTGGGCAACAAAGCGAGACTCCGTCTCAAAAAAAAAAAAAAAAAAAAACCCACATCCCGTCCTGTTTCATACACGTGTGTGTGTGAATGCAGCCTTTGTGTCCGCATAGAAAATGCTCTGGACTGGGTGCAGTGGCTCACACCCATAATCCCAACATTTTTGGAGGCCAAGGCGGGAGGATCACACTCAGCTCTGGTGCTGGGGAGGACGCTATCCTTGAGCCCAAATGTGGACTGAGGCCAGGATAGAGGGCAGTGGCAGGTCCAGCCTCTTCTCTCATCAGTCCTGGTTTCTGCATGAGGCAGGAGGCTGCCAGTGCTGGGGGCAGGGGGCTACCAGTGTTGAGGGCACACCTGACCATCCAGAGCGTGGCCACCCCGTTGTGGGTCCCTGCCATGCCTGCTGTGCTCCAGGAAGATGGGAAGGGGTCTGTGGCCACACCTGTGTCCTGCTTAAGGTGGTGACGTCACAGCCTTGATCATCCAGGGACCCGGAGAGAAGGAGAATCTTGGGGAAGAGAGCAGTGGGGGCCTCATGGTCTGGAGCCCTCTCCCCACCAGATAGATGGAGGTTCTGGAAGGTTCCTAGCTGGGTCTGCTTCTCTTGGCCTGCCTCTTGCTGTGGGCCCTTGGGCAAGCCACTGGCCTTCCTGAGACCTGATTTCCTTGTCCACGAAAATGACATGGAAAGTGACAGCAGCAGGACGGCTCATGGAAGACACGGCTGAGCACTGGACCTGCTGGCACCTCTTCTCCAGCATCAGCTCTTCCTTTCCAATCACCAGGGGTGGGGGGAACTATATTGCCTAGTACCTGCCCCCGCTTTTTCCTCAGTAATGGAGGCCCCAACTCATAACTGGGCACCTGGCCTTTAAGAGTGAAAATTACATTTCCCAGCGTGCCTTGCAACTAGATGCAGCCATGGGTCCGAGTGCTGGGTAACAAGGGTGAACAGCAATGACATGTGCAGAAGAAAGTATCCTTAAGCATAAGGTTGTACTCTTCTCCCTTCCTGTTAGTTGGAATGTAGGTGTGATGGCTGGATCCTAAGCAGCTATTTTGGGTCATGAGAAAGAAGCCACAGTTGAGGATGGCAGAGCAACAAGACAGAGGAGCCTGGGTTCCTGGTGATTAGAGGCTCCAGAGTGGCCCTGGAGGCCTTATGTAAAAAAATAAGAAGCATCCCCCTTGCTTCAGTCACCACTATTTCTGTGGTATTTCTGTAGAGCCTGAATTGAAATCTGATGTCTGTGTTGCTTACCCTTCAGTCCACCCTGTCTCTTTGGCTCTCCTCTGTGACCAGCCCTGCCGGCCCACACCCAACATCCACTCTCCACTTCTCCCCACTCTCATTCTGCTGGGACCCCCCCTTTGAGACTCCCAGGGCCCCGTGTTCTCTGAGGTTGAGGTCCACTCTCAGCTTGATGTTGCTGCCAAGCCAGCCCCTCTCACAGCACAGAGCTCTCGCACAGCCTGTAATTATGTATTTATTGTGGGTTTATTTGATTGCTGCCTCCCCAGGACTGTCACTAATGTGAGGGCAGGGCCCCTGCCTGGTATTCACATTATATCCTTAGCTCCCGGCTGGGGGTCTGGGCTCAAGCAGGTACCCAGTGAACGCTGGGCAGGTGAGTCTCGTCTTGGTGAGTGCCCATTCCGTGACCCACCACCCTCCCCACCCCTTCCTCCCTGGCCCCAGCCACTCCTGTCCCTCTCTCTACCCTCCCCCAATGCCCAGAGTCCCCCTCCCAGCCCTTTTCTTCCACCCCATTGTCTTCTCTGCCCCCTTCCTGACCTTGCATTGAGGCTGCAGGCCTCAGGGCCTTCCAGTGACCCACACCCAGCCACATTTCATTTTCTGAACCCGGTTTCAAACATGAGGAAGGAACTGAGGCTGGCATTCCAGCACCACCAGGGCTTGCTGGTGGCTGTGTGGGGGGTAGCGCAGGCCCCCCAGTAAGTCTCCCATCCACAGGGACATTGGAAGGATGGAGAGGCGACGTGTCTCCCCCACCCCACAAATGGCCTACGGGAAAGGACAGACAGTCCCCAGTGCTGGCACCATGTGGGGCAATCAGAACCCACCCACACTGCAGGTGGGAGCAGCGGGCAGGATAGCGGCTTGGAGAGCTGGTGGTGTGTGCTAACATCCACAAGAAACCCCCACTGTCGAGCACTGGACACACACTAGATCGTTTGTAGCAACACTCTTCATAAACTGTGGAGATGACCTAAATGTCTGTCAACAAGACACTTGATAGATAAAGCGTTACATCCATACAATGGACTACAACACGCTACAGACTCCTGCAGTGACCCCGCAATGCAGCGAACACGGGGCAGCACTGTGCTGCGTGAAGGCGCCAGCCTCAGAGAGGACGGCTGTGCAGTTCCGCTGGCGTGGACTAAGGATCAGGTGGAGCGGTCTCCGGGATGGGTGTCCGAGCGCTCCTGGGCTTGCATGGGAAGGGGCATGAGGGAGCCTCTGAGGGCTGGGAGTTCTCTGGACTGCGCTGGCGGTTGCATGGGTGTGCGCGAATGTGAAAGTCCAGTGATCTGCAGTTTAAGATTGTTGCACCTGGCTGGACGCGGTGGCTCACGCCTGTAATCACAGCACTTTGGGAGGCTGAGGAGGGCAGATCACAAAGTCAGGAGATCAAGACCATCCTGGCTAACACGGTGAAACCCTGTCTCTACTAAAAAATGCAAAAAAAAATTAACCAGGCATGGTGGCAGGCGCCTGTAGTCCTAGCTACTCGGGAGGCTGAGGCAGGAGAACGGCATGAACCCAGGAGGTGGAGCTTGCAGTGAGCTGAGATTGCACCACTGCAGTCCAGCCTGGGCGACAGAGCAAGACTCCGTCTCAAAAAAAAAAAAAAAAAAAAAAAAAAAAAAAAAAAGATGCACCTACTTCACTTTTTTTGTTTCTTTGTTTCTTTGTTTTTTTTGAGACGGAGTCTCACTCAGGAGTGCAATGGCGTGAACTCGGCTCACTGCAAGCTCTGCCTCCCGGGTTCACGCCATTCTCCTGCCTCAGCCTCCCGAGTAGCTGGGACTACAGGTGCCCGCGACCACGCCCGGCTAATTTTTTGGATTTTTAGTAGACACGGGGTTTCGCCATGTTGGCCAGGCTGGTCTTGAACTCCTGGCCTCCAGTGATCTGCCTGCCTTGGCCTCCCAAGGTGCTGAGATTACAGGCGTGAGTCACTGCGCCCGGCCCACATTTTTAATAAGAATATAAAGATGGAGGAGGCGTGGTCTGAGAATGCAGAGTATGACTCTGCAGGACGCTCTCATCCCTGTAACCACCAATTGCCGCCTGCCCGACAATGCAGCCCTTGTTCCTCCTCCTCTGTCCCCTGTTCAGGATAGCCTGGGCTTCCCTCCCTGAGGCTCAGGGCTCTGCACTGTCCCCAGGCCCAGTCCAGTGCTCCTGTACTCCAGTACCTCCTTCTGGTCCATTCTCTCCCCGACCCTGGCAGGTGCCATCCTTCTTGCCCTCCCTGGCTTTGGGTCCGGGCTGTTCTGACAGCACCAAGGGCACCCGCACATCCTGAACCTCAAGCCAGAAACTGTTTTCTAGAGACAGGCTTCTGAACCCTCCAGCCCCTCTACTCCTAAGAAAGATCCCAGGCTGGGTGTGGTGGCTTGCGCCTGTAATCCCAGCACATTGGGAGGCCGAAGCAGGCAGATTGCTTGAGCTCAGGAGTTTGAGAGTAGTCTGGGTAACAGAGCAAAACCCCATCTCTACAAAAAATACAGAAATTAGGCAGGGTGTGGTGGCTCACGCTTGTAATCCCAGCACTTTGGAAGGCTGAGGAGGGCAGATCACCTGAGGTCAGGAGTTCGTGACCAACCTGGCCAACATGGTGAGACCCTGTCTCTACTAAAACTATAAAAATTAGCCAGGTGTGGTGGCGACACTTGTAGTCCCAGCCACTCGGGAGGCTGAGGCAGAAGAATCGCTTGAACCCAGGAGGGAGAGGTTGCGGTGATCTGAAATCGTGCCATTGGACTCCAACCTAGGTGACAGAGCAAGACTCTGTCTCAAAAATAAAATAAAATACAGAAATTAGCTGGGCATGGTGGTGTGCCCGTAGTCCCAGCTACTCGGTAGACTGAGATGGGAGGATCACTTGAGCCTGGGACACAGAGGTTGCAGTGAGCCGAGATCACGCCACCCCACTCCAGCCTAACAGAGTAAGATCCTGTCTCAAAAAAATAATAAAATCCCATCCACCAGCCCAGGACTCCCTTCCACATGGGAAACAGGCCCAGGGTTGGGGGGCACTTCTGGTTCCCAGCCATTAAATCCCAATTTTTTAATTTAATTTAATTTTTTGAGACAGGGACGCCCTCTATTCCCCAGGCTGGAATGCAGTGGCACGGTCACGGCTCACTGCAGCTTCGACCTCCCTGGGCTCAAGCAGTCCTCCTACCTTGGCCTCCCAAAGTGTTGGGATCACAGACATGAGCCACCGCACCCAGCCCAGATCCCAGCTTTTGATGTCAGTGGAATCGGAGATGGCAGGCAGGGACATCTGTGTGCCAGCTGTGATTGATTAGCAGGGGCTGCCTGGAGAATGAGCTGAAGGCCTGAGGCCACCGCTGGGCTCCGTGGGAGAGAGTGGCTGATGGATTAGTGATGTCTGCCATGTGCGCTGCAGGAATGAGAGGCAGCCTGCACGTCCCTGAAAGAGGGCCATCCTCGCGCTAACCTCACAGCCCCCCACAGGCAGCTCACTCACTCCAGCCAAGCCCACCACCACCTCCTCAACTGCAACAAATGCTTGTAATGACAGCTCACGTATATTTATCAAGCCTGTAATTACCAAGACACTGTGCTGCACGTCACCTACATCCTCTCACCCTCCCAACAACCCTATCATCATCGTCATACCACAGGCGGAGAAGCCAGGGACGGGGTGCCTCGTCCTGGCCTCCTAATGCCCGAGAGGCAGAGGCCCAGCTGTGCACAGCCACACTCCCCCGGATGCCACGTCCTTGATCCCCATCGTGGCACCTCCTTGCTCCCTGCTTCTCTTCAGCTTCTCCACCACTCCTACTCCTCCTTGCCCTTCAAAGCCACCTCAAGTGCCACCCCCTCTCTCGTCCTCATTATCCAAGAGTCCTTCCCCTGCTGAGCCTCTCAGAGGACCTGGGCCCGAGCCACCTTATCAGGAACTTGTGCATGGCTTCACTGTTGGGCCACAGACGTCTCCAAGTCTGGACTACATCCTTTCTTCCTTGGGCTCCCTGGGGCTGAGCCCAACCTGGCAAAGAAAGGCTCCCCTGAGAAGGTTTGGTGAGTAAACAAATGTCCTCTGCCTCAGGGGGAAGCCCCCGTCTCAGGCCTCAGCCAGGCAGATTCATTGTCCTTCCAGATGCAGGCCCCATGAAGGGGCAACAGTGAACAGGATCAGTCCTTGCCTGGGGAATTAGGGTCCCAGCTGTGACTTGTGACAGCTGCTAAGATCGGCAAGCATCAGAGCATCCGGGAGGACTCCCAGGAAGAGGCGACTGAACAGCACCGTGCACGCGCACTGACACGGGCATTCCTCGTCCACAGTCCTGCCTCGTTTTGTGACTCATCACTTACAGGATGGGAAGCCCTACAGGGAAGTTCCCCTTGGCTCTGGGCTGGGTGGGTCCTAATGGATCTGCAAGAGGCGGGGCCCAGCCTGGCCTTGCCCCATCTTGGGCTGCCTCTACATGGGCTACACATCAGAATCAAAGCAAAACAGCAACATTTTCTACGATGCTTTTATTCACACTTCAAAAGGTGCTGGACACCTTCCCATTGCCCCACCCCAGCCCCCGCTCTGTGTCCCAGGAAGCTGACTGTAGGTCCAGGATCCATGGGGCCTCCTTGCTCCCTGGCCTCCAACCTACTTCAACTAATGCGCAGCCCGCAGACGAGCCAAGCAGGCAGGAGGTATGAGGTCAGTGTACAGCAGTGGCTCCTCCCTGCCGGGTCGCTGTGTCCCTCTCCAAGGGCACTGCTCCTGGAGACAGCCTCTCCTATGGCTGTAGCTGCCCTCCAGGTCTCAGGGGGTAACAGCTCCCCTTTGTTGCTGGCCCTGGGTACTGCACAGCTCTCCTTTAATTCACATATTTTCCATTTATTCAACTCTCCTCAAACACCCTGTCTGAGGGTGCCATAAAAATGTAAGAGTGTGTCAATTGCCCATATCAAAAAACATGCTTGTACGTTCCACTTGGAGTAGTTTGGAGGGGAGACTAATGGAAACTGGGGGGAGGCGAGCCTCCAAGCCTCCGCTGGGGCCACCGCTGTGTCCCGAGGGCCCTGGAGTAGGAGGTGTCAATGACGGACTCAATGAATGAATGAATTGATCCCACCACCACCAACTGCAGGCCCACCTCTTCCTTCCACAGCCCACCTCGGCCTCCCAGTCTCGCCAGGTGGCACTGCCTTCGCTCCTGGTCCCTAAGCGCCGCTCGCTTCACCTCCCGCGTGGGCAAGGGGCAGCCGCGACGCCGGCCCAGCGCCTCCGAGCCGGGAACCGCACAGCTCCCGGCGATGGCCCCCAGCCCCGCGCGCCCGAAATCACGACGCCGCTCGCAGGCGGCCTTGGGACGGCAGGGACGGCTGGAGGTGGCGCGGATCGCGTCCCCGAGGCGCGCAGCGCGCGACCGAACCACGCGCCCCGCCCGCTGCGGTCCGCGAACAGCCGCGCGCACCGCCCCACGTGGGGCCGCACGAGCTGGTGGTCCCCGCACCCGATTGGCCGCCGCACAGCCAATTAGAGAGCAGAGGAGGTAGCGGCCGCGCCGATTGGCCTCGGCGGGCCGGCCCGGGGGAGGGGGCGGGGCCCCTTTTGTTCTCTCCGCACCCCGGGGTTCGCGCGACTGCGAGCGCCCCCACCTCGGAGCCGGGGTCCGCGCTGGGGGTCTGGAGGGGGCGGGGGCGCGGCCCGACGCCCCACCCCCAGCTTGTTCACAGCCACCAGGGCCCAGCGCCTGAAGTGCTGGGACGAGCGCTTTCATCTCCGTCCCTCAGTTTCCCTCCCCTCGTCTTCTCCCTGTGTCCTGGGAGTTATGGAGAAGCGCAGCCCTTGGCAAATTAGCCTGGGACCTTCCTAAAACCTAAGCCAATGATAGACAGGCCCGATCTTGCCTGAGAGAGACCCCCAAGCCGGAGAGGCAGGTGTCCAGGTAACCCTAACCTGGGAGTTTTCAGGGTGAGCTTTCTCCTAATCACGGCTGGGGCGTCTTCGTCCAAGGTGGGGCTGGATGGGGGTGGGCAGAGGCCCCCATAGCCACAGCCTGGCCAGCTGTGCAAATGCTCTCTTAACCGTCCACCTTTTCAGTCACTCAACCAACCAGTCAGTTCATAGCACGGGCCTCCCTCTGGGATGGAAAGTGGTGGCCCCAGGGACCAGGGACCTACACAGGGAGAGAGTGCTGTGATCCGGGCAGGGGTGTCAGGGGTTCAGCCTGGGTCTCCTGACCTCCAGGCCCACATCTTCCCTTAGACAACACCTGAGAGGATCTCCCAGCGCCACTGTGGCCACACACATCCCTGGGAGTAGGACGGGCCACCGCGCTGAAGCTGTGAACACAGGGCTCCCAATCTGTAGGCGAGGGGCCTCTCCCCTGCAGGGGACAGGATCAGGACCCTGGGAGCCCCCAGTCCACCTCCCAACACTTATTACCTGGAAAATCCGCCAAGCCCGGGTTGATGAAGAAGGTGGGACCCTGACAGTGGCCTGGGCCTGGGATGGCAGCCTGACCAAAACGGGGGTCATCTCCAAGGTCATCCTCCCAGACCTGGGAGTCTAAAAACATTAAACCCTTCAGAATGACACATTTGCGTCAGATCACTGTTCAGAACGCCGCTGGTGCCATTGACAGAGCAGTCCTTGGGCTGAAGTGGCTGCACTGCTCTGGTGAGTGGGGGCACCTGCGCGAGCTCCCAGACCCAGAGGCCTCCCCCAAATCCTGGTGTTAGTGGCCATGGAAGGACTCCCAGACCCAGAGCCTTGGCAGGTGTCTGCAGCTCCCCGGGGGCGGGTGCTGGGAGGCTGACATCTGTGGAGTGCTTTTACTGTTGAACAAATTGAATCAATTAAACAGGCCCCATCGGGGTGGCTGGGAGCAGTGAACAGGAGGGAAGAGGGGAGTGGAGCCAAGAGGACAGCCTGAGGGCGTCTGTCTCCCCATTCGGGGTTCAGACGCACCTCTTTCCCTGGATGTTCCAGGGCAGGAGATCCCCGTGTTGACAAGAGGGAGGTGAGCTAGTGGAGGTGGAGTGGGAGGAAAGTCAGTGGGGACTGTCCCTGTTTTGTGTCCCCTGAAAGCACGCCAAGGCCTGTGTCTCCTACCCAGCCACCTCTGGGCTTCTCAGCCCCCAGCCCTGTGACCCTTTGAGGCACCGGAGCTCCCAAGACACCCCAGCCTCCTTTCAAAGGCATTTTATTGCTTTCACAAGGAGGCCTCCGGAAGCTGGAAGTCTCCACCAGAGAAAGAGAGGAGGCTGCCCAGGGAGGCTGGAGGAGGCGGAGAGGAAAGAGGAAAGACGGTGGGGGTAATAGCAAGGGCCCAGGGTCACCCACCTGGAGCGGAAGCCTCCCCCTTGGGCAGGCTGAGAATGACGCAGGCGCCGGCTGCTCTGTGACCCAGCTGACTGAGGGACAGCCCCTGCCCAGGAGCTCCAGCAGCTGCTGCAGCATCCCTCCTGCCCAAGCAAGGCCACAGGGCCACCCCTCTAATCCGCCCCCAGAGGCCCAGTGCCACTGCCTCTCCTCCAGCTGCTGCTCAGGGGAGTGAGGTTTCCTGAATGAGGCCACCGGCAGCGGGCGGCCAGCCCCTCTCAGCATGGCACTTGCCCAGGGCCTGGGCTCCGTCACATGCCAGGACAGTGGTCACCATCACCCTGGACAGACCGCCTCTGTCCCTTCATGTCAGGTGACCATTATTGGGCCCCCTGAGGCAGATGAGCGTCTCACCAGCAAGCTCCCAGGGAGGACAGAGTGGTCAGGGCCTGCCCATCCGCCAGCATTCTGGCCCCTAGGCCCACAGACTGAGGGCACTGGGAGGCACCAGGACGGGCTGGTTTGGCCGAGGGACCTGCTTCTTGGGCAGCACCAGGAAACAGCCGGGGACCAGGGCTGGAAAGCGCTGAGACCCTCCCAGCGCCCACATCCATGGCGTGAGCCCTGTGTGGGTGCGGCCCCTTCCACAGGCCGAATTCCAGGCCCAGCTGCTGCAGGAGGGACTGCCAGCCAGGGGCGCAGGGCAGAGGGTGGGGGAAGGCGTGGCGCTCGCGCTCTTGGTTTTTGCTTGGATGGCGCGGGCTGAGGACCCCCACACCTGCGCTGCGGTGCAGAGGTGTTAGGATCCGAGGGGGCTGCCGGTCTGGGCCGGCGCGTTCAGGCCCAGGGCGGTGGGGTGGCCTCGGCGTGCGTGGCTCGGTTGTCTGCAGGCAGGCACGCGGCACTGTGAGAAGCGAACGTCCGTGACTTAGTCCACGGGACCGTTTCTGCATTTTCACCCCAACCTGAAGAGCTGCAGCGCAGCCGCGAGACAGGAAGTCGCTGCCAGGTGGGTCGGGACCGCGATCTGAACTCGCCTCTGCGGCCTCCCGCTCTAGCCGCCGGTCGCAATCCTGGCGTGAACCGGGAGATCAACCTCCGGCGCCCGCCACAGGCGCCCTCCCGCGGGAACCAGCAGGCAGGAGCGGTGCGGGGGCGCCCTCCAGCGGCCGTGACCGGGATGGCGGCCGCCTGCCAGGCCTCAAGCGTGGCCGCGTGGGCAGCGCGCGCAGCCGGCAACTGAAAGCCAGGAGCTCCTCCTGGGTGGGCCTTGGGATCCCTTCGCACCCTGTGCGGCCGCCTGTTGGTGAGCGCCCCCGCCCCTCCCCGCAAGGCCGGTGTTCCCAGCTGGATGGGCAGGCAACCTGGGAACCACAGGGAGCTGCTCCGGTTGGGAGGAAGAAGCCAGCTCGGTTCCCACCTGAGCCCCGAAAGGGGCCTGGCCAGAGGGAAAGAGCGCTCTGGGTTCGGGGGGCGGGGGGAGCACAAAGGCAGGAACTGGGGAGCATCAGGCCAGGAGATAGGGGAGAACCTACGCAGGAACTGGGGGAGTAGCCAGGCAGGGGCTGAGGAGCAACAGGCCAGGACCTGGGGGAACATCCCGGCCAGGAGCCAGGGGAGCAACCAGGCAGGAACTGGGGAGCATCAGGGCAGGAGCTGGGGGAGCATCGATGCAGGAGCTGTGTCGCGTGTTATCCCCGTCACCTGGAGTTGTGCGTCCTGGGAGGAGCACAGCATTTCAGGGCCCTCTCTGTACTGGAGCCGTCTCTGTGTGTCCATTCCGAAGGAGCCATCCTTCCCTCGCAGCTCTTCCAGTGGGATTGAGAACTGTTAGGCACACACCTGGTGAAGCATTGCTGCCCTTTCCCAGCCCCTGGCCTTGCCCTCCCTCCCCAGCCCCTGGCCTTGCCCTCTCCCCCCAACCCCTGGCAACCCCTTACCTACTTTCTATTTCTGTACTTGCCTATTCTAGATGTTTTATAAAGGGAATCAGACAGAAGTTGTCCTTTGTGACTGGCTCATCTCACTTAGCATAATGTTTTCAGGCCATCTGTGTGTGGTGTGCGTGGGAATTTCCTTCCTTTTTAAGGTTAAATCATAGTCCACTGTATGGAGGGACCACATTTATGGTCCATTTATGTTACTCCATTTATGGATGGACACATGGGTTCTTTCCACCTTTTCTCTGTGGTATCGTTGTCAACATTTGGAATAACCGGTGTTGAGCACACTGTTTGTGTTCCTGCCTCCAGTTCTCTGGGTGTGTGACTGCGCGGAACTGCTGGGTAATTCTACCCTCCGCTCTTTGAGAACCACTAAAGTGTTTTTCACAGCGCATGCATCGTGTGAGAGGTCCAGTTTCTCCACATCCTCTCCAACACTTACTGTTTTTATTATCGTTCTTCTTACACAGCTTTCATTTTAAAAAAGCAATTTTTTTTTTTTGAGACGGAGTCTCACACTGTCACCCAGACTGGAGTGCAGTGGCACAATCTCGACTCACTGCAATCTCCGCCTCCCAGGTTCAAGCAATTCTGCCTCAGCCTCCCGAGTAGCTGGGATTACAGGCGCCCGCCACCACGCCCAGCTAATTTTGTGTTATTTTTAGTAGAGGCGGGGTTTCACCCTGTTAGCCAGCATGGCCTGGATCCCCTGACCTCGTGGTCCGCCCACCTCGGCCTCCCAAAGTGCTGGAATTACAGGCGTGAGCCACATCGCCCAGCCCAAAAGCAATATACTAACTGAAATAATTAACAAATTACAGAGATAGAAAAAAAAATTTTTTTTTTTGAGACAGGGTCTCATTCTGTCACCCAGGCTGGAGTGCAGTGACACGATCTCGGCTCACTGCGACCTCCGCCTTGCCCAGGCTCAAGTGATTCTCCTGCCTCAGCCTCCTGAGTAGCTTACAGGTGCGCACCACCACGCCCGCCCGGCTAATTTGTGTGTGTGTGTATTTTCAGTAGAGACGGGGGCTTCACCATGTTGGCCAGGCTGGTTTCGAACTCCTGCCTGGGGTGCTGGGATTACAGCTGTGAGCCACCGCACCCAGTCAAAATATTTTTTATTTACCTCCAACCCCACCACCTAGAGATGGCCACTGCTAATTTTTGTTGATCGTTTTTGGCAACAGACTTGTTTGCTTTCTTTTCTTTTCTTTTCTTTTTTTTTGAGACAGAGTCTCGCTCTGTCGCCCAGGCTGGAGTGCAGTGGCGCGATCTCAGCTCACTACAAGCTCCGCCTCCCGGGTTCACGCCATTCTCCTGCCTCAGCCTCCCGAGTAGCTGGGACTACAGGCGCCCGCCACCTCACCAGGCTAGTTTTTCATATTTTTTAGTAGAGATGGGGTTTCACCGTGTTAGCCAGGATGGTTTCGATCTCCTGACCTCATGATCCGCCCGTCTCGACCTCCCAAAGTGCTGGGATTACAGGCTTGAGCCACCGCGCCCGGCCTTGATTGCTTTCTAAGCACTGTTGTTTTGTTTTGTTTAGAGACAGGGTCTCGCTCTATGGCCCAGGCTGGAGTGCAGCGGCGCAATCACGGCTCACTGTAGCCTCTACCTCCCGAGCTCAAGAGATCGGGACTCCCGCCTCGGCCTCCCGAGTGGCTGGGACCACAGGCACGGGCTCCCTCCAGTCAAGCATTGTTTTTCTGACGCGCAGGATGGGAGCGGGGAGAGCGGGGCTGGCCGGGGGTCGACGGGGAGGCCCTGCGAGGGGCAGGCCCCGGCCAGGTGGGACGGGGCTCCGCGTCTCTCTGCCGGCGCTTCTGCGCACGGGCTCACTACTGGGGGCGGCCGGGATCACGGACTCGCTGGCCTTGTCTCCGGAGCGGCAGCAGGCGGCTTGAAGGAACGACCCCGCGGGCCGGCGCAGGCCTCCCCAAGCCCCGAGACCCAGCCCGAGACTGACCCTCCCCGCCCCTCGCCCCAAAGGCCCGCGGCGAGCCAGAAGCCACGCACTCATTGGCCGAGAGCGCGGCCGCCCGGGCCAATCACAGGGCGCGCGGTGGGGACAGCGTCAGGCGCGTGCGCACTCGGCCCTCCGCGGCGGTCTGCGGGCGGACGCAGCGTCGGCTTGTGAAGTTGGGGCGCTGTCCTGCCTCCTGGCGGGCCGGGAAAAGCGTCTCGTACATGCGCCCCCCGCGGCCCGCGACCCCCAGCCCTCGGCCTAGCCCCAGGCGGGTCGATCGCGCTGTCCCCAACCCCGGACGGGCCTCCTCCAGCTGCCGGGTGGAGAGGCTGGGGGGCTTCTCCCGAGGTCGGCGGCAAGGCTGAGAGCCCAGGCCCCACCGCGCCCGAGGAGACAGCCCCTCGCGGGCTCTAAAGGCCCCGGGGCCGCCGGGATGTTCCGGGCCCGGGTTGTGCCCGCTCCCGTTTCCGGCTCCGCTGCCCTCGGGCACTGTCCCCTACCTTGGTCTGGGAGAGGTCGATAAGGGGGCAGAGGGCGCTGCTAGGGGGCCCTGCGGGTCTCCCGGCCTCGGCCCCCCAAGGTGGCCCGAGCGGAGCTCTGCAGAAAGTCCTCAGGTAGCCACAGCCTTGGTTCCGACAAAACCCCTCGCACTGACCGGTCCTCAGCTGGCCTGGGCCGCCTACTGACCCGACCCCGACGCCTGGGCCCTCCAGGCCTCTCAGGGTCTCCAGGAAAGGGAATGGGCTGCGGGGCACAGCGAGGCTGGACAGCAGGCGCTGGCCCAGGACTCCCCTTGCCCAGAGGAGAAAATGGAGGCTGAGCCTCCGGGGAGCCCAGCTTGATGCCAGGAGCACTTTACAGAGGGACACGGGTGGGGGCTGGCAAGCACTTTACCCTTATGTAGTAACGGGAGGGCACTAAAGTCAGCAGCACGCCCCCGCCCCAACCAAGGCCACTGCCACCTCCCACCATCCCGACCGTCCTTTGCTCCCTCAACCCTTGTTGCTGTGGGGGCTTGGGGATATGTGAGATTCTCACTGGCCCGGACCTTTGCTCCCCATGGGCCGCCTGGCTGTAGAGCAGGACCCCCAAGTCATGGAGAGAAGGGCAGAGGCGGGCCGACCAGGAGCTCTGCGGAGGACCAAACTCTGGCCTGCGGACCCAGGGCTCTCTCTGTGGGTCACAAGGCTTGGAGCTCCATGCTCTGGCAAACTGGGCCTCATACCACCTGTCTGCCCTGCACCTGGAGAACTGACAGCCTACACGCCCAGCACTCAGAGCAGAAGCCAAAGCATTCCCGGAACCCACAGACCCCCAGGTAGCCTGGCCCCCTGCCCCAGCCCCCACGGCACTGACCTGGCCTCCCTGCAGCTCCTGGAATGCACCCAGGCTGTGCTCGCCCCGGGGCCTCTGTGTGCCCATCCCTCTGAGGACTGCTCTTCTTCTTGCTCTAGGCGCCCCCATCTCCTCCCACACATCTCTGCTCACATGTCTTCTCAGAGGGCCCCCACAACCCTGTCTAAATGTTCAGTCCCCTCTCCCACTCCTCATCCCCCTCAAGCCCAATTCCTGCTTGGGTTCTGGTAGCTGGCGCCCCTTCCCGCTGCTGTGGACCTGAGCTCTCTGCCCCTCTGTTTCCTGCCGCATCCTGCCTGGCTCCCAGGAGACCTCTCTAAGCATTTTCTGACAACAAAGCTGCAGCTGCAGATGCCCCATACGATTCCAGGCCAGCGTCAGCCCTCCTCACCCGCATGCACCACAGCTAAAGCACACATGAGCACTGCTGAACGCCACCAGTTCAGCTGCCAGAGTGCTGCATCCGTCCGCAAGGGAAACGGGGACCCTTCCATAGAAAACAGGCAAAGACTGAACAGACATTCACAATGGCCCCAAACAAATGGAAAGAAGCTCACGCCCTCCGAAAACCAAAGACATGCAAATTCACACAGCCAGGAAGTGTCATTTCTCACCTTCCGAACTGGCAAACATGGACCGGGGTGGTCCTGGGTGTTGGTGGGGATGCTGGCAAGGTGCCCTCAGGAAGGGAGGGCACAGCCCTGGGGGACCCTCTGAGCCTGCGGGGCACCTATTCGTGCTAAGGCATCAGGAGCCACAGCCCCTTGGGGACCCCATTAGCCTCACTGCGGCTAGGCCCGGAGAAGCCCCTCAGTGTGAGGATGCAGGAGCACTCAGCCCCAGCACAGGCCTACTGTTCCTTCCTGCCCCGACTCCTTCCCTGTCTCTCTGTCCCAGTGCAGTTAATACTGGATGTTTCTGAGTCACCAGCTCGAGGAGTGTGGCACGTCCGCCTGGTCAGGGGCCCCCCAGTTGGGGTGGGTGGCTCATGACCTCGGTGGAGGGGTCCCTGGGCACCCTGCAGGTGGCAGGAGGAAGCCAGAGTGGCCCCAGAAACACTCCTTAAAGGGCCAGTAAATCACAGCCCTGTCTGCCTACCCCCTCCACATCACTGCCGGACGTTTTTTATATTGATGCATTAATTTATCTTTAAAAATGGGCAACGCTGCTTGTTTGATTTCCACAGAGGCCACGCGGGGCAGAGAGTGACAAATTATTTCCTGACCCTCGAGTGGCTGATGTAATGAGTTCCCCACACTGAAGACCCATGTCCCCGGCTCCCAGACCCTCCTCGGTTTAGCTTGGGGCCACTCTCTGGTGCTGGGACATCACTAATGCTGTCCGTGATAGGTGACTTGTCTGAAGCCTGGGACGCCCATCCGTCTGGGACCTGTATCAGGACTGCTTGGCCTTGTCCCCTGCATCTCTCTTCCATGCCTTACAGGGGGCTGGGGGCCAGGTGGGGGTAGGGGCACTGCCCCTTCCTGGGGCCTGACGAGGCTGTGACCTCAGCTCATGGGAACAGTTTGGATGCTGCTCATTCGTTTGCCTACATCGCCAGGACAGGCAGGATCTGGGAGCATCACAAAAAAGGGAGTTATTCACAGCAAATATGAGTGTGTTCAAGAGTAAATCCAAAGGCAGCTTCCACAAGAATTCTTTGTCTACTCTGGACCGGCAGAGGCCATCTGAGCTCGGGACCTCCCAAGAAGGGATTCAGAGGAACCACATTCCACTTTCTAAGTGTGACCCTCAATCTGCTCCAAGTGGACTTGAGACATCTTAATAACAACACCAACTAGCTACTAAAACAAACACAGGCCGGAGTGCGTGTGCACACCCACACACACACAGCAGAGCAGCAGCCATCCAGGGTGGGTAGCCTCCCAGATGGCCCCACAGGCCTGCACCTCTGCCCTCCTGTCAGCCACACCCCACCAAGGGAGGGTCTGTAATCAGTAGAGCAGGGCAGAGGCGCCAGGAGGCCAGTTTAGAGAGACATAGCACACAGCAGCTTCTGTCCTGGTTCTCCTTCTCTCTCTCTCCCTCTCTCCCCCACCTCTCTCCCCGCCCCCCTCCCTCCCTCTCCCTCTCCCTCTCTCTCCCTCTCCCTCCCTCTCTCTCCCTCTCTCTCCCTCTCCATCCCCCCACCCCGTGCCATCTCTCCTTTCCCTTCCTCTACATGGGGAGGAACTCACTCTCTGCCAACAGCCAGGGGAAAAAGCTTGGAAGTGGATTTTCCAGCCCGGCACGCAGCCTCGTGGAAGACCACCCAGGTGAGTTGCTTCCTGTGCCTCGGCTGCTGTGAGATATGATAGCTGCTTGCTGTAAGCCCCTGTGTTTTGGAGTAATTTGTTACACAGCAGTAGAGGGCCAACGCACTGCTAAAGCAGCAGCAGGAGCAGGTGTAGCCAGGCACCTAAGAGGAGCTGGTTATAAACGCCGGGGAGTGGCTCAGCCTGTAATCCCAGCACTTTGGGGCCGAGGATGGAGCCAGCCTGGGCAACATAGTGAAACCCCGTCTCTACAGAAAATTTAAAAAATAAAACAGCCAGGCATGGATCCGATGCTTCCGTGAGGACTTTGAATCTCCAGGCAGTGACAAAGAAGGCATCAGAGACTCAGGATCAACAGCAGCTGGGCCACTCCCCCTCCCCCACTGAGCCACTCTGGGTGCAGGCGACCCTTCCTTGGGTTCCTTCCCACCTTCTGAAAAAGGTTCTGTCGACTGTGGCTTCAGTGGGACCTGATCACATCCCCAAGACTGCCTTTTTTCACTTTGTTACCGAGGGTTGGGCATCTGATTACTGAGGGTGGTGTGCACCTGTAGACACAACTGTTCCAGAGGCTTGATGCAGGAGGATCACTTGGACCACGGAGTTCCAGGCTGCAGTGAGCTGTGATCACACCACTGCACTCAAGCCTGGGCAACAGAGAAAGACCCTGTCTCAAAAAAGAAAGAACAAACGAATGAAAAAGAAAGGAAGGAAGAAAGGAAGGAGAAAGAAAGAAAAAAAAGAAAGAGGGGGGAGGTAGGCGTGGTGGCTCACACCTGTAATCCCAACACTTTGGGAGGCCGAGACGGGCGGATCACAAGGTCAAGAGATTGAGACCATCCTGGCCAACATGGTGAAACCCCCTCTACTAAAAATACAAAAAATTAGCCAGGCTTGAAGAGAATCGCTTGAAGTCGGAGGAAGAGGTTGCAGTGAGCTGAGATCGCACCACTGCACTCCAGCCTGGGGACAGAGCAAGGCTCCGTCTCAAAAAAAAAAAAAAAAAGAAAGAAAAGAAAACAGGGAAGAGGAGGGAGAGAGAAGACCTCAGAGTTGCGCGGCTTTCCTTTTCTGACCCAGGACATCAGGGGAAGCCCCACATTTGTGGCTATAGCCCTGGGATGGATGGAACCCAAACACCCTCCTCTCCATGTCTCCATTTCCTAGGGGCTGCAGGCCCGAGCTATCTGGTCCCTGGCAGGAGTCAGCTGTCTGGTCCTCCATTCATTTGCACATGGTGTTCCTTCTGCCCAGAAAATTCTTGGTCCTCCCATGTATCAGAAGCCACACGCTCACCTTCCAGGGCACTTCTGGCCACACGAGCATTTCCTCCAACATGGAAGGAGGGCCATCCCCTGCAGCAGACAGTACTACAGGCTTCAGGGAGCTGCCCTTCACCAGACGGGCTGTCTGCAGAGCCACCCACACGCCTGGAATACCATGGCACTTAGTAAATATTTGCTGACTCAGGGCATGCAGGTCAGCTCTCTGGTCTCTGCTAGGAACCAGAAAGTGGGGGGTGTGGTGGTAACAGGACTTATTTACACAGGTTAACAACCTGCCAGTGAGGTAGGAAGCTCCCACCACACTGATTAAGAAACTGAGGCACAAGGAGGTTGTATAATTTGACTCAGATTGCACAGCTATTAAGTGGCAGAGCCAGGACACAATCCAGGTAGGCTGGCTCTGCATCTACACTCTTAACCACTGCACTTGCTGCTTTCCTGGAACAAAACCACCTGCTTGTGGGGTGCCTCCCTCCATCAGCGCCTGCCCCACGCCAGCCAGCAACCGGGTCAGTGCGGCCTCTGCTCCATCATGATTGGTTCAGGCAATCCAGGCCTCAGCCAATCAGAACACAGCTCTCTGATCCAGCTCGCCTGGAGCGCCTGAGTTCTGCTGTTTCCCAGCATGGTGGCCTGGAGATGTCTCACTCCCTGTCGCCCAGGCTGGAGTGCAGCGGGACAATCTCAGCTCACTGCAATCTCTGCCTCCTGGGTTCAAGCGATTCTCCTGCCTCAGCCTCCCAAGTACCTGGGATTACAGTAAGTGACTCACGCCTGTAATCCCAGCACTTTGGGAGGCCTAGGCGGGCGGATCACGAGGTCAGGAGTTTGAGACCAGCCTGGCCAATATGGTGAAACCCCGTCTCTACTGAAAATACAAAAATTAGCCGGGCGTGGTGGCGTGAACCTGTAGTCCCAGCTATTCAGGAGGCTGAGGCAGGAGAATCGCTTGAACCCGGGAGGCAGAGGTTGCAGTGAGTCGAGATAATGCCACTGCACTCCAGCCTGGGTGACAGAGCGAGACTCCATCTCAAAAAAAAAAAAAAAAAAAAGAGAGAGAGAGAAAGAAAAGTGAGAACCTCTGTTTGCCATAGAGCTTCATGCAAATACACGCATTGATCTGCAGAGGCAGGCCCACGGGGTATCCACGTAAGAACGTGGTGCTAGTGAGGAATAAATTCAGCTGCAAGCAGCAGAATACCCAACTAACAGGCGATTCAATGTATGGAGGCTTTTCTTCTTTTTCTTGTAACCAGAAATCTGGAGGTAGGAGTTATCCCCGTCACTACCCAGACCCCTTCCGTCTTTCTGCTCCGACATCCTTGGCAGGTGGGCTTTGGTACGTTGTTTACAGGGCAGCTGCTGGAACTCCATATACCACACACCTCTACAGTCAAGGCACAAAGAAAGGATGAAGAGACAGGACCAGTCACATCTGTGCCCTTTTATAGGGAAAGACAAACCTGCCCTAGAAGCCCCTGCAGCGGATTCCCCCAGGCCTCAACGGCCACCCATGATCGGGCATCCTATGAGGCATTTGGAGACGGCAGAGAGCCAGGTTGTCATGACAGCACTGGCCAAGCATGCTTCAGTCCCAGGGTCTTGGCAGCCCTCCAAAAAGTAGAGTTCCATAGGCAGGAAAGAAGGGGAGCAGATTTTGGTGGGCAGCAGGTCTGCCTGCCACAGGTGAGAAGACAAGACATGGGGAGGTTCGCAGATTACCCACGGGAGTGGGGATCAGATCAAAGGCTGCCTGGCTGGGTACAATAACTGAGATCCTGCCGCACAGCTGGATGAGGGAAGAGCCTTGCTGCTACTGCTGCTGCTGCTCTAGCCCCCTCAGCAACAGCATGGATGTCACAGATGCCAGCCACCAGATGTCCACTAGCCTCACTGCCAGAACCTGTTCTATGCTGCTCCTGCTTATGGTATGAAGACGCCACAGGCTTCCAACTGAAGGTTGGAGGTGGATGCACCTGAATGGTGGAGCCTGGGCCATGTGACTGAGTCCTGACAGCAAGGGATGCTGGGAAAGTTAGTATCTACCATTTTTCTTTTTTTTTTTTTTTTTGAGACGGAGTCTCACTCTGTCGCCCAGGCTGGAGTGCAGTGGCCGGATCTCAGCTCACTGCAAGCTCCGCCTCCCGGGTTTACGCCATTCTCCTGCCTCAGCCTCCCGAGTAGCTCGGATTACAGGCACCCGCCACCTCGCCCGGCTAGTTTTTTGTATTTTTTAGTAGAGACAGGGTTTCCCCGTGTTAGCCAGGATGGTCTCGATCTCCTGACCTCGTGATCCGCCCGTCTCAGCCTCCCAAAGTGCTGGGATTACAGGCTTGAGCCACCGCGCCCGGCCCCATTTTTCAATTTATACAGAAAGATGAGTCCTGCTTTGCAAACTGGAGATTAACTTTAGGTGAGAAGGAGATTCCTTATACGTGCAGGGAGCATAAGTTGGCACAACTTTTTGGAAAGTAATGTGGCAATACATATGAGCATCCTAAAAAGGCTATAGCCTGGTCAGGGCTGGTGGCTCATGCCTGTAATCCTAGCACTTTGGGAGGCCGAGGTGGGCAGATCTCGAGGTCAGGAGATCGAGACCATCCTTGCTAACACGGTGAAACCCCGTCTCCACTAAAAATACAAAAAATTAACTGGGTGGTGGCGGGCGCCTGTAGTCCCAGCTACTCAGGAGGCTGAGGCCGGAGAATGGCGTGAACCCGGGAGGTGGCGGAGCTTGCAGTGAGCAGAGATCTCACTACTGCACTACAGCCTGGACTACAGAGCAAGACTCCACCTCAAAAAAAAAAAAAAAAGGTAGTGGCTGGAGTGGTGGGAAACCTTTAACACTCATGACATCATGACAGAGTTGAGAGTTGATTATAACCACAATCATGGCCGGGCGCGGTGGCTCAAGCCTGTAATCCCAGCACTTTGGGAGGCCGAGGCGGGCGGATCACGAGGTCAGGAGATCGAGACCATCCTGGCGAACACTGTGAAACCCCGTCTCTACTAAAAAAATACAAAAAACTAGCCGGGCGAGGTGGCGGGCGTCTGTAGTCCCAGCTACTCGGGAGGCTGAGGCAGGAGAATGGCGTGAACCCGGGAGGTGGAGCTTGCAGTGAGCTGAGATCCGGCCACTGCACTCCAGCCCCGGCGACAGAGCAAGACTCCGTCTCAAAAAAAAAAAAAAAAAAAAAAAAAAAAAAATAACCACAATCATGTGGCAGCAACTGGCTTGTCCAATGAAGAGAGTAAGTGAATCTCAGCCCAACCATCCTGCAATGAATATTTAATAACCCAGGGAAAAAAGCTTAAGTTCTAATGGCAAATGGAAAGATTAGGACATACCTGTAGTTGTCTTGGCAAAGTCTTACAAAGTATTATTTATTGAAAGCAACAAGTCAGTTGTGCAAGCCTGCCTGATTTGAAATTAGTTGGCAGGAATGTTTGGAAAATTCCTCATATTTAAAAAAACTTCCCCTTGAAAATTAGGAAAAGCCTGAAAATGAAAATACCTGGGAGAAAGCTGAAGATGGTTGGCCGAGAGATTTGAAAATGTGGGCATTCCCAGACAAGTTCACAATGATGCCGTAAATAAGAATGCTTGCAGCCTGGCTCAATGGCTTATGCCTATAATCCCAGCACTTTGGAAGACTGACATGGGAGGATTGCTTGAGACCGAGAGTTCGAGGCGAGCCTGGGCAACATGGTGAGACCCTACAAAAAAATTAAAAATTAACCAAGCATGGTGGCTCACACCTTTAGCTCCAGCTACATGGGGATGCTTGAGCCCAGGAGGTCAAGGCTGCAGTGAGCTATGTTTGCACCACTGCACTACAGACTGGGTGACAGAGTGAGACCCTATCTCAAAGAGAAAAAAAAAAAAAAAATGGAGGCCGGGCGTAGTGGCTCATGCCTGTAATCCTAGCACTTTGGAAGGCCGAGGTGGGCTGATCACTTGAGGTCAGGAGTTGGAGACCAGCCTGGCCAACATGGTGAAACCCCATCTCTGGCCGGGCGCGGTGGCTCAAGCCTGTAATCCCAGCACTTTGGGAGGCCGAGACGGGCGGATCACGAGGTCAGGAGACCGAGACCATCCTGGCTAATACGGTGAAACCCTGTCTCTACTTAAAAATACAAAAAAACTAGCCGGGCGACGAGGCGGGTGCCTGTAGTCCCAGCTACTCGGGAGGCTGAGGCAGGAGAATGGCATAAACCCGGGAGGCGGAGCTTGCAGTGAGCTGAGATCCGGCCACTGCACTCCAGCCTGGGTGGCAGAGCAAGACTCCGTCTCAAAAAAAAAAAAAGAAACCCCATCTCAACTAAAAATACAACAAAAATTAGCTGGGTCTGGTGCCACACGCCTGTAATCCCAGCTACTCAGGAGGCTGAGTCAGGAGAATCACTTGAAGCTGGGAGGCAGCTATGTCAGTGAGCCAAGATTGCGACACTGCACTCCAGCCTGGGCAACAAAGCGAGACTCCGTCTCAAAAAAAAAAAAAAAAAAAGACGAGGACTGAGGAACACAGTGTCTCAAAAAAAAAAAAAAAAATTGGACCATGAGGTGCAGTTCCTTCCAAGGTTTGAGGCCAGAAGTTTGAGACGCCCTCAGCAACACAGTAAGACTAAAAAAAAAAGGCCAGGCGCGGTGGCTCACACCTGTAATCCCAGCACTTTGGGAGGCCGAGGCGGGTGGATCACGAGGTCAGGAGATCAAGACCATCCTGGTTAACACGGTGAAACCCCATCTCTACTAAAAATACAAAAAATTAGCTGGGTGTGGTGGCGGGCGCCGGTAGTCCCAGCTACTCGGGAGGCTGAGGCGGGAGAACGGCGTAAACTCGGGAGACAGAGCTTGCAGTGAGCCGAGATTGCACCACTGCACTCCAGCCTGGGCGACAGAGCAAGACTCCATCTCAAAAAAAAAAAAAAATTGCATTGGCCAGGTGTAATGGTGTGCACCTGTACCCCCAGCTACTCAGGAGGCTGAGGCATAAGGATCACTTGAGTCCAATAGGTCAAAACTGCAGTGAGCCATGATTGCATCAATGCATCCTGTGCAACAGAATGAGACCCCATCTCTTAAATAAATAAATACATACATAAGTATCAGGTCATGGAAGAATATATCTTTTTTTTTTTTTTTTGAGATAAGGTCTCACCCTGTGGTCCAAGGCTGGAGTGCAGTGGCACAATCTTGGCTCACTGTAGCCTTGACCTCAAGAGCTCAAGTGATCCTTCTGTCTCAGCCTCTGGAGTAGTTGGGACCACAGGCACACACCACCACATCTAGCTAATTTTGTTTCTTTTTTGTAGAGATGAGGTCTTGCTATGTTTCCCAGCCTGGTCTCAAACCCTTCAGCTCAAGTGGTCCTCCTGCCTTGCCTCCTAAAGTGCTAGGATTACAGGTGTCAGCCACCAGACCTGACTGCAAGAATATATTCTTTTTTTTTTTTTTTTTTTTGAGATGGAGTCTCGCTCTGCTGCCCAGGCTGGAGTGCGGTGGCTGGATCTCAGCTCACTGCAAGCTCCGCCTCCCGGGTTTACGCCATTCTCCTGCCTCAGCCTCCCGAGTAGCTGGGACTACAGGCGCCCGCCACCTTGCCCGGCTAGTTTTTTGTATTTTTTAGTAGAGATGGGGTTTCACCATGTTAGCCAGGATGGTCTCGATTTCCTGACCTCGTGATCCGCCCATCTCAGCCTTCCAAAGTTCTGGGAAGGAATATATTCTTTATGTGTAAAATATTTTATTTTATTTTATTTTATTTTATTTTATTTTATTTATTTATTTATTTGAGACGGAGTCTTGCTCTGTCACCCAGGCTGGAGTGCAGTGGTGCGATCTCGGCTCACTGCAAGCTCCGCCTCCTGGGTTCACGCCATTCTCCTGCCTCAGCCTCCTGAGTAGCTGGGACTACAGGTGCCCACAATATTTTAAAATATACATTTCAGGACAGGCACAGTGGCTCACGCCTGTAATCCCAGCACTTTGGGAGGCTGAGGCAGGTGGATCACCTGAGGTGAGGAGTTCAAGACCAGCCTGGCCAACATGGTGAAACACCATCTCTACTAAAAATACAAAAAAAAATTAGCCAGGCGTAGTGGCGCATACCTGTAATCCCAGCTACTCGGGAGGCTGAGGCAGGAGAATCGCTTGAGGCAAGGAGGCAGGAGCCAAGGAGCCAAGTAGGTTGCAGTGAACGAGATCTCACCATTGCACTCCAGCCTGGGTAACCAACTCTGTCTCAAAAAAAAAAAAAAAAAATGTATACACACACACACACATATTACAAAGTATAGAAGGGACTTCTGCTTCTAGCCGTCATTGGGTAACTGGTATGGGACTTGCTCTCCTGCCATATACAACTAGAAAACTAGAAAGAAAAGTCATGAAGCAATCACTGTTTTTCAACACAGGACAATAGGCAGCGCAGGACCATGACCCCTAAGAGATCACAATTGATGTGAGCCCTGCAATTATCATGGTTTCCTACCTGCAGGTCTTTCTGGACTGAGACACAGAACACAGACATCTCATGAACTGAGACATGGAGACTGGAGTTTGAAGAGGCTGAAGTGATTGGAATTTGCACGGCAGAGTGTGCCTGTGTGGAGGTAGCAATGCAGATGATGAGTTACAGAAATCTATATAGAGGTCCCCTTAAGGATTTTGCTGAATCTTAAACTGTGCATATGTACAAGGAAAACCCATGAGACTCAGCAAAGTGTGACAGCTGTGACATGGAGTGAGTGACGGCTCACAGAAGACTGACAGACATTTGGGTTTCCAACAGACTTCATCAGCACTCAGGGCATAGAGTGAAGATTACGGAAGTCACCTTGGTAGCAAATCTAAACTATCCCAGAATAAACGCACAATCTAAGGTCGGGCACGGTGGCTCACGCCTGTAATCCCAGCACTTTGGGAGGCTGAAGCGGGTGGATCACCTGAGGTCAGGAGTTCAAGACCACTCTGGCCAACATGGTCAAACCTTGTCTCTACTAAAAGTACAAAAATTAGCTGGGTGTGGTGGCACATGCCTGTAATCCCTCACCCAGCCAGAAAATTTTAAAAGACTGACAATACTGAATGTTGAAAGAGAGCTACTGGAACTCTCATACATTGCTGATGTGAGTGTAAAATAATATAACCACTTTGGAAAACCATTTGACAGTTTCTTATAATGTTAAATGTCCACTTACCATATGATCCAGCAATTCCACTTGTAAGTATTTACCCAAGAGAAATGAAAGCATATGTTCACATAAAGACTTGTACATGGGCCAGGCACGGTGACTCACAGTGACAGGTACAGGTTTTCTGTTTTGCAAGATGAAAGTTCTGGAGATTGGTTGAACAACAGTGCAGATACTCAGTGCTCGACTGTATGCTCAAAAGTGGACGGCTGGGTGCGGGGACTCACTCCTGTAATCCCAGCACTTTGAGAAGTAGAGGTGGGAGGATCACCTGAGGTCAGGAGTTCGAGACCAGCCTGGCCAACATGGTGAAACTCTGTCTCTACTAAAAGTACAAAATTTGCCAGGCATGGTGGTGCGTGCCTGTAATCCCAGCTACTTGGGAGGCTGAAGCAGGAGAATTGCTTGAACCCGGGAGGTGGAGGTTGCGGTGAGCCAAGATAGGCCACTGCACTCTAGCCTGGGTGACAGAGCAAGATTCCGTCAAAAAAAAAAAAAAAGAGCCAGGTGTGGTGGCACATGCCTGTGCCTGAGTTCCAGCTATTCAGGAGGCTGAGGTGGGAGGCTTACTTGAGCTAGGGAGGTTGAGGCTGCAGTGAGCTGTGATCTTGCCACTGCACTCCAGGCTGGGCGACAGAGCAAGATCCTATCTCAAAATTTAAAACAATTTCAAAGAAGGAAAGGAAGCGATGCCTGTTGCCTACAAGCAGAATCTACTTGCAGCTCGGCCTGCCTCAGCCTCCTGGAGGATGGGACTCTGACCAGGACCGGCGCAGATGCCAGAGTCACAGCCAGTGACCCGCAGTTCTGAGGCCCCTGGCACCGCGGAGGCGTCCACCTTCCTCACTAGCCCCACGTGCTGCCGGGGTGGAGGGTCGGGGCCCACCCCTGGGCACGGGAGGTGTGGGTCTCACGGGAGGCAGATGGGAGCCCAGGGCAGGGTGCTGGAGCCCTCGGGCGTCTGGGCACGGCGAGCCTCTCAGGAGAGCCTGACGTCAGCCTCGCTCTGGGGAAACCAGGGCACGGGCACACGCGGGCGCAGAACCAACGTCCTCGCTGCTGGCCCCGCCTCGTCCCAGCCATCTGCGGCTCCCCTTGCTTCACGGCCGCGCCGTGCTCTGTCCAGGCCCAACCCTGCAGCTTCACTGTGACCCCCGCCTGCTGCATCCCGGCCGGAGGCTTGTTAGCGCTGCAGAGCTGAGCTGGACGCGTCCAGGATCTGAGGAGGGAGCGGCCCAGAGAGGGCAGGGCCTAGCCGGGCCTCCCCAGGCAGCCCTGCCATCCTGCAGCCACGAGGGGAGGGGATGCCACACATCCACTGACCCCTGCCAGGAGAGTCGGGAAATGGGCCTTGGCTGGGACCCAGGCCTACTCTGATCCCGCAGGCCCTGTAGCCCCTCCAGCCCTTGGCCACGCAAAGTGGGGGTCCCACGGGATGGGCCCGGGGGTGGGAGCCCAGCTCGGACAGACACCACCCCCTAGTTCCCCCACCCTCCACCCCAGGAGAGAAGCTGGACGCTTGCCTGGGCAACCAGGTCCAGGCCACCCCGAGGCAGTGAGGAGCAGCAGGGGCGGTGGTGAGAGGACAGGGACAGGCCTCTGCTGGCCTCGGAGGAGGAGCCCCCACTGCTGAGCCACAGCCGGGCCATTGGCTCTCCTCTGAGCATCTGTCTGGGGAACGACCGTGGAAGGAGCAGAGCCCCCTCGGGCACTGTCAGGGAAGCCAGGCTGCCAACAGCCCTGCCATCCAGGCTGCAGGTTCTGGAGCCTGGGACCCTCTAGGCTGACGTTCTCCAAGTGGGTCGAGCCCAGGTTTCCGCTGGTCCTAGGTAGGCCTCCATGCCTGAAGGTCCCGGGCTCCTCTGGACCACCTGTCCCGCCAGGGGGCAGATAGGCCTCCTGTCCCTTCCTGTTTCCGTTCTGCTCCCTGAATTCCAAGCTAAGTGTGTCCCTGGGCAGCTGGGTCTTATGACCCTGCAAGGCTGGACGGGGTCTATTTGTTCCTTCAGAGGAATCTCAGCTATTTCCTGGGAGGCACCATCTGAGCCTGGCAGGTCCTGGGTGAGGGGTGCGTGGCCCGGTGAGCGGGTCGGTCCTGTCCTCAGGGGCTTGCAGCACACCCGCCAGGGTGGCAATTATCCAAAACACAGAAAACAAGTGCCACTGAAGACGTGGAGCAGCTGGAACTCTTGTCCACTGGTGATGGGAATGCAAGATGAGGCAGCTGCTGTGGAAAACTGTTGGTTCTTCAGAAAGGTGCACAGAATGACCCTATGACCAGCAGCCCATGCCGGCCACAGACCCCAGAGAACTGCAGGCAGGGCCTTGAACACATACTTCACAAGCAGAATGTAGTAGAGACATAGACTGCAGTATTTTTCAGCTTTAAAAAGGAAGGGCCAGGCACGGTGGCTCACGCCTCTAATCCCAGCCCAGAGGCTGAGGCAGGTGGACCACTTGAGGTCAGGAGTTGGAGACCAGCCTGGCCAACATGGCGAAACCCCGTCTCTACTAAAAATACAAAAATTATCCAGATGTGGTGGTGTGCACCTGTAGTCCCAGCTACTCAAGAGGCTGAGGCAGGAGAATCGCTTGAATCCGGGAGGTGGAGGTTGCAGCAAACTGAGATCATACCACTGCACTCCAGCCTTGGTGACAGAGTGAGACTCCGTCTCAAAAAGAAAAAAAAAAAAAAAAGAGGGACAGAGGTTGCAGTGAGCCTGAGATCACGCCAGTGCACTCCCGCCTGGGTGATGGAGATTGTCTCAAAAAAAAAAGAAGGAAGGTCGGGTGCGGTGGCTCACACCTGTAATCCCAACACCAACACTTTGGAAGGCAGAGGCAGAAGGACTGATTGAGCTCAAGAGCTGGAGACCAGCCTGGGCAACATGGCGAGACCCCATCTCTATAAAATAAATAAATAAATAAATAAAATTGGCCAGGCGCAGTGGCTCACGCCTGTAATCTCAACACTTTGGGAGGCCAAGGCAGGCAGATTGCTTGAGTCCAGAAGTTCGAGACCAGCCTGGGTGATACAGTGAAACCTTGTCTTTACTAAAAATACCAAAAAGTTAGCTGGGCTTGGTGGCATGCACCTGTATTCCCAGGTACTCAGGAGGCTGAGGCGGGAAGATCTCTGGAGCCCAGAAGGTGAATGCTACAGTGACTGAGATTACACCACTGCACTTCAGCATGGGCAGCAAAATGAGACCCTGTCTCTAAAAAATACATAAATTAAATTAAATTAGCCAGGCATGGTGGCACACGCCTGTGGTCCCAGCTACTCCAGAGGCTGAGATGGGCAGATTGCTGGAGCCAGGGAGGTTGAGGCTGCAGTCAACTATGATTATGCCAATTCACTACGGCCTGTGTAACAGTGCGAGACCCTGTCCAACAAAAAAGGAAGAAAATTTGTTGTTTAATAGATACAGAGTTTCAGCCGGCATGGTGGCTCAAGCCTGTAATTCCAGTGTTCTGGGAGGCTGAGGCAGGAGGATTGCCTGAGGTCAGGAGTTTGAGACCAGCCTGGTCAACACAGTGAAACTCTGTCTCTACTAAAAATACAAAAAGTAGCTGGATATGGTGGTGCATGTCTGTAGTCCCAACTACTTGGGAGGCTGAGGCAGGAGAATCCCTTGAACCCGGGAGGCGGAGGTTGCCGTGAGCCGAGATTGTGCCACTGCCCTGCAGCCTAGTGACAGAGCAAGACTCCGTCTCAAAAAAAAAAAAAAGAAAAAAAGAAAATAGATGTAGAGTTTCAGTTTGGGAAGATGAAACAATTCTGAAGATATGGTGATGGAGGCACACTCTTGTGAAGGTAATGACTGTACATTTCAACACGATTAAAATGATAAATTTTGTGTTATGCATGTTTTACTACAATTTAAAAAAAAAATTTTTAGGCTGGGAACGGTGGCTCATACCTGTAATCCTAGCACTTTGGGAGGCCGAGGTGGGTGGATTAACTGAGGTCAAGAGTTCAAGACCAGCCTGGCCAACATGGTGAAACCCCATCTCTACTAAAAACACAAAAATTAGCTGGATGTGGTGGTGAGTGCCTGTAATCCCAGCTACTTGGGAGGCTGAGGCAGGAGAATCACTTGAACCCAGGAGGCAGAAGTTGCAGTGAGCTGAGATTGTACCACTGCATTCCACCCTGGGCAACAGAGCAAAGCTCTGTCTCAAAAAAAAAAAATTTTTTTTTAAATATTGCATAGCAGGGATGGAGATGGACAAGTAACAGAGGGTGGAAGTGGAGGAATGCGTGCTTCCAGGGAAGGACTGGGTTGTGTGGGGATGCTGTGGACGGCTGCACAGGTGGTGCACTGCACAACTCCAGGGGATGCCATTCACATAGACTATGATGCTGTATCATGTGGGAAGTATGCGCCATGGCAGTCCTCTCTGGAGGGAGCCCTGAGAAGGGCTGCCAGCAGGGAGCTGGACAGGGTGGGGACACATCCTTTCCAGCAGGAAGGGATTCCAAACAACCACCAGCAGGTGGGCAGGCCAAGCATAGCTGAGGGGAGCCATGGGAGGCCATGAGGGGCTCTGGGTATGGCAGGCAGCCCCAGCACTTGGCAGCTCACGTGCTGCACAGAGGAAAGCACCTGCCCACAGCTGTCTCTGGCTCTGAAGTTTGGGAACCACCTCTAACCAAGCAAGGGTCCTGGAAGTCAGAAAATCTCTCAATCATCGGAGCCAGGATTTACCAACATGAACCATTGAACTTCCCCCTTGGTCTCCATCCTCTATGAAAACATGAAAGCAGCTTGAAATTGCACCCAACAAACACAATGTCCATCTCTTGCCAGGGAAAGTGGGTCTGGGTAGAGGGATGCCGGTGGTGTGGACAGGTTCCGAATGCTGCAGGAAGGCTCGGCTTGGAGAGCCTTCTGCACCCCTTGGAGAACATCCTCCACCTCTGACTACCATCAGGACCCGGGGATCCTGGGGAAGGAGAGCCCTTTCTGGAGTGCCTCGAAGTCCCGCAGCATGTGTGACACTTCTCAGAGCAGGCGTCCCTTCCAGAAGTTTCTGTTAACTAAGCTGAATGGCATTGAAGATATTGAAGACTTAGGCCAGGCACGGTGGCTCACGCCTGTAATCCCAGCACTTTGGAAGGCCGAGGCAGGCAGATTACTTGAGGTCAGGAGTTCAAGACCAACCTGGCCAACATGGTGAAACCTCGTCTCTACTAAAAATACAAAAATTACCCGGGCGTGATGGCAGACGCTTGTAGTCCCAGCTACTTGGGAGGCTGAGGCAGGAAAATCACTTGATCCCGGGATGCGGAGGTTGCAGCGAGCCAAGATCGCACCGCTGCACTCCAGCCTGGTGACAGAGCGAGGCTCCATCTGGAAAAAAAAAAAAAAAAAAAAAAAGACATTGAAAACTTGAGGTGTGCCCAGATTGTGGTCTCTAAAATACCTTACCTAAGAAAGCCCAGGCCACTGGGGATGTGGCTGGTCCTCAGCTCTGGAGAGGGAAACGGACACTCCACGGAGCAGCGACGCTGTTGGTGACCGTCCGGCCAGACTTAGGCGCCAACAGACAGGAGGAGGATGCTTCGAGAACCAAGGCCAAAACTGCAGCAGATTGAAACACAAAATATGTGCAGATCGGCCCGGCCTGGGGGCTCACACCTGTAGTCCTAGCACTTGGGAGACTGAGGTAAGAGAAACCCAGGAGTTCAAGACCAGCCTGGGCAACATAGTGAGACCCCATCTCTACTAAAACAAACAAAAAAAAATTGCCAGGCATGGTGGCGCATGCCTGCGATTCCAGCTATTCACAAAATTGAAGCCAGAGGATGACTTGAGCCCAGGAGTTTGAGGCTGCAGTGAGCTGTGATTGTACCACTGCACTCTAGCCTGGGCGACAGCGTGAGATCCTGCCTGGAAAAAAAAACGCAAATTAATGAGTTCATAATAATACTATAAAAGATAGCTGGCCACTTTTGGAAGATGCTGGGCACTAGCTCATTCGTCTATACCCGGAAATCACAGGGAAGATCCCATGTGCCTTCCCTTTCCAGCACAAGCTATAGCTCAGGGGAGCGAAATTGTTGATAAAGGGGTTTCTCTTCGCATAAGAATTCCAAATAATAAACAAAGAAGGAAGGATAGGATTGGCCGGTGCAGTGGCTCACACCTGTAATCCCAGCACTTTGGAAGGCCAAGACAGGCAGATCATGAGGTCAGGAGATTGAGATCATGAGGTCAGGAGATCGAGACCATCCTGGTGAAACCCTGTCTCTACTAAAAAAACAAACAAACAAACAAAAAAGCCAGGCATGGTGGCATGTGCCTGTAGTCCCAGCTACTCGGGAGGCTGAGGCAGGAGAATTGCTGGAACCTGGGAGGCAGAGGTTGCAGTGACCCGAGATCGTGCCGTTGCACTCCAGCCTGGGCGAGAGAGGGAGACTCCGTCAAAAAAGCAAGGAAGGAAAGAAGGGAGGGAGGGAAGGAGGAGGGAGGGAAAGGATGAGAGGAGAAAAGAGGGAGGGGAGGGGAGAGGAGGGGAAGAATAATTTGTAACCACTAATGAAATAGCAGATCCTGGCAGGGATTACCAATGGCTGCTAACATCACAAAATCGGGCTCTGTGGGACTCTTTCCCTCTCCATGAAGTTGCACCCACCGTATGGTCATCTTCTTGCTAAAAAAAACAACCTGAATGAGGTTAAACAGACCAATTGGACATTTACACCTAGATCTAACAAACTATAGGAATACAAGGGGTTGAGGAACATGTCACATCAACCACAAGGATGAAATCAGCAAAATCCAGACAGGTGGAACCCTCTGGAACAAAAGATCTGCCTTCTTTTTTTTTTTTTTTTTTGAGACAGAGTCTCGCTTTGTCGCCCAGGCTGGAGTGCAGTGGCGCGATCTCGGCTCACTGCAAGCTCTGCCTCCCGGGTTTACGCCATTCTCCTGCCTCAGCCTCCCGAGTAGCTGGGACTACAGGCACCCGCCATCTCGCCCGGCTAGTTTTTTGTATTTTTTTTAGTAGAGACGGGGTTTCACCATGTAGGCCAGGATGGTCTCGATCTCCTGACCTCGTGATCCACCCGTCTCGGCCTCCCAAAGTGCTGGGATTACAGGCTTGAGCCACCGCGCCCGGCCAAGACCTGCCTTCTTCCACAAATAACCTGAAAGGAGAAAAATAAAAGAGGGTAAATCCAGCGGTTTAAAGAGATTTAAGAGACATAATGGCCAATACAATGATTGGAAACAACCAACAGTTAAAAGAAATTAAGGCTGGGCACGGTGGCTCACACCTGTAATCCCAGCATTTTAGGAGGCTGAGGCGGGAGGATTTCTTTTTTTTTTGAGATGGAGTCTTGCTCTGTTTTTTTTTTTTTTTTTTTTTTTTTTTTTTTTTTTTTTTTTGAGACGGAGTCTCACTCTGTCGCCCAGGCTAGAGTGCTGTGGCCGATTCTCAGCTCACTGCAAGCTCCGCCTCCCGGGTTCACACGCCATTCTCCTGCCTTCCGCCTCTCCCGAGTAGCTGGGACCACAGGCGCCCGCCACCTCGCCCGGCTAGTTTTTTGTATTTTTAGTAGAGACGGGGTTTCACCGTGTTAGCCAGGATGGTCTCGATCTCCTGACCTCGTGATCCGCCCGTCTCGGCCTCCCAAAGTGCTGGGATTACAGGCTTGAGCCACCGCGCCCGGCCGAGTCTTGCTCTGTTGCCCAGGCTGGAGTGCAGTGGCGCGATCTCGGCTCACTGCAAGCTCCGCCTCCCAGGTTCACGCCGTTCTCCTGCCTCAGCCTCCTGAGTAGCTGGGACTACAGGCGCCCGCCACCACACCCAGCTAATTTTTTTTTTTTGTATTTTTAATAGAGACAGGGTTTCACTGTGTTAGCCAGGATGGTCTCGATCTCCTGACCTCGTGATCTGCCCACCTCAGCCTCCCAAAGTGCTGAGATTACAGGCTTGAGCCACTGCTCCCAGCCGGTGGGAGGATTTCTTGAGACCAGGAGCTTGAGACCTGCCTAAGCCATATAGGGAGACCCCATCTCTAGAAAAAGTTTAAAAATTATTTGGGCACGGTGGTGCACGCCTGTAGTCCCAGCTACTCAAGAGGCTGAGGTAGGAAGATTGCTTGAGCCTAGGAAGTCAAGGCTGCAGTGAGCTGTGATTGTGCCACTGCACTCCAGCCTGGGCAACACAGCAAGACCCTGTCCCACAGAAAAACAGACAAAACAACAACAAAAAATTTAAGACAACCAAGGAAATTTGGACATTAGATGATACTAAGTATCAATCAATAATTGGTGGGTGGGGGGCATTATGATATTGAGATTTTTTTTCTTTTTTTTTTGAGACAGAGTCTTGCTCTGTCACCCAGGCTGGAGTGCAGTGGCTCAATCTCGGCTCACTGTGACCTCTGCCTTCCAGGTTCAAGCAATTCTCCTGACTCAACCTCCGGAGTAGCTGGAATTACAGGCCCATGCCACCACGCCTGGCTCTTTTTTTTTTTTTTTTTGAGACGGAGTCGCGCTCTGTCGCCCGGGCTGGAGTGCAGTGGCCGAGTCTCAGCTCATTGCAAGCTCCACCCCCCGGGTTTACGCCATTCTCCCACTTCAGCCTCCCGAGTAGCTGGGACTACAGGCGCCCGTCACCTCGCCCGGCTAGTTTTTTGTATTTTTTAGTAAAGACGGGGTTTCACCGTGTTAGCCAGGATAGTCTCGATCTCCTGACCTCGTGATCTGCCCGTCTCGGCCTCCCAAAGTGCTGGGATTACAGGCTTGAGCCACCGCGCCTGGCCTCATTTTTGTATTTTTAGTAGAGACGGGGTTTCACCATATTGGCCAGGCTTGTCTCGAACTTCTGACCTCGTGATCCGCCCGTCTCAGCCTCCCAAAGTGCTGGGATTACAGGCGTGAGCCACTGCGCCCGGCTTGTTTTTTGTTTTTGTGGTTGTTTTTTGAAAAAAGTCAGGCTGGGTGCAGTGGCTCACGCCTGTAATCCCAGCACTTTGGGAGCCTTAAGCAGGAGGATTATTGAGTCCAGGAGTTGGAGAACAGCCTGGACAACATAGTGAGATGCTGTCTCCAAAAAAAAAAAAAACACAAAAACAAACAAACAAAAAGCCAGGGGGGAGGCCAATCCCCGGCCGTGCTGAGCCAGGATCTGATCCTCTCAGTCCCTTTCAGCAACACCTGTCCTCCTCTGAGTCAATATATTGCTGTTGCTGCCAGGCGCAGTGGCTCACGCCTGTAATCCCAGCACTTTGGGAGGCCGAGGCAGACGGATCACCTGAGGTCGGGAGTTCGAGACCAGGCTGACCAACATGGAGAAACCCCTTCTCTACTAAAAATACAAAAATTAGCTGGGGCGTGGTGGCACTCTCCTGTAGTCCCAGCTACTCGGGCTGAGGCAGGAGAATCGCTTGAACCCGGAAGGCGGAGGTTGTGGTGAGCCGAGATTGTGCCACTGTACTCCAGCCTGGGCAACAAGAACGAAACACCATCTCAAAAAAAAAAAAAAAAAAAAAATATATATATACACACACACACACACACACACACACACACACACATACACACACACATATATATATATATATATACTGCTTGCTAAACAAAACTGAATGAAAGCCTTCCCGTTATCATCTCATGTGACCTGGAAACGTACACAGGGCTGACCTTGGGCCAGGTATGCACTGGGCTGGGGTTCGCGCCCTCCAGCGGCTGCTGCACTCCACAGAGCTCCCCTGAGGGCTGGCATGGAGCCTGGTCTGGTCTGGAGCTGAAGGCATGACCTGGTCCTCGCCAGTCAAGAGCCTGCAACAGGGCTGGCTGCGGTGGAGTGGGCAGGGGACCCCGCCAAGGCTGGGGAGTCCTCCAAGCCTGGAAACAATTTGATCTGATTGGCTTTGCTTTTAGAGTTCAGACTTGGAAAACTGGGTCCTCCAGCTCACAGTTCACCAACTAGCTGCTTCTGCACAATCCTTCTTGGTTTTCTTATTTTATTCCTCCCCAACACACCGTTCGTTCTCCCTCTCATCCTATTCTCTCCCCATAGACACAAACTGTGTGCTTGCTACATGTCCTTAGACATGCGTATAACCTAAAATATTCATTGTGATAAAAGAAATATGTAGGCTGAATACGGTGGCTCACGCCTGTAATCCCAGCACTTTGGGAGGCCGAGGTGGGAGGATCACTTGAGGTCGGGAGTTTGAGACCAGTCTGACCAACATGGAGAAACCCCATCTCTACTAAAAATACAAAATTAGCCAGGCATGGTGGTACATGCCTGTAATCCCAATTACTTGGGAGGCTGAGGCAAGAGAATCGCTTGAACCCAGGAGGTGGAGATTGCGGTGAGCCAAGATCACTCCATTGCACTCCAGCCTGGGCAACAAGAGCGACACTCCATCTCAAAAAAAAAAAAAAAGAAAAGAAAAGAAAAGAAAAGGAAATATGGAACATAAAAATTACCATTTTAATCATTTAAAAGTGTACAGGCCAAGTGCAGTGGCTCACACCTGTAATCCCAGCACTTTGGGAGGCCGAGGCAGGGAGATCACCTGAGGTCAGGAGATCAAGATCATTCTGGCCAATATGGTAAAACCCCGTCTCTACTAAAAATACAAAAATTAGCTGGATGTGGTGGCGGGCGCCTGTAGTCCCAGCTACTTGGGAGGCTGAGGCAGGAGAATCACTTGAACCCAGGGGACGGAGGTTGCAGTGAGCTGAGATCACACCACTGCACTCCAGCCTGGCAACAGAGCAAGACTCTGTCTCAAAAACAAGTGTACAAATGGCCGGGTGCGGTGGCTCACGCCTGTAATCCCAACATCTTGGGAGGCCAAAGAGGGTGGATCACCTGAGGTCAGGAGTTCGAGACCAGCCTGGCCAACCAAGCGAAATCCCGTTTATATTAAAAATACAAAAATCAGCTGGGCATGATGGTGCACACCTATAATCCCAGCTACTCGAGAAGCTGAGGCAGGAGAATCACTTGAACCCAGGAGGCAGAGGTTGCAGTGAGTTGAGATTGCACTGCACTCCAGCCTGGATGATAGAGGGAGGCTCCATCTAAAAAAAAAAAAAAAAAAAAAAAAAAAAGTCAGCCAGGCGCATGGCTCAAGCCTGTAATCCCAGCACTTTGGGAGGCCGAGACGGGCGGATCACGAGGTCAGGAGATCGAGACCATCCTGGCTAACACGGTGAAACCCCGTCTCTACTAAAAAAATACAAAAAATTAGCCGGGCGAGATGGCGGGCGCCTGTAGTCCCAGCTACTCGGGAGGCTGAGGCGAGAGAATGGCGTAAACCCAGGAGGCGGAGCTTGCAGTGAGCTGAGATCTGGCCACTGCACTCCAGCCTGGGCGACAGAGCGAGACTCCGTCTCAAAAAAAAAAAAAAAAAATACAAAAAACTAGCCGGGCGAGGTGATGGGCACCTGTAGTCCCAGCTACTCTGGAGGCTGAGGCAGGAGAATGGCGTAAACCCAGGAGGCGGAGCTTGCAGTGAGCTGAGATCCGGCCACTGCACTCCAGCATGGGCAACAGAGCGAGACTCCGTCTCCAAAAAAAAAAAAAAAAAAAAAAAAGTCCAATTCAGTGGTATCATTCAGTGGTATCAAGCATATTCACAATGTTGTGTGCAACCACCATCTCTGTCCGATTTCTTCACCCCAAAGAGAAACTATGCCACATTAAGCAGTCCCTCCCCGTCTTCCTTCCCTCCCCTCTAGCCCATACTCTACTCTCTGTCCCTATGGATTGGCCTGTTCTGGACAGTTTCTAGAACTGAAGTCATACAGTAGGTGACCTTGTGTGTTTGGCTTCTTCCACTGAGTGTGATGTTTCCAAGATCCACCCTTTTCTTTTCGTGGCTAATCAATATTCTATTTCTTGTTTTTCTTTTTTTTTGAGACGGAGTCTCACACTGTCACCCAGGCTGGACTGCAGTGGTGTGATCTCGGCTCACTACAAGCTCCGCCTCCCGGATTCACGCCATTCTCCTGCATCAGCCTCCCGTAATAACCCAGCTACTCAGAAGGGTGAGGTGGGAGGTGGGAGTATAGCTGGGACTACAGGCGCCTGGCTAATTTTTTTTTGGGGGGGTACTTTTTAGTAGTGATGGGGTTTCACCGTGTTAGCCAGGATGGTCTCGATCTCCTGACCTTGTGATCCGCCCTCCTCAGCCTCCCACAGTGCCGGGATTCCAGGTGTGAGCCACCGCGCCCGGCCGATCAATATTCTATTTCATAATGGACCACATTTCGTTTATTCATTCATCGACTGATGGACGTTGGGTTTTTCCACCTTTTGACTGTAGTGTTGCCACGAACATTCATGTACAAGTATTTGTTCAAATAATAGTTTTCAGTGTTGGGAGTATGTACCTAACAGTGGAATTCCTGGATCATATGGTAATTCTATGTGTAGCTGAAGAACTGCCACACTGTTTTCCACAGTGGCTGCCCCATTTTATATTACATTCCCACAATCACTGTACCAGAGTTCCAATTGCTCCACATCCTCACTGGTCCACTGGTTCTCTCCTTCCTCCTTCCTCCCTCCCTCCCTCCCTCCCTTCTTGTCGTGCTCTGCCATCCAGGCTGGAGTGCAGTGGCTCAATCCCAGCTGACTGCAGCCTCAGTTACCCCAGGTTCAAGTGATCCTCCCACCTCACCCTTCTGAGTAGCTGGGTTATTACAAGCGTGTGCCACCAAGCCAGGCTAATTTTTAGTATCTTTTGTAGTGGGATTTTGCCATGTTGCCCAGGCTGGTCTTGGACTTCTGGGCTCAAGCGATCTGCCTGCCTCAGCCTCCCAAAGTGTTGGGATTACAGGCATGAGCCATCATGCCTGACCCTCACTGTCACTTACTATCTTCCATTTTTTACTTTTTTGTGGCCATCCTACTGAATGTGAAGTGGTATCTCACTGTGATTTTGATTTGCACTTCCCTAATGATCCCCTAATGGTGCTGAGTATCTTTTTTATCTCCCTGTTGGCCATTTCTATATCTTCTTGGGAGAAAATGGCTATTCAGGTCCTTTGCCCATTTTTAAATTGGGTTCTTGTTGATTTGTAGGAGTTCTTTACATATTGTGGATACTAGATCCTTATTAGACATAATTTTGTGGGGTTTGGGGTTTTTTGTTTTTGAGATAGGGTGTCACTGTCACCCAGGCTAGAGTGCAGTGGCTTGATCACAGCTCACTGCAGTCTCAAACCTCGAACTTCTATCAAGTGATCCGAGTTTCTCCTCAGCCTCCTGAGTAGCTGGGACCACAGGCATGCACCACCATGCTCAGCTAATGAAAAAAAAAATTGGGCCAGGTGCGGTGGCTCACACCTGTAATCCTACCACTTTGGGAGGCTGAGGCGGGCAGATCACGAGGTCAGGAGATTGAGACCATCCTGGCTAACACAGTGAAACCCCGTCTCTACTAAAAATACAAAAAATTAGCTGGGCGTGGTGGCAGGTGCCTGTAGTCCCAGCTACTCAGAAGGTTGAGGCAGGAGAATGGCATGAACCCGGGAGGCAGAGCTTGCAGTGAGCCGAGATCATACCACTGCACTCCAGCCTGGGTGACAGTGTGAGACTCCATCTCAAAAAAAATATATATATATTTGTCTGGGCACAGTGGCTCATGTCTGTAATCCCAGCACTTTGGGAGGCCAAGGCGGGCAAATCACCTGAGGTTGGGAGATAGAGACCAGCCTGGCCAACATGGAGAAACCCCGCCTCTACTAAAAATACAAAATTAGCCAGGCGTGGTGGCACATGCCTGTAATCCCTGCTACTCGGGAGGCCGAGGCAAGAGAATCGCTTGAACCCAGGAGGCGGAGGTTGCAGTGAGCCAAGATCACGCCATTGGACTCCAGCCTGGGCAACAGAGGGAAACTCCACCTCAAAAAAAAAAAAAAAAGAAAAAAGAAAAAAGAAAATTTGTAGAGATAAGGTCTTGCCAAGTTGCCCAGGCTGGTCTCAAACTCTTGGGCTCAGATGATCATTCCATCTCAGCCTTGCAAAGTGCTGGCATTATACATAATCTTTTGGATCTGTTTTTACTTATATAAATGGAGCTGTGAAATACAGCTCGCTCTGTTCATAACCTTCATTCAACAGTGTTACTGAGACCCAGCTTCGGCTCGTCACTGCTGCAGGTGCATATCTGCCACGTCACTTACCCACCGCCCTCACAAGCAACTTGCATGTCCTGGTCCCTGCGGTTCCTCTAGGGTGTATGCCCAGGACCGGGACTTGGGAGCTGTAGGATGTACTCATTCTCTCATTTTGGCTGGAAACCTGCACTGGGCACTCCAGAAGAGCTGCAGCTTTCAACGCCTGGAGAATGCGTGGCTGTCCCTGGTCCCCGTGCCCTGGCCAATGCTCACAACTACCCGTCTCCTGATTTCTGCTCATCTGATATAAACTGGCATCTGTTTTAATGTGCATTTGCTGATGCTCAGTGTCCATGAGCATCTCTTAGTTTGTCCTGTAAGTGCAACGGTTCACAGGACAAAGAGAATTTCTGTTTTTTGCAGGTATTAGTCCCTGAGAAGAGTCATGCTGTGACGTGAGGTCACAGAACCAAGTAGGGTGGGAGCCTGGAGCTGGGGAAACTTGTAATTTGTCATGCCTGCCTCCATCCCCACCCCCACCCAGCCTGAGTGCCTCCTCTCCCCCAACCCCGTATCAGAGGGGGAGCTAGGAAGGACCACTACCTCTGCCTGGGTAAAATCTACCTCCCAACAGCAGAAATAATCCCTTGACCCGACTTAACATGAAATAGTTTTGGAAGAACATTTTTCAATTGGTAATCTCCCTTCCCTGACCCAGCCTCCAAATGACTATTCTGCAGCTGTAAGCAGTTTAGAGGAGCTATGCATTGGACTCCCAATCCCAACTACAGAGGATCACCCCTGGCAATGTGGGCAGAAAAGCTGAAAGTACAAAGGGAACTCGCAGAGCCACTTACACCAGGTGTGGCAGATACTGAGTTCCAGAATTCAATAATTAGCCAACTCCATGACTGCTGCACTCTTGACACAAAATGAAACTATCTCATATCCCGTGTGCACCTGAGGGCTGGGGGGAAGCCGCTAGGAAGGCCCCTGCAGTTTTATGCCAAATATTTACCCAAGATGTCACCAAGTTATCTAGTTCTTCCCAAAAACGGAAAAAGCCATCTCAGGACTTCCCAGCCTTACGATGCTGCCTCAGTCATTTCCAACACCCAAACTCACTAGGCCGCCTTCTTGCACTTTGTTTGGAAGAAACCGAACTGTTCAAATTATTGTAAGCCATTTTCTCATCAGTTCATGAAGCCAAGATGAGCAGCACCTTCCCCTACCCCAGACCACCCAATCCTTCCAGGTCTGGCTTGCCCAGCCCACTTGCTACTTTCCCAAAACAGGAGCCAGTCATCTGTTACGGCAGCACTTTTATTTTTCCTTACACAATGACGTGTTGCTGGGGCCTAATCTCACATAACAGTAGAAAACCAAAATTTGTTGTCATCTCTTTAAAGAATTGAGAATTGCGTACAAAAAAACCTTACATAAATTAAAAGGATGAATACATTTACAGGTGTAAATGCAAACCGCTTCCAACTCAAGGCAAGTAACAGCCCACGGTGTTCTGGCAGAAAACGTCAGCTAAGAAAACTGGGTCCTATGGCTTGGACTTTCCAACCCTGACAGACTGGCAGGGCAGAAACTGGTTCAGGAGCCCTTGCCAGCCTCTAGAGAAACCCCAGAACACTCAGGCCCTGCCACATTAATACCCTGCACAGATCAGAGACTGCTGGCCACGCAGACTCACCAAAGCCACAGACTTGTCTTCCACAAGAACGTTCTTACCTCAGCCACGAAGTGACCAAGCCACATGTACTAAAGGTTGAACTCAAAGATATGTACAGGGTATTAAACAAATACCAAGGGGAACAGTTAACTTGAATACACGGTCAAAATCAGCAACAAGTTCTACAATCCAGTGCTGATATCAGATACAAGCTTCAAGGACAATTTCTTTTCGAAGGCTTATTCCAGTTTCGTGAGGCTAGCATGAGGTGTATGCATTTGCCAAGGGCAAATTTATACTTCTGAATTAACCCATGCAGCAAATGCTACGCATCTGCTCAGTCCATTTAGAAGCATTTGCGATGGACGATGGAGGGGCCCGACTCGTCGTACTCCTGCTTGCTAATCCACATCTGCTGGAAGGTGGACAGTGAGGCCAAAATGGAGCCACCGATCCACACTGAGTACTTGCGTTCTGGGGGTGCGATGATCTGCAAAGACAGCCAGGCATGGCTTCAGCTCACACAGCGCCCCCAGTCGGGCCTCCAGAGCCAGGCAGAAGGCCACCAACCCCTCGACTCACCTTGATCTTCATGGTGCTGGGTGCCAGGGCGGTGATCTCTTTCTGCATCCTGTCGGCAATGCCTGGGTACATGGTGGTACCTCCAGACAGCACCGTGTTGGCATACAGGTCTTTGCGGATGTCCACGTCACACTTCATGATGGAGTTGAAGGTGGTCTCGTGGATGCCGCAAGATTCCATGCCTAGGGGACAAAGCCCTCCCTTAGTGGTGCTGAGTTGCCCAGGATGAAAAGAGAAGAAAACTTTAGCTCACAACACCTACCCAGGAAAGAAGGCTGGAACAACGCCTCCGGACACCGGAACCGCTCATTGCCGATGGTGATGACCTGGCCATCAGGCAGCTCGTAGCTCTTCTCCAGGGAAGAGGACGATGCGGCCGTGGCCATCTCCTGCTCGAAGTCCAGGGCGACGTAGCACAGCTTCTCCTTGATGTCGCGCACGATTTCCCGCTCAGCGGTGGTGGTGAAGCTGTAGCCACGCTCGGTGAGGATCTTCATGAGGTAGTCGGTCAGGTCCCGGCCAGCCAGGTCCAGACGCAGGATGGCGTGGGGGAGGGCGTAGCCCTCATAGATGGGCACCGTGTGGGTGACCCCGTCTCCAGAGTCCATGACAATGCCAGTGGTGCGCCCAGAGGCGTAGAGGGACAGCACGGCCTGGATGGCCACGTACATGGCCGGGGTGTTGAAGGTCTCAAACATAATCTGAGGAGGAACAAGGGACGGCTTAATCAAGGACAGGGACCCACGGCCACCCCATGCTCACACGCCACAACATGCTGCATGCCAGTGTGATGTGTGAAGCAAAGAAAAGAACGCAGGCAGAAACCAAATGAGAAACCTGGAGACTTCAGGGAGGAAATGCCGGGAGAGGAACAGAGCCTGGAACAGCGAAAGAAACACTTAAATAAATGTCAGAAATCAAGCTGGGCAGAAAATGACAAGGGAAACGACGGGAGCGCGGGCGTCAGCCGAGCCCCACCTGAGTCATCTTCTCTCTGTTGGCCTTAGGGTTCAGGGGGGCCTCGGTCAGCAGCACCGGGTGCTCCTCTGGGGCCACGCGCAGCTCATTGTAGAAAGTATGGTGCCAGATTTTCTCCATGTCATCCCAGTTGGTGACAATGCCATGCTCGATAGGGTACTTCAGGGTCAAGATGCCGCGCTTGCTCTGGGCCTCGTCACCCACGTAGGAGTCCTTCTGGCCCATGCCCACCATCACGCCCTGCAGGGATTGACCCGTCAGCCTCGTCGGCGGCACCGAGCCCACCCCGCAGCGCAGAACCCAGGAGCCCCGCGGCGCCCTCCACTCACCTGGTGTCGGGGACGCCCGACGATGGAGGGAAACACGGCTCGGGGTGCATCGTCCCCAGCAAAGCCAGCTTTGCACATGCCGGAGCCATTGTCAATAACCAGCGCGGCGATCTCTTCTTCCATTGCGACCTGCCCGGGAAAAGACGGATTCAGGCGGGCGCCTTTCGAAGACAAGTCCCACAGGCAACTAACGTTCCTCCGCGGAGGAGAGTCAGCTCTGCCCCCAACCCAGAGACACAAGCCTCCAGGACCGCAACCACCTAAAACCAGCGGCCGCGACTTTTACATAACGTCCGCGGCTCGGGACTCTGCACTGCGGCCGGGCCCCGCCCTGGACCCCCGGCACCCGCCCAGCCCCAGTCCGCCCGGCCCGGCCCACCCCGCCTATTGTTCCCGAAGGCGCGGCGAGGCCTCCGCAGCTGAAAGCAAGGCCAGCCAGGGTCGAGAGGCGCAGGCGTGAGACGTCCAGCTCAGGCCCCGGGGCGGGGCGCTTACCGGCGGAGGAGTAGGACGGTTGAGCGACAGAAGAACAAGGTGCGCGAGCTGGCGGCGGCGACTGAGACCGTCCGCGGCCTCCCCCGCCGCTATTTAAGCGGAAGCTGCGCGCCCGCGCGGCCCGGCGGCGCGCGCGGCCCCAGAACATGTCCATATATGGCGATCTTTCCGAAAGCCGGGCGCCTATTGGCCCGCCCGGAAGGGACACGTGGGACCCCGGCCCCAGCCCGCACCGCCTCCCAACGGCCCCGCCCGCGCCACCCCCGCGCGCTCGCGACCCTGCGCGGGCCGGCCATCGGGCGGGGTTGGGTCGGGGCGCCCTCCGGGGGTCGCCGGGAGGACCGAAGGGCTGACGGGCCCGGCCCCGCCCCGGGACTGTCGCGCCGTGGGGAGGGCGCGGCTGCGCCCCGAAACTGCCTGGCCGGGGCGGGGCCGCGCCGGAGCTGGGGTGGGTCCCCGAGGCCAGGGCCACGCTGCGGGGTTTTGCTCCCTGGGACGTCCCTGCGGCCTCTCCCCTCGGGCTCCACGAGGAGCCCGGGCGCCAGTGCCGGGCTGGGGAAGGGGCGCGGCGGGGGTCCCCAACACTCTGCATCCCTGGGCGCGGGGGAGCCCTCACCTCGCCGTGGTCCCCGAGCGCAGCCATGACCATGCAGGTCCTTCCACGGGGCGCCCTGCCCCGGGTCTACGTTGTTTGGGAGACCGAGACCCCTTTCTACCCGACTCGACACATCCCTGCCCCTCAAATCACAGGCCCGATTGTCCGCAGGCGCGCGCTCCGGGTTGGGCTACCCCGCCCCCTTCCGTGTTGAGGAGGTGGCGTGGAGCGAGGCCTTTGTTTCATTCTGGTCACCTGTAGACATCGCAGGGAAACTGAGGTAGACAACGGGAACCCTGACTTGCCTGAAGGTCGGCTCCGCAGTCTCGGGCGGCCGGGGGGATTCCCTCGTCTTTTTACGATGCTAGTTAAGGGCAGGGGTCAGGGCTGCGTGGGTTTAGGCACAGGCTGGTTGGGGCGCTCCCTCCTTGCCCGGAGCGGCGCCGGTGCTTTGGTTACACACCCGGTGAGGCGCCCGGCACTAGTTTCCTTGTGCACTGCAGGAATTTTCAGGGTTGGAGCGCCGGCCGCGGAGGGGTGGCAGTCAGGCCGCGCAGTGAGGCGACGGACTCGCCCGAGGTCTCAGGGCGTTCAGCTTGACTCGACAGGCTGGGGGACGGGGCCAGGGTCCCCACGCGGAGTCCCGAGCCCTGCAAGGTTAGCTCGCGACCCCGTGTTTGGGAGTGAGAACAGCGAGTCAGGGCACGGCGGCCAGCCCAGCTCACCTGCGGGCTGCAGTCACCTCGGACGCCGAGACCCGTGCCTAAGGTCCCCGTGCCCCAGGCCTCCCGGGGGTACTGAGCTCTCCAGGCCCAGACTCTCCGGGGGCCCGGGCAAGGATGTCAGGTGTTCCCTCCCGTGGCGAAGCCGGGGCTGGGCCTCCAACAAACCCACACGGAGTCGCGTCCCTGGTCAGAACCACACAGCCTGCGCGACCCCCGGGTGGGGACTTCTACTTGGGGGGGTCCCAAGAGGCGACGTGCCGCACCGTGGGACACGGGACGGGTGGGCAAGCCTGCCCCTCCCGGCCTCCGGCCTCCTCCGAAGCTCCTTTGTCTGGGAAGTGCGGGGAGGTGCCGGCCCCGGGCGCGAGTCCCCGTCCCCCACCCTTCTTCCCCACTTTGCAGACCCGAGGCCGCCAGGGTCATGGGGGCGGGGCTGGCGCCTCGAGACCCCGGGGTTCCCCGCCACCCCCAGGGCCTGAGCCGCAGGGAGGGGCGAGGAGGGGGCGCCGCCCCGGGCGGGGGACGGGGAGCGACTTCCTCCTCTGCGGCCGCGTCACGCGGCGGGGGTCAAGGTGCGGCCCAGGTGCGCGGCGGGGGGCGGCGGCGCGGCCATATTTGGCGATTTCGGCGCCGCCGGAGCCCCGCCCCCCGCCGCCGGGAAGCCCGGCCCGGGGCAGCGCCGTCCCCGCCCGCCGCCGGCCTGAGTCACGGCGGACGGGGGGCGGAAGTAACGGACGGGGGGCGCCTGCCCGGCGCTCCTGGCCTTATTTAGTCAAAGAGGCCGCCGATTGGCGCGCGGGACAAAGGGGCGGCGGCGGGGCAGCCCCGGGGTGCTGGAGTGGCCCGGCGCCTCCGAGGGGTTGGGGCGGGAGCCGGGCGTGGGGGGCCTCGGCGCCTGGGGAGTCCCGGGGCCGAGGGCGGTGGAGGATGCGGGGCTGCCTGCCCCTGGGAAGCGGGCGGGCAGCCGGAGCGAGCAGGGCGAGGCCTGGAGCCCACGGGGCGCAGGGGCCGGATCGCGCGCTGTGATTTTTCTGTTTTGCAGCGGGGCCTCGCCCAAGGTCGCGCCAGGGCCGTCCTGGGCTATGCTCTGGGAAGCCGGTGGCGCAGGCCACCACCACCCTTCTAGAACCAGTGCCGGAGAGGGCCGGGCAGCTGGGCCTGGGGAGGGGACCGCACGGATGGAACTGGGGGGAGCTGGGCGGCCGCCGAGCCGGGAGAGTCAGCAGCTGCACTTCCGCCAGAGGTGGGTGTGTCCTTTGCATTTCCGGAAGGGAGACTTGGGGCTCAGAGAAGCGATGTGATTGTTCTTTGCTAGTCCAGGGCTGGCTTTGGTGGCTTTTATTATGAACTTGTTGTGTCTTATTTGTTTCGGCCCATTTAGTGGATACGACAACAGTGGCCCAGGGAGGTGTGGCAGACTTAACCCCGGGCCTGCGCCCCCCACGGTTTGCACTGCCCCACCTCTAGGTCCTTGCTCTATTCTTTCCTCTGCACCAGCTCAGCCCCTGGACTCTGGGTCACCTCCACACCTGTTGACAGGGCCCCCCAGTCCCCACCGCCTGTCAGCTGGCCGGCTACAGACATGGGAGCTTGGGCATGGGTCCCAGTCCTAGCCTTTGCCTCTTCACTCTACTTGCCTGGAATGGCTTTTTTTTCCTTTATATTTTATTTTATTTTTGAGACAGTCTCACTCTGTCGCCCAGGCTGGAGTGCAGTGGCGTGATGTTGGCTTCCTGCAACTTCTGTCTCTGGGTTCAAGCGATTCTTGGGCCTTAGCCTCCTGAATAGCTGAGACTACAGGCATGCACCACCACGCCTGGCTAATTTTTGCATTTTTGGTGGAGACAGGGTTTCAAGTGATCCACTCGCCTGGGCCTTCCAAAGTGCTGGGATGACAGGCGTGAGCCACCTTGCCCAGCCTAGAATGTGTTATCTTCTCCCACTAAATGAAACGATGGACCCTGAACAGAAAAAGGAACCGTGGTGGAAGAACTAGCAAAACCCAAAGCCTCGAGTTTGGTCGTATTAAGGTTAATCTCTCAGTTATGCCAGTTGTCCTATGACCCTGTAAGATGCCAGGTTAGGGGACACTGGGAGTAGAGCATTGGGAACTTTCCTACTGTCTTTGCAACTTTTCTGTAAGTCTAAAGTTATCCCATAATAAAAAGCTAACTTGAATCCAAGGCAAGCAAAGCTTACCTACCCTCAGCTCACCTCCCTGTTCTCCCGCACCCTTTTGGACAGATCAAGTGCAAGATGATGGCCCTGTTTCCTGAAGCTCTTTCCAGGGCCCGGCTGACTCCGTTGGGCAGGCCTGGAGTGGGCTCTGCCTCTTCAGGAACAGTGGTCCCAAAGCTGGTCCCAGTGGGCAAGGCTGGTTTCCTGCAGCTTGGCCTGGCTGCCTCGGAGTTTTGGCTCAAGGAACAAGCCGAGGGTCCCACACTTCCGTCTCCTGGCTGGTGTCCAGCTTGGGGCTTGGTTCTCCTGCCCCACTGTGCAGACTGAAGCCCAGAAGGCTCAGCCGGCCGTCCCCCCGCCCCCACCCCTGCAGAGTCACTGGACACTCAGGCCTAGAGTCCCTCAACCCTACCCACCCCCGCTGCTCCAGGCCTTCTGGAGACGGGATTCCCATTGCAGTTTACCTGAGGCTCCCCATCCTGGCTGTGCAGCAGGAACCAAGGAGGCCCCTGGAAGAGCCCTGAGCTGGGAGCTGGACACCTGGGTTCTGGGCCCGGCTCAGCCCTGTGCCTGCCATGTGACCTCTCTGCCCCATTTCCTGTCAACAAAAGAGGAGAGGGGCCAGCGATGTGAGATGTGTGGCCCATTAGGGGCTCTGAGGCTGCTTGGCCTCCTGTGTGGACAAGAAGTCTGGGGACAGGAGGCTGTCAGGCAGCCCAGCAAACCCCCCAGGCTTCTTGCCTGATGCCCAGGGGTTCAGTTTTTGGTGATGAGTAGGACGTGCTCAGGGCCTCTGTGTGTCGTTTGTGACCTGAGACCAGGGCGCCTGTTCCTCCTCCTGTTCCTAAGGGCATAGCCCCAGGCCCCGCTGTGACCCTCCGCTGGGCCCAAGAAGAAGGCTCCTTTCCCCAGGCCTCAGTCCCTTCTGGCCTCCTGGAGCCGCGTGGAGTGGGGAGGGTCTGCTCTCCACCTGGCCATTGTGGGCCCCACCCCAGGAGCTCCTGCCCCCTCAGCCCCACCCCTTCTTCCCCAGAGGCCGCGTGTCCTGAAGTTTGTGTTTCCCCTCAGGGTGGTTCTTAGCTGCGGTCACAGATCGCGGGGGAGGAGCCAGAAGCGGAGATGAAACCAAGGAACCAAGGAGCCCCCACCCTCTTCACAGGGCTAAAGCCAGAAACCACCCAGGCCATAGCCCACCTCATGTGGCCATGCCTGCGCCCTGGCAGTGCGCATCCCGGCCATGCCTGCTCCCTGGCAGTGCGCATCCCGCGACCCTTCCCACCCCAGGGCCTCAGCTTCCACAATCAATCCCCATGTTTCAAATCCTCGCTGCTCCCAAGGCTACCTGCTGGCTGGGGGTAAAATCTAAGCCCCTTCCCCTGGTGCTGGAGGCCCACAGAGTGGGCACTGCCTGTCCCTCCACTCCTTCAGCACCCTGACCACTGCCTAGCTGTTCCTCTGCCCCCGAAGCTCTCCCACTGGCTGCCTCCTCCTGGCAGGCCCCCATGCCACCCACGACCTCTCATCAACTCGCATTGATTATGAGCTTGTTTTACCCACCCTCTGCCCTAGAGCATTGGTTCTCGGGGCACAGCATCCTTGTCCTCTACAGTGAAGCTGGTGCCCCTGTACCTGGCATAGCACCCACCCCACAGCTGCTTGTGCAGGAAGCCCAAATAGGGGTGAAATAGGGAGGGAGGGGGCGAGGAAGGCCAGGCCCATTCGGAGCTGTCTCCTTATCTCAAAAACGTGGAAGGGGCTATGACTCTAGGGCTGGGAGGGAGGGGAGTCTTTTGCTGACTCTCCCGGCGGACACTCTCCTGCCGCCTAGCTGGTCAGCTCCTCCAGCTCTCCCCGCGGCAGCAGGCCAGGGAGCGGCTGTCTTGTCCAGGGCGCGCGGGGCACCGAGGTGGGGGAATCCTGTTTAACCCGTCCAGCACCTCCTGCTCTGGCGTGCAGCTCGCCCAAAGTGCTCTGCACAGCGACTAGGTCAGGGCCTCGCCAGGTGTCCCCACTCGCGGGACGGCTGGCGCCACGCGGAAGGAGGGGAACCGGGTCAGGGCGGGACAAGGGCAAGAGGCCACTGCTCTGGGCGCTCTGTCCCAAGGGCTGCCTCTGGTATGCGGAGAATGGAGGGTGCCGGGGGTCAAGCCCGGACTCTGGTCAGGGTACCCGAGCTTTAATCGCGTCCTCCTTCCCCAGCGCGCCGCCGGGGCGGGGACAGCGGGGCGGGTGTGGCTGGGGGGTCCGCACTGCGTGGCCGCCCTGCCCGTCCCAGCCCGGGAAGCTGGGACTTGAGCGGGTCTGCATTCGGACAAGGTGAACCTCAGGCCGTCTTTCGGGCCGGGCCCAGGACTGCATGCCCTAACTTGGTATGGGGTCGCGGCGGTCCAGCCCGGCTACACGTCGTCGCGCGCCCCTTGCAGCGCCCGGCCCGCCACCCCGCGTTGCTGCGTCCCCTCCCCTCACAGTCGGCCTTTCCTGACCCCCAGGTGCTCACAGGGCGCGGGCCTGGGCTTCAGCTCCGCGCATTCCCCCGGGGACGCGGCACCGGGGCTTCGGGTGGGCTCAGGACCCGCACTCAGCACGCACTTCCCCTGCCGAGCACTGTCTGGCAGCCGGGACGCACCCCCAGGACCACGAGCTCGGAGGCCCGGGGCCGGGAGATGGCTCCCGTGGAGTGGGCCCCGCGGGAAGGCCGGGAATGGCGGGCCGGTGTTGTTCCCCCGTGGGCCACCAGGTGGGTCCCGCTATCGCCGCGAGGCCGCACCTGCCGCGCTGCCGGAGCCCGCGCTTGCCCAGAGCTCCAGGAGGGACCCCCGCTCCTCCCTCCTGCCACTGGGCGGGGCCGGCCACTGAGTCACCGCCGCACACCCGACGGTGACGGAGGCAGGGCTGCCGGGGGAGCGGCCGGTGACCTCAGCCAGGGCTGACGCGGAAAGATGGGATGGGGTCACCCATGGGCAGTGGATGAGGAGGTGGCCCGAGCCTCCACTCACTGCCCACCCCAGATGTCCGAGGTCCCTCCTGCGACCAGGGACAGAAGGCACCCACAGAGGGCCCCCAACACGAGGACCCTGGCCCTGGGTGCCGGGCGTTTTTCCAGTGCTCTGCTCCCCCAGCAGATGGTCCCTGCTAACCACCACTTCCCAGAAAAGGAAAGGGAGGGGCTGAGAGGCTTGTTGGAGGCCACACAGCAGAAAAAGGTGGCTCCTTCCAGGGCTGGAGGGTGGGACTCAGAGCTCTCATTACACACACCCGCTGGGGACAGAGGCTCCTCCGGCTTTCCCAGGACTGGGCCAGGCCTTGGCAGAGACCTCCCCAGAGCTGTGCCTCAAGGGGCCAGGTGGTTTGTGGCTGCGCTGGCTTCAGGAAAGTAAGAGGGGCACTGCCAGATAGGGGATGTCCAGTGCCACACCAGGGCAGTCACACTTCCTCCTGGAGCCGTGGGGACACAGGAAGGCCTGGGGGAGGGGCGGGGGAAGAAGACAGATGCAGGAGGCGACCCTGAAGGTGGAGAGGCCCGAGCTGGGGTCACATCATGACTAGGGAAGGACAGCGGTTGGCCCAACCCATGTGTCCACTTGGTCTGTGGGAGGGAATCACCCTAGGGAGGACCCTATGCCTGGCCCCCACACACACACACCTTGGGCTCTCTTGAAGGTTAACTGCGTCCAGCACCTTGGCAGGCCCCATTTCCTCCAGTCCTTAGGACAAGGCATCCTTTGGGGGCATCATCGAGCTGGGAAGGTGAGCCCCTGGGTCAGTGTTGAGTCAGTGTTGAGTTTGCATATCGGCAAGTGCCTTGAGCTCACACCCCTGGAACTGGCAGTTTGGTGAGGGATGGAATTTCAAGTTGAGAACTGGCCTGGGATTTTGAAGGCTTAGCCCCTGTCTCTTGCTGGCACTGCTGCTGATGAGAAATGAATGTCACTGGATTCCTGATCCAGAATCCAGGTTTTGTGTTTCTCTAAGAGCCTTCATGCTTTTTCTTGCTGATCTAAAATTGCTTAATGTCCCTGGTGATGCTTTTGCATTCATTGTCTTTGCTCTTTCCTAGGCCCTGTTCTTGGTAATTTTCTTGTATTATTTCTTTTACAATTTCTTTGTTTTGTTTTCTGTTCTTCTGTTTTGGGATTTCTGTTAATTGGGCATTATACCTTCTGGATTTATTCTCTAATATTCCAGTTTTTCTTCTGTCTCTGTTTTTAAACTTTCTAGGATATTTCCTTGACTTCTAACCCTTCAGTGGAATTTTTCATTTTATTTATTATAGTTTTTAACCTTTCAATTTTTAAATTTTTTTTTTTTTTTTTTTTTGAGACAGAGTTTCACTCTTTTTGCCCAGGCTGGAGTGCAATGGCGCGATCTCAGCTCACTGCAACCTCCACTTCCCAGGTTCAAGTGATTCTTCTGCCTCAGTCTCTCTAGTAGCTGGGATTACAAGCATGTGCCACCATGCCCAGCTAATTTTTGTATTTTTAATAGAGACGAGGTTTCTCCATGTTGGTCAGGCTGGTCTCGAACTCCCGACCTCAGGTGATCTGCCTGCCTTGGCCTCCCAAAGTGCTGGGATTACAGGCATGCGCTACCGCGCCTGGGTTTTTTTTTTTTTTTTTTGAGACAAGGTCTTACTCTGTCATCCAGGCTGGAGTGCACTGGCACTGTCTCAGCTCACTGTAACCTTGACCTCCCAGGCTCAAGCGATCTTCCCACCTCACCCCTCTCCATCCCCCAGCAGCCAGGACTACAGGTGTATGCCACCACGCCTGGCTAATGTTTGTATTTGTAGTAGACATAGATTTTTGCCATGTTATCCAAGCTGGTCTCGAACTCCTGGGCTCAAGCAGTCCACCTGCCTTGGCCTCCCAAAGTGCTGGGATTACAAGTGTGAGCCACCGCACCCAGCCTTTGTTTTGAAATTTCGAACTTAACTAGTTTTAAACATCTTGACACATTTGCTTATCATTCTCCTTCTATTTCTGAACCCTTTGGAAGCAGGTTTCAGGCACGATGCCCTTACTATTTTACTGTGTGTTTGCTAAGAACAAGGATGTTTTCTTCTGTGAGCTGGGTGACACCACAATGGTGGCCACGTGCAGAGCCCTTCTCACTGTAGAGTGATAAATGGCCCATTTCTGTTTGGTCCCAAAAGTCAGAGGTAGAGTTAATTCCTTGCCTTTCTCCAGCATGGTTCCCGGCACACAGTAGGTACTCCCTGAGTGCCTGTGATGGTCCAGCATGGTCCCGGCACACAGTAGGTACTCCCTGAGTGCCTGTGATGGTCCAGCATGGTCCCGGCACACAGTAGGTACTCCCTGAGTGCCTGTGATGGTCCAGCATGGTCCCGGCACACAGTAGGTACTCCCTGAGTGCCTGTGATGGTCCAGCATGGTCCCGGCACACAGTAGGTACTCCCTGAGTGCCTGTGATGGTCCAGCATGGTCCCGGCACACAGTAGGTACTCCCTGAGTGCCTGTGATGGTCAGTTCTTGCACGACTGGACTTGTAGGTGGACGTGGCATTACACGTGGGCAGGGCATATGCAGGCCTGTGTGTGTAGATGCAGGCGGGCAGGGACTTGACAAAGGCTGCCACCTGCAGAGCTGTGGGCTCGTCCACACCAGGTATCCATGTCCGTGGTGTGCACCTGTGTGTAAATCCAGCTGGGCTGTAAACAGTCATCTCTTTTCTGAAAGTTGATCTATTCATCACTCTAAGCCCCAAGCACCAGGGGCTCATGGGGTCTTCATGAACATTCCCCTCCTGGGCCCCGCATGTGCAAAGGTCCTGGGGCTCAGGGGTTGCAGGCTCCATCGCCCCAGTGGTTGTGGGGCATCTGGCCTTGTCAAGACACCTTTGCTTCTGCCCTCAGGGTCCCTTTGGGGACTTTTGTCCTTGCTGGGGTCCGGAGTTTTCTGGCAAGGTCTAGAGTCCTCTGCCAGGTGCTCTTCCTCCCCTCTCCTTCCAGGCACAGCCCCCCACCAGCACCTTATGATTTCACAGAAGACAAAAGCCAGGAGACTGTGTGGGCCGTCTGCCCTGACAGCTCCAAGGGAAGGCTCCAGAGCAGCCAGCCATGAACCCCAACTACAATTCAGGGGGCTGCCTGCAGGGAGGGGGAGGGAGGGGGGGATTCTCTCAGAGCAGGCAGGCGGCCACGCTGGAGAGCCCCTCCCCAAGCTCTTCATTCTAGCCCTGCCCTGCTCCCTGCCCTGCCGATGGAGCCTGTCACCCTAAACCCGGCCTCAGTAAACCAACCCAGGCCAGAGAAAGAGAAGTGCGGCCCCCTTGCCCGTGTAAGTGGAACTGCAGCAGAGCCGATAGCTCAGCCATGAAAAAATCATGAGGTCGCCAGGCTGCAGGTCTGTTCTCAGGAACAGCACCCGGGGCTGGGCCCCTGGGACCTGGTGCTGGGCCAGCAGTGAGGACATCAAGGCCTGGCGTGCCCAGCAGGGTGGCCCTCACCTGGCTGCAGGGCCAAGGGGACAACAGAGCCTGGGCAGGGGCTTGGCACGGGGACGAGGAGGAGGGTGGAGTACCTGGGAATCACTGAGACAGGGATGCCAACAGGAGTGGCAGCAGTCAGGGCCTGGCACTGAGGCAGTGGCTCCTCCGATGCCTGCAGGGAGGGCTGCAGGTGCTGCTGGCCCATGAAAGGCATGGTCCGCAGCCGCGGGGCTGCCCCAGGGCTCCATTTCCCAGTTTCCAGGGCTCCAGGCCAGCAGGGTGAGGAGCGACCTCTCCCCCAGCCACACACATGCAGGCCTGTGCCAGCTCACACCACCAGCACCAGCACTGCAGGGCACCCAGCCTGGAGCACGTGCCGGTCACCATGGCAGCAGACAGCATGCCAGCAGGAGCCAGGCTGGACTCTAGCATCCAGGATCAGTGGTCTAGGCATGGCAGGGGGGAGGGGCTGGGTCCTTCCCCTTGTAGCACCAGAGGGGCCAACTGGGTGAGAGGGAGGGGAAGGGTGACCCTGCGGCGTCAGGACTGCCTGTCCACCAGCACCTCAGAAAGGGAACGATTTCCTGAGGGCTCTCAGGAAACCTGAGGGTGGACACCAGGGGCCGGTAGGGGCGCATGGCTTCCTGGTCCTGCCCTAGCTGGCCTTGCACTGAGAGGGATGGAGGCCGAGGCTCAGGCCTCAGGGGAGGCTGTCGGGGGATTCTGATGGCTGAGGCATTCCTTGCCCTCTGGGCTCAGGTGAGGCCAGGAAGGCTGTCATAGCTGGCTGCTCCCTGGACCAGGGGACTGGGGGTACTGCTACCCCAAACAGCCTCTCGGTGCCCACCAGGACAAGGCACCGCCTCCTAGGTGCAGACCTCAGCTTTGGCCTCAGGCACACACTGGACGTGGGCTTCCACCCACCAGCGTCCGAGGTGGGTGAGGGTGGGGCGTGGAGCTCTCCCCACTGTGCAGCCTGCACAGGTCAGGGTGGCAGGCGCGTGTGCACCCCATGTGAGTGGTTGCATGGCACCTCTGGAAGTGTGCCCACAGGGCTTGGTGGGGGTCAGTGGGAGGGGTGCTCCCTGTTGCCTGAGAACACTGCAGGGGGCTAGAGTGCCCCAGCCCACCACATGCTCTTTTGAGTTGTGTGTGTCTGGAGTATGAGTGGAACCCTGGAAACTGCCTCCCTTGGGCAGTGTACAACCTGGGCTCCCTGCTGAGCAGCCCTGAGTAGGCTCTCAGGTTGGGATCCAGGATGACATTCCCAGGGTCCAGAGCTGGCCCAGCAGGCGACCCTGCTGGCAACCTTTGCCCACCCTCGTCCATGAGCACCTTCACACACACACACACCACACTCACACACATGCATGATGCTGCACCCATCGGCAGAGGCTCAGTCCATCACATAAGAACCTGGCCCTGTGCTGGGGTCCCAGCTACTCAGGAGGTCAAGGTGGGAGGATTGCCTGAGCTGAGGAGGTCGGGCTGCCATTGGCCAAGATAGCACCACTGCACTCCAGCCTGGGTAACAGAACAAAACCCTGTCTCTAAAATAAATAAAAAAGAACCAGACGGCCAGGCACGGTGGCTCACGCCTGTAATCCCAGCACTTTGGGAAGCCGAGGCAGGTGGATCACCTGAGGTCAGGTGTTCAAGATGAGCCTGGCCAACATGGTGAAACTCCATCTCTACTAAAAATACAAAAATTAGCCGGGCATGGTGGCACACACCTGTAATCCCAGCTACTCAGAGGCTGAGGCAGGAGAATCGCTTGAACCCGGGAGGCAGAGCTTGCAGTGAGCTGAGATCTGGCCACTGCACTCCAGCCTGGGCGACAGAGCAAGACTCGGTCTCAAAAACAAAACAAAAAAAAGGCTGTGCCCAGTGGTTCACAGCTGTAATCCCAGCACTTTGGGAGGCTGAGGAGGCCAGATCATGAGGTCAGGAGTTCGAGACCAGTCTGGCCAACATAATGAAACCCCCGTCTCTACTAAAAAATACAAAATATTAGCCGGGTATGGTGGTGGGCGCCTGTAATCCCAGCAACTTGGGAGGCCGAGGCAGGATAATCGCATGAACCCGGGAGGCAGAGGTTGCAGTGAGCCAAGATTCCACCATTGCACTCCAGCCTGGGTGACAGTGTGAGACTCTATCTGAAAATAATACTAATAATACAGAACCAGACTCCCCACGTCCAACAATCTCAGGCACTTATTAAGTACCTGCTGTGTGCCAGAAACCTTGCTGGGGATCCAGAGGAAACAATCCCAGCAGGTGGCTGGGCAAGAATCTGGGGTCCTGAGGTGGAGGCAGGAGGGGCTGGAATCCTTGCCAATGGCCTCCCTCCAAGGAAGCCCGGCCCAGGCACCCACCCTTTAGTCGCCCTTCCCTGGGTTCCTGAGAGTCCCCCTTAGCTCACACACCTGGGTCAGTTCCAGGCAGCCCCACCCAAGGTGGAGCTGTGGGGCCCCAGAACTCAGGAGCCGCCATCATTCCTGGCTCTGCCACTGAGAGGCTGCCCAGAGCCAGGCCCACTTAGCGCCTGGCGGCCAGTGGGCACTTCCCACTGGGCACCCGATGCCTAAGCACCCTGCCAGCCCAGGCAGCGTTAATGAGGCCGTCATGCCAATCAGAGGGACAGGCCGCCTGGGCTCCTTCACAGCCTGGCTGGGCGTTGGGGAGTGGAGGTGGAGCCAGTGTCTGTGTCTGAGGCGGGGGGACCATGGGCACAGCTGCCCCTCCGGCGTCCCCCACGACTCACAGACCAACTGAGCTGTGCCCTCAAAATCCAATGGGAGGCTGGGCACAGTGGCTATGCCTGTAATCCCAACACTTTCAGAGGCCGAGGCGGGCAGATCACTTGAACTCAGGAGTTCGAGACCAGCCTGGGCAACATAGCGAAACCCCATCTCTACTAAAAATACAAACATTAGCTGGGCCTGGTGGCAAGTGCCTGTAGTCCCAGCTACTTGGGAGGCTGAGGCAGGAGGATTGCTTGAGCTCTAAGGTAGCAGTGAGCCAAGATTGTGCCACTGGACTCCAGTTTGGGCAAAGAGCGAGGCCTTGTTTCAAGAAAAAAAATTTTTAAAAAGATCCAATGGGAAATTGAAGTGCAGGCAGCACCCCAGCTTGTGCCCCTAATCCAGACACTTCCCTGGCATCGGTACTAGGCCTGGGTCTTCAGTTCCCTTGAAACTGTGGGAGAGCGTGTGTGGGCATCGTCTCTGGCGAGGGGATGTAACCCCAGACTGCGTCTTCCTAGGATGGTGCCTGGCACATGACCTGGTTTCGCACACAGTTGGTGCCTCATAAAAGCGTGTGAATCACAGAGGCGGATGAGGCCAGTGCACAGGGAGAGGGAAGACCAGGCCCTGGCATCGTGGTGTGCACCGTGCCCTAGGGGGTATTTGAATGTGGGAGTCTCTCTGCCCCCACCCAGGTCCTGAGCATGGGGACAGTGAGGACAGGTTCCTTTTACTCCCGTGTTTGCAGGTGCCTGGCACGGCTGCTATCCAGGGCTTACAGGACAGAGGAGGAGTCCCTGAGTCTGTGCACACTCTGCCACCATGGCCCCGCCCATCTCTGGGGCCCACAGGTGCTCAGCCCAGGCCCCTTGCTTTTGGCCAGACTCCTGCCATACGGGGACCCCCATGATAGCCATTCAGGAGATGGGGGACCCAGGAGGCCAGGGGATTGACTCCAGGCCATGCCCGGAAGTGCCCTGCGGCCCCTGTTCCCACTCCCCAGGGAGATCAGAGGGTCACATGCTGTTATGAGGAAGAGGACACCGGGTTGGCCCTGGCCCAAGGTGGGCAGCTCTGGTTTCACTACTTGGCTCTGAGCCCCTGAGGCAGGTGTGGGCGTCAGGCATGGTGAGCAGGGCCCAGTGCCCCTCAGGCTCTGGGGAAGGGGTGCAGCTAGGTGGCCCAGAGCAGGGAGGTGCTGGGGACAGGTGTGACCACTTCCAGTCTCTCCCAGCCTGCTGGCTTTCATCCTCTCCCAGATTCCAAGGGTCACCACTGGGAGCATGGGGTGGACAGCGTCCCACCAGCCTCCTGGATCCACATCCGTAAAGACTCCAAAGTGAAGTGAGGCTGGCTTCACTCCAGCTCACAGCAGAGGAAGGGGCAGCCTCAGGAGCCAGCGACTTGCTCAGAGTGCACAGGAGTGTGCTGGGGCCAGGCCAGACTGGGGCCTCTGACCCTGACCCTTGCCTGCAGGGCTGCACGGCCACTGTGTTCCACCCTCCAGTGTGGGCAGCGGTCCAGTGCGCGTCATTCTGGGGCCTGAGCAGCGTGGCCAGAGGCTGGCCTGGGGTAGAGATGACCTGGCTGTAGGTTGTGGGTGGGGTCCTTGCTGTGCTCCTGGCAGCAGGAATCAGAGAAGCAGTAACTGGATCCGGCTGAGGGCCTGGTGGCCACCGAGGGTACACGCGGCGATCGGGTTGCAGCCAAGCCGTGAGCGGTCCACCGGCAGCTTCTACATCGGAAAGGGCTGGCCCAGGCTGGGAGCCCACACGGGGTTGGAGGAGGTGGGCAGGAACGAGAGAGGCCGAAAGGTGCAGGGCCATGAAGAGGGGCGCTGGGCCTACGCTGTGAGGAAACGGGTCAACCCTGCCCTCCAGCCCTGCGGGCCCTCAGGCTCTGGACTCTGTGCAATCCAGGAGTGGCTGAAATCCAAGCTCAGAGTAGTGAAAAGTACGGCTCCTAAGCTGCACGTCTCTGATCCGCTCTCCCCGCCCGCCCTCTGCTGCCCTCGGGCCCTCTAAGAGCTTCCCAGGCTGCTGCCGCAGGTCAGAGGCGGGTCAGAGCACACAGGGGGTCCATGACGCCGGCTGGGTCTGGGGGCTGTGGGCCAGCTGAGCCGACCTGGGGTTCTGGGGGACCACGGGGGCCGTGAGCACTCAGAGGGAGCGTCCCAGGCCCCTCCGGGGACCCGGCCAGCCTGAAGATGCCGACCAACGGCCTGCACCAGGTGCTGAGGATCCAGTTTGGCCTCGTCAACGACACTGACCGCTACCTGACAGCCGAGGGCTTCGGATTCAAGGTCAATGCCTCGGCGCCCAGCCTCAAGAGGAAGCAGACCTGGGTGCTGGAGCCCGACCCTGGACAAGGGTCGGCTGTGCTGCTCCGCAGCAGCCACCTGGGCCGCTACCTGTCAGCAGAAGAGGACGGGCGCGTGGCCTGCCAGGCAGAGCAGCCGGGCCGTGACTGCCGCTTCCTGGTCCTGCCACAGCCAGATGGGCGCTGGGCGCTGCAGTCAGAGCCGCATGGCCGCTTCTTCGGAGGCACCGAGGACCAGCTGTCCTGCTTTGCCACAGCCATCTCCCCGGCCGAGCTGTGGACCGTGCACCTGGCCATCCACCCGCAGGCCCACCTGCTGAGCGTGAGCCGGCGGCGCTACGTGCACCTGTGCCCGCGGGAGGACGAGATGGCTGCGGACGGTGACAAGCCCTGGGGCGTGGACGCCCTCCTCACCCTCATCTTCCAGAGCCGACGGTACTGCCTCAAGTCCTGTGACAGCCGCTACCTGCGCAGCGACGGCCGCCTGGTCTGGGAGCCGGAGCCCCGGGCCTGCTACACACTGGAGTTCAAGGCGGGCAAGCTGGCCTTCAAGGACTGCGACGGCCGCTACCTGGCACCCGTGGGGCCTGCTGGCACCCTCAAGGCCGGCCGAAACACGCGGCCCAGCAAGGACGAGCTCTTCGACCTGGAGGAGAGTCACCCTCAGGTGGTGCTAGTGGCTGCCAACCACCGCTACGTCTCTGTGCGGCAAGGTAAGGAGGGCACAGGTGGTGACCTCCTGAGGGGTGCTGGGACCCCCCCTGCTTCGGGAAAGAGGCCGTGGGAGTCTCACGGGGAGTGGCATCGTGTCTATGTGTTCACGTTTGTTCTGGGCTGGGGGTCCATGTGGGACATGTGTGGCCACTCAGGGTCGGGTGGGTGGGCCTCCGGCCATGCCCAGAGGACCCCCACTGAGGGGCGGTGGCTTCAAGGTCAGAGGCAAGGGTTGCCCGCCTTTCTCAGCATAGCTGGAGAATGTCTCAGCCAAGCCCTGGGCAGCTGCAGAGTCTGAGACTGGAGAGGTGTGGGCCAGGTGATGGGCAGTGCCCGGCAGGGGCAGGAGGTCTGACCTGGTGCCATGAGGGGCATGTGGGCAGGAGGCTGTGGGGGGCCCATATTTCCCCTTCTCTTCCTCCACCCCATTTTCCGGACTTTATTTATTCTTTGAGAGGGAGTCTTGCTCTGTCGCCCAGGCTGGAGCACAGTGGCGTGATCTTGGCTCACTGCAAGCTTCGCCTCCCGGGTTCATGCCATTCTCCTATCTCAGTCTCCCAAGGAGCTGGGACTACAGGTGCCCGGCACTACGCTCAGCTAATTTTTTTGTATTTTTTAGTAGAGACGGGGTTTCACCATGTTAGCTAGGATGATCCTGATCTCCTGACCTAGTGATCCACCCTCCTTGGCCTCCCAAAGTGCTGGGATTGTAGGCGTGAGCCACCGCGCCCGGCCGCATTTTCTGGACTTTAAAGGAAGTTAGGGAAGGGCCCAGGGCAGGGCAGGGAGCCCAGGGTAGGGCGGGGATAGCACTACCATGTGCCTGACCAGTGGAGCCTCATGTCCTCAGGAGTTGGGGGGCTTAAGGTCAACTCCAGTGCTGGAGGACACAGTGGGCAGGCGGCCTCACCCGGGGCCTGGGCTCCTGGTGGGGAGGCACCTCCCTGCCCCAGTGGGGTGTGGCCTGGCTCTCCCCAGTTCCTGGGTCACCAGTTGCCTCCCTGCGTGACTCCCTCCACCGCCTATGGGGTGAACCCCAGCAGTTCCTCCTTCCCCACCAGCTGAGCTCTGAGGCAAACGCCCTGGCCTGGGCAGTCACTACCCACCTGGGCTCCTGGCTCCATGCACCCCAGAGTGGATCTGAGGTAGTCTGAAGAGGCAAGGTGGGGAGAGCCGGGTGCCTGGAGCTCCTCCTCCCAACTCGGGTCTCTCCAGACCAGCATCAGCTGGGCAAGGAGAGCTCCCCTATCTCCTGGCAGCTCCCAGGTGCCCACCAAGCCCCTGCCCTGATGGATGTCCAGGCCCTCTGGGCACATGGATACTCTGGGGCCAGATGGCAGAGGCCCCACCCTGCACACTGAGAGGGAAGCCCGGCCATGGCTATGGGGTCCTGCACCTGCAGTCAGCGTCCTCAGGCCTGTCCCAGCAGTGACAGGGCCCTAGGAGTGAGGGTTCAACTGTGGATGCATGGTCATGGCCCTTCCTTCCCATCACAGCCCACAGTCCAGCTGCAATGCCTGCTGGCCTGGGCCTAGGCCCGGGCATGTGGCAATCCTTAGGAGGTTAAAGGGGGTAAGTGGGACAGTGGTAGTGAGAATGCTTCCTCCAGGGAGCCAAAAACACTGGACCTTTAGGTATTTGTAAGTGGACAGCTTGGGAAGCAGACTCAAAGCGGCAGCCATGGCAGTGGCCATGGCATTGGTGGTGTGATGTGGATGGTGGCATGGAGGTGGAGGTGAGGGTGGTGGTGACAGTGTGGTGGCAGCGGCGATGATGATGGTGATGGTGATAATGGTGATGGTGGTGATGATGGTGATGGTGATGGTGGTGGTGGTGATGGTGGTGGTGGTGATGATGGTGATGTTCATGATGGTGATGGTGGTGATGATGGGGATGGTGGTGATGATGGTAATGATGGTGATGGTGGTGATGATGGGGGTGGTGGTGATGGTGATGGTGGTGGTGGTGGTGGTGATGATGGTGATGGTAATGATGGTGATGGTGATGATGATGATGGTGATGGAGGTGATGGTGATGATGAAGGTGATGGTGATGATGGTAATGGTGATGATGGTGATGGTGGTGGTGGTGATGGTGGTAATGGTGATGATGGTGATGGTAATGGTGATGATGGTGGTGATGGTGATTATGATGGTGATGGTGGTGATGATGGTGATGGTGGTGGTGATGGTAATGATGGTGATGGTGGTGATGATGGGGACGGTGGTGATGATGGTAATGATGGTGATGGAGGTGACAGTGATGACGATGATGGTGATGAAGGTGATGGTGATGATGGTGATGTGATGGTGGTGGTGATGGTGGTAATGGTGATGATGGTGGTGATGGTGATTATGATGGTGATGGTAATGATGATGGTGGTGATGGTGATGGTGGTGATGATGGTAATGGTGATGATGGTGATGGTGGTGATGATGGTGATGGTGATGATGGTGATGGTGGTGATGATGAAGGTGATGGTGGTGATGATGGTAATGGTGATGGTGATGGTGATGGAGGGGTGCTGATAGTAAGACTGGTGGAGGGATGGGGACTGTATGGACCATTTTTCAGTCTCTTGATCCTCAACCACCCTGCATCTGATCCCATCGTCCCTTTCAGGGAGAATCCCCTACTCAAGACCGGCTCCCATCTCCCACTTTAGAAGCAGGAAGCAGCAGCCACTCACCTCCCTGCCTTCAACAGGGCCAAGGGTGAGGACCTGGCTACCAGGTGTTTCAGGCTCTGGATTGGTGGCCAGTGCTGTGGGGAGTGGGACATGGCATCTCAGTCCTGGGGCATGGAACCCCCCAGCTTCCAAGGCAGCTGCAGCTTGGGAGGTGCCATAGTGTCACCCCCACCCGGCCTCTGTGGAGCGGCCACATGGCAGGCCCTTCATCGAGGCATCTCCCTGGCTGGGCGGCCCCTAAGCCTCTCTTCCCCCTGGGAGGGGAGTGAGCACCCAGGCTTGCATGTATCCCTGCCATCAGCCAGAGCCTGCTCATTTCTGCCGGCAGACAGCATGGCAGGCAGTGTCTGATGCTGCCAGTAACAGAAAACTGGCCACAGGCTGGCTCCAGCAGTGACATAATCATCTGAAACGGGAGTCCAGAGCCCTGGGCATGGTGGGTTCCCAGACAGCCACCATCACCTGCTCAGCAGCTTCCCTGGGGTCCTCCGTTCTTACCTCTTTGCTGAACCACTCTCCTGGGTCAGCTCTGACCTCAGTCTGACGCCCTCACAGTCATAATGTGGCTGCTGGTGTTCCAGGCCTCACATCCAGGCAGGACCAAGTCCAGAGGAAGAGGCACTGGCTCTGCTTGTGTCTTCTGAGGAGTAAGAAAACTTCTCCCCTAAGTCCTAGCAGACACTTCTTCATGCTCACTGGCCAGAACTGAGTCCCCCAGCTGCTCAACTAGCCCCTCTGGAGTTGGGTAAAACCAGTGTTGCCCAGGCCAATGCCAACTGCACTCCTCTCCTATTTTGAGGTCATTTCTCTAGAAGCAGATGGCTGAATGAGGCAGCCCCAGACAGCATTCTGTCTGAAGGAGGTGTGGGGGCAACACTAGGGACACCAAAGTGCTGGCCCGGGAGGCGCGGTGGCGGGGGCAGCCCTGCGATGCTATGGCTTTACCCCTACTCTTCCTTCAGTGCCCGCAGGGACGGCGTTCCCACGCCCCTCATGGGCCCCTCCTCCTGAAGGGTCCTGCTACCCCCGGGCACCATGTCAGTGTTGCCTTCCACTGGGCCCAGACAGCTGCTCTTAGCTCAGTATTTACCAGGATCTAGAGCTGGTGGCAGTGGGGATGCTGTCACGAATGCTCGGCCACAGTGCAGGGGACATGCTGGGCGCTCCTCTGCATCTGATCAGTGGTGAGTGTGAGGGAGACCCCAGCCTGGGGTGTGAGGGGCAGCTTTGGGGCTGGCAGAAGGGAACAGGTCACAAGCTCTCTGGCACAGTCATAGCCTGGTGCCCTCTCCCCTGGGGACAGAGTGGGATGGGATCTGGCCCCACCCTCAGGCCCTGTGAGGCTCTGCCCACCACTCCCTCCCAGTCCCCAGCTGGACAGGCCACCAGAGTCCCTGGGCCTCGTGGGGGGGCTCCACAATTTGATACATCACTCCCAGTGGCCAGTTGCCATGGAAACAGGGAGGTGGCTTGTGGGAGGAGCCAGGGACTCAGTTCACAGAAGATCCTGGGGAGGCTCTGGTGTCTGCTGTCCCCATGCTGGGCATGGGTGCCCCTCCATCCCCTCGCAGGAACCTCAGATGGCGCCCAGGGCAGTCTTGTCCTCCCGCAGGGGTCCTGGGAGACCAAGCACAGATGGTTGGGACTTCTGCAGAGGTGACAGGGACCAGCCCCTGCCTGGTGCCTAGGGGTGCCCCCATCACCATCCCCATCCCCACCATCCCCATCGTTAGGTCCTGCCTGTGCCCACCCAGCAGCTTAGGGTGAATTATAAATAGAGGCTGGTGTAAGCCCTAGGTCAAGAGAGCAGGGCAAGGAGATTACCAGCTGATTACTGATTAGCAGAGAGTGGGGGCTGTGCCAAGCAGAAGGGCCTGGCTCCTGGGGGTGTGGAGGGAGGTCACGGCTCCCTTGGGGACAGTGTGCAGGGTCCACAGATGGCACACATGGCCCTGGGGCAGGGTTCCCAGGCTCTCTGAGAGGTGCCTTCCAAATCTTCTCAAGTCGAGGTTTCTGGATGAGACCCCCCCCTCTGGCTTCAGGGGTGCCCCCAAAAGCATGCCCCCATCCCCTGCTCCCTACCCAGGAGAGGCGTGAGGGGCTTCCCCATCTCCTCCCTCCAGGGGTCAACGTCTCAGCCAATCAGGATGATGAACTAGACCATGAGACCTTCCTGATGCAAATTGACCAGGAGACAAAGAAGTGCACCTTCTATTCCAGCACTGGGGGCTACTGGACCCTGGTCACCCATGGGGGCATTCAGGCCACAGCCACACAAGTGTGAGTGCACACATCCCTCCCTCCTCCAACATCCCCGTTACCACCATCACCATCCCCACCATCATTGCCATCCCCATGACCATCATCTCCATCTCTACCATCCCCATCACCATCTCCACCATCCCCATTCCCATCTCCATCTCCACCATCCCCATCCCCATCCCCATCTCCACCATCCCCATCCCCATCCCCATCTCCACCACCATCTCCACCATCCCCATCTCCACCATCGCCATCCCCATCCCCACCCCATCCCCATCCCCATCCCCATCCCCACCATCCCCATCCCCATCCCCATCTCCACCATCCCCATCCCCATCCACCATCTCCACCATCCCCATCCCTACCCCATCTCCACCATCCCCATCCCTATCCCCATCTCCATCTCTACCATCCCCATCCCCATCTCCATCTCCACCATCCCCATCCCCATCTCCATCTCCACCATCCCCATCCCCATCTCCATCTCCACCATCACCATCTCCACCACCCCCATCCCTATCCCCATCTCCATCTCCACCATCACCATCTCGACCATCCCCATCCCCATCCCGATCCCCATCCCCACCATCCCCATCCCCACCACCATCTCCACCATCCCCATCTCCACCATCCCCATCCCTATCCCCATCCCCATCACCATCTCCACCATCCCTATCCCCATCTCCATCTCCACCATCCCCATCCCCATCCCCATCCCCACCATCCCCATCCCCATCTCCATCTCCACCATCACCATCCCCATCTCCATCTCCACCATCACCATCTCCACCATCCCCATCCCCATCCAATCTCCACCATCCCTATCCCCATCCCCATCTCCACCATCCCCATCCCTATCCCCATCCCCATCACCATCTCCCGCATCCCCATCCCCATCCCCCATCCCCATCCCCATCTCCATCTCCACCATCCCCATCCCCATCTCCATCTCTACCATCACCATCTCCACCATCCCCATCCCTATCCCCATCCCCATCTCCACCATCCCCATCCCTATCCCCATCTCCATCTCCACCATCACCATCTCCACCATCCCCATCCCCATCCCCATCCCCATCTCCACCATCCCCATCCCCACCACCATCTCCACCATCCCCATCTCCACCATCCCCATCCCTATCCCCATCCCCATCACCATCTCCACCATCCCTATCCCCATCTCCATCTCACCATCCCTATCCCCATCTCCATCTCCACCATCCCCATCCCCATCCCCATCTCCATCTCCACCATCACCATCTCCACCATCCCCATCTCCATCTCCACCATCCCCATCTCCACCATCCCCATCCCTATCCCCATCCCCATCACCATCTCCACCATCCCCATCCCCATCTCCACCATCCCCATCCCCATCTCCATCTCCACCATCCCCATCCCCATCCCCATCTCCACCATCACCATCTCACCATCCCCATCCCTATCCCCATCCCCATCTCCACCATCCCCATCCCTATCCCCATCTCCATCTCCACCATCACCATCTCCACCATCCCCATCCCCATCCCCATCCCCATCTCCACCATCCCCATCCCTATCCCCATCCCCATCTCCACCATCCCCATCCCTATCCCCACCACCATCTCCACCATCCCCATCTCCACCATCCCCATCCCTATCCCCATCCCCATCACCATCTCCACCATCCCTATCCCCATCTCCATCTCCACCATCCCCATCCCCATCTCCATCTCCACCATCCCCATTCCCATCCCCATCCCCATCCCCATCCCCATCTCCACCATCCCCATCCCTATCCCCATCTCCATCTCCACCATCACCATCTCCACCATCCCCATCCCTATCCCCATCCCCATCACCATCTCCACCATCCCTATCCCCATCTCCACCTCCACCATCCCCATCCCCATCCCCATCTCCATCTCCACCATCCCCATCTCCACCATCCCCATCTCCACCATCCCCATCTCCACCATCCCCATTCCTCTCCCCATCTCCATCTCCACCATCACCATCTCCACCATCCCCATCCCCATCCCCATCCCCATCCCCATCTCCACCATCCCCATCCCTATCCCCATCCCCATCTCCACCATCCCCATCCCTATCCCCACCACCATCTCCACCATCCCCATCTCCACCATCCCCATCCCTATCCCCATCCCCATCACCATCTCACATCCCTATCCCCATGTCCATCTCCACCATCCCCATCCCCATCCCCATCCCCATCTCCATCTCCACCATCCCTATCCCCATCTCCATCTCCACCATCCCCATCCCCATCTCCATCTCCACCATCCCCATCCCCATCCCCATCCCCATCTCCATCTCCACCATCCCTATCCCCATCTCCATCTCCACCATCCCCATCTCCATCTCCACCATCACCATCTCCACCATCCCCATCCCTATCCCCATCCCCATCTCCACCATCCCCATCCCTATCCCCATCCCCATCACCATCTCCACCATCCCCATCCCCATCTCCACCATCCCCATCCCCATCTCCATCTCCACCATCCCCATCCCATCCCCATCCCTATCCCCCCCATCTCCACCATCCCCATCCCTATCCCCATCTCCATCTTCACCATCACCATCTCCACCATCCCCATCCCCATCCCCATCTCCACCATCCCCATCCCTATCCCCATCCCCATCTCCACCATCCCCATCCCTATCCCCACCACCATCTCCACCATCCCCATCTCCACCATCCCCATCCCTATCCCCATCCCCATCACACCCACCATCCCTATCCCCATCCCCATCTCCTCTCCACCATCCCCATCCCCATCCCCATCTCCACCATCCCCATCCCTATCCCCATCCCCATCCCACCATCCCCATCCCTATCCCCACCACCATCTCCACCATCCCCATCTCCACTATCCCCATCCCTATCCCCATCCCCATCACCATCTCCACCATCCCTATCCCCATCTCCATCTCCACCATCCCCATCCCCATCTCCATCTCCACCATCCCCATCCCTATCCCCATCTCCATCTCCACCATCACATCCCACATCCCCATCCCTATCCGCATCCCCATCACCATCTCCACCATCCCTATCCCCATCTCCATCTCCACCATCCCCATCCCCATCCCCATCTCCATCTCCACCATCCCCATCCCCACACAATCTCACCATCCCCATCTCCACCATCCCCATCTCCACCATCCCCATTCCTATCCCCAACTCCATCTCCCCATCACCATCTCCACCATCCCCAACATCCCCATCCCCACCTCCACCATCCCCATCCCTATCCCCATCCCCATCTTCACCATCCCCATCCCTATCCCCACCACATCTCACCATCCCCCCCTATCTCCATCCCCATCACCATCTCCACCATCCCCATCCCCATCTCCATCTCCACCATCCCCATCCCCATCTCCATCTCCACCATCCCCATCCCCATCCCCATCCCCCCTCATCTCCCCACCATCCCTCCCTATCCCCATCTCCATCTCCACATCACCATCTCCACATCCCCTATCCCCCCATCCCCATCACCATCTCCACCATCCCTACCCCATCTCCATCTCCACCATCCCCATCCCCATCTCCAGCTCCACCATCCCCATCCCCACCACCATCTCACCATCCCCATCTCCACCATCCCCATTCCTATCCCCATCTCCATCTCCACCATCACCATCCCCACCCCCCATCCCCATCCCCATCCCCATCCCCACCTCACCATCCCCATCCCTATCCATCCCCATCTCCACCATCCCATCTATCCCCACCACCATCTCCACCATCCCCATCTCCACCATCCCCATCCCCATCCCCATCACCATCTCCACCATCCCCTTCCCCATCTCCATCTCCACCATCCCCATCCCCATCCCCATCTCCATCCCACCACCCCATCCCCCATCCCCATCCCCATCTCCATCTCCTCTCCACATCCCCATCCCTATCCCCATCTCCATCTCCACCATCACCATCTCCACCATCCCCATCCCTATCCCCTCCCCATCCCCATCTCCACCATCCCTATCCCCATCTCCATCTCCACCATCCCCATCCCCATCCCCATCTCCATCTCCACCATCCCCATCCCCACCACCATCTCCACCATCCCCATCTCCACCATCCCCATTCCTATCCCCATCTCCATCTCCACCATCACCATCTCCACCATCCTCATCCCCATCCCCATCTCCACCATCCCCATCCCCATCTCCACCTCCACCATCCCCATCCCCATCCCCATCCCCATCTCCATCTCCACCATCCCCATCCCTATCCCCATCTCTACCATCCCCATCTCCATCTCCACCATCCCCATCTCCACCATCCCCATCCCTATCCCCATCACCACCATCCCCATCCCTATCCCCATCACCATCTCCACCATCCCTATCCCCATCTCCATCTCCACCATCCCCATCCCTATCCCCATCTCCACCTCCACCATCCCCATCCCCATCTCCACCTCCACCATCCCCATCTCCACCATCCCCATCCCTATCCCCATCCCCATCACCATCTCCACCATCCCTATCCCCATCTCCATCTCCACCATCCCTATCCCCATCTCCACCATCACCATCTCCACCATCCCCATCCCTATCGCCATCTCCACCATCCCCATCCCCATCCCCATCCCCATCTCCACCATCCCCATCCCCATCCCCATCCCCATCCCCATCCCCATCTCCATCCCCATCCCCATCCCCATCCCCATCCCCATCTCCATCCCCATCCCCATCTCCATTCCCATCCCCATGCCCATCTTCACCATCCACACTACCATCCCCATCTCCATCCCTATCTGTATCCCCATCACCATTCCCATCACTTCTGCCACCATCACTGCCTTGGCCATGAGGACTGCTGTGGCAGCTCGCTGAGAGGAAAGCCCACTGGGGCCAGGTAGCTCCTGATGGTGGCGGGTGTGTCAGTGGAGGGCAGGCTCCTGTCCCACTCCTGGGAACCTGAGGAGGATAGGGAAGAGATACCCAGCATCCCCATCTCCTGCTGTCCTGAGGAGACCTTTCGCTGCTCCCTCCAGTTCCGCCAACACCATGTTTGAGATGGAGTGGCGCGGCCGGCGGGTGGCACTCAAAGCCAGCAATGGGCGCTACGTGTGCATGAAGAAGAATGGGCAGTTGGCGGCCATCAGCGATTTTGTGGGTGAGCACTCTGCCTGCCAGGGACTGGGGTAGGGGCTGTCTCCACCCAGGGACAGCACCTGCCCAGACACCCCATCTCCACCAAGAGCTGGACCCTCCTTAGCCCGTGGAATGGCTGCTGTCATGGAGTCATACTTGCTAGTCAAGATAACCGTCTTGGCAAGGGAAACAGTTAGGTCCTTATGGGAGTGTCCTTTTCTCCGCTGCCGGGAACCCCCAGGCACCTTGCCAAGGCCGCACATGAGGCAAGGGCAGGCCTGCGCCCCTAAGTCCAGGTGTGGCACTTCCCGGGGGCCCCACCCCTCCCGGCCTGGACAGGGAAGGTGGCGGGAGGGGCAGCGCAGCAGACGCTCTCCCTGCCAGGCAAAGACGAGGAGTTCACCCTCAAGCTCATCAACCGGCCCATCCTGGTGCTGCGCGGCCTGGACGGCTTCGTGTGCCACCGCCGCGGCTCCAACCAGCTGGACACCAACCGCTCCGTCTACGACGTCTTCCACCTGAGCTTCAGCGACGGCGCCTACCAGATCCGAGGTGCGCGGCGGGCCGGGTGGGCACGCGGGAGCGGGGGTCGCAGCGGGCGCTGGGCTGGGCACCGCCGCCAACGCCGTCCCGTCCCCCAGGCCGCGGCGGCGGATTCTGGTACACGGGCAGCCACGGCAGCGTGTGCAGCGACGGCGAACGCCCCGAGGACTTCGTCTTCGAGTTCCGCGAACGCGGCCGCCTGGCCATCCGCGCCCGGAGCGGCAAGTACCTGCGCGGCGGCGCCTCCGGCCTGTTGCGCGCCGACGCCGACGCCCCGGCCGGGACCGCGCTTTGGGAGTACTGAGGCCGCGCCCGGACCAGCCCATCGCGCATTAAACTGTATCTGTCCCGCTTGAGGGTCCTGCAGCTGTAGGGGGAGGACGCCCACAGTTTTCCCCAAACCAGAGCGCGCCCAGAACCTCCCAGTGCCCAGAGACTCGGGTCCAGGAGGTGGCCTTGCCTTGTGGATGGGCAGGGTGACCCGGGCCGGTGGAGGTGGGGCGGAGGGGAGGTCTTGAGGTCGTGGGGAAGATGGGGGCAGGGAGTGGGTGGCAGACTGAGCCTGGGCGGGGCGAGGCCACCAACACCTATCACAGATGACCTCACTGGACACCACCCCTCCCCAACCTAGGTCCTCAACCCTCCCTCCCTAGCTCCTGGCAACCCCTTGCTCTCCCCTGACGTTCAGAGCAAGACACGGGCACAAGCACTGGACAAAGGTCAGAGCCAGAGGCTCCTGCCCGGGGTGGCAGAGGACAGCCCTGGAGCACAGTGGGGATGGGACCGTTAAGGGGTGCAGGCCCGCCTCAGTGGGTGGCTCACCCGGCCCCAGCTCTCCCAGCAACACAGGCCGTGGCCCCACTGAAAAGGCTGGATTTGGAGTGTCACCGGGGGGCCTTGCTCCCTGAGATGTGGCAACCACTGAGGGAGACAAACCCTGACTAGGAGCACCCCACGGACCCCTCCCACTCCATGGCGAGGAAGGCAGGGGAGAGCCAGGCAGTGGCCCCAGGCCTCCCAGACACCCCCGTGGGGCAGAGCCCTCCTCAGGGGTAACTGGGTCACAGGGAACACTTTTTCCTTGGAGGCCACCCCGGTGCTGGGGGCTCCCAAGCAGTGCCATGACTCTGGAGGGAGCCCAGTGAGAGGGTGGGAAGGGGTGAGAAAAAACAGCCGAGGCCTGAAGTTTCACAGACAGGGTGGTTTGTCACAGCAGAGAAGCACCTCAAGGCTCCTACCTGCACTCTTCGCGGACAGGGCCTGCGGCGGGAGCGGCGGGAGCACCCTCCCCAGATGAAAACACCAGCACCAGGAGGCGGGCCGTAGCCCAGTCTGAGGGAGGGGGCTGGGGGCTGGGGCTCAGGGCACCCCCAGGCCACAGCGCCACTGAGTGGCACTGAAAATAGTGCACAGTGCTGGGTACAGCCCTGGCCGGGGGCACCTAGTTGTTGAGCATTCCGGCCACAGGCCACCCGATGGCCCTTCCTTGGTGTGGCGCAAGGCCACGGGCACTTGCAGGAGCTCCCTGCATGCTGTTTTGTGCTTTGGTCTCAGGGAGCCCCTTCCCACCTCGGGGTCCCAGAGTGGGCAGCCGGGCAGGTGTGAACAGTGTGACAAAGGGTACCGTGGGGCGCCTGGTAGTGCCACCCAGAGGGGCAGCTGGTGCTCCTGGTGGTGTGGCAGCAACAGTTACAAACTTGCCCCAAGTCCAAACCCCAGAAATCCTGTTTCTCCAGCCCTTAGGGTCCAGAATGCACCGCATTGCCTCCTGGCCTCGAGCTGCTGCTGTGGTGGGAAGACTGCCCAGCAGTGAGGAAGGCGAGTGCAGGGGCTGCGGCCGCGGTCAGAGAAGGAGAGACCAGCAGAGGACGTGAAGCTGGACCGGCCAGGTTCAGAGCCCACCTTGGTTGCTCCCAATCAGAATCTGCTTTGTGCTTCACGGCCTTCAAGCACTTTCTGAGTGTTCTGCTCCCACGTGGCCAGGTCACACCTTCCCTGACGGCTCTGGCCAGGCCAACTCAGTTTTCCTCCAAAACCACAAAGGCCTGGGGGGCTGTTACAGAGGCTGGAAGCGTAATCAGAGCCGTGGCCAGGGCAGACCCTCCTGGTCACAGCAGGATGAGGCTGGGGTGGCGCAGCTGCCGGTACACCTGCAGCAGCCTCTGGGCGGTGGCGCAGGAGCTGGCCTCATCCTCTGTGCAGAGCCGGTCGCGCAGGGTCTGCACCTCCCGCAGCAGCGTCTGCAGGTGGAACAGACACAGCTCAGGCCCCCAACTGGCCCTGGGAATGTCACTGGCTGCCTCTGGGGGACCCACCATTCGCAGGACCATACTTGGGAAGTGACAGGTGGTCCGAGGATGAACACTCATCTGGAACCTTAAAACATGGGACACGCAGCCTGGCCTGGACACCCGGCCCCTCAAGGAGGATGAGGGGCAGGAAGGGCTGTGGTCACTCAGACTCTGCAGACTCCGGGTGACTGGAGAAGGGCCTGCCGACGGGCGCTCCCGGCTACCCAGGTGGAGGGGATCGCCCAGGGCACCGGGTGCTCACCTCGTGGTTGGCGTGGATCTGGCGGAGATACTGCACACGGAGATCAGGAGCGCTGGAGCCCTGGGCGGCCTGCTCTGTCACCATCGTCTGGGGGGAACACAGGGGACATGCTGGAGAGGGTGTGCCCCAGCACCTGCCCCCCACCCCTCAGAGCAGGTGACCCTCTCCTTCTATCTGCCCAGCACTGCCTCCCTGCCTGGCACCCCCCCATCCCCACCTCCCTGCCTGGCACCCCCCCAGCCGCTTTGCTGTTTTCCACCCCACTGTTCACCTCGACTTCCTGCCCTCCAGACCTGCAGGGCACAGGGCCCCTGGCCTGACAGTTTCTTGGAAATGAACTTGTTTGGTTCTTTTCTCTCCACTACTGGGCCCTTCCTTGTCCCCAAGAGCCACACTCTACTCAGATCCAAACCTGCCTGCTGCCCCCTTCTCCCATCCTGGGCTTCAGGCCACTCAGGAGCACAGACCAGCCAGGGAACTGCCTTGGCATCCTATGCAGAGACCCTGGCCTGGCCATTCACTCAGTCACGCAGCACAGCCCAGGGTGGGCTGCGGCCCCGGCTCCCTGGACTTGGATCTACATTTCCCAGATGGGCTGGGCACAGTGGCTCAGGCCTGTAATCCCAGCACTTTGGGAGGCTGAGGCACGCAGATAACTTCAGGTCAGGAGTTCAAGACCAGCCTGACCAACATGGTGAAACCCCATCTCTACTAAAACTATAAAGAAATTAGCCGGGCCTGGTGACAGGAGCCTGTAATTCCAGCTACTCGGGAGGCTGAGGGAGGAGAATCACTTGAACCTGGGAGGCAGAGGTTGCAGTGAGCCGAGATCGCCCCACTGGACTAGCAGCCTGGGTGACAGAGCTGGAGCTCTATCTCAAACACACAAATAAACAAATACAACTAAATTTCCAGATGAGCCTGGGCAGTGAGGATCCTGCAGGCTCTTGGAGCAAAGCAACTGAGACGAGATCCCAACGCCCCGAGGGGCAGCACTGGCCTGCCTGGGGTCCCAGAAGTGCTGGTAGCTGCTGTGTGCTGGGTAGGGTCCTGAGAGCACTCCTGCTCGCGGGGTGGGCACCTAGCTGTTGGGGGACACTAAGGTCTGCAGCCCGATATGAGATGTGTCCAGGAGGCAGCAGCAGTGCGTGGGCCCCCCCAGATTCATGCGGAAGCCCTAGTGCCGGCACTCAGAGCGTGGCTGCGTCTGGAAATGGGGTCTCTGCAGATGATGAAGATGAGATCGCTGGAGTGGGTTTGACCCCACGACTGTGTCCTTGTAAGAAGAGAGAAATCTGGACGCAAACCCAGGGGCTGGAGCTCTGCTCTTGGCAGGGACGGGACTTTCCTGGGGACCAGATGGCCCAGTGGGCAGAGCTTCCTCTGACAGGCAACACCTCAGCTCTGGAGATCCCCGCGGTGCCCCCAGCACTCAGGACAAGATCCCCAAGCCCAGGCAGCCCCCATCGTGGTGCTGTGAGATCACTGGGGTCACAGTGCTGCGTGACATGCTCATCAGGGTCATGGAAGTGTAGGGTGCAGGGTCCTTGCACCAAACGAAATCTTTGGGTCACGGTGCTGTGTGAGCTGACGTGTTCATTGGGACTGGCCATTGAGCCGCCTGCCGGGGCTGGGCAGAGCCACTGCTCGCAGAAGGGCCTCGTCTCCAAGCGCCACCATGGTGCCCACGGGGGTTGAGCTGGCGTCAGGCCACAGGCCCTGGGTCGCAGCGTTGGGGAGGCCTGGGCATGCACGTTGATAAGCCCAGGTGGAGCCGAGGCAGGGACCACCCCTAACAAGAAACTCCAGAACCGGTTTCTAGGGTTGCTGCAGACCCACCGTGTGGGCCAAAGCTGCGCTACAGTCCTAGCAGGTGGGTGTGACGGCTGCCCTGCTGAGGGCACAAGTAGACTTGAGCTTGGAACTTGGAGAGCTTCTTCTCAGATCTGGCAGCCGCTAGCCCAAGCTGGCTCTGGGCACAGCATGGAAGCAGCTATTCATACTGTGCCAGGGAACCCCTGGGGCTGTGAGTGGGGGGAGCTGCAAACTCCACTCTCTTGGCAAAGAAGTGGAGGCTCCCAGCACCTTGTTCTAGGATCCATGCCCAGGCCACGGCCTCTCTGTGCAGCCTCTGCCCAGCCAGAGACGGGAGGAAACCTTGGGCTGACCTCGCAGGTCACAAATACAAGCCCACTGGCCTCGTAGCCTGGGGGTGACGGCACACCTGGGGAGCAGCACTGGCCTCCTGAGAGGGTCCACCTCATGCCTCTCATCGCCCACAGCGCCACCGCACACCACTGCACAACACTGCACAGCATGGCACACCACTGCACAACATTGCACTCAGCGGCAGAGCAGGCTTAGATCTTCCTACAACTCCTGTGCAGGGAGCTGTAGACCCCGTGGCCAGCAGCTACAGGGTCCCATGCACAGACCTTAGTGAGCGACCCACAGATCCTGGCCGCCTTCCTGAGCGGGCTGACATACCTGCATGCGCCCGACAACAGCATGGTGTGCCCTGCAAATGTCAGCCAGAGAGGAGCTTTCCACTTGGATCTCCACGGCCTGGATGGGCCCGGCTGGGCAGAGGTCGGTCATGGCCACCTGCAACACAGGAGCCACCTCACTGCCTGCCTGTAGCACCCCCACCTGCCTGGGGGGGCTCAGGCTACACAGAAGCCCCCCAGCTGGCAGCACGTGAGGCCAACCCCCTGCTCTGGGCTGTCCTATATCCTGAAGGAGGCAGAGCCCAGTACCCTAGTTTAACTTTTTCACCTGAAGAAGCAGCCACCAGCCAATGGCAAGAACCTGCTCTGCACCCAGATGTGTCCAGGGAGACCCCATCCCTCAGACCTGTGGAATTCACACAGGGCCTTGAGCCAGATTGGGGCCTGCTCCAGGAGGAGGCCACTGCAGTGACATGCCTTGTGCACAACCTACATGTAGATCTTGCATGCCCTTGGGGGGCCCAGGCCTGTCCCCCCACACCAGGCATCACAGATCACCTCTGGCAGCAGAGTTAGGGCATCGCTGTGGGCACTGGGAGTTGCTAGGCCTGTCTATGGGAAACCCACCTGTCCCTTAGGAAGGCTGGCCTGAGCTGAGCTGGACAACAAAGAATGGCAAGAACAGGCCAAGAGCCAGGAAACCAGGCTTATTCTCCACACGCCACACAGGAGATGAGACGCCAGGGGCCTAGGGAGCCCAGAAAGGACACAGTCACCTGCGCTCTCCCACAGAGGCTGTCAGCACCCACCTGCAGGGCCACCAACAGACCCAGCATCCGGGCTGAAAGGGCCACGCAGCGGGCAGTCAAGGCACCCGAGGGCCGAGGCTCGATTCCAAGTGCAGACTCTGGGCCGGGCGCGGTGGCTCACACCTGTCATCCCAGCACTGTGGGAGGCCGACACGGGCAGATCACCTGAGGTCAGGAGCTCAAGACCACCCTGGCCAACATGGTGACACCCCGTCTCTACTAAAAATACAAAAATTAGCTGGGTGTGGTGGTGGGCGCCTGTAATCCCAGCTATTCAGGAGGCTGAGGCAGGAGAATCGCTTGACCCCAGAAGGTGGAGATGGCAGTAAATCAAAATCGCGCCACCACACTCCAGCCTGGCGACAGAGCGAGACTCCATCTCAAAAAAAAAAACCAAAATGAAAACCAAAACCAAAACCAAGTGCAGACCCTGAGCCCCAGGCAGCCTTGCCCGTCCTCAGGGACACACGTGTCCTGGCAGCCTGGGCTACCCTGCAAGAGCCTCTGCTGGTGGGACGTGAGGGTGTGCTGGAGGTCATGGGTCTCTGCAAAGGTGGGCATGACAGGGGCTGTAGACCAGCAGTGCCATTCGCCATTCAGCAGCTTCCGTGACGGGTCTGGAGCCCTCCAGCAGTGCAGGGGGTTAGTGGGGCTGCTGCTCCTGGGCTACAGGTGTTGCCAGCAGCACTGTGGAACCTGCTATGACTTCAGTAATGAACAGGGGAAGGGGGCCCTCATGGCGGACAGGGCTGGACAGGGCCAGTCCTCGGGGATCTGAGCTGCAAGGCCCTCCCCGCCTGAGTAGGGTCTGCTTGGCATGAGGGGAAACTGTCACATTACAGTCCTCTGGGGAGCTCGGGAGAAGGCTGCCGGGCCCCCGTCCAGGGTGAGGGATCCTCCCGAGCTCCAGCCCAGGGGCCCCACCCCAAGAACTGCTGGTGCCGAGGCTCATTTGCCTGAACCCCTGCTTGCTTGCCTCTCGGACGATGAGGTGAACGTCAGCGCCATCAGGGGCCACTCCCTGGATGGAAGACAGCGCTCGGGCCCTCACGATGTCCACAGCAGCATTCTCAGCAAGGAGCCACTGCAGGGTGGCACAGCACAGGGGCACACCTGGAGGGGAGGCACCGGCCAAGAGCTCAGCCCGATCCTAGCAGGCGGGCTCAGCCAATCCTACCAGGTGGGCATCTGCATGGCTGCCCCAAAGTGCCCTTCCCAGAGCCATCTAAGCATCCCAGCTCTCCACAGCCCCACCCTAAGCTGTGGCACAGCCAGCTGACTCAGAGAAAGGAAGGAGGCCACTGCCCAACTTCCTCTGCTGAACAAGCCCTGCGATGGGTGGGGGCAGTTCCAGTCTGTGGAAGGTGAAAACCTCACTCGGGGGGACCTGGCCATGCGCCTGGGGGCTGAGGTTGGCAGCAGGCAGCTCCGCCCCGGCACCGGGCGAACACCCCAGGGATGGCTGCGGCTGCCCTCTCTGCACAAGCCCAAATCCAGAAACCATCCAGATACCCCTCTGCAGTAGAACGGAGACATCTGCACCTGGGACAGAGGGTCTCACACACATGGGGGAGCAAAGGACAGACACGAAGAAGGGACCGCACACCCATCTCGTGGAGCTCACAAACGCCTGGTGAATGGTGCCGGGCTTTGGGTGAGTGCAGCTGACTCCCTCCCCGGGTGCCTGTGCTATGAAGCTCACAGTTTGGCTCCTTTGTGACTCTGCTGTATTTAGGTTACGCTTCCATATATAGGTTTAAAAAACAAAACTGAAAAGAAATACATGGTGAGAGGGCCCCACATAAGGCCAGACCCCAACAGCGGACGGGATGCAGGCGAAGCTCATTTCCTGAGCAGAGCTTGCTGGGCTGGGGGGCCAGGCTGCCCCACAGGAGCAGCTGGAAGAAGGAGGAACAGCCCATGTCCGCAGGCCCGAGGTGGGTGGGGTGGAGTGGCTCATGCAGGTAATCCCAACATTCTGGGAGGTCCAAATGAGAAGATCACTTGAGGCCAGGAGCTCGAGGCTGCAGCGAGGCATGACTGCACCACTGTACTCCTGCCTGGGCAACACGGCAAGTTCTTATCTCTTTAAGGAAAAAAAAAAAAAAATCCCCAAGGCTGAGCAAAGCCAATCAGTGCCACCAACCTGAGTGGCCGTCCTTCAAGGCAGCCCTGAGCAGCTCCGCTGACACCTTGATGGAAGCCACAGATGGGGGCAGGAACTCGGCCCGCAGGGAGGCGGGTCCTGCTGGCTGGCTGCCAGGCTCCCGACAAGTTTCCAGAAAAGTGGCCACGGGGTCGCGGGTGGGGCCCAGTGGGGAGGGGGCCCGTGTGTGTGGTGGGGCCAGGCCAGGGAAGCGCAGACATTGCAGCATGTCCACTGTGTGCCTGCTCAGGGGCAGGCAAACACCCTCTTGCTCAGGCAGGACGTCGGAGGGGCACTCATCCAGAAAGGGGTCCTCAGAGTCTGAAGGGGCGAGGGCCCCGCCCACCACCTCCCTGAGACTGTAGAACAGCGTGCAGGACACGGTCACAGGCAGGTCGAGCCCGCCGTTCTCACCAGGGCCCAGGGGTAGTGCCACCTCCCGCCGAGCACCGGGGCCGAGCTGGTCCACGGGGATGGTGTAGGTGATGGCCGAGCAGGCCGAGTCCAGGTCAAGGGCACAGGAGCTGGTGAGCACCTGGATGCACAGGGTCCACCCCTGGTCCAGGCTGAAGCTGCTGCTGTTCTCTAGCACGCAGGTGGCCATGAGCATGTCCTGCGTCTGCAGGCGGCTCCAGGTGGTGCTGGTGGTGCAGGAGATGGGCCTGGGGCCCGTGCCGCTTGACAGCAGTGCACAGCTCACGTTCATGGCCTCGTTGAGGCTTGTCAGGGCCTTGTTCCGCTGGTCAACCGCTTTCTTTAGAAAAGACACTCTGCGAAAGACAGACATGACCCCCAGAAGGGGGGACACCCACAGCGCCGGGTGCCACATCTTGACTCAGGCCCAGTAGGCCCCGAACCTGGCTCCACAAGCACACAGTAGGCGTGGAGCCACGCCAGAGAGGGGCCCCCGCCACAGGAACACGTCTCTCCCGGCCCCACCTACATCAAGCCTCTCTGGAAGCCTCTCAAGCCATCTGGCCTGATCTCTCCTCTTGGGCTGTAGGAGGAAAGCGGACAGAGGATGGAGCTGGTGTTCGGGGGGCCTAGGCTAATCTGCCAGGTTCGAGAAGCCCACCACCCACATGTGGGTCACTCAGGGGCCAGGTGGTGCATCCCCCCCCGGCCCCCAAAATGTTCCTAGCAGGTCTCTTTCATCCCTTGCAGCCTTTACAGCGAAAGCCAGGAGGGTGGCAGGCACTACAGAAACAGCCCTAACCACAGGGACCTGGGGTGACAGGCCCCTCACTCTCAGGACCCCAGTGGTCATGTGAGAGGTGCAGGGGATGCTGCATGCACACAGCGTGTTCTCTCTGAACGTCCCGAGGCCAGTGCTGCGGGAGGAAAAGCACACTGGCTCCTGCGCTGAGAGCAGGGAGGGTGAGGACGCAGCAGGGGATGTCTTCTGTGGCCCACTAGGGAGAAAGGGTGGGGTGCTGGGGGGCAGTCCCGGCTCATCTTCCAGAGGCAGCTGGGTAGCCTGTCACCAAACAGTGGGACGCCTGAGGCTCTCAAGATATCTTAAGAGGACAAGTAACGGCCGGGCGCAGTGGCTCACGCCTGTAATCCCAGCACTTTGGGAGGTTGAGGCAGGCGGATCACGAGGTCAGGAGATCGAGACCATCCTGGCTAACAAGGTGAAACCCCGTCTCTACTAAAAAATACAAAAAATTAGCCGGGCATGGTGGCGGGCACCTCTAGTCCCAGCTACTCGGGAGGCTGAGACAGGAGAATGGCGTGAACCCAGGAGGCGGAGCTTGCAGTGAGCCAAGATTGCACCACTGCACTCCAGCCTGGGCAACAGTGCGAGACCCCGTCTCAAAAAAAAAAAAAACAGAAAAAAAAAAGGCCAAGTAATGGCCTCTCCTGGACCATTGCCACCTGAGGACACGCAGACTCAGGACAACCCCACACAGAGACACTACCTCCCAAGGATGGCAGTGCCAGCCTCTGCCCGGCCCAAGCCAAACTGCTCACCTCTCAGAGATGTTGCCAATTCCAGACAGCAGCTCCTTGATTTTCCGGCCTGCACTCTCTGTGGTCATCCTGGCTGGGCCAGGGATCTCAGAGTCCAGGTCCAGGCTGCAGGTCATCAAGCGGCCTTTGGCGGACAGGGCCAGGAGCTTGGTGCCACCTGGTGACAGACACACAAGGGGCCTGGTCCGCAGACTGGGAGTGGCAAGCAGCGTGACACTCAGAGGTGTTTCCCCAGGCTCCAGGAAAGAAGTCGGAAGACAAGACCAGTGTCCAGTGAGGAAGAGAAGGTCCCGAGACAAAGGCGCTGTCCCCACCCTGGGCTTCTGTCGGTGGCCCCGAGCCTTGCCATCTCTGACCCCATCTGCAGCCCTCTCTTCCGCAGTGGAGACAGTCTGGTGTTTCCCTTCAAAGTCCTCCTCTCCTGCTGTGTACGTATTTTCCGTGGCGAGATTTATTAGCACGCTCCCAATGTGAGCGCACTCGGGGAAATGCCCTGGGTGGCGGTGTGTGGCTCTGTGTCTCTCACCCTGACATTGGGCACACACAGCTAAAACCCTCTCTGGCTTTTCCTGTGGAAAACACAAAACTAGAATTCCACAATGCCATCTGCCTTTGGTCCAGAGCAGACTCACAGGCAGGCCACACCATGGCACGAGCAGGCGTTTGCAGCCTTTGGAAGAAAAGGCGAGTCCAGAACAGACCTCCCCGGGCTGCTTGCCACGTAAGACCTGCCGAGGAGGCACTTGCAGCCGACCCCCAAGTTTCCTCCGAGTCCACAGCCAGCAAGCAGCACACTCAGATCCTACCAGGCCCAGGGCCACACCCTAGACCCCAAAGGCAGAACAATGCATAGACCCACCACCAGCCCCTGCTTGACCTTGAGACAAGAAGGGAGTTCACCACTAGGCTGTATCAACACCCGACGGCGCTGTGAAAGAACAAGCCCAGGAAAGGAACGTGGCCTGATAGTAGCAGACAGCCAAAAAAGACACTCCACCCTGGGCTCCCATCTTTCATTTTAGACAGCAGCTCATACCTTCATGCGTCCTGGGAGATGCGGACAGTGAGACGACGCTGCAGATGTTCAGGCTGGCTGGGCACAGCATGGGGGGCAGGCCTCCCGGGCCTTCTTCGGGCTGCTCGGGGCCCAGCACGGTGCTTCCCCGGGACAGATCCACCACACAGAGGTCAGAAGGGGTGCTGTGGTACACGCGGCCACCCCCGCCACAGGCAGCGCAGAGCACGGGGCCTGGGAGGCAGTACTCCCGCAGCTCGGGCACCAGCTTCCCAGACTCATCCCAGCTGGCCTTGATGGCCAGCATCCGGCCATGGTGACCAAGGGCCACCAGGCAGTCAGAGTGCACATCCTCGTCAGGCAGAAAATTCTCCGCAGCTTCCGCAGCCTGTGGCTCCGTCTTCAAGGCTCCTATGAAGATGACCGGCTCCTCCAGGTGATGGAGGATCTTGACAAGGGCATTTGGGTCACCAGGGGCTGACCTGGAGGTGACCAGGGCCTTCAGGATCACACAGCAGAGCTGGCCATCAGGGAGACCACAGAGGACCACAGGTGACTGCAGGAGGGTGGCATCAGCTCCAAAGAGGAGCCCGAAGAGGGCGTCCTCCAGTGTGAAGCCCCCAGGGCCCCCAAGGAGGTCACATGGCACCCTGGAGCCTGACGGTGACACACAGCACAGCACTGGAAGGAAGTGGGGGGCTGCAGGCTTTCCTGGGACCCCGGCTGGGGGGGTGTAGGTGGACAGCTCCACCTCACCGATCTGGCCTCCTGGCCGGGGGTCCTCCCCAGGACAGGGCTGCTCAAACAGCTGCATCTTCCACCGGGCGGGGCCCTGCACCAGGGTGACCAGCACACTGTCCAGCACGGTGAACGCGCACAGGGCAGCATCGGGAAGGATGCAGGCATCGGGGTCCACAGGGATCACGGGGGAAGGCTGGTCACCGTCCTCGCTGTCCCTGTCATCCCGGCTTGTAGACCTTTGAGAACAAGGGACGCATTGGTCAGGCCTGGGCAGGGTGGGATTCCCACGTTCTCTTCACCATAACCTGGCATGGAGCAGTCTGGCTCAGGGGTCCCCGCGGTGACCCTCAAGGCCGCTCAGCAGTCCATCTGCTACATGGTCTCCCACCTTCCCCACGGAGGACACGCTTGACAGGAAGTACCATACATCCAAGAGCAGCTTGAACGGACACCCCTCAGCACAGAACCGTCCGGCGGAGACCCTGGTTGCAAAGTGCACAGGCTGCCCCCTCTACAGCCTGGGCCGCCGTCAGCGGCTGCCGGCTCTGCCCTGAAGACAGGCCTGGCTGCCCGGAGCTCGCTTCCTTCCGACCCAGATGGTTTCCACTGATCACTGGCTCGGGGTCACGGTGCCTTTGCTGTCTCCTCCCTCTAATAAACACCCAACCTCGGGGGCGTGTCTCACCAGACAGGATCCCGCACCCCGAAGCAGGCTTAACCATGTGAACCCCACTTACTAAGGACTGTGAGCAAGATACTTGCAGCAAGAGTGTTGGGGGCAGGGGCTCCAGATATGGGCGGGGATGGCGGCCAAGGCTCAGAGCTGGTGGCAGCCCGGGTCCCCAAGAGCGAGGAGGTGCGGCTGCTCGCTCTGAAGCATTCCGGGGGCAGCAGGAGCGTGCGGGAGGGAGGCCGCGGGCCCGCCCTCACCTGCTCCTGCCCGGGTGGTCCAGCGACAGGCAGTAAAGGCCCCTCCGGGCGCACAGCGCGTACAGCAACCTGCGCGGCGCCAGCAGCTCCAGGTGCCACACCTGGTCGGGGAACCGGAACGCCGCCTGCGGACCGGGGCGCGGGTCAGGCCGACGCGACGCGCGGGCCCGCGGTCTTCATTTTCACGCGAACCGCCGCCCCCGCCCGGCCCCTCCCGACCCCGCGGGCCGGCGCTCACGGTCAGCAGCCCGCCCTCCTGGTCGTACACGTAGACGAGCTCGCTCCCGGTGGACAGGAAGACCTCCGCCTCGTGGTACAGCACGCGGGGCTTGCCCGCCGCCAGGCCCCCGAGAGGACAGCAGAAGCCCGCCAGGTAGCGAACCCGCGGCGCGGCGCTGGCCATCGTGAGCGCGGGCCGGTTAAGGTGAAGAGCCCCGGCCGCGCGGCGGCGGCTCCTCCTCGGAGCGCTTTACGGCAGCCCGCTGTGCGGCGCGACCTCCGCCGTAAAGCGGTCGGCGGTGCCGGGGGCGGGCGGGAAAGGCCGCGCTGCGCTCCTCTGGCTTTTGCGTAAACCCATTGATTCTCTGGGCTCTCGGAGGGCCCCTGAATCCTGCCGGAGCGCACTCCAGCCGGGGACGGGGTGGGGCAGCGCCGGCTCTTGTCATCCTAGCGATGGATCTCTGCCCTGTGCTCCGTGAGCCGCCCCCCGGCGGCCCCCACGTTCAGGGCCCAGCGGTGTGAGCCAGCTTAGGTGGAAGCGCGGAAGCACCTCCGTGGTTGAACACGTGGGGACGGGGAGTACACCACGGGTTGGGGGCAAAGGGCAAGAAAATGACTGTGAGACAGGGCAGGCACTTCCACCCTCTCCCTCCTGGCAGCTCTCCACTTCCTCCAGGAGAGAAGTACTGACCAGAGAACGCCCATGGAGGGGCCTGCGATGACGCCTCCTCCACGCCCGGAAGAGAGCGGAAACCAGGCACACCATTGACAAGTAAATGACCAAGGAACCCCGCCCCCGGTCCGCCTCCCTCCGTTTAAGAAGCCAATCTGAAGACCGCTAAGGCCAGGCACCCTTGAGGGAGAGTCTAGGGGCAGGGCTGCAAAACAGGGCTTGGAAGTTGGGCAGACATCGTGGAGTCCGGGTGCACCTGCCGGAGCACAAAGCACCACGTGCAGACGTCCTGACGGGCCTCCCTTTGAGGTTGGGGTGGGGTCTGACCCCAGGACAACGGGGATGTCTGATACTGGGTGTTGGGATAGACAGACTCAGGTGCGGCACCTGGAGTCAGTTCCTCGATCCTCTCTGTCGCCAGGGCTGCTCTGAAGGTGTTTGGGCTGGAAATGCTGTCTTTGATGCTGGGGAGTGGGGAGAGGAGGGCCAGGGGCATCCCATTTGGCCTTCAGAGTCAGGAAGTGCAGATACCGCATCGTTGTGAATTTCCCCACAGGGATCCTCCCCGGTCTTCTGACCGAATTTCCCCCACAGGGGATCCTCTGCCGGTCTTCTGCTAGTTTTAACCCTCTGAAGCCTCTTGAGTCGCTCGCTCGCTCACACACCAACTCCCATCCAGTCCTCCCAGGCCATCTCTTCCATATGGATGGAAACATGCCAAGGCTGTCCTAGAGGAGATGATCACGATCACGTGGAGAAGGAAACGAACATGGGAGGAGGCCCGGTAAACCAACAGCCTCGCCTGGCGGTTTACTCCGCTGCCCACTCCATTCTGCTCCGGGGGCTGGCAGGCTCTTGGCCCCACACCAAGCCCAGCTCCTTCTCTCTGCAACAAGATTTATGATCAATGGTCATGTGGGGGACCTTAAGCATGGATCCCAGGGGAAAGGGGGTCAGACACCAGCAAAGGGCTCAAGGCCGGCTCTCCATCAGCTGCTGGGCTGTGCCGTGCCCCACCTATACTTGGCGAAGGGTGATGAGGGCTGAGACATCCTCTCTGCTGTGGGTGTGGAAGATGCACACACTCCTAGCGGAAGCCTTCGAGACAGCAGAGCAGACCGCTGGACACTGTTTCTATGCCCAACCTGTAGGTGGTATCATCTCCCTAAACACAAATTATATGAAGGAGTCAATTTAGAAGGTCAGATTGAGAAGAGAGAAGCCATGAAGCTTCAGGCTGTGCTGAGGGTGAGGAGGGCTGGGCTTGGAGGGACCTCTCCTCAGAACAGCACAGCCCAATAAGAACACAGCAGGAAGGTGGGGGAGGGACCCAGGAACCTGAGTTCGCCCTTTTTTTTTTTTTTTTTGCAGTGGTGCAATCTTGACTCACTGCAGCCTCAACACCCCAGGCTCAAGCCAACCTCCTGCCTCAGCCTCCCGAGTAGCTGGGACTATAGGTGCACACCACCATGCAAGGCTTTTGTATTGTTTTTTTTTTTTTTTTTTTTTTTTTTTGAGGCGGAGTCTCGCTCTGTCGCCCAGACTGGAGTGCAGTGGCCAGATCTCAGCTCACTGCAAGCTCCGCCTCCCGGGTTTACGCCATTCTCCTGCCTCAGCCTCCAGAGGAGCTGGGACTACAGGCGCCCGCCACCTCGCCCGGCTAGTTTTTGTATTTTTAGTAGAGACGGGGTTTCACTGTGTTAGCCAGGATGGTCTCGATCTCCTGACCTCGTGATCCGCCCGTCTCGACCTCCCAAAGTGCTGGGATTACAGGCTTGAGCCACCGCGCCCGGCCTTTTGTATTGTTTAATAGAAACAGGGTTTTGTCATGTTGGCCAGGCTGGTCTCCAATCCTGGGCTTTTCTATTTCTAAGCAGTGCGATTTGCTTGATTTCGTGGGGGATTGGCATCCAGAACTATTTAAATTTTTTAATTTTTTGAGACAGAGTCTCACCCTGTTGTCCAGGTTGGAGAGCAGTGGCATAATCTTGGCTCGCTGCAACCTCTGCCTCCTGGCTTCAAGCAATTCTCCTACCTTGGCCTCCCAAGTAGCTGGGATTACAGGCGCACACACATCACCACACTAATTTTTTGTATTTTTAGTGAAGATGGGGTTTCACCATGTTGACCAGGCTGGTCTCGAATTCCTGACCTCAAGTGATCCTCCAGCCTTGGCCTCCCAAAAGTGGTGGGATTATAGGCATGAGCCGCTGCACCCAGCATTTTTTTTGTTTTTTTTGAGACAGTCTTGCTCTGTTGCCCAGGCTGGAGTGTGTGGTGGCACAATCTTGGCTCACTGCAACCTCTGCCCCCCAGGGTTCAAGTGATCCTCCAGCCTAGGCCTCCCAAGTAGCTGGCATTACAGGTGTGCACCACCACCTCCAGTTTTTGTATTCTTAGTAGAGACAGGGTTTCACCATGTTGGCCAGAACTCCTGACCTCAGGTGATCCACCCGTCTCGGCCTCCCAGAGTGCTGGGATTACAGGTGCGAGCCACTGTGCCCAGCTTTTATCTTGACATAGAATCAGAGAGGATGAAAGCACCAAGGATTTTCACTGGCTCTCACACAGACTGCCATGACCAGGTACTGGCTCCCTGCATGGCCCAGGCTGCTGCTGCACTTGTGCCTTCTCTGATGCAACCTCCCCGAGCCTCCCCACCTCAGCATTTTTGTTTTTTTTTTTTCAGACAAGGTCTCACCCTGTGGCCCAGGCTAGAGTTGCGATCACAGCTTGCTGCAGCCTCGACCTCCTGGGCCCAAGCGATCCCAGGAGCTGTGGGGAATCGAGTGAATTGCACTGTGTTGAAGGTGCAGGATTGGAGGCCGGATGCTGGGGGCCTACCCTCTCGCTCCTGGAGTCCAGAAGCCAGGACCCTTTGGTAACTGCCCTGTGGCCTGCTTCACCCCAGGGCCCCCTCTTCAGAAGAGTCAGGGTTTTTGTTTTTTAGTAACCACTCAAGTCAGCAATGAGTTACTGGCCAAAGGACAAAGTGGTGCTGAACGGTGGCTGCCAGGGCTCCCACCTGAGGCTCAGAGGGCACTTGTTCTAGACGCTTTCTGTGGTCACAGGGAAAGACAGCTCAAGCAGCACAGGCGTGTCGCCCCCAGGCCTCACTCCTTGCTGCACCTGTGCAGCCTGGGCTTTGTCCTTCACCTGCTGTTTGGTCACATGTACCTGTCCACAAAGCAGTGACTCTGGAACAGCTGCAGGGCTGACAGGTGGGGCAGATGCAGAAGAGGCACCCAAGGGCGGCCGGGCCGTCAAACACTGATGCACTCTCCTCCTCCTCCTAGATGTTAACACTTTAAGAAACTTATCAAGGAGTCAAGGTTGGGAGGGACTGGCTGGGGAAGTAGAATCCCCACCTTTAAATGGTCCATGCACATACACACGCGTAAGACAGTGATATCTTGGGGACAAGTTATCAAATCCCCGCACAGGGAGCGGATGCCAGACAACAGTTGAGTGCGCCGGAAGGACACACTAAGACCAAGCAGTTGCTTCAGGCGCTTTTATTAGGTTCCACTGCAGGGCTGGGGTCAATGTAATGCGAATCCAAGCCCAGTGATGCACACCTGTGAGCTGAAACAGAGCCGAAGCAGGAGCACCTGTGCCCCACGAGCAGCCTGGTTGGAAGAGACCAGGGCCAGGCCCCACCTCCTCTCTGGGCCAGGAGACTGGCAGCCGCTGTGTTCACCTGGGCAGGTGTGCACCCAGTCACCCCCACTGGGTTATGGTGCTGGTAGCATGAGAGGGTGTGTCCACACCAAGGGCAGGTGAAGATGCGAGGTGGGGCTGAGACCTCCCTCCCACAAGAGGAGGTGGCTGAGCCTCCCGGGGCCTGAACTCTTATAGCAGGGCTCACCCCCAAGCCTGTATGCTTAGCTCTGACTCTCTTTGGACAATAAAATAAAGTGCATTACTGAACAAAGAGTAACTCAAAACCAGAAGCAGACAAATCGCCAATGTTTTTTCTTTAGCTGAAAGACAGAAGAAAACATGAATGATGTGAATGCCAGAATTTCAGAGTAAGGGAAATGCTGGTGGAGGACAATGGAAACTATAATAGCATGGCAGATAAGGATGAGCAAGTGGGAGAGGAACTGGCAACGCGGCTGTCTCTAGAAGTCCGTGTCATCAGCCCCTGCCCAGTGGTGGGGAAGGCCTTGGACTCATAGGGAAGCAATGCAGGAAGCCTTGGCCACCTAGGCTCACAGCTGATCTCAGGACCAGAGGAGACAGCAGAGGACAAAACTTCAGCATGACAGCTGCTAGAAGGGAGAGCAGACAGCCCACAGTGGCCAAGCTGGGAGTTGCACCCGCAGCAGCAGTCCGCTTCAACTGGGCTCCTCTCCACCCCTCCAGATCCTCCATGACAGATCTGCCATAACCAGACCCAACCCAACTGGCCCCTGGTCCCAAGAGCAGATGAACTGCTTGGGCTTTCCACTTGGTGTCCCATGCCAGGCGGACCTGGAGGTGCCAGCCACAGTCCTGACCACTTCAGAAGCCAACAGGCAAGTGTTCTCTGTTCATAGTGCCAAGAATGTGGGAGAGTCACATGGGCTTACCCCCCGGGATGGACACAGAAGTCCCTAAGCAGTCTGTAGCTGGGCCAGCCTCTCCCGTGGGTGCAGAGCAACCCAAATGTGGCCATCATTAAGGCAAAGAAGCATCGAGATGCCCACCACTCCCCAGGTAAGAGCCGTGCCCCGGCCTGGCCACAGACGAACGCAGAGCCCACAGAGCGCACACACACACAGGACCCCACCAGGTGCTGTTCCAGATCGCCCAGGCTCCCTCCATTGGTACACTATCAACTGTGCAGTGCCCCAGAGAGGTCCCAAATGGCCCTCACGAGAGGCACAGCCCCTAACACCCTTAGCCAGGCAGTGCAGTGGGATGAAGCAGCGTATTGGGGAGGGCCAGAGCATCAACACCGGTGACCCAGCTCTCCCACCCAGGCCATCGCAGGGCAGCCTCAGGGCAGGCGCCACCACTGCTCCTGCTCAGCCCGCAGTATCTGCAGCTACTGCCAGCTGTGTGGCTTGGTAGAAAAGTCTCAGGCACTGAGGTTTACTTCAAGGGAGAACTGACTGGTGCCCCCGTTCACACTCATCACCCTGGACACAACCTCGGGGGCCTCCCTAAAGGCGGAAGGATGTGGAAACTAGTCTCTCTCACTCCCCTTCTGTGCAGTTTTTATCTTAAAAAAAAAATAAATAAAAGTCTTCTGGGCAGGAATTACTGATAACTGTTATTATAACCAATGCAGACTTTAAAATCCCACCTGGACGTCGGGTGAGAGGAGGAGGGCGGGCAGCAAACCGACCTGCAGACCTGCAGAGGGGAGCTGTGTCCAGGGCCACGGCATCCCCACCAAACAGCTACCGGAAGAGGAAAGTGGCCCTCACAGGCAGGGTGTCTGCCACCAAGCAGTCAGACAAGGGGGCAACCAAGAGCTCCCAGCCAGAAAAACGCGGGGGGCGGGGAGGCCAAACAAAAAGCATTGAAAGGAAGGAAAAGGCTGGGTGGTGGCAGCATCAGCCCCTCCCTATGCTCCCCAATTGCAGGTGCCGTGTAGAGGTGAGAGGTCCTTCCAACACAGTGGGGGGGCTTGTCAACAGGATTAGGCGTGAGGGGCCGCTCTGCGTTTCCAGTCTGGGACTGCACTCAGCGTGCAAAATACCAGCCGTGGCACCCGCTCTCCAAGGAGGAACGTGCTGAGAAGCTTCAGTGGGTCAGGGAGCCCAGGACAGCCAGCCCCTTGTCCCTCCAGGGCTGCCCACTGTGGGGCAGTTACAGGGAACACACCGAGCAACGCTTCTGGCTTCAGGAAGGGCTGGGCTGGGCCCAGTCCTAGCCAGCAGAGGGCAGGCACCCTAGGTCCTGGGGAGGCTGCACATCTCGCAGTGGCCCGTGCCCGGCTGGTTCATGAACGTGCAGTGCTGACAGGCCCACATGGCCGCAGTGGCCGTGTGTGTGGAGGCCCCGACGGCGCCGTACTCGTGGAGACCTGGGAGCTGCACGCCAACTGTGCCTGCAGGGTGGGAGAGAAACGAGCACTCATTTCTGGCCCACCAGAGACCTCCAGAGTGTGGGCACGGGGACAGGGGCAGGCAGCTGAGAGCTCCCCACCCTCCACCTCCCACCCCATGCTGGTCCTGCCCACGCAGCACTCCCACCACAGGCACGTTTTGAAGTCCTTAATGCCTTTGGCTGTGACAGACTCAGAAAAATGCCTCCTGCACCACGGGGAGTAACAGGGAGCCTGTGCTTGCTGGTTCCTTTTTGTTGCAGAGGGTGCCTCTCCTTGTGAATAACATAATTCCCTGGGAGATGTGCATTTGGGTTATTTCTAGCTTTCTTTTTTTTTTCCTGAGATAGGGTCTTGCTCTGTCACTCAGGCTGGAGTGCAGTGGCGCGATCTCGGCTCACTGCAAACTCCGCCTCCCAGGTTCAAGCGGTTCTCCTGTCTCCGCCTCCCGAGTAGCTGGGACCACAGGTGCAGACCACAATGCCTGGCTAATTTTATCTATTTTTTGGTACAGCTAGGGTTTCACCATGTTGGCCACACTAGTCTCAAACTCCTGACCTCAGGTGATCTGCCCGCCTGGGCCTCCCAAAGTGCTAGGATTACAGGTGTGAGCCACTGTGCCCAGCCTCCAGTTTTGAGCTAACATGAACAAAGTTGCCAGGATCATTCTTGTACAATTTCTTTGTGGATCTGTGTTTTTATTTCTCTTGGATAAAAACAAAGAGTGAGGCTGGGTGCAGCGGCTCACGCCTGTAATCCCAGCACTTTGGGAGGCTGAGGTGGGCAGATCACTTGAAGTCAGGAGTTTGAGACCAGCCTGGCCAACATGGCGAAACCCGGTCTCTACTAAAAATACAAGAATTAGCCAGGCGTGATGGTGCACGCCTGCCGTCCTGGCAACTCAGGAGTCTGAGGCAGGAGAATCCCATGAATCCGGGAGGGGAAGGCTGCAGTGAGCTGAGACCCTGCCACTTCACTCCAGCCTGGGCGACACAGCAAGACTCCATCTCAAAAACAAAAAACAGGCCGGGTGCGGTGGCTCATGTCTGTAATCCCAGCACTTTGGGAGGCTAAGATGGGCAGATCTTGAGGTCAAGAGATGGAGACCATCCTGGCTAACATGGTGAAACCCCGTCTCTACTAAAAATGCAAAAATTAGCTGGGGGTGGTGGCACGCGCCTGTAGTCCCAGCTACTCGGGAGGCTGAGGCAGGAGAATGGCGTGAACCCAGGAAGTGGAGGTTGCGGTGAGCCGAGATCGCGCCATCGCACTCCAGCCTGGGCAACAGAGCAAGACTTGATCTCAAAACAAACAAAAACCCACCTAGGAATGAGTCTGCCGGCCCACAGGGTAATAAATTGTGTGCTGAACTTTCTAAGACCCTGAGACACAGTTCTTGTGATGGCGGCACGGTTTTGCCTCCCACTTGTGAGGTGCGAGGGTTCCAGCGGCTTCATATCTTCACTCACACTTGACATGGTTGCGGTTTTTTCATTTCAGCCACACTGATGGATGTGTACTGGTTTCTCATGTTTTAATTTGCATTTCCCTGATGATTAATCATAGTGACTGTTCCTGCATCTCCTTTTTTGTTGTTGTTGCCCAGGCTGGAGTACAACGGCACAATCTTGGCTCACTGCAACCTCTGCCTCCTTGTTCAAGCGATTCTCCTGCCTCAGCCTCCCAAGTAGCTGGGATTACAAGCACGCACCACCACACCTGGCTAATTTTTGTATTTTTAGTAGAGATGGGGTTTCACCATGTTGGCCTGGCTGGTCTCGAACTCCTGACTTCAAGTGATCCACCCGCCTCGGCCTCCCACAAGTGCAGGGATTACAGGTGTGTGCCACCGCGCCCGGCCTGCATTTCCTATTGTGAAATGTTTCACCCTCTGCCCAGCTTCTTATGCTCTTTCTGTTTGGTTATCAACAGGCAGAATTCTTTTGCTCTTTCTGCTTGATTATCAACAAGCAGAGTTCTTTTTAAGTTTCAGACAGAAGTCATGTTGTGTGTATGTATTGCTAATACTGCGTCCCCCATCGGTGCCTTTTCATGTTTCTAACAGTGCCCTCTGATGAGCACAAGTGTTTTGTTTACATAACATATATTTATCAATTTACCTTTTTTTATGCCAGTGTTTTTTTGTGTTCTACCCCAAGGTCCTGCATCCTGCCGAAAAGAATCTTTGTGTACTCCAAGGCCCTGAAGAGATTCAACTTAATAATAACTGTTTTATAGTTTTTATTTTTTTAAGACAGGGTATCACTCTGTCATTCAGGCTGGAGTGGTACAATCATGGCTCACTGTGACCTCGACCTCCCGGACTCATGGGATCCTCCCATTTCAGCCTCCCCAGAAGCTGGGATTATAGGCGTGGACCACTCACTATGCCCAGCTAATTCTTTTTTTAATATATTTTTTTGTACAGACGGGGCTTCACTGTGTTGTGTAGGCTGCTCTCGAACTTCTGGGCTCCAGTGTCCTCCAGCTTTGGCCTCCCAGAGTGTTAGGATGACAGTTGAGACATCGTGCCCAGCCTGCTTCATAGTTTTACCTTTTACCATTAGGCCTATGACCCATCCTGAGCTGATCTTTGTGTCTGATGTATACATGTCTGTAATCCCAGCACTTTGGGAGGCCGAGGCGGGTGGATCACCTGAGGTTAGGAGTTCGTGACCAGTCTGACCAACATAGTGAAACCCCATCTCTACTGAAAATATAAAAATTAGCCAGGCATGGTGGCGCACACCTGTAGTCCCAGCTACTCGGGAAGCTGAGGCATGAGTATCACTTGAACCCAGGAGGTGGAGGTTGCAGTAAGCCGAGATCACGCCACTGCACTGCAGCCTGGCTGACAGGGTAAGATTCCGTCTCAAAACAAAACAAAACAAAACCACCCATGAGGGCTGGGTGTGGTGGCTCATGCCTATAATCCCAGCACTTTGGGAGGCCGAGGTAGGCGGATCACTTGAGGTCAAGAATTCGAGACCAGCCTGGCCAACATGGAGAAACCGTCTCCACTAAAACTAAAAAAATTAGCTGGGTGTGGTGGCGGCCACCTGTAATTCCACCTACTTACGAGGGTGAGGCAGGAGAATCGCTTGAACCCGGGAGGTAGAGGCTGCAGTGAGCTGAGATCACGCTACTGCATTCCAGCCTGGGCGACAGAACGAGACTGTCTCAAAACAAACAACCCATGAAAAAATGGCTAACATCACTAATCATCAGAGATGCAAATTAAAACCACAGTGAGATACCATCTTACACCAGTCAGAACTGCCTATTATAAAAGAGTTGGCTGGACATGGCAGCTTACCCCTGCAATCTCAGCACTGAGGCGGGAGAATCGCTTGAGCCCAAGAGTTCAAGACCAGCCTGGGGAATATAGTGAGACCTCATCTCTACAACAAATTTAAAAAATCAGCCAGGCATGGTGGCACATGCTTGTAGTCCCAGCTGCTCAGAAGGCTTAGGCGGGAGGATTGTTTGAGCCTGGGGAGGTCAAGGTGAGACTGACCTCAAGTGCCACTGCACTCCAGCCTGGGCGACAGAGTGAGACTCCATCTCAAAAAAAAAAAAGATGGGGTCTTGCCGTGTTGCCCAGGCTGGTCTCAAACTCCTAGGCTCAAGTGATCTTCCTGCCTTGGCTCCCAAAGTGCTAAGATTACAGGTGTAAGCCACTGCACCTGACCTTTTCTTTTTTTTCTTTTTTTTTGAGAGAGGGTCTCACTCTGTCACCCAAGCTGAAGTGCAGTGGCACTTGAGGTCAGTCTCACTATCTTAGTTCACTGCAACCTACGCTTCCCGGGTTCAAGCGATTCTCCAACCTCAGCCTCTCGAGCGGCTGGGATTACAGGCGCTCGCCACCATGCCCAGCTGATTTTTGTATTTTTAGTAAGAGATGGGGTTTCACCATGTTGGCCAGGATGGTCTCAATCCCTTGACCTCGTGATCCACCTGCCTCAGCCTCCCAAAGTGTTGGGATTACAGGTGTGAGCCACCGCGCCCAGCCAACCCCATCTCTTAAAAAAAAAGAAAAAAAGAAAAAGAAAAAAAACCCAGAAACATTAGTTGGGTGTAGTGGCTTATGCTTATAGTCCTAGCTACTCAGAAAGCTGAAGCAGGAGGATCGTTTGAGCCCAGGAATTGAAGGCTGCAGTGAGTGATGATCACTCCACTGCACTCCAGCCTGGGCAACAGAATGAAACCCTGTCTCTAAAAGGCAACAAAAAAGAAGAAAAAAAGACTCTGGTGTCATTGTTAGAATCGCATAAAAGGGTTGGGTGCAGTGACTCCCAGGTATAATCTCACGGCTTTGGGAGACGGAGGTGTAAGGAATGCTTGAGGCCAGAAAGTTTGAGACCAGTCCGGGCAACACAGTGAGCCCTCATTGATACAAAAAAATAAAAAATTTTTGCAGCCATGAAAAGGAATGAAATCATGTCCTTTGCAGCAACTGGATGCAGTTGAAGGCCATTATTTGAAGCAAATTAATGCAGGAACAGCAAACCAAATACTATGTTTTCATTTATAAGTGGGAGCTGAATGTGGGTACTCATGTGCATAAAGATGGCCACGCCAGGTGTGGTGGCGCACATCTGGAATCCCAGCTACTCGGGAGGCTGAGGGAGGGGAATTGCTTCAAGCCAGGAGGAAGAGGTTGCAGTGAGCCAAGATTGCGCCGCTGCACTCCAGCCTGGGAGACAGAGTGAGGCTCCATCTCAAAAACAAGAAAAAAAAAAAAGGCTGAAAAACTATTAGGTACTATGTTTAGTACTTGGGTGATGGGATCAATCATACCCAAACCTCAGCATCAGGCAATACACCCAGGTGATGAACCTGCACATGTACCCTGTGAATCTAAAATAAAAGTTAAAATTTTTAAGAAACAAACAAAAAACAACAAAACCCCAAGAATTAGCTGGGGGTGGTGTTGTGAGCCTGTGGTCCCAGTTACTCAGAAGTCTGAAGCAGAAAGATCACTTGAGCCTGGAGTCTGAGGCTGCAGTGAGCTATGATTGTGCCACTGCACTCCAGCCTGAGCAACAGAGTGAGACTGTCTCTACAAAAATAAAAATAATAAAGAATTGTATGAAAAGAAAACCTTGGCTGGGCGTGGTGGCTCATGCCTGTAATCCCAGCAGCACTTTGGGAGGCAGAAGTGGGCGGATCACAAGGTCAGGAGTTTGAGACCAGCCTGGCCAACATGGTGGAACCCTGTCTCTACTAAGAATACAAAAATTAGCCTGGCGTGGTGCCGCCCGTAGTCCCAGCTACTCGGGAGGCTGAGGCAGGAGAATCGCTTAAACCCAGGAGGTGGAGGTTGCAGTGAGGCGAGATCATGCCACTGTACTCCAGCCTGGGCGACAAGAGCCAAACTCTGTCTCAGAAAAAAAGAGAAAATGGTATAAAGGTGTTTGATATGTATTTTGAAGGCTCTGTTAATATAGGGATTCTAGTGTTTGTCCAAGGCTGTAGCAGCTGTCGGGCACTTTGGTATTCTCAGCTGGATAGACTCAGGGCAGGCACTCGGGCTGCACAGGGCACCACGATGCGTGAGGAGTCCCTGCAGCAATGCTGACAGAAGGTTCTCGCAGGTGGGGAATTGTTCAGGACTTGGTGACTGAGGGTCCTGAAGAAACGCAATGCCTGCAGTTCCTTCTGTAGTGTCCACCAGGAAGAACATGCATGCTGTAGGCTTCTCCTCCTTACAGCTTTAAGCACTAAAGGGAAATTCTCAAGGAGACCAAAAGGTCCTGCACTTCCGGCGCTTACACAAAGTTTCTGATTCTCTTAAGACAATGATGCTGAAAGTGCTCCTCGGATGCCTGGAGATTAGTATCTCTGATGTACAGATTTATAAAATTTACAGGGCTGTGTACCTAAGATGCATGGCCTGGACAACATGTATGTTACATCACTGGCAACTGCCACATGCCTGGCAGGGAGGTCGAGTCTCTAGTCTCATTGCCCACAGCAGCTGCCAGGATGCAGCTGGGGTACAGAATCCAGGGCACGACAGGCAGTGGGGAGCTGTGCAAAGTGGACTGCTCTCCAGCCCCAGCCACGGGGTACCAGGGTAGGGGGTGGGGGTACTCACTGCACAGCTGCTCTATGGTGGCCCACTGCTCAGACCTCTTCCATGTCTGGGCGAGCTCCTCATTTCTGGTCCGCACAGCCTCCAGCAGTAAGCTGATGCTGTCCTACAAGAAGCCAAAAGGAAGGTCCCACTTTGCTGTGCCTGAGGTGCGCAGCTTCCTGCTGGAACAGGTTTCTTTTTCCCCAACACTAAAACATATTTCCGAGGACATTTTAAAAATCTTGCAGGATATCACTATAAAATGTAAACTGCCACAACTTACATCTACAAACTCAAGTGCTAAATTGAACTAGAATTTAAATTCTTCCCAAATAGGCCCAAGCAGGCATCTGTGCCTCTGCCATGCACTGACAGTGCTCAACAGCCCAGACGATAGGAGCTCATGCCTCTTGTCCTGGAGGCTGGGATGGAGGGCGGAACCCTGGCTGTGAGACGTGTCCTCCTCCCTTACATTTCATCCCCCTGCCTCTTTCTCTTCTCCATCGTGTCTAGAAAAATGCACTCTCTATCCTAGCCTTCCGGGTCAAAGTGCAGGGGATTAATGCATTAAGGATGGGCACGGTGGCTCACGCCTGTAATCCCAACACTGGGAGGTGGACGGATCACGAGGTCAGGAGTTTGAGACCAGCCTGGCAAACACGGTGAAACCCCATCTCTACTAAAAATACAAAAATTAGACGGGTGTGGTTGTGGGCACCCGTAATCCCAGCTACTCAGGAGGCTGAGGCAGGAGAATCAGGAGGCAGAGGTTGCAGTGAGCCAAGATTGTGCCAGTGCACTCCGGTCTGGGCAACAGAGCAAGACTCCGTCTTAAAAAAAAAAAAATTGGCCGGGCGCGGTGGCTCAAGCCTGTAATCCCAGCACTTTGGGAGGCCGAGACGGGTGGATCACGAGGTCAGGAGATCGAGACCATCCTGGCTAACACGGTGAAACCCTGTCTCTACTAAAAAATACAAAAAACTAGCCGGGCGAGGTGGCGGGCGCCTGTGGTCCCAGCTACTCGGGAGGCTGAGGCAGGAGAATGGCGTAAACCCGGGAGGTGGAGCTTGCAGTGAGCTGAGATCCGGCGACTGCACCCCAGCCTGGGCGACAGAGCGAGACTCCGTCTCAAAAAAAAAAAAAAAAATCATATTATGAGAAACGGATAAAGCCTTCAGGAGCTCTCAGTACCTCCAGAGAATGTCTTCCGACAGATGACTGCAAAAATAGTGCAGTAGACTAGCAAGGTGGCTCTGGTGTAGAGGGAGCCTCACCTTTCACCACCTGTCCAGACAGATGGGCAGCAGATGAACCTGGGAGCAGGAGGTGCAGCTCCCTGGGCTGACTAGAGAAGGCACAGGCAGGGAAGAGGCACATAGTGCCTGATGTCAAATACCCGAGTGAGTGGTTTTGAGACAAAATACAGACACAAAATAAACTAGCAGGATACAAGAACAGCTCTAGGCTTCCTGACAGAGAAAGGCCGGGGCAGGAGGAGCCTCTCCATTCTGTCTCCTTCAGGGAAAGGTCCTGAGTCAGTGGCGGAGCAGCTCAGAAGAATGTGCTCCTGTCTCTTTGGCATTTCCTGTTGGCTTGAACAGTGAAGAAAAAGCCCAAGTTGGACCCCCACACGCGGCACAGGCAAGAACCTCCTGGGGGCTGCTGCCCACTGCCCCCGACTACCCAGAGCAGCCGCTTCTGCAAAGCACTCGCCCTCTTCTCCCCCAACGGTGTCTCTTAAAAATGCCAACTGTGCAGCTGTGCGCTTGGGGTCTGGAAGGTGGCCAAGCCTTCTGGGCCAAGGCAATAAAACCAGAGTTGATTGGGGAGGAGGGAGATAGGAGTCAAAAGCAGAGGCTGTGACTCTGAAACTGTTAGAACAGACATTTTTTAAACTGTCTAATGCTGGAGGCAGAGCTAAATCACCTCTGCTTCCCATCCTATTGTAACAGATGAAACCGTACTTCCTCACAGAGGTGCAGACACTCCATGAAAACGCTAAAGGTGAAAAAATTTATCTTTCTATCAAACAGCTTCTTGTGAAAAGCTGCTGCCTACACTCTGCCCACAGGACAAATGAGGGGGACAACATGTGACCCCAAGCTTTGACCCAGTTTTCCAGTCCCACTCTGGTCTGTGAGGAAAGAAAGCAAGACACAGGCATCTCCTGGTGGGCAAAGCCCACTTGCTAAGGCAGACACCACACTTGGGCACGCACCTGCAGAGGCATAACTTCATTGGTGACCAGGAACAGCAGGAGGTGGAAATCTGAGATGGTATCCAAGAACACAGATGAGGTATTCTGGGACAAATAGGTGGCCAAGCTATGGAAGTCCTAGAGGGACAGTAATAAACATGAATGTTCCATACAGTTCCCCAGTGCCAGACCCCAAAACAGAGCCGTTTCCTACTAAGATGCAACTCAATACACTGAATGCTGAGAGGCACCTCTCCCTCTGCCTCTGCAACCACAAACAGGATCCAAGAAAGAGGAGCAGGCAGCTGCAAAGCAAGCTCTTGCCCTCTTCTCCCAAGAAGATGCTCTCAGCACACCTGACTACCCAGATGTGCAAGAAGACACACTTCTAAAGCTGACTCAGACTGGCCAGGTATGGAGGCTAATGCTGTAATTCCAGCACTTTGGGAGACAGAGGCAGGCAGGTGGTCAGGAGTTCAAGACCAGCCTGGCCAATATGGTGAAACCCCGTCTCTACTAAAACTATAAAAAAAAATTAGCCAGGCTTGGTGGCGCGTGCCTATAATCCCAGCTACTTGGGAGGCTGAGGCAGAAGAACTGCTTGAACCCGGAAGGTGGAGGCTGTAGTGAGCCGAGATCGCACCACTGCACTCTAGCCTGGGTGATACAGTGAGACTCTGTCTCAAAACAAAGAAGAAGAAAAAAAAAGGTGACTCAGACAGAGACACAGTCAAACAGATGGAAATGCACCCTGGCCCCAGGTGAAGAGTGGGCTGTGGGAGGGGCCTGGAGCCCCTTCAGGGCAGGGAGATGCGTCTGGCTTTTCCTGTCGAGCTGTATTCTCCATACAGGGTGGCAAAGAGGGAGGAATGTGCAGGGCAGCCATGATGCAGCACAGACATCTTCAGCAGAACCAAACACAGAGCTTCAAGAGTGCACCCTAATAATTGGCTTTGTGCCTCTACGAGCACCCCAAGTTCCCTGGGCGGATGGGTACTCAGGGGACCAAAGCACAGAAGCTTTGTCAGCCACTGAAGAAAACTTCATTATAGACACTCTTTGACCACCTTCTGAAATGTCTGTTAGCAAGTTATGATTTAAGAACAACCGTGTATACACAGCCTGTCTACACAGTATGCAGAAGGCATGACAGCACATAGGATCTGGCCTGATCTGCCGGTGAGAGCAGAGGCCAACACATGAGCCACGCTGAACAGCAGATCAACACTACACATGGGAAAGCCGAGGCCAGGACGAGACGGGCGACACAGCCCCAAGGTGCCTGAGAAGGGCAGCAGGTGACCAGGCAGGGGCCAGGCCAAACCAACCGTGACGAGGCTGCTGGCAGAAGACACAAAGTGACACATTTGGGAAAATTACGAGGTCCACTGAGGATGGGACCAGTCTGAGGACGTCAGGGGCTTAGCCTTTGTGGCTGTCCATCACCCAGCCACGGGAAGGGTGTCCACCTGACCAACAGTGCCCCACAGCAGGCCCCAGCTGACCTGTCACGAGAATGCATCAGGAGCATTTGAAAGCTTGATGTTTTCTGGAAAAACAATACTGACACTAGATACGCAATCAGCAGTTACCTTAAATTGTGTTTCTAAAGACAAAGAGCTCACCTGTGTCTCACCCAATACATCCCGGTTTTCAATAGGAAATGGATTTTGCGAAATAGAAAAAGTGTAAACTGGATCCTTGGGGAAAGTTGTTGTGATCTAATGAAGAAAAACATAAACCCATGATAAATTAGGCTGAAAATGGTGTGACCAACTCCCAGCCAGCCCAAAGCATCTCCCAGAGCCTGAGTTAACGACTCCCAGCAATTCTGAGACAGTTCTAAAAGCTCTCCGAGGAAGGGAACCGTTATCTATTAGTGTCATCTCTAAACAAACACTTTGAAACTCCGCCATCTTGGAGGCAAACTACACCATATCCGGGCAGCCTCTGGCCTGTGCACTGGCCTCGACATCCTACAAAAAGGGCACTGGGACTCCCCCCGCGGCACAGCTTCCCTTCACGCAGGTTCTCTCCCTCTGCTATGGAGGAACTAAAGGCTGGTTTGACCCCTTGTCCAGGTGACAAGAAGGGAATGGAAGGGGCCAGGAGGCTGTCAGGAGCTGACTTTGCTCAAGAGAAATTTGTGTCCTTGGATTTGGAGGGCACATGAGGAAATCAGCCAGCTTTCAAGAAACAAAGCACCCTCCAGCAGCTTGCTAAGCCCCTTCTGAACGCTGGGAGCCACTCCATTGAGCTGTGGGCTTTTCCAGGCAGGGGTGAATATAAGGCCCTTGAGGAACACAGGGTTCAGCTCTCCTCTCTCTGTCACAGCTGATACCCAAAGGCCAGCTAAGTACTTCACTGGCTCAGACGGGCCTTAATGACAACAGAGGGCATTTTGCACCTAACATATAATCAATAGAAGCTACAGGGACAGTGGTTAAATGTGCAAGAATCAATAGAAATACAACTTTTATTCTTCGTGACAGACACCCCTCCCCAAAGAAGCACCCAAGCTGAGTTGATGCTGCTTTTCTCTGCAACAGAACAGCAGCAGCCGAGGTCACACCTCTTCCAGATTTAGGGGAACTATTCTGGTTCCTTTGGGACTGTTTCTAAAGAATGAGTGTGGTTCTGGTCCGTTTTCTCCATCAGCAAAGGCAGTGAGTTGTTGTTGAGCTGGCTGGCCCAGGATTTGCTGTGCCAGCACGAGCCGCTCTGGAAGGACAGCTGAGCCACCGGCAGCATGTCTGGCCTGAACTGGCCCTTCATGGGCAAGCGGTGGGGCGGGGCATGAAGACTCGGGCCCCAGTGCCACATGTCGGCTACATGGCCTCGTCACTTAGGGATCCCGGGCCTCACTTGACTCTTCCTAAAGATGAAGATGATCAGAGTACTCGCCTCCTGGGTGCCCAGCACGGGGCTGGTACACATAGTGTTGGTACACACAGTGCTGGGTACCAGGTGAAGACAGGGGAGGTGCTGACCTCCTGCAGAGACAAAAGCCTGGCCCACTCAGGCGTCTCCTTTGGGAAGGCCTAGAAATGGCGAGGGTGGCACCCCCAGAACACGTGCTAGTGAGCGAGCTAGTGGGACCGACAGAGGGTCTTGCTGGCCTTGTAACTGGCCCTTGGAGGGTAACAGAACCGAAGTCCACACAGCCCATCCCAGATGTCCGAGGCAGGGCATCAGTTCCCATCTTACACACTGAAGCCATTTCCCTACCCTACCCATCGTCTATCAGGCAGATGATGCCCCCAGAACCCACAAAGAAGCCCCAGAAACAGTGGCTGGTGCCTTTTCCTGCCTGCCCAGCCATCCCATCCCAAGGTTTAAGAACCCTGGCCCAGGCCAGCGCCTGTGACCCGGGGCTGGGCATGGAGCTTGACACCCCTCTCTGGGCACCTGCTCTCAAGGACTCCCCATGCCTCACTTCCACAGGGTCAAGGAGTTTGGGCATCACAGAGCAAAATGCTCTCCCACAAACAAGAACTTCTGAAAAACTGCACTAAGGCAAAAACTTAACTTCCTTTCTAAAAGAAGAGGAAAGGGGTGGGGAGGCTGCTCAGGGTGGAAGACCTGAGAAAGCTGGTTTTAAATCATGCTGGCTCCTCCTGGGTGTATGCTCCATCAATCTGTTTTCATCTTAATTACACCCCAGGTAGTCTAAAAACCAGATGCTTCCACGGCCTATGTAATAAATATGTTCTTGGGAGCTGTCAGTTGGAATGGTGCATCGATGGGTTTGGCTCGTGGGGACCTGCTGCTCCGAATGCAATGATATTTTACTGCCTGAATCACATGCCCATTCGAGTTCAAATGCAGCCTGAATAGATCCTGGCACAGCAGCAGCATAGCAAATGAGCTGCCTCCCGTCCACTCTAGACAGAGCTCTGGTGGGGCTGATGCACTGGCTGCTGCAAAGACTCATCTTGCCATCCTTGCTGCCCTGTGGCCAGTGGCACAGCCGTATCTCCATGACTATAAAATGCCTCCAGAAAGGAGCTGAGACACAGGGAAGATGTGGAAGAGCCAGGGGCATTTGTGGCTCCTGGAATTCCACCCAGTAAACCACGCTGATCCCTCACTCAAGAACACTGAGTCACAGGTGCGTCCCCAGGGCTCACCCTGGATGAAGTGGCCCGGACGCACTGTGGGCTGTGGCAGCTGTGCTGGGGCCAGGGCAGCACCTGCACATGCAGCACAGCTGACAGCCACACACCAAGCACAGCACATCTGGACAAGACTGCTTAATGCTCCGGTGACTGGAGACCCAAGCAATGGCGGTTGGCTGCCTTCCAGAGGCTCCCTAGCCTGGGGTCGGTGGTCCTTTGTACTTTAGTATGGGGACAGTTAACCCCTAGGTTGATGTCAAGGAAATAAAAACCTGAAACTAAAACAAAAAGCCATTAAAGCTGTGAGCACTTCAGCAACACCGCACGCTCAGTGACTCTACAACCACCCCTGGGTGCCTGTTACGGGGTGGGCACAGCACAAGGCAGAGGGTGCCTTAAATCGCAGCCTCCTCCCTTGAGCAGCCACCACCCAGCAGTCCCACCTCCAAGGTGCCCGATGGGTCCAGGCTGTGCATGGGGGACACTTACATCTATGATGAGATACTCCACAGGCAGGGGCCGGGCCAGCTGGGTGATCTCGTTGCCAAACTTGTCTACGTCCTGCAATAGTCAGAGGGGAACAGCAGTGAGCAAAGTGGTAATGATTTTCCTTTCGCATGCTTGTCTCACCTTTTATTTTTATTTATTCATTTTTTGAGACAGAGTCTTGCTCTGTCTCCCAGGCTGGAGTGCAGTGGCGCAATCTCCACTCACTGCAAGCTGTGCCTCCCAGGTTCACACCATTCTCCTGCCTCAGCCTCCCAAGTAGCTTGGACTACAGGCGCCCGCCACCACACCCGGCTAATTTTTTTGGTATTTTTTAGTAGAAACAGGGTTTCACCGTGTTTGCCGGGATAGTCTCAATCTCCTGAACTCGTGATCTGCCCGCCTCAGCCTCCCAAAGTGCTGGGATTACAGGTCTGAGTCACCGTGCCCGGCCTTCACTTTTTAAATTACTACAAATCTTATTGAAGTGTATAGATAGCACAAAGGAAAACGTGCATATTTTTGCAGTGAAACCACCTTCCACCATTTCTTGGAGCTCCTTATTATAACCACAGCCTGAGAAAGCGGTCAAGCTCTCGGGCACTAGGACTCCCCACTGGGAGAGCACATCAAATGCCTCCCCTCTACCCACGGCGCTTGGCCTGGCACTCAGGCGCGATCTGCGACAGGCAGAAGGGTCCGCATTCCCCTCAGGTTGGACCCGTACCCTGTCTATCCTCCAAAAGCACATGAAGCCTCACAGTCTGAATGATAACTCTTAGAATCTCACTCGCACCTCTGAAAACCCAACTTTCCAGAAACCAAGTACTTGGACACGAATAGAGTAAAGGCATGCACAAATGAGCGCACACACAAACACAAAGACACGGGAGCCCCACACCAATCTGTCAAAGTCTCAACTTGTTTTGCTTTGTCAGATGCACGGAACATAAAGTTTAATTATGGGGAAAAACGGCCAGCATATGTTCATTAATCATAAAATGACAATTAGATCTGATTTATGTCAAACATGCTGAGTTCAAACAGAGCTCCAGAAATAAATTCATAAGAACCAAAGCTTTTCATTAAAGATTCTGCAAGAGGGGGTCATATTTTCTATCAAAATCATCACTTAACATTATATAAATCATTCATTAAGTCATACATAAATTATACATCCATAATTTCCAATTATAGGGCCTTACATAAAAGTTTACGTTTATTGGAGCTCTAAGACCCGAAATGATTGCCAAGCAAATCTCCCTGAGGTGTGCAGGGTTGACGGGAGGCCACCCCTAGTACAACCACACCTTCCTGTGGATGTCAGGGAGCCCCGCTGTCTTCTGAGACAATCATTGCAAGCTGTTCCCAAGTCAAACCAAGTCCATTATCCTAATGAAAAGCCCCAGGCCCCTTGGCCCTGCTCCTTGCTTGAAAATTAAGTTTCTGGCTGGTCTGAAGGTGGTGAGTTATCTCAGTTGACTGTTCACAGTCAGTGACATATCCAACCCTTGTTCTACTCTCTCCCCCTTCCTCACTACTGTACTTGACTAGTCTTAAAAAATAATAAAAAAATGTTAAATTCAATGTCTGGCCTGAAATGTATCTCAGTCTCCATACCCTCACATCTTTACTCACAGCTAGAGAGCGGCTAACAAGAACTTGCCTCTACCCTCCCAGAGAAAAATGGTCCAAATATATCCAACCAATCTTTCCAGGAGAGCAGGAGAACGAACCTGTACTCTACTTCCATTTCACATATTGCTCCCGCCCCATCAGAGGCTACGTTCCTGCAAATACACAGCTCTGCTCTGTTTGCCTGCCTTGAACACTGAAATGACTTTCCACTGACATGGGTGAGGGTCGTGTGTCCTCCTTCCACGCGACGAGGGGCTGCCACAGTAAGGACAGGCTTCCACATTCTGGGCTCTGCTGGCTATGATGGGGACACTAAAGACACGGGGCCTACTGCATGAGTCCTGGGGCCTCAAAAGAGGTGGTTTCTCAATGGAGATTTGGTAGGAGGCAAAAATCAAATCCAATCAAACTAAATCACCATTTCCAAAAATACACGCTTGCCCCTACAAGAAATAACCTGCAACAACTCACACATAATTAGCCCATCTGGAATTCATCTTCAAATCTAATTAAGCTCTAATATGCAGAAACATTTTTCCAGCACCTGTTCACTTTAATCTCACCCTCTAGGGATTTTTCTTGTTAAATGCCCCTCTCTCTTTTTTGTGTCATGCTATTCTCTTTCAAACTTAACTATCCAACTGTACCTTTTCCAGTCCCAAAGAAAATAAAGGTGTTGTATCCCCCTTTCCTTCCTGGGGAAACAGGTAACTTCTACCTCTCCCCCAAGCCTTCACTCAGATGTTTTCACCAGCCAATCCCTAGGCCTACACACCATTTTAAAAGGCAATTACTTTTTATGGGCCTCAGCAAATGTCAGTTGGAATGTGCTGGGAGGAGGATGTCTTAATTCTAAGTTTGGCAGCCGTCAAAGTGTCAGCAGCTTTATCTCCACCTGGAGTGAGGCACCAGGAGGTCAGAGGTTGTGGCCCCAATGCTTCACCACCCACGCTAGAGGCCCCTTCTGGAAGTACTGGCGCCAAGGTCTTGACACCAAGAGAAATCCAGGAATCGATGTATTTGTTAGCTCAAATGCATTGGGGATGCCCGGGGCACGGTGGCTCATGCCTGTAATCCCAGGGCTTTCGGAGGCCCAGGTGGGCAGATGGCTTGAGGTCAGGAGTTTGAGACAAGACTGGACAACATGGCGAAACTCCATCTCTACCAAAAATACAAAAATGAGCTCAGTGTGGTGGCACACTCCTGTAATCCCAGCTACTCAGGAAGCTGAGGCAGGAGAACGGCGTGAACCCGGGAGGTGGAGCTTGCAGTGAGCTGAGATTGCGGCCACCGCACTCCAGCCTGGGCCACAGAGCGAGACTCTGTCTCAAAAAAGAAAAGAAAAGAAAAGAAAAGAAAAGAAAAAAGAAACCGGGTGTCTGAAAGCTTTGTTTTTCTGAGTTATCCCGTGGCGGTTCAGATCCTGCTATCATTTGTGCCCCTTCTTGCCAGTTCTTAGAAAAGCAACACATTCAGGATTTCATTTACCTTTTCTAAAGCAGGGTTGATGCCATTCAATCAATGGAATTCACTGTTGTCCTGGCACAAAGCCCACATGCTTTTGCGTGTGTGTGTGTGTGTGTGTGTGTGTGTGTATTTGGTTTGAGACAGTCTTGTTCTGTCACCCCGGCTGGAGTGCAGTAGTGCGATCTCGGCTCACTGCAACCTCTGCCTCCAGGGTTCAAGTGATTCTCATGACTCAGCCACCACGCCCTGCAATTTTTTGTATTTTTAGTAGAGACGAGGTTTCACCGTGTTAGCCAGGATGGTCTCGATCTCCTGACTTCGTGATCCCCCCACCTCGGCCTCCCAAAGTGCTGGGATTACAGGCATGAGCCACCACGCCTGGCTGAGACTCAGTTTCTTAAAAGCACCACTGCTTAGAAAATAGTCCAGTCCATGTGCAACAACACAGCACCTGTCAGCTGCACACAGAACCGGCAGCTGGCATTTCTCGGGCCAGCTGTGTGCACAGAGCCACTTGGTCCTCACAACCACACCAGTCATAGGCACTACTGCTGTCCCTGACACACAGCAAGACAGGAAGGGTTACAAAGATGAGTGAACCTCCTAAAGCGATTGGCGAGGACAGTTGGACAGCTGCGTAGATACTGGGGCCCCCACACCATGTGTGCAGGCTCCCCACCTCCCAAGTCAGTGCTGGTGCTGCAGGGCCAGGGCACATGCAGACCTCCCTCCTGCGTTTGGGGAACCTTGAAGTTGAGGCTCGGACCCCAACAGTGGTCTCACAATGAGTAAGACTCTCTCCACCTCCACTGCAAGGGAAGATGCAAAATTTTCTCTTAGACTGGGAATATACTCTAAGAAGTGATTCAGAATCTCTTCTCTTGGCAGTTTCTTAATTGATAAAGTGTCCTGAAAAATGCTGGAAGCAAACACAATCTCCTATGGGTGAAAACGTTTATTTTTAAAAGTTGTGTGCTGCTGGGTCTTGTCCCAACAAATACAAAAGTGGGTTATGGGGCTATAGCGAACAGAGCGGTTTGGTAACAACAAAGGAGTACATTGCAGGTAAGTGGCAGAGGACGATGCCCAGAAGTAAGACATGAAGAGACACAGATACCTTGGTTTACAATGAACAGTGGGACTAGGTCAACCAGGTGAACATCTGGAGAAGCACAAAGCTAGATTCCTACCTGTACCAATATCATGCATAAATGGATTATGGATCTCAAAGTAAAATTAAATCCTAAAAGCACGGAAAGAGTATGGAGGCAGATGCATAGTTCTGGGGTAAAGAATTACAGTTGGCTGGGGATGGGTGCGGTGGCTCACACCTGTAATCCCAGCACTTTGGGAGGCTGAGACGGGCGGATCACAAGGTCAGGAGATCGAGACCATGCCGGCTAACACAGTGAAACCCCGTCTCTACTAAAAAATAGAAAAAACTAGCCGGGCGAGGTGGCGGGCAGCTGTGGTCCCAGCTACTTGGGAGGCTGAGGCAGGAGAATGGCATAAACTTGGGAGGCGGAGCTTGCAGTGAGCCGAGATCCGGCCACTGCACTCCAGCCTGGGTGACAGAGCAAGACTCTGTCTCAAAAAAAAAAACCTGGTTTGCAACATACGACAAAGGGTTAATATACAAAGCCCTCACAAATGAATGCCAAAAATGATGAATCACCTTATAAATACCTAAGCTCACGAAGAGGCGACTCACAAAGAAAACAGTCAGTAAACACAGGAGACTCATTGTGGCCAAAGAAGCAGAGAGAGAGGGATCCTGGGTCTGCTTGGTTCTTGCCAGCGTCACAGGCATGAGGGCAAGGCTGGTCTGCAGCACCACCTGCAAGTGTCCACCCTGACACCTTCCCGGAGGAAATGTGGGAGGACACAGTAAACTTCAGCAACAAAATCCTAGGTCTGGGAATTCATCCCAAGCAATTTAAAGCATGCACTAAGAATGAGTTACAGGGTCCACCAAATGCTGTTCACAGCACCAGATGCCAACAAACCCCATGGCCCACTGAGTAAGCAATGCCTGGCCACAGCAACGGGCAGTGGGTTCCTCCGAGATGCCCTCTGGCCCCTCCACAGCCGCTCCTTGAAGGAATGCTGTCCTTCTTGCTGCTTCTATGCCTCCTCGGCTCCCCATGGCACTCTGACCTGCCCCACCCCAGCATTGTGTGGCCCTCGCCAGACTGCCTGTCCGAACAGCTCTCCAGATGGGGGACCCCAGCACTGTCCCTTGGCACCAGGACATCACCCTCCCACCTCTCCTAGACCCTTCTCCTTGACCTCTTTAGAGCAGCAATCCTTGGGGTTGCTCAACACCCTCTTCTTTTCTCCCACTGAACCACAGCTTGGCTCATCTACTCCAGGTTAGCTCAACGCCCTCTTCTTTTCTCCCCCTGAACCACGGCTTGGCTCGTCTACTTCTGGGTTAATTTAGGCTTTCTCCGCAATAGTCTGAAAAGGACATTATTGGCCTGTATCTCTTGCCTGAGTTTCCAGACCTGAGTCCTGGCAAATGTCTGTCCTGCTACATCTTCAAACTCCGCATGTTGGCACCTGGACTCACCATCCTCTCACACAGACCCATGGCTCTACTCTGGCACCAGTGGCAACTCTACTCCCCTAAACCAGGAACCTGGCTTGAGACTGTGCTCCTCTCTGTACGCCTGCCAGGCCTCCAAAGCTCTCAGTCCCAACACACCATCCTCGTCCCCAAGGCCACAGGGAATTGACATGTGGCCTGGATTACCAACATCACCAGCTTCTCACTGGGCTCCCCAACTCCAAACCGTTCACCACACTGCAGCACAGGATGGGTCTTCTACAGTGGGGACCTCCCCTGCCCACCCCATCCGGCTGTCAGCACCTGTCCACTGCCTCTCCTACCTGGATTTCAGCCCCACTCACTCCTCTAACCTTGCTGCCTTCTCCTGACTCAGGCTACTGGCATTCAATGCCTCGACTGTTGTAAAAGCTTCCTGCCTCCAGACTAACCCTCCTGACACCTCCAGCAGGAACATTCCAGAACCCACTTTCCATATCTCTTTCCATGGCCTCCCACTGTCCACCACAAGTCACTCCAGCTAGACTGGCTCCCGGGTACATGCTGTGCTCTCCAGGTACATGGCTTCAGCAGATTCCACTCCCCTTGGCTTCCTCTCACACACTCCAGTCAGTGCTATGAATGGCCACCTTGGCGGGCCCTGTTTCCCAACAAGACACCTCCACAGAGTCTGCAAGAAGAGGGACCAGGAGGGACCTGCTCACCATGGCGCCCCAGGTCCTAGGCCTAACACCTGACCCACGGGAAGCGCTCAGCAGATAAATGGTGTGACTGGTCCGTTTTCTCACTGCTACAATGAACTGCCCAAGACTGGGTAATTTATAAGAGGTTTAATTGACTCATAGTTCAGCATGGCTGGGGAGGCCTCAGGAAACTTACAATCATGGCAGGAGGGGAAGGGGAAGCAAGGCACCTTCTTCACTAGGTGGCAGGAAGGAGAAGCGCCGAGCAAAGCGGGAAGAGCCCCTGATAAATCCAACAGATCTTGTGAGAATGCACTCACTGTCACTGAGAACAGGATGGGGGAAACCACGCCCATGATTCAATTATCTCCACCTCATCTCTCCTTGACACCTGGGGATTACAAGTCAAGATGAGGTTTGGGTGCAGACACAAAGCCTATCCATATCACAAGGGGTGCCAGAGGTGTCCATTTTCTTCTTACCAATCTACAATATTTAATTTTTTCATAATAAACATACATTTCATTTTGTACTTAAAATGTTCCATCTTTATTTATTTAGAGACAGGGTCTCAACATGTTGCCCAGGCTGGAGTGTAGTGGTGCAATCAAAGCTCACTGCAGCCTCGAACTCCTGGGCTCAAGCAATCCTCCTGCCTCAGCCTCCTGAGTAGCTGGGGCCACAGGTGCACACAGCATAGACTGCACACATTACTGTTGAGTGCGGCGGCTCACGCCTGTAATTCTAGCACTTTGGAAGGCAAGGCAGGTAGATTACTTGAGGTCAAGAGTTTGAGACCAGCCTGGCCAACATGGCAAAACCCCTCTCTACCAGCCTAGGTGACACAGGGAGACTCCATCTCAAAAATAAGTAAAGAGGCCGGGTGCGGTGGCTCACGCCTGTAATCCCAGCACTTTGGGAAGCTAAGGCGGACGGAACACGAGGTCAGGAGATCGAGACCATCCTGGCTAACACGGTGAAACCCCGTCTCTACTAAAAATACAAAAAATTAGCCAGGAGTGGTGGCAGGCGCCTGTGGTCCCAGCTACTTGGGAGACTGAGGCAGGAGAATGGCGTGAACCCCGGAGGTGGAGCTTGTAGTGAGCCGGGTCACTGCACTCCAGCCTGGGCGACAGAGCCAGACTCCGTCTCAAAAAAAAAAAAAAAAAAGAAAGATGTCACATGAGGATGTATGAGGGTGTTAAATGTGGCACTTTCTGTACTAACCAGGAAGAACCAAAGGCCATCAACACACCACCAATTAAATACATTCTGATTTGCCCATGTAGTCAATAAATGCACTCATTTATTCTCCATAATTACAAGTCTTTGAAGTTAAAAGAATAGAAAAGAAAACAACTCTACCAGATGCAAAGAGTAGGTATCACTAAATATGTTTTCTTCATGTTTCTCTGCAGGGGCCAAGCATTCCCTTTCACAAGAAAGGTGAAAGAGAAAAGCCCCACTTCCTGCCCCTGACTGCCCCAGAGACAAGTGTGGCTGGCTGGCCCTAGTCTCTTGGGAAGCTCCTGGTCCTCACAGGACTATGTTTACATCCATGCTTTCTTTTTTTTTTTTTTTTTTTGAGACGGAGTCTTGCTCTGCCGCCCAGGCTGGAGTGCAGTGGCCGGATCTCAGCTCACTGCAAGCTCCGCCTCCCGGGTTTACGCCATTCTCCTGCCTCAGCCTCCCGAGTAGCTGGGACTACAGGCGCCCGCCTCGTCGCCCGGCTAATTTTTTTTTGTATTTTTTAGTAGAGATGGGGTTTCACCGTGTTAGCCAGGATGGTCTCGATCTCCTGACCTTGTGATCTGCCCGTCTCGGCCTCCCAAAGTGCTGGGATTACAGGCTTGAGCCACCGCACCCGGCCTACATCCATGCTTTCTAAAAAAAAAAGCTACACGTGAATGATGACACAGATGTGCCTTCAAATCACTTCTTCAACATCAGTATCTGCACAGCTCCCCTCAGCTGTCCACAAAGCTCTTCCTCGTTCTCTTACTGGCTGCATATGGGACAGGGCAAAGCTGCAGACTCTTCTCCCTCCTGAAGGACAGTCAGGAAGCTTCTACTCCCACCCCGTGTGTGAGTACATGTAAACGTATGCCCACATAGATGTGCAAATGCCTATATGTGTCTTCAAAAAACAAACAAAAAAAATTGGTATTATACTCTAGGTACAGGTGCACTTTTAATTTTACTTTCTAAGTTTTATCCCTTATCTTTTAGTGATTTGTAAACGCATACCTTTAGTAACCACATGCTATCCCAGAGTCCAGCTGTAACTTAATATCCCCTTGGGATGGGGCTGTTCAATTGTTTCCAATTTTTATTGTCAGAGACGACAATATGATGAACAGCCTTAGACAAATACTGGTGCAAGTTTTGTTTACAAGGCATATTTTACCTTCAACCTCAAAGTCCATGGGAGGACTAAAAGGATGACTTTAATGTCGGCTTTTACAGTACTCTTTGCTCCAACTGGTATTTTCCTGAAACATGAGAAATCTGTCTCAAATCCTACAGGGCTATAAACAATTCTGGGAAGTATTTCTAGCCTATTCTCACTAACAGCGGGCAAATAAGCACTCTATGAAAACAACAGAATGATTAAGGAAATGTCACATATTTCATGACAAAAGGGAGCTCCATTCCTAAGTGCAAGAAACTTATAATAACACATGGAAATAAAAAAGCAAATTTCCAACCCGAAAAGGGTATTTAAAAATAATCCTACAGAAAACTCACAGTTGATGATAAAATCCTAAAAGCACTTGCTTTACGATTAAAAGCAAGACAAAGGTGCCAGAGACATTCACTGCCATCAGTGCTGTTTGGGAGATCCCAGACAACATCGCGATAAGCCCAGAGAATGAGAAGGGCTGATGATGGAAAGGATAATACATGTAGGAAATGCGAAAGACTAAACTTATAAATAATAATATTGAGGAACAGATAGCACTTGCTGGATACAAAAATTTACCTGTTTCAAACAGCAACAGTTTAAAAATGTAATTTTAAGATAGTGCTATTTTGTAATAGGTTAAAAATAAATTAAAGTACCTAGGAATAATCTTTTTTTTTTTTTTTTTGAGACGGAGTCTCGCTCTGTCGCCCGGGCTGGAGTGCAGTGGCCGGATCTCAGCTCACTGCAAGCTCCGCCTCCCGGGTTTACGCCATTCTCCTGCCTCAGCCTCCCGAGTAGCTGGGACTATAGGCGCCCGCCACCTCGCCCGGCTCGTTTTTTTGTATTTTTTAGTAGAGACGGGGTTTCACCGTGTTAGCCAGGATGGTCTCGATCTCCTGACCTCGTGATCCGCCCGTCTCGGCCTCCCAAAGTGCTGGGATTACAGGCTTGAGCCACTGCGCCCGGCCGGAATAATCTAATAAATGATAGGTAAGACCTCCACAGAGAAAACTGAAAACCTTTCTGAGACGTTAAACAACATGGGAACGAGGCCGGGCACGGTGGCTCACGCCTGTAATTCTACCACTTCGGGAGGCCGAGGCGGGTGGATTAACTGCTGAGCTCAGGAGTTCGAAACCAGCCTGGGCAACATGGTGAAACCCTGTTTCTACTAAAATACAAAAAATTAGCTGGGCGTGGGGGCGTGGGCCTGTAGTCCCAGTCCCAGCTACTCGGGAGACCGAGGCAGGAGAATTGCTTGAACCTGGGAGGCAGAGGCTGCAGTGAGCCAAGATTGCGCCATTACACTCCAGCCTGGGTGAGAAAGAGAGACTCTGTCTCAAAAAAAAAAGAGTATAGTATTAGTTCTAGTTTAGGAAAACTGGCCAATGGAATAGAACAGAGTCCAGAAACATCCATGATTCTCCATGATTCATGGAGACGACTGATGACAGAAGCATCAAAGATTAACAGGGAAACAAAAGTTTATCTTTATTCCCAAAACCGTGCTCATATAGCTGATTATCCACATCGTTAAGAAAGAAATCAAGGCCGGGCGCGGTGGCTCACGCCTGTAATCCCAGCACTTTGGGAGGCCAAGGTAGGCGGATCATGAGGTCAGGAGTTCGAGACCATCCTGGCCAACATGGTGAAACCCAATCTCTACTAAAAATATAAAAATTAGCCAGGCGTGGTGGTGCACACCTGTAATCCCAGCTACTCGGAAGGCTGAGGCAGAAGAATCGCTGAACCCAGGTGGCAGAGGTTGCAGTGAACTGAGATCAGGTCACTGCACTCCAGCCTGGGAGACAGAGGAAGACTCCGTTTCAGGGGGAAAAAAAAAAAAAGAAAGAAAGAAATCAGAGGCCGGGTGCAGTGGCTCACATCTGTACTCCCAGCACTGTGGTAGTTCACATCTGTAATCCCAGCACTGTGGGAGGCCGAGGCAGGCAGACTGCTTGAGCCCAGGAGTTCAAGACCAGCCTGGGCAACATGGTGAAACCCTGATTCTACTAAAAATACAAAAGAGTTAGGTGGGCATGGTAGTGTGTGCCTGCAGTCCCAGCTACATGGGAGGCTGAGGCAGAAGGATCATATGAGCCCAGGGGGCAGAAGTTGCAATGAGCTGAGATCACGCCAGCCTGTACTCCAGCCTGGGTGACAGAGCAAGATGCTATTTCAAAAGAAAAATATAGGTCAGGCACAGTGTCTCATGCATGTAATCCCAGCACTCTGGGAGGCTGAGGCAGGCAGATCACTTGAGATCAGGAGTTTGAGACCAGCCTGTCCAACTGGGTAGGAGGGAGGAAGAGGAGGCAGGGGCCTGAATCCAAACCAGACAAGAAGACCCCCCAGCAAAGGGGACCGTGGTACTGAGACAGAAAGCCGCCTCCCTCCTCCTGCAGGAAGTGAGTGTTGGGGGAGACAAGAATCTGGCAGAGACCCTGGAGATACAGGAATTTCAAACATGCAGCCATTCTCCCCCCTCAAGATGTCTGTAGCTGGGTGTGGTATAATCCCAGCACTTTGGGTGGCCTCACACCTGTAATCCCAGCACTTTGGGTGGCCCAGGTGGGCAAATCGCTTAAGGCCAGGAGTTCCAAGACCGGCCTGGCTAACACGGTAAAACACAGTCTCTACAAAAAATACAAAAAATTAGCTGGGTCTGGTGGCACGTGTCTGTAGTCCCAACTACTCGGGAGGCTGAGGCACAAGAATCGCTTGAACTCCGAGGGCGGAGGCTGCAGTGGGCTGAGATCATGCCACTGCACTCCAGCCTGGGTAACAGAGCAAGACTGTCTCAAAAAAAAGAAAAAAAAAATGCTTGTAAAAGTTTTAAGGTACATGGGATACCTACATAATTAAGCTGTATGAAGCATGAGAAAAACGAGAAACTTCTGGACAGTCTGTATCTCCCAGCCTTTCAGGGCCAGTGAGACAAAGATTGAAGGAAGACTGTCACCTCACAAAGAGCGCTACCAGGTTCTCAGACGGCACCCCTAAGGGGCTACATTGTAGAAAAACAGAAGGATCAACTCATCGAAATGCAAGTCAGCTCTGACCTGCTACTTGCCGCCTGGATGGAGATGGACAGCTCACCACCACCACGTTTCCCATGGAGGAAAGGAAAGCCCTCTCTAGAAGAAGACACCCTGCTGGAGTCTCTGGTTTGTGATGCACAATGAGCACCACACCACACACACTCAGCACCCCAGTAACAAGGACGGACGGACAGATGGTCCACAGAAAACACACTGCAGCTGGAGACCCACATATGCTAACCCATAATTAGAAAAACAAAATCGGCCGGGCGCGGTGGCTCAAGCCTGTAATCCCAGCACTTTGGGAGGCCGAGACAGAGGGATCACGAGGTCAGGAGATCGAGACCATCCTGGCTAACACGGTGAAACCCCATCTCTACTAAAAAATACAAAAAACTAGCCGGGCGAGGTGGCGGGCGCCTGTAGTCCCAGCTACTCGGGAGGCTGAGGCAAGAGAATGGCGTAAACCCGGGAGGCGGAGCTTGCAGTGAGCCGAGATCGCGCCACTGTACTCCAGCCTGGGTGACAGAGTGAGGCTCCGTCTCAAAAAAAAAGAAAAACAAAATCAACTAAAACTGATGCAGAAATACCAGGTGACATGAGTTAGTATATAAGAACATTAGAAGTTAATATGGGCCGGGCGCAGTGGCTGATGCCTGTAACCCCAACACTTTGGGAGGCTGAGGGGGGAGGACTGCCGGAGGCCAGGAGTTCAAGATCAACCTGGCCAACATAGTGAGACCCTGTCTCTTTAAAAAAAAAAAAAAGGAAAAAAGAAAGAAAAAAGTTAATATAACTGTATCCCCTATGTTCAAAGAGTTAAGTAGAAACACAGGAAGCAATTAACAACTTAAACTTCTAGAATGAAAACTACAACGTCTGAGATTAACAATATGCTGGATGAGATTAACTGCAGATTAGACACTGTAGAAGTCAAGATCAATGAATGTTAAGACATAATAGAAACTATCCAAGATGAAACACTGAAAAAGACTGAAACAAAATGAACAGAGTATCAATAAACTGTGGGAAAACTCCAGGTAGTCAAATATATGCGTAACTGGAGCCCCCAAAGGAGCAGGAACCACTAAAAAGAAAAAACACTGAATAGCTGCAACTGACAGGATTCTAAAAAAAGGTCCCTAAACATCTCCCACTGTCTTCTCATCTCCACCCCCATCCTTGAGACAGGGTCTCACTCTGTCACCCAGGTCTACATGTAATGCAGTGGCACGATCATGGCTAAGGGCAGCCTTGACCTCCCCAGACTCAGGTGATCCTCCTACCTCAGCCTCCTAAGTAGCTGGGACAATAGTTCATGCCACCACGTCTATTTTTTGTAGAAACAGGGTCTCGCTATGTTGCCCAGGCTGGTCTTGAGGTCCTGGGCTCAAGCAATCCTCCTGCCTTGGCCTCCCAAAATGCTGGGATTACAGGCATGAGCCACCATGCCCAGGCCCCATCTTCTCATCTTTAGAAACTGAGACTGTCTGTGTTGCAATGGTCGGATTTGGTCTTGCTGATCTCAAATCTAGTGCATGTAGCTCCACTCCTGGTGAGAAGCCGTAATGCCATGGAAGCATGAGTAGCTAATTTCCAGCCCCAGAAACGTGACAGAAGCCTTTGGTGACAAGGAGGGTTCAACCACAGCTGACAAATGGCTGCTATAGGCAGAATGCACCCAAATTAGAAAGGTTCAAGACAGGTTGACACCATTATTTTTCTTTTTTTGTACAGAATTTTCTTTTTATACAGAATTCTTTTTCTTACCATATTTTTACCTTATAAAACACATCAGGCACGTACTGCTCACTGCTAGACTCCTTGGCGTAGCCAAGCTCCGGGGCGTCCTTGCACGGCAGCAAACACTCATCACGGACGAGTGCCATACACTGATTGGACACCTGGTACCCCTCAAAGTGGACTTGATTGTCAGGACCACCTGCAAGAGAGAGAACTTCAGAAAGAGCCTGCCAAACAGCATTCAAACCCGGTCCATGCCTGTTAACTCCTCACCTCGGATCAACAGAAAAAACAAACCCTCAAGAGTCTGTTGGGTAAGAGTTAAGAAGTGTTCAGGGCCGGGCGCGGTGGCTCAAGCCTGTAATCCCAGCACTTTGGGAGGCCAAGACGGGCGGATCATGAGGTCGGGAGATCGAGACCATCCTGGCTAACACGGTGAAACCCCGTCTCTACTAAAAACACAAAAAAAAACTAGCCGGGCGAGGTGGCGGCGGCGCCTGTAGTCCCAGCTACTCAGGAGGCTGAGGCAGGAGAATGGCGTGAACTCGGAAGGCGGAGCTTGCAGTGAGCTGAGATCCGGCCACTGCACTCCAGCCTGGGCAACAGAGCGAGACTCCGTCTCAAAAAAAAAAAAAGTGTTCAGTAGTCAGCCGGGTGCACTGGCTCGCACCTGTAATCCCAGCACTTTGGGAGGCCGAGGTGGGTGGATCACGAGGTCAGGAGTTCGAGACCATCCTGGCTAACTCAGTAAAACCCCGTCTCTACGAAAAATACAAAAAATTAGCCGAGTGTGGTGGTGGGAGCCTGTAGTCTCAGCTACTCGGGAGGCTGAGACAGGAGAATGGCGTGAACCTGGGAGGCAGAGCTTGAAGTGAGCCGAGATTGCACCACTGCACTCCAGCATGGGTGACAGTGCGAGACTCCATCTCAAAACAACAAAAAAAAGTTCAGTAGTCAACGGATGGGTGGCCACAACACAAGACCTAGACATGCATGTCAGGACACCCTGCAGCTCCACACACACTTGGCTCCACAAACAGGTGCCACCACGGACATGCTCTCTCAGAATCAGGAAAACAAGATTGTTAAACTTTTGAAAAAAAGAAAAAAAAGAAAAGAAAATACTGGGTGCAGTGGCTCATGCCTGTAATCTGAGCACTCTGAGAGGGCAGGGTGGGAGGACTGCTTCAGCCCAGGAGTTTGATACCAGTCTGGGCAACATAGTGAGACCCTATTTTTCCAATTAAAAAAAAAAAAAAAGATTATTAAACATTGCCTAACATCTGCCCCTAAAGCGAGGCTTAGCGTCATCAGCACTTGGGCTCCTGGTTCATAGTAACACCAGGGGTATAAATGGCAGATAGATCCCTAGGTTCACGGTAAGGACGGGTGGATAAATTCATCTGGAGGCAGAGAGATGGGGTAGAGGGTGGGAGAAGAGCAAGACGGAAACTCTTTTTAATACAAATCCAGTCATTGTATTGTATACACAGTAGCCTCTGTCTTACAGAAACCTACACAGCCACCACGCAGAGTCAATGCCACCAGGTGTCATCACACAGTGTGGACGTGCAGGTGCCACTCCACGGCCGTGGGCAGACCTGGGAGCCCAGATCCTCCACGGTTTCACCCTCCACACTGCCCACCCCATTCTTCTCTCCCAGTCTCCACTCCATCAAAACCTCCAGAATGACTTCATGTGGGGACAAGGGGACTACAGATCACGGCTGAGAGGTGGCAGTGTGGTCCAGTTAGACCAGGTCCCTCAAGTGAGTTGGGCAGATGATGCCATGGGGGCAGCCTAAGCCTTTGGAGGAGGCAGGCATGGGGGAGATGCCCACTGCCGCAGGGTGTGCTTCCAGAACTGAAGTTACCACTGACTACAATCTCATTATTTTTTAGGCATTTATTTATTGTTTTACAAGTAAGGTCTTACTATGTTGCCCAGGCTGGTCTCTAACTCCTGGCCCCATGTGATCCTCCCGCCTCAGCTTCCCAAAGTGCTGGAATTACAGGTGTGAGCCACTGTGCCCGGCTCTCATCATTTGTTATAGCTTTGGAGGAAAAACAAACAAACCCTCAATACCTCTATCTCAGTTTCTTTGACAAAAATAATCCTTTATGATCAGAAAACAGAAACATAGTGCACGTGGCTTTCAAACATGCATCAGAAAGCAAACCTGACGGCCAAAAAATCAAAAAAGGTGAGGGAGGAGATAGAGCTGGCCGCCACGAAGCTCTCAATGCACATAGGAGGCAGGTGATGGATGGCTTCAAAACCCTGAGTCAAACTTGCTCCGAAGGCACAGTTCACTAGCATAGGATTCTCTCCCTGCCCCAAATTCAATGCTCAGGAGGTAGCCAACCCTGTGCAAATGACCACTAATATCTCAGCAAAGACACAGGCACCTCACTCGTCCATGTGCTTGGTGGCATAAATGGCACTAAAAGAATGCAGGGCTCACAGAGAGCAGAGGCAAAGGCTGGACAGAGCACCAGGGAGCCACAGTGCAGACATCTGGTTAGGACACTGTGAAAACCTGGACTGGGCTTGGCATGGTGGCTCATACCTGTAATTCCAGCACTTTGGGAGGCCAAGGCAGGCAGATCACCTGAGGTCAGGAGTTCAAGACCAGCCCGGAAAACATGGTGAAACCCTGTCTCTACTAAAAATATAAAAATTAGCCAGGCATGGTGGCATGCACCTGTAATCCCAGCTATTCAGGACGCTGAGGCAGGAGAATTGCTTGGCCCCGGGAAGCGGAGGCTGCAATGAGCTGAGATCACGCCACTGCACTCCAGCCTGGGCAATGGAGCAAGACTCTGTCTCCAGAATAAAAAAAAACAAAAAAAAAACAAAAAAACCCCCAAAAACCCGCACTGGTGTTTAGATTGATCATTAACATGACAGGTCATTCAAGAAAGAAAAATCTAGCAGTTGAGAATAAGAGAAAAATGGAAAGCAGTACTTATAAAACTGAAGGCTGTTTATAAACAGCAAAATTGGCCATATGGATAATCTTCAAGGGTAAATTCACTGAGATGAACTGCAAACTCCCCTTCCCATGTAGAGCAGCAGGAAATACGTGTCCTGATGGGTTTGTGTAACCCTGCTGGAACGGTTGGCAGGACAAGTTAACTATCACTCCCTTCACAAATCAGCCAGTCAGGAAATCCTTACGTGGGAAAGATCACAGGGCCTACAAACAGGCAGTGACAGAAAAACCTCAGCTGCTATTGAATCTGAGATGCATTTCTGGTTTTTTAAACCAGATCCTCAGGAAGTAATTTTCACAGCCTGTAAGTTTAGAGTATGCCAGACTATGAGGAGACAGACGCCCAGCCCAGTGTGGGGGTTAGCTCTGCACTGTCCTTCCACAGGCCCCTCAGCGTCACTCGAGGAAAGCACACACTTCATCGGGGCCCTTACTCTCAAGTCTCATGCCAGAGAATATCTGTGTACAATGAAAGCAGAAAGGGGAGGAAGGACAGATGCAGAGGGAGGGGCAAGGCCTCCGCATCCCAGCCAGGACCTGAGTGCTGCCGGCAGGAGCACCACGCACCCTGTGCCACATGGCTCAGTCTGCACCTTCCTTTTTTTTTTTTTTTTTTTTTCGGAGACAGAGTCTTGCCCTGTCGCCCAGGCTGGAGTGCAATGGCATGATCTCAGCTCACTGCAACCTCCGCCTACAAGGTTCAAGCAATTCTCCTGCCTCAGCCTCCCAAGTAGCTGAGACTACAGGCATGCACCACCACACCCAGTTAATTTTTATATCTTTAGTAGAGATGGGGTTTCACCATGTTGGCCAGGCTGGTCTCGAACTCCTGACCTTGTGATCTGCCCACCTTGGCCTCCCAAAGTGCTGGAATTACAGGTATGAGCCACCGTGCCAGGCCTGGTCTGCACCTTCCTGTCTAAGGAGGGACGTGGGACAGGAATGCAGCACGTACAATTTCCAACAGCGCCACGGGGTCCTCACATGGTCACGACCAAAAGACCCTAACACAGGGGAAAGAGCACACTTTACTTGAGTTAGAAAACCTTCATCCGAGCCGTAGCGATTAAAGACATGCATGAGGATGAACACTCCTCAGTCGGCCACCACCCTCGGGAAAGGGAGACCATGACAAGTCTGAGCACCAAGAGGGGTGATTCACATAGACACGAGGAGGCTGTCACTGCCTATCTGCTTATAAATTAGGTTATTTATTGTCTCTCAGTTCTAACATCTTTCAGTAAATGCCAATTCCAGAGGCGAAAAAAGCCCAAGGATGATCTATATAATCTCTCAACTCTCAACAAGAGGTATGACTCAAATTGAAGGTGGTAGCCCCCAAGTTAGAAACTGTAATTCTAGGGCTGGGCGCAGTGGCTCAAGCTTGTAATCCCAGCACTTTGGGAGGCCGAGGCGGGTGGATCACGAGGTCAGGAGATCGAGACCATCCTGGCTAACACGGTGAAACCCCATCTCTACTAAAAATACAAAAAATTAGCCTGGCGTGGTGGCGGGCGCCTGTAGTCCCAGCTACTCGGAGGCTGAGACATGAACCCGGGAGGCGGAGCTTGCGGTGAGCCGAGATTGCACCACTGCACTCCAGCCTGGGCAACACAGCAAGACTCCCATCTCAAAAAAAAAAAAGAAACTGTAATTCTAAAACTGTGCCAGTTCTTCTGGCCCATGGAATAATTTCTCCATAGAAACAGTAATTAGGCCGGGCGCGGTGGCTCAAGCCTGTAATCCCAGCACTTTGGGAGGCCGAGATGGGCGGATCACGAGGTCAGGAGATCGAGACCATCCTGGCTAATACGGTGAAACCCCGTCTCTACTAAAAATACAAAAAACTAGCCGGGCGACGAGGCGGGCGCCTGTAGTCCCAGCTACTCGGAGGCTGAGACAGGAGAATGGCGTGAACCCGGGAGGTGGAGCTTGCAGTGAGCTGAGAGCCGGCCACTGCACTCCAGCCTGGGTGGCAGAGCAAGACTCCGTCTCAAAAAAAAAAAAAAAAAAAAAAGAAACAGTAATTAGATGGGGCACAGTGGCTCACACCTGTAATCTCAGGACTTTGTGAGGCCAAGGCAGGCAGATCACTTGAGGCCAGAAGTTTGAGACCAGCCTGGTCAACATGGTGAACCCGTCTCTATAAAAAATACAAAAATTAGCCGGGTGCAGTGGCTCACGCCTGTAATCCTAGCACTTTGGGAGGCCAAGGCGGGTGGATCACGAGGTCAGGAGATTGAGACCATCCTGGCAAACACGGTGAAACCCCGTCTCTACTAAAAATACAAAAAAAAAAAAAAAAAAATTAGCCAGGCACAGTGGTGGGCACCTATAGTCCCAGCTTCTAGGGAGGCTGAGTCAGGAGAATGGCGTGAACCCGGGAGGCGGCGGAGCTTGCAGTGAGTGAGCAGAGATTCGGCCACTGCACTCCAGCCTGGGCGACAGAGCGAGACTCCGTCTCAAAAAAAAAAAAAAAATAATTACAAAAATTGGCTGGGTGTGTTGGCATGCGCCTGTAATCCCAGCTACTTGGGAGGCTGAGGCACAAGAATCACTTGAACCCAGGAGGCGGAGGTTGCAGTGAGCCAAGATCGTGCCACTGCAGTCCAGCCTGGGTGACAGAACAAGACTGTCTCAAAAAAAAATTAAAAATAAAAATAAAAGACCCTTGATTTCACTCAGAATAAAATAGAAATTAAAACCACACTGAAATACTATGGAACAGTTCCATATCCCACATAACTCAGAATGCCCGCTACATACTTGTGTAGGCAAAAGCACTATTTACAATCATGTGAGATTAGAAGCAATTCTATTTTATAAAGAGCCACAAAACAGACAGGCACAGTTTCAATGCACACTGAATTCTCTGGGACTATAATAGTGTAAGCTGAGGTAAGGGTACACTCCTCTGCCTGGAACTGGGTGGAGAGCTGTTGAGCCTCTCAGGAAGACATGTTGCTGATGGCAAGGCCAGCTAAGAGGCCTGGACTCAGCCCTGTGCTCAGCCCTTGCCCACACAGGCCAGCACGGATCCCACTGTGCTGTCCTCACGGGTCAGTCCAGAAGCACTGACACACCTAAACGTTCGACTTTATTCTGTTTCTTTCCTACCACTTTCCCTTGATGTTACAATTACTCTGCCTTCTATTTCAGAATTCTGTGTGTCGGCAGCCTACATTAGCTGTATTACCCATCAATTTTATTTCTGCATAGAAAGGGGTATCACAAAGTGTTCTAAAAACAGGAGTTGAGTCTGATAGGCTTGGAAACTACCAGCCTACACTATTGCACCCAGATATCAGCCTACGTGTGGCAGGGGTGTGGGGATGTGACACCGAGAAGAGTATGACGATACCTTTCTCCCCGTCTGTAAATACAATGCTAGCCAGGCAGAATTCTAAATGACATGAGCGCCTTTGTTTTCTGCTCCCCTCCTGGGTGCCCAGTGACACCTGCCTGACGCCCCAGCTGCTCTCCAGCTGCCCTGAGCCTCCCACCATTACAGCACCCCTCCCCAGAGTGCCCTCACTTAACGGGTTCTGTATCGCAGAATTCCCAGACCCTCCTTCAATCCTAGCCCAAATTCCCAACCCTTCCCTTAAGCGCTCAACCCAAGCAACAATTTAGGAAAATAAATCTGACTCAACTAATTCACATGTGAAATAGTAACATGTATTAATTATTAAAATAATTAACATGTGAAAGATGCCTATCACTATTCAAAAAGTATATTCATTTCAAAAATCAATCTAAATGCACCTTACATCAAGGAACTAACTGCAGGCTAGGCAACACAGCAAGACTTCGTTTCTGTTAAAAATTTAAAAATGAGGGCCGGGCGCGGTGGCTCAAGCCTGTAATCCCAGCACTTTGGGAGGCCGAGACGGGTGGATCACGAGGTCAGGAGATCGAGACCATCCTGGCTAACACAGTGAAACCCCGTCTCTACTAAAATACAAAAAACTAGCCGGGCGAGGTGGCAGGCGCCTGTAGTCCCAGCTACTCTGCAGGCTGAGGCAGGAGAATGGCGTGAACCCGGGAGGCGGAGCTTGCAGTGAGCTGAGATTGCGCCACTGCACTCCAGCCTGGGCAACAGAGAGAGACTCCGTCTCTGGGGGGAAAAAAAAAAATCTAAAAATTAGCCGGGCATGGTGGTGCATGCATGTAGTCCCAACTACATGGAAGGCTGATGGGGGCGGATCACATGAGTCCAGGAGTCACACCAGTGAGCTGTGACTACACCACTGCGCTCCAGCGCTCCAGCCTGGGTGACAGAGCAAGAACCTGTCTCAAAAAAACAAACAAACAAAAAGACACAAAAACCTGGCAAGTTCAAGAATATGCAGCAAAGTGCAAAAACTTCTGCAGTCAGCTTGAACACTTTTCTTTCTTTTTTAAAAATATGTTTTATCTATTTTTTGTAGAGATGGGGTCTTGCCATGTTGCCCAGGCTGATCTCAAACTCCCAGTCTCAAGGGATCCTCCTGACTCAACCTCCCAAAATGCTACAATTACAGATGTTGTAATCCCAGCACTCTGAGAGGCCAATGAGGGAGAACACCTGAAGTTAGGAGTTCAAGACCAGCCTGATCAACAAGGCAAAACCCTGTCTCTACTAAAAATACAAAAATTAGTCGGGTGTGGTGGTGTGCACTTACAATTCCAGCTGTAGGCTGGGGCACGAAAATCACTTGAACTCAGGAGGCGGACGCTGCAGTGAGCCGAGATTGCGCCACTGCACTCCAGCCTAAATGACAGAGTGAGACTATCAAAAAAAAAAAAAAACCCGCTTTTTTCTTTTTGAGATGGAGTTACTCTGTCGCCCAGGGGAATATCCTTGTCCATATATACACACATATATATACACACACACACATATACACACACATACACACACACACACACATACATATATTTATTTTTTTCTTTTCTTTTTTTGAGTCTTGCCCTGTCACCCAGGCTGGAGTGCACTGGCACAAACTCAGTTCTCTGCAATCTCCACCTGCTGGGTTCAAGCGATTCTCCTGCCTCAGCTCCTTGAGTAGCTGGGATTACAGGTGCCCACCACCACATCCAGCTAATTTTTGTATTTATAATAGAGATGGTGTTTCACTATGCTGGCCAGGCTGGTCTCGGGACTCCTTGACCTCAAGTGATCCACCCACCTTGGCCTCCCAAAGTGCTGGGATTATAGGCGTGAGGCACCGTGCCCGGCCAAAAAAGTGGACTTTTAAGGACAGCACTGGCCTAGAGGAGAGCTCTGTGGAGGTCCTGATTCTGTTGTGAGTTTTGGGGTTTGTGTTCATAGTTTTATGCTGTTAAGTTCCGAATTTTTACCATAAAAAGAAAGGAGGAATTTACATCCCACAAGCCCAGTAACAAAGTCCACTATAACTAAGTTAAGGATAAAAGGCTACCAAAAAGAGGAACAAAACTATTAACGAGGTGGTAATATTTACATTACAACTGTCCCTGTTTTACCTGTAGCCACTGCAGTAACAAACTTGGATCCAAAATGTCCATCGGGAGAGAGCCGGCACATGTTGGGATGCTTGTTCTGGAAGTCTCCTGCAGTGATGCACTCTTCTGAACTTAGGAAATAGGTGTCCTAAGACAAGAGAAGCAGCCTATCAATTTTACAGCATCATGCCAAATATGTTTCTATTTCTTCATTAAAAAATAAGAACTAAGTCAGGCGCAGTGGCTCACACCTCTAATTCCAGCACTTTGGGAGGTGGAGGTGGAAGGCCCACTTGAGGACAAGAGTTCGAAACCAGCCTGGCCAACACAGCAAAACCTGGTCTCTAGTAAAAATAAAAAAATTATCTGGGTATGGTGCCGCACACCTGAACCCAGGAGGAAGCTGTAGTGAGCCGAGACTGTGCCACTGCACTCCAACCTGTGCGAGAGAGCAAGACTCTGTCTCAAAAAAATAAAAAATAAGAACCAAACTATAAAACTCAAAACCACTTTGAAACAAGTATGTGCAATCCCTAACCATTACCAATTCCTCATCTGAAACCACCCATGACTACGAAGGCCAGAAGCACTACGCAAACCAGCCGCCATGGGCTGAGCCCTGAAAGCCACTGCTTTGTAAAGGTAAGATGGGTTTAGCTCTATGAGACCAGGAGATCCGGCCTTCATTGATCAAGACAACCTTCTTGAAAAATAATGGGGCCTGAGGGTTGGGTGCAGTGGCTCACGTCTGTAATCCCAGCACTCTGAGAGGCCGAGGCGGGCAGATCACGAGGTCAAGATCAAGACCATCCTGGCTAACACAGTGAAACCCTGTCTCCACTAAAAATACAAAAAAATTAGGCAGGCGTGGTGGCGGCGCCTGTAGTCCCAGCTTCTTGGGAGGCTGAGGCAGGAGAATGGCGTGAACCCGGGAGGCGGAGCTTGCAGTGAGCTGAGATTGCACTACTGTACTCCAGCCTGGGTAACAGAGCGAGATTCCGTCTCAAAAAATAATAATAATAATAATGTGGCCTGAAAGCTAGAACCAGAGGTGCAAAGAGACCCTGAGAATGCAGGCCAGTGCCATCTGTAACCAAGCCACAGGGCCACATGCACATTCCTATCTCCACCTCACCTTATTTCGACTGTAGCGGACTGTACCCTTTCGGGTATCTTCTGAGACGAGGTCTGTAAATATCCAGCCAACCTTAATAAAAAGGAAAGTATCTTTTAAACATCTCTTTAAGATAGATGATGAATGGTTGGGTGTGGTGACTACGCCTGTAATCCCAGCACTTTGGGAAGCTGAGGCAGGAGAATCATGAGGTCAAGAGATCGAGACCATCCTGGCCAACATGGTGAAACTCCGTCTCTACTAAAAATACAGAAATTAGAGTGCAGTGGCTCATGCCTATAATCCCAGCACTTTGGGAGGTTGAGGCGGGTGGATCACCTGAGATCAGGAGTTCGAGACCAGCCTGACCAATATGGAGAAACCCTGTCTCTACTAAAAATACAGAATTAGCCAGGGTAGTGGCACATGCCTGTAATCCCAGCTACTCAGGAGGCTGAGGCAGGAGAATCACTTGAATCCAGGAGGCAGAGGTTGCGGTGAGCCGAGATTGCACCATTGCACAACAGCCTGGGCAACGAGAGAGAAACTCCGTCTCAAAAAAAAAAAAAAAATTAGCTGGACATGGCTGGGCGCGGTGGCTCACGTCTGTAATCCCAGCACTTCAGGAGGTCAAGAGGGCGGATCACAAGATCACGAGGTCAGGAGATCAAGACCATCCTGGCTAACACGGTGAAACCCCGTCTCTACTAAAAATACAAAAAAATTAGCCGGTTGAGACGGCAGGTGCCTGTAGTCCCAGCTACTCAGGAGGTTGAGGCAAGAGAATGGCGTGAGCCTGGGAGGTGGGGCTTGCAGTGAGCCAAGATCACGTCACTGCACTCCAGCCTGGGTGACAGAGTGAGACTTCATCTTAAAAAAAAAAAAAAGATTGGCCGGGCGCGGTGGCTCAAGCCTGTAATCCCAGCACTTTGCGAGGCCGAGACGGGTGGATCACGAGGTCAGGAGATCGAGACCATCCTGGCTAACACGGTGAAACCCCTTCTCTACTAAAAAATACAAAAAACTAGCCGGGGGAGGTGGCGGGCGCCTGTAGTCCCAGCTACTCGGGAGGCTGAGGCAGGAGAATGGCGTAAACCCGGGAGGTGGAGCTTGTAGTGAGCTGAGATCCAGCCACTGCACTCCAGCCTGGCAGACAGAGCGACACTCCGTCTCAAAAAAAAAAAAAAAAGACAGATGATGAATGTTTTCTGGCTTTTGCCCAGACAGCTTAAAAAGAATGTTCTCAGTCAGAAGCTCCTTTTTGTGAGCCAGCTTAATCTACATCAATGGGTTCCTCAAGTAAGATGCCAGGCCACACCCAGGGATCTCCATCTCTGTTCAGTAGAAACTGGCCACGCTCCCTCTGGTGCTGCTGCGTTAGAGATGAGTTTCTTCAGCACCAACTCTGCCCAGCACCATGCTGGATGCAAGAGACACAGCAGTGAGTGAGACCAACAGAAGGTGGGTAAAAAAGGCACTTAAACTCCCAAGAGGAAGACAGACAACAGGCAAGCAAATAAACATTTCATAGAGTAGGTCTTTCCCGACAAGCTAAGAAAAAGGATTCCTAGAGAAAGGCGCTTAAGATAAAAGGGGAAATAGAATGCAGACTTCACAGAGCTGCTCCTGGGAGCTCCAGTTCAAGGCCAGAAGGAAGCATCTGAGGGTATCGGGATCTGAAACCCGCAACCCAGCACCCCCTGCACGTTCAGTGTGGCAGTGCCTGTGTGCTGTGGGATCCTCAGGCCCGCCTCTGCCTGTGAATTCCTCCACCAGAAGCCTGTCGCAAGGCCGCAGGAGTAGCACTTGGGTCCTGGCAGTTGTCACTTCTGTCCTTGGGAAGGATCTGTGGCCCATGACTCTCCCCAGCACTACCTGACACACAACTCTTCCCATCCATCCCCAGCAGATATGACCAGCACACTGGGAGACTTTCACTGTCTTTAAAGATGCCCCAGTGAATGAAAACCCAAGGTGATGGCAACAGAGAAAATGAGACTTAAAGGATTAATGTAATTAAGCAGTAAATAAAGCAGAATCAAAATCAAACTAAGAAATATAAGGGCTTAGAAACTCATATTTTGAGCCAGGCATGGTGGCTCATACTTATAATCCCAGAACTTTGGGAGACCAAGGCGGGTGGATCATCTGACGTCGGGAGTTCAAGACCAGCCTGGCCAACATGGTGAAACCCCATCTCTATTAAAAATACAAAAATTAACCGGGCGTAGTGATGGGCGCCTATAATCCCAGCTACTCAGGAGACTGAGGCAGGAGAATCACTTGAACCCGGGAGGCAGATGTTGCAGCGAGCCAAGATCATGCCACTGCACTCCAGCCTGGGTGACAGAGCAAGACTCCTAAAAATAAAATAAAATAAAATAAAATAAGAAACTCATGTTTTGAAAAAAAGTATTTAAGTAATTTCAAGATTATGAACTATAAGACTACAACAAATTAGGCCAAAAAATTGGACCAATCTCTTTTCAACAAGAGAACTTCCAGAATTTGAACCAAAATATGACGCTAAATGAAGAGGCTGACTCCTTGTTAGAAACAGGATGTTTCTTTCCTAAGAGAGTAAAACGGTGTGTGGACTGCTCACTGACACCAGGTTTTAAGTCACATTTGCAGTCTCACCCCCTTCATCTGTAGAGAGGATGAAATAATCTAGAGATTATTTTTCACAGTCTGAGATGATTAGGAAATAAAGGATAAAACATACTTACTAATATTAAACTTATATGTTCAAATTCATGGCTCTACATGAATTTATAAAAATCGTTCCTGGGAACTTTATCAATGATGTCAGATAAACCAGATCAACAGAATAAAAAAGGAAATCCTTTTCTCGTTTTCTAACTGTTCCATGAAACTAGGAAGAACCATAGGCTCAGAGAGCTAAATTATCAACAGGAAATGAAACGATGATTGATGACGGAACAGCAGAAGCTCCAAGTGCACGCCACGGAACATGAGCGCTGCCAACGGAACGCCAACCTTGACTGTCCTCGGCTTCCAAGCTACACGAAGGGACGGCTCAGGCAGAAGGGACACACATGCACGGGGGAGCCAGCAGGGGTGCAGCTGGGGTGTGTGACTCCTGCTTCTATTTCCCACTTGAAGCAGTCCTCAAGAAGTGTGGCTGGAAGGCTGAAATACAACAGCCAGATCCGCACTGGGATTTTTTGTGTGTGCGTGTGTGCTCAAGAAAACGTTCTCATTTTAGTTTAAGTCAGAGGAACATAAAAGCTATTGGTGCCCAATAAACACACGTGAAGTTTCAAAACGTATGGTGCCTGCACCTGACCTTGTGCAGCTGGGGAGAGCCCGTCCCCAACACAGCCCAGCCACTCCCCCAACTCTCCCTGGCCTGGATGCTCAACAGAGCCTGGCCACGCCCCCTGCTTGGCTGCCGGATGCCTCAGTACCTTCCGCAGGCCAAGTTTGGCAGCAATTTCATCGACCACTTCAGCTTTTGGATCCTCAAGAAGCTCCAAGCTGTTCTGTGTACCAATCTGCAGGGAACCAAAGGGAGAAGACGGATTTAGAGCAGAGGGCTCAGGAAGCAGCACTCCAAGCCCTCCCAATTCCAGCTCCAGGTCACAAGGAGTGCTGGGGGCCTCCTAGTCAGAAAGGAGAACTACAGCCACAGATAAAACACATGCGACACGCCTCCTGGCTTCTCTAAGGTTGCGCTGTGCCTTTTACCAGGACTGCAAAACATGTGGCACACAGGGCCCAGCTGATGTGTGTGAAACGGTTCTGCATCAGGAGCGCTCAGGACTAAGGGGAGGTCTATACTCCTGCCTGTTTTAAAAGTTCCTTCATCAGGAAATGAAGTTATTTTCAAACTTCCTTGGATAAGTAGCTTCACTTCAAACAGCTTTGGCTAAATTAGGCAAGACTCAAAAACTGTAAGGTAACGTCCTTTCCCAGAAAACAGGCCTGGACAATCTGTGTGGCGCTCCACAGAGACAATGCGCTTGGCCTCACAGCTCAGGCACTGAGTTGGAGAGACACTATGAACTCCACAGACAGCGATGAGCTCATCAACCCTAAGGAAGGGAAAAGGCATTTGAAAATCAGCCACCTCCTTCCATCTGGCACAGAGCAGTCGATGAGTTGTGGCTTCGACTGGCTCCCATGCAACTGAAACCAGCCACGGGACATCACTTCCCAGACTGGACCAAGCTTACCAAAATCGTGAATGTTCACTTAAATGTAGCCTGCGGGTCATTAATAGGTATCATTTCATGCAGAAACCCCAGCAATAAGAATAGGGAAGGTAAAGGTAATCCCAAATTGAGTTGCAGTAACTGGACATATCCTTGCAAATTAGTCAAAATCTGGCAAAACCACAAAGAAGTTTACATTTGCTGGGTATTACCCATATGGAGGTCATTAATACCTCCAGAACATAGGTTAAACCACAAACTCAAGAGAAAAATCTGAGGAAAAGGAGTTGTTTAATGACATGTGGCAACATAAGCAAATTTTTGTGTGTGTATTTTTAGTAGAAACGGGGTTTTGCTGTGTCGGCCAGGCTGGTCTTGAACTCCTGGCCTCAAGTGATCTGCCTTGCCCCTACAAAGTGCTGGGATTACAGGCGTGAGCCACCACGCCTGGCCTCAATTATACTTTTTAATAGAACCACTGAGCTCTCCATGAAAGAGACTCCTTAAAAAAACTGAATGGGAATACTTTGTGCTTGGAAAAGCAGCAGACTGAGAACAGCATGTGACCTAAGGGTGGAGACTTCACTGGCGGGGTCTCTACTGCCATCTAGTGTCTCTTTTTAAAAGAACCATGGCAAGGGCCTCATGAACCACGACATCTATTGTTAGGCAAAGATACCAAAACTGTCACTGAAAATCCATATAAATACAGCCAAGAAAGACACACATTCGTGCAGGGGCCACCAGCAAGCTGTCCACCAGCTACCACCCATGCACAAGCGGCAGTTTCAGACTCTAATCAGCAACCTCTGAGAGCCGCTGCAGGGCACCCCAGCCCGCCTCCCAGTCAGGTTATTTAAATAGGAAGCCAGTCATCCAGTCATCTCCACAAGACAGTGTTAGGTGGAAAAAGTGCACATAATATAGTATACGCACAAAGAAACGAAGGATACTATGATTGTGTGTGCATGCATGTGTGAGTGTATCTGCTTACACTAAAAATGTCACACATACAAAAAAAACAAAACTAGCCAGGCTCAGTGGCATACATCGACAGTCCCAGCTACTTGAGAGAAAGATAAGAAGATCTCGCTCAGGAGATCCTCTTACAAAACAAAACAAAACAAAACAAAGCAAAAAATCAAACTTTTGCCAGGCACAATGGCTCATGCCGGTAATTCTAGTACTTTAGGAGGCCAAGGCAGTAGGATCACTCGAGGTCAGGAGTTTGAGACCAGCATGGGCAACACAGAGACCCTCTCTGTATTAAAAAAAACAAAAAATGCCGGGCGCGGTGGCTCAAGCCTGTAATCCAGCACTTTGGGAGGCCGAGACGGGCGGATCACGAGGTCAGGAGATCGAGACCATCCTGGCTAACACGGTGAAACCCCGTCTCTACTAAAATATACAAAAAATTAGCCGGGCGAGATGGCGGGCGCCTGTAGTCCCAGCTACTTGAGGCTGAGGCAGAGAATGGCGTAACACGGAGTTGCAGTGAGCTGAGATCCGGCCACTGCACTCCAGCCTGGCGACAGAGCGAGACTTCGTCTCAAAAAAAAAAAAAAAAAAAAAAAATAAAAAAAAAAAAAAAATAAAAAAAAAATAAAAAACAAAAACAACATCAACAACAACAAAAAAACGAACAATTAAAAAAATCAGGCCAGGCGCAGTAGTTTACGCCTATAATCCCAGCACTTTGGGAGGCTGAGGCGGGTGGATCACGAGGTCAGGAGTTTGAGACCAGCCTGACCAACATGGTGAAACCCCGTCTCTACTAAAAATACAAAAATTAGCCAGGCATGGTGGCGGCACCTGTAATCCCAGCTATTCAGGAGGCTGAGGCAGGAGAATCACTTGAACTGGGAGGTGGAGGTTGAAGTGAGTGGAGATCGCGCCACCACACTCCAGCCTGAGCAACAGAGTAAAACTCTGTCTCAAAACTAAAAAAAAAAAAAAAATCAAACTTCAGGAAGTCCAACTAAAAAGATTTTAGGCTGAGCATGGTGGCTCACACTTGTAATCCCAGAATTTTGGTAGGCTGAGGCGAGTGGACTGTGTGAGCCCAAGAGTTCCAAATCAGCCTGGGCAACATGGCGAGATCTGTCTCCACACACACACTATATATATATATGCGCATACACACACACACACACACACACACACACACACGCACATATATGTCAGGCATGGTGGTGCACGCTTGTAGTCCCAGATACTTGGGAGGCTGAGGCAGGAGGATTGCTTGAGCCCAGGAGGGCTGCAATTGGGGCTGCACTGAGCCGTCATGGGACTACTGCACTCCAGCCTGGGCAACAGAGTGAGACGCTGTCTCAAAAAGAAAACAGGTTTTAAATTCTAGGGGCTACCTCTAGAGGAAAGCAGGGTAAAGGGAAATGAATAAGCCTTGTTTGTAAATATGACTTTGGAAATGTGCACATTTTTTTTCTTTTTCAACTTTTAAAAATACTTCTGGCTGGGCACAGTGGCTCATACCTGTAATCCCAACACTTCAGGAGGCCAAGATGTGAAGATCACTTGAGACCAGTAGTTCAAGACCAACCTGGGCAATATAGCGAGACCCTGACTCTACCAAAAATTTAAAAATTAGCTTGCATGGTGGCATGCACCTGTAGTCCCAGCTACTCAGAAGTCTGAGGCAGGAAGATCGCTTGAGCCCAGGAGGTCAAGGCTGCAGTAAGCCATGATTGCACAACTGCACTCCAGTCTGGGCAACAGAGCAAGACTCATCTCTAAAAAATAAATAAATAAAAATTAAAAATTTCTAACATAACAGCTAATGTAAAGAATTTTACAATGAATACTCATATACCCATCACTAGATTCAGCATGAACATTTCCTATGCACTATCTGTCCCTCTAGTCACCCATCAATCCATTTTTCTATTGGATTTCAAGTAAATTACAGACATAAATGTACTTCTCCCTAAATAGTACAGCATGCGTATCACTAACTAGCATTCAATATCTGTTTAGTTTTTACTTTTGCAATAAAATGTATGTAAAACACACTATATAAATATTATACACAATTACAAAACAAATTAAAATTTATATAAATATACACACATAGCCCAGTTCCTAAAAACTGGAAATACAATGTGTAAGTGGTTGGTGGCATAATCATACTGAGAGGGCCTTCCAAGCACAGTGACTAGCTGTGTACACACCCTACAGATACACCCTCAGGACACTTCTTTCTCCTCCAAACAAATCTTAAGTTGTTTTCAGTCCTATTTTGGTGGCAGTTTTGCTATTCTGGTGACACTCTGGTGATTCGTGCTGAGGTGTGTCTGTGGCCTTCTCCATGGCCCCTAAGACAGTGACTGCTGCACAGCGGAAGAGACACAGAATGACACAAGGAGGACTGAGCACCTGGACACTACGGAGGCAATGAGCATACCTGGACACAGACAGCAGACGAGATAAAAACACTGGATCAATAGTGGCAAAGGTACCGGGTGTGTAAGAAAATATCCTCATCCTTAGTAACTGAAGTAACTATCCAATATACTGAAGGCTTTAGGAGCCACGCTCTCACTCTCCAATAACTCAGAAAATGTTGTGCATCTGCACCGGCGTGTGACAGAGGGTGCACAAACAACAGAGAAAACAGGGCAAGGCCTCACCGAAAGGGCATCCCCCACAGCCTCCAAACACAGAAACTCAGGAACTTGAATCCCGTCATGTTTACCTGAGGTGGTTCATAAATCGCAGCCACTTCAGCCCTGATGCCAAGGGGAATGTCTTTGTGCTCCGTGTACCGTCCATATAAGTACCCAAAATGCTGGTTCCCTGTCTTTCTCCAGAAGTCAAGAAAGCGGTCAGCGACGGTGTGATTCTCAAACATGATATTGTCCACATGCCTGTACTTCTGTAGAGTTAACAAGAGTGGGCTGATGAAAACATGCCATCAAAAATAAATCACTTGTTTTTCTAGCACAAACCATTCATAAGTATATTTTACCTAGTTCTTTAAAAAAACAAACCAATAGGGAGTGATGGTGCATGCTTGTGGTGCCAGATACTCAAGAGGCCGAGGCTAGAGGATCACTTGAGCCCAGGAGTTCAAGTCCAGCCTGGGCGACAGAATGAGACCCCTGTATCTTAAAAAATAATCATCTGGGCCGGGTGCAGTGGCTCACACCTGTAATCCCAGCACTTTGGGAGGCCGAGACGGGTGGATCACGAGGTCAGGAGATCGAGACCATCCTGACTAACACAGTGAAACCCCATCTCTACTAAAAATACAAAAAATTAGCCAGGCGTGGTGGCAGGTGCCTGTAGTACCAGCTACTGGGGAGGCTGAGGCAGGATAATGGCGTGAACCTGGGAGGTGGAGCTTGCAATGAGCCAAGATGGCACCACTGCACTCCAGGTGACACCAAGACACCATCTCAAAAAATAAAAAAATAGGCCGGGCGCGGTGGCTCAAGCCTGTAATCCCAGCACTTTGGGAGGCCGAGACGGGCGGATCACGAGGTCAGGAGATCGAGACCATCCTGGCTAACACTGTGAAACCCCGTCTCTACTAAAAAAATACAAAAAATTAGCCGGGCGAGATGGCGGGCGCCTGTAGTCCCAGCTACTCGGGAGGCTGAGGCGAGAGAATGGCGTAAACCCTGGAGGCGGAGCTTGCAGTGAGCTGAGATCCGGCCACTGCACTCCAGCCTGGGAGACAGAGCGAGACTCCGTCTCAAAAAAAAAAATAAAAATAAAAATAAAAATAAAAAAATAAAAAAAATAATCTGCTATTCTATTCAAAAAAATAAAAACAATAAACATTACTAAAGAAAAAAACCAGTCAGGTGTGGTGGTTTATGCCTGTAATGCCAGCACTTTGGGAGACCGAGGCAGGCAGATCTCTTGAGGCCAGGAGTTAAACCTCAAAAATTATTCAACACAGTGAAACCCTGTCTCTACTAAAAACACAAAAATTAGCCAGGTGTGGTGGCTCATGCCTGTAGTCCCAGCTACTCGGGAGGCTGAGGCAATAGAATCGCTTGCACCTGGGAGGCGGAGGTTGCAGTAAGCTGAGATTGCACCAACTGCAATTCAGCCTGGGCTACAGAGTGAGACTCGGTCTCAAAAAAACAAAAAAACGAAACAAAACAAAAATGCTCTGCCCTTTAGACCAGTTCAGAGTCCAGTGGCAGGGTGGGGAGGAGAGGTATAGGAGGGTGGAGATGGCTTTCATCTATCAATAAATTTAAAATAATTCCATTGTGATTTAACCTAAAATACAGGTTTTTACAATCTCTAGGGCAAAAAACAAACAAGTTTTCTTTTTTCTTTTTTTTTTTGAGACAGAGTCTCGCTCTGTCACCCAGGCTGGAGTGCAAGGGCGTGATCTCGGCTCGCTGCAACCTCCGCCTCCCAGGCTCAAGTGATTCTCCTGCCTCAGCCTCCTGAGCAACTGGGACAACAGGCGCCTGCCACCACGCCCAGTTAATTTTTGTATTTTTAGTAGAGATGGGGTTTCACCATGTTGGCCAGGCTGGTCTCGAACTCCTAACTTCAGGTGATCCACCCGCCTCAGCCTCCCAAAGTGCTGGCATTACAGGTGTGAGCCACCATGCCCGGCCAAAATAAAGTAGTTTTCAAGAAGAAAAAAGAAATGGAGAACACAGGAGATTTCCAAAAAAGTCAAGGAGGCCACGGAATTCTCTCTAAGGAGCCATTTTCTCCAAGGGCACAGTGGCAGCAGGAAGGCGAGGCAGCCTACTCTCAGAGGCGGGACAACGAGAGCAGAACATCCAGAAAGGCTGAACGTCCCCTCCTTCCTGAGCCACATTCTCTCCTTAAGCCAGCCTGGACGGGTGCTCAGAGCTGGTCCAAGGGGTGCCCCTTTACCAACCTTCAGAGCCAGTTTCCTCACAACCACTGAGGATTTTAAATAATCACCAGGAACATTCTGCCTCCATATGAGCCAGCAAAAAAGAGAACTGAGGGCTCATACTCCATACCTCCAAGAGCAAGAAGTCTTAAAAATGACATATTCAGTGTACCCCTTCCACAAAAGGGTCATTCAATCCATCAAACAGTACTGAAAATCCACCACGCAGATACTGATGGCACTCCACTCCAAGGGGCTCTTCTGGAAATACTCATTTCTCAGCCATGAAAACAAATCTAGACAGACAGGGAACACCTCACCTGTCTGTTCAGCGTGATGGCGCTCGGCTGGCACTTAGTACAGATGCCGTTCGGCCACGGGAGGTGCCCCTCACACCCTGACTTAATCTTGCAGCTGATGTTCTCCAGGGCAACAAATTTCCCCCTACGTAGAAGAGAAGCAACTTACTTAAACATCACATTGGTGAGAAGTTGAGCAAGAGGCTGGAAGCTACATGTTAAGTATCTTACACCTCCTGAACAGCATCTCAGGAGCCAAGCACGTGGCAGCAGCAGGGAAGATGTGCTAAGGATGTTTCTAATGGAAGCTCTACCTGCAGTTCCAGCACATTCCGAATCCTGGCTTGTCCCACACACTTCAACCATACAGAAACACACAACTGCTTTCCTACCAAACTGTGGTGTTTTTTTCACTATCTATCACTAACATGCAAGAAAGTTTGCAAGAATACTGCAGAATATCTATTGATGTCACCTGTGCCACTGAGCGGACATGAGGCTGGTACAGGTTTCATTAAATTATCAGCAACGTTGACATTAGCCCAGTACTTAGATATCTGTAAAAAATTCTTATTCATGGGAAAAATCTGATTAGGATATATAATTAAGGCATCTTCACTGCTTTAAGCTAAAATAAAAACTACTGTTGAAGATTGTCAATGAGAAAGTCCTGGACCCTACTCTGAACTTTTTCTTTTTCTCCAGCTTTACTGAAACATAAATGACCAAAAAGAAAAAAAAAATCTGTATCTTTAAGGTGGATGTGAGGTTTCGTTTTTCAGATAAAAACTATATACTTACAGTGTAAGAAATGATATTCTGAAACATGTCCACACTGTGGAATGGCTAAATTAAGCTAATTAACATATGCATTACCTCACATACTGATCATTTTTTGTGGTGAGCCATTTTTGGTATCATAGCATCTAGGAAGAAATGACTCATCACCAAATCTGCATGTTAATGGCAGCCACAAACACGCCCCCACTAGAGACTGTGTTCCTTGACCTAGACTGACAAAAGGCTGACCAAGTCTCTTTCACTACAATCAATCTGCACCCACTCCTTAGTCCAGAGAGTTCCATAGCTTTCCCCACTGACAAGCAATAGTGGGTTTCTAGTAGGTTTCTTCTGGTCTAGCATTTTTAAAAAGTCATTTTAGGATGTCAGCGGGTTGTCAGACAAAAGCTACAATCAGGCGAACATGACATCCTTCACAAAATGTTGCTGACTTCAGTTCAGCCACCATCTCCTCTTGTCGCACTGACAGGAATTACAAAATAATAGCTGAAGCCTGTTACTTTCTGGTAGGGTGTACAGAGAGCCAACAGGAGAAGGTCGTACAGGCAAGGACTTGCCATGGCTTAAAAGAAATAAAAATGATAAGTTCACCCCTCTCTGGCCACTGTTACCACCTGTGCCTACCTGGCTGAGCCTGCGGGCAACTACTGTGGTACCCTGAGGACAAGTGGCTGCAGCCCCTGCTGTGGCTGAAAACCAAGCTGACTCAGAGGCCAGACTCTAGGGAAAGGATTGCCAGGCACTGAAGTGGGGGAGCTGAGATTATCACAGGGTAGTTGTTTTTCTGAAAAGCAGAGAATGAACTCAGACCACAGATACAACAGGCCACCATCACAGATGCTATCTTGCCAGGGCGGCGTGTGTGGGGACAGCCTCTGTCCGACACTGCACTGTGGCTACGCAACCAGGTGCCTGCACAGTCACTGCCTTGCTAGCTCCCTTCTAGAACCAGGTTGGCCAGGCGAGGTGGCTCACACCTGTAATCCAGCACTTTGGGGAAACCAAGGCAGGAGGATCACTTGAGCCAAGGAGTTCCAGACCAGCCTGGGCAACACAGTGAGACCCCACTTCTTAAAAACATATATGTGGGCCAGGCGCGGTGGCTCACGTCTGTAATCCCAGCACTGTGGGAGGTCGAGGTGGGCAGATCACGAGGTCAGGAGATCTATACCATCCTGGCTAACACAGTGAAACCCCGCCTTTACTAAAAATACAAAAAATTAGCTGGGCATGGTGGTAGGCACCTGTAGTCCCAGCTACTCGGGAGGCTAAGGCAGGAGAATGGCGTAAACCCGGGAGGCGGAGCTTGCAGTGAGCCAAGATTGCACCACTGCACTCCAGCCTGGGCGACAGAGCCAGACTCTGTCTCATAAAAAAAAAAAAAAAAAAAAAAAAAAAAAAAAAAAAACCATATATGTGTACATAAAAAATAAATAAATATAGAACCAGGGTAACATTCAAAGGCGTGTGGCCCCTTCTCATCTTTACTTCTCTCATTCACACATTCAGTGGCTATAAGCAACAACTGCCAGATACACAAAAAGGAATTTACGCACAACCAGGTTATAGCAAGCTGCTTACTTGTCAGCCCCTCCAGTCAGCTTCCGGATGTAGGCATGGAAGGACATGTGCTTCACAGGAGGCTCGAGATGGTTTAGATAGTCCTCATCGAATGGCTGCCAAGACACAGAGTAAGCAAGTGCAGTCACACCTGCCGGGTGCTCCAGGCGCTGAGCCTCCGCTGTGCACAGAGGCCAGGCAGCATGGCCTCGGCAAGTCAAGGCCCACAGCCAAAGCAGGTACTGGGGTCTCCCTTACCACTCTAGGTCAGAACCAAGTTTTTCTTTTTTCAATTAATTGATTTTCGTTATTGTTGTTTTTGTGTGTTTTGTTTGTTTGAGACAGAGTCTCACTCTGTCGCCCAGACTGGAGTACAATGGCACAGCGGCACAATCTCTGCTCACTGCAACCTCCACCTCTGGGTTCAAGGGATTCTTCTGCCTCTGCCTCTCAAGTAGCTGGGACTACAGGCATGCGCCACCACGCCTGGCTAATTTTTGTATTTTTAGTAGAGACGGGGTTTCAGCATATTGGCCAGGCTGGTCTCAAACTCTTGACCTCGTGATCCACCCGCCTCAGCCTCCCAAAGTGCTAGGATTACAGGCGTGAGCCACTGAGTCCAGCCAATTTAATTGTTTTAGAGATGGGGTCTCACGCTGTTGCCCAGGCTGGAGTAGAGTGGCGCAATCAAGGCTCACTGCAGTCTCGACCTCCCAGCCTCAAGTGATTCTCTTGCCTCAGCTTCCCGAGTAGCTGGGACTACAGGTGTGAACCATCACACTCAGCTAATTTTTTAAATTTTTTGTAGAGACAGGGTATACAAAAAAAGAGTTGCCCAGGCTCAGCAACTCCTAGGTTCAAGTGATCCTCTCACCCTGGCCTCCCAAAGTGTTGGGACTACAGGTGTCAACAGCACATAGCCAGAAGCAAGTTTTTCTTTGTGTGCCAGTTATCTTTTCAAGATTAAAATGAATCTCTATTAAAAACAAAACGTTCTAAGTCAAATGAGTTTCAGGAAAATTCTGCAAAAAGAAATGCCACAAGAATGCAAGAGATGCCTCATGAAGAAAATCAGGTTGGCCTTCCTGCTGTAAATCCAGCATTAACAGCTCCAGTCAGCATTATTATGGTAACTCTCAATCTCACCAGGACAAACCAGTACAAGAGATGTGAGATTCAAGGCAAAGTAAATCAAAACAATGATAAGCACGGAAGCCGACAGACTCAGCTTTGTGTCAGATCTGAAAAGGATTGTCCAGGGAGCCTGCTGTAAATGCTGCCCCTTTATCACAGCCACACAAATGCTTCAGCCATTCATAATCAAGCGAGAAGGTCACTCCCATAAATAAAGGCTCATCCTGTGTGCAGCTTGCACTAGGGGGAATATGAGGCCCAGGGCAATAAATAGATAAGTTCTTTGAACCACTACAACCAAGTGCATGGACTCAGGGAAAGCACTTAAGACAGCTGTCTACCCGCAGCCCCCCACACCGGCCCAGAACTTACTCCGCAGAGACTCTCACCTCTAGAGGGACGCAGTGCACACATTTCCCCAAAGGGCCGTGGCGGCATCTGAGGAGAGTAATAAGGCAGAAAAAGGCAGAGCAGTGAGGATGTCGGTGTTCCGCTGCTGCCATCTCACACGTACGTCCTACTTTAACAGTGTTTCTGTGCCCACATGGAGTTATATTCCAGATGGCACATGGATGAACGTTTATATTTTAATTGTTGTTTTGTTTTGTTTAAAGACAGGCTCTCACTCTATCGCCCAGGCTGGAGTGCAGTGGTGATCATGGCTCACTGCAACCTTGACTTCCTGGGCTCAAGCACTCCCACCTCAGCCTCCCGAGGATCTGGGACTCCAGGTGTGCAGCACCACACCCAGCAGTTTACTATTTATGTTGATATGAATGAGAAAAAACTGACCCGCACATCAAACCTGTGACTTCATGGGGATCGACTGCTTAAAATGACACAAACCAAAGATAAAAGTGAACGAACTCAAAGTCAATTTATGTAGTTTTCTGGCCGAAGGTGGTGGCTCACACCTCTAATCCCAACATTTTGGGAGGCTGAGATGGGTGGATCACCTGAGGTCAGGAGTTAAAGGCAAGCCTGGCCAACACGGTGAATCCCCATCTCTACTGAAAATACAAAAATTAGTTGGGTATGGTGGCAAGTGCCTGTAATGCCAACTACTAGGGAGGCTGAGGCAGGAGAATCACTTAAACCTGGGAGGAGAAGGTTGCAATGAGCTGAGATTGTGCCACTGCACTCCAGCCTGGACAACAAGAGTGAAATTCCATCTCAAAAAAAATAAATAAAATAGTTTTTTTGGGTTTTTTTTGTTTTTTTTTGAGACGGAATTTTACTCTGTCACCCAGGCTGGAGTGCAGTGGTGCGATCTCAGCTCACTGCAACCTCCACCTCCTGGGTTCAAGTGATTCTCCTATCTCAGCCTTCCAAGTAGCTGGGATTACAGGCACACACCACCACACCTGGCTAATTTTTGTATTTTTAGTAGAGACGGGGTTTCACCATATTGGTCAGGCTGGTCTTGAACTCCTGACCTTAGGTGATCCACCTGCCTCAGCCTCCCAAAGTGCTGGGATTACAGGCATGAGCAACTGTGTCCGGCCAAGTCCATTTAAAGTGTTAAATAAATAATAAAGCTGGTACGTGAACATGGCAAAGGGCCTGAGAGCAGTGCATAAATAATCCAAGTTTGGAAAATACCTACTTCATGTGCATTTTGGGAAATAACAGAAAAAAAAAAAAGTTGTCCCATGGATTTCTGACATTTTCAGTCACAGAAGCATTGGGAGCACAACACACACAACGTGAAGGCAGCGGTGGGGTGGTGAGACGCCGGTGGCAGTCCCTCTGGGGCTCCATCAGATCCCTTTCTAAATGGAGTCGGAATTCTTAGATGCATACAGGCTCTGTGTTTCGAAACAGAAGTGGTCTCTGTACTTCCTAATAAACAGGCAGGCTCTACCTGATGACAGGTCAGAATCCACACACACACACACACACACACACACACACGCTCTCTCTCTCAAAAGCTGCTAATGAAGCAATGAAAACAGATCATGCAAGCAAGCCAGCGCCAGGCCCCTGGGAGGAAACACAAATGGAAAAGGCATGCCAGCTAATGGCTATGGCTACAAAGTGGCTCCATGCCAATGGCAGCTGAGCGCCATTTATGTTTCTCTGAGCTAAGACATAAAAGTTGCTAATGCAGCATTTGGAATCCCAGTATCTCAAAGTCAGCACCCCGTCACATCTACAGAGTGATGCATTTTGAAAACGACCCCACTGCAGAGACAACATTCGCTCAGATAAATTTCACATGGCCAAGTGTAAACTCAGATCCTTCTCACTGGTTTATTTAAAAGGAATTGCAAAAAATCTAAAACAAACAAATATATATATATAAACACTTCATATAGCCCCAGGTAAGGAGGGAATATTCCAAGGCACAGCATCTTCTGCAAGTGAAATGCTCGCTGCAGGGATGGAGAGCGCACACTAGTGTGGCAGGTCAAAATCATCCAACCACTACGAAATGAGAGACACAGCACGCACCTCGCACGGGTGCACACACAACTACCTGCTCCTTCCTTCTTCCCTCCCCTGCAGCTGCTGACTAACGTCCCACTCTGCACGGAAGTCAGCATCTCCAGAGAACATCACAGTAAAGACTTGGTGTGAGGCCCCCAACTCCCCCAATACCTTTCCAGTCTCTTTGTATCCAATGCTTCAAAAGTTTTTATGGGAACATATTTTGAGATTGAAACTGATAAAAAGCTAAAAAACAACAACAACAAAAACTGATAAAAAGCTAACAAGATAACTTGGAAGTAAAGTTTAACCTGAAGATAGTAAAACTTCAGACTTACATTTCTTCATCAGATACTTATTAAAACAGGACATATTATAAATATTTCCCTTTATTCACCCATTAAGATCACCACATGTAGGACCCTGGAATCCCATGGATCACTTACAGCTGTGGGTCTCGGCTTCGGTAAATCTTCCCATCCTGTTTGCTGAGGTACTGATCAATCTCATCCTCCACCACGTTGGGAGCGCCAAAGACCTTGAAGCCCGGTGGAGCTGACGTCTCCATTTCAGATGAGGGCCCAGCAAGGCTCGAGGGAAACAGGAACAACAAATCGCCATGCCTGTTCAAATGACAAACAGAGGCCGATGCCTTCCCTTATCACCTGAGCTTCATGGAAGCCCAACTCGGATATCTGCAAAAAGCAAATGTCAACAACCATCCCTGTAGGCCTAAATAATGAGGTTTCTAATTTTAAGACCAGAATTCTCTTCTAACATCTCCCCTATGTTTCTTGGCATTATAAAGACCAGCATGCAGGTTCTCTGGAATTTAATTTCTCTTACAATTTTACCTTAAAGTCTGTGAAGCCTCCATACGCCTAAATGATTTTGCATGCACACACAGCCACAATGGACCTGCTGGGCTTCAGGGCCTCTCCTCCCACCTCCCACCCTCTGTTTGGCCCCCACCTCCCTCAGCCATTCCTCTGGCCTCTGGGAGGCTCCCTCCTCCCCCAACACTGCATGTGCTGGCTGCATGTATCTCTACTGCTTTATTGGCGTTCACATACACACGTAAGCACAGGCACACATGGAAGCTGTCACTACCTTTTTTTTTTTTGAGACGGAGTCTCGCTCTGTCGCCCAGGCTGGAGTGCAGTGGCCGGACCTCAGCTCACTGCAAGCTCCGCCTCCCGGGTTTACGCCATTCTCCTGCCTCAGCCTCCCGAGTGGCTGGGACTACAGGCGCCTGCCACCTCGCTCGGCTAGTTTTTTGTATTTTTTTAGCAGAGACGGGGTTTCACCGTGTTAGCCAGGATGGTCTCGATCTCCTGACCTCGTGATCCACCCGTCTCGGCCTCCCAAAGTGCTGGGATTACAGGCTTGAGCCACCGCGCCTGGCCAACTGTCACTACTTTTAAAAAGTGGGATTGGCCAGGCTCGGTGGCTCATGTCTGTAATCCCAGCACTTTGGGAGGCCAAGGTAGATGGATCACGAGGTCAAGAGTTCGAGACCATCCTGACCAACATGGTGAAACCCGTCTCTACTAAAAATACAAAAAAATGAGCTGGGCGTGGTGGCACATGCCTGTAGTCCCAGCTACTCGGGAGGCTGAGGCAAGAGAATCACTTGAACCCAGGAGGTGGAGGTATCAGTGAGCTGAGATCGCGCCACTGCACTCCAGCCTGGCGACAGAGCAAGACTCCACACAAAAAAAAAAAAAAAAAAAAAAAAAACTGAGATGAGCAGAGACATGCTTTTCTACTCCAACAACCCTCATAAAATCCTCCACATATAAGGGGTCCACGTCTAATTGCTATGACAATGGCCGCACGTTCCCCAGTGAGGCTGCTTAACCACGGCTCAGCCACTCCCACACTGACAAGTATGCACACTGTCTGCCAGTTTCTGCCACCATCAACACCACCCAAAAACACCCACGGACAGACGTCCCTGCAGCTTTCCTTCTAAAGGGCAAACTCCCAAGAGTCATGCTGAAGGGTTTCTGTTTGTCTCTGAAGCTGCTGACATACTGCTTTCCAAAAAGGCTGCCACAAGTCACATTTGGTTTTCTATCGCTTTCAGTCGAAAGAGTCACGCTGCCAACTTGGTGCCAGGCTTGACTGCCATGGCAAACTGCTGACCTCGGAGGCGAACAAGCGTCTCCACTGACAGTCCACAGAAGCCGCCTGGGGTCCCAAGTGACCAGAGATGGCTGCCAACACTAACCCTCCAGGCGAGCCTAGGAAGAAAGGCTGCAGCATGTCCTCTGATAGATATTTAACTGCTGCCAACAAGACACACACAAAGGACACAGACTGAGAGGGCAGGATCCACAGCTCCAAACCAGTACAGTGAAGGAAGAACAGAGGCCTCAAGGACACATGGACACAGGGCTCAGGGCAGCTCTTCAACTAGTTTCTTCCCTCCCCTTCTTCTTCCCTCATTTGGGGGTGATGAACATTACCAAACATTATCAAGACAGAGACATCTGCTTCTTTCTCTTTTTTTTTTTTTTTTGAGACAGAGTCTTGCTCTGTTACCCAGGCTGGAGTGCAGTGGCGCAATCTTGGCACACAGGAACCTGCATCTCCCGGGTTTAAGCGATTCTCCTGCCTCAGCCTCCCAAGTAGCTGGGATTACAGGCATGTGACTGCCACCACGCCCAGATACTTACTGTATTTTCAGTAGAGACGAGGTTCCTCCATGTTGGACAGGCTGGTCTCAAACTCCTGACCTCAGGTGATCTGCCTGCCTCGGCCTCCCAAAGTGTTAGGATTACAGGCGTGAGCCACCGCGTCCAGCCAAGACATCTGTTTCTAATAGCAGATTACATATTCCTAAACACCCTCTAACTACTAATATAAAAAACTTGACTTACACACTAGATCAATTTCAAAAAATATACTCTAGGGCTGGGCGCGGTGGCTCAAGCCTGTAATCCCAGCACTTTGGGAGGCTGAGGCGGGCGGATCACGAGGTCAGGAGATCGAGACCACCCTGGCTAACACGGTGAAACCCCGTCTCTACTAAAAAAATGCAAAAAAACTAGCCGGGCGAGGTGGCGGGCGCCTGTAGTCCCAGCTACTTGGGAGGCTGAGGCAGGAGAATGGCGTAAACCCAGGAGGCGGAGCTTGTAGTGAGCTGAGATTCGGCCACCGCACTCCAGCCTGGGCAACAGAGCGAGACTCCGTCTCAAAAAAAACAAAACAAAAAAAAACATATATATATATATACATACTCTAAAATCAATTGCTGAGCTCTAAAGAAAGTGGAGGAAATCCTCAGGGGACAAACCCAGCAGTGCACTCAAGACAGCAGCCAGCAACACAGAGCTCAGAGCTGCTTGCAGGGCCAAGGCCACTCTCAGTAATTCACTCACATCTTTGGGCCTACAGCGGTTTGCTGGGCACTGGGAGACAAGGACTTGAGCTTCCCTGCCCAAAGGGGGCAACTGAGTCTGAAACTTCCACATAAATGCAGATAACCAAAGAATGCCTGAACAGCTGTGAAAAACCTACCAGCTGAAAATAGGAACCAAGGAGAAAGCCCATCTGCCTCTATCTAGCACATAGCAAAAAAAAAAAAAAAAAAAAAAGTCACCTCTGAGACTGTAAGTAAAGGCCTGCTGGGCCATGAATCTGGGGCAGAACCAGGGATGGTGACATTTGGTTCAGAAAGTCCAAAGACAGAAATTAACTTGAAGGAGTTGTAGGTCCATCACACCCCCTGTGCCAACAAAACCAAATGCAAACCTTCTCTATAGAAAAGCTGCTAAATCTGGGCCGGGCAGAGTGGCTCACACCTGGAATCCCAGCACTTTGGGAGGCCAAGGTGGGAAGATCACGAGGTCAGGAGATTGAGACCATCCTGGCTAACACAGTGAAACCTCGTCTCTGCTAAAAATACCAAAAAAATTAGCCAGGGGTGGTGGCGGGCACCTGTAGTCCCAGCTACTCGGGAGGCTGAGGCAGGAGAATGGCATAAACCCAGGAGGTGGAGCTTGCAGTGAGCTGAGATCCGGCCACTGCACTCCAGCCTGGGCGACAGAGCGAGACTCCGTCTCAAAAAAAAAAAAAAGAAGAGTAACACACTACCACGCAAGTAAGAGTAAGAGTGGGTAGAGACATAATTAACCGAGAGTTAGACTGGCAAAGACTCACAGACAGAAATTATGAGACAGAATATCAACCTCTATATGGGATATTAAATGAACAACAGAATGGAAGAAGAGGGTTAGTGACAGAGGCTATCCAAAATGACCAGGTGGGATTCTAGGACGTGGAGGCGGCAGGCGCCGAAGTCAGTGGCTCTTCCCAAATCTCCCTCCTGCAGACAGCTAGACTGCATGCCAGGTCCCACCGATGCATCTACAGCAGTGTGGGGGCAGGGATACAAGTGGGGGCAGACAGATACCAACAGTCACGAGACCCAAGAGGCAGGCTCCCATGTCTCACAGCCCTGATGGGGAGCACTCAACCACCCAGTGGTCTTCACTGGAGGCCAGTGGGCCAACGTGGCAGCAGAGCAGAAACTAGGAGAAACCAGGAGCAACATGGCACCTGTGAGTGCTTGAAGCCAACAGCCAGATTTAGGGGGAAAAAAATCAGATTATTTATTTATTTATATACTTTTGAGACAGGGTCTTGCTCTGTTGCCCAGCTGCTGTGCAGTGGCACAATCATAGCTCACAATGGTGTCGACAAAGACCCTGTCTCTAAAGAAAAAAAAAGAGGGGGCCGGGTGTGATAGCTCACTCCTGTAATCCCAGCACTTCGGGAGGCTGAGGCCAGCGGATCACCTGAGGCTGTGAGTTCAAGACCAGCCTGACCAACATGGAGAAACCCCATCTCTACTTAAAAATACAAAATTAGGCCGGGTGCGGTGGCTCAAGCCTGTAATCCCAGCACTTTTGGAGGCCGAGATGGGCGGATCATGAGGTCAGGAGATCTAGACCATCCTGGCTAACACGGTGAAACCCTGTCTCTACTAAAAAATACAAAAAACTAGCCGGGTGAGGTGGCAGGCGCCTGTAGTCCCAGCTACTCGGGAGGCTGAGGCAAGAGAATGCCGTAAACATGGGAGGCAGAGTTTCCAGTGAGCTGAGATCCGGCCACTGCACTCCAGCCTGGGCGACAGAGCAAGACTCCGTCTCAAAAAAAAAAAAAACAACAAAATTAGGCCGGGCGCGGTGGCTCACGCCCAGCACTTTGGGAGGCCGAGGCAGGTGGATCACGAGGTCAGGAAACTGAGACCACCCTGGCTAACACGGTGAGACCCCACCTCTACAAAAAATACAAAAAATTAGCCAGGATGTTGGTGGGCACCTGTAGTCCCAGCTATTCCGGAGGCTGAGGCAGGAGGATGGCGTGAACCCGGGAGGTGGAGCTTGTAGTGAGCCAAGATCGCGCCACTGCACTCCAGCCTGGGCAACAGAGCGAGACTCCGTCTCAAAAAAAAAAAAAAAAAAAAAAAAGAGCCGGGTGTGGTGGAACATGTCTGTAATCCCAGTTACTCAGGAGGCTGAGACAGGAGAATCGCTTGAACCCAGGGGGTGGAGGTTGCAGTGAGCTGAGATCATTCCACTGCACTCCAGCCTGGGCAACAAGAACGAAACTCTTTCTCAAAAAAAAAAAAAAAAAAGAAAGAAAAGAAAAAGAACAAAGGCAGGGAGCCAGGCGTGGTGGCTCACGTCTGTAATGCCAACACTTTGGGAGGCTGAGGCAGATGAATCACTTGAGGTCAAGAGATTGAGACCAGCCTGGCCAACATGGTGAAATCCCGTCTCTACTAAAAATACAAAAATTACCTGGGCATGGTGGTGGGCACCTATAGTCCCAGCTACTCAGGAGGCTGAGGCAGGAGAATCGCTCGAACCTGGGAGACAGAGGCTGCAGTGAGCTGAGATCGCACCACTGCACTCCAGCCTGAGCAAGAGTGAGACTGTGTCGGCGGGCGCGGTGGCTCACGCCCAGCACTTTGGGAGGCCGAGGCAGGTGGATCACGAGGTCAGGAAACTGAGACCACCCTGGCTAACACGGTGAGACCCCACCTCTACAAAAAATACAAAAAATTAGCCAGGATGTTGGTGGGCACCTATAGTCCCAGCTATTCCGGAGGCTGAGGCAGGAGGATGGCGTGAACCCGGGAGGTGGAGCTTGTAGTGAGCCAAGATCGCGCCACTGCGCTCCAGCCTGGGCAACAGAGCGAGACTCCGTCTCAAAAAAAAAAAAAAAAAAAAAAAAAGAGCCGGGTGTGGTGGAACATGTCTGTAATCCCAGTTACTCAGGAGGCTGAGACAGGAGAATCGCTTGAACCCAGGGGGTGGAGGTTGCAGTGAGCTGAGATCATTCCACTGCACTCCAGCCTGGGCAACAAGAACGAAACTCTTTCTCAAAAAAAAAAAAAAAAAAAAAGAAAGAAAAGAAAAAGAACAAAGGCAGGGAGCCAGGCGTGGTGGCTCACGTCTGTAATGCCAACACTTTGGGAGGCTGAGGCAGATGAATCACTTGAGGTCAAGAGATTGAGACCAGCCTGGCCAACATGGTGAAATCCCGTCTCTACAAAAAATACAAAAATTACCTGGGCATGGTGGTGGGCACCTATAGTCCCAGCTACTCAGGAGGCTGAGGCAGGAGAATCGCTCGAACCTGGGAGACAGAGGCTGCAGTGAGCTGAGATCGCACCACTGCACTCCAGCCTGAGCAAGAGTGAGACTGTGTCGGCCGGGCGCGGTGGCTCAAGCCTGTAATCCCAGCACTTTGGGAGGCCGAGGCGGGCGGATCACGAGGTCAGGAGATCGAGACCATCCTGGCTAACACGGTGAAACCCTGTCTCTACTAAAAAATATAAAAAACTAGCCGGGCGAGGTGGCGGGCGCCTGTAGTCCCAGTTACTCAGGAGGCTGAGGCAGGAGAATGGCGTAAACCCGGGAGGTGGAGCTTGCAGTGAGCTGAGATCTGGCCACTGCACTCCAGCCTGGGCGGCAGAGCGAGACTCCGTCTCAAAAAAAAAAAAAAAAAAGAGTGAGACTGTGTCTCAAAAAAAAAAAAAAAGGCCGGGCGCGGTGGCTCAAGCCTGTAATCCCAGCACTTTGGGAGGCGAGGCGGGCGGATCACGAGGTCAGGAGATCGAGACCATCTGGCGAACACTGTGAAACCCCGTCTCTACTAAAAATACAAAAAACTAGCCGGGCGAGGTGGCGGGCGTCTGTAGTCCCAGCTACTCGGGAGGCTGAGGCAGGAGAATGGCGTGAACCCGGGAGGTGGAGCTTGCAGTGAGCTGAGATCCGGCCACTGCACTCCAGCCCGGCGACAGAGCAAGACTCCGTCTCAAAAAAAAAAAAAAAAAGGTAGGTGTACAGCACCCCATGGTCCTGCTGAGGGAATGGCCTGAGTCTGTCAGGCCTCTGTAAACCACTGTGGATCGGCAGGAAATCCAGGACACAGAGGGTAATGCTGAAGTGTCTTGTGAACATGAAATCAGCAAGACCTCAGAGTGGGACACCCTACAGGTCAAGGGACCAAGTTCCTCAACAGATAAATTTTAAGAAAAGGAAAGAGATAGAAGGCGAACCTGAAGATTACAAGATATAAGACATACAAATTTCCTTAGAAAGCAAGACTCACTGGCAGTGTCTAGGGACAGACACTTAAGTAATGAAAGAGTAAAGAGCTGGGCACAGGGGCTCACACCTGTAATCCTAGCACTTTGGAAGGCCAAGGCGGGCAGATCATGAGGTCAGGAGTTTGAGACCAGCTTGGCCAACACAGTGAAACCCCATCTCTACGTAAGTAGTCCCAGCTACTCAGGAGGCTGAGGCAGGAGAAATGCCTGAACCCGGGAGGTGGAGGTTGCAGTGAGCTGGGATCACGCCATTGCACTCCAGCCTGGGTGACAGAGCGAGACTCCATCTCAAAAAAAAAGAAAGAAAGAAAGAAAAAAAGAACAGCAGATACCGTTAGGGAAATTTCTGGAGTGGCTGCCAATGCCTTATCCCCAGACCTGCTTGGTGCTTGCAATGGTGACACATAAGGTTCATCCATCAAGGCATACACTGTCCTCTGAGGTGTTCAGTATGCATTTTGTTTAATAATTACAAAGGGGAGGGAGAAAAAAATGCCAAGCAACAGGAGAGAAGGAAGGAAGGCAAGAGCAGCGGGACACAAGCATGGTTATGAGCTGAGAGTTCCTCTGGCTGAGACAGAGGGAGTGCACTCACATTCTCTTTACCTTTAGATACGGTTACATGTTCCACATTTAAACTTTAAAAAAAAAAAATTACCAGCCAGATTTGATTTAAAAATGAAAAATGTGCCTGTAATCCCAGCTACTCAGGAGGCTGAGACAGGAGGATCACTTGAGCCCAGAAGGTCGAGGCGGTAGTGAGTTATGATCGCACAACCGCACTCCAGCCTGGGTGACAGGGCGAGATTCTGTCTCAAGAAAAGGAAAAGGAAAAGGAAGGAAGGAAGGAAGGATTATCAAGATGCAAAACCCTTCAAGAAAGAAAGAAAGAAAAGAGAGTTGGCCGGGAGCGGTGGCTCAAGCCTGTAATCCCAGCACTTTGGGAGGCCGAGACGGGCGGATCACGAGGTCAGGAGATCGAGACCATCCTGGCTAACATGGCGAAACCCGTCTCTACTAAAAAATACAAAAAACTAGCCGGGCGAGGTGGCGGGCGCCTGTATCCCAGCTACTCGGGAGGCTGAGGCAGGAGAATGGCGTAAACCCGGGATGCGGAGCTTGCAGTGAGCTGGGTCCGGCCACTGGACTCCAGCCTGGGCGACAGAGAAGACTCCGTCTCAAAAAAAAAAAAAAAAAAAGAAAGAAGAGAAGAGAAGAGAAAAGAGAAGAGAGAAAAAGAATTATCAAGATGCAAAACCCTTCACAAGCTCAAAGGAAGGGTCACTCTGGAAATGAACAATAACAAGAGGTTTCATTTCACCTCATCACAGGGGTAGGCAAACAGTAGGTGCCAAATAAATCTTTGTTAAGAACAAATAAATGCTACGATTGCATATTGTGTCCCTAGATATATTAATCTGTGAATCTAAAAGTGACCAAAGTGCAAAACCAGCCTATCATTCTGGCTGGTAAACAGGCTCACAGCCAACTGCCAGCAGGTCCCAGGCCCACCACTGAGCCAGTGGCCACAGCACATGCAACCTGCAGCGTCGAGAGGAAACCTGACCACTCGCTCCCTAAGGACTGAACTGATCTAAGGGATACGTGAGCAAGTGCCCAAATGGTTTCGATGGGAGCCAGCACACGTGTTCCGTAAAGGGCCAGTCAATACTTTCAGCTTTGCAGGCCTCATGGTCTATCACAACTACTCAACTCTGCCCTTGTAACATGAAAACTGGCACCAACAACGCGACCTGGCTGTGTTCCAATAACACTTTACCAAAACAGGCAGCAGCCAGGCTGTGATAAGAGGTCTCTGAGCCCTGAAGGTCCTGAATGGCCAACTACAGGGTGGCATGGGCCACTGCACTGCCGGCACTCCTACCCAAGCCAGCAGGGCTAACGGGATTTCCCTGCACACAGCTGCGTTCCAAGTCTTTCACTCCAGACAAGCAGCTGAGTATGCAGCTCACTCCATGCCATACATGGACAGAGACAATAACTTTCTCCCCAGTGACACAAACTCCAGAATTCTGCAAAGTCAATTAAAATCTGCTCAACAGTAACGGCAGATTCAGGATAATTACTGAATCCCTGGCAAGCAACACAGTCACATGTATTCTGGTCAGCTGATAAGACCATAATGAGTGGTGTGAAGAGGAAAGAGGATAAAACTGGGCAACCTCGGACAGATCATGGGGACCTCATTTCCCCGCATTCCCTGCTTCCTCCTCAGAGGACACTTACTTGATTTTTAGCAAGTTGAGGGATTTGTTGGAGGAGGCTGTTATCTCTCCGGTCTTGTTTCTATTGATGTAAACTGAGAAGCCATTATTTTGGAAGCCAAACTCCTTTGCAACCTAAAACAAGGCCAAAAGAACAGAAATTTAATAAAATGCTAAATATCACTACATATACCATACACACACCAGACATTACTAGAAGAGTATTCACCAAATTTGGAAAGTGCTTATCATTCACCAAATTCCTCTTGCTATTTTTTTTTTTTTTTTTTTGAGACGGAGTCTCGCTCTGTCACCCAGGCTGGAGTGGGGTGGCATGATCTTGGCTTACTGCACCTTCACCTCCTGGGTTCCAGTGATTCTCCTGCCTCAGCCTCCCAAGTAGCTGGGATTACAGGCGTCTGCCACCACGCCCGGCTGATTTTTGTATTTTTAGTAGAGACGGGGTTTCACCATGTTGGCCAGGGTGGTCTCAAACTCCTGACCTCAAGTGATCCACCCGCCTCAGCCTCCCAAAGTGCTGGGATTACAGGCATGAGCCACCATGCCCGGCCAGTGGCTATGTTTGAAAAGTTCAATTTCTACTTTTGAAATCAACTGTAAAAACCCAATTCCAGGCCAGGCGCAGTGGTTCACGCCTGTAATCCTAGCACTTTGGGAGGCCACTTTGGGAGGCCAAGACAGGTGGATCACGAGGTCAGGAGATCGAGACCATCCTGGCTAACATGGTGAAACCCCGTATCTACTAAAACTACAAAAAATTAGCCGGGTGTGACGGCGGGCGCCTGTAGTTCCAGGTACTCAGGAGGCTGAGGCAGGAGAATGGCCTGAACCTGGGAGGTGGAGTTCATAGTGAGCCGAGACCGCGCCACTGCACTCCACCCTGGGTGACAGAGAGACTGTCTCAAAAAAAAAAAAGACAGAAAAGAACGAAGATAGAACAGAAAACTTTAAAGAGTGGCCAAAACCCCAAAATTTAATGAAAAACATCAAATAACAAATCCAGGAAGTTCAGCAAACTCTCCCAAGTTAGGATACAAAGAACACCACTGTGAGGCACACCAGAGTCACAATGCTGAAAGCTAGAGATAAATGAAGATAAGAAGATGGTGGAACAACAGCTTCAAATGCTTAACAGGACCAGGCACCACAGGTCCCGCCTGGAATCCCAGCACTCTGGGAGGCAGGGCGGGGAGGATCACTTGATCAAGACCAGCCTAGACAACGTGGTGAAACCCCCATCTCTACCAAAAAATTAAGCAATCAGCTGGGAAGTTGAGGTGGGAGCATCGCTTGAGCCCATGAAGTCAAGGCTGCAGTGAGCTGTGACTGTGCCAGTGCACTCCAAATCTAGGCAAAAAAAAAAAAAAGGACCAAGCAAGGTGGATCACACCTGTAATCCCAGCACTCTGGGAGGCTGAGGCGGGTGGATAACCTGAGGTGAGGAGTTAAAGACCAGACTGGCCAACATAGTGAAACCCCATCTCTACTAAAAATACAAAAATTAGCTGGACATGGTGGCGGGAGCCTGTAGTCCCAGCCACTGGGGAGGCTGAGGCAAGAGAATCACTTGAACCTGGGAGGCGGAGGTTGCAGTGAGGCAGGATTATGCCACTGCACTCCAGCTTGGGCAACACAATGAGACTTCGTCTCAAAAAAAAGGCCGGGCGTGGTGGCTCACGCCTGTAATCCCAACACTTTGGGAGGTCAAGGCAGGCAGATCACGAGGTCAGGAGATCGAGATCATTCTGGCTAACACGGTGAAATCCTGTCTCTATTGAAAATACAAGGCCGGGCGCGGTGGCTCAAGCCTGTAATCCCAGCACTTTGGGAGGCCGAGATGGGGGGATCACGAGGTCAGGAGATCGAGACCATCCTGGCTAACACGGTGAAACCCCGTCTCTACTAAAAAAAATACAAAAATTAGCCGGGCGAGATGGCGGGCACCTGTAGTCCCAGCTACTCGGGAGGCTGAGGCGAGAGAATGGCGTAAACCCGGGAGGCGGAGCTTGCAGTGAGCTGAGATCCGGCCACTGCACTCCAGCCTGGGCGACAGAGCGAGACTCCGTCTCAACAAAAAAAAAAAAAAAAAAAAAAGAAAATACAAAAAATCAGCCAGCCATGGTGGCGGGCGCCTGTAGTCCCAGCTACTCGGGAGGCTGAGGCAGGAGAATGGCATGAACCTGGGAGGCGGAGCTTGCAGTGAGCCGAGATCACACTACTGCACTCTAGCCTGGGTGACAGAGCAAGATTCTGTCTCAAAAAAAAAAAAAAAACATTGGTGCATGGTTGGGAACAAAAAAGAAATGTCAACATGTCAACTTAGAAATCTGTTTCAGGCCGGGCGCGGTGGCTCAAGCCTGTAATCCTAGCACTTTGGGAAGCCAAGACAGGAGGATCACGAGGTCAGGAGATTGAGACCATCCTGGCAAACACGGTGAAACCCAGTCTCTACTAAAAAATACAAAAAACTAGCCGGGCGAGGTGGCGGGCGCCTGTAGTCCCAGCTACTCGGGAGGCTGAGGCAGGAGAATGGCATAAACCCGGGAGGTGGAGCTTGCAGTGAGCTGAGATCCGGCCACTGCACTCCCGCCTGGGCGACAGAGGGAGACTCCGTCTCAAAAAAAAAAAAAAAAGAAATCTGTTTCAAGGCCGGGCACGGTGGCTCACGCCTGTAATCCTACCACTTTGGGAGGCCGAGGCGGGTGGATCACCTGAGGTGAGGAGTTCGAGACCAGCCTGACCAACATGGTGAAACTCGGTCTCTATTAAAAAGACAAAATTAGCCAGACTTGGTGGCGCATGCCTGTAATCCTAGCTACTCGGGAGACTGAGGCAGAAGAATCGCTTGAACCCAGGAGGCAGAGTATGCAATGAGCCAAGATCATGCCATTGCACTCCAGCCTGGGCAACAAGAGCGAAACTCCGTCTCAAAAAATAAAACAAGGCCGGGCGCGGTGGCTCAAGCCTGTAATCCCAGCACTTTGGGAGGCCGAGACGGGCGGATCACGAGGTCAGGAGATCGAGACCATCCTGGCTAACACGGTGAAACCCCGTCTCTACTAAAAATACAAAAAACTAGCGGGCGAGGTGGCGGCGCCTGTAGTCCCAGCTACTGCGGAGGCTGAGGCAGGAGATGGCGTGAGCCCGGGAGGCGGAGCTTGCAGTGAGCTGAGATCCGGCCACTGCACTCCAGCCCGGGCGACAGAGCGAGACTCCGTCTCAAAGAAAATAAGAAAGAAAAAAAATAAAACAAAACTTAGCTGGGTATGGTGGTGCACGCCTGGATCCCAACTACTTGGGAGGCTGAGGCAGGAGAATCACTGGAACCTAGGAGGCAGAGGTTACACTGAGCCGCAATCATGCCACTGCACTCTAGTCTGGGCGACAGAAAAAGACTCCATCTCAAAAAAGAAAGAATTTCTTTTTTTTTTTTTTTTTTTGAGGCAGAGTCTCACTCTGTCGCCCAGACTGGAGTGCAGTGGCCGGATCTCAGCTCACTGCAAGCTCTGTCTCCCAGGTTTACACCATTCTCCTGCCTCAGCCTCCCGAGTAGCTGGGACTACAGGCGCCCGCCACCTCGCCCGGCTAGTTTTTGTATTTTTAGTAGAGACGGGGTTTCACTGTGTTAGCCAGGATGGTCTCGATCTCCTGACCTCGTGATCCGCCCGTCTCGGCCTCCCAAAGTGCTGGGATTACAGGCTTGAGCCACCGCACCCGGCCAAGAATTTCATATTGAATGAAAATATCCTCCCAGCACTTTGGGAGGCCGAGGCAGGTGGATCACAAGGTCAGATCGAGACTATCCTGGCTAACACAGTGAAACCCCATCTCTACTAACAATACAAAACTTTAGCCGGGCATGGTGGCAGGCGCCTGTAGTCCCAGCTACTCGGGAGGCTGAGGCAGGAGAATGGCGTGAACCTGGGAGGTGGAGTTTGCATGAGCCGAGATAGCGCCACTGCACTCCAGACCGGGCGACAGAGCAAGACTCCCTCTCAAAAAAAAAAAAAAAAAGGAAAAAAAGAAAATATCCTTCACGGCCAGGCGCAGGGGTTCACGCCAAAGCAGGTGGATCACAAGTTCAAGAGTTCAACCAGCCTGGTGAAGACGGTGAAACCCCGTCTCTACTAAAAACACAAAAAATTAGCCGGGTGTGGTGGTGGGTGCCTGTAATCCCAGCTACTCAGGGGGCTGAGGCAGAGAGTTCCTTGAACCCAGGAGGCGGAGGTTGCAGTGAGCCGAGATCGTGCCACTACTCCAGCCTGGGGAACAGAGCAAGATGTCATCTCAAAAAAAAAGAAAATCTCTGGCCGGGCGCGGTGGCTCAAGCCTGTAATCCCAGCACTTTGGGAGGCCGAGACGGCGGATCACGAGGTCAGGAGATCGAGACCATCCTGGCTAACACGGTGAAACCCCGTCTCTACTAAAAATACAAAAAAACCTCGGGCGAGGTGGCGGGCGCCTGTAGTCCCAGCTACTCCAGAGGCTGAGGCAGGAGAATGGCGTAAAACCCGGGAGGCGGAGCTTGCAGTGAGCTGAGATCCGGCCACTGCACTCCAGCCGGGCGAAAGAGCAAGACTCCGTCTCAAAAAAAAAAAAAAAAAAAAAAAAAAAAAAAAAGAAAATCTCCTTCACATAAATACAGGGCAAAACCAAAACATTTTCAGGTCAAAAAAAACCCAAGGGTCTGTGACCAACAAACCTACCTGCAACAAAGGCTAAAGGATTTTTTTTTTGAGATGGAGTCTCACTCTGTCACCCAGGCTAGAGTGCAGTGGCTCACTGGGCTCACTGCAAGCTCCGCCTCCCAGGTTCACGCCATTCTCCTGCCTCAGCCTCCCAAGTAGCTGGGACTACAGGTGCCCGCCATACACCTGGCTAATTTTTTGTATGTTTAGTAGAGACGGGGTTTTACCACGTTAGCCAGGATGGTCTCGATCTCCTGAACCTCATGATCCACCCTCCTTGGCCCCCCAAAGTTCTGGGATTACAGGCGTGAGCCACCGCACCCGGCCTGGATGTTTTTCAGTCTGAAGAGAAATAACTCCAGACAGAAACAGTCTGAGGAAATCCATGGGAAAAGTAAATAAGGAAGAAACGGTGAAGATAAGCTAAGAACTTCATACTATGCAACTATCACAGTAAATGAAATATTTTGTGATTGGTTAAAAACGGAAAAACTGTCATGAGAATCCTGGACACACGCAGGTCAGGAGACCAGGGAAGAGCCAGGGATGATTCTTTGAATCAACTCTAGTCATATCTACAATTCATACTCAGTTAATACTTTTGTCTTTTCTTTTTTTTTTTTTTGAGACAGAGTCTCGCTCTGTCGCCCAGGCTGGAGTGCAGTGGCCGGATCTCAGCTCACTGCAAGCTCCGCCTCCCGGGTTCCCACCATTCTCCTGCCTCAGCCTCCCAAGTAGCTGGGACTACAGGCGCCGCCACCTCGCCCCTGGGATCAATCCCAGCACTTTGGGATTACAGGTGTGAGTCACTGCACCAGCCGTGAAATACTTTTACACTTACCTTTGGGCTCTTGGTCCTATAATTTTGAGCAGTTAGCTGTGACAAACATCTCATTCAACCCAACTATTATAGAGAAATGCAATGCAAGAGGCAATTTGGGAATAGGGAAAATAAGAAAATGAGGAAAAGAGAAAAGGTATCGATGGGAGTAACAGCAGAGGATGAAAAAGATCCTGAGGGTCAACACCCAGGCCACAGATACCTTTTTCAAAAACGTTGCTGCTGTTTCTCTCTTTGTTGCTGTGATCCGCTTCACTCCATCCGGGGACTGGACACGAATTATCTGTTGCAAACAAAACATGATGGTTACTGCACAGCCTAGTGAGGTCCTGATCTACTACCATGGCTTCCATCTGTGGTCTTTTAGCATCTGGGTCACTGAAACGTAAAGCCAAACCTCACTCTTCACCTTTCAATACCCAGCTCAATCCTTCTAGAAGATGATGCAGAGGGGTGAGATTCATCAGCATATGGGGAGATATTTTTTTTTTTTTTTTTTTTTTTTTTGAGACGGAGTCTCGCTCTGTCGCCCAGGCTGGAGTGCAGTGGCCGGATCTCAGCTCACTGCAAGCTCTGCCTCCCAGGTTTACGCCATACTCCTGCCTCAGCCTCCCGAGTAGCTGGGACTACAGGCACCTGCCACCTCGCCCGGCTAGTTTTTTGTATTTTTTAGTAGAGACGGGGTTTCACCGTGTTAGCCAGGATGGTCTCGATCTCCTGACCTCGTGATCCGCCCGTCTCGGCCTCCCAAAGTGCTGGGATTACAGGCTTGAGCCACCGCACCCGGCCTAGGGGAGATATTTTAAGAGTACTGTCCTCTCAACTCTTAGTTTCACTCAGAAAACAACTTTAATTCCTAATCACTATTTATAGAGTATATGTAAAACACTTTTTGTCTCTTCAAACTGAAACAGAAAAAAAACCCACCATGAACCATGAATGAATTGTGTTCTTTAAAAAAGATGTCTTTGGGGAAAAAAAAGAAAAAAAAAAAGATATTACTTTGTTCCAAGATCTATATACAAACATTAGATAGTCTTTAAGAGTCCTGCAATTCAAAAGAATCACAGGGAATTTTCTAATTGTTACATTTTTTTTACTTTTTTGAGACAGGGTCTTGCTGTCACCCAGACTGGAGTGCAGTGGCAAAATCACAGCTTACTGCAGCCTTGAGCTCCAAGATTCAAGTGATCCTCTGACCTCAGCCTCCCAAGAGCTGGGACCACAGATTTGCACCACCACACCAGGTTAATTTTTTTTTTGTAGTGATGGAGTGTCACCATACTGCCCAGGCTGGTCTCGAGCTCCTGGGCTCAAGTGATCCTGCCACTGTGCCGGGATTACGGGTGTAAGCCACCACGCCCAGCTATTACTTTCCCTAAAAAAGTTTTTTTTTTTTTTTTTTTTTTTTTTTTTGAGACGGAGTCTCGCTCTGTCCCCCGGGCTGGAGTGCAGTGGCCGGATCTCAGCTCACTGCAAGCTCCGCCTCCCGGGTTTACGCCATTCTCCTGCCTCAGCCTCCGCAGTAGCTGGGACTACAGGCGCCGCCACCTCGCCCGGCTAGATTTTTGTATTTTTTAGTAGAGACGGGGTTCACCGTGTTAGCCAGGATGGTCTCGATCTCCTGACCTCGTGATCCGCCCGTCTCGGCCTCCCAAAGTGCTAGGATTACAGGCTTGAGCCACCGCGCCCGGCCCCTAAAAAAGTTTTTAAAATGGCCAGGCGCGGTGGCTGACATCTGTAATTGTAGCACTTTGGGAGGCTAAGGCGGTGGATAACTTGAGCTCAGAAGTTCAAGACCTATGGGCAACATGGGGAAACCCCATCTCTCTTAAAAACACAAAAGTTAGCCAGGCATGGTAGCAAACGCCTATGGTCTCAGCTACTCAGGGAGCTGAGGCATGAGGATCACTTGAACCAGGGAGGTTGAGGCTACAGTGAGCCCAAATGGTGCCACTGCACTCCAGCGTTGGTGACAAAGTGAGACCCTGTCTCAAAAAAAGAGATTAGGCCAGGCACAATGGCTCATGCCTGTAATCCCAGCACTCTGGGAGGCTGAGGCGAGCGGATCACCTGAGGTCAGGAGTTCGAGACCAGCCTAGCCAACATGGTGAAACCCCATCTCTACTAAATATACAAAAATTAGCCGGGCATGGTGGCAGGCACCTATAATCCCAGCTACTCGGGAGGCTGAGGCAGGAGAATCGCTTGAACCCAGGAGGCAGAGGTTGCAGTGAACCAAGATCATGCATGATGCACAGCAAGACTTCATCTCAAAAAAATATTTAAACTTAAATTTAAAAAGAGATTAAAATTAAAAGCAATAAAGGTCTTTAATGGTAAAATTTAGTAGGGTTTTGAAAAAATATTTTCAGCTGGGCACAGTGGCTCACACCTATAATCCCAGCACTTCAGGAGGCCAAGGCAGGAGGATTTCTTTAGCCCAGGAGTTCAAGATCAGCCTGGCCAATACAGCAAGACCCCATCCTAATGTAGTAACGTGTGTGTACGTGTGTGTGTGCACATATGTATATTAAAGTGTGTGTGTACATATACATATATATATACATTTTTTTTTCCCATGGCAAGCTAAAAAAGTTGGCAGACCTGGAAGACTACTGGACAAAGGGAATTACTTTCTTTTTTTTTTTTTTTTTTTTTTTTGAGGCGGAGTCTCGCTCTGTCGCCCGGACTGGAGTGCAGTGGCCGGATCTCAGCTCACTGCAAGCTCCGTCTCCCAGGCTTACGCCATTCTCCTGCCTCAGCCTCCGCAGTAGCTGGGACTACAGGCGCCCGCCACCTCGCCCGGCTAGTTTTTGTATTTTTAGTAGAGACGGGGTTTCACCGTGTTAGCCAGGATGGTCTCGATCTCCTGACCTCGTGATCCGCCCGTCTCGGCCTCCCAAAGTGCTGGGATTACAGGCTTGAGCCACCGCGCCCGGCCAAAGGGCATTACTTTCTAAGACGACTTGATTTTTATGCTGATGAAAGCCACTGTGAAAGTGAGTTATCATGCCTAGCCGACAGCACAGGTCTCTGCTTTAGACAGGGAGGATGAAATGGCATGCTCTGCAGCAAACAAAGACCTGCCCCAACCACCTGCAGTACAGGAAGGAAGGCAGACAGGAACATGCCCATAATTGTCTTAGCTTCTGTCAGCAAAGACTGACGGTGTACTCTATAGCTTCTTTCTCTCTCATGTCCTACATTAACGTCTCTTGTATTTAGCTCATTTTTTTTTCCCGAGACAAAGTTTCAATCTTGTGGCCCAGGCTAGAGTGCAATGGCACGATTTTGGCTCACTGCAATCTCTGCCTCTTGAGTTCAAGTGATTCTCCTGCCTCAGCCTCCTGAGTAGCTGGAATCACAAGTGCCCACCATCACACCCAGATAATTTTTTTTTGTTTGTTTGTTTTTGAGACAGAGTCTTTTCCCGTCGCCCAGGCTGGAGTGCAGTGACGCAATCTCAGCTCACTGCAATCTCCACCTCCCAGGTTCAGGCGATTCTACTGTCTCAGCCTCCTGAGTATCTGGGATTACAGGCGTGCACCACCACGCCCAGCTAATTTTTGTATTTTTAGTAGAGACGGGGTTTCAACACGTTAGTCAATCTGGTCTTAAACTCCTACCTCACGTGATCCACCTGCCTCAGCCTCCCAAAGTGCTGGGATTACAGGCGTGAGCCACCAATCCTGGCCTAGCGGATTTTTTGTAGTGAAACAGTTCAATTCCCTTATTTCCTTTTTTTTTTTTCCTTCCTCAGACGGACTCTCGCTCTTGTCACTCAGGCTGGAGTGCAATGGCGTGATCTTGGCTCACTGCCACCTCCACCTCCCGAGTTCAAGCGATTCTCCTGTCTCGGCCTCCTGAGTAACTGGGATTACAGGTGCCCGCCCCCACGCCTGGCTAATTTTTAGTATTTTTAGTAGAGACAGAGTTTTGCCATGTTGGCCAAGCTGGTCTCGAACTCCTGACCTCAAGTGATCCACCCGCCTCGGCCTCCCAAAGTGCTGGGATTACAGGCATGCGCCACAGCGCCCGGCCTCCCTTATTTCCTTTTTTTATAAATTCTGTAACTGTTTTCTGTGAGGTTACAATGGGTGTTACATTAAACATTCTCTTCAACCACTATGCAGATGAAAAGTGTCACAAGCCATTGTCTAAAAAAGATTTCCACTGCGTACAGATAAAACACCATAAAGGCTTAGAGTCTACTGGAATGTGTCCACTTTTATGAAAGTAACTAAGCCTAATCTAGATTTTCCTGAAATAGGGTAACCCTGTCCTGCATTTTCCCATAACTTTCACTTGGCCGAAAAGGCTCCACCCGACATGTTCTCAACTTTTAAGATTTTGTTTTCAGGCTGGGCACGGTGACTCAGGCCTGTAATCCCAGCACTCTGGGAGGCTGCGGTAGACGGATCACTTGAGCTCAGGAGACCAGTCTGGGCAACTCTGTCTGTATTTAAAAAAAAAAAGATTTTGTTTTGAATAATCTCTGAATATCCCAATTGTTAAGAGAATATAAAAAGATATAACTAGAAATACAATTCTTTTTACTTCTTACATCTAGTATACTTCATTCTAGATTCAATACCCAAGAATAACATTTTCACAATACATAGCATTAGGTAAATACTTACACTTATTTGTTTCTAAAATCTGTCTCCCAACATTTAGCTATCTTAAAAAGGAAAGTTCTGTTCTAATGAAGGGGATAGTGTGAATGTTCCTTCAAATGATGACTCTAGAACAAGAGCATGTCACCGCCACTCTTTACAGAGCTAAATGGTTCTGGCTGCAGAATTCTAAGGTGAAGAAGTCATCCTACTTGATCCTCTACCACAGAAGATGGGAGTCCAGGTTTCCAAGGCCAACTCCAGTATTTAACAAGAGACAAACATAATTTGTACCAGGGAAAGTTCTGGCCTAGCCTCCGACATGGACTACAAAATGAAATACACAGGAAGAGACAAACCTGACAACATGAACACACAGCCTCTTGGTAACTTAGGTTTCCCTATTTATAAGAAAATAAGACCAGAACGCTTCTTGAGGAAGTTGAAAAACTGGTGAGATACAGTTATATCCACAGAAACTCTTTTTTCCCTTCAAGACGGAGTCTTGCTCTGTCGCCCAGAGCTGGAGTGCAATGACACGATCTCAGTTCACTGTAACCTCCACCTGCCGAGTTCAAGCAATTCTCCTGCCTCAGCTTCCAAGTAGCTGGGATTAAAGGCGCCCGCCACTGCGCCCTGCTAATTTTTGCATTTTTTTTTTTTTTTTTTACAGACAAGAGTCTCTTGTCACCCAGGCTGGAGTGCAGTAGTGTGATCTTGGCTCACTGCAACCTCCGCCTCCCGGGTTCTAGTAATTCTCCTGCCTCAGCCTCCCGAGTAGCTGGGATTACAGGCGCACGCCGTCATGCCCAGTTAATTTTTTGTACTTTTTTTTTTTAGTAGACACGAGGTTTCACCCTGTTGCCCAGGCTGGTCTCAAACTCCTGAGCTCAAGCAATCCACCTGCCTTGGCCTCCCAAAGTGCTAGGATTACAAGCCTGAGCCACCACGCCCTAATTTTTGTATTTTTAGTAAAGACGTGGTTTCACCATGTTGGCCAGGCTGATCTCGAACTACTGACCTCATGATACACCCACCTCAGCCTCTCAAAGTGCTGGGATTACAGGTGTGAGCCACTGCGCCCAGCCCAGAAACTTTTAAGACCTGTTTCTTTTTTTTTTTTTTTTTTTTTTTTTTGAGACGGAGTCTCGCTCTGTCGCCCAGGCTGGAGTGCAGTGGCCGGATCTCAGCTCACTGCAAGCTCCGCCTCCCGGGTTTATGCCATTCTCTCGCCTCAGCCTCCCGAGTAGCTGGGACTACAGGCGCCCACCACATCGCCCGGCTAATTTTTTGTATTTTTTTAGTAGAGACGGGGTTTCACCGTGTTAGCCAGGATGGTCTCGATCTCCTGACCTCGTGATCCACCCGTCTCAGCCTCCCAAAGACCTGTTTCTTAAATTCAAAATAACTTTTTAAATCAATTTCAAAAGAAGAGTGTTTTAATTCCTCACAATCTGAGAAATTCAACAAGATCTAATGCTGTCAATGAGAGCCTAACCTTATATACGCTGGTGGGGAAAAAAAAAATGACCTTGTCTGAAACACTTTTCACTTGTCAATGGTTACTTTAACTCAGTTAAAAGTACAAAGGCAGTTTGAAAGAAGGTTTGAGTGCCAATTCCTAACCTATTTCTAGGCAGAGTCACCAATGATTAACACTTTTTTTTTTTTTTTTTTTTTTGAGACAGTCTTGCTCTGTCACCCAGGCTGGAGTCCAAGTGCGCAATCTGGGCTGACTGCAACCTCTACCTCCTGGGTTTGAGTGATTCCCCTCCCTCAGCCTCCGGAGTAGCTGGGTTAACAGGTGCACGACACCACACCTGGCTAATTTTGGTATTTTTAGTAGAGACAGTGTTTCACCATGTTGGTCAGGCTAGTCTTGAACTCCTGACCTCATGATTCACCCGCCTGGGCCTCCCAAAGTGCTGGGATTATAGGCGTAAGCCACCGCACGGCCACATTTTATTTTTCAAAGGAGTCAAAAGTTTCTTGGCCAGGCATGGTAAGCTGTAATCCTAACAATTTGGGACCCCAAGGGAAGAGGATCCCTGGAGCTCAGAGACCAGCCTGTGCAACGTTTGACCAGGAGTCAACGTTTCCTAAATTTCCAGGAGTCGACGTTGACCAGGAGTCGATGTTTCCTAAGCTTCTCCTGGAGCCCATCTTCACTCCACTCATCTCCAGGTTGGGAAACACAGAGGTACCAGGAGGGCCCCTGCATGGAGAGCTGATGGGACCACCAGAGAACAGCCTTGTGCGCAAATGTTAGCTTATCCTGGAGACCCATCTGTCTGCGTGTGACAGAGTCTCATTCTGTCGCCCAGGCCGGAGTCCAGTGACGCCACCTCGGCTCACCATGTTGGCCGGGCTAGTCTTGAACTCCTGACCTCAGGTGATCCACCCACCTCGGTCTCCCAAAGTGCTGGGATTACAGGTGTGAGTCACCGCGCCAGGCCTAGAGACCTATTCTTGACACCTGGCAAAACTGCAGAGACTGTCACAATGCTAGAGTATGAACAGTACTCCTCACCCAATCCTGCTTCCCCCAGAAATCCCAAATCTTCCTTAATATTAACCAGAATGTTCCTGTCCAATGGTCAGTTTTTTTTTCCCCCATCACATTTACTTTTGGGGAGAAACTTCTCACAACTTAACAAGGGCCTGGTTTTATCTGATTTGTCACTGATTTTTTTTTACCTTAAGGGGGGGTGTGTGACAATTTATTTTTATTTTTTATTTTTTTGAGACACAGTCTCCCTGTATAGCCCAGGCTGGAGTGCAATGGAGGGATCTCAGCTCACTGCAGCCTCCACCTCCCGGGTTCAAGCGATTCTCCTGCCTCAGTCTCCCAAGTAGCTGGGATTACAGGCGTGCGCCATGACGCCCGGCTAATTTTTTGTATTTTTAGTAGAGACGGGAGTTCGCCATGTTGGCCAGGCTGGTCTTGAACTCCTGACCTCAGGTGATCCACCCACCTCGGCCTCCCAAAGTGCTGAGATTACAGGCGTGAGCCACTGCGCCCAGCCGACAATTTTAATTTCAGGTAAAAAGTGAAATCAACATCATTTACAACATTTATCTTAAAGAGGAATTGTCAAGTTTTCCTTCCAAGCAAGGAGCAAAGCCGGCAAGTCACTGTTTTCATTTTCCCAGGTCCTCTGGTGCGGAGGGAGCTCTGTAACGTCCCCGTCTGCAGAGCTGCTCTCTCTTCAGTGACTCATGACAAGGCACTCGCTGGGAAGCGGGAGAGCAGGAGGAGAGAATCAGGGGGAGATTAGGGTAAGAGGTGTCCCTGGCTCTGAGAGGGGCAGGACTGGCTGCGAGTCCCTGGAATTAGACCAGGAAGTCTCCTGGAGCCGGGAAACGGGTGGGGAAGGGGAGCGGTTTCTCTTCGCCACAGTCCATTCTCCCTGCAGAAAGGCTCGGCCTTTCCCTGCCCAGGGCTGGGAACCGGGGTCGCAAGTCCTCCGGGGACGGACAGGGACGGGAAGAAGCCCAGGGGGTGAAAGTCCCCGAGAGGGGCCCAGCCACTGCAGAGAAAGCCCCGGCAAAAGAAGGGAAAGGGGCCGAGTCTCGGGGCCGGCAGGCCCGCCTCCCCCACAGGCCGCGGCCGGCAAATCTGCTGCCTCATCCCGGCGTCCCCGCTCCCGCCCGGCCGCCGCACTCACGATGCTCTCGGCCATGGCGGCCGCTCCTGCCTCCGGGCTGGAGCCCCGGGCCGCCGCCGCCTGCCGCCCCAAGGGCCTCGCAGACCCGGCCGCGGCCTCAGCCCCGGCCCCGGCCTCTCTACGCCGCCGCCACCGCCGCTCCAGCTTCGCCCGCCCGGCTCCACCAGCCGCCGACGTCCCCGTGCCTCGCTCAATACGCTCCCCGCGGGCGCGCGGCCGGGAAACCAGGTTCCGGCCCCACCAACTGCCCAACGCATGCGCAGAGCGGCGCCGCTGACCCGCCCCGCATCCCTGCAACTAGAGGAGGGGATTTTGGAAAGATGGCTCTGCGATGACTTATGCTCGTCCTCGGAAACCCAAGCGGTACCGAAAAGCCCAAAAAGGAGGCAAAGACAAGCATCCGAAATCTCACCCAAAAATAACTACTGCTGCGTATTGTAGCGTATTATAATTGGGGAAACAGCATTCCGAACTTCTCTCCATGCACAAGTAAGTAGATGAACAATTTCAGGAAGGGAGGATCACACCTTCATGTTATTTTTTAAAGTATTTTTAAAATTTAACATAAGAAAAACAAATGAGTTTAAACCGCATTTCAGGCCGGGCGCGGTGGCTCATACCTGTAATCCCAGCATTTTGGGAGGCCAAGGTGGATGGATCATCTGAGGTCAAAAGTTGGAGACCAGCCTGGCCAAAATAGTGAAAACCCCGTCCCTACTCAAAATACAAGATTAGGCCATACGCGGTGGCTCACGCCTGTAATCCCAGCACTTTGGGAGGCCGAGGCAGGTGGATCACCTGAGGTCAGGAGTTCGAGACCAGCCTGACCAACATGGTGAAACCCTGTCTCTACTAAAAATACAAAAATTAACCGGGCGTGGTGGCACGTGCCTGTAGTCCCAGCTACTCAGGAGTCTGAGGCCGGACAATCTCTTGAAGCCTAGAGGCGGAGGTTGGAGTGAGCCAACTTGGTGCCACTGCACTCCAGCCTGGTCTACAGAGTGAGACTTTATCTCCAAACAAACAAACAAAGACATCACTTCACAGATTCTAAGGATTTTAGGAATTGGATGCCAGGAAACCGAAAGAACAAATATATACATATTTCACAACATCACAATTACCGTGAGGGTTTTTTTAAACTATGTTAAATTATGTTAATTGAGGCCTGGCACGGTGGCTAACTTTGGGAGGCCGAGGAGGGAAGATCACAAGGTCAGGAGATCTAGACCATCCTGGCTAACACTGTGAAACCCCATTTCTACTGAAAAATACAAAAAAAATTAGCCAGGCATGGTGGCAGGCGCCTGTAGTCCCAGCTACTCAGGAGGCTGAGGCAGAAGGGCGTGAACCCGTGGGGCAGAGCTTGCAGTGAGCCAAGATCGTGCCACTGCACTCCAGCCTGAGCAACAGAGTGAGACTCCATCTCCAAAAAAAAAAAAAAAATTGTGTTAATTGATTAAATTCTGTTAGTAATTGTATTAGTTTGCTAAGGGTGCCATTGTAACTGCCCAACAGGTTGTCCCTGCCTACTGCCTAGACTTTATCAAGACAGGGGAATTGCAATAAAGAGTTTAATTCACACAGAGCCAGCTTGTACAGGTTACTGAGGTTTTATTACTACTCAAAAAAATTAGCGTCCTCAAGAATTTGGGGATTAGAGTTTTGCTTGTTTTTTTTGTTTTTGTTTTGTTTTCTTTGAGACTGAGTCACTGTATCACCCACGCTGGAGTGCAGTGGTGCGATCTCGGCTCACTGCAACCTCCACCTCCTGGGTTCCAGCGATTCTTCTGCCTCAGCCTCCCGGGTAAATGGGACTACAGGCGCACACCACCATGCCTGGCTAATTTTGTATTTTTAGTAGAGACAGGGTTTCTCTATGTTGGTCAGGCTGGTCTCGAACTCCCGACCTCAGGTGATCCGCCCTCCTGGGCCACCCCAAAGTGCTGGGACTACAGGTGTGAGTCACTGTGCCCAACTGGGGATTGGCGTTTTTAAGGATAATTTGGTAGGTATGGGGTCAGAAAGTAGGGAGTGTTGATTGGTTGGGTAAGAGATGAAATGATAGGGAGTCAAAACTGTCCTCTTGTGCTGAGTTAGTTCCTGGGTGGGGGCCACAAGATATGAACCAGTTTATCAGTCTGGGTGGTGCCAGCTGATCCATGGATTGCAGAGTCTGCAAAATATCTCAAGCACTGATCTGTTTTATAATAGCGATGTTATCCTGAGGAGCAATTTGGGAGGTTTAGAATCTTGTAGCCTCCAGCTACATGACTCCTAAACCATAATTTCTAATCTTATTTTTTTTTTTTTTTTTTTTTTTTGAGACGGAGTCTCGCTCTGTCGCCCAGGCTGGAGTGCAGTGGCACGATCTCGGCTCACTGCAAGCCCCGCCTCCTGGGTTCACGCCATTCTCCTGCCTCAGCCTCCCAAGTAGCTGGGACTACAGGCGCCTGCCACCACACCTGGCTAATTTTTTGTATTTTTAGTAGAGACGGGGTTTCACCATGTTAGCCAGGATGGTCTTAATCTCCTGACTTCGTGATCCACCCGCCTCAGCCTCCCAAAGTGCTGGGATTATAGGCATGAGCCACCGTACCTGGCGTGGAATTACTTTCTGACAGTCCTGGAAGCTAGAATCCCAGATGGAGGTGTCAGTAGACGTGGTTTCTCTTTTTTTTTTTTTTTTTTTTTGAGATGGAGTCTCACTCAGGCTGGAGTGCAGTGGCACCATCTCAACTCACTGCAAGCTCTGTCTTCCAGGTTCACGCTATTCTCCTGCCTCAGCCTCCCGACTAACTGGGACTACAAGGCGTGAGCCACCGCGCTCAGCTAATTTTTGTATTTTTAGTAGAGACAGGGTTTCACTATATTGGTCAGGCTGGTCTTGAACTCCTAACCCCATGATCCGCCCACTTTGGCCTCCCGAAGTGCTGGGATTACAGACGTGAGCCACTGTGCCCAGCCATCCCCATCTTTCAAATACAGCTGTTTGTCTAAAAAAAATAAAATAAAGGCCTCTTGCCTTTAATCCCGGCACTTTGGGAGGCCGAGGCAGGTGAATCGTGAGGTCAGGAGTTTAAGACCAGCCTGACCAACATGGTAAAACCCCGTCTTTACTAAAAATACAAAAATTAGCTGGGCGTGGTAGCACGTGCCTGTAATCCCAGCTACTAAGGAGGCTGAGGCAGGAGAATCGCTTGAACCTGGGAGGCAGAGGTTGCAGTGAGCTGAGATCGCACCACTGCACTCCAGCTTGGGTGACAGGGCAAGACTCTGTCTCAGAAAAATTAATTAATTAATAATAACATAAAAAACTAAAATAATAAACAAATAAAAATGTGGCCAGGCACAGTGGTTCATGTCTGTAATCCCAGCACTTTGGGAGGCCAAGGTGAGTGGATCACCTGAGATCAGGAGTTCAAGACCAGCCTGGCCAACATGGCAAAACCCCATCTCCACTAAAAATACAAAAATTAGCTGGGCGTGGTAGCACGTGCCTGTAATCCCAGCTACTAAGGAGGCTGAGGCAGGAGAATCGCTTGAACCTGGGAGGCAGAGGTTGCAGTGAGCTGAGATCGCACCACTGCACTCCAGCTTGGGTGACAGGGCAAGACTCTGTCTCAGAAAAATTAATTAATAATAATAACATAAAAAACTAAAATAATAAACAAATAAAAATGTGGCAGGCACAGTGGTTCATGTCTGTAATCCCAGCACTTTGGGAGGCCAAGGTGAGTGGATCACCTGAGATCAGGAGTTCAAGACCAGCCTGGCCAACATGGCAAAACCCCATCTCCACTAAAAATACAAAAAATTAGCTGGGTGTGGTGGCATGCACCTATAATCCAAGCTACTCAGGAGGCTGAGGCAGGAGAATCCCTTGAACCCAGGAGGCAGAGGTTGCAGTGAGCCAAGATCGTGCCACTGCACTCCAGCCTGGGTGACAGAGCGAGATTCCGTCTCAAAAAACAGAACTTCATTCTTTTATGCCCAAATCATATTGTTCTGTGGGAAGCTAGTAGGGAGACATGAAGCAAGAACACAGACAACTACCAAGTGAAGCAAAGTCAAGCACATTGTAATACTGTAAAAGGTAAAAGGTGTTCCAGAAGCCCAGAAAAGGGTGGGCTACAGCTCCCCAGGCTGGAGAAGAGGCTTTTGTGGAGGAAATGGTCTGAAGCTGGCTGGGGAGACAGGGAGGGCTCTAGATGACAGGGATGGCACAGTGAGGAGATTTCAGGGAACAGCATGGATGCCAGGCCCGGGACCAGCAAGCCGCCCATTTGGCTGGATTGTCAAGTGGTGAGCAAGATCAGCGGTGGATACAGCTAAGGAGAGAGTCAAACAAAAGAAGCTGACACACCCGCGTAGGGGCAAGGTGACGGTGGAAACAGCATGTGGTGTGCAGCAGATCCCAGGTGTTCACTCTTTCTCTTGCCATGAAAATGTGCAGAGGCTCTCCTTGAAGCAGAGGCTCTCCTTGAAGCGAGACTCTCCTTGAAGTCTCTTCTGCCCAAGACCTCCAGAGGTCTCATGAGCTCCCAGCACCTTTGACAGACATATCTACACCTCACACATCCCACATGGAACCAGCAAGGCTGGGGAGGGGGCATGCCCAAGGTGGCACAGAATTGGTGGCAGGTGGCATCCCACGTTAGAGATCCCTGGAGCACCCTAGTCCAGGCATAAGCACACAGTGGTGACCACAGCACATTCCTGCTCCTGAGAGGCTCAGGAGGTGGGGAAGCCCCAAGCCCAGTACCTTAAAACCAGGAAGGAGGGCTGGGCACGGTGGCTCATGCCTGTAATCCCAGCACTTTGGGAAGCCAAGGCGGGCGGATCACCTGAGGTTGGGAGTTTGAGACCAGCCTGACCAACATGGAGAAACCCGTCTCTACTAAAAATACAGAAAATTAGCTGGGCGCAGTGGCACATGCCTGTAATCCCAGCTACTAGGGAGGCTGAGGCAGAAGAATCACTTAAACCTGGGATGCAGAGGTTGCAGTGAGCCAAGATCATGCCATTGCACTCTAGCCTGGGCAACAAGAGCAAAACTCAGTCTCAAAAACAAAAACAAAAACCAGGAAGGAGGTGGTTTGGTGGGTGGACGCTGCTTCATTCGTGCAGTGAACAAACCCGGGGGATAGATTGGCACTGGGGCTGCCCATGGGTCTCTTGGGATTGGGGTTGGGAACCAATTTGCCGAGGTCTGATTCCCTGGTTGGGAGCTGATGGAGCAGCTGCTGATCCTGCAGAGCTGAAGTCCGCCTGGGGGCCCTGCAGTGACAGCCACAAGGCTGGCCCCCAAACATCGCACCTGCGCAGAGCTTAACGGATCCACAGAGCCAGGGCTGGGGAGAAATGTGTCTCCACACGCAGAGGCCGCCTTAAGCTCTAAAATGTGATTCTTCACATGACTCAACTGTGACTCCGGCATCTGGGTGGGGCTCGCAGCTCCCCCATTTCCATGCCCAGGGCTGCACCGTTCACAGACCAGCCCAGGGCCACGGTCAGGACCAGCCCAGCAGCCCAGCCGCAGAGGAGCCAGCGAACCTCTCCCGGCGCCTGTGCTGGGGGCTTTCTGTTCCAGCATCAAGGATGGAGGAAGGGGAGAGGAGCCCCTTACTGCCCCAGGTGAGCAGTGCCAAGTGGCCTTGCCCTGAGGCTGGAGATGTCCCCAGCCCTGAGGTCCCAAGGGAAGTCCCTGGGCTGGGTTCGCACCCACCCCCGCCCCTGGTGCCACCCCACACCTCAATGCTGAGATTGGGTTGGGGGGTGGTTCTAGGCAGCCCCCTCCCCCTTCCCCACTGCTACAGTTCTGTCAGCCCCGTGCTGGCCTCTGGTCAAGGGATCTGCCAGGTCTCCCTAAGGGCCTTGGGGGCAACCTTTGGCTCAGGGTGCAGGAGGGGGTGAAGGCAAACGTCCCTTGCAGCCAGCCTCCAACGGCTTCTGGCCACAGCAGCCCCGGTCTGGCCAACCAGGCACTGGCAGCCTGTCCTTTTGCTTCAAGTGACTTGTTGAGGTCTTGGGGGTGATAAATAACCCTCCTGTGGGGCCGGGCACGGTGGCTCACCCCTGTAATCCCAGCACTTTGGAAGGCTGAGGAGGAAGGATTGCGTGAGCCCAGGAGTTCAGGACCAGCCTGGGCAATGTAGCGAGACCCTGTCTCTACAAAAAATGTTATATATATATATATTTTTTTTTTTTTTTTTTTTTTAAATGGAGTCTGGCTTTGTCACCAGGATGGAGTGCAGTGGCACAAACTTGGCTCACTGCAACGTCCACCTCCTAGGTTCAAGCAATTCACATGCCTCAGCCTCTGGAGTAGCTGGGATTACAGGCACACGCCACCACACCCAGCTGACTCTTTTAGTAGAGACGGGTTTTTACCATGTTGGCCAGGATGGTCTCGATCTCCTGACCTCGTGATCCACCCTCCTCGGCCTCCCAAAGTGCTGGGATTACATGCATGAGCCACCATGCCTGACTTACAAAAAATAATTTCAAAAAATTGGCTGAGTGCGGTGGCTCAAGCCTGTAATCCCAGCACTTTGGGAGGCCGAGACGGGCAGATCACGAGGTCAGGAGATCGAGACCATCCTGGCTAACACAGTGAAACCCCATCTCTACTAAAAATACAAAAAACTAGCCGGGCGAGGTGGCGGGCACCTGTAGTCCCAGCTACTCAGGAGGCTGAGGCAGGAGAATGGCGTGAACCCGGGAGGCAGAGCTTGCAGTGAGCTGAGATCCGGCCACTGCACTCCAGCCTGGGCGACAGAGCAAGACTCCGTCTCAAAATAATAATAATAATAATAATAATAATTTCAAAAAATTACCGGGACATGGTGGCAGTACTTGTAGTCCCAGCTACTCAGGAGGCTGAAGAGGAAGGATGGCTTGAGCCCGGGAGTTTGAGGCTGCAGTGAGCCGAGAGCCTGATGCTGCAATCAGCTTCTTCCTGGTGAAACTGGGTTGGAATAGGATCCTTGCCCAGCACACAGCCATGGCTTCTTTTTATTTTTATTTATTTATTTTTTCAGATGGAGTCCTGCTCTGTCACCCAGGCTGAAGTGCAGTTGTGCGATCTCTGCTCATGCAACCTCTGCCTCCTGGGTTCAAGCAATTCTCCTGCCTCAGCCTCCCGAGTAGCTGGGATTACAGGCATGTGCCACCGCACCCAGCTAATTTTTTTTTTTTTTTTTAAAAGTAGAGATGAGGTTTCTCCGTGTTGGTCAGGCTGGTCTTGAATTCCTGACCTCGGGTGACCCACCCGCCTCAGCCTCCCAAAGTGTTGGGATTACAGGCATGAGCCACAGCGTCCAGCCCAGCCATGGCTCCTTATTCTCCTTTTTCAAAAACCTCTGTTCCCGGCAGAACTGGGCACCTGCAGGGCTGCCTCTTCCCCCACAGAGAGAGACCAGCAGGCCTTTCCTGCCAGTGGGCCAGGGGGTCCCCTCTGAAGGCCCTGCAAGCCCTCAGATGGTCTCCCTGGGCTCCTGGACACCCTCCTCCCTGTCCTGGGAGCCTGTTGGGCAGGGCACTGTCCTGTCCTTGGCAGCAGGGCTCAGTGCCATGTCCGCACTCGGTGTGGGCTGTTGGTGGGGCTGAATGAGTGGGTGCTGGGATGTGAGGACTGGTTTCAGAGGGAAAGGGAAAGGGCAGCCATGTGGGCCAGCCCCTCTGGCTGGTGAGGGAACCCCTTTACACAAGGTCCATGCTACAGGCACATACAGACTGATCCAGACAGATGCTGTTTCAAACACTGGGGAAGCAGCCCTGCCTGTGCACTGCAGGAAAGCCAGGGTGGCCCTGACCCAGGGAGGCCGCAGCCACCACACGTAGGACTGGGAGAGAGTGGGTGTGTTCACTGAGTGCCACCCTGCCTGGTCTTCACCACAGCCTTTCAGGATCTGCTCATCACCCTGTTCTAAAGGTGGGGGTCCACACACTAATAGGCAGCAGAGTTGGGGCCCTCATGGTCCCTTCTGCTGCCCAGCCAAGCAGGACAGCCCTGAGGGCCCCCTGCCCCTGGCTGTCCACATCTCTGAGCTCCAGTTCTGCCCTCCGCCATCCGGCATCCTCCCATCCCTTGAGGGCTCTGCCACTGAGCTCTTCCCTGACCCTCACCATTGTCACAGAGTCTGGGGGAATGCGGTCTCACCCTGTTACTCTTCCCTCTGCAGGAAACTGCAGGCCAGAAGCCCCTCTCTGTGCACAGTCCACCCACCGCAGGCTGTCTAGATCCAGTGCCCTGGGAGGACCAGGCGGACGCCTGGGGCTGCAGCTGCTGTCCCCCGGAGACCAAGCGCCAGGCCTTGAGGGGCACCCCCGGGAAAGGACCAGCCCCTTCCCTGTCCATAGGGAGCAGCTGTGTCAAGTATCTGATCTTCTTCTCCAACTTCCTCTTCTCCCTGCTGGGGCTGCTGGCCCTGGCCATCGGGCTCTGGGGCCTGGCCGTCAAGGGGTCTCTGGGAAGTGATCTGGGGGGGCCCCTGCCCGCAGACCCCATGCTGGGGCTGGCACTGGGGGGGCTGGTAGTCAGCGCAGTGAGCCTGGCTGGCTGCCTGGGCGCCCTCTGTGAGAACACCTGCCTGTTACATGGCTTCTCCGGGGGCATCCTTGCCTTCCTGGTGCTTGAGGCCCTGGCAGGGGCTCTGGTGGTGGCCCTCTGGGGCCCACTGCAAGACAGCCTGGAGCACACCCTGCATGTGGCCATCGCTCACTACCAGGACGACGCAGACCTGCGCTTCCTTCTCGACCAAGTCCAGCTGGGGCTGAAGTGCTGCGGGGCTGCCTCCTACCAGGACTGGCAGCAGAACCTGTGAGTCTTGGAGTGGGCGAGGGACAGGGCCGCCACAGGATCCCAGAGGCCACACACCCTCGTGTGTGTACACACAGTCACTCACATGTACACAGGCATTCGTGCATGCCCACATGCATGCACACATATACCCACATGTACACATATCCACACGGACACGTCTCGTGCTCACAGGTTTCATGGGTGTGGACACACACCTACACACTCCTCTACACTGACATGAACATGTTCTCATGTGCACACACAAAACGGCCTCACACTCAGGCACACACTCAAACTGAAATATGTTCATACACACACGTGTCATGCACACAAGGTACAGGGGTGCTTGCCTCTCCTTGTTCCTTGGGCTCAGGGCCCCAGTCAGCCCTGCGTTCCCCACAGCCTCCAGTGTGATTCTGTTCCCCCTGCCAGGGCCAGGAGGACTACCCAGGATCTTAGTGGAGAAGCTGAACCCGCAGACTTAGAAAGTCATTTTTCTGCTGGGCACGATGGCTCACACCTGTAATCCCAGCACTTTGGGAGGCCGAGGCAGGCAGATCACCTGAGGTCAGGAGTTTGAGACCAGCCTGGCCAACATGGTGAAGCCCCCTCTCTACTAAAAATACAAAAATTAGCCAGGAGTGGTGGCAGGTGCCTGTAATCCCAGCTACTCAGGAGGCTGAGGCAGGAGAATCGCTTGAACCCGGGAGGTGGCGGTTGCAGCCAAAACCGCACCACTGCACTCCAGCCTGGGCAACAGAGCGAGACTCCATCTCAAAAAAAAAAAAAAAAAAAAAAAAAAGGCCGGGCATGGTGACTCACACCTATAATCCCAGCACTTTGGGAGGCAGAGGTGGGCGGATCACAAGGTCAGGAGATCCAGATCATCCTGGCTAACACGGTGAAACCCCATCTCTACTAAAAAATAGAAAAAATTAGCCAGGTGTGGTGATGGGCACCTGTAGTCCCAGTTACTCAGGAGGCTGAGGCAGGAGAATGGCGTGAACCTGGGAGGCGGAACTCGCAGTGAGCTGAGATCCGGCCACTGCACTCCAGCCTGGGTGACAGAGCAAGACTCCGTCCCGAAAAAAAAAAAAAGAAAGAAAGAAAGAAAGAAAATGACTTTCAGATGAATTCCGGACATTATTCCGGAATCTGACTCCACAGTTTCCCTCCGCCGTGAGTGTGATTAAACGCTGTCCATTTAGGATCCAGTGCAGGATTTTCTTATGTTCTGCTTGAGGGTAGCTGTCTGTTTTTGTTTTTGTTTTTGTTTTTTGATGGAGTCTCGCTCTGTCGTCCAGGCTGGAGTGCAGTGGCTCGATCTCGGCGCACTGGAGGGAGGGTAGCTGTCTGTTTCATTAGCTATCCTCAGCGCATGCACACCCCAAGCAGCACGTACTCTCCGTGCCACACCCAGGACAGAGGATATGCACTCTGTCTCCCAAGCCTTCTTGGTGCAGGTATCGGGGCAGCTGAACACAACAGTTGAAGTCATAGGCGACTCTGAAAACTGGCCATCGGGACCCAGCAGTGGCTAACAGGTGGGGTCCTTCCAGACTCTGCGAACCACCACATAGGTTGCTTTTTGGCCAGTGTGACTGGGTTGGTGGCAGCCTCCCTAGAGTGTCGTGATGCCACCTCTGCTGCTGGCCTCGACCCCCTCCCCTGCCTAAGTGGAGAACACTCTTCTAGAGTGGAGAGGGCATGGGGATGAGCCTGCAGGTCTGCTGGGCCCGTGTGCAGAGCCCCGGACACCAGTGGATGCCTAGGGCACCTGGGGACTGCCTGACCTGGGCTGTGATGAGATCAACACTCCCCAGCCACCCTGGGAGCTCCTCCCCTGCCCCTGCGTTCTGCCACTGCCGGGTACTGCCTCTCAAGCCCTTGCTTTTCCCAGTAAGACCTGTGGACCATTCCAGAAGCCTCTGCCAGAGTTCCATCCACCCTCCCCCGCTCCAACTCTACCTTCTCAATGAACTCAGCAGCCTCTGCGGAGGGAGGTCCTCTCATCAATGCTTGTCTGTTTCCCCTTCAACCGTCTCATTAAATATCCTCCTGCTAGTCAACACAGCCACCACCCCTACCTGCAAGCTGGAGGACTGCCATGCACAGGGATACGCTATAGAGAGCCAGGTGCTGTGTGTGTCCGTGTGTGCAGGTGTGTGTGCGAATATGCGGATGTATGTACGTGTGTGCATGTGCCTGTGTGGCCATGGAAGAGTGAACGTGGGTAGGCGACATTGGCTTCTGTGCCTGGTCCCAGAAGAGCGGGCCCTCCCCGCCAGAACTAACGCCTCCGTGCACTTTGCAGGTACTTTAACTGCAGCTCCCCCGGGGTGCAGGCCTGCAGCCTTCCTGCCTCCTGCTGCATCGACCCCCGAGAAGATGGAGCCTCTGTCAACGACCAGTGCGGCTTCGGGGTCCTGGGCCTGGATGCGGACGCAGCTCAGAGAGTGGTGCACCTGGAGGGCTGCGGCCCGCCGCTCCGGCGGTGGCTGCGCGCAAACCTGGCGGCCTCGGGCGGCTACGCAATCGCGGTGGTGCTGCTGCAGGGCGCAGAGCTCCTGCTGGTCGCCCGGCTGCTCCGGGTACTCGCTGCCCGCAGGGGCGCGGCGTCGGGCCCCGGAGCGCGCGGGGAGGACCGCGCTGGCCCCCAGAGCCCCGGCCCCGGCGCCCCGCCCGCTGCCAAACCCGCCCGGGGCTGAGCGCACGCCCTGGATTCCGAGGCTGCCACGCACAGGGATACAGGGGGCACCCCCGTCCGTTGGCTAAAACGCGCTGCCTGCGCCGCCGCCGCCGACCCCTGATTTCGCTCCGGCTTCCGGAGACTTCGCCGTGGGACCTACCTAGCTTGCCCACGCCGCGCGCTCTGCGTCCCCCACGCCAGCCCACAACGAAGGGCGCCCGGCAAACCCACGGTATTGGCGTGAGGAGCACGAGGGGCCGGAGGAAATCCTGGAGCTGACCCTCACCTCCGAACCCCCACTCCCCCCCAGGCGCACAGTTCCCACCTCCTGGCACCTCCCTCCCCTGGGGCCGCCACCCTTTCTGGGCTCGTGGTGGTGGAGCTAAGGTCCAGGCCTCTCCCTGCCAAGTGCATTTTTGGGGAAAGAGTAAATGTTTCATTGGGGTGTATCATTCACACAGTAAAGACACCAATCTTCGAGGCAGCGTGGGGAATTCTTACCCATCTAAGCCTGTGAATCCACCACAGGTCCGAACGGGGAGTTCCAGCCCCTGCCGGCGAGCTCAGCCCCAAGACTGCCCTGCTCTGACTTCATTGCCAGGGCCCGTGGGGCCTGTTTTGGGCTTTCACCGTAAGTGGAATCCCAGAGGGTCTGTCCAGAGTCAGATCTGGCCCTTTCTGTGAATGGACTGGTCCATATAAACGGGGCTACTGTGAGGGCGCCTGCTGCTGGGCCAGCTTGCAGAGCTCTTGCTTCCCCCTGGATGTGGTGTCAGGAGTGGGATCTCAGTCACAAATGGGCATGTTTTGTTTTTGTTGTTTTGTTTTGAGACAGGGTTCACTCTGTCACCTAGGCTAAAGTGCGGTGGCAGGGTCTCAGCTCACTGCAGCCTCTCCCTCCTTAGCTCAAGCAATCCTCCCACCTTAGCCTCCTGAGTAGCTAGAACTACAGGTGCCTGCCACCACGCCCAGACAATTTTTTTTTTTTTTTTTTTTTTGAGATGGAGTTTTGCTCTTGTTGCCCAGGCTGAAATGCAATGGTGTGATCTTGGTTCACCACACCCTCTGCCTCCCGGTTCAAGCAATTCTCCTGCCTTAGCATCCCAAGTAGCTGGGATTACAGGCATGCGCCACCACACCACGCTAATTTGTATTTTTTTTTTTTTTTTTTTTTGAGACGGAGTCTTGCTCTGTCGCCCGGGCTGGAGTGCAGTGGCCAGATCTCAGCTCACTGCAAGCTCCGCCTCCGGGTTTACGCCATTCTCCTGCCTCAGCCTCCCGAGTAGCTGGGACTACAGGCGCCGCCACCTCGCCCGCTAGTTTTTTGTATTTTTAGTAGAGACGGGGTTTCACCGTGTTAGCCAGGATGGTCTCAATCTCCTGACCTCGTGATCCGCCCGTCTCGGCCTCCCAAAGTGCTGGGATTACAGGCTTGAGCCACCGTGCCTGGCCTAATTTATATTTTTAATAGAGATGGTTCCTCTGTATTGGTCAGGCTGGTCTTGAACTCCTGAGCTCAAATGATCTGCCCACTTTGGCCTCCCAAAGTGCTGGGATTACAGGCGTGAGCCACGGTGCCCAGCCTCATTATTGCTATTTTCAAATACAGACAGGGTCTTGCTATGTTGCCCATACTGGTCTTGAACTCCCGGGCTGCAGTGATCCTCCTGCCTTGGTCTCCTGAAGTGCTGAGATTATAGGCATGAGCCACTATGCCCAGCTACAGCCAGTTTTAGTGGGCGCTGTCTAAGGACAAGCTGGCTGGGTGCTCTGGGGGAGTTGCTAGTGTCACTGTGCCTCAGTTTCTCTCTTGTGAGCTGGGAGTAGGAGTTCCGGCCTCACAGCATGTAGCATGAGCCATGTCCCATCTCACCTTCTCTGTGAGGCCTGCTCCAGCCACGTGCATGCTTCATTGACTATGGCCCCTGGCTGTGCACCAAGGCCTTCTGCCTTGACCCAGCCATGGCCTGACATTGCATGTCTCAGGGCCACCAGCAAGGCTCAGTGAGGGTGTGAGCCCAAGGTCTGTTTTCCCGCTCAGTCAGGCCAGCCTCTCCTGCCCCACTGCCCACTGCCTACCCCTTCACCCATGTGTTCCTGCTCAAGTGACCCCACCACAGGCCCTGTCCCATGCACAAATATGCCACGGGCAGGCGAGGGCACACTAATTTTATTTTGAAATAGGGACTGCAAGGGCGGGCTGTATTGAGAAGGATGGCCCCTTGGTGTGATAAGCATGGGGCCTCATCTGGTCACTGTACACACCTGGAGTCCTGCTACCCAGCATTTCCAAAGCAAGGGCACCCACCTGGGAAGGGATGCAGAGAGAGGGAGCTCCTCTGCACTCCCATACAGGCAGGACAGGGGTCTGGGGTGCAGAGGCACTCTGGGGAGACCCTGCCCTAGCTTTCCAGTTGGGAGGAGGGGATGATCTGGGGTCCACTTCCCGTTCTCCCTGGGAGTGGAGACTCACCAAGCCTCTCTGCAGGCAGGACTGAGGGGTGGGCCCGATGTTGAGCAGGGCCTGGCCAGCCCCTAAGGCGGCATCCTGGAGGGAGGTGGTGGGTTCCTGGTGACGTATTAATATGTAGGGGTGACCTGAGGTCACAATCCCACACTGGTGTCCAGGTGCCATCTGGGCTAGGGAGACTTCTCAACAGGAATCCTGAGCAGGGTTTAGAGCGCAGAGAGCAGGAGGGGAGGGTTTAGAGCACAGAGGGCAGGAGGGGGAGGGTCTGGGCCTCAGCAGGGCCTGGCGCTAGATGATGCCATACTGGGCCAGCTCGTGCAGCTCCAGGTGGTTGAAGGCCTCCCAAGGGCAGATGACCGTGATGTCTGTGGGAGAAAGGGGCCTGGATCAGAGAGGATTCCATGGCCCAGGGACCCCCATCCCCTATGGCCCTGTTTCCCACAGCCCAGGTGTAGCCCTACAGTGTGCTGAGTGGGGGCGTGCAGAACCTGGCGTGGGGCCCTCCTATGGGGACACACTGGCTGTAGGGGAAGGAGGGTGCAGCAGGTCCAGGGGAGGGAACCAGAGGAGGGTGGGGATTGCTGAAGGGGGAGGAGGCAGCAAGGCGTTCTGTTCTTTCCCAGACCCCTCCCCTCACCTGGTACAAGTGTCCCAAATGGGAACAGCCTCACCTTCCAGATCCAGTGGATCTGGAGCTCAGTGTTGGGGGAAGAAGTGATGGACAGGCTGGGGGTCTCTTAAGTGAAAAGCAAGGGAGGTGGGGGCTGAGGTGGGTTGCACTGGGCCCTGGGCGTGCTCGGTGTGCCTGGTGGGACCTGGGCAGACCTCAGGTTGGCACTGGCAGCCGTCGTACCTGTTCCCAGGCCTTCCATTCCAGGGATGTCATCCCCAAACCTGCAAGGATACAGCAGTCAGGGACATGGCGGGGCCCAGCCCTGGCTCAGTCAGCCTGAGGCCTGAGGTCATCTCTAGCCTTCCTAGGAGATGAGGCATTTGTCTGGGAGCCCAGTGGGCAGAGGCCCGCCTCCTCCCCAACCTCCCGAGGCTTGGTGGGCCTGAGGGGGCGTCCTTCACAGACCCAGGGTGAGTCTGCTACCCCGAGCATCATGGGGCTGAGGCCCAGAAAAGGAGGTGCAAGCACCAGGGTGCTGGGCAGGTGCGTGCCCTGAGGGAGTACGGAGGGGCTGCGTGGTTGGTGTATGGTTTGAGTGGTGTGATCTCAGCTCACTGCAAACTCTGCCTCCTGGGTTCACACCATTCTCCTGCCTCAGCCTCCTGAGTAGCTGGGACTACAGGCGCCCGCCACCTCGCCCGGCTAATTTTTTGTATTGTTTAGTAGAGACAGGTTTCACCGTGTTAGCCAGGATGGTCTCAATCTCCTGACCTCGTGATCCGCCCGCCTTAGCCTTCCAAAGTGCTGGGATTACAGGTGTGAGCCACCGTGCCCGGCGGTTTTGTTTTTTTGAGACGGAGTTTTGTTCTTGTTGCCCAGGCTGGAGTGCAGTGGCGCGATCTCGGCTCACCGCAACCTCTGCCTCCCGGATTCAAGCAATTCTCCTGCCTCAGCCTCCCGAGTAGCTGGGATTACAGGCGCCCACCACCACACCTGGCTAAATTTGTATTTTTAGTAGAGACAGGGTTTCACCATGTTTGTCAAGCTGGTCTCAAACTTGCGACCTCAGGCGATCTGCCTGCCTCAGCCTCCCAAAGTGCTGGGATGACAGATGTGAGCCACGGCGCCTGGCCGGCAGTGGCTATATTTCCAAGCATGGTTGGCAGTAGCATCTGGAGCGGGTGACAGGAGCCCCCAGTTCCCCTTCCCCCTCCTCCAACCCTGCTCAGGCCCTCAGGCACCGCCCTACCTACCCCAGCTGTGAGGCTCGGATCACTCACCCAGTAAAGTGGCCCAAGGCCCTGCTGTGCCTCCCCTTCCTGTGCAGCTTTCAGAGGCCCCATCCCCCAACTCTGCTTACCCCTGGACGCCTTTCTTCGGGGGCTTGCTCTTGAACTGCCTGGTTTGTCGCTGCTTAAATTTAGGGGGTCCTTTCCTGGGGGTGACAGGTCCCCCAACCACCCTGGTGGCTGACCGGAACTCAGCCTTTGGCGGCTCCAGGTTCATGGCGAGGCTGACGGAGACACCGTGGCAACCCTGGCTCCTGGACTCCCTCCTGCTGCAATCTGGGGACAGACCGGGCCCGGGTCTCAGTCAGCGCTCCTGCTTCCAACCCTTGTGGGGGTCTCAACCCACGGGTGGAGGGGCTGAGACCCAGCCCCGCCAGCCCCAGCGTCATCCAGATGGCAGCCCCTGCAATCTGCCCTGGGGCAGCTAGCCTGCTAGCCCTGCTCGGGCCGCCCACCGTCCACTGGCGCACTCCTATTCCCCTTGCCTAGTGGATGCCCCCCCAGCAACGCTGGCCACACACAGCTCCGGCCTCTCCCCTGCGTCCTGGCCTCCCTCGCCCCACCCCACAATCCACAGCAAACCTAGCCTCCCAGCCTGGGGCAGGTCCTGAGCCTGGAGTCCTCACCACCTCTCTGTGGGTGACCACTGACAACCTCCTGCTCCTTCCCCCACATTCCCCACCCCAGGGGAGTGTGACTGGGGAGCATTCAGCTGCTACTCTTGTTTGTTTGTTTGTTTGTTTTTTGAGACAGAGTTTTGCTCTTGTCGCCAGGGCTGGAGTGCAGCGGCATGATCTTGGCTCACTACAACCTCCACCTCCCGGGTTCAAGTGATTCTCCTGCCCCAGCCTCCCGAGCAGTTGGGATTACAGGTGCCTGCCACCACGCCTGGCTAATTTTTGCATTTTTGCATTTTTAGTAGAGACGGGGTTTCACCATGTTGACCAGGCTGGTCTCAAACTTCTGACCTCGTGATCCACCCGCCTCAGCCTCCCAAGTGCTGGGATTACAGGAGTGAGCCACCGCACCCAGTCCAGCTGCTACTCTGTTGAAAGTCCTCTGGGGCTCCTGCTGGGACTGGGATGAGACCCAAGTGGCCCCTCCCCCGCCTGCCCGGCCCTGCAGATGAGCCCGCCTCTGAACGGCCCTTCCTGATGGTTAGTGGGGTGGGCTGCCTCCATCTCAGGTCCCGCTCAGGCAGGCCTCCCCTGAACTGCCGCGCTGCAACCCGTGTCCTGAGGTTCTGATTTGCTGTTTCTCATCACGCGTCGCGTTAGCCCTCATTCTGGGCTGGTGGGCGTCTCCCCGGGCTGTTGCCCTCTGATTCTTATTGATGGGTTTATTGCTTTCTGCCTCTTGTCTGCGCTTTGTGGTTGGGGTGCTGTCAGTTCCCTTCACCCACTCACGGAGGGATCCCTGAGCCCCTCGGCACCATGACAGGCACTCCGCAGCGCTGATGGAAAATGACCCACAAAATGAGGGGCAGGGTTGCCAGGCAGGGCGACCCTGGGAAAGGGGCCTGTCTCAGAGTCTCGGTGTTGAGCTGTGAAGCCCTGTGTCTCCCAACCCCACTTCACAGAGGGACAAGCTGAGGCTCAGGGAGGGAGGGTACTGGGCGTGTGGCTCCCCTCCTGGGGAATCCCCAGGCCCTCTCTGTTCCTGGAGCCAGCTTGGGGAGCAGGGTCACCCGCCTGGCATGGTGTGGCTGAGTGGCCTCGGCTGCTCTGGACAAGGCCAGTGTCCTTGCACCACTGGACAGGGTGACCTCTCCTCCTCCTCTCCCTAGAGCCTCTCCCCAGATGCCCTAAGCCCCAGTGACCTGGGCCAAGGGCAGTTCAGCTTCCCTAAGCCTATTAACAGCAGAGGGGGATTCCTAATCTCCTGGTGAGCTGCTGCCAGCCGCACATGCTGCCAGAAGGTTCTGGAAGGAGGCACATGACAGACAGGAGGGGCTGCTTGCCCGCACTGGATGCCCCAGGGACCACCTCTTAGGGTCCCCTTTCCTGCCCCTGGTCTTTTTTGCTGGGATTCCTGACTCCAGCCCTGGGCTACCACCAGTTGTTTACCCAGCTTCAGGCGTGGGAGTGACCAGAAAGCAAGGGCAGGTGGCCCACTCCGGGGAGGAGGGCTCTGCAAGGGGTGCTGGGCACCTGAGATTGGGATAGACCCTACCATGGCGCCTTCCCTCAGTAAGGTTCAGCCTCTGTCCCCAGGACTAGGACCAGCACCAGCCTGTGCAAAACCAAGACTCAGGAGCCTGGTGGTTCCAGCTGCTCAGATCCCACGGCACCCAATCCTCATATCCTAGACAGCACAGGCCCCATCCTGCTGCTTCCCCAGCCCCAGGACATGGGCTGTCCTGGACAGCTCTCGGCCCTGACGGCGCTCCAACCATCAGATGCCATCCACGTGGGAACCGCTGCCTGCACTGTCCTGGCCCGACCCAGCCTGTGACTGGCATCCACTCAGGTCAGCTGAGCCCATGTGGCCTGAGGTTCCCAGACCATCACTGGCCTGGGGATGGCAGCAGCACTGGTTACCATGGGGGAGCAGAGGAGGTGGTTGGCTGGGAGTCCTCTTTGAATAACAGAGTGGTGGGTAGGCTTCTGCAGACCCGGGCCTCAGCCACGGTGGTAAAAGCCTGTCAGCTCCCTGCCCTGTGGGCGATGGGCAGATCCCCACTAACTCACTGGGGGAGGTGGCTGCGAGGAAAGACAGCGGGGTTGGCCACAACTCACCAAGTGCAGGGCAGGTCTCAGGGGTCCATGCTATGAGTACCGGGCCTTCCTCCGCAGGGTGCCAGCCCGGGCATTTATCTTGCTGCTTCGTGAGCTGATTAGGCGTCTCAGTGCCACGCTAATGAGATTGTTGGGCCCCAAGCGGGGACACAACCACCAAAGTTTCTGGGGATGGGGAGGAGGGGCTCAGCTGCCGTCAAGGGCTCCAAGGAAGGACACCCGGCAGATGGGGCCGGGACAGGGAGAGAAGTGTGACCCTGAACAGCCAGGCTCCTGCAGCTGCCCATCTTCCAGATGGAAGCACCCACAGTGACCGCTGGCCGGGGCCTCCTGACTGCCTTTCCTGACCCTGCCTGACCTCTGAAGAGCCCACCTTCGTGGTCCCCAAAGCCCTCTGCAGCCTGGTCCTCACCCACTGCTGTGGTCTCCCATCTCACCCCTCCCACCCCAGGGCCTTTGCACCTGCTGCTCCTGAAACCAAACAAGGACCCCTCTTAGGGGCCTGTGGGTCTCCCCAAGCACAGAAGCAAGGACAATGTTGAGTTCCTTCAAGGGCAATCCAGGCCCCTAGCCATCCCTGAGAAGCAAATGAGCAGCCAATCCACAGAAAGGTCACGGGAGCTTCAAACAACAGATGGAAGCCAGAGTCCCGAGAGTCTCCATAGACGCGAACCCTGCCATCTTAGCAGGTGCCCCTTAGTTGTTTACCAGAAACTGGGACTCCCACCCAAGGGGCATGCTGGCACACAGACCTCAGATGAGCAGGAGCTGAGGACTGGCCTCTGACCACCCTTCTCTTACCTAAATTTCTTCCTGAGGGGCCTGGAGGAGGCCATGCCCAAAACCCAGAGCTAACATTCTTTCCTGCGGATCCCAAAGTTTCAGACAAAGCTTTGCCTCCACACCAGATCAGAAAACCTCTGAATCCACCTATGACTGATGGGCTGCAACTTCAAGATCTGCTTGCCGTTTATGCCAAAACCAGCGTGCAGCCTCTGTGTACTCATTTACGACTGTGCCTGTGACCTCTGCCTCTGCACCTTTAAAAACCCGTAACTCAGGCTGGCCACGGTGGCTCACGCCTGTAATCCCAGCACTTTGTGAGGCTGACGTGGGCGGATCATGAGGTCAGAAGATCTAGACCATCCTGGCTAACATGGTGAAACCATGACTCCACTAGAAACAAAAAAATTAGCCAGGTGTGGTGTGGGCACCTCTAGTCCCAGCTACTCAGGAGGCTGAGGCAGGAGAATGGCGTGAACCTGGGAGGCAGAGTTTGCAGTGAGCCGAGATCATGCCACTGCACTCAAGTCTGGGTGACAGAGTGAAACTCCGTCTCAAAATAAATAGATAAATAAATAAAAACCCATAATTCGGCCTGGAGCAGGGGCTCTCAAACAGTGCTTTGGGAGGCTGAGGCAGGAGGATCACTTGAGGCCAGGAGTTCAGGACCAACCTGGACAACATAGTGAGATTCCCATCTCTACAAAAAATAGAAAAATTAGCTGGGTGCAGTGACTCACTTCTTATTTTATTTATTTATATTATTTTTGAGACAGAGTCTCGCTCTGTTGCCCAGGCTGGAGTGCAGTGGCACGATCTCGGCTCACTGCAAGCCCCGCCTCCTGGGTTCACGCCATTCTCCTGCCTCAGCCTCCCAAGTAGCTGGGACTACAGGCGCCTGCCACCACGCCTGGCTAATTTTTTGTATTTTTAGTAGAGACGGGGTTTCACCATGTTAGCCAGGATGGTCTCAATCTTCTGACTTCGTGATCTGCCTGCCTCGGCCTCCCAAAGTGCTGGGATTACAGATGTCAGCCACTGTGCCCAGCCACAGTGGCTCACTTCTATAGACCCAGCTACTTGGGAGGCTGAGGCAGGAGGATCCCTTGAGTCTAGGAGCTTGAGGCTGCAGTGAGCCATGGTCAAACCACTCCAGCCTGGGGAACAGAGCGAGACTCCATCTCTGAAGAAATACTAAAATTTTGAAAAATTAAAAACAAAACCTGGCCGGGCACAGTGGCTCACGCCTGTAATCCCAGCACTTTGGGAGGCCGAGGCAGGCGGATTACTTGAGATCAGGAGTTCAAGACCAGCCTGGCCAACATGGTGAAACCCCATCTCTACTAAAAATACAAAAATTAGCTGGGCGTGGTGGTGGGTGCCTGTAGTCCCAGCTACTCAGGAGGCTGAGGCAGGAGAATCACTTGAACCCAGGAGGCGGAGGTTACAGTGAGCCAAGGTCGCACCACTGCACTCCAGCCTGGGCAACAGTGAGACTCCGTCTCAAAAAATAATAATACAAATATAAATAGTAAAATAAAATAAAATGTATGAGTACTCCTTTTTTGGTATCATGTATCATGGACAACATACAAACACATGAAAATACATAAAGCTCCAAACAGACCTAAACAAAGACCCTATAGCCTTGATTTTAAAACTCCAGCCGGCCGGGCGTGGTGGCTGAAGCCTGTAATCCCAGCACTTTGGGAGGCCGAGACGGGCGGATCACAAGGTCAGGAGATCGAGACCATCCTGGCTAACACGGGGAAACCCCGTCTCTACTAAAAAATACAAAAAAACTAGCTGGGCGAGGTGGCGGGCGCCTGTAGTCCCAGCTACTCGGGAGGCTGAGGCAGGAGAATGGCGTAAACTCGGGAGGCGGAGCTTGCAGTGAGCTGAGATCCGGCCACTGCACCCCAGCCTGGGCGACAGAGTGAGACTCCATCTCAAAAAATAATAATAATAATAAAAATAATAAAAAAAAAAAACTCCAGCCATGAGACTGGCAAAAATCGCTAGTCCAGAAAGGACAGCTGGATTCAAGTTATGCCGCAATAAATGGAATAAGTCAAAAACCTCTTGTCCCACATGACTCAATCCCTCACTCAGCCCCAGAGGAAACAAGACTGCAATCCGTATCTTTTTTTTTTTTTTTTTTTTGAGACAGGATCTGGCTCTGTCGCCCAGGCTGGAATGCAGTAGTGAAATATCGGTGGCTGCAGGAATTCAAGGTTGCAGAGAGCTATTATTGTACCACTGCACTCTAACCGGGGTGACAGAGTGAGACCTCAACTCTAAAATAGTAAAATAGGTCAGGCATGGTGGCTCATCCCTGTACTTTTGGAGGCCGGGGGGGTGGACCACCTGAGGTCAGGAGTTTGAGACCGGCCTGGTCAATATGGTGAAACTCCATCTCTACTAAAACTACAAGCTGGGCGCAGTGGCTCAAGCCTGTAATCCCAGCACTTTGGGAGGCTGAGACGGGCGGATCACGAGGTCAGGAGATCAAGACCATCCTGGCTAACATGGTGAAACCTCGTCTCTACTAAAAAAATACAAAAACCTAGCCGGGCGTGGCGGCAGGCGCCTGTAGTCCCAGCTACTCAGGAGGCTGAGGCGGGAGAATAGCGTAAACTCGGGAGGCGGAGCTTGTAGTGAGCTGAGATCCGGCCACTGCACTCCAGCCTGGGCGACAGAGTGAGATTCCGTCTCAACAACAACAACAAAAAAAACAACTACAAAAATTAGCTGGGCATGGTGGTGTGTGCCTGTAATCCCAGCTACTCAGGAGGCTGAGACAGGAGAATTGCTTGAACCCAGGAGGCGGAGGTTGCAGTGGGCCGAGATCACACCCCTGCACTCCAGCCTGCAGCCTGGACAACAGAGTGAGACTCTGTCTCAAAAAAAAAAAAAAAGTTAATTACATGGGAATAGGAATAAACGAATAAACGACTATAGTAAATATTTTTGACTTTTTGTTTGAAATATTACTGATTTTCTTTTTGTTTTCCAGAATCGACTGTTTCTTTCTCCCTTTCTTTCTCTTTCTTTTCTTCCTTCCTTCCTTCCTTCCTTCCTCTCCTCCTCCTTCCTCTCCTTTCTCTCTCTCGCTCTCTTTCTCTCTCTCTCTCTCTTTCTTTGAGACAGAGTCTCACACTGGTTGTTTGGCTGGAGTACAGTGGTGCCATTCAAATCACTGCAAACTCTGCCTCCTGGGCTCAAGCGATTCTCTTGCCTTAGCCTCTCAAGTAGCTGGGATTACAGGTGTGCGCCCGCCACCACGCCCGGCTACTTTTTTTGTATTTTTAGTGGAGACAGGGTTTCACAATGTTGGCCAGGCTGGTCTTGAACTCCTGACCTCATGATCCACCTGCCTCAGCCTCCCAAAGTGGAATTACAGGCATGAGCCACTATGCTCAGCCTCTTTTTGGCTAATTTTTTTTTTTTTTGAGACGAAGTCTCACTCTGTCTCCCGGGCTGGAGTGCAGTGGCCGGATCTCAGCTCACTGCAAGCTCCGCCTCCCAGGTTTACGCCATTCTCCCACCTCAGCCTCCCGAGTAGCTGGGACTACAGGTGCCCGCCACCTCGCCTGGCTAGTTGTTTTTTTTTTTTTTGTATTTTTTAGTAGAGACAGGGTTTCACTGTGTTAGCCAGGATGGTCTCGATCTCCTGTCCTCGTGATCCGCCCGTCTCAGCCTCCCAAAGTGCTGGGATTACAGGCTTGAGCCACCGCACCTGGCCTTGGCTAATTTTTTTGTATTTTTGGTAGAGAGGTGGTTTCACCACGTTGGCCAGGCTGAACTCTGGACCTTGAACTCCAGACCTTGTGATCCACACTTCTCAGCCTCCCAAAGTGCTGGGATTACAGGTGTGAGCCACCGTGCCCCCACATCTTTTTCTTTTTGAGACAGAATTTCACTCAGTCACCCAGGCTGGAGGGCAGTGGCGTGATCTTGGCTCACTGCAACCTCTGTCTCCTGGGTTTAAGCAATTATCCTGCCTCAGGCTCCAGAGTAGCTGGGATTGCAGGCATAAGCCACCATGCCAGGCTAATTTCTGTATTTTTAGTAGAGACAGCGTTTCACTATGTTAGCGAGGCTGGTCTCGAACTCCTGACCGTAGGTCATCTGCCTGCCTCAGCCTCCCAGAGTGCTGGGATTACAGGCGCGAACCACTGCACCTGGCCAACAGGCTACTTTTATTACATAGTAAAGTGAGTACCAGAACTACAAAGGCAGGAGGTGTAAGTTTGACTTTTTATTGGAAAGGGAGGTTGTTGACTTAAAAGAGCAGCAAATGAAGCATGAGTAACGAGACTCCTTGTCGCCACAGATAGACATGAGCCTGTAATATGTGACATAGGAGGCGTTTCAATTTGTGACCCCAGCCCAGAGGTGACAAGTGCTTTTCCATTCAATCTAATACATCTGATTCCTACTAAGAAGGAATATGGGCTGGGCGCAGTGGCTCATGCCTGTAATCCCAGCACTTTGGGAGGCCGAGGCGGGCGGATCACGAGGTCAAATTGAGACCATCCTGGCTAATACGGTGAAACCCTGTGTCTAGTAAAAATACAAAAAGTAGCCGGGCATGATGGTGGGCACCTGTAGTCCAAGCTACGCGGGAGGCTGAGGCAGGAGAATCACTTGAACCCGGGAGGCAGAGGCTGCAGTGAGCCGAGAAGGTGCCACTGCACTCTAGCCTGGGCAACAGTGAGACTCTGTCTCAAAAAATAATAACAATAATAATAAAATAAAAAATAAATTAAATGGTGATGTGGAACACTCTTTTAATTGTCATCCACCACATTTTCATATCTTCACAGTAACGCAAAACACAGTCACTTGCAGAACTGGTTCCAATTACTTAAATGCCAGGTACAATATTAGTCCTCTATGTAATTGTTTGGAAGTTACTTATGTTTACATGAAATGAAACTATTAGGCCGGGCACGCTGGCTCATGCCTGTAATCCCAGAACTTTTGGAGGCTGAGGTAGGCAGATCACCTGAGGTTGGGAGTTTGAGACCAGCCTGACAAACACGGAGAAGCCCTGTCTCCACTAAAAATAAAAAATTAGCCAGGCATGGTGGCGCATGCTTGTAATCCCAGCTACTCGGGAGGCTGAGGGAGGAGAATCGCTTGAACCCAGGAGGCGGAGGTTGCAGTGAGCCAAGATCATGCCATTGCACTCCAGCCTGGGCAACAAGAGGGAAACGCCATCTCAAAAAAAAAAAAAAAGAAGAAAAGAAAAGAAACAAAACGAGACTATTCGGCCAGGCACGGTGGCTCACACCTGTCATCCCAGCACTTTGGGAGGGTGAGGCAGGTGGACCAGCTGAGGTCAAGAGTTCGAGATCAGCTTGGCCAACATGGGGAAACCCCGTCTCTACTAAAACTACAAAAATTAGCCAGGCGTGGTGGCGGGCGCCTGTAATCCCAGCTACTCGGGAGGCTGAGGCAGGAGAATCACTTGAACCTGGGTGGCAGAGGTTGCAATGAGCCGAGATAGTACCACTGCACTCCAGCCTGGGCAACAGAGTGAGACTCTGTCTCAAAAAAAAGAAAAAAAGCCGGGCATGGTGGCAGGTGCCTGTAATCCTAGCTACTTAGGAGGCTAAGGCAGAAGAATCACTTAAACCCGGGAGGTACAGGTTGCAGTGAACTGAGATAGCACCACTGCATTCCAAACTGGGTGACAGGGTGAGACTCTGTCTCAAAAAAAGGAAAATCTTTAAATCTACCTATGACATGGAAGCCCCCTCCCTTCAAGTTGTCCCTCCTTTCCTGAGCAAACCAATGTACATCTGATAGGTATTGACTGATATATTATGTCTCCCTAAAAAGTATAAAAGCAACATGTGACCGCATTGAGCACATGTTGCCAGGACCTCCTGAGGCTGTGTCATGGGCATGTCCTAAACCTTGGCAAAATAACCTTTCTAAACTTATTGACCGCTAAAGAACTCATCCCTGGAAACAAAACCTGCCTGCTCCCCAAAAATTATTGAAATAAAAAATAAATAAATTGGCCAGGCGTGGTGGCTCACACCTGTAATCCCAGAACTTTGGGAGGCTGAGGTGGGCAGATGACTTGAGGTCAGGAGTTCGAGACCAGCCTGACCAACGTGGCAAAACCACGTCTCTACTGAAAATACAAAACAGCCAGACACAGTGGGGCGCGCCTGTAGTCCCAGTTCCTGAGGCAGGAGAATTGCTTGAACCCAGGAAGTGGAGGTGGTGGTGAGCTGAGATCATGCCACTGCACTGCAGCCTGGGCCACAGAACAAAACTTTGTCTTAAATAAATAAATAAATAAATAGATTGATTGAGGCCTGTCTCGGATACTTTTGGTTCATAGCTCTCACCAACTAAACAACTCATGAAAACTAAGCAGTTGGCCGGGCACAGTGGCTCACACCTGCAATCCCAGCACTTTGCGAGGCCAAGGAAAGTGGATTACCTGAGCCCAGGAGTTCAAGAGCAGCTGGGTGACGTGGTGAAACCCCATCTCTACTGAAAATACAAAAAATTAGCTGGACCTGGTGGTGTGCGCTTGTAGTCCCAGCTACTTGTGTGGCTGAGACAAGAGAATCGCTTGAACCCAGGAGGCGGAGGCTGCAGAACTAAGCAGTCCACGGACGGACTTGCTTCGGTGATCCTGGGCACCAAAAACATGTACCTGGGTCTTTGGGTGACTTGGTGGGGAGTGGCATCTCGTTAGCACAGGATGAGGAATCTTACTTCGGGAATTCTTGCTGAGAAAAGTGTGTCGGCAAGGCAGCTCAGCAGAGAGGAATTCATTCACTGGCTGAGGTTATCTTAGATAATAGGGTAGCCTTAGATTACATCTTAGCTGAGCAGGGAGGAACGTATAAGGTTGCAAATCCCACATCCTGTACTTACACAAATGTATCTGCAAAGATTAAAAACTCATCTAGGTGAAATTAGAGAACAGGTCACTTGGTTAAGGCAGGTTTCCCTGACTGTCACTGAGGACTGTTTTCCTTCCTTGTTTTCTCAGATTTCTTTTTTTTTTTTTTTTTTTTTTTTGAGATGGAGTCTCTCTCTGTCGCCCAGGCTGGAGTGCAGTGGTGCAATCTCAGCTCACTACAAGCTCTGACTCCTGGGTTCACGCCATTCTCCTGCCTAGGCGCCCACCACCATGCCCAGCTAATTTTTGAAATTTTAGTAGACAGGGTTTCACCATATTAGCCAGGATGGTCTTGATCTCCTGACCTCGTGATCCGCCCGCCTCAGTCTCCCAAAGTGCTGGGATTACAGGCGTGAGTTACCGTGCCCGGCCGGTTTTTTTTTTTTTTTTGGAGATGGAGTCTCGCTCTGTCACCCAGGCTGGAGTGCAGTGGTGCAATCTCAGCTGACTGCAACCTCCGCCTCCCAGCTTCAAGCAATTCCGCCTCAGCCTCTGGAGTATCTGGGACTACAGGTGTGTGCCACCATGCCCCGCTAACTTTTGTATTTTTTTTTTGAGATGGAGTCTTGCTCACTGTCGCCCAGGCTGGAGTGCAGTGGTGCGGTCTCGGCTCACTGCAACCTCTGCCTCCCAGGTTCAAGCAATTCTCCTGCCTCAGCCTCCCAAGTAGGTGGGATTACAGGCACCCACCACTGTGCCCAGCTAATTTTTGTAAGTTTAGTAGAGAAGGGGTTTTCCCATGTTTGGCCAGGCTGGTCTCAAACTCCTGATCTCAGGTGATCTGCCCACCTAGGCCTCCCAAAATGCTGGGATTACAGGCGTGAGTCACCATGCCTGGCCACATGCTGCCGCTCTTACCAACTCCCTTGGGAGCTGCGGCTGAACGAGCTGGAAGAACTGGTTCCAGGTAGTGCTTGGGCCACTGAGGGCTGATCTGCAGCCTCTGCCAGGCTGGTGGAAGGGCACCTGAGGACCCCTGCCGGGGACTGATGTACCTGGACAGACGGGCACTGCCAGGCTGCCCATGGGCTTCTGTGCCTGCCAAAGGCTTTGCCACAGCGACTCCATGAGATCAGATGGCCTTCCTTCTGCTGCACACTGACAGCATGCAGAGAAGGACTTTGCCAGGACTTGGGGGAAGCTGGGACCTGGCCTGGAAGGGGCGCTGGGGTCACTGTCATTTGACTGTTCAAGGAAAAAGGGTCTTATTTATTTATTTTTTTGAGTTGGAGTGTTGCTCTGTCACTCAGGCTAGAGTGCAGTAGCATGATCTCAGCTCACTGCAACCTCCGCCTGCTGGGTTCCTCAGCCTCCTGGGGAATTATAGTCTGGGATTACAGGCGCCTGCCACCACACTTGGTTAATTTTTGTATTTTTAGTAGAGATGGGATTTCACCATGTTGGTCAGGCTGGTCTCGAACTCCTGACCTCGTGATCTGCCCGCCTAGGCCTCCCAAAGTGCTGGGATTACAGGTGTGAGCCACCGTGCCCGGCCGGGGGTCTTATTTTGCCCTCATAGCAGAGTGATGGCTGCAAGGGTTCTGGAGATGCATAATGTCGACCCGGACCTGCTCGCTTTCAAGATGCAACACAGGCCTTACAGACAACTACACAAAAGCCTCCTGTTGAGGCTGGAGCAGCGGCAGTTCTGGTTGGCAGACACACTGTCAAAAAAACCACCCCCAAAACAAAAGCCTCCTGTGAAACCACCGTAGAGAATTTATTTTTTTCTCAGGTGAAGTCAATAAATAATTTTCCCATTCCCGTTGGATACAAGGAGTCTGTGAGGGGGTGTGAAGGAAGGAGGCTGTGGCCGTGTCCCGGACTCCGTCCTGGGGGTGGGAGTCCAGCAGGGCTGGCTCAGCCTCCACACCTGGTGTGAAGTCGGATCTCCATCCTGAGGAAGGCCTTGAGGTTCTCGTCAGCCACATGCTCCTCCAGGGCAGCCAGGGCCCGCTCCCCACCGTCCTGGAAGTGCTGCAGAAGCCTGTCCGCATACTCCACCCACACACAGTTGGGGCAACCACTCATGCAGCAGTTTGTGGGCGGCTGGAGCTCAGGTGGCAGAGGGTACTGGGGTTCTGAAGGGCCCTCGCTGGGCAGTGAGGCCTTGGGTGGCCTGGTGCTGTCTGCACCTGCTTGGGAGCCCGCCTCTATGTGGTCTTTCCTGAATTTTCTGCACCCATCAGGGGCTTGCACTCCGGGATGGTGCCTTTGAAGAAAGCTGCCACCTCCAGGAAGCCTCTCGCCGCAGTCTCGGCTGGAGAGCGGGGGAGCCCCCTAAGGATGCAGACAAACATATGACTGTCCAGGAAGCTGGTGAGGCCTGGTCTACCCCCAGCAGAGAGGACATTTCAGCTCTCCTGGCATTGGGCAAGTGGCTCCAGGTCCTCAGCTTTTTCACTTTCTGTGACTTTAGACATGTTATTTCACCTCTCTAGACTCAGTTTCCCTACTGTGCAATGGATATGACACGGTGTAATTTACAAGAAGTGCCAGGATCAGGGCATGGCGCCGGGTGTGCACTCCAGCAGATGGTGGGGGGTCGGGGAGGCACTTGCCACCTCCAGCTAAAACGGCTGCTCTGTGGACAGGAGTATGGGGGAGGTATAACCCTGTAAGCTCCCGGCCAGCCCAGCACCTCTCTACCAGTATAATCAAGCCCCGCCACCCTCCTCTAATAGACCAACCAGAAGAATCACACCACCCTTTATCCAAGTTTCCCTGTCACAAAGCCCAGGCCTCTCAGGTCCCTGTCATCCCAGCGTGAAGGTCCTATAGGCAGCCTTCCCTCGCTCCCCTGCTCTACCTACCCGGGATCACGGACTGACACGCTACCAACTTCACTTATTTCTCTAACTAGTCCTGCGAAGAGCATCATCAGCTCCGTGTCCACGGCCAGTCCCCACAGCCCAGGACTCGCACACAGTAGGAGCTCGGCAGATACTGATAAACAGGAAAGTGGCCGTTCACTGGGCTGCTTCTCCTCCCGGGACTAAGCGGCCCCTCCACAGATGAGGAGAGGGGAGGAGAGGGCAGGGGAGGGGAGCGGAGGGCAGGGGAGGGGAGCGGAGGGCAGGGGAGGGGAGCGGAAGGCAGGGGAGGGGAGGGGGACTCCTTCCGGCACGTGCGGGCCGCTGGACAGCGGCCTCTTGGATGTACCCTTCAGTGCTGCCCGGACCCCTCCCGGTACTTGCCGAGCCACGGGCCGCGGCGGCTACCGCCCGGCCTCCCCCGACGACGCTCCGCAGCAGCATCGCCCGCGGCCTGGATCCCGCAACCCCTGACAGTGAGCGGCGGGCGCTCCGGCCAATCCCGGACCTTCAGGAAGTAGCGCCGCTCCAGCGAGAGAGGGGCTGAGCGCAGGAAGCGGAAGTGCCCATCGGTGGCGGAACCGTGCAGGAAGGCGGAAGTGGCTTCGCTAGGGAAGTTCCCGGAGTGGAGATGGCGCGAGGTGGACGCGGTGCAGCGGTGCCCAGGGCGCAGGCGGGTCCTGGGAGTCCCCGGCGGGCACGGCGGCGGCAGCAAGTGCAGCCGCTGGGGAAGCAGCGCCCAGCCCCGTGGCCCGGGCTTCGCAGGTGGGTGCGCTGCCCCGCGAGGCCGCCGCACTCCCCCTAAGAAGGAGACGCCTAGAAGGCTCCGTCCCGGACACCCTAGGGAGCGTTTGCTCTGACCCCTTCCCCAGGCGGGACTCAGTGCTGTCCTCTGTGCCCGCGCCCCGCCAGGATCGGTTGAATGAATGGAGGCGCGAGGGAGTCCCAGGTTTTGCCTTTATGGCGTCCCACTGTCCAGTCTTTGCGGTTCTGGATGAGGTTTTCACGCGTGACCGTATGAAGAGACCACCAAACAGGCTTTGTGTGAGCAATAAAGCTTTTTTTTTTTTTTTTTGAGACAGAGTCTCGCTCTGTCGCCCAGGCTGGAGTGCAGTGGCCGGATCTCAGCTCACTGCAAGCTCCGCCTCCCGGGTTTACGCCATTCTCCTGCCTCAGCCTCCCGAGTAGCTGGGACTACAGGCGCCCGCCACCTCACCCGGCTAGTTTTTCGTATTTTTTAGTAGAGACGGGGTTTCACTGTGTTAGCCAGGATGGTCTCGACCTCCTGACCTCGTGATCCGCCCGTCTCGGCCTCCCAAAGTGCTGGGATTACAGGCTTGAGCCACCGCGCCCGGCAAAGCTTTTTAATAACCTGGGTGCAGGCGGGCTGAGTCCGAAAAGAGAGTCAGCGAACCAAGATAGGGGTGGTACCGTTTTATAGGATTTGGGTAGGTAAAGGAAAATTATAGTCAAAGGGGGTTGTCCTCTGGCGGGCAGGGCGGGGGGGGTCACAAGGTGCTCAGTGGGGTAGCTTTTTGAGCCAGGAGAAGGCATTTCACAAGGTAATGTCAACAGTTAAGGCAAGGACCGGCCATTTTCACTTCTTTTGTGGTGGAATGTCATCAGCTGAGGCAGGAACAGGCCATTTAAATTTCATTTGTTTTGTGATTCTTCAGTTACTTCAGGCCATCCAGATGGATACGTGGAGGTCACAGGTGATATAATGGCTTGGGTTGGGCTCAGAGGCCTGACAGAGGTCAGGGCAGAAAGGCCTCCTAGGCTTTCGGAGTGCCTTTCAGCCTCACGTCCTGTGAGGAAGCGGTTCAGGGACAGCCACTGAGTGAGACGGAGAGGAAAGATCCCTGCTCCCTGGACTGCTTGCACCACAGAAGCCAGATGTGGCCCTGTAGATGCTTTTTTTTTTTTTTTTGAGACAGAGTCTCGCTCTGTTGCTCAGACTGGAGTGCAGTGGCGCCATCTCTGCTCACTGCAAGCTCCGCCTTCCGGGTTCACGCCATTCTCCTGCCTCAGCCTCCCGAGTAGCTGGGACTACAGGCGCCCGCCACCACGTCCGGCTAATTTTTTTGTATTTTCAGTAGAGATGGGGTTTTACTGTGTTAGCCAGGATGGTCTCAATCTCCTGACCTCGTGATCCGCCCGCCTTGGCCTCCCAAAGTGCTGGGGTTACAGGCGTGAGCCACCGCGCCCGGCCCGCCCCTGTAAATTCTATTGCCAGACCCAATTTTTGTTTCTCTTATTGATTCTGCTTATGCTTTACTTGCAACGGGTCTCACCCCCGTATTCTTCCTCCCAGCAAAGAGAAGAAGAAAGTGAACTGCAAGCCCAAGAACCAGGATGAACAGGAGATCCCTTTCCGTCTCCGGGAGATTATGAGGAGCCGCCAGGAGATGAAAAACCCGATCAGTAACAAGAAGAGGAAGAAAGCAGGTGTGTGCAGGCCCATACTGGGCGGCAGTGAAGCTTTGTGTGTCTCAACCCGCCCAATCGCCCAAATACTTCAGAACGTTTCAGGCAGAGGAAATATGCCAAGATCCAGTGCCCAGAAGGTGGGGGGAGTATGGCCAAAGCAGTGGCTGGCAGCAGGTGGCACTGTGGTTCCAGAGGAGGCTTGGAAGGAGACTGTGGGGTGGGCCGGGAGCACCCATGATGGGGCCTCAGGAGCCAGGCTAAGGAGTGGCCTTTTTCCCCCCAGAAAAGTTGCGAAGATCCATCAGAGTTTTTAGCAGGGCATGACCAATTCATGTTTACTGTAAGCAAAACAAGGTCACCGAGTGGCGTTGTAGTGAGCGAGAGTGGACCTGGCAGGTGTCGGCGCTGCTGCCAGGGAGAAGCCATGGTTCTTGGGACAAGAGTGCTGAAGCCATGGTAGAGAGAAGTGGGTGGAGTCAGGAGCTGAAGGGGGAAATTTGATCAGGCCTCTCTGAGAAGTCTGCCCTTCCTCCCCTAAGTCTGGGTAGGGTGGCCACATGCCCACCGCTGCAACCCACAGGTAACGCTCTGGGCACGTTGGGAAATGGTGTCCATTGTGTGTATATTTTGGATGTAGACACATTTCTCTTCCCAAACGTGGGACTGATTTTACAGCAAAGCTGTTTTATAATTTGTGTATAAACTGGAGGCTTCTCGTTGGGGGTTATATGGCTGCCAACGGGATGGTGAGATAGAGGTGAGGAAGGTGCAGGGAGGAGGCGCACTGGCCTGGGTAGCAGATGGCACATTCTGAACCGTGCTGCATTGCATTGGCACCTTTATTTGTTTGTTTATTTATTTATTTATTGAGATGGAGTCTTGCTTTGTCACCCAGGCTGGAGTACGGTAGCGTGATCTGGGCTCAATGCAACCTCCACCTTCTGGGTTTAAGCAATTCTTCTGCCTCAGCTGCCTGAGTAGCTGGGATTACAGGTGCGCACCACCACACCTGGCTACATTTTTTTGCGTGTTTTTTTTTCTTTTTTTTTTTAGACAGAATCTTGCTCTAGCTCAGGCCGGAGTGCGGTGGCACAATCTCGGCTCGCTGCTACCTCTGCCTGCGAGATCCCAGTTCAAGCAATTCTCCTGCCTCAACCTCCCAAGTAGCTGGGATTACATGCATGCGCCACCAAGCCCAGCTAATTTTTGAATTTGTAGTAGAAATGGGGTTTCACCATGTTAGCTAGGCTGGTTTTGAATTCCTGACCTCAAGTGATTTCCCCACCTCAGCCTCCCAAAGTGTTCACTGCAACCTCCACCTCCCGGGTTGAAGTGAGTCTTGTGCCTCAGCCCCCCAAGTAGCTGGGATTACAGGCCTGTGCCACCACACCTGGCTAGTTTTTGTATTTTTAGTAAAGGCTGGGTTTTGCCATGTCGGCCAGTCTGGTTTCAAACTCTGGCCTCAAGTGATCCGCCCACCTCAGCCTCCCAAAGTTATGGGATTATAGGTGTGAACCACTATGCCCGGCAATATGCATGTCTTCATATATTTATGAACACAACCCCCTGCCTGGCACTGTCCACTCCTGTGTTCTACACTCGCCTGTCCTGTTCCACACGGCACCGTCCACTCCCGTGTTCTACACTCGCCTGTCCTGTTCCACATGGCACCGTCCACGCCTGTGTTCTACACTCGCCTGTCCTGTTCCACACGGCACCGTCCACGCCTGTGTTCTACACTCGCCTCGGGTCCTGTGCTTGTGTTCACAGTGGTGTCGCAGGTCTGCCCACGTTTCTATGTGTAGCTCCACTGGGCTTCCTTCAGCTGTGCGGTGGAGTCTGTGGGTGCTCAGGGGAGAGTGCATTCTGTGCGGCGGAGTCTGTGGGTGCTCAGGGGAGAGTGCATTCTGTGCGGTGGAGTCTGTGGGTGCTCAGGGGAGAGTGCATTCTGTGCGGTGGAGTCTGTGGGTGCTCAGGGGAGAGTGCATTCTGTGCGGTGGAGTCTGTGGGTGCTCAGAGGAGAATGCATTCTGTACATTCAACCAGCCACCTAGGGCTGGACACTTAGGTTGTTTTTGCTTTCCTTTTTTAGCTGTGCATCCCGGGGATGCCAGGCTGGGCATTCTAGATCCTCTTCAGCTGCTATCGTTGGGCTGCTTCCAGCCAACCTGGTCTTCCCTTCTTTTGGCTTCAGGAGGGAAAGTGAACATGGGCCACCTGCCTGCCACTGTCTGCCTCGTGTCTCCTCTGAGGCCTCCCTTTGTCCTCAGCCCAGGTGACCTTCAGAAAGACATTGGAGAAGGAAGCAAAGGGAGTGGAGCCCGACATTGCCGTCCCCAAGTTCAAACAGAGGAAGGGGGAATCCGACAGGGCCTATTTCCAGCGCATGCAGCAAGAGGCCCAGCACGTGCTGTTCCTCAGCAAGAACCAGGTCCCCCGGCAGCCAGAGGTACAGGCGGCTCCCACGGAGAGGTCTGAGCAGAAAAAAGCAAAAAAAGCGTGAGTGGTGGCAGGAGGGGTCGGGGCTTGCCCCCGGAGCCGGAGGGAGGACATTGGGTTCCCATGATGGCCCTCTGCAGGGACCCTGTTTCGTAGCTATGGGGCAGCCCGGATTCAGGGAAACCAAGCTGGAGCCCTGGGAATTGGCGAGTCAGATCGTCCAGCTGGGAGCTAGCGAGCGTGTGGCCTGCAGGAGGCTGTGGAACTGGGAACTCTGCAGAGACCCCGCTTGGTCCTTGCGTTTCACAGGAGAAGCTCCAGAAAGCCCTGGCCCTGTGGAAATCAGCCCTTGGGGGGTCGGTCTGAGGGTGACGTGCCCGGGGGTTCTGTTTCCATTGGGGCCCTTCCTGGTCCAAGAGACTCGAGAGCTCTGGCTGTACTGGCTCTGCTGTCCCTGCCGCTCTGTGGCATCTCCTCAGCCTGGACTTCCTCCGCTGTAGAGTGGCCACAAGGTTCAGATGGATTTCTCATTCCGTTCCTAAGGATGGTGGCTGGCAGGAGTAGTAAGCCCACCACAAGCATTAGTTCCTCTGCCCATCCCTGTAGGCAGGATGGGGAGGCAGTTTCAACAAAAGCTTTGCCCAGCCGCACCTTTCTAATTCTCTAAATGCTTTGACCAAGTGCAGTAGCTCACACCTGTAATCCCAGCACTTTGGGAGGCCGAGGCAGGTGGATCACAAGGTCAGGAGACCAAGACCATCCTGGCCAACATGATGAAACCCCATCTCTACTAAAACACACACACAAAAATTAGCCAGATGTGGTGGTGCATGCCTGTAATTCCAGCTACTTGGGAGCCTGAGGCAGGAGAATCGCTTGAATCTAGGAGCCAGAGGTTGCAGTGAGCTGAGATCGTGCCACTGCATTCCAGTCTGATGACAGAGCACGAGACTTCATCTCAAAAAATAGAAAGAAAAAAAAAAGCTTTGAAGGTTAGAGAGGTTGCTTTCAGCTCTGTAGATTCCCTGTTTCTGGACTGTTGTATTCCTTACAATTACCTTAGCCAATGAAAGTTCATCCCAGAGAACATGTCCTAGATAAAACTTGGCGCCACGGTGATCTCCAGAGCTGTCGCTGAAGGTGAAGCTTCCAGATTCACATTGAGGGAGATGTGACACACGATACTTGTTAGGCCCTTTAGACACAGCAGCACCGGATGGGCTGGATGAGTCTCTGTAGGGGGGTCTTTGGCAGCACTCCCAGCCTTGATCCCTGCTCATGAGACCGCCCGCGTGTCTGCACACATTGTCACATGTTCCCTGGGAGGCAGCCGGCCCCGGCTGAGAACCACTGAGGGGACCCCTGAGAGGCCTGCTGGGCTCAGAGCCTTCTCTGGTGGCAGCTGTGGTTTGGGGCAGTCAGGGGAGTGGGGACTTGGAGTGGGTGGGGCAGTGAGGGGAGCGGGGACTTGGAGGCAGCTGCCTGTTCTCGGGTCCCTGCTCTGCCACAGAGGATCCTTGTGGGCGGGGCGGCCTCTGCCTCCTCCCTGGGTGGAAAGAGAATTTAGGAATCCGAATGACATGTGCTTTCTTCCCCAGGTTCCAGAAGCGGCGACTAGATAAAGTCCAACGGAAAAAGGAAGAAAAGGCTGCAGACAGGCTGGAGCAGGAGTTGCTCCGAGGTAGCTCCTCCCAAAGCCATGGTGTCAGCAGTGGTCCGGACGGGGCCTGGGCACAGGCCTTCTGTTCCCCACCAGCCCTGGCTGCACTGGGCACCTGTGGTCTCCCTTGGGGTCCACAGCCATTAGACCACTGGATGAGTTGGTGTTCTGTCCCAGCCCTATGGGAGGGAGGTGGGCGGGTGGTGGCACTCGGTGTCAGGTGCAGTGGCTGTGGGCAGCAGTCCTCAGTTGTACTCTGCCCCTCCAGACACGGTGACGTTTGGAGAGGTTGTCCTGCAGCCCCCAGAGCTGACTGCCAGGCCCCGGAGGAGTGTAAGCAAGGACCAGGTAAGTGGGGCATGGGGACAACTGAGTCTGTCCCCTAGTGCTGCCAGGGAACAGAAGCCTTGCACAGGCTGGATACAGTGGGTCACACCTGTAATCCCAGCACATTGGGAGGCCAAGGCAGGTGGATCGCTTGAGCCCAGGAGTTGATACCACCCTGGACAACATAGCGAGATCCTTTGTCAAGAAAAAAAAAATCCTCAGCCAACGTGTGCACTGTCTGGTGTGTGGCCTGAGAGTGCAGCATTCTCGCTGGCGGAAGAGCTGTTGGTGCTGTGAGGCTTTCTGTGGCGTCCCCTCCTTTCCCAGCCTGTGCCTCACCCTCTCCTCTTTCCCACAGCCTGGCAGGAGATCGCAGATGCTGAGGATGCTTCTGAGCCCCAGCGCCGTGTCCCAGCCTCTGACCGCCTCCTTGGCCCGCCAGCGGATTGTGGGGGAGGAAAGAGAGCGGGCCGTGCAGGCCTACAGGGTGTTGAAGCAGCGGCGGCGGCTGCTGCACGGGGAGCGACCCCACCTCACTTCCCGGAAGAAGCCAGAGCCGCAGCCATGATGGAGAGACACCCGGGGCCCGGCCATGCTCCTGGGAAACTGGCACCAGGAGCTGCCACACCTGGGTCGGGGAGAGGCAGGCCATGCCAGCAATGTGGGGTGGGGCCTCGAGCTACTTGTTCACACAGTGGGCACTAGCGGGTCCACATCTTGCAAGGGGTAAGTGTCTGACGGACTAGGGCCAAGGCCTGGTTGACAGACGGCCCGTGGGGCCCGGTGTCACTCACAGCTCCATGTCTTTGTTTTGAACGTCCATTCTGAGTCTCAGCCCAGGTACACCTTAGGAAGGGCTGGGTCCCTGTTCCTGAACACCAACTAGTGAGACAGCTGATGAGGCTGGCCCGGTGTGTGACGGAGGCCCTGGGAGTCAGCAGAGCCGAGCGCACAGTGCACATCAGGCAGAGCAGGCCACGGGCAGGGAAGACACTTCGGGGCAGGGCCACTGGGCACATCTGGACCACCTGCGAGGGCTCTGCAGGCGACCATGACTACAGGTCAGTTGCAAGTGGTCCCCACAGAGGCTGCCCACCCAAGGTCTGGTTGGGGTGAAACGTGATGACAACACATACACTAAGGTGGGAACTGGGGGCTGGGCACGGTGGCTCACACCTATAATCCCAGCACTTTGGGCAGCCGAGGCAAGTGAATCACCTGAGGTCAGGAGTGCAAACCAGCCTGGCCAACATGGTAAAACCACATCTCTACTAAAAATACACGAAAAGAGAAAAAAAAAAAAAAAACAGTGGGAACGGGGTTGTCACCTACCTCACAGGGCTCTGAGAGAGCCGGGGGGCCCAAAGTGGCTGGAGAAAGTAAAGGAAAAATCCTGGCCTGGGGTCGGGGTCACAGAGTGGGGCCCAGGGGGAGTTCCTGCTGAGGGCAGGGCCTTGCCAGACTTCAGTCTCCATCCAGTGCCAAAGGAGGGAGGCCCAGGCTCTCAGCATTTCCAGATGAGGGCAGAAGGGAGAGGCTTAAACCCAAGTCACACATCCAGCAATGGAGTCCGACTGCTCAGCACCGTCTAGGGAGTGAGGAGTGCCTCTGCCCAGTTGCCAGCCAACCATCTGGGAAGTGAGGAGCGCCTGGGTCCGGCCACCGCCAACCATCTGGGAAAGGAAGAGCACCTGGGTCCAGCCACTGCCAACCATCTGGGAAGGGAGGAGCGCCTGGGTCCAGCCACCGCCAACCATCTGGGAAGGGAGGAGCGCCTTTGCCTGGCTGCCCACGATCTGGCAAGCGAAGAGCACCTCTGCCTGGCCACCGCCCCGTCTGGGAAGTGAGGAGCGCCTCTGCCCGGCCGCCAACCGTCTGGGAAGTGAGGAGCACCTGTGCCTGGCTGCCAACCATCTGGGAAGAGAGGAGCGCCTCTGCCCAGACGCTGCCCTGTCTGGGAAGTGAGGAGCACCTGTGCCTGGCCACCCCACCATCTGGGAAGTAAGGAGCGCCTCTGCCTGGCTGCTGCCCCACCGTCTGGGAAGGAGTGCCACTGCCCAGCTGCCCATCGTCTGGGAAGTGAGGAGTGCCTCTGCCCGGCCGCTGTGCAACCTTCCAACTGTGAAGTGACAGCCTTGTATGTGATCTTTTCTGTCTTCCCCAAGTTTGCATTTTCGACATTAAAGTTTACCTTTTAGTTAAAAGTTTTAATGTGGAGAATATATATTTAAAGTTAGGGCTGTTTTCCTCTTACGGGCGTGTTTCTGTTGGATGAATGGTTTTCCCACCTTGTGATGTACCCGGTGGCCCCAGCCCTGGCGTTGGGATGTTGGTTTTGCAGCAGCCAGAACTCAGCCCTAGATCACATGCAGCAGCTGGAAGGGGGTGGCCTTTCCCTGGGAATGGGCTGGGACGGCAGTGGGCGGCACTCCCACTCGCTGGGTGCGTTTGGTTTTAGGCGTGTGTCGGCCCCTGCGTGGCTAAGTGAAGGCATCCCACAGGCTGGGCGAGCACTCATGCTCTCCACTGCATCCACGATTCTCAGATTTCAGCTGCTGGGAGGGAAACCCCTGGTGGTTTTTAGGGCCTCTATGTTGCTGAGGCTGGGGTGCAGTGGCATAAGCACACTGCAGCCTCAAGCCGGGGCTCAGGCAATCCTCCCACCTCAGCCTCCCAAGTACTTGGGACAATAGGTACTTACCAACACACCCAAATAATTTTTTGTGCTTTTTGTATAGATGGGGTTTTGCCACGTTGCCCAGGCTGGTCTCGAATTTATGGACTCAAGGGATCCACCTGGTTTGGCTGCCCAAAGTGCTGGGGTTACAGGCGTGAGCCACTGTACTTGGTGTTTTTATTTTTTTTGTTTTTTTGAGGCAGGGCCTTGCTGTCACCTTGGCAGGAGTGCAGTGACACGCTGGTCTCGAAGTCCTGGGCTTAAGAGGTTAGCCTGCCTTGACTTCTGTCACTGCTGGGGTTTCAGGAGAGGCCAGCTCACCCCTCCTGCTTTTCTTTTTTTTTTTGAGATGGAGTTTTGCTCTTGTGGCCTGGGCGGGAGTGCAGTGGCGCTATCTTGGCTCACCACAACCTCTGCCTCCCAGCAGCCAACCTTATCACACATTTATTAATGTGATTTTTTTTTGAGGAAAAAAGATGAATGATGTAATTTCACATACTGTATAATGCTATCTGAAGGGGGCCAGCCCTCCACACCTGTGGGTGTTTCTCGTCAGGTGGGACGAGAGATTGAGAAAAATAAGAGACAGAGACAAAGTATAGAGAAAGAACAGTGGGCCCAGGGGAACGGCACTCAGCATCTGGAGGACGGAGGACAGTGCTGGCACTGGTCTCTGAGTTCCCTCTATTTATTGATCACCCTCTTTACCATCTCAGAGAGGGGAGGTGGCAGGACAATAGGGGTCACAGTGGGGAGAGGGTCAGCAGGAAAACGTGAGCAAAGATCTCTGTCTGGGCCAGGCGCGGTGGCTCAAGCCTGTAATCCCAGCACTTTGGGAGGCCGAGACGGGCGGATCACGAGGTCAGGAGATCGAGACCATCCTGGCTAACACAGTGAAACCCCGTCTCTACTAAAAAATACAAAAAACTAGCCGGGCGAGGTGGCGGCGCCTGTAGTCCCAGCTACTCGGGAGGCTGAGGCAGGAGAATGGCGTAAACCCAGGAGGCGGAGCTTGCAGTGAGCCGAGATCCGGCCACTGCACTCCAGCCTGGGTGACAGAGCAAGACTCCGTCTCAAAAAAAAAAGATCTCTGTCAGAAATAAGTTGAAGGAAAGGTGCTGTGCTTTGATGTGCCCGTACACAAACATCTCCCTACACAAACATCTTGGTGCATTCAAGAGCAGCATTGCCGCCAGCACGTCTCACTCCAGCTCTAAGGTGGTTTTCTCCTAGCTCAGTAAATAGAACATACAATCCGGTTTCACAGCAAGACATTCCATTCCCAGGGACAGGCAGGAGACAGAGGCCTTCCTCTCTCACGAATCCTCCTCAGCACAGACCCTTTACGGGTGTCAGGCTGGGGGACAGTCAGGTCTTTCCCTTCCCACGAGGCCCTATCTCAGGCTATCACATGGGGAGAAACCTTGGACGATACCCGGCTTTCCTGGGCAGAGGTCCCTGCGGCCTTCCTTCCACAGTGCATTGTGTCTCCAGGTACCGAGTTGAGAGAATGGCAATGACTTTCAGCAAGCATACTGCCTTCAAGCACTTTTTTAACGAAGCACGGCTGGGTGCGGTGGCTCAAGCCTGGAATCCCAGCACTTTGGGAGGCCGAGGCGGGCGGATCACGAGGTCAGGAGATCGAGACCATCCTGGCTAACACAGTGAAACCCCATCTCTACTAAAAATACAAAAAACTAGCCGGGCGAGGTGGCGGCGCCTGTAGTCCCAGCAGCTTGGGAGGCTGAGGCAGAAGAATCGCTTGAACTGGGAGGCGGAGGTTGCAGTGAGCCAAGATTGCGCTACTGCACTCCAGCCTGGACGACAGAGCAAGACTCCATCTCAAAAAAAAAAAAAAAAGAAAAAGAAAATAAAAGAAGTCCAGCCTCACTCACAGGAGATGGTAAGTTAGAAATACAATCAGAGGGCCGGGCGCGGTGGCTCAAGCCTGTAATCCCAGCACTTTGGGAGGCCGAGACGGGCGGATCACGAGGTCAGGAGATCAAGACCATCCTGGCTAACACGGTGAAACCCCCGTCTCTACTAAAAATACAAAAAACTAGCCGGGCGAGGTGGCGGTGCCTGTAGTCCCAGCTGCTTGGGAGGCTGAGGCAGGAGAATGGCGTAAACCCGGGAGGCGGAGCTTGCAGTGAGCTGAGATCTGGCCACTGCACTCCAGCCTGGGCGACAGAGCAAGACTCCGTCTCACCAAAAAAAAAAAAAAAAAACCAACCAACCACGTCCTGCACAGCCCTAAATCCATTAAACCTTGAGTCAACACAGCATGTGTCTCTGCAAGCACAGGGTTGGGGTTAGGGTTACAGATTAACAGCATCTCAGGGCAGAAGAATTTCTCTTAGTACAGAACAAAATGAGAGTTTCTTATGTCTACTTCTTTCTGCATAGACACAGTAACAGTCTGATCTCTCTTTTCCCCACAGCTATCGTTTAATTAGCATTTAGTTTCATGGGCACTCCAAACCGTTAAAGACAATTCAGGCCAGCTGTAGTGGCACCGTGCCTGTGGTCCCAGCTACTCGGGAGGCGGAAATGGGAGGATCACTCAAACCCGAGGGGTCACGGCTGCCCCACCGTCTGGGAAGGGAGGAGTGCCTCTGCCTGGCCGCTGCACCGTCTGGGAAGGGAGGAGTGCCTCTGCCCGGCCGCTGCACCGTATGGGCCTGTGAGCTGTGATTGTGCCTCTGCACTCCAGCCTGGGCCGTAACAGAGCAAGACCCCCATCTCCAAAACAGAAAAGAAAAAAAATTCATATCCAGGTGCTACATCTGCGCTGAGAAGAGCCCACAGGCAGAGATGACTCACAACAGTGGGGTCCTCAGCAGCATCAGTTTTCCCAGACTCAGGAGTGAAATGGGCTCCGGCATGTGCACTGACGGGGGGTCCAGCGTGCCTGGGCCCAGAACAGCCGCTGAGCACAGGGACCCTAAAGTCCGGTAGGGGTCTGGGTGACAAGGCCAGGGGAGTCCCCAGCACCCCTCATCCACCCCACAGGACACCCCAATTGACACCGTGTGCCAGCAAAGTGGGGACCTGATGGTTTTGGGAACGTGGGTCATTCAAAGTGGCCTGCAGCACCCAGCCTGTCAGGAGCAGACAAGGAGGGTCCTTATCCACCCATCCCAAGACTGTCCTCCCATGGCGTCATGCCACGCCTGTGTAGGGCTCCCTGGCTGGAACCCACCCTTGAAAACCACCTGAGGAGGTGCCAGAGTGTGGCTGCCAGCTCCAGACCACGTTGGCTCCACCTGCCTGGAACCCAGCTACCACCAGCGCTGGCTGGGAACATAGGCTTGTGGTCTTCTCGGGTCTTGGAAATCTGTACCCTTAGGACTCATTCAGGATCAGCATGTCCAGCACCAAGGATTTCTTCAGAAAAGGCACTTCTTCCCAACTAACAGAACGTTCCTCCGAGCAAGCTCGGAAGCGCAGCCCACCCGCCTCCAGCTGGGTGGCCACAAGCACCTCAGGCTGCCACCTTATATTTTCATGCCTCACAGCAAAAATCATGGTGGGCATTTCTTTTCATTTTTTTTTTTTTTAAGCAACTGAGTCTTGATCTGTCACCCAGGCTGGAGTGCAGTGGCTCTGGCTCTATCTCGGCTCACTGCAAGCTCCGCCTCCCGGGTTCATGCGATTCTGCTGCCTCAGCCTCCCGAGTAGCTGGGACTACAGGCGCCCGCCACCATGTCCGGCTAATTCTTTTGTATTTTTAGTAGAGACGGGGTTTCACCATGTTAGCCAGGTCTCGATCTCCTGACCTCGTGATCCACCCGCCTCGGCCTCCTGAAGTGCTGGGATGACAGGTGTGAGCTACCGCGCCCGGCCCCATGGTGGATATTTCTTCCCAGTTATGTCCTGAGCCAAATGTTGAGCTTTTCTGCCCAGGAAGGGTAAAATTCTAGCACAGACAGTCGTGCAACCCAAGGGGTGGCCGGGGTTCTCACTGCCCTTGGCCATGGGGCAGGCTGGTCTACACAGCAAGGGGATGTTTCCAGGGTTGAAGGTTCCCCCACCTAGTCCTGAACACATCGGGTGCTGGAGCATCTGTGTTGCCACGAGGCCACGTGGGCCACACAACTTCAAAAGGTCCTCGAGGCTTAAGTGCACCGGTTTCATTCTGAACATGCTCTAACACACATCCCTGCTGAGCCACAGGAGGAGCAGATACTGGGAGCTTCTGGCTCTTCATGGTCAAGAGCCTGGGCCTGCAGGGAAGACTCCAGAACTCCTAACTCTTGCTAACCTTACATCTGGGATTCTTATGCCCTCAGCTGAAGAACTCAATGAATTTCAGCTTTGAAGAGGTTCTTCTAACACCTGGCCATTTCTTTTTCTTTTTTTTCTTTTTATTGAGACAGAGTCTCACTCTGTCGCCCATGCTTGAGTGCAGTGGCATGATCTTGGTTCACTGCAAGCTCCGCCTCCCGAGTTGCTGGACTTTAGGCACCCACGACCACACCCGGCTAATTTTTTGTATTTTTAGTAAAGACAGGGTTTCACCGTGTTAGCCAGGATGGTCTTGATCTCCTGACCTTGTGATCCACCCGTCTCCGCCTCCCAAAGTGCTGGGATTACAGGCGTGAGCCACTGCACCCGGCCTTCTTTTCCTTTTTTTTTTTTTTTATTTGAGATGGAGTCCCACTCTGTCGCCCAGGCTGGAGTGCAGTGGTGCAATCTCAGCTCACTGCAAGCTCCGCCTCCCGGTTTTATATTCTTCTCCTGCCTCAGCCTCCTGAGTAGCTGGGACCACAGGTGCCCACCACCACGCCCAGCTAATTTTTTGTATGTTTAGTAGAGACGGGGTTTCACTGTGTTAGCCAAGATGGTCTCGATCTGCTGACCTCGTGATCCGCCTGCCTCGGCCTCCCAAAGTGCTGGGACTACAGGCTTGAGCCACAGCGCCCGGCCCACACTTGGCCATTTCAACCAGACTTTGCTAAAGTCCTCTGAAATTGGGGAACTGAAAGGCAATTACTGGGGTCACAAGTGGCCTGCGACATCTGCAAGGACCTGCTGTTAGGGCTCATTAAACCCCAAAGTATGGCACCTTGGCATGCAGACTACTCTGACCCAGAGGAGACTGGAAAGCCTCAGAAGCCAGGTCTTTGTCTTTCCCTCCTGGTTCCTGCCCATTTCTCTCCCCCAAAGTGAGTCGCAGAAACAATTCTTTTCCCCACGGCAGGTCATAGAAACTAGAACTCCTCTCCCCCAAAGCCAGCCATAAAACCTAGCAAGGTCCCTCTCTCCCTTCTCCCTGGAAGATCCTCATTCCCGAGGGGCTCTGCCCCATCCCCAGGGGAAGGGGAATTGTACAGAGCGGCCTTGCTGGCTTTCCCCAGTTAAACGGATGTTAGGCCAGATCCTGTGTGTCGAATCACATTTCTGCATGCCTGTTCACTCGTCAAACCTGAATATAAAAATAAAGATTTTCATGCCAGGCACAGTGGCTCACGCCTATCACCTCAGCACTTTGGGAGGCCCAGGCAGGCGGATCACTTGAGGTCAAGGGTTCGTGACCAGCCTGGCCAACATGGTGAAACCGTTTCTACTAAAAATACTAAAATTAGCCGGGCGTAGTGGCACACACATGTAATCCCAGCTACTCGGGAGGCTGAGGCAGGAGAATCGCTTGAACCTGGGAGGCGGAGGTTACAGTGAGCCAAGATTGTGCCACTACACTCCAGCCTGGATGACAGAGCGAATCTCTATCTCAAAAATAAGTAAGTAAAGGTTTTCCTGGGTCTTTATAGATGAAGGCTCTTGTGTCATGTAAAACTTTACTCATTTTTTTTAGATGGAGTCTCAATCTGTCACCCAGGCTGGAGTGCAGTGGTGTGATCTTAGCTCACTGCAACCTCTACCTTCTGGGCTGAAGTGGTTTTCCTGCCTCAGCCTCCCAAGTAGCTGGGATTACAGGCAGGCGCCAACACGCCGGGTTAATTTCTGCATTTTTAGTGGAGAAGGGGTTTCGCCATGTTGTTCAGGCTGGTCTCTCTCAATCTTCTGGCCTCAAGCTATCTGCCCACCTTGGCCGCCCAAGGTGTTAGGATTACAGGTGTGAGCCACCGTGCCTAGCTGTCATGTCAAACTAATACATTTGTTATGCTTTTAGGCCAGGCACGGTGGCTCATGCCTGTAATCCCAGCATTTTGGGAGGCTGAGGCAGAAGGATCACTTGAGGCCAGAAGCTCAAGACCAGCCTGGGCAACACAGCAAGACCCCGTCTCTACCAAAAATATAAAAAATTAGCTAGGCGTGGTGGTGCATGCCTGTAATCCCAGCTACCCAGGAGGCTGAGGTGGGAGGACTGACCGAGCTTGGGAGGTTGCGGCTGCAGTAAGCTGTGATCCCACCACTGTGCTCCAGTCTTGGAGACAAGAGTGAGAGCTTATCTCAAATAATTAAGTAAATTTGTTAATGCTTTTCTCTTGCTCACCTGTATTTTGTTAGAAGTGTTGGCTGTCACCCTTACGGGTGATAAAAGGTATATCTTTCCATCCCATGGTATTAACAGGACAGACACCTCAGGTGTCTAGTAGCTGCTTGGTGGTGGTAAGGGGCAGGGGGAGCAGCGCATGGAGATTCACGTGGTGTCTAAGAAGGTGGCATCCAGGCCAGGCACAGTGGCTCACGCCTGTAATCTCAGCACTTTGGGAGGCCAAGGTGGGTGATCACAAGGTCAGGAGTTCAAGACCAGCCTGGCCAAGATGGTGAAACCTCATCTCTACTAAAAATACAAAAATTAGCGGGGCGTGGTGGCGGGCGCCTATAATCCCAGCTACTCAGGAGGCTGAGGCAGGAGAATTGCTTGAACCTGGGCGGCAGAGGTTACAGTGAGCCACCGAGATTGCACCACTGCACTCCAGCCTGGGTGATACTCGTCTCAAAACAAAAAAAAAAGGTGGCATCCAACAAGGCACAGGCTGTGTACAGTTGAGAGCCCATGACACACTGGAAAGCAGAGATTGGAGCCTGAGCCACCCTGAAGCACGCCATGCTGAGAGCTTTTCCCAGGCATCGCACACAGCCCTCCATGGGAATAAAGACCCCTTTCCCCACAAGCAAAGTACAGCAGGTTTGTGACATGGAGGAGGGTGGTGGGTGCGAAACTCCTTCCATGATCGAAGGAGCCTAGGCTTCCAGCTGCAAAAACATTTGTAGAAAATTCCCATGTATTCTCAAGACTATAGGGTTTCTTATTCAATCGTTGTAGTCAAATGATGGTCCCCAAAAGGTGTGCCCAAGTTATAACCCCTGGAACAAGCAAGGGTGACCTTGTTTGGAAAATAGAGCATTTACAGATATAATGAGGAATCATCCTGTATTTCCAATGACAGATGTCCTTGTAAGAGGAGAGAACACAGAGGCACAGGAGAGAAGCTGCGTGAAGATGGGGGCGGAAACAGGCTCTGCAGACCACAGCCCAGACATGCCGAGGAGCACTGCAGCCGCTACACAGGCAAGGCACAGATGCTCCCTCGGAGCCTCTGGAAGGAAACCACCCTGGTAAAAGCCTCCAGAACCACGAGAGCAAATTTCTGTTGTTTCAGCAGCCGCAGGACACTGACCCGTCAAATCAACACTCCCACATGCGGCCACAGCTGAGAACCAAAGTCAAGGCAGGCCGCTGGGGAACTGCAGGTGGCATGGCCATTTCCTGTGCTTCATCTGAGCCCCTCCTGGCACACCTGTGGGCATTTCAGGGCAATACCTGTTTACTGAACAAGTGAAAATGCTGGCTCTTGTTCGTTTGTGGTTGTTGTTGTTTTTTCTGAGACTGTGTCGCTCTTGTCAGCCAGGCTGGAGTGCAGTGGCGCGATCTAGGCTCACTGCAACCTTTGCCTCCTAGGTTTAAGCGATTCTCCTGCCTCAGCCTCCTGAGCAGCTGGGATTACAGGCAAAAGCCACCATGCCCAGCTAATTTTTTATATCTTTAGTAGAGACAGAGTTTCACCATGTTGGCCAGGCTGGTCTCAAACTCCTGACCTCGTGATCTGCCTGCCTCGGCCTCCCAAAGTGCTGGGATTACACGCGTGAGCCACCTCGCCCGGCCACAAGCTCTTTTCTAACTTGAGGCCTGGCTCTTAAGACCACACTCAGTTCACCTGCCTCATGCCGTCTGTGACGGACGTGGGGTCAGGGTGCCAGTGGCTCAGCAGGTTGGAGCTTGTGCTATAGCAAGAGGCCAGGTCTCAGTGGCACTGTCCAGTCCATACGCCTCGGGGGCAGTCCAGCAGGTCTCTAGGAAGGAGGACAGCCAACCCCAACAGCACCACTCCAGGACACAGAACACTCGGCCACCTGCAGGCCCTGCTCACCCAGTCTGGGGACAGGTTTTTATATTTTTATTTCTTATTTAGGATGGAGTTTCATCTTGTTGCCCAGGCTGGAGTGCAATGGCGTGATCTTGGCTCACTGCAACCTCCGCCTCCCGGGTTCAAGGGATTCTCCTGCCTCAGCCTCCCAGGTAGGTGGGATTACAGGCATGCACCACCACACCCGGCTAATTTTGTACTTTTAGTAGAGACAGGGTTTCTCCATGTTGGTTAGGCTGGTCTCGAACTCCTAACTTCAGGTGATCACAGCCCGCCTCGGCCTACCAAAGTGCTGGGATGACAGGCATGAGCCACCGTGCCTGGCCCCTGCAGACAGTTTTTTCAGAGGCCAGATGTCAACTTCCATCTCCGCATGCCTTAGTTTACCCACCATTGCATCTCAGCACAGAGCCCCATCATGTAGAGTTACTTTGGGTTATTCTGCCCGTGGCAGCGAAGCCATACTGCCCCCGGCCACCTCTCCCCAGCGCAGGTCAGCCGTGCCTCTGCCGTGCAGTCAACCGTTGGCTCTGTGGGTGGCCTGGAGCCAGGCCAGCACCCCTGCCAAGCCAGTGCCTTCACGGGCGCTGATCTCTGCCGTGGTAATGTTCTGCTTGGCACAAGCAATGATGTCTGGAAGCCTGATTAATGACTTCATCTCCTCCATGGCCATGTAACAGGGTAGGTCGCTGGAGTGAAAGAAGTGGCCCATCAGAGTAGTGGCTGCCACACACCTGCCCCGGACCCCCAGCCACACCACCTCCCTACCCAGCCATGCTCCCGGCTGTACTCCCAGGGAGCCCCCGCCCCTGCTGTGCTGCCTCTCAGCCCAGGGACGCGTACATTTTATTGAAGAGTATCAGCACCGATGCTTCTGCAAGTTGTTCTGCAGAAAGGAGACCTAAGAGCTGCACACAGGATGCAGAGAGCTGGGTGGGGTCAGAGGCGTCCATCATGAACTGGGGAAAAAGAAAAAGATGGCAGCAACGCCCTGGTACCACACTTCCTCCCTGGGCCTCACAGACCTAGCACTGGAAGAGCAAAATTGCATTTTTTTGTTCGTTTGTGTTTGAGACGGAGCACCATCTCGGCTCACTGAAACCTCCGCCTCCTGGGTTCAAGTGATTCTCCTGCCTCAGCCTCCCGAGTAGCTGAGACTACAGACACCCACCACCACGCCCGGCTAATTTTTTGTACTTTTAGTAGAGATGGGGTTTCACCACATTAGCCAGGATGGTCTCCATCTCCTGACCTCGTGATTCTCCCACCTCAGCTTCCCAAAGTGCTGGGATTATAGGAGTAAGCCACTGCGCCCAGCCCAAAACAGCTTTAAACAAAGCTTTGGGAACAGGCAGAAGCAGAGGGAATCGAGTTTTATGAGGACGATCTGGTGACACTCATCTCTGTCCTCACGTGGCCATCAGTTCTCCATACTGGAATCTGGGGCACAGGCCTTGTTAAGATGGGACCAACCAGAGGCACGTATACATCCAACATAAACAGAGACGTACCAGGGAGCGACACAGAGAGTTAAGTCTGTTCTCTGCGGAGCAGCAGCCCTGCCCTCAGCAAGCTCTGTGAACTCCTACCGGGGGCCTGGGAGCGCAAGCACCAGAAACCAGACGTGGTGCCCAGCAGGAAACAACACTACCGTCCGACCTGTTTCCATGACCAGTATAGTCACTAAATAACCCAAACCCCCACACAGCAAGGTTGTGGATTGGACATCACAGAAATGCAGACACAGGTCCCTAAAGGAAGCCCATATAGGATTACAACATACCAGAAGAGAACGGCAGTTTCCATAGTAACTGGACCAGATGGGGCCCATGCACCCCCCCAGCTCCCGGATGGTGATCTTTCTCTGTGCCACGATGTCAGTAAGATTGGTGCCCACCTATAGGAAAAACCACGATGCAGACACAATACAAGTGCTGTACCATTGTGAACTCCTGAACAGCACCGTGCCCACACTTTACGCGGTGGCCTGAACCCCGCAGACCCATTCTCCAAGGGCTCAGTCCCTAAAGCAGTAACGGCGAGCAAGGACCGCCGCCCATCAGTAGTTGCACTCGCTGTGGGGGTGACCAGCCACAGGAACCCGTTGCGAGGGGAGAAGTGCCCGGGGAGGGCGGCAGGCCCCCGCATCCCGCGCCAGGTATCCTCAGCTCGGGCCTCCTCCACGCTCCCGAAGGCTGGCCTTAAGTCAAGATCTGACCCGCTGCGCCTCGGCGTGCACTTAGAGGAGCCTGGAGCTCTTCACCAAGCGCAGAGCGAACCCCGCGCAACTCTACCCGTGGGAGCGGACACCTACCGTGGGCCGTGTCGGGGGCGGCTCCCCCAGGTCGCCCTTCCCATCCCGGGAGCTCACCTGTACAGAGCGGTCAAGGACCCAAGCAGCTAAGGGGTGAGTACCCGCCCCCGTCCGGGTGACCCCCGCACCCCGGTCCCGTCCCCGCGCGGAAGGATATCCTGCAGCCGTTTCACCAGCAGCGTCTTCCCGACGCCCGTGGCCCCCAGCAGGAGACACATTCCGTGCTTCGCTCCACCCGGCACCCGTAGCTCGGCCCGCGGAGCAAGGCCCGCCCACCGGCCACTCTCATTGGATAGTTCTCATCCCCGGACTACTCATTGGTTCTTAGGGATCAGGTTCCAAGGGTGAGCCCAATTAGCGGGCAGCGTTAGCGGGAGAGCGAAGACTCCGCCTCCTCGCGGCTCTAGGAACGGCGCGGTGACGTGCGCGTGCGCGCACTGAAGGGACAAGGCGGAAGCGGAAGTCGGGGGGCGCGCCAGCTGGGATCAGGGGAGCGCCCGCGGCGACGGGTCTGTGTTGGAGGTCGCCATGGGGCGAGGTAGCGGCACCTTCGAGCGTCTTCTAGGTAACGCATCCCCACCCGACGGCCCGACCATTGTCAGCCCGTAGCCCCCGCCCGGCGCTGAGTCAGCGCGGCCCCGAGGGCCCGAGGGGCGCGTACCGGTCGCCCTACCCGCCTGTCCCAGGCCCACTGTCCTCCTCGGCGCGGAGAGGCCGATCGTGGACCCTCGGCGCAACCGTGGGGTCTGCGTGCGTCGGGCGTTGGCGAACCTGGGCTCTGTGAGGGTCCGCGCAGGGCGCCGGGGGCGCTCGGCGTTCTCGCTCCTTTGCGGGCCCGTATATTTGGCCGATTTCCCCTTGACCGACGAGCACCCGGCCGAGTGGGCCACAAGGCCTGAGTCATGAAAGTGGGTGACCCAGTCGGATGTTAGGCTCGCACTTGGGCTTCTGACCCAAAACATTGGGTCTCGAATGGTAGAGCCAGCAGTGTCCTCTCTGGGACCTTCGAGCTCTCTAGGGGGCTGCGAGTCCCAGACCCACCTTTTGTTCCCACACTGGCTTCGGGAAATGCCTAATGGTTTAGGAAGGCGTTTTCTCACGTTTTTGGAGGTGAAAGCTAATTCTCTCTGAGTCTCCTGGAGTTGACACGTTTTAGGAGGGAAGAAGAATGTTGATGTGCACGTGCCCTGTAGGGAAAATGAGTCTTGTGTTTCAGGGTAGGCGCTTGGGTGCTCGAATGGGCTGCCCCAAGCCTGCCTTTTTGTTAAGTATGGTTTACAAGGAGACTTCAAATGAGACACCTTCCTTGCCCAGGGAACCTGCAAGCAGACTGAGTATCTCAGCCACACAGGTAGTTCAGTGCTTCAGGGATGAATCCAGAGGTTAACTACTGAATCAGTATAGAAAGTGGACGTGGCTTGGTTTGTTAGATCGTTTCTGTATCCGGGGAAGGCGGTGTGGGCAGAGCTGGAGCTGCTCCTCAGAGGGACCAGTTGTTGGAGACAGCAGTCATGTGGTGTGATGACAGGTATTAGCTGGCGAGTCCTCCTTGGAGCGCCGTTGTGCCCTTATTCCCAAAGCACTTGGAGCGAGGGGCCTGGAGTCTACACTGCAGGCTTCTCTAGCTCTTGCCCAAGCTAAGATCCCATTGAAATGGGGAGCATCTGGGCAAATGGCGACTCCAAGGGACAGGTGATAGAGTTCTTTGTTGAGAAGCAGCTGAGCCTGATGTTTAAGAGTGAATCAGCCTGTGTCTCTGGTGAGCTGTGTGACTCACGGCAGTGCCCTCGCTTCTCTGCTGAGTGTCTTTACCTCGCTCGCAGGTTGTGGGAGGGCTTGGACCAGCACCTGGTATGCTGTTCTCACGCTCTTTGCTGCTTCCCTGAGAACGATGGCACTTCCCTTCCCATCAGCGTGCTCAGGAGGATTCTCTCGTGGTTTTTCATGTGGTCCAAATGTCTAAAGGGGAAGTAGGGAGTCCCCCCTGCTGCTGCCAAGCTGGGGTGCTGTGTGGGGAGTCCAGCAGGATGACCTCCCCTTTCACGGCATTTTCTCACTCAGACAAGGCGACCAGCCAGCTCCTGCTAGAGACGGATTGGGAGTCCATTCTACAGATCTGCGACCTGATCCGCCAAGGGGACACGCAGTGAGTTCGCGGGGCCTGTGTCGTGAAGCGGGGGGAGCAGCCGTGCACTAAGCTGGGCTTGCTTGGTTCCCGTTGATTCTCCACAATGTAGCTGACCACGTTAGGCTGTTTCGTAGAGAACTGTATGGTCTCCATGCTAGGATTTTTTGACGTCTTGGACAATTAAGGGGTTTTCTGTGCACAGCTTGCAGATGACCTGGTTATGTTTGTGTCTGCTTCGGGTTCTCAGACACTTCAGATGGTAGACAGACATTTTTTTCTTTGAGACAGGGCCTTGCTTTGTCACCCAGGCTGAAGTGCAGTGGCGTGATCTCAGCTCACTGCAGCCCCTGCCTCCCAAGCTCAAGCGATCCTCCCACCTCAGCCTCCCGAGTAGATGGGACTACAGGCATTCACCATCACGCCTGGCTAATTTTTTGTGTTTTGGTAGAGTTGGGTTTTTGATATAATGCACAGGCTGGTCTCAGACTCCTAGGCTTAAGCAGTCCTCCTGCCTTGGCCTCCCAAAGCACTGGGATTACAGGCGTGAGCCACTGCACCTGGCAGCAGATGAACTTTTCTCATCTTGGTTGCTGAGACTATTTTTTTCCCCTTTCTCTCTGCTTTTACCAACATCATTTCCCTTTCAGAGCAAAATATGCTGTGAATTCCATCAAGAAGAAAGTCAATGACAAGAACCCACACGTGGCCTTGTATGCTCTGGAGGTAAGTGGACTCCCTCGCCTCAGTGGCCCCCAGGGTCCCCACCCCTCACCCCCCACCCCCCACTAGTCAGGACAGCATGAGAAGAGTTTGCCCTGTGGCCTTGCCCACCTCCCTGGGCATACATCAAGCAGGAGAGTTACCACTCATCCTTGAGTGCCTGTGTGAACAGTGCCGCCTAGGAAGGGGTCACGCTGAGGGACAGACGGGAGAGACGGGAGATGGGGGAGGGAGTGAGCACTACTTCTTCAGCCGTCCTGCGTGAGTAAACACTAAACACCAGAAAGCGGATCTTGTCGCTGTGCTTGGCAGTGAGACTTGGCATCACAGGGAGCGGTGCCGTGCAGGCCACTGAGTCTCAGATGCTGCTGCTTGGGGTTCCCCACTGGCCCAGTGGCCTGTCGGGCCTGTTGAAGGGCTCTGCTGTCCCACCAGGTTCCCCACCCGCCCAGTGGCCTGATGGGCCTGTTGAAGGGTTCTGCTGTCCCACAGGGAGGTGGGTCCATCCAGGAGGATGAGGGGCCCCTGCCCTGATCACCGGCCCCACCCTTCCCTTCCTGGGCATCTGCAGGTCATGGAGTCTGTGGTGAAGAACTGTGGCCAGACAGTTCATGACGAGGTGGCCAACAAGCAGACCATGGAGGAGCTGAAGGACCTGCTGAAGGTGGGTGAGACGGGGCAAGTGGGTGGCCACCCAGGCTGGCACCTTTGCTTCTCCAGGTGTTTACTGGACACCGATGACAGAACAGCACCAGGTGTGGCGGAAAATGTGCAGGTGCGGATCGGTGGTCCCTGCACGGCGCAAGCTGGCACTCACAAGTGGGAGGCCAGGGTTTAGCAGGAGCCGGCCTGGGGTGCTGTGTCTGGAGCACTGAGGTGACAGCAACCCTGGGACCTGGGGGAAGCTTCCGGGAGGCAGGGCTGGGGCACCTGCTGTCCTCGGGAAGGTGAGTAGATGCCGCTGGGTGGGCCGGGCAGGCGCTGGTATCGTGTGAATGGCTGTGGTCTGGAGGGCAGCCTGGCCACATCCCACAGGCCGGCCTGGGAGGGCTCTGAGTGGCGGCTTGTGAGATCGGATGTGTCTGGCGGGGGATAGGAGCTGTTCTGGAGAGTGGGGGCTTCACGCTTTCCTGGGCAGAGGAGGAAAAGCCCTCCAGATCCCCAGGGGATTGTGCCGGGGACTGTGATGCAGCGGGGGTGCTGCCGCCGGTGTCAAGGGAAAAGGGTGTCCCGTGGGGTCAGGCTGATCCCCCTCTGTCCCGACCTGTGGGCTGGGCCTGTGTCTCTTAGGGGACTCCCTGGACCCACACAGCTGAGAACCTGCCCGGGGATCCCAGTGAACAGCCAGGCCTCCCAAAGGCCCTCACTGGCCACCTTGGCTGGCTTCCTGTCCTGGCTGAGAGGCAGAAGATGCCAGAGTCCGGCCCTGCCCGACCCTGGTGCCCCCAAGCTCCTTCAATCAGGCTGCAGATCCTGAGCTGGTTCACTCCTCTGTGGGGCGGGGCAGAGCTGTAGAGGGAAGGCCCCGCTGAGGATTCACTCCTCTGTGGGGAGGGGCAGAGCCCTGGAGGGAAGGCGCCGCTGAGGGTTCACTCCTCTGTGGGGCGGGGCAGAGCCTTGGAGGGAAGGCGCCGCTGAGGATGCCGGGAGGTTCTGGAAGGAGCTCAGGCCACCGTGCAGATGCCCCAGGGCTTCCTTGAACCAGCCTCTGATCGCACGCCATCCTGCACGTCACACTGGGACGGCCTCCTTGAGAGGGCCTTAGGTGCAAGGCCAGGGTGTGCTTTCACCTGGGGGAAGGGTGGCTGCAGGGGGCTTGGAGCCCACTCTGAATTTGGGGGCGTTTCTGGAGCAGTTGCCCCCTGGCGTCTCCCCGGCTGTGACTGGAAGGAGGGGCCTAACCGGAGTCCCGCAGTGCCCCTGTGTTCTCAGCCCCAACACTAGGCTGCCACCGTCAGGCCTGCTGGGCCCTGCCTGTTGGAGCCTGACGGAAACTGAGGATCCTGGGCTGGGCGGGTCCCGTGGGGAAAGGGAGAGACAGATGGTCAGGAGCACAGAGATGCGGTGTTGTTTGACTCCAGTGAGCCTCCTGGTTTTTGGCAGTGGTTAGAGAAGAGCCATAGTCTTGAGCAAGTAGAGGCAGGCATGAGGTTTGAAGTCAGGGTCTGGGAACAGGTCGGTGCATGGCCCCCACGCCCCACTCGGGGGCCCTCCCTGGCCTCTGTGTCAGCCACTTCTGCTCAGAGGCTGAGCTCTGCCAGCTGCTTCCTCACACCGAGGCCTCTGGCGCCTGGAGTCTCCTGCGACCCTCACCCCCTCCTCCCTGCCTGCAGAGACAAGTGGAGGTAAACGTCCGTAACAAGATCCTGTACCTGATCCAGGCCTGGGCGCATGCCTTCCGGAATGAGCCGAAGTACAAGGTGGTCCAGGACACCTACCAGATCATGAAGGTGGAGGGTGAGTCAGGACCGAGGTTGGGACCAGACCAAGGCTTGGAACTGTTGGACAGTCAGGCCCAACGGGCACAGTAGCGAGCGGCCTGAGATGGGCTGTTCCCCGTGGTGGGAGGGAGGAGGGCTGTGGTCTGGAGCCAGGGAAGACCGTGTGTGTGAGGGCGGGCTCAGAGCGGCTCCTGCCTTTCTGGACCATGAGCCACGGGCAGAGGCAGGCAGTGATGTTAGACAACACGCAGGTGAAAAGGCAGCAGACCGTCTGTTTCAGAGTGGCAGGACTCCTGGGGGCCCGGTTGGCTGTGCTGTCAGGGAAGGCCTCTGGAAGAGCTGTCCCGAGTGTCGAGACTGGAACAGAAGTCAGAGCTGACATGAGCGGGCAGACAGCACTCGTGGGCGGACACTCAGGGTTGAGGCCCCGGGGCAGAAAGGTGGCCAGCGTGCCCAGAGGAGAGCGCGGCCGGGCCTGCACAGCGACGGCCTCCGGGCTGTGGGCTGGAGTTCAGCGCTGCTCTCGGCGCAGCAGGAGGCCTCTGGTGGTTTTGTCTCGGCTGTGGCGGCCGAGGTGTGTTTCTTGAGGGTCCCTCCTGGCCGTTGTGGCCGTGGAGAACTGGGGGATCGTGCAGAGAGAGGTGGGGGCTTCAGGATGCATTTGGAGGTCTTGGCTGGTGCTCGGGGCCCACTCAGTGAGAGACAGGTGGGCATGGCTGCTCCCATCCGTGCAGGTCCTGTGTGGCCCTGAGCTCTGCTAAAGACGAGGCCGAGAGTGTGGGGAATGGGGCGGGCTCCGGGCTCCAGGGCTGGTGTGTCCCCTCTGCAGGAGTTGGACGCTTGCCTTGTGGCTGCAGGGTGGGCAGGACCAGTATGGACAAACGCAGGGGTGCTGCACGAGCCGCCTTGGGCTCTCAACTTTGGGGTAGTGGACGCTGGTGGTCTGTGCTCATGTCTCCTTCCTGGGGTGGGAGCTTTCCTGGATTTTCTCTGGGGTCTTGTGTCTCAAGAATAGCTTGAGGCCGGCCGGGCGTGGTGGCTCACGCCTGTAATCCCAGAACTTTGGGAGGCAGAAGCAGGCCGATCACTTGAGGTCAGGAGATCGAGACCAGCCTGGCCAACATGGTGAAACCCCATCTCTACTAAAAATACAAAAATTAACTGGGCGTGGTGGTGGACACCTGTAGTCCCAGCTAGTCGGGAGGCTGAGGCAGGAGAATTTCTTGAACCCAGGAAGCAGAACTTGCAGTGAGCTGAGATCACACCACTGCACTCCAGCCTGGGCGACAGAGCGAGACTGTCTCAAAAAAAACAAGAATAGTTCAAGGCCTTGTCCTCAGGAACAGTGGGAGCCCTGGCCAGAGAGCAGAGGGTGAGGGAGCCACTCAGCAGGCGGGGACGCGCAGAGGCCTGATGCCCTGATTGGGGGGGGAGCGGTGTCTCAGGAAGCGGGCAGCAGGGCCTGGCTCTCGTGTGCCGCCACAGCGAGGACGGAGGCTCCGTGGAGACACCAGCCTTGCGGGCAGGAGGCTATCTCCGTGCCCCCAGACGCCCTCACTTGGGTGCACAGTCACTGCTGTGTCACAGCTGCCAGGAGTGAGGAAGGGGCTTCGGGAGGTCTTGCAGGCCAGGCAGGAGCGGACAGTGACCATGCCTCCTCTCTCCAGGACACGTCTTTCCAGAATTCAAAGAGAGCGATGCCATGTTTGCTGCTGAGAGAGTGAGTGTGGGTGGCCACCGGGGGTCCTGGAGTTGGGCTGCTCAGGAAGTGTGAAGGAGGGGAGCGCTGGGAGTCTGGCTTGCTTGGGGGTTGGTGGCTGAGCTCCCATCTTTCTGGGAGCTGAGGATGCCTGTGTGTCCTGGGCGGAGGTGTAGCAGCCGTCTCTGGAGGGTGAGGTGGAGACGTGGCTCGAGGGCCTTTAGAGTGGCTGGGGGCTCAGGAAAGGAAAACAAGCGCTTTTGATGAGGAAACCCCTTCCTCAGGCCTCAGCAGCTTCACCCCAGGCCACGCTGCTGGGAGGGCGGCCCGGGGCATTGCTCTCGCTTGTGCTAGGGTCCTCTCTGGGCCCATTCTGTGGGGCAGGGGACTCTGTGCCTCTGGAGCTGGTGGAGAGGGGAGCGTTGTGGTCCTGACTGCCGCCCCTCCTCAGGCTCCGGACTGGGTGGATGCTGAGGAGTGCCACCGCTGCAGGGTGCAGTTCGGGGTGATGACCCGTAAGGTGAGTTCCCACCTGGGGGGCTCTGTCTACAGCCCCGGCCAGACACCAGGTCCCCTGCCGTGTGCAAGGCCACCGTCCCGGCTGGGCCTTTCCTTCCTGGTGGGTGGTTCAGGAGGTGAGTGCAGCTCCCAGTGGGTGGCAGTGGGGCGTCAGGAGGGGGACAGTGAGGGCCCACATGAGGGCCTGATGCCGCTGCCTGGGCCGGGCCCAGCCTCACTCTGGAATTATAATGTCTTAAAATTAGGGCTAGGCCGGGCGCGGTGGCTCAAGCCTGTAATCCCAGCACTTTGGGAGGCCGAGGCGGGCGGATCACGAGGTCAGGAGTTCGAGACCATCCTGGCTAACACGGTGAAACCCCGTCTCTACTAAAAAATACAAAAAGCTAGCTGGGCGAGGTGGCGGGCGCCTGTAGTCCCAGCTACTCGGGAGGCTGAGGCAGGAGAATGGCGTAAACCTGGGAGGCGGAACTTGCAATGAGCTGAGATCCGGCCACTGCACTCCAGCCCGGGCGACAGAGCGAGATTCTGTCTCAAAAAAAAAAAAAAAAAAAAAAAAAAACTAGGGCTACAGGCCTTGCCACAGTCACTCTCCTGCTTGCCAGGGCCATGTGGCCCCCTTCTCTGTGTGGCGTAGCCCATCTGGATTCTGACCCCTCGAGCCGTCTTCACACCAAAGCCCCCTCCAGGCTGGTAACTGGGAATGCTTGGGGTTTGGGGTGTCGGCAGCTTCCAGCACCCACTGCACTTACAGAAGCTCTCGTCAGCACAATGGATGTGTATTTTGTCTCTGCCTTTCTTTTTAACTTACTTTATTTTCCCCAAAACGGTGGCTGGTATTGAGATTCCTGGGAGCATGTCCATGTTCCTTGGCCTTAGTGTCCTCCCAGGCATTTGTTCTGCTTGTCCCCTGCCTTCCCCACCTGTGAGGCTCAGCTTCAGTGTTGTACGGAGCGGTTCTGGGCCGGGTGGCACATCAGGGTCCCCAGTGCCTGTGACCAGACCCCCGTCTTGCAGCACCACTGCCGGGCATGTGGCCAGATCTTCTGTGGAAAATGTTCCTCCAAGTACTCCACCATCCCCAAGTTCGGCATCGAGAAGGAGGTGCGCGTGTGTGAGCCCTGCTACGAGCAGCTGAACAGGTGAGTCCCCGCCCCCGCTCGGGCTGCCGGCGGGGCAGGATCTCCAGGCTGGCCTTTCTGTCCCTGTTGGCCATGGTGCCCGAGGCCTGCAGACCCCAGAGGGCCCTCACCGCACAGCAGCTGGAAGGTCAAGGGAAACCCAGGGTGGCTGCATGCCCTCGGACCCTGCCCCACACTAGGGCGGGTGGGTGTGCGAGACTGGGTGCTGTGGCTCCGGGGACTGAAGCTGCCCGACAGACCTGTTGCTTGGGTTCGGGTTTGGATTTGTTTGCGTTTCAACTTTTGGAATAAAACTTACAGAAGAGTTGCAAGAGTAGCACAGAGAAGCTGCGGGGCCGTGGCCGGTGCCTCAGCGGTCGGTGTTTTGCCGCAGAGTTTGCTCTGCCTCCCCTCTCCCGCGTGTGCGTGTGTTCACACGGGTTTTATCCTGAATTTGCATGAGTGCAGACACCACGCCCCTCGGCACCCAGATCTTCGCGTGCGGTCCCTGACAGGGACAGTGCTCTCGTGGCCACAGTGGTTGCTCAGGACTGTGCTGCCCCCAGCGTTGGTTTCTGCTCTGTGGTCCACAGTTCCGTTTCTGCCGTGGTCCCGGCAGCATCGCCGTGGGTCTGGCCTGGGTTGCGCGTGTTTTTTGTGTGGGCTGCGCTCCCTCCTTAGTTCCCTTTTTTTGGACCATGTCATTGCCTCCTTGTGTCGCTCCGTGGACATTTCTGGAAAGTCAGGCCGTGGCCCCTTGGCCCTCTGTTCAGGTCTGAGACTTCCACCTGCTTAGGTTCGGGGAGCCCAGGAGTGAGGCCATGCCCTTCTCAGGGCGTCCCATCCAAGCCAGCCATGTCTGGTGATGGGCTGCTGCCCGGGAAGTTCCTTTTCCTTCCTGTAACTGAGAAGAACTTGGCCGGGCGCGGTGGCTCACTCCTGTAATGCCAGCACTTTGGGAGGCCGAGGCGGGTGGATCACAAGGTCAGGAGATCAAGACCATCCTGGCTAACATGGTGAAACCCCATCTCTACTAAAAATACAAAAAAAATTAGCCGGGCGTGGTGGCGAGCACTTGTAGTCTCAGCTACTCGGGAGGCTGAGGCAGGAGAATGGCGTGAACCCGGGAGGCAGAGCTTCCGGTCAGCCGAGATCATGCCACTGCAGCCTGGGTGACAGAGCGAGACTCCTCTCAAAAAAAAAAAAAGAACTTGCCTTGAGCCACGTCAGTGTCCTGTCTGTTGCAGCCACTGCCCACATGCGTGAGTCTGCTGTGACCCAGCGGCTCCATGGCAGGGTCTCCCAACACCATTGCCGCCTTCACACACACACACTGGCCGGTGTTTCCCTGTCCCGGGGCTGTGTGGGTCTGCCTCACGTGGACTTTTCTTTTAGAAGAGAGCCCCAGGTCGCCTGGGCGCGGTGGCTCACACCTGTAATCCCAGCACTTTGGGAGGCTGAGGTGGGCAGATTATGAGACCAAGAGATCAAAACCATCCTGGCCAACATGGTGAAATCCTGTCTCTACTTAAAATACAAAAATTGGTTGGGTGAGGTGGCGGGCGCTTGTAGTCCCAGCTACTCGGGAGGCTGAGGCAGGAGAATTGCTTGAACTCAGGAGGTGGAGGTTGCAGTGAGCCAGATCGCGCCACTGCACTCCAGCCTGGGCGATGGAGCAAAACTACCTCAAAAAAAAAAAAGAAAAAAGAAAAGAGCCCTAGGTCGAAGGTCAGCATGCGTGGTTTGAAATTGCAACCATGCTGTGAGCCTGTGGTCCCTGGACTGCCTGGGGTGCCCCAGAAGAGCTTACTGGGCGTGACAGGTGCTGCCCGGTCTGCCCCTTCTTGGGTGGGGCCCATCCCACAGTGGCAGTGCTGTGTTTGGTTTCCCGAGTGCTGTAGGAAGGTCTTCGCAGGCCTGGCTGGTGTCCTGAATGTCCATTTTCAGGAGAGGACCTGGGGCTTACCCTGAGGGACTCACCCAAGCCCTTGTGGCTGGTGTGATGCCCTCGAGTCCTGCCCTGCTCTGCTCTAGCGTGTGGCCTTTGGGACACTGTGGCTGTTTCACCACTGTCATCACTCTGTGGGGACACTTAGAGGAGCCCCTGGAGGTGCAGTTGAGAGCTTTGGCGGGGGCAGGGTGGCATCAGCGCATGGTCACCTGCAGCATCCCTTGTGCCCACAGGAAAGCGGAAGGAAAGGCCACTTCCACCACTGAGCTGCCCCCCGAGTACCTGACCAGCCCCCTGTCTCAGCAGTCCCAGGTACTCAACCCTCTCCGTCTCGTGGGCACATCTTCCCCAGGGCCCCCCTCACCCTCCCCGCTTGTCCTCAGCTGCCCCCCAAGAGGGATGAGACGGCCCTGCAGGAGGAGGAGGAGCTGCAGCTGGCCCTGGCGCTGTCACAGTCGGAGGCAGAGGAGAAGGAGAGGCTGGTAAGCCGGGTGGGGCGGGGCAGCCTCAGGAAGGGCCCAGCTCCCCTGGATGTGCTGTGGTGGGGCCAGAGGGCAATCTCCTGCACCTGAGTGATGCCCCTCCTAATTCTGACTCAGAGACAGAAGTCCACGTACACTTCGTACCCCAAGGCAGAACCCACGCCCTCAGCCTCCTCGGCGCCCCCCGCCAGCAGCCTGTACTCGTCACCTGTGGTGAGTGGCCCTCAGGCTGGAGCTGCCTCTCCCGGAAGGCAGCAGGGTTGATGGGGGTGGGGTCCCCAGGCTGATACAGTGGGGCTGGCAGGGGATGCAGGTCCCTGGGCTTCCCAGAGAGGACAGCCCTAGCACACGGGCAGACATCAGGGCAGAGTCCCACGGCTCCAGGCCCCCGTTCCTCTTGGTCCCTGGTTTGGCCCTTGGGACTGAGGACATGGGACAGGCTGTGGGGAAGGCGCCTTGCTGGTGAGACCCCGTCTCTTCCACACCCCTCCCGCCCCACAGGAACTGAAAGACTTGCTTTCTGGGGCATCCACATCACCTCTCCCTGGCCTCAGCCCCGCTCTCAATAGGGGGTGAAGAGGCAGCCTGTTTTGCAGGGGGTTGGGTCAGGGACGGCAGGTTGAAAATTTTGTAGGTTCTGTGGAGTGGCCAGGCCGCTGCAGGCCCAGGGGCTCAGAACAGCTCTGCCCCAGTGAGCCACCCCTTTCCTTCTTCCCCTCCTTCCCAGGCTGTTGGCCAGGGCCCCACATGCAGGACCATGGGGGCTGTCCAGTGTCCACTTTGAGGCCCCAGGGCTGGCCCGGTGCTGCCCTGTTCCTCCCATAGCAAGGTTAGGAGTCTCATAGGACGGCAGTGCTGCCAGCCTCTGTGGAGTTCTAAGCATCTGGAAGAGGAGAAAAGATGGCCACTGAGATGCCAGGAACCAGAGGAGGGCACGGAGGGAGGGCCCAGGCTGCAGCTCTGGTCTCCAGGATCTGCCGCACTGGGGCCATCCCTGTCCCTGCCCGAGCAACTGTCCTGTTGCCTGTGACACTCAGATGCCCCTTTCTCCCTAGAACTCGTCGGCGCCTCTGGCTGAGGACATCGACCCTGAGGTAAGGCCTGGTGTGAGGTGTGTCCTCTCACGGTTTCTGGCCTTGGGAGTGACCCCCTTGTTGTCTGCAGCTCGCGCGGTATCTCAACCGGAACTACTGGGAGAAGAAGCAGGAGGAGGCTCGTAAGAGCCCCACGCCGTCGGCACCCGTGCCTCTGACGGAGCCGGCTGCACAGCCTGGGGAGGGGCACGCAGCCCCCGCCACCGTGGTGGAGGTGAGGGGCTGCTCCCGGCGTTCCTAGTGGCAGGGTCCCTTGGAAGGGGTGGATGTGGGACAGGTCGGAGGCCCCACTCATTCTCTCTCTTCCAGAACCCCCTCCCGGAGACAGACTCTCAGGCCATTCCTCCCTCTGGTGGCCCCTTTAGTGAGGTAAGCTGTGGCTCCCTCCACGGGCCAGGGCAAAATACAGTCTCCAGGCTCATAGCACCAGGCACATGGCACAGGTGCCTGCCCTAACCAGAGGGCTGTGCCAGAGCAAGGGTGTCTGCCCCAACCCAGCCCCGGCCTGCCTTGCCCTTAGTGGCCTCTCCCAATGGAAACTGTCTGCACCAGGCTGTGGTCCAGAGCTGGGGCCACTCTGTGGACCTAACATGGACCTGAATATTTCAGAGCAGTCTAGAACCACCAGATGAGGCCTTGGCCTTACCTGGGGCTTCTGGGCTGGTTGGCTGTCAGAGCACAGGGCCTTGGAGAGGGAGGCAGGCCCCATGCCAGCAGGCACGGGCCCTGAGCGCGCTCCGTCCTGAGCAGGGCTTGCTGCTGGACAAGGGCCCCGCCTCCAGGGCCTCGCCTTCCTCGGCTGTAGAAGGGGTAGCTTCTACAAGGAGCGGACGGACTGTGCTCCAGGCTTGAGTGCAGCCAGGTGCCTCCATCCCAGGCCCCACTGGGGAGGCTGGCTGGGGCGTGGCCGCACTCATCCAGAACCCTGCTCTGCCTGCAGCCACCGTTCCACAACGGCGAGTCCGAGGAGAGCCACGAGCAGTTCCTGAAGGCGCTGCAGAACGCGGTCACCACCTTCGTGAACCGCATGAAGAGTAACCACATGCGAGGCCGCAGCATCACCAACGACTCGGCCGTGCTCTCGCTCTTCCAGTCCATCAACGGCATGCACCCGCAGCTGCTGGAGCTGCTCAACCAGCTGGACGAGCGCAGGTGTAGGTGCCCGCGCCACGGGTCCTTGGCCGGGGGCAGCTGGGGGTTGTGAGTGCCGTCCTGGGCCAGGGCCTCCCCGGAGGATGCTGGGCTCTTGTGAGTCCTTCCCTGGGGCCGTGGTCTCCTCCAGAGGGTCTCAGTGGGAGGTGGTCTCAGGGATGACCATGCCGTGCCCTGCCCTGCCCTGCCCAGAACCCTCTGCCTGCCTCCCCTAGAGCCCAGTGCCTTCAGAGCCCTCTGCAGAAGTTTGGGCACAGGGCAGCCTGTCTACGTGTCTGTTCCACCCAGGAGCTTCTCGGCACTGTGCCAGAGCGGTCAGGGTTGCTCTGTCGTCTGCCCACAGTGTACTATGAGGGGCTGCAGGACAAGCTGGCACAGATCCGTGATGCCCGGGGGGCACTGAGTGCCCTGCGCGAAGAGCACCGGGAGAAGCTTCGCCGGGCAGCCGAGGAGGCAGAGCGCCAGCGCCAGATCCAGCTGGCCCAGAAGCTGGAGATAATGCGGCAGAAGAAGCAGGTGCAGTGGCTGCCCAGCCACGGGCCGGGGCGAGCTGGGGAGCCCCCAGGGTAACCACCGCCTTTCTGCCGCACAGGAGTACCTGGAGGTGCAGAGGCAGCTGGCCATCCAGCGCCTGCAGGAGCAGGAGAAGGAGCGGCAGCTGCGGCTGGAGCAGCAGAAGCAGACGGTCCAGATGCGTGCGCAGATGCCTGCCTTCCCCCTGCCCTACGCCCAGGTATGTGCCATCCTCTTGCCACCCAGAGGCTCGTGGGCTAAGGACCAACTCTCACCACTGTCTCCTTCGTCCCCAGCTCCAGGCCATGCCCACGGCCGGAGGCGTGCTCTACCAGCCCTCGGGACCAGCCAGCTTCCCCAGCACCTTCAGCCCCGCCGGCTCGGTGGAGGGCTCCCCCATGCATGGCGTGTACATGAGCCAGCCGGCCCCTGCCGCTGGCCCCTACGCCAGCATGCCCGGCACCACAGCTGGTAAGGACAGGTCGGGGCAGAAAGCACACTTTTTTTCCCTCGTCTTTATTTTAAATGAATTTACAGAAAAGCAGTAAGAATGGTGCGAAGGGTTTTCCCAATTGCCCCGATGTGAATGTTATCCCTGCTTTCCCGTTTTCACGCAAATGCACTCACGCAGGCTTTCCTGCTGGAGGCGTGCTTCAGTCCATGCATGGCAGGTGCTGCCCTCTCCCCTGAATGCGACAGCGAGCATTTCCTGAAACCAGCAGTTCGATCCTCGTCCACAGCAGGCTCAGCCCTCACGGACTGTCCCAGTGGTGTCCTGTAAACGGCACGCCCACTGCTGCGTGGCATTCGGCCCGCCGTCCAGTTAATTAATTAATTAATTAATGTTGCCTTTAATCTAGAGTGTTTCCCAGTCAGCCTTTGTGTTTTGTGACATCGACTGTCCCAAGAGCACTTGCCTGTCGTTCGGCAGACTGTCCTCAGCTTAGGTTTGTCTGGTGTCTCCATGCGGTGACCGTAAGGCTGTGCTTTTCCTCTGGCACAGAAGGTGACATGCGTCCTGTCAGTCCCATTCTTGGCCATTCGGCTGAGACGGGGTCTGCCAGGGATTATTCACTGTGAAGTGACTGTCTTGCCCTTTGTAATCAGATGTCTCTTGGGGGAGGCTTTCCAAATACCCTGGGACTCCTCAAGGTCTAGCATTTTTTTGCTAATGTTGCCGGTTTTTATTACGGTGTTTGCCAAATAGCGCTTTCTAATTCTGCTGTTGTCTTTCCAGTGGCGGGAGGTGCTCTGCCCGCTCTTCTACTTATTGTCATTCACAGTAGCATGGAGAAGTGTTTGTTCTTTCAAAGGTGACACTCCTCTGCCATCACTGTTTATTCTTTTTTTTTTTTTTTTTTTTTTTTGAGACGGAGTCTCGCTCTGTCGCCCAGGCTGGAGTGCAGTGGCCGGATCTCGGCTCACTGCAAGCCCCGCCTCCCGGGTTCCCGCCATTCTCCTGCCTCAGCCTCTGGAGTAGCTGGGACTACAGGCGCCCGCCACCGAGCCCAGCTAAATTTTTGTATTTTTTTTTCAGTAGAGACGAGGTTTCACCGTGGTGTCGATCTCCTGACCTTGTGATCCGCCCGCCTCGGCCTCCCAAAGTGCTGGGATTACAGGCGTGAGCCACCGCGCCCGGCCCATCACTGTTTATTCTTAGAGTCTTGCTGTCACCCAGGCTGGAGTGCAGTGCCACGATCGTGGTTCACTGCAGCCTCGATCTCCTGGGCTCAAGCAGTCCTCCCGCCTCAGCCTCTTGAGTAGCTGGGACTACAGGATTACGTCACCATGCCTGGCTAATTAAAAAAAAAAAAAAGGCCGGGCACGGTGGCTCAAGCCTGTAATCCCAGCACTTTGGGAGGCCAAGACGGGTGGATCACGAGGTCAGGAGATCGAGACCATCCTGGCTAACATGGTGAAACACCGTCTCTACTAAAAAATAGAAAAAACTGGCCGGGCGCGGTGGCTCAAGCCTGTAATCCCAGCACTTTGGGAGGCTGAGACGGGCGGATCACGAGGTCAGGAGATCGAGACCATCCTGGCGAACACGGTGAAACCCCGTCTCTACTAAAAATACAAAAACTAGCCGGGCGAGGCGGCGGGCGCCTGTAGTCCCAGCTACTCGGGAGGCTGAGGCAGGAGAATGGCGTAAACCCGGGAGGCGGAGCTTGCAGTGAGCTGAGATCCGGCCACTGCACTCCAGTCCCGGCGACAGAGCGAAGACTCCGCCTAAAAAAAAAAAAAAAAAAAAAAAAAAAAGAAAAAACTAGCCAGGTGAGGTGGTGGGCGCCTGTAGTCCCAGCTACTCGGGAGGCTGAGGCAGGAGAATGGTGTAAACCCGGGAGGCGCAGCTTGCAGTGAGCTGAGATCCGGCCACTGCACTCCAGCCTGGGTGACACACAGCGAGACTCCATCTCAAAAAAAAAAAAAAAAAAAAAAAAGCCTGGGCGTGGTGGCTCACGCCTGTTGTCCCAGCACGTTGGGAGGCTGAGGCGGGTGGATCATGAGGTCAGGAGTTCAAGACCAGCCTGCCAAGAGGGTGAAACCTCGTCTCTACTAAACATACAAACATTAGTTGGGCATGGTGGCAGGTGCCTGTAATCCCAGCTATTCTGGAGGCAGAGGCGGAGTCAGTTGAACCCAGGAGGCAGAGGTTGCAGTGAGCTGAGATTATCCTCCGCACTCCAGCCTGAGCAACAGAAACTCTGTCTGAAAAAACAATGTATAAATGAGGTCTTTCTGTGTTGCCCAAGCTGACCTCAAATTCCTGACCTCGTGATCCGCCCGCCTCGGCCTCCCAAAGTGCTGGGATTACAGGCCTGAGCCACCGTGTCCGGCCCCGTTACTTTGATGCTCACAATGTCCCAGGTGGGGCCATGGGAGGCGTCAGTGGCTCTCTGTTGCATAGGGCCTTCAGGTTCAGATGCTTCCCAGTTTCTGTTGCTAGATACTCTGTGCTCGTCTTGTACATGCCCAGCCCTGGAACCAGCCAGTTCTTCAAGGAGCCCTAGTTCCCTTTAGTGGAGGGTGGTCTGGATCTTGGTTAGAAGTCAAGATCCATATTCTGGGTGTGCCCACAGCTCTAGGTTGTTAGCAGAGCTGGAAAGTGTGTCTTATTTATCCAAGTGCACGGTCATAGGTGTGTCTGTGCATGTGTGAATACATGCGTCTTCGTATATGATAAAAACCATGAGTGCAGCCAGGTGCAGTGGCTCATGCTTGTAATCCCAACACTTTGGGAGACTGAGGCAGAGGTCAGGAGTTCAGGAGTTCAAGACCAGCCTGGCCAACATGGTGAAACCCCGTCTCTACTAAAAATGCAAAATTAGCCGGGCATGGTGGTGCGCACCTATGGTCCCAGCTACTTGGGAGGCTGAGACAGGAGAATCACTGGAAGCGGAGGCTGCCGCGAGCCAAGATCATGCCATTGCCCTCCAGCCTGGGCCACAGAGCAAAACTCCGTCTCAAAAAAAAAAAAAAAATCCATGAGTTAATTCCAGTACTTGCAATTTTAATCCAATGGCACGGTTTTCTTTTGCATTGTTTTCCATATACTTACTTGCTAAGCCCTAGAATACACAAAAAGTGGTTTTAAGAATGCCAACCTGGCCTGCTGTGAAGACGATGCCTCGTAACTGGAGTGTAACATTTGTCTGTAGTTCCTGTCATTTGTAGCCTGAGGCCGTGGAGTCCAGATTCTGGGTTCAGAAGTTACTAGGATTCACTCTCCCATCCCGTCGGTCAGACCGTGTCACTTATTTCATATATAGTTTGGTTCCTTTCTTCTGATTTCATTCCATTCTAGGATTTTCCTCCCATCCTTGTTGGTTTATTTTATTTTTTTTGAGACCAAGTCTTGCTCTGTCGCCCAGGCTGGAGTGCAATGGTGCTATCTCAGCTCACTGCAACCTCTGCCTCCCAGGTTCAAGCAGTTCTGCATCAACCTTCTGCATAGCTGGGATTACAGGCACCCGCCACCATGCCCAGCTAGTTTTTGTATTTTTATTAGAGACAGGGTTTTACTGTGTTAGACAGGCTGGTCTCGAACTCCTGCCCTCGTGATCTGCCCACCTCTGCCTCCCAAAGTGCTGGGAGTACAAGTGTGAGCCACCACGCCTGGCCTATGTTCCTTTTTTTAGAAACATGAAACCTGAACTTGGTTCCAAAAGTCACAACAAAAAGGAAAACTGGCTGGGCAGTGGCTCATGCTTGTAATCCCAGCACCGTAGGAGGCCACGGCAGGCCAATCATCTCAGGTCAGGAGTTCGCCAACAGCCTGACAAACGTGGTGAAACCCCATCTCTCCTAAAAATACAAAAACGTAGCCGGGTGTGGTGGTGCACGCCTGTATTCCCAGCTGCTCGGGAGGCTGAGGCAGGAGAATCGCTTCAACCCAGGAGGCAGAGGTTGCAGTGAGCCAAGATCACGCCACTGCATTCCAGCTTGCACGACAGAGGGAGACTCTCTCAAAAAAAAGAAAAAAAAAAGTAAAACTGAAGAGTCGGGCGTCCCTTACTTGCCTCCCCATTGCCCTGGCTGAACCATCTCCCCTGTCTTGTTTGTCACAGATCCCAGCATGGTGAGTGCCTACATGTACCCAGCAGGGGCCACTGGGGCGCAGGCGGCTCCCCAGGCCCAGGCCGGACCCACCGCCAGCCCCGCCTACTCATCCTACCCGCCGACCCCCACAGCGGGCTACCAGGTATGCAGGAAGGCCGCTTCCCTCCTGCCCGGGCCAGCCCCGTTGCCAGCCCCTTCCCCCACGGCACCCATTCCCTCCGCAGACCGTGGCCTCCCAGGCCCCACAGAGCCTCCCGACCATCTCTCAGCCTCCGCAGTCCAGCACCATGGGCTACATGGGGAGCCAGTCGGTCTCCATGGGCTACCAGCCCTACAACATGCAGGTACAGCAACCTCCAGGCTCTGCTGGGCCTGGGGTGGGGGAGCAGTTGATGATGCTGAGGGTCCCTTGGCGAGACTGGCGGGCACTAGGTGGGCTCCACTCCTTCTGCTCCTCGCCCTCCACTCTGGGCGCTCCTTGTGGTCACCTCTGGATTGCTGCAAGCCAGAAGCACCCCCGCCTGCCTGGTCACAGGGCTGCTTTCTCACATCTGGCATCTTCTCGCAACAGAATCTCATGACCACCCTCCCGAGCCAGGACGCGTCTCTGCCACCCCAGCAGCCCTACATCGCGGGGCAGCAGCCCATGTACCAGCAGGTGAGCCATTCCCAGGGCCTCACAGCAGCATCCATGGGGCAGCCTCAGCCTTCATGGTTTAGCAGTGGGTCCTCTGGCCCCAGTAGGGATTGTCCTGTACGCCTGCACACGGGGAGACGCATACCCAACGCCCCTTCTCAGCAGACAGAACGAGGACGCAAGTCTTAGGGCAGACATGCGTGTCCACAAGTGTAGACAGAAAAAACGTTCATTTACTCGAAAGCCAAAGGCCACGTAAGCTGCACTCGGTGGACAGTTTCTAATAGGAAAGTGAACTACCTATCCAGGGGCTCATGGTCTGACGCTTCTTCCATATGGATACATTTGGTGCCCCCATATCAACCACCCATGCAGTCAGCCTTGGCAGGGCCCCCACTTTCCACATGTGGGGTAGAAGCTTTCCACATGGATTAGAAGCTCTTGTGGGTCTGTGGCTCTGCTGGGACAAAAGCCTTCCTCCCAGGGCCATTCCTGCTTTCCTCCTGCACAGGTGGCACCCTCTGGCGGTCCCCCCCAGCAGCAGCCCCCCGTGGCCCAGCAGCCACAGGTGCAGGGGCCGCCGGCACAGGGCAGCGAGGCCCAGCTCATCTCATTCGACTGACCCAGGCCGTGCTCACGTCCGGAGTAACACTACAGTTCACCCAAAACGCCTCGTCTCTAACTGCCGTTGTCCCACCTCCCTGTCCTCTACTGCTGGTAGTGTCCCTTCTCTGTGAGTGAGGGGGGGCTTTCACCCCAACCCCACCTCCCTTCTTGTCCTCAGCACGCTGCAGTCCCTGAGTTGGTCTCTGCTTTCTTTCCCAAGGCTGGGCCATGGGGAGGGAAGGTGGGAGGGAAGGACCTTCTCCCAGGGGAAGCCCCCAGCCCCGTGGGGTATGGTCTGTGAGAGGTGGCAGGCATGGGGACCCTCATCCCCCGAGCAGCCTGTGCCCTCTGGCCCCACTGTGAGCTGGCTGTGGTGTCTGGGTGTGGCCTGGGGCTCCCTCTGCAGGGGCCTCTCTCTCGGCAGCCGCAGCCAAGGGTGGAGGCTTCAGGTCTCCAGCTTCTCTGCTTCTCAGCTGTCATCTCCAGTGCCCCGGAATGGTACAGCGATAATAAAATCTATTTCAGAAAGCAACAGCGTTTTTTTGTTTTTTGTTTTTTTTACTAATTTTTTTGAGATGGAGTCTCACTCTGTCACCCAGGCTGGAGTGAAGTGGCCATCTCCACTCACTGCAAGCTCCGCCTCCCGGGTTCAAGCGATTCTTGAGCCTCAGCCTCCCGAGTAGCTGGGACTACAGGTGCCCGCCATTACCATGCCTGGCTAGTTTTTGTATTTTTTAGTAGCGATGGTGTTTCACCATGTTGGCCAGGCTGGTCGTGAACGCCTAACCTCAGGTGATCCACCTGCCTCTGCCTCCTGAAGTTATGGGATTACAGGCGTGAGCCACCGCGCCCGCCCTGCATCAGCGTTTGCTCCGGGGGCCGGGTGGTCCGGCTGATGGTCCAGCTGCGGGCAGGGTCATGTCCAGCCTGTCCCTCCCTGAGGCTGCGTGCCAGGGTTCACCTGTGCCCTGCGCGGCTCTACACTGACCGCGCCGGTGGCTGGCGAGGAGCTTGGGCTTAGCGCCTCCTCCGTGTAGTCGCTGCAGCTTCCTTCCCGAGTGCTGCTCATTCCTGGGAAGGGAGCCGGATGATGGGAAGGGTGGGGGCTCAGCGCTCCGAGTCCGCGGCCGGGGGCTGGCAGGGCTGAAACGCGCCTCCCGAGTGTTGAAAGCGGCAGGCGCCGGCCTTTGCACCCAGAGGCCAGGGCGTCTCACGCACCTTCACATCCAGGCCTCTTGGGGGGCGCGGCTTTGGCTTTTCCAGGAAGGAATGGACTCGAACGGAGAGGGAAAAAGCAGGTGTGGAGAGGCCGGCAGGATAAGCAGGCACTGGGCCCAGGCCGCCTCTGGGGGCTCCGCCTGTTCTGATCTGAAGGCGGAGGCTCAGTCGCGCTCTCCCAGGAAGCCACCTGGGCGTTTGGGGCTTTAGCTAGGAAAGAAGATGTCGCTTGCGGCTGCGAAGGCGCCAAGGCCCAGAGCTCGCGCCTCCGCCCGCGACGGCGGCACTGGTGGCAGGGAGCTGGCTGAAGACGCGGGTTACTGCGGGCTTCGGGGCCCCAGCCTCGGCCGCGACGTTCGCTCGTATCGCGCACGGACAGAAACCCGTGAGCTCTGGAGAAAGAACACATGAATCCGGAGCCCCCAGTCCCCGTCGCTCCTTTGCGCGACCCCAAAACCCGGCGGGAACAGGGCCGCCCGGTGCCCACCCGCCGCGACAAAAGACGATGTTGCGTCTGCGCGGCGCGCCGCCTTGTGGGTAATCTCAGGATGAGCCGAGGCTAGCGCGAGGTGCGGCTAGAGCGTCATTGCCGGCTCGAATGCCCAGTGGCTGTGGCGGCTAGAGCGTCCCTCCCCAGTTCGAATGCCGGGCGGCCGCGGCGCCTAGAGCGTCGCTCCTCAGCTCGAATGCCCGGCGGCCGAGGCGGCTAGAGCGTCGCCTCCTCCCGGGGAACCGCGTGTGACCTTCCAAGCCGCGGACCGATGCTACCGGTGGCCGCTCGCCCCCTGTGGGGGCCTTGCCTTGGACTTCGGGCTGCGGCCTTCCGCCTTGCTAGGTACGCGGGATCCTGGGGCGCCAGGACTGGGCCGGTGGGCAGGGTAGGGGGCGGGCGGGCACTGAGGGGTCGATCCAGGCGGAGGCGGGCAGCGGGGCCGGCCTCCCTACAGCGGCCAGGCCGGGCTTGGGGGTCCTACCGGAGGCCGGGGAGGAGGCCTCCCGGTGCGCACGTCCCTTCCTTCCTGGGCCGTGGAAAGCGCCGGGGTCGGCCCCAGATGACCTTGGACGATTCCCTGCTCCTCCCCCGGCCTCAGCCTTCTCCGCAGCAAAGGCCCATCCGTGGGTGCGGCGTTTTGCGGCCAGGGGGCCCCACGTTTTGGGAGGCTTTGCTCAGGAAGATGCACATAAGTAATAGTTTCACCACCGCTGGGTTAATGTAGTTCATTCACACCAGAAGCTTGAGATTTGAGTGGTATCGCTGCAAGTAAACACGTGGCTTTCTAAGGCTCTTTGAAGAATTTAAAGTAACTTGCAAATCTTACCAATACGGACCTCTTGAGGTCTGAGAACCCTGGACTGGGACCAAGGAGTTAGGAGCTAGGTCATTTCCGGCCCTAGTGATGACCAGCCTGAGCTTATGGCACCCATCAGTCCCCCACTTCTGTCCTGTCCCTCTGGTCTCTGCAGCCCCTTCCATTCCAGGACTGACAGGTCTGTTTGAATTGGGGGTGGGGGCTAGGCGACAGGTGCCATGCGTCTGTGCCATGCGACATATGAGGAGTAGCGGCCATCGGAGGTGTGAGGCGCTTGCTGGTGCACCCCTGGATAACGCCCCCAAGGAGTACCCCCCCAAGATTCAGCAGCTGGTCCAGGACATCGCCAGCCTCACTCTCCTGGAAATCTCAGACCTCAACGAGCTCCTGAAGGTATCGTGAGAGAGTGGCACAGACCCAGGGGCTGGAAGTTTGGGAGCCCCTGTGTTTTGTTCCTGGTGTATTTTGGGAGTTTGGTAAATTGTCAGAAGTGTGTTTGTCCAGGTGCAAGGTCCATGCCAGGCTAATTGTCCTTCCTCAGTAGGTTCGGGCTGGTGTGAGGGCCCGCTGTGGACACTGTTCTCTATCTCTGCAGAAAACGTTGAAGATCCAGGATGTCGGGCTTGTGCCAATGGGTGGTGTGATGCCTGGGGCTGTCCCTGCTGCAGCAGCCCAGGAGGTGAGTCCTGGGCAGAAAGAGGCTTTTCTGTGGTGCCTAGTTCGCCTATGGCCTCATGTGCCATGGTCCCTTATCTCAGGTTCTGCAGCTGCCGTCATTGGTTGCAGCCTGCACACCTGTGCCGGCCTCTTGCAGCCTCCTGGGACCTACTCCCTGCCATGGATGTACAAGTCTTTGCATGTGGAGGCCATGTTTCTAATGGAAGGAAACAGACACTAAGCTAAGAGAGGAAAAAGGCTGGGCGTGGTGGCTCACGCCTGTAATCCCAGCGCTTTGGAAGGCTGAAACGGGTGGATCACTTGAGGTCAGGAGTTCAAGGCCAGCCTGGCCAACATGGTGAGATCCCGTCTCTACTAAAAATGCAAAAAAAAAAAAAAAAGTAGCCGGGCCTGGTGGCATGCACCTGTAATCCCAGCTACTCAGGAGGCTGAGGTAGGAGAATAGCTTGAACCCAGGAGACTGTCTCAAACAAACTAAATAAATAAATATAAATAAATAAGAATACAAAAATTAGCTGGGTGTGGTGGCAGGCGCCTGTAATCCCAGCTACTTGGGAGGCTGAGGCAAGAGAATTGTTTGAACCAGGGAGGCAGAGGTTGCAGTGAGCCAAGATCACACTACTGCACTCCAACTTGGCAACAGAGCAAGACCATATCTCAAAAAAAAAAAAAGGAAAAAGAAAGGAAGAAATTATACCAAATAGAACGTTGTAAGCATTGTGGAGAAAAGGAGGGCCCTCCCCTGCACCTCCCTTTGGGGCTTTAGAATGGGGTGGCCCAGCAGTGGAGGTGCTAGCTCCCCCCAACCCTTTCTCCACGAAGAAGCTCAAGTGGGAGGGAGAGTTCCAAATTCAAGGTGGGCTTCAAAGAGGAGGCAGAAATTGCAGAAGAAAGCACGGCCTTCCTGGCAGAGGAAGGGGAGGCACCGGGGCCACCAGGCAAGAGGGTGTGTGACAGTTTAGGGAGCAGCAGCAGGGTAGGGGCTGGCGCAGGCGAAGGGGTATAATAGGCAGCTCTGTCCTTGAGTCTCTGCAGGGAAACCAGTGAACTTGAAGCCACCCATTGCATTTGGTCATTGGGTTGTAAACCTCTCCGCCAGAGCCCTCCTCTCAGCCCCTTTCCCCCACTGGGGAACCAGGTCGTGTCCTGTAGAGTGTCCCACGTTCCAGATGCGTGGGGTGCCCATGGGGCATCATCACTGTCATGCCTGAGAACTGGAAGGTAGTTTAAAGGCTGATTAGATTCAGGCCGAGCGTTTGGGTAAGAATAGCTGGGATTACTGTAGAGCCTATTGTATAAACTGGATTGCTTTTGAGGATGGAGGAGATGTTATAATGGCCTTCTCAGGCCGTGGGGACACGCAGCCCCCTGCCCCCCGGTGGTGCTGGGTCTCCATGCGCCATTTCAGAAGTGCAGTGTGCCCATCAGTCCCCTGGCAGGCTGTCAGTTTGTTGTTACATGTGCACTGTGGCATGGCTGAGAAAGGAGTGACGCTCTTTTTATCTACAAAGCACTTTGGTGTCATTTTTTCCTGTCTCATAAGTTATGCTTTCTAAGGGAGACAGGAGTAGAATATTGAGGGAAGAACTGTGAAGCATGTTTTTATTTATTATTTATGAAACTGAGGCCGGGCGCGGTGGCTCAAGCCTGTAATCCCAGCACTTTGGGAGGCCGAGACGGGCGGATCACGAGGTCAGGAGTTCGAGACCATCCTGGCTAACACGGTGAAACCCCGTCTCTACTAAAAACTACAAAAAACTAGCCGGGCGAGGTGGCGGCCACCTGTAGTCCCAGCTACTCGGGAGGCTGAGTCAAGAGAATGGCGTAAACCCGGGAGGCGGAGCTTGCAGTGAGCTGAGATCCGGCCCCTGCACTCCAGCCCGGGCGGCAGAGTGAGACTCCATCTCAAAAAAAAAAAAAAAAAAGAAACTGAGTCTCGCTCTGTCACCCAGGCTGGAGTGCAGTGGCGCAATCTCCGCTCACAGCAGCCCCCGCCTCCCAGGTTCAAGCAATTCTCCTGCCTCAGCCTCCTGAGTAGCTGGGATTACAGGCAGGTGCCACCACTAGAGACAGGGTTTCACCATGTTGGCCAAGCTGGTTTCAAACTTGACCTCAAGTATCCACCCGCCTTGGCCTCCCAAAGCACTAGGATTACAAGTGTGAGCCACCACTCCCGGCCGAGGCATGTTTACAAAGTCTATTGGGCAGATCTGCCTCTCACTAGCTATGAGAGAGAGAAAGCACCAGCTGGACTCGCGAGGCTGAGGCAGGAGAATCGCTTGAACCCAGGAGGTGGAGGTTGCCGTGAGCCGAGGTGGCACCACTGCACTCCAGCCTGGATGACAGAGTGATGCTCCGTCCAAAAAAAAGAAAAGAAAAGAAAAAGCATCAGCTGGTTAAGGATTGACAAGTTGGGAGACATGACTTCTCACTCCAGGTTTTGCTGGGGCCTCCCCTGCACCTCCCTTTGGGGCTTTAGAATGGGGTGGCCCAGCAGTGGAGGTGCTAGCTCCCCCCAGTCCCTTCTCACCTGGCCCCCTTCTTTCCTGCTCCCGAAGGTAGTGGAAGAAGATATCCCCAGAGCGAAGGAACGGACACATTTCACCGTCCGCCTGACTGAGGCGAACCCCGTGGACAAAGTGAAGCTGATCAAGGAAATCAAGAATTACATCCAGGGCATCAACCTGGTCCAGGTCTGCGCCGCGGGGGGGTGCTGAGGCAGGTTCCGCTTGGCGGCCCAGGGCCCCCAGTCCCTGACGTTGCTCTCTCTGGCAGGCAAAGAAGCTGGTGGAGTCCCTGCCCCAGGAAATCAAAGCCAATGTCGCCAAAGCTGAGGCAGAGAAGATCAAGGCGGCCCTGGAAGCGGTGGGCGGCACGGTGGTTCTGGAGTAGCTCCAGCTCAGAGGACTTGTATTCAGGGGTCCCTGGTGCCCTGGCGAGGTCCCGCCCTCCTGTGGCCACTGGCTCCACCCCCAGCACCAGGCGCCCACTGGAGCCGTTTGGGAGAACCCCCTGCGCCATGCAGCGGGGCCGGACAGGCCGCACAGACCTACTGTGGCGGGCGGGAGGGGCGGCTGCTGCCTGGTGACGGCACCAGGAGGCCCACCAGGACGTGCCACCGGTGAATGTGCCTCTGGTGGCTGCTGAGAAAAATACACTGTGCAGCTCAGTGTGTGGAGTGCCGTGCTCAGGCCGGGCTGCAGGGCCAGCGCGGGAATCTGGGCTGGTATGGGATGGGGGGCTTGTTCCTGCCCCCTCAGCAGACATCTGAGAGTCTACAGACATTCATCGGGTCCCCTGGGTGCAGGGCCCTGTCCTGAGACCCCACACCAGGCCTGGTGGACGGCAGTGGTGTGGAGGACCTGGGCCCGTCCTGTTTAGAGGGGTGGGTTTGGAGTGTGAACCCTGCCCGTTTTCAGTGTGGCCCTCTTGAAGACAGCAGGAAATTTAGCACTTGCATGGGAAACCGAGGGAGCCTTGGAGCCGGTGATGCCACCCCTGGCTCACGTTGCAAGTACTCCTGAACCTAAGCCCAGCCAGGGGGCTGCGTGGGGGGGTGTGGGGAGGGGTGTGGGATGCACCTGGCATCTGCAGGGTTGGGGTGTCAGCTGTTCCTCTGGGGTTCTTAAGTGGGGTATTCTGGGACCTGGGCAAAGTGGCAGGAGGGGCTTGTGGACATGGGGACTGGGAGTGCCGGGGCCAGCTTGGCGCACTGGTCACTGCACTTGGTGAGGTGTGGCCCAGTGCTGGCAGCCCTTGGCAGCCACCCTCAGGCTACAGACCCCTTGGTGCCACTGCTGAGTGCAGGGGGCGTGGCCCCATGAACTGGCTGGAACGGCCAGGGCCTTACTCTAAGGAGCCGTGGCCTGCTTTTCTTGGGCACGCCTGTTTTCAGCCAAACCTGGGAGAGAATCAGAGGATTTCTGTCTCAGCTGGCCCATGACCAAGGCCAGCCCCCCAGCTGTGGGCCCACCATGAGGCCAGAGACAGGGCACGTTCGGCATCTGCTTCAGGAAACATGCCCAGTGTGATGGCCCCGTGGGCTGCCATGCCCTCCGGCCTCAGTTTTGCTGGTGGAAGGATACCTTGGGATAGGACCAGAAAGGGGCACCGTGCATCTGGGAGCTGCCCACTGACTGGGACTCCTGGGTGAGCGGGAGCAGCAGGGAGTTTCAGGCTCACTAGGCACACACACCTTCCCTGGCCCAGGTCCTCTTCCAAGGCCTTCTGGTAGAGTTTGTCTGACTAACCTGCTGTCCCCAGGAAAGGCTGTGTCCCAAGCCTGGAAGTCCCTATTGACCATGGTAGCTGTTTTGAGGGGTTAACGATTCTTCCCTCAGGAGGTGACACTGCCACCTGGGGCTGGGTGCATTCTGCCTGATGCCCTGCTGACCTGACCCCAACTGCCTTTCCCCTCTGGAAGGCAGCAAATATCTGAGCTCAGGGACGAGCCCTGCTTGGGATCAGACAGGCATGCTGTATTCATCCAGGCTGCAACCAGATCAGATAGACCAGCAAAATCTCCACCGGTGACTCCTCACTGTCTGCCCTGGCTCAGGCATCTGCCAGGTCACTCGCAGGAGCCACCGAGAGGCTCCGTCCTCCCTGCCGGGGGACCCCCACAGTAACCCGTGGATGCCAGGCCACAGTCGGAGGCTAGACGGGAAGCCCTGTCCCATGAGCTCGCTCAGTCTGCCCCAACCACCCCCTTGGGCCTACTGACGTAACTTACGATCCGTTTGAAAATCAACCAGGGATCTTCGTGAGTCCCTGCCCTACAGTTCTGAATTCACCGTTTGAAAAAGTCTCCGGCCTCGGATGCATTTCCTGTTTTCCAGGATTCCTCACCTTCTGACTGCCCTCCTGGCATCTCCAGCTCACGGAGTTCACAAACTTCAGTCCCCTGCAGATCCTTGCGCTTCTGTTCTATTTTTTTAATGTTTTATTTATTTACTTATTTATTTATTTATTGTTTTGAAACGGTCTCACTTTGTCACCCAGGCTGGTAGTGCAGTCTTGCCTCACTGCAGCCTCCACCTGCCGGGTTCAAGCAATTCTCCTGCTTCAAGTTCCCAAGAAGCTGGAATTACAGGCATGCGCCACCACACCTAGCTAATTTTGTGTTTTTATTAGAGACAGGGTTTCACCATGTTGGCGAGGCTGGTCTTGAACTCCCTCAAACAATCGCCTGTCTTGGCCTCCCAAAGTGCTGAGATTACAGGTGTGTGCCAATGTGCCCAGCCTTATTTAAATTTTTTTTAATTTCATTTTTTTTTTGAGCCCGAGTTTTGCTCTTGTCACCCAGGCTGGAGTGCAATGGCACGATCTTGGCTCACTGCAACCTTCACCTCCCGGGTTCAAGCGATTCTCCTGCCTTAGCCTCCCAAGTAGCTGGGATTATTTTTCTATTTTTAGTAGAGACTGGGTTTCACCACGTTGACCAGGCTGGTCTCGAATTCCTAACCTCAGGTGATCCGCCCACCTCAGCCTCCCAAAGTGCTGGGATTACAGGCATGAGCCACCACATCCAGCCTATTTTTGTTTTTTAATATAGACAGGATCTCACTCTGTCACCCGAGCTGGAGTGCAGTGGCTTGATCAAGGCTCACTGCAGCCTCGGCCTCCTGTGCGCAAGCAATCCTTCCACCTCAGCCTCCCAGGTAGCTGGGACTACAGGCACATGCCATCATGCCTGGCTAATCTTTTGATTTCTTGTGGAGATGTGGTCTCACTGTGTTGCCCAGGCTGGTCTGAAACTCCTGGCCTCAAGAGATCCTCCCACCTTGGCCTCCCAAATTGCTGGGATGACAGGTGAGAGCTGCCATGCCCAGCCTTTTTTGTTCTTTGTAAATCTCTTCAGTTCCTGCTCCTTAGCCTCGGGGTCCTGCTCTTTCTGCTTTGGAGCGGTTCCTCCTCCAGCTGGGAGCCAGTGTACTGTGGGTTGGGGGTATCTGCCAGCAGTCTGTTCCAGCCCTGTCTTGCAGGTGGCCTTGGGAGGGACAGGTTGCAGCCCAATCCCGCCCCGCTCCTTCCTGGAGTGTCTCACAGACTCAGGGGACACTGGCCCTCCAGGCCCTGCTTCCCTCAAGGTTTCCATCGCCTCTGATTCTTTTTTTTTTTTTTTTGAGACGGAGTCTCGCTCTGTTGCTCCAGGCTGAGTGCAGTGGCCGGGTTTCAGCTCACTGCAAGCTCCGCCTCCCGGGTTTACGCCGTTCTCCTGCCTCAGCCTCCCAAGTAGCTGAAACTACAGACGCCCGCCACCTCTCCCAGCTAGTTTTTTTTGTATTTTTTAGTAGAGACGGGGTTTCACCGCGTTAGCCAGGATGGTCTCGATCTCCTGACCTCGTGATCCGCCCGTCTCGGCCTCCCAAAGTGCTGGGATTACAGGCTTGGGCCACCGCGCCCGGCCAGCCTGATTCTTAGTAATTGGGAGCCGACAGATGCAACTCATCTTGGTTTACACTGAGATCAGGCCGCTTCCTAACTGTTGAGTCTGTTTGCTCTGGGCCTTTTAAGTCCAGTGTGATCCCTCTGAGTCCCTGCAGTGCCTTTGCAGCATCTCCACATGTGGAGCCCCAGCCCAGGCTTGATGTGGACAGCGCTATGCCACACTCTCCTGGCTACCTCCTGAGCATCTCCACCTGCTTCCCCACCAGATGTGGCTGTGTTTTCACCCCGTGTCCACCTGGCACCCTTCCCCATCGCCAGGTAGTTAGGGTCTGTGTGGGCGACACCTGAGGGTCAGAGGGACCGCCTCTGGTCAGCTGCTCACTCCCCAGCCCAGATCTTCCGCTGATGACTTATGGGGTCAGACGCCACCTAAGGGTCTAGAAAACAGTCTCCTCCTGTTGGCCAATGAAGACAAATACAGAGCCTGCCTGCCTATGTCGGGGTTACAGCCCAATAAACCCACAGCCAAGCTGAAAATCCTGTGTCTTGCGCGTCTGACACAGCTAGGGCATCGCTGGATGTGCAGAGACAGAGCTGGACACATTCTGGTGCTTGAGGGGTTCAGGGACCACGAGTTGTTTTTCGTGCCCCTCACCTTTCGCCCTGGAGGGTGGGGGAAGCCAGACAGCAGTGACCAAGGTGGAGCTGCAGCTTCTTCATCCCTGTGGCCCAGCCCCAAAGCAGCCTTGGGGACTTAAATTTCATTTTCCCCAGCAGGTGCACCTGGGCCAGGAACACACTAGTACCTCCTTGTTCTTCGCAGGGAAATGGAATCCAAGCAGGGGCCCAGATGCAGGCAGGCATCTCGTGGGAACGGGAGCCCCAGGACCCACCCCGGGGCCCCACTTCCAGGGTGGTTGCCTGGGGCGTCTGGTCAGGGCCAGACCAGAACTGAGCAGGAGCTCCCGGGCATCTGTGTGTGGGAAGGGAGAGGCAAGTCCTTCGTAACCGCCATTTTCTCCCAGTTTTTATTCAATCTGGCCCCAAGCAGGTTCTTTTTTTCTTTACTTTTTTTTTCCGAGATGGAGTCTCGCTCTGTCGCCCAGGCTGGAGTGCAGTGGCGCGATCTCAGCTCACTGCAACCTCCTCTCCCGGATTCAACCGATTCTACTGCCTGAGCTTCCTGAGTAGCTGGGATTGCAGCAGTGAGCCACGGCGCCGGGCTCCCGAAGCCGGTTTTCTGTTCTCTTGCAGTTGGGCCGGGGCTGAGCCCTCGTGGGGGCAGGGGTTGCAGACCAGTGGACGCAGGGCTCACGCCGCACACACGTGGCCCCCGCCGGATGACTCACGAGCCAGCGCCTGCGCGGCGGGGTGGTCACGGAGGCGGGGGGCAGGTTCAGGGCCAGAGGCCGGACCTCTTGGGGATTGGCAGGGCGCCCGCCGCCGTCCCGTGAGCCTGGGGCCAGTTCCTGGGCGGTGGCCTTCAGCGTCGCGCTCCAGCCTGGGGAGGCGAGGACGCCACCCAGCAGCGCCGGAGCACCCGCGCGTCCCCAGGCTGGGCCCACCGCGCTCGGCGCCCCTCCGCGGCCGCTTTAAGGCGCCGGGCACGCTTGCACCTCTGGGGGCGTGGCCTAGAGGTCCCGCCCCCGGGGTGCGCGCGCGCATTGGCTGTGCGGGGTGCGGGTGCGCGGGCGGCGCTTTGAACCGCGCGCGGGGCGCGGGGCGCTGCGGGTCAGTCCACGCCGGGGTCGGGCCGGGGTCGGGCTCTTCTGGGACATGGCGGCCGAGGCGCGCGTGTCGCGCTGGTACTTCGGGGGGCTGGCCTCCTGCGGGGCCGCCTGCTGCACGCACCCGCTGGACCTGCTCAAGGTGAGGCCGGGGCCCGGAACGCGGGGAGGATGGGACCCTGGCGCCGCCCAGACGCTTGCAACGGCAGCAGTCCGGCCCCACGCACCCGGGGATCGCTGTGCCCGGAGCCCCCTCCTGGAGACACCGAGGAGGCCCCCGACGCCCGGGTGGCCGATCCCGGGTGTCCCTCGGCTGTTGGCCGCCGAGCTCTAGGCCTGCAGGGCGCAGCCGGGCTCCCCAGCTTCCCGGCCGGCTTCCCAATTCTCAGCAGGTGACGATCCAGCCCCAGCTCTGCACTTTAATACCTGGTGACCTTGGGCGAGTCACTTGGCCTGTCTGAGCTACCCACCCCCAGACATTCAAGAACACTCGTTCCGCCCAGTTGGAAGTCGTGGGGGGAGTTCTGTGAGGTGCACAGGTATCGGCATCTGGAGACGTGCTGGCTGTAGCACACCCAGGGCATGGGCCAAGCCGCCCCCCACCCAGGGGTGCTTAGCACACCGCCGGACGTGGCCCTGGGCAAGTGGGGTGACCCTGTGCCCCGGCTTTGGGCTGCTTCCTCCGGAGAGCTGGGTGGGCACTGGAAGCAATGTTAGGACCAGCACACCCCCAGGAGAGATGCGGGAGACACAGAACACCCCCAGGAGAGATGCGGGAGACCCTGAATGCGTGTGGTCCTGGCTCTATGAGAGTGGGCATTTCTCAGCACGAGAAGCAGCCACCGTTCTTTTACCTTTTTTTTTTTTTTTTTTTTTTTAAAGCTTATGGGGGCGGGGCGCGGTGGCTCAAGCCTGTAATCCCAGCACTTTGGGAGGCCGAGACGGGGGTATCACGAGGTCAGGAGATCGAGACCATCCTGGCTAACACGGTGAAACCCCGTCTCTACTAAAAAATACAAAAAACTAGCCGGGCGAGGTGGCGGGCGCCTGTAGTCCCAGCTACTCGGGAGGCTGAGGCAGGAGAATGGCGTGAACTTGGGAGGCGGAGCTTGCAGTGAGCTGAGATCCGGCCACTGCACTCCAGCCTGGGCAACAGAGCGAGACTCCGTCTCAAAAAAAAAAAAAAAAGCTTATGGGGCAAAATAAGACAGAGCTCTCCTTGTTTCCGAGGGACAGCCAAGGGGCGTTGTTTTCTGACCCTGTCTTGCCACAGAGAACAAAGAAAGGGCCTGAGGCGTTGCACAGTCTGCCCAGCGGGCCCTGCCCTGTGAACCTGGCTGTGGTCACTGGGCAGCCACCTGTCTGGGAGACCTTTATTTTAGCAGCCTGCCCAGGGGACTTGTATTCCAGCAGCTTTTGAGGGGACTGGCTTTACTAATGAGCAACATTGCTGGCCATTGTGTGAAGGCCGGGTGAGCAGATGTGGGTGTCTTGGGGTACCTGAGACCTCGCTGGTCCTGGGAGAGGCCTGCAGAGCTCCCAGGCCACAGGCAGCCAGGGCCAGTGAGATGCAGTCCCAGCGACAGGAAGGCACTGGCATGGGCAGGAGGAGCCCCTCCTTGGCATCTGGCTCTTCCTTTCCTCCTGGGTGCCGCACAGATGCCCCTCCCCCAGGGCCTCTCCCACGGGCCCTCTGGGTGTTGAAAGCCCTCTGAGCCTCACTGCCTCTTGGCCCCACCCCATCAGGTGCAGAACACTCTCTGGGGGAGGCAGGGAAGGCAGCCCGTGTGGAGGTGGGACTGCCCTCTGGCCTGGAAGGGTGGAAGAAGGCCAGCTGCTGGCAGCATATGGGGCTGTGGTCAAGGTGTGCCCCTGAGGACTGCTCACCAGGGCTCTCTGGCTGTTGAAAGATCGTCTTAAAGCTTCTTGATCACTCTGTCCCATGTCCCTACAGTCCCTACTGTGGCATCTGGCCTAGACAGGGGCTACTGCCTGTGTGGCCCAGTCCCTCTGTTCTGCTGGGCTAGCACAATGGGAGGCCCCTCTCTGTCCCCACCCATCTTTGCCGCCCCCCTGGGTGTGTGTGACAGGGGCCATGCGTGTGCAGGTCACACTGAGCAGTGGATAGGTTTCTTTGGGGTCAGTGCTGGGAGTGGGACCCAGGAGCTGGGATCCTGGGCCAGATGCAGGCCTTCCATTTTGGCCCTGGCCCACTCCGCTTCTGCCTGGAGCTCTCAGCTCGCCAGGCCAGGAGGCAGAGGTCCTGTGAGTGGTGGAGGCCAACGGAATGGGAGGTTGTCGGGCTGACGGCCCCCGAGTGCCTGCCCGCAGCTCCTAGGTGCTTTACGGAGGAGGCTGCTGTGCCCTGCCGCCAGCCACACCGCCCCCTTGTCCGCTGCTCAGCTCCTGCTGCCTTTCAAGGCCTTCTGGCTACCTCTTCAGTCTCCCATGTCCTGCAGCCTCCCTGGCCGTTTCTGAGTCCCCGTAAACGTTTGTCCCTCTTGAGACAGGGTGTGGTGGATAATAAGTAGAGCTCTGGGGTCTCCTTGCTGGGCCCAAATCCTGATGGCACCAGCGGATGCGTTACCGCTCCGTGCCTCAGTTTCCTCATCTGCAGAAGGAGAATGGCAAGCCCCTGCGGCCAGTGCAGCCAGGACTCAGGTGCAGCGCGGGCGCCCGCGGGGCTCACGGGCACCCTCAGCTCCATGTCCTCTGGCTCCATGTCCGCTGATGTGGTTGCTCTTGGAAAGCAATGGTGTGAGCTGGTTCCAAGCAGGGGTGTGGAGTCCCGGGGCAGGGCCGTGGGAGGCCTTATCACTGTCTCCTGTCTCACTTTCCGCCTCTCTGGATGGACCTGGCACCGATCCCTTGGGGTCGCTGTGGGGTCTGAGAACACTTGCTCCCGCAGGTGCATCTGCAGACGCAGCAGGAGGTGAAGCTGCGCATGACAGGCATGGCACTGCGGGTGGTGCGCACCGACGGCATCCTGGCACTCTACAGCGGCCTGAGCGCCTCGCTGTGCAGACAGGTGTGCGGTGGGTCCTGGCGCTCTACAGCGGCCTGAGCGCCTCGCTGTGCAGACAGGTGTGCGGTGGGTCCTGGCGCTCTACAGCGGCCTGAGCGCCTCGCTGTGCAGACAGGTGTGCAGTGGGTGCCAGTCTTGGACTCCCCACGACCCCTTGGGGCTCCCAGACGGACTCAGTCCCGCAGTGGGCCTCCAAGCTACTTCCGTCCCTGTTTCAAGACTTTGTGCAAGGAGGGACCTACCAGGCCGAGAGTTGGTGACCCCAGGGTGGGCCTTCCATGGGCAGCCACCCAGTTCTCAGGGCTGGGCCTGAGGCCGCCACTTACCGGTGGGGAAACTGAGGCCCAGGGAGAGAGAAAGCAGGGTGCAGCTCTAGATTTGTGAACTGGCTCAGCTGCATGCTGGCCCAATGGCCCGTCAGGGTCCCTGTGGACCCTTGGGCTGAGGGGGGCCCTGGCTGGGCCAGGGTGGTAAGGCTGAGGGATGTGGGGCATGCCTACCCCTCCAAGCCGGCCCCTTCTCCCCCAGATGACCTACTCCCTGACTCGGTTCGCCATCTACGAGACTGTGCGGGACCGCGTGGCCAAGGGCAGCCAGGGGCCCCTCCCCTTCCACCAGAAGGTGTTGCTGGGCTCCATCAGTGGTGAGCTGCCAGGTGGGAGGGGCACGGGGTGGCCAGGTGGGCTGAGGACGCCACGTGTCATTCTGCTTGTCTCTGGGGTTTGTGTCACTGCAGGTTTAGCTGGAGGCTTCGTGGGGACGCCCGCAGACTTGGTCAACGTCAGGTTGGTGTCCCCTCTACCCTACCTGCAAGACTAGGGCCTGCCAGGGCTGCTCGCAGGGTGGGGTCAGCCTGGAACAAGCCGCTCAGACCCTGGTGTCCTGGACATAGGAGGGTGGGTGTCCCTGAGGCCCAGTGTGCCCTGTCCTGTGGGCCCCGCTGACCAACATAAGCTCCCCTGCTGCCTATGGGGCTCTGCCAGGGCTGCCCAGGCCCCTCGGCCCGCCTGCCCCTCCCGCCACCTGCTTCTGTTTCAGGATGCAGAATGACGTGAAGCTGCCCCAGGGTCAGCGGCGCAAGTGAGTCATGGGCAGCCCTGCCTTCTCGGGTGGTTGGGGTGCAGGAGGCTTGGGCGGGAGCGGGCCCCCAGCTGCTCTGCTGTGACCTAGCCGGGACTCCAGCAGGCTGCGGGGCCTGTGTGGTCCATGGAGGGTCCTGACGGCTGTTCTGGACTCGGGGGTGTCCCTCTGCCCCCCAGGACCTTTGGGTTCTTCCTGTGGGGAGAGCCTGGTTGGATTGCGGGCTGGGCCTGTTTGCACTCCGGGCGGTGAGTGCGGAGGCGAAGGCCCCAGGTGTGGAGAGAGCGCATGCGACAGAAATGCCCGAAGGAGGCACTGCCTCCCTGCCCAGCTCAGGGCAATTGTACCCTCCTGCCATGGCCCGGGGCCTTTCCAGGGCCTGGGGTCCGCTCCAACTGTAGCATGAGCCATTTTCCCCGCCGCTTCCAAGGACCCTGGGGAGTTCTGGCTTCTAGCTGTGCACAGACTGTGTTCCCTCAGGACTCCCGGGGGCTGGCAGGCAGGAGACCTGTGTTTTAGGAGTGGTGCCCATCCAGGGGCTCTGTTGGAAAAGATGGAGCCTCCTCCCTGAGGGCCGGCAGGGTGGACGGGGTGGCTGTGGGCCGGCGGGGTGGACGGGGTGGCTATGGGACGTGAACTGGGTGGCTATGGGATGGTAGGACCAGCCTCAGATGTTCCCAGGGAGAGCTCGTCAGGCCCATGAGGCCTCTGCTTCCTCAAGAACCCCTGGCCTGCAACAGGGCCTGGGAGGACCCTCTGCGGGAGCCAGTGGTCAGGGGGAGTCTCATGTGGTCGTTCTGTGTCCCCGGCAGCTACGCCCACGCGCTGGACGGCCTGTACCGCGTGGCTCGTGAAGGTGAGGGGCAGGTTGTTCTGTGCTGTGCACAGGCGAGGGTCTGGGGTTGCAGTCAGGGTGGGCAGCGCTGTGCAGGACTGGGCACCGAGGGATTTGGGCCAGGTGCCTGGCCTCACCCCTTGCCTCACCCCTTGCTTGTGCAGAGGGTTTGAGGAGACTGTTCTCAGGTGCGACCATGGCATCCAGCCGCGGGGCCTTAGTCACCGTGGGCCAGGTAGGCCTCCTGCGTGGGGTGGGTGTGGGCAGTGCCCGCGACCTCTGACTTCCATCTTCAGAGAGGCCATAGAACAAGGCACTGGGCACCAAGACCCTCCTGGGGAACCACCAGCTGTGGCCTTAGTGGGGCGGGATTGGGGGCATGGGTGGGTCAGGGCTGCAGCCTGTGAAGGACCCCTGGCAGGTGCCTCCCCTTTCTGGGCCTCACGGATGGACGGAGCAGGTGCTTGGCCATTGCCAGGTGGTTTCGCTTGGGGCACTGTGTGCTTTCCCTGAGCTGGGCCCCCCACTGCAGCCCTGACCGCCCTTGTCCCACTGCAGCTGTCCTGCTACGACCAGGCCAAGCAGCTGGTCCTTAGCACCGGGTACCTGTCTGACAACATCTTTACTCACTTTGTTGCCAGCTTTATTGCGGTAAGTGGCTGGCGTGGCTAGGGTGGGTGTCCCTGGGCCGGCCTTGGGAGCTGAGGGCACCCAGGATGGGGCGAGCGCTGGGGGAGGTGGGGGCCTCGGGCATCTGTCAGTCCCCCCCGGGGCTCATAAGTGGGTGCCAGGGCTTTGAGAGCTCATGGGTCAGCCTGGTGCCCCCGCCAGCATGTTCCTGGCCCCGGGAGTCAGGTCGAGGGGCTCTTTGTGGACTGGCATGCGGGTGGGATTTGGCAGTGGTGCCAGGGGTACCTGGCAGGCCGCTGGTGACGAGCCCCCTCCCCAGGGTGGATGTGCCACGTTCCTGTGTCAGCCCCTGGATGTGCTGAAGACCCGTCTAATGAACTCGAAGGGGGAGTATCAGGTGAGCGGGGCCCTGCCTGTGCAGTCAGGCTGTGCAGCCCAGCGAGTCCCCTCACCTCTCCAGGGCGCGGACGCTCGCACTGGGAACCTGGGGAAGGGGACGCCTCCCTTCTAGTTGCCTATCTCTGCACAGCACTTGGCCTCCGGAGAGGGTCGCGCCGCTGAGTGCCTTTGCCTTGTTTCTGTTTTGAAGGATTTCTTGGCCCAGCGCAGTGGCTCACGCCTGTAACCCCACACTTTGGGAGCCTGAGGCAGGCAGACTGCTTGAGTCTAGGAGTTCAAGACCCGCCTGGGCAATATACTGAAACCCCATCTCTACCAAAAATACAAAAATTAGGGGCCCAGTGCGGTGGCTCACGCTTATAATCCCAGCACTTTGGGAGGCCGAGGCGGGCGGATCACCTGAGGTCAGGAGTTCAAGACCAGCCTGGTCAACATGGTGAAACCCCATCTCTACTAAAAATACAAAAACTTGGCATGGTGGCGTGTGCCTGTAATCCCAGCTACTCGGGAGGCTGAGGCAGAAGAATCGCTTGAACCTGGGAGGCGGAGGTTGCAGTGAGCTGAGATCACACCATTGCACCCCAGCCTGGGCAACAAGAGTGAAACTCCATCTCAAAAACAAAAACAAACAAACAAAAATTAGTCAGGTTCGGTGGCATGTGCCTCCCAGCTACACAGGAGGCTGAAGTGGGATAATCCCTTGAGCCCAGGAGGTCCAGGTGACAGTGAGCCGAGATTGTACCACTGCATTCCAGCCTGGGTGACAGAGTGAGACTCTGTTGTAAAGCATTTATTTTCGGCCGGGCATGGTGGCTCATGCCTGTAATCCCAACACTTTGGAAGGCTGAGGCGGGCAGATCATGAGGTCAGGAGTTGGAGACCAGCCTGACCAACATGGTGAAACCCCGTCTCTACTAAAAATACAAAAATTAGCTGGGCGTAGTGGCGGGCACCTGTAGTCCCAGCTACTCAGGAGGCTGAGGCAGGAGAATTGCTTGAACTCAGGAGGCGAGGGTTGCAGTGAGCTGAGATTGCACCACTGCACTCCAGCCTGGGCAACAGAGCGAGACTCTGTCTCAAAACAACAACAACAACAAAAAAAACTTTCTTTTTTTTTTTTTTCCCCCCCTCACTGCAACCTCCGCCTCCTGGGATCAAGATGATTCTCCTGTCTCAGCCTCCCAAGTAGCTGGGATTAAAGGCACACGGCACGGTGCCCGGTGAAGTTTTCTATTTTTAGTAGAGACAAGGTTTCGCCATGTTTGACAGGCTGGTCTTGAACTCCTGGCCTGAAGTGATCCGCCTGCCTCAGCCTCCCACAGTGCTGGGATTACAGGCGTGAGCCACTGTGCCAGCCAAAACATTTCTTTCACAGATTAACGGAGGTGGTGCTGCTCATGGCAGTTTGTGCCTCGTAAATGCTCTGGGTCTCCTCCCTTGGGCCCCCGCCAGCTCCGTGGGGCTTCCACGTTTGCAGAGCCCATGGCTCTGTCCCTGCTCTTCTCCCTGACCCTGCCGTGCTGCGTCCCTGGTTCTCATGGTTCTATTCACAGCCCCCTCCGCCCGCTGGACCCTGGGCTGCACCCTCGGGCCCTGGTTGTACTGCATGAGCAAGCAGGGCGGCCATTGACCTGGCCGGTGCCTGCAGACCTGTGGTCACCTGTTACCAGCCAGCAGCTGCCACTCACACCCACAACCCGCACTGAGAGTCCCCGGGCCACGGTGCCTGGCTGGCGCCTGGGAGGGATTTTCGTTGCCTTGTGGGTGAGAAGCAGCCGTTTTGATTGTTTCACTGCGTTTTCTGCAGGGCGTTTTTCACTGCGCCGTGGAGACAGCGAAGCTCGGGCCTCTGGCCTTTTACAAGGTGCAGTGGTGGCGGCGGTGGCGGCTCGGGCAATGGGGAGCGGGTCCCTTCGGACTCTGTGTCTCTCATTTTCCCTGTCTCCCTCCAGGGCCTCGTCCCAGCTGGCATTCGCCTCATCCCCCACACCGTGCTCACTTTTGTGTTTCTGGAACAGCTACGCAAAAACTTTGGCATCAAAGTGCCATCCTGACCCGCCGTGGGAATGGCTGGGCCGCCAGGCCAGCTGCGCTAAGTTCTTCCAAAGAGTCCCAAGCCCAGCACCTGCTTCTGGGGCCACAACCTCGCCGGCCATGGCCACCCGTCCTCCCTAGCAGGCCCCTGCTGTCCCCCCACCTGCTGGCTGAGCTCCTCCTGGCCTCGTCCCCTCTCAGCTGTAGCTGCACCCCCACCCCTGCTCTGGCTCCCAGGCTCTCCTGGCTGGGCGCTGCGTGGCCTTGCCTCTCCCGCTGGCAGCTCCTCAGGGGAACGGGCTACCAGAGGCTGATTTCTCCCCTCTCCTGGGCCAGGGGAGGGTATTATCCCTGCCTTCTGCCTCTGAGGCCCAAAGCAGCATCTTCCAGCACTTTCCATCGAGGACTCGGGTGGCAGAGTGTGGGTGCACCCTGGCTGTTGCTCACCCAAGTGCTAGCTGTGCACTTTGTATCTGCTGAGAGCGACCAGACCTTCCATGTCCTCGGGCAGCCGCAACTCTCCCCAAGACCCTGCGGCTGGGTGGGAGGAACAAACAACGCAGACCACAAGCAAGTGCCTGGGAGGGAGGGGCCCAGAGAGGTTCTGGAGCCATCACGGGTGAGGGTGAAAGGCCACCGAGGTCCCGTGCGCCCCCATCCACCCCACAGTGGCTTTAACAGTTTTGCCAAAGCCTCTCCACTCACCAGCAGGCGGTCTCGTCTTCAGGAATTGTGCAGGTGTCCCTCGGGTCCCTGGGCCCTCCCGCTTGGCTCCCTGGGGGAATGGCCCAGTCGGGCTGCAGTTCCTCCTCAGGGTCTTCTCCCGACAAGGAGTCCCCCGGGGTGGCTGCTGCATTCTCTGCTTCCCTGGTCGCTGGGGTTCGCTCCACCTGGGAAGGGCAGTGTGCTCTGTGGGGGGCTGCAGTCAATAAATGCCGGGAGCTGCCGCGTCTGTTCCTGCCTGCACCGCCTGCCTGCTGGCTGCCTTGCTGTCCAGACCAGCAGGACCCCCTGCACCCCCTAAGGAGGACAAGGCCAAGGCCTTTTGGGGAGGAGCCAGGGTCCTCGCTGTGCATTTGGGAGGCCTTTGGGTGAAGGAATTGTTTAAGTAGGAGGAACCAAAACTGGTGTTGGGGGGAAGGGAACGAGACGAGGAGTCTGGGGTTGAGGGGTCTCAGGCAGTGTAGAGACTGGACCGCATGGGGCCACCCCACCAACAGCAAGCACTAATTTTTTTTTTTTGAGACAGGATCTGGCTCTCTCATTCAGGCTGCAGTGCAGTGGCGCGATCTTGGCTTACTAACCTGGGCCTCCTGGGCTCAAACCAGTCTTCTGCCTCAGCCTTCTAAGTAGCTGGTGCTATGGGTGTGCGCCACCACACGTGGCTAATGTTTGTATGTGTTTATAGAATTGGGGTCTCACTGTGCTACCACCCAGGCTGGTCCCAGACTCCTGAGCTCAGCGGATCTGCATACCTTGGCCTCCCAAAGAGGCCCCTTTTTTTTTTTTTGAGACGGAGTCTCGCTCTGTCGCCTGGGCTGGAGTGCAGTGGCCGGATCTCAGCTCACTGCAAGCTCCGCCTCCCGGGTTTACGCCATTCTCCTGCCTCAGCCTCCCGAGTAGCTGGGACTACAGGCGCCCGCTACCTTGCCCAGCTAGTTTTTTGTATTTTTTAGTAGAGACGGGGTTTCACCATATTAGCCAGGATGGTCTCGATCTCCTGACCTCGTGATCTGCCCATCTCGGCCTCTCAAAGTGCTGGGATTACAGGCTTGAGCCACCGCGCCCGGCCTTTTTTTTTTTTTTTTTAAAGACGGGGTCTTACTGTGTTGCTCAGGCTGGAGTGCAGTGGTGCAAATAGCCTGTAGTCCCAGCTACTTGGAAGGCTGAGGTGGGATCGCTTAAGCCTGCAGGTTCAAGGCTGCAGTGAGCTGTGATCGCAGCACTGCACTCCAACCTGGGTGACAGAATGAGACCCCGTTTCAAAAAAAGAATATAACGGTGGGCCGGGTGTGGTCTCTCATACTTGTAATCCGAGCACTGTGGGAGGCTGAGGCAAGATCTCTTGAGCCCAGGAATTCGAGACTAGCTTGGACAATATGGTGAGACCCCCATCTGTACAGAAAATTTAAAACTTAGCTGGGTGTCATGGCACACACCTGTAGTCCCAGCTACTTGGGAGGCTGAGGTGGGAGGATTACTTGAGCCCAGGAGATTTAGGCCACAGTCAGCCATGATTGTGCCACTGCACTCCAGCCTGGACAACAGAGCAAGACCCTGTCTCAGAAAAAAAAAAAACTTTGATATCCTCAAATACCCATTCAGTGCTCAAATTTCTCTGACTGCCATGTGCATTTTGTGAAGAGCTGGTTTTGTTTGAACTGGAGATCAGCGGGAGGTCTGAGGTTTGTACATGGTACCCAGTGCCCAGGTTGGAAATTCACAGCCAGGGAGGGGGTGGGTAGGTTTGGGGGAAGGCTGCTGCTTCCTAAGAAACCAGGTGGTTCAAAAAGGCAGCTCTGGCCAGCAAATCCCAAAAACTGCAGATGCAGGGACCACATTCTCAGAGCTGCTTTGATGGGAGCCCTGGAGGAAGTGGCCCTCATACCAGAGTCACCCCGGAGGCTGGCATCACCCGCAGCCCTTCCCTGCAGTCAGCCCCACGGGAACAGTGCCAGTCAGGGGATGAAAGTTCCCAGTCTGGTTTGGCAGGGCCAGGCCTGGCAGTGGACCACCGCAGGGCAGGGTGCAGAGGGTGGGGTGGGAGAGGAGGCCAGTGGGCAGGGCTCCCTACCCACCCTCCACAGAAGCCCCAGCTCCCCAGGGCCAGGGTACAGGCCCAGGGTGGGGGTAGGTCAGAGGGAATGTCAGTCCTGGGGTTTCACGGCGCTTACCCCATAGGCCCTGCAGACTACCTGGTCCGAAAGTCAGAAGCCAGTCAGTTTCACACTTGGGCGCCAGGGACAGAGCTGGACCCTGCTGAGTCAGCATGTCAGCAGTCACCTGCTGAGTCAGCAGTCACCTCTGTGCTTTTTTTTTTCTTTCTTTCTTTCCTCCTTTTGGATGGAGTTTTGCTCTGTCGGCCAGACTGGAGTGCAGTGGTGAGGTCTTGGCTCACTGCAGCCTCCACCTACTGGCTTCAAGTGATTTTCATTTCTCAGCCTCATGACTAGCTGGTTCTACAGGTGCACACCACCAAGCCTGGCTCCTTTTTGTATTGTTATTAGAAACAAAGTTTCACCATGTTGGCCAGGCTGGTCTCAAGCTCCTGACCTCAAGTTATCCGCCCCCCTCAGCCTCCCAAAAAGTGCTGGGATTACAGGCATGAGCCACCGCACCCGGCCTCCATGCATTTTTTTTTTAAGTGACTTCATAGTTTACAGAAGTTACACAATAATCATTTATTGTCAAGAAATTTCAACAAGGATGCCAAGACAATTCAGTGGGGAAAGAAAAGTCTCTTCTCCAGTGCAGGGGCTCACGCCTGTAATCCCAACACTTTGGGAGTCCGAGGCAGGTGGATCATCTAAGGTCGGGAGTTTGAGACCAGCCTGGCCAACATGGTGAACCCCCGTCTCTACTAAAAATAGCAAAAAATTGCCCAAGCATGGTGGAGCACACCAGTCCCAGCTACTTGGGAGGCTGAGGCAGGAGAATCGCTTGAACCCACAAGGCAGAGGTTGCAGTGAACCAAGATTGCACCGCTGCACTCCAGCCCTGGGCAACAAGAGCAAAACTGTCTCAAAAAAAAAAATAAATAAATAAAGGACACTATCAGGAAAGAGGAAGACAGCCTGCATAATGGGAGGAAATCTCTGTAAATCGTATCAGATAAGGGACTATGGTCTAGAATATATAAGAAAACTCTTACAAGAAAGAATTTTGTTATTGACACAAGATGGGAACGAAGGTATACAAATGGCTAATAAACACATGAAAAACCATTCAGCATTATCAGTTATTAAGGGAATGCAAATCAAAACCACCATGAGATGCCGCAGCATCCACTAGGCTAAAATCAAAAGGACAGACACTGGCAAGTGTTAGTGAGGCTGTGGAGAAATTGGAACCATCCAGCGCTGCTGGGAATGGAAGGTGGTGCGGCCGCTGTGGAAAGGAATCTGGCAGTTCTTCAAAGCGTTAAACATAGAGTTGCCATATAACCAAGTAATTCCAAGCCTCTGTACATACAAAGAGGAAAGAAAATATATTTATAGAAACTTAGGCTGGGCGCGGTGGCTCAAGCCTGTAATCCCAGAACTTTGGGAGGCCAAGATGGGCGGATCACGAGGTCAGGAGATCGAGACCATCCTGGCTAACATGGTGAAACCCCGTCTCTACTAAAAAATACAAAAAAACTAGCCGGGCAAGGTGGCGGGCGCCTGTAGTCCCAGCTACTCGGGAGGCTGAGGCAGAAGAATGGCATGAACCCGGGAGGCGGAGCTTGCAGTGAGCTGAGATCCAGCCACTGCACTCCAGCCTGGGCGACAGAGGGAGACTCGGCCTCAAAAAAAAAAAAAGAAACTTGGGCCGGGCGCGGTGGCTCAAGCCTGTAATCCCAGCACTTTGGGAGGCCGAGACGGGCGGATCACGAGGTCAGGAGATCGAGACCATCCTGGCTAACACGGTGAAACCCCGTCTCTACTAAAAATACAAAAAAAACTAGCCGGGCGAGGTGGCGGGCGCCTGTAGTCCCAGCTACTCGGGAAGCTGAGGCAGGAGAATGGCTAAACCTGGGAGGCGGAGCTTGCAGTGAGCCGAGATCGTGCCACTGCACTCCAGCCTGGGCGACAGAGTGAGACTCCGTCTCAAAAAAAAAAAAAAAAACGGGGGGGGGAACAATCCCCATAAAGTCAGAGGGTGTGGGTTGGGAAACCTGTAACTGGGAGGTGGCACCAGTGGTTTCTGAAAGCTTCTGGAATGCTGGCTCTGCTCCCCACCATGGCTTGGGCATCTGCCTTATCACCAATCACTTGACTCTCCATATTTTCCTTTTTTTTTTTTGAGACGAAGTTTCGCTCTTGTTGCCCAGGCTGGAGTGCAGTGGTGTGATCTTGGCTCACTGCAACCTCTGCCTCCTGGGTTCAAGCAATTCTCTTGCCTCAGCCTCCTGAGTAGCTGGGATTATAGGCACATGCCACCACGCCCAGCTAATTTTTGTATTTTTAGTAGAGACAGGGTTTTGCCATGTTGGCCAGGCTGGTCTCGAACTCCTGACCTCAGGTGATCTACCTACCTTGGCCTCCCAAAGTGCTGGGATTACAGGTGTGAGCCACTGCACCCGGCCTGAACCTCATACCTTAAAACTTTTTTGTGTGTGTGGCTGGAGCAGTGACTCACTCCTGTAATCCCGGCACTTTGGGAGTCTGATTCAGGTGGATCACCTGAGATCAGAAGTTCGAGACCAATCTGACCAACATGGAGAAACCTCGTCTCTACTAAAAACACAAAATTAGCTGGGTGTGGTGGTGCGTGCCTGTAATCCCAGCTACTTGGGAGGCTGAGGCAGGAGAATCACTTGAACTCAGGAGGCGGAGGTTACAGTGAGCCAAGATCGCGCTACTGCACTCCAGCCTAGGGAACAAGAGCCAAACTCCATCTCAAAAACAACAACAAAAAATAATAATAATAATTGATGGCATGATAATAGCTCCCCGCAGCTGGAACGTCTAGGCTCAAGCGATCCTCTGGCCTTGGCCTCCCATAGCCCTGGGACAGCATGAGCCACAGCCCAGCTAGTTTTCTGAAGTTATGGAGATTTTTATTGCAGTCTCGTAACTGCTACTTTTGTGAACCGCTGTGTGAACGTCTGAAAAGAACACGTGTTGCCTCTCCGTTACACAGTTTAATTTAGGTATTCATGACTTTTTGATTAGGCATGCTAATTGTAATGTGCAAATCTTTTTTTTTTTTTTTTTTTTTGAGACAAGTTTTCGCTCTTGTTGCCCAGGCTGGAGTGCAATGGCTCAGTCTAGGCTCACTACAACAGCTGCCTCCCAGGTTCAAGTGATTCTCCTGCCTCAGCCTCCCGAGTAGCTGTGATTACAGGCACCCACCACCACGCCCGGCTAATTTTTGTATTTTTAGTAGAGACAGGGTTTCACCATGTTGGCCAGGCTGGTCTCGAACTCCTGACCTCAGGTGATCTGCCTGCCTTGGCCTCCCAGAGTGCTGGGATGACAGGCATGAGCCACCAGGCCCAGCCGTAATGTTTAAATCTTATATGTCCTTGTTTGGTTGTGTTGAGCCAACCTTGTAAATTCTGAGATTGCATGTGAAGGTCTCTCCCTGTGTTTCTGGATCTGTCCAACCTTGTGTGTACCTCAGTCCTTCCTGACATGATCCAGCCCTGTGTCTACGCTTGCTGCTTTAGTCTCAAGTAAACATCTTAGTGGCACAGAGCCCACCAGTCTGCCCAGACAGGGGAGAGGTGGGTGAGTGGTGGCAAACCATGTGACCCAGTTCTTTTTTTTTTTTTTCTTGAGATGGAGTTTCGCTCCTGCCACCCAGGCTGGAGTGCAGTGGTATCATCTTGACTCACTGCAACCTCCACCTCCTGGTTCAAGTGATTCTCCCGCCTCAGACTCCCAAGTAGCTGGGATTACAGGCATGCGCCACCATGCCCGGCTAATTTTGTAGTTTTAGTAGAGATGGCATTTCACCATGTTGGCCAGGCTGGTCTTGAACTCCTGGCCTCAAATTATCTGCCCACCTCAGCCTCCCAAAGTGCTGGGATTACAGGCATGGGTCACCGCGCCCAGCCTCCATGTGACCCAGTTCTGATGGCAAGACATGAGGGGAGGTGCCCTGGGAGCCCCGATGCAATTGAGGCTCTGTGGACACACTTCTGATGGTCACACAGTTACATAAGGCAGACCATTCTTTTTTTCAGTGATGGAATATTCTTTCTAGGTCCTATGTAATCATCATTGTCTTCACTTCTATTTTGTCTGATGTTAATATCACCGTACCTGCTGCCTTGCGCTCTGCCTTTCTCAGTCATTTTGTTTTGGGTGTGCATAAATACTCATGTGGCAATTCAGGCTGGACGCAGTGGCTCACGCCTGTAATCCCAGCACTCTGGGGGGCCGAAGCAGGTGGATCACTTGAGGTCAGGAGTTCAAGACCAGCCTGGCCAACATGGTGAAACCGCATCTCTACTAAAAATCAAAAATTAGCTGGGCGTGGTGATGCGCACCTGTAGTCCCAGCTACTCGGGAGGCTGAGACAGGAGAATCACCTGAACCCAGGAGGCAGAGACTGCAGTGAGCCAAGATTGCGCCACTGTATTCCAGCCTGGGCTACAGAGCTAAACTCTGTCTCAAAAATAAATACATAATAAATAAAATATTAAAATAAATAGTCATATGATGTTTAAGGCCATTTGACATCCTGTCCCCCACCCCTTAGTAAAACGCCTGCTATTTTGTTGGAGCAGTCACCACCCCACCCCAGTCCTTGGGCCTCAGGGACACCAGGGCCCGACCCCAGCTCCCAGCATGAATGGGGTTGGTTTAAACCAGTCGGCATGGCCCACAGTGATTGGTTTAGGCATGGGCCTGTCACCCACACTGGGCCAATGATATGTAAGAAGATGTTTATTGTAGCTTTTGGGATGGAAGCTTCTCTGCCAGCTGTCGGTTGGGCAAGGACGACAGTCCCGGCCCTACCGGTGGAAGCTCTGCTCCTGTCACGTGTGAACCACACAGCAAATGGCCTTGGAGGCTGCTGGCAGCCATCTTGTGACCATGAGGCAAATCAGCCTCGGGCCGAAGCCGACGACAGGAAGACAATGAGGAGAAGAAGAAAGAGCCGATCTTTGGTGTGTATTGGTGGGGACATGCTGCCGCCTCTCTGGAGACCGGATTCATGCTACTGTTCCTGGTATCGTCTCTTGTTTGCTCTGCTGGCTTTGGGCCCGAGTGTTCCTTCCTGGGTGTATTGTGTGTGCCTGTTTTGTGGTGTTGGTTTTGCTCCTGGGTTTGTTGATTCTTGCATGTCTGCTCTTTTTTCTTTTTTTCCTTTGCTTTTGGTGGGGACAGAGTCTCACACTGTCACCCAGGCTGGAGTGCAGTGACCTGATCTTGGCTCACTGCAACCTCTACCACCTGGGTTCAAGTGATTCTTCTGCCTCAGCCTCCCGAGTAGCTGGGATTACAGATGCCTGCCAGGGTGAATGTTTATACTTTTAGTAGAGACGAGGTTTTGCCATGTTGGCCAGGCTGGTCTCGAACTCCTAACCTCAGGTGATCTGCCTACCTCCGCCTCACAAAGTGCTGGGATTATAGGCATGAGTCACCGTACCCGGCATTTTTTGTTTGTTTGTTTGTTTGTGACGGAGTCTTACTCTGTCGCCCAGGCTGGAGTACGGTGGCGCAATCTCGGCTCACTGCAAGCACTGCCTCCCAGGTTCACGCCATTCTCCTGCCTTAGCCTCCCGAGTAGCTGGGACTACAGGCGCCACCACCACGCCTGGCTAATTTTTTGTATTTTTAGTACAGATGGGGTTTCATCATGTTAGACAGGATGGTCTCGATCTCCTGACCTGGTGATCCACCCGCCTCCGCCTCCCAAAGTGCTGGGATTACAGGCTTGAGCCATTGCGCCCGGCCTTATTTTGTTTTTGAGTGCGAGTCTCACTCTGTTGCCCAGGCTGGAGTGCAGTGGCACGATCTCGTCTCACTGAAACCTTCATCTCCCTGGTTCAAGAAATTCCCCTGCCTCAGCCTCCTGAGTAGCTGGGATCACAGGTACCTGCCACCACGTCCCGCTAATTTTTTGTATTTTCAGTAGAGGCAGGGTTTCACCATGTCGGCCAGACTGGTCTGGTCTTGAACTCCTGACCTCAGACAATCTGCCGGCCTAGGCCTACCAAAGTGCTGGTATTACAGGCGTGAGCTACTGTGCCCAGTCTTATTCCTTTACAGTCCTTAGTAAACTTGTTTTTAGTTTACTGTATGGACTCTCCCTGAACTCTTTCTTGTTCAAGGTCTAAGAACCCTCTCTTGGGGTCTGGATCAGGACCGCTGTCCAGTCACACCGTCACTGGTTTGCCCCTCCCCTGTCTGGGCAGATCAGTGGGCTCTGGGCCACAATGATGTTTACCCAAGATTAATGCAGCAAGTGTAGACACGGTGCTGGATCACTGCTCCCACCGGGAGTGGGGGCCTCCCACACCCAGAAGCCAAACTCTTGCACAGACCCTCTTGCATCACTTAACTCCAAGCTGGGAAAGCAAAAAGGAGAGCAGACCTGGCTGGGAGCGGTGGCTCACGCTTAAAATCCCAGTACTTTGGGAGGCTGAGACGGGTGGCTCATGAGGTCAGGAGATCGAGACCAGCTTGGCCAACATGGCAAAACCCCATCTCTACTAAAAATAGAAAAATTAGCCAGATGTGGTGGCAGGTACTTGTAGTCCCAGCTACTCGGGAGGCTGAGGCAGGAGAATTGCTTGAACCTGGGAGTCAGAGGTTGCAGTGAGCTGAGATCGCGCCACTGCACTCCAGCCTGGGTGACAAGAGTGAAACTCTGTCTCAAAAACAAACAAACAGGCCAGGCGCGGTGGCTGACACCTGTAATCCCAGCACTTTGGGAGACCGAGGCAGGTGGATCATAAGGTCAGGAGATCGAGACCATCCTGGCTCACATGGTGAAACCCCGTCTGTACTAAAAATACAAAATATTAGCTGGGTGTGGTGGCGGGCGCCTGTACTTCCAGCTACTCAGGAGGCTGAGGCAGGAGAATGGCGTGAACCTGGGAGGCAGAGCTGGCAGTGAGCCGAGATTGCACCACTGCACTCCAGCCAAGGTGACACAGCGAGACTCTGTCTGAAAAGAGAAAAGAGAGAGAATACCACAGGCAACTTTATGCCAATAAATTAGAATGGTAAGATGAAATGGATAGTGTTCTAGAAAAATATTGAGAGACTGAATACATTACCAGACAATGGGTAGGTATAACCACAGAACTCTGACCCTCAACCTCTTCAGCAAGAGTCCAGATCATCCAGCAGGACTCAGCCAATAACTGTCAGCTTCCCCACTTTCTCTCCCTGCTTCCAAAAGTACCTGAGACAGGTCAGAACTCAAAAGTATCTGAGACAGATCTCAATCAATTTAGAAAGTTGATTTTGCCAAGGTTGGGGACGCACCTGTGACAGCCTCAGAAGGCCCTGGTGACATGTGCCCAAGGTGGTTGGGGCATAGCTTGGGTTTTTTTTGTTTGTTTTTGAGATGGAGTCTCGCTCTCTCACCCAGGTTGGAGTGCAGTGGTGCGATCTTGGCTCACTGCAACCTCCGCCTCCCGGGTTCAAGTGATTCTCCTGCTTCAGCCTCCTGAGTAGCTGGGATTACAGGCATCCACCACCATGCCTGGCTAATTTTTTGTATTTTTAGTAGAGACAGGGTTTCACCATATTGGCCAGGATGGTCTCAATCTCCTGACGTCGTGATCCACCCACCTCAGCTTCCCAAAGTGCTGGGATTACAGGCGTGAGCCACCGCACCTGGCCAACAGCTTGGTTTTATACTTTTTTTTTTTTGAGATGGAGTCTCCCTCTGTTGCCCGCTGGAATGCGATGGTGCAATCTCGGCTCACTGCAACCTCCTCCTGGGTTCAAGCGATTCTTCTGCCTCAGTCTCCCAAGTAGCTGGGATTGCAGGTACCAGGCCTGGCTAATTTTTGTATTTTTAGTAGAGGTGGGGTTTCGCCATGTTGTTCAGGCTGATCTCGAACTCCTGACCTCAGATGATCCGCCCACCTCGGCCTCCCAAAGTGCTGGGATTACAGTGAGCCACCATGCCTGACTGGTTTTATACATTTTAGGGAGACGTGAGACATCAGTCATTATACGTAAGATGCACATTGGTTTGATCCAGAAAGGATGACTTGAAGCAGAGGAGGAGGCTTCCAGGTCACAGGTAGGTGGAGACAAATGGTTGCATTCTTTTGAGTCTCTGATGAGTCCTTCACTGAATACACTGTTTATAGGTGAGAGGGGAGTAGACAGATGCTCTCATGTGCCTTAGTCTGGCTCAGTGGAACAGTAGGACAGAGGAGGCAGACGAGGCAGATGAGGCAATCACATATGCATTTGTCTCAGGTGAGTAGAGTGGTCACTGAGTTCTGTCTGTCCTCTGTCCACAAGGAGTTTCCTGTGGGCAAGGTGTGTGGGAGTAGGTAGCTTTTTAATCTTTGTAACTGTCTGATTTAGGAATAAAATGGGAAGTGGGTTTCCCAGCTTGACTTCCCTTGACTCAGTGACTGTGGGGTCCCAAGATTTATATTCCTTTCACAAGACCCACCAGAGAAAGCCAAATATGCACCCCTACCCAAATATACACCCTACCCAAATATACACCCTACCCAAATATACACCCTACCCAAATATACACACCCCTACCCAAATATACACCCTACCCAAATATACAACCCCTACCCAAATATACACACCCCTACCCAAATATGCACCCATACCCAAATATGCACCCCTAACCAAATACGCACCCCTACCCAAATATACACCCTACCCAAATATACACCCTACCCAAATATACACCCCTATCCAAATATACACCCTACCCAAATATACATCCCTACTCAAACATACACCCTACCCAAAAATGCAACCCCTACCCAAATATGCAACCCCTACCCAACTATACACCCCCTACCCAAATATGCACCCCCTACCCAAATATACAACCCCTACCCAAATATGCACCCCTACCAAAATATACACCCTCTACCCAAATATGCACTCCTACCCAAACATGCACCCCCTGCCCAAATATACGCCCCTGCCCAAATATATGCCCCTACCCAAATATACATCCCTTACCCAAATATACAACCCTGACCCAAATATGCACCCTGACCCAAATATGCACCCCTACCCAAATATACACCCTACCCAAATATGCACCCCTACCCAAATATGCACCCTACCCAAATATGCACCACTACCCAAATATGCACCCTACCCAAATATACACCCTACCCAAATAAGCACCCCTACCCAAATATGCACCCTACCCAAATATGCACCCCTACCCAAATATGCACCCTACCCAAATATGCACCCTACCCAAATATATACCCCTACCCAAATATACACCCTACCCAAATATGCAACCCCTACCCAAATATGCACCCCTACCCAAATATACAACCCCTACCCAAATATGCACCCTACCCAAATATGCACCCCTACCCAAATATGCACCCCTACCCAAATATGCACCCCTACCCAAATATACACCCTACCCAAATATACACCCTACCCAAATAAGCACCCCTACCCAAATATGCACCCTACCCAAATATGCACCCCTACCCAAATATGCACCCTACCCAAATATGCACCCTACCCAAATATACACCCTACCCAAACATGCAACCCCTACCCAAATATGCAACCCTTACCCAAATATGCACCCCTACCCAAGTATACACCCCATACCCAAATATGCACCCGTACCCAAGTATGCACTCCTTACCCAAATATGCAACCCCACCCAAATATGCAACCCCACCCAAATATGCAACCCCTACCCAAATATGCACCCCTACCCAAATATGCACCCATACCCAAATATGCACCCCTACCCAAGTATACACCCCATACCCAAATATGCACCCGTACCCAAGTATGCACTCCTTACCCAAATATGCAACCCCACCCAAATATGCAACCCCTATCCAAATATGCACCTCTACCCAAATACACACCATACCCAAATATATCCCCCCTACCCAAATATACACCCCCTACCCAAATATGCACCCCTACCCAAGGGTTCACCCATACTCAAGTATGCACCCCTACCCAAGTATGCACCCCTACCCAAATATGCACCCCCTACCCAAATATGCACCCCCCTGCCCAAATATGCACCCTCTACCCAAATATGCACCCTCTACCCAAATATATACCCATACCCAAATATACAACCCCTACCCAAATATGCAACCCCTCCCAATCACTTGGGGCCACTGACACAGGATTTTCTTCTCGGTAACTTTGCAAGCTGGAGATCTCCTGCTGGTGATGCCCTGCCCATGCCTAGATCGGCCACCCTACCTGCTGCAGGAGACAGGCCACCCACTCAGCCTGCCCCAGCCAAGTCTGACTTCCACACCAGTTACTGAATTCTTGTCTTGTGCTGGAGAAGAAAGAGGATGTGCTGACAATCAGGAGTGAGCAAGGCGGGGAGTTTCACAGAGTGATGCAACAGCTTTCCGCAGAGAGGGGACAGGGGGTGGTCCCTCTACCCAAGGGCAGGAAAGTCCCCCTAATGTGACTGAGTCTGGGGCTTTTATGGGCTCAGAATGGGGAGGCACAGGCTATAGGTAGTGTTGGAAAAGGCAACATTCAATTGGTTGATAGGCACTATTGGCCAGGGATGGTGGCTCACACCTGTAATCCCAGCACTGTGGGAGGCTGAGGCGGGTGGATCACGAAGTCAGGAGATTGAGACCATCTGATTCACTAACACGGTGGCTAACACGGTGAAACCCCGTCTCTCCTAAAAATACAAAAGCAAAATTAGCCGAGCGTGGTGGCGGGCGCCTGTAGTCCTAGCTACTCAGGAGGCTGAGATGGGAGAATGGGGTGAACCCGGGAGGTAGAGCTTGCAGTGAGCTGAGATTGCGCCACTGCACTCCAGCCTGGGCAACAGAGCGAGACTCTGTCTCAAAAAAAAAGAAGGCACTATTTCATTATTTAGTTAGGCCGGTTGCGGTGGCTCACACCTGTAATCCCAGCACTTTGGGAGGCTGAGGCAGGCGGATCACAAGGTCAGGAGTTCAAGACCAGCCTGACCAACAGGGTGAAACTCTGTTTCTACTAAAAATACAAAAATTAGCTGTGCCTAGTGGCACGTGCCTATAATCCCAGCCACTCAGTAGGCTGAGGCAGGAGAATTGCTTGAACCCAGGAGGCGGAGGTTGCAGTGAGCCAAGATCATGACACTGCACTTCAGCCTGGGCAACAGAGAGAGACTCTGTCTCAAAAAAAAAAAAAAAAGAAAAGAAGAAAAAGGAAAAAAAAGGAATTTAGAAAGAATCAAGAGCTGGCCACGCCTGGCCAGCTCTCGCTGGTTTTACCAGTGAATTTTTACCAAACATTCATGGAACAGAAAAATCCATGTCTTGAAATTTTTACAGAAGGCTAGCATGATCTCAACTCCAAAATGAAAATTAAAAGACACATCTATTTCCTGACTGTAGATGCAGAAAGCCTAGATAAAGCCAACAGCACCAGAGGTTCTCACTCTGGGTCGTGGGTTTCATCGGGAACAGCAGTCTGGTCTTTCAGTCTTTAGGCTGTTTTTTGTCTTGGCGGTGGGTCTCACCAGGGAACCCCCATCTGCCTAGGCATTTGGCTGCCTCCTGTCGCTGTCACCACTGGCAGTGAGCTGATGCCACAGTCCTCACAGCAGCCTTCCCTCCTGCCCACTGTTAAGTGCCTCCCTCCCTCTGCTGTCCACCTGTGGGCCTCTGCCAGTGTAAGTGACGATGGCTGGCTCTCCCCGTGGCAAGCACTGAGTAAATCGTCTCTGTTCTCACTTGGGAGGTCTTCACTCATATCCAAAATATAAGTTACCAAAATTCACCCACACACCCCCAACATCAGCTCTAGCTGTTTTTGTTTGTTTGTTTGTTTGTTTGTTTTTTGAGACGGAGTTTCGCTCTGCCACCCAGGCTGGAGTGCAGTGGCCGGATCTCAGCTCACTGCAAGCTCCGCCTCCCGGGTTCACGCCATTCTCCTGCCTCAGCCTCCCGAGTAGCGGGGACTACAGGTGCCCGCCACGTCGCCCGGCTAGTTTTTTGTATTTTTAGTACAGACAGGGTTTCACCATGTTAGCCAGGATGGTCTCGATCTCCTGACTTCGTGATCCGCCCGTCTCGGCCTCCCAAAGTGCTGGGATTACAGGCTTGAGCCACCGTGCCCGGCCGTTTGTTTGTTTTTTGAGACAGTCTCGCTCTGTTGCCCAAGCTGGAGTGCAGTGGCGCTATCTTGACTCACTGCAGGCTCAGCCTCCCGGGTTCACGCCATTCTCCTGCCTCAGCCTCCTGAGTAGCTGGGACTACAGGCACCCGCCACCTCACCCAGCTAGTTTTTTGTAGTTTTTAGTAGAGACGGGGTTTCACCGTGTTAGCCAGGATGGTCTCGATCTCCTGACCTCGTGATCCGCCCATCTCGGCCTCCCAAAGTGCTGGGATTACAGGCTTGAGCCACCATGCCCGGCCAATTTTTGTATTTTTAATAGAGACAGGGATTCACCATGTTGGCCAGGCTGGTCTCGAACTCCTGACCTCGTGATCCACCCACCTCGGCCTCCCAAAGTGCTGGGGTTACAGGAGTGAGCCACCGTGCCCAGCCTCATTTGCAATTTTTAAAAATTGCTTTGCGGCTGGGCGCGGTGGCTCAAGCCTGTAATCCCAGCACTCTGGGAGGCCGAGACGGGCGGATCACGAGGTCAGGAGGTCGAGACCATCCTGGCTAACACAGTGAAACCCCGTCTCTGCTAAAAAAATACAAAAAACTAGCCGGGCGAGGTGGCTGGCGCTTGTAGTCCCAGCTATTTGGGAGGCTGAGGCAGGAGAATGGCGTGAACCCGGGAGGCGGAGCTTGCAGTGAGCTGAGATCCGGCCACTGCACTCCAGCCTGGGCGACAGAGTGAGACTCCGTCTCAAAAAAAAAAAAAAAGGCCGGGCGCGGTGGCTCAAGCCTGTAATCCCAGCACTTTGGGAGGCCGAGACGGGCGGATCACGAGGTCAGGAGATCGAGACCATCCTGGCTAACACGGTGAAACCCCGTCTCTACTAAAATATACAAAAAATTAGCCGGGCGAGATGGCGGGCACCTGTAGTCCCAGCTACTCGGGAGGCTGAGGCGAGAGAATGGCGTAAACCCGGGAGGCGGAGCTTGCAGTGAGCTGAGATCCAGCCACGGCACTCCAGCCTGGGCGACAGAGCGAGACTCCGTCTCAAAAAAAAAAAAAAAAAAAAAAAAAAAATCGCTTTGCAACCTAGGAGTAGATGAACAATTCCTTGATCTGATGAAGAGCATTTCCTTAACAAGATATAGCAAAATTACAAACCCATGAATTACAGAAAAGATACACATTTGATTATATAATATTTTTAAAAATATGCATGGCACAAAACTCTATAAACAAATATACACAATGGAAGCCATGGTGGGGGGTATCGGCCGGGGCAATGTCTAAGTCCTTGGCAGAGCCAGGTCACGCAGTGAGGAGCTGGGAGGGGCCTTGACAGGGCAGCAGTGGGTCAGGTTTGGGCATAAAGAAGACGTCCCAGCTGGTGGTTCTTCAAACAATTAAACGTAGAGTGGCCATGCAACCTGGGAATGCCACTCCCAGGTGAGTACCCAAAAGAAATGAAGACGTCCAGCTGGGCGCATTGGCTCACACCTATAATCCCAGCACTTTGGGAGCCTGAGACAGATGGATCACTTTGAGCTCAGGAGTTAAAGATCAGCCTGGGCAACACAGGGAGACCCTGTCTCTTTAAAAAATACAAAAATTGCCAGGTGTGGTGGCTCATGCCTGTAATCCCAGCATTTTGGGAGGCCGAGGTGGGCGGATCACCTGAGTCAGTAGTTTGAGACGAGCCTGACGAACATGGTGAAACCCCGTCTCTACTAAAAATACAAAAATTAGCTGGGCGTGGCAACTAACACCTGTAATCCCAGCTACTCGGGAGGCTGAGGCAGCAGAAGCGCTTGAACCTGGGAGCAGAGGTTGCAGTGAGCCGAGATCTCGCCATCGCACTCTAGCCTGGGTGACAAGACAAAACTTTGTCTCAATACAAAAAAAAAAAAAAAAAATTAGCTGGGTGTTGTCTTGTGCCTGTGGTCCCAGCTATTCTGGAGGCTGAGATTGGAGAATCATTTGTGCCCATTGAAGCAGAGGTGGCAGTGAGCCAAGATCATGCCACTGCGCTCCAGCTTGGGTGACAGAGTGAGACTCTGTCTCAAAAAAAAAAAAGTCTACATAAAACGTTGTGTGCGCCTGTGCATACCAGCACATCCACAATCACAGAGAGGCGGAAACAGCTGTGTCGGTCAACAGAGGATGGCCACACAGGGTGTCCTGCGCCCATGCAGTGGACTCGTTGGCCTTAGAATGCAGTTCTGATCCACGCGGCGGCACCGACGGACCTTGGGCACTGTGCTGTGTGAAATAAGCAGGCACGGAAGGACAGATGGTGTGTGGTAGCAGTCACAGGGGCATCCTGAGCAAGTTCACGGAGACAGAAGCACATCAGCAGGTCTTAGGGCTGGGGAGGGAGGGATGTGGGAAGAAGAGGGTGGAGGGCTCTTTCTGAGATGAGGAAATGATCTAAAACCGCCTGTGGCAGAAGACGCAGAAACTGGCTGAGCTGGACGCATTCTGAATTGTGTGGCATGTGAATTATGTCTCAGTAAAGCCGTTAAAAAAAAAACACCCTGGGGCTGGGCGCGGTGGCTCACGCCTGTAATCCCAGCACTTTGGGAGGCGGAGGCGGGCAGATCATCTGAGGTCAGGAGTTGGAGACCATCCTGGCCAACATGGTGTAACCCCGTCTCTACTAAAATACAAAAATTAGCCGGGCGTGGTGGTGGGCACCTTTAATCCTGGCTACTGGGGAGGCTGAGGCAGGAGAATTGCTTGAACCTGGGAACAGGAGGTTGCAGTGAGCCCAGATCGCGCCACTGCACTCCATCCTGGGCGACACAGTGAGACTTCGTCTCACAAAAAACAAACAAAAAAAAACCCAGTCAACCAAGTAGGCAATGGAGGGAGGGGTGACAGTTGGGGACGCCCACTGTCTGCTGGTGCCCCGGGCGGTGCTCCCCCCTCCCAGCCCAGCCACCCCTTGCTCCTGGCCTGGATTTGAGGCCTAGAGAGACACGTGCCCTCCCCGGGATCCATGCCCCGCGAAAGTAGGGTCTTGGTGCCCAAATGTGCACCCGCTGGATTCTCCAATCTGCGGGGCCTGACGCAGAATCGCGCCCTCCCCCCAACCTGCCGGCTGCCGGGCGCTCCCCATGGGCCCAGACCCAGGAGACAAAGGAGAACATGGGGGTTCAGGGGTGCATTGGGGCGCGATCGGGGCCAGGCAGGACAAGAGGGCAGGGCTGCCAGGAAGGATGAGCGCCTCGGGGAGCCCTCTGCAGGTGAGACGCAGTTTGAAGCATTGGCTGATTTGTTCTCTCGCAGTGAAGCAGGAGAGGAGGGAATAATTGGGGTGACTCAGGGTTGAGACCTGAGCAAGAGAACAGCAGGGGCAGCCGGTTCTGGGTAAGACTGAGCCTCACTCCTGTGATAACAAGACAGTTTCCACTTCAGCCTCTGATTGGCTGTGAGCCAATCCTTCATAAGGAGTCACCAATTGGAGGCCTCTAAAGGGCACCTGGGGTGTTACCAAATTCTCCCGGCTTCCTAAAACCCTGGGGAGCGCTGCCGTAGAGACTCTGGAGCCGCCTGCTCCGCCCGCTGCCTCGCTGTGAATTGCACTTTGTTGTCTTCAGTGACTCTGCGGCTTCGTTACTGCGTTTTGTGGTTGTTTTCTTTGCCTTTTGTTGCTTCTTTTGTTGCTTTCTTTGTCCTGTTCAGGTCTTTGTTCTGCGCACAAGAACCTGAACAAGTCACAGTGGAGCCCTTCCCTCCGGTAACACCAGTTGCCCCTCCCCTGGGAAGCCTTCAGAGGATGGGAGCCTGCCTGGAACAGCCAAAGAGTCCTGAGTCTCCTGCGTGAGTTCCAGAGACTCCTGGGAACCCTGGGGCGCGGTCATGGGGCAGGGGAAGGCTGGGGCACGGGTGCACCCAGGAAAGAGAGGTGCAGAGCGCCTTGCCCCATCACCCTTCTCCCAGGCCATGCCTCACCTGTCATCTGCCACCCAGGCCAGGGCTACACCTCACCTGCCACTCAGGCCAACCACACCCTCACCTGTTGCCCGGGCCACGCCCACATCCTCACCTGTTGCCCCTCCTCCTTGCAGCCCAGGAGGTCTCCGAAGACGCAGGCTCTACCTTCTACCCAGCCCCCAGCCCTCCACCTGCGAAGTGGGTGTGAAGTGGCTCTGTGCATCTCCACCACGCCGCCGCCGGTCGGCCCTTGCCTTGCTCAGGGTGCGACTCTCTTCCCTTCTCCTGCCCCTCGTGGCCACTCCTGTCTGCCCTGGCCCCCCACACATCCAGCGGCAGCTTGCTTCCTGCATTGACCTCCCCTCTCTGTGACATCTGTTTTTACAAACTTCAGGCATCTAAGCCGGGCGCACTGGCCCAGGCCTGTAATCCCAGAACTTTGGGAGGCCGAGGTGGGCAGATCGATCACTTGAGCTCAGGAGTTCGAAACCAGCCTGGCCAACATGATGAAACCCATCTCTACCAAAAATACAAAACATTATCTGGCCGTGATGGTGCGAGCCTGTAACCTCAGCTACTCGGGAGGCTGAAGCACAAGAATCACTTGCACCTGGGAGGTGGAGGTTGCAGTGAGCCAAGATCATGCCAGTGCACTCCAGCCTGGGCGACAGAGCAAGACTCCGTCTCAAAAAAACAAAAAAAAACAAAAGAACTACAGCCATAGGTTGTGTCCCCACTAGGAAGCCAGAGGGGAGCAGGGCTGGGTGTGTCTTCTCTAGCTGTGTCCCTGCAGCCACGAGGCCTGTTCTTCCTCTGTGCCAAGCCTGCCAAGGACCCAACCTTGTGAAGGATGGATGAACGAATCATTGAGCAAATGAATAAGCGTGTGAACAGGTGAGTGAGAAGCCCGCAGAGGCAGTGGGGCGGGTGGTCCATCCAGCTGGCCAGCGGCCTGTCACTCCCTGAGTGACCTCTGGGTGGCAGCCACGTGGCGCTGTCGGCTCAGGACGGCTTGGGGCTGGAGTGGGGCTGGGATGGGGCTGGGACTGGACCAGCCAGGCAGGGTGAGGAGGGTGGCAACGCCCAGTGCAGCCTGGACAGATGGGGTGCTGGACAGCAGGACTGTGATGGGGGCTCCTTTATGCCCAGCCGGCCCTGGGTGAGGCCTCGGCTGTCCAGGGTGAAACAGGCTCAGGGTGATCAGGCTCAGCTTGCGGGGGCGGCCTGTCCTGGCGGAGGGTCCTCCTCACCCAACCCCAGCCTGCTGCAGGCTGTCTGCAGAGGAGCTGGCAAAGGTGGTGTTTTCCAGTTTGCTTGGGACATGAATGGAATGGTCTGGCAACAGAGGATGGCGGCCACAGCATCCTTCCCCGGGGTCTGACTCCACGCTGGAGACACAGGGGCTGGGCTGGTCTAGACCTGGGAGCCCATCTGTCCAGCCACCAGTGTCTGTCTGTCTGGGTCCCTGCTGGGGGAGAGTCTGCAGCAGGGAGACCCCGGCAGCTCCGAGTGTGGAGGGGAGATTCTGCCTGCCTAAGGTGAGTAACTTGGGGGGATGATTGTGGGGCTGGGTTGGGACTTGGCAGGGCTCGGGGGTGGGCACTGCAGGGGAGGCAGCTGCAGGCAGGTTGCAGAGGAGGCCCCACTGAGTTTCCCACGTGGGACCCCAGGGTCTCTCCAACCCACTCCAGCTTGCAGTCTACTCTCCTGTCCTGTGAGCATGTGTGGTCACCTGCCCTCAGGGCACAAACGGAGTCCAGCTCTGTTTTCCAGGGACAATTCCAGACCCATGATCCCGGAAGCTCGGGGCCTGCCTTTATCCCAGCACCCAACCCCAAGAGCCCCCAGTGAGGGAACTGATGCAGCGGCCACCACTGCCCCCAACCCAGGAGCAACACCGAGGCCGCACCTGGTGGCAGGAACAAGGCGGTGATGTGTTCTCTGCAAGGGGTCTCACCTCCCATAGCAGGTCTCTCGGCTGCAGCTCAGCCCCAGCCCCTGCAGTCTCCAGAGTCCCGGTCACTGGGGGTTCTGCAGGCCATCCTTTCAGGGGTAGGCACCTAGTCCCTGGTCCAGGTCAGGCAGAACCCAGGGCCCACTGTCCCCTCCTGATGGCTCAGGACCTCCTGGGGGAGTTCCCTGTGTGATGCAGAGGGCACGCTCACCCTGCTGGGAAGGCTCGCTGCTTCCCAAGGGGTCTGAGCTTTACTGGCACCTCGCTGCAGTCCCTTCCCCCGGGAGACTCCGGCGCTTTCCCTGTGGGACCAGGCACCCGGAAAGGCAGCTGTGTTCCTGCTGAGTCACGTGCGCCAGCCTGCAGGCGGGAGGGCATCTTCCTAGCTTTTCCTCCAGCCAGGAGTGGGTCTGGGACCTGGGAACCTCCCTGGATCCACCCCGCTCTCCGGCAAGGCGTTCCAGCAGCTGTCTCCACACACGCAGCCCTGCAGAGCAGGCTTCGTGATGCCTGGACACACTCACTTCCCCTTCCTCCTCCTGGGACTTCTCAGTCACACGGGCTGAGCCGCAGAGGGTACGTGACCTGGGCTGAGCTGGTCTTTGGCAACTGGAGACTTTGGTTTGACAGTTGGTGGAGGGGAGGCTCTCCTAACTTCCAGGGGTGTGAGTGGCAGGAGGTGCAGATGACAAGACAGTGGCCATTGCCTGGGGCTGAAACCAACGCAGCGGTGGGCGGAGCACAGGGAACTCCAGAGAGGGAGCCAGGCCCCCAGTCAGCTGCTCCTGGGGGTGCTCCCCAAATCATCTAGTGATGTGATCCGTTTATCTTTCCAGCCCATTTCAGTTGAGTTTCCAGGGACTTACAACCAACAATGTCTCAACTGACATTTGGGCTTTTCAAGCACTAGAATTGCTGGTGACGGCAGGAGCGTTAACACACTCGGGTGGGACAGGGACTGCGGACGGAGCGGGCTCCAGGTGAATGCAAGCTGCCTCCCTGCTGAGCCGGGCTGGGGAGCACACGCTCACTAGGTCTGTCTCCACGTACCGTGGGCCAGCGCTGTGTGGCTCACTCCAGGGAAGACAGCAAGTTGACTCAGCCACTGCTGTGTGGCTGCTGCTCTATTGAGTTTATGGTTGTCCAGGGCCCATCTGGTTTTTGTGGGAATCGTGCCCATGGATTTAACAGGGATAAGATGGGCACTGCCGTCTTGTCTTTTTTTTTTTTTTTTGACATGGAGTCTCACTCTGTCGCCCAGGCTGGAGTGCAGGGGCCCGAGTTTGGCTCACTGCAACCTCTGCCTCCCGGGTTCAAGCGATTCTCCTGTCTCAGCCTCCTGAGTAGCTGGGATTACAGGCGCCCACCACCACGCCCAACTAATTTTTGTATTTTTAGTAGAGACAGGGTTTCACCATCTTGGCCAGGCTGGTCTTGAACTCCTGACCTCAGGTGATCCACCCACCTCAGCCTCCCAAAGTGCAGAGATTATAGGTGTGAGACACCACACCTGGCCTATGTTTAATACTTTTTTAGAGATGGAGTCTCACTTTGTTGCCCAGGCTGGAGTGCAGTGGCGAGATCACAGCTTACTGCAACCTTCACCTCCCAGGTTCAAGCGATTCTCCCACCTCAGCCTCCTGAGTAGCTGGGACCACAAGCACGTGCCACTGCACCTGACTAATTTTTTATTTTTTATTTTTTTTGAAACGAGTCTAGCTCTGTCGCCCAGGCTGGAGTGCAATGATGCGATCTCAGCTTACTGCAAGCTCTACCTCCCAGGTTGATGCCATTCTCCTGCCTCAGCCTCCTGAGCAGCTGGGACTACAGGTGCCCGCCACCACACTCGGCTAATTTTTTCTATTTTTTAGTAGAGACGGGGTTTCACCATGTTAGCCAGGATGGTCTTATCTCCTGACCTCGTGATCTGCCCGCCTCGGCCTCCCAAAGTGCTGGGATTATAGGCGTGAGCCACCACACCTGGCCTAATTTTAAAATTTTTTTTGTAGAGACAGAGTCTCACTATGTTGCCCAGGCTGGTCTCAAACTCCTGGTCTCAAGCAATCCTCCTGTTTTGGCCTCCCAAAGTGCTGGGATAACAGATGTGAGTCGCTGTGCCTGGCCTGTAATCACAGCTCACAAGTGACCTGTGTGGTTTCCTCCCTCCCTGTGTGGCTCAGGTCTGGAATGTCAGCAAGGGGCCACCTACTCTTCTTCTTCTTTTGAGACGGAGTTTTGCTTTTGTCACCCAGACTGGAGTGCAATGGCGCAATCTTGGCTCACCGCAACCTCTGCCTCCCGAGTTAATCTGATTCTCCTACCTCAGCCTCCCGAGTAGATGGGATCACAGGCATGCGCCACCATGCCCAGCTAATTTTGTATTTTAGTAGAAACGGGTTTTTCCATATTGGTCAGGCTGGTCTCGAACTCTCAGCCTCAGGTGATCTACCCGCCTCAGCCTCCCAAAGTGCTGGGATTACAGGTATGAGCTGCTGTGCCCGGCAGGTCACCCACTCTTGTCTCTTTTGCGGCACTCCCAGCTGCTCATCCATCGCTTCCTGTATCCATCACGGCCTCTGGGGTGGCCCCCTGAGCCCACTCATGTTGATGCCCAGTGAGTTGCCCCCACCTTGAGCGTGGGTGGGAGTGGGCTCGCTTCTATGAATAGGAGGTGGCCAAAGTGACAGGCTTCCCTTCCAAGGGGAGGTCACGCCAGCACTGGGCTTCTGTTTTCCTGTCTGTCTGTCTTACACGTTCCGAGCAGAGCCAGCTGCCAGGTACTGAGCTGCCCCGAGAAAAAGCCCCCATGGCAAGAACTGATGTCTCCAGACAGCAGTCAGGGACCCGAGACCTGAGATGGCAGAAGGTGAGCTTGGAAAGGGACCCCACGATCGGGCCTTGAGATGCCCACAGGCCCGGCCAACACCTCGGCTGCAGGCTTGTGAAAGTCCCTGAGCAGGGGACCCAGACTTCTGTCCCACAGTTACTTGGAGATAATAAATGTGTGCTCCGAGGTCAGGAGATTGAGACCATCCTGGCTAACACGGCGAAACCCCGTCTCTACTAAAAATACAAAAAATTAGCTGGGCGTGGTGGCAGGCACCTGTAGTCCCAGCTACTCAGGAGGCTGGGGCACGAGAATGGCGTGAACCCGGGAGGCAGAGCTTGCAGTGAGCCGAGATCGCGCCACTGCACTCCGGCCTGGGCAACAAAGCAAGACTGTCTCAAAATAAATAAATAAATAAATAAATAAATAAATGCATGCGTACTCTTCTACAGCACTGAGTGTTGAGTGATTTGTTATCGTCAGTAGATAGCTATGCCTGCCCTTAGGATACCAAGTCCTCATCTCTTGCAGGCCCAAGCCCCTGGGAGCCACGCCTGACTTGCCTCCTGTCGAAGGGCCACGCATTCCTTGTTGCTGCCATTCCGGGGTCCCCTCACCCCAGTATACTGGGAGCCAGTTCCAAGGGAGGCTCTCCTGCCATCAACCCGGGCTCAGGGGAACACTGAGCTCCTCCTTGATGCTGAGGGCCAGTGATTCCTTATTGCCTGGCGACCAGAGCGTCCTCCAGGTCCTTTTCCAATACTAGCACCTCCCAGCTTAAAAACACCCAACCCAGCACTCCTGTTCCTCCGTCTCCCGGCCTTCCCTCGACACTGGGCCGAGGCAGCCTGTGCACCTGCCCCCAGCTCCCAGGAGCTGACCTGGCAGTGGTTTCAGCCTGGTTCCCGGCATCCTTACCAGGATTTGGAAAATGATCCTATCAATCAATAAAGGCTCCACTCGGGCCTTCTGCCACCCTCCCCTCCAGCATCCTCCATCTCCATTTCTACCTGTCCGCCCCGTCCTGCCGGCCGCAGCTCCTTGCAGAATGACCCACACCCTCCAGTCACAGGGACAGAACGCCCTAGTTACTGGCCTAGAATTTTACGGGAGACAGGACAGACCCTAAGGAGGACACTTGCCTTGGGGGAGACCTTTGCAAGATCCTGGCAGTGGGAGCCACTCCCGCCACTGCGGAGGGAACAGAGGGCAGGGATCTAAGAGGCTTCTACCCAATACCCCGTCCAGGTCATAGCATCCCACCCACTCGCTGCCACCAGGGCCCTGACTCCAACACGGGAGGCAGACCAGGCTCCATTACCCTGGGATCAAAGCTTGGGCCCGAGTGTTGGCCCCGTCTGCACTCTGGCTTTGGGAACGAGGCTCGCTGTCCATGCTGCAGTAGAGCTGCATTCGTTTCTGGCGCTTCTGTAACAAGGTGCCGCAGAAAGGACTCCAACAGCAGGAGCCCATTCTCCCACAGGCCTGGAGGCTGGAAGTTCGAGACCAAGGTGTCTGCAGAGTTGGTTCCTCCTGAGGCCTTTCTCCCTGGCTTGTAGATGGCCCTCTTCTCCTGAGTCCTCACACAGGGTCATCCCTCTGTGTGTATCTGTGTCCTCGTCTCTCTTCCTTTTCTTTTCTTTTCATTTCTTTTTTTTTTTTTTTTAAGACAGGGTCTCTCTCTGTCACCCAGGCTGGAGTGCAGTGGTGTGATCATAGCTCACTGCAGCCTCAACCTCCCAGGCTCAGGGATCCTCCTACCTCAGCCTCCCAAGTAGCTGGGACCACAGGTACATGCCACCACACCCTACTAAATTTTTTTTTTTTTTTTGAGATGGAGTCTCGCTCTGTCGCCCAGGCTGGAGTGCAGTGGCCGGATCTCAGCTCACTGCAAGCTCCGCCTCCTGGGTTTACGCCATTCTCCTGCCTCAGCCTCCTGAGTAGCTGGGACTACAGGCACTCGCCACCTTGCCTGGCTAATTTTTTGTATTTTTTTAGTAGAGACGGGGCTTCACCGTGTTAGCCAGGATGGTCTCGATCTCCTGACCTCGTGATCCACCCGTCTCGGCCTCCCAAAGTGCTGGGATTACAAGCACGAGCCACCGCGCCCGGCCAAAATTAAAATTTATAATAGCTTTGAACATCCTAAAATATTAAGGGAAGAATCTAACAAGAAATGTACTAGTTTGGCATACTGAAAACTAAAAAACATTGCTGAAATTAAAGAAGATCCAAATAAATTGAGAGATCTATCACGCTTATGGACTGGAAGATTCAGTGTTGTGAAGATGTTCGTGCTTTCCAAACTCACCTATAGATTCAACTGAATCTCAATTGAAATCTTTTTTTTTTTTTTTTTTTGAGAAGGAGTCTCCCTCTGTCACCCAGACTGGAGTGCAATGGCACAATCTTGGCTCACTACAGCCTCTGCCTCCTGGGTTCTAGTGATTCTTGTGCCTCAACCTCCCTAGTAGCCGGGATTACAGGCATGCACCACCACGCCTGGCTAATTTTTGTATTTTTTTTAGTAGAGAGGGGGTTTCACCATATTGGCCGGGCTGGTCTCACACTCCTGACCTTGTGATCCGCCTGCCTTGGCCTCCCAAAGTGCTGGGATTACAGGCATTAGCCACTGCACCTGGCCGAGAAAAAATTTTATATTTGGGCTTTATCAAAATTAAAAACTTCCCTCTGCAAAATGATTAAGAAAATGAAAGAATGGCCAGGTGTGGAGTTTCGCAACAAGAGCAAAACTCAGTCTTAAAAAAAAAAGAGGGGGGACCAGGTGCGGTGGCTCATGCCTGTAAACCCAGTACTTTGAGAGGCCGAGGCGGGCGGATCACAAGGTCAGGAAATCGAGACTATCCTGGCTAACACAGTGAAACCCCGTCTCTACTAAAAAAAATACAAAAAATTAGCCAGGCGCAGTGGCGGGCACCTGTAGTCCCAGCTACTTGGGAGGCTGAGGCAGGAGAATGGCATGAACCCAGGAGGTGGAGCTTGCAGTGAGCCGAGATTGTGCCGCTGCACTCCAGCCTGGGCGACAGAGCGAGACTCTGTCTCAAAAAAGAAAAAAAAAAGCAAGCCATTGAGCTGAAGAAAATATTTATGAAACAAATATCTGGTAAAAGGCAGGCCCGGCGCAGTGGCTCACGCCTGTAATCCAAGCACTTTGGGAGGCCGAGGCGGGCGGATTACCTGAGGTCGGGAATTCAAGACCAGCCTGACCAACATGGAGAAACCCTGCCGTCTCTACCAAAAATACAAAATTAGCTAGGCATGGTGGTGCATGCCTATAATACCAGCTACTCGGAAAGCTGAAGCAGGAGAATTACTTGAACCCAGGAGGTGGAGGTTGCAGTGAACTGAGATCGTGCCATTGCACTCCAGCCTGGGCAACAATAGCAGAACTCTGTCTCAAAAAAAAAAAAAAAAATCTGGTAAAGACTATCTAGAATGTTTAAATTATGCGACTGGGTGTGGTGGCTCACACCTGTAATCCCAGCAGTTTGGGAGGCCCAGGTGGGCATATCATGAGGTCAGGAGTTTGAGACCAGCCTGACCAAAGTGGTGAAACCCTGTCTCTACTAAAAGTACAAAAATAACTGGACATGGTGGTGCACACCTGTAATCCCAGCTACTCGGAAGGCTGAGGCACAAGCATCACTTGAACCTGGGAGGCGGAGGTTGCAGTGAGCCAAGATCACGCCATTGTACTGGGCACAGAGGGAGACTCTGTCTCAAAAAAAAAAATCAAACAAACCAGCCAGGTGCAAGGCTCATGCCTGTAATCCCAGCACTTTGGAAGGCTGTTGCTCTGTTGTCCAGGCTGGAGTGCTATGGCACGATCTTAGCTCACGGCAGCCTCCACCTCCTGGGCTCAAGCAATCCTCCTACCTCAACCTCCCAAGTAGCTGAGACTACAGGCATGTACCACCATGCCTGGCTAATTTTTTATTTTATTTTTTTTGTAGAGATGAGGTCTCACTATGTTTTCCAGGCTGGTCTTGAACTTCTAAACTCAAGCGATCCTCCTGCCTTGGCCTCCCAAACTGCTGGTATTACAGGTGTGAGCCACTCCAACCAACCTCAGACACTCAACTTTCTTCTTTTTTTTTTTTCCGAGACAGAGCGTGGCTCTGTTGCCCAAGCTGGAGTGCAGTGCCACGATCTCAGCTTACTGCAACCTCCACCTCCCAGATTCAAGTGATTCTCCTGCCTCAGCCTCCCAAGTAGCTGGGACTACAGGAGCCCACCACCACACCAGGCAAATTTTTGTATTTTTAGTAGAGACGGGGTTTCACCATGTTGGCCGGGCTGGTCTCGAACTCCTAACCTCAAGTGATCCACCCACCTCAGCCTCCCAAAGTGTTGGGATTACAGGTGTGAGCTGCCACACCCAGCCTCAACTTTCTAGTGAACCCTCCAATCTCTGTTATGTTTTATTCCTCTTTGATTTTTCTTGTTTCTCTTCTTCTTCTTTTTTTTTTAGACGGAGTTTCTTTCTTGTTGCCCAGGCAATGGTGCAATGGCGTGATCTTGGCTCACTGCAACCTCCGCCTCCTGGGTTCAAGCAATTCTCCTGCCTCAGCCTCCCGAGTAGCTGGGATTACAGGCATGCGCCATTACGCCTGGCGAATTTTGTATTTTTAGTAGAGATGGGGTTTCTCCATGTTGGTCAGGCTGGTCTTGAACTCCTGGCCTCAGGCGATCAGCCCACCTCAACCTCCCAAAGTGCTGGGATGACAAGGTGGAGCCGCCGCACCCGGCCTTTTTGTTGTTTCTTCCAAGAGATTCCTTCAACTCAATTTTTCAATCCTTCTATTAAATTTTTTAAATTTCAGATATTCTATTTGTAGCTGGCAAGGGCTCTTCCTGTCCTCTGCTTGTTTTCCAAAGCATTCTGTTCTAGCTTTTATGGGGTCATCATCCTTTCATATCTCTAAGGATAATCAGAGTGGTTAAAATATTCTTGAAGTTTTCTTCTGTTCTCTGCAGTAGCTCTGTTTCCTCCAGTTTCCTCTTTTCCAAGTGATTGGTCGCCCTCATATACCTGGAGGTCTTGCTTTGCATTCACATCTAAGGGCAAAAGGTGCTAGGATGCAGTTTGCAGGTCCATTCACTTTGTCATAAGATTTGTGCCTTTCTTAGTACTGCAGTGGTTGAGTAAAACCTGACCATCCCACACCGTCAAATACTAAGTGCCTCTGCCTAATGATGTGGAGGAGCCTTCTTATTAATGTGAGGAAATGCTTGTGTTATAGGTTGTGGGGAGAAACACTGGTTACAAAACTGTATCAAAGTAAAAATATATTAATGCACAGTAAAGACACCTGGGGAAAAATGCCCTTTAATGCTCACAGAGGTTCTCTCTGAGGGGCGGCCCCACCACCCTCCTGTTTCCCTTCCTGCATTTCCACCTTTTCTGGACCCAGATGCAGCCTCCCCTCCCACCCCTGGTCCTTCCACCCTGGCTTCTGGCTGCCCCTTTCTACCCTCCTCCTCATCAGCCTCTTTCAGAACTCCAGGGTGGGGCTTCTGAGTCTCGGTGGCAGGCACCGAGCCTTGCGGGCAGTATGGGCTCCAGAAGTCTCGCCGAACGCCAAAATTAAGCTCTGCAGGTGCCGTCTCCAGAATCCTCAGCACAGACAAACCCACATCTCAGGGATTGGGGGTGCAGACCAGCCCCCAGCCCCGCTCCAGCACACCCTGCAGCACAGGACCAAGCACACCTCCAAGAGGGCCCCCTGCAATGAGGAGGGCCCTAGGGATTGGATGGAGGGCAGGTCCCCCAACCCCCACTGCTGCGTGGGAAGGCCCCGCCCCCTCCATTCCCAGCTGCCCTCTGTTTATATGGCTCACCAATGTAAGGGAAACCAGAACTGGATAGCAGTTGAAAAACGTATTTTGTTCAGGACTATTGTAATAGGGGAGAAAAGATTTTAGTATAGACCTGGGCTCAACTCTGAATGTGGCATGGGCGAGTGGGGATTTAGATCCCAGGAGCAGGGCGGGGTCAGTGGGTGGAAAATAACTGGGACGAAACACCTGTCTGGAGGATTCTGGGGGTGACAGAGGCTGAGGACCCTACCCAGGTAACAGGAAGCTTACTGAAGGCAGTCAGGGTGAGCAGACATCGCCCGGGGGTGGTGGAGGCTGAGGATCCTGATCAGATGTGGGGGATGGAGGCTTCTTGCCAAACTAACTTAGCAGAGTTCTTGCTAAATCTGGATTTTTACAAGGCAGAATGCAGATGAGCCTGCGAGAAGGTTCTGAAGCCAGACTACAGTTTGGTCAAGCAAAGAATCTTGTCATGGATTCAGTCATATAAATAAGGGTCACTCAACCCAGGGGAGGGTCCCCACCCCATCTGTTCCCTCTCCTTCCCCACACTGAATCCGAACCTTTCAAGTTTTGCCCCCTTCACACACTCCAAATTTATTCTTCTACTTCTCTTCCTGTGGGTACCAGACTCCAGCCACCCAGCGCTTACCTGGGACTGCTGGGCCTCTGCCCCGCAGGGACCTGTCCTCCAGGAAACAAAGCTGGACACAGGAGGGCAGGGAGGACTCATCTCCAGGGCCGGAGCACTGTCTCCTCAGCCCCGCAGCACTTGACTTAGGCAGAGCCTGCAGCACCCTCACCCAAGTCCCTGCAGCCACCAGGAGGTGGTCCCCATCATCCCATCACCCCCATTCACAGAGGTCTCAGACTGAGGCTGGTGGGGGGAGCACCGTTAGCCAAGATCAGAACCCTGTTGTCTGCGCCTCTGGAGAGGTGGGGGCAGGAGCTGAGGGATGGTTTGGGCGCAGAGGGGAGAGGATGCGGTAGCAAGGGCAGATGCTGGCAGGTACAGACAAACTTTTATGCCCTTTGCCTTCTGACTTTTGCCTCTGGCCACTGCTGGGACTACAACAGAATGCCCCTCTCCGCGAACAGGGCTTCCTATGGGCCGGGAAGCATGGAGTCCCCACAGTGTGGCTATGCAGGGGAGTGAGGACCAGGTGGGGGCAGGCCTGTGGGGGTCACAGAGCTGGGCTAAGCTTCAGAGGGAAGTGGCCCCTGGGAGGGGGAATGGCTGGGGTTAGGACTCTGGGTTCCAAAGTCCCCTAAAACAGAAGCAGAATTAAGGAGAAAGGACCCCCAAGACCAAGGACAGCATCTATGAAAGGAGCCCTCCATGAGCAGGGCATGTCCCAGGATGAGGGTGGCCAGGACAGATCTAGGGAAATACAGGAGCAGCAGGACCCAGAGATGGAGTGGAGATGCCAGAGGGAGGGCTTCTCAGTGGGGGCGGAGGCACCATCCGGACAGAGACAGACACTGAAGACAAGTGTTAGTGGGAGGGGCTCTGGGTGGGGAAGAAGACTGGGACTTGGAGGAAGACCTCTCCAGGGAGAAGGCAGGAGGGGGAAGGAGAAGGGGAGGAAGTGGGAAGAGGAGAGCGCTCATCCTGGAACCCACAGCCTCAGGAAGAACTTTCCAGAAGGAAGGCATGACTATCAGTGTCCCAGAGGCCAGGAAACGTGAGGTCTCAAGGCGTCCATGGGGTTGTGGTGACCCCAAGATCACTGGGCACAGAGCAGGGAAGGCTGGAGGTAGAAGGGGAGGGACGCGGGCTGAGGTTCTGGCGGCCCCAAAGCCAGGCGTGATGTTGGCTTTAGGAGAAACGAGGAAGGGGAGAATGTCCCCCTTAGCGTGCCTCTTGGGGAAGGCAGGGGTTCTGGCTGGGGCTTCTCCACTCCCAGGAAAGGAGGTGGTGTGGAAGGAGGGGGTGGGACGGAGAGAGCGCCCCGCAGCCGCAGGACCAGCAGGTGGGGGACCAGGGTCAGCGCTGCTGGAGGTGCCTTAGAGGACAGGACTGGCCGGAGACCGGGAAATGTGGCACAAAAAAAGTTAAAGGGCACCCCAGGGACCGCCCTGCCGGCCCACCCATGTCACCCATGTCGGCCCCACTCCAGCCCCCATTGCTCTGCAGGGAAAGGAACCCGGAGCCGCGGTGGGGGCGAGCGGGGGTGTCGGTCCTTCCAGAAAATCAGGAAGGCAGGAGGAAAGAAGCGGTGAGAACCTGGGGCCGCGAGAGAAAGCGGGCGAGGGGGCGCCCAGGGACGCGGAGGGAGTGAGAGGAAGGGGCGCTGAGCCACCGCCCCCACGCCCCGCCGCGACCCTCCACGTCCCAGGGTGTCCCCGCCGGGAGCCGGGACCCATCGCGACCACCACCTGCCGGGCCAGGGTCCGCGGGGTCCGGGGTCTGCAGGATTGGGGTCTGCGGAACCAGGACCCGTGGGACAAAGGTCTGTGGGGCGCGGGGTGGGCTTCAGGGCGCCGGGTCTGCGTATGGCCAGCGGCGGGGTCCGCTCCGCGGATACCAGGCGCTCGCCGGGGCTCCCCGCGCAGGGTGGGCAGGACCGAAGCTCGCCGGGAGGCTGCGCGGAGGGCGGGCGGGGACCCTCGGCTGTCGCTCCCACCCCCGCGGGGCCGCCCCCGCGCCCGCCCTCCGCCGCCGCCCTCGCCCTGCGTCGCAGCCGGAAAGTTTGCACCGACCCCGATCCGGCAGCGCTGCGGAGACGAGCGGTCACCGGCGCCCGACCCGAGCGCGCCCGGAGGACGGCGGGGAGCCGAGCCGAGCCCCCCGCAGCGCCGCGCGGTGAGCACCTGGGCCGCGGCCCCGAGGGGACGTTCGGGAGCCGAGCCGGTGGGGGCAGAGACGGCGGGGCCGGCGCGGGGAGGAGGGAGCCGGCCGGGCGGTCTCCGGGGCCTGGGCTGGTGCGGTCCTCAGTCCCGTCGGACACCCCCGTTCCCAACTCCGGCTCGGACACCACCCGGTCTCGCACCGTCGGGCAGGCCCAGGGGTCTCAGCCCCTCCCCCGTTCTCTGGTCCCGGGCGCGCGGCTCGGGGGGGGGATGTCGCTGGCTGCCTGGCGCCCTGCGGCGGCCACACTCCCCGCTCTGGGCCCCGGGCCCGCCGCCCTGGGAGCGCACAAGGGCCGCGGACGCGCCCCCGAGGCGCGGGGTCTCTCCAGCGCTCGCTCCCCTCGGCGGGCTCCTGCCCCCGGACTGCCCGGTGGCACCGATGCGGCCCGGGATGGGGTGAGGGGTGTCTGCGCCCCGCCTGGCCGCTCCTCTGCCGCGGCCCACACTGGCGACTTTGACCCCAGCAAGCGGGTCACTGCCCTGCCCGGCTCCGGCCTCTCCGGCGCCCCCACCACCGGCCCGACTCGGCCACCGGGCTCAGGCTCCGACGCCGAACCGACCGACCCCAGCCCTCTCGGCGCCCGCATCCTCCAAGGACCGGCCAGGGCTGCTTGCTGCCCTTGCTATTGGGGGCATGAGGGTTGGGGGATCGGGGCGCACCCAGGCTGGCACCCAGGCCTGCCCCGCCCCCACGAGGTGAGGGCTCAGGGATCGGGCTCTGTCAACAGCCTGTGGCCCCTGATCCCGCCCTGGTGCCCTGACCTTCCGCTGCCTTCTCTGGTTTCACAAAAACATCCCGGCCCCTTAAAGCGTCTGAGAGGCCCCTTGCGGACGCCCTGGCAGCCCCGCTGCCTTCCTGAACCAGTGGCCGCTCCACCCATCCAGGGACCCAGCTCCAGGTCTGCGGGTCCCTCAGCCACCCCCAGTGGGAATTGGAGCCTGACGGAACCATGAGCACCCAAGAGTCACGTGTTCTGCCAGGGCGGACATGGGACAGGACAGGGGGTGCCAGCCCTGCAGAGGGGCGGGGCAGTGGAGCTCAGGTGGCCCCAAGGCCTGGTGGTGGCTGGTGTGGCCCGGCAGGCGGCTGTGGGAGGGAGGAAGGGGGTTGTGTGCGGTGGAGGGGCTAGGAAAGGCGGGCCGGGCACCTTGGGAGCCCCCTCATTGGGCACCTCGGGAACCCCCCCCGCATTGGGCACCTCGGGAACCCCCCCCGCACTGGGCACCTCGGGAACCACCCCCCCGCACTGGGCACCTCGGGAGCCCCTCCCCTAATTCTCAGCTGACTCCAAGGCCTGAGAAGGAGCTTGATCACCTGGACTGTGAAGGCTAAGGGTGGGGTCCCTGGTGGGTCGTACCACCTACCAGCAGCGTCACCAGCAGGGTAATAAGGGGCACTGCGGCCTTGGGGAGCCCCGAGTGGCACCTCCACAGCTGGGAGTTTCTGTCCAATTCTTCAGTCAACAGACATTGATCTCGGCCTGACAGGGGCCCGGGGGTGTCAGTGTCTCCTGTTGGGGGAGAGGGCTGGGTGAGATCATCAGAGGAGCCTCCCTTTTTCCCTTCAGGCTGGTGTCACCTTCAGTGACGGGGCAGGGTCCCCACTTGGGAAGTTAAATCATCATCCCCGTCCCAGGACCACAGCGGTCTCAGCCCTGCTCTCCAGGCTGGGCTCTCTCCTGGGTGCTCAGCTGGAAATTGGCCCACCCTCCGGCTCCACCCACCCCTGTTGGGATGAGGGGCTGGAGTCTCCCTACCCACATGGGACCCACCGCCCGCAGGGAACGGAGGACTCCCACACTTCTACACCTCCTGCCTCACTATCAGAGACCCAGTGGAGAATTGCCCCCCACTCCACCTCTTGTATTCAGAGGCCCTGACCCCTAGGGATCCAGGACTAGGGGTGCCCTGATGGGGAGCCCACCTGTGGCCTGTGGATGCTGAGCTGTCGGGGGAATCCTCCAGGATCCCCAGCCCCACTTTCCCAACCTTCTGTTGAGGTTGGGGGGACACAGAGAGCCCCACTCCCTCTTCCTCCCCACTTCTGGGCCCTGACTGCTTCAAAGAAAGGCCTGGGGGACTGGGCAGCCCACTGCTCCCTCAGCTCGCTGGGGTCTCCAGACTGCATGCACGGCTGGAAGGTGGGGCCTGGGCACTCGAGGACCTTGTGTGTGGAGGCACCATCTCCTCTCGCACTGGCTTGGGGGTGCTCCCAGTGGCTCTGGGGTCAACATGGCAGTCATTGAATGGCTCCTGTTTCTCTGGCAGAGTTGGGGCAGAGCCAGGCTTGGCCATGCTGGGCTCTAAGGGGCTGTCATTTTGCCCAGGAAGCTCCTGGCTGGGCTGTCCTCTCCCCAGGGTGAGCACACATGTCCCCAACCCCACTGCAGGGCCCCCAGGCAGAGAACAGCTTATCAGCCAGTGTCCTTCCTCCTTGGCCCCTGCCTGTATCGCCACCATCCACCCTGCTCCAGCTGCTCTTTGTCTCTCTCCTCGTCCCCTGCCCAGAGCCCCAGGCCTCCCTTGCACCCCTGAGCCTGCCGACCTAGCAGTGCCCCTCCCCCAGGGCCCCTCCTCCAGGACCCCGCTGGGTTGGGGATGCACACAGCGGGGAGAGGCGGCTCCTGCTGCTCCTCACCCAGCCCAGCTCAGTGGCCAGAGCCGCCCAGGGCAGTGGCAGCAGATGGGGCTGTTTGAGCAGAATCAGGAAAGATAAGGCCCCTTGGGTGACCCCAGAGCTGGGGACGCCAAAACTGCTCCTCCCCCACCCGCCTGCTGCTTTCTCCACCAGGGAGAGCCCCTCCCTACTCCATGGGTCCTTCGCCCCAGTACTAAGCCTGCATGGCTGCTCATCTGGCTCAGGCACTGGGGATCAGCGATGCACAGGTCCTGCCTCCCATCGGCCCCTACCTGAGCCCAGGGCCCAAGGGCTGCGGTTGGGAGCCCCTTAGCAGGCTGTGACGCAGGTGCCTGTCCCTGTCATTCAGCTGTCACCCTGCTTGGTGCATCTCAGGCCCTGTTAGCAGGAGGAGCCCCAGGTGGTGCTGGCCCCACGCAGGCTCACCCAGCAGCTGCCTGGAGGAGGCTAAAATCCAGGCTGTCCCATGGCAGCCAGCTGTCCAGCCCTGCCCGGAAATCATCTGCTCCAGCTGCAGCCCTCGCCCTTCTCCTCGTCCCTCTCCCTGGCTTCTTCCTGGCACTGCCTTCCAGCTGGCGGGCCCTCCATCTGCCCAGCCATCCATCCACACCTCTTATTCCGTTTGAGGGTGCCCCAAAGAGGAGCTCATCGCAGCCTGGGGGCTCACAGCCAGCCACTCGCGGGCCCTGGCACTTGCACACAGGCCCCACGGGAAGACCCTCCCTGCTTCTCCCACAGAATTCGGTTGGTGCAGAAACTAGGCTCTGCAGCAGTGAAAAGCCAATTTGTGGAGCTGTTGCCACCCCGAACTCCCAGCTCAGATGCTGGCTCTGGCCTGGGACCAGGTGCTGTGACTCCCACAGCCCTGGCAGGCACCACGGGGGCTGTCCTCCCCACCCTGTGCCCCCACCCTAGGCCAGCTCCTCCTCCCAGCCGGCGCTGGCAGTGCTAATCTCAAAGGAATGTGCAGCCAGCCTGTAGTGTCCCATGGGACCCAGGAAGCCCAACCAAGCCTTGCACGGCACCCATGGGGCACCTAGGCACCACAGTGCTGGGCAGGGGCATGCATGTGACACAGACCCCCGAGTGTGGGTCCCACACACTTGGCCTGGCACAGCTGCAAACCAGCCCAGCCACTTTGCTCACCGTGGCACTGGGGCCAAGTGATGGAAGGTCTGGGCACCACCACCCTCAGGCTCGGCACGTTGGCTTGGGTCAGCCTGGCAAGCCAACTTTCCCAGGGGCTAAGAATAGGTGAGGAGGATGGTGAGGACCGGAACCGATGGGGGGCTGTCAACTGAGGGAGGAGGTCAGCATCTGGGGAGGCTGGTCCCCTGCCAAGAGCGTTAGGTCACCCAGCAGGAGGGTGGCTGCCAACAGCACTGAGACAAGGGGCTCTGGGACCCTCAGAACTGCCAGCCAGCCAGCCCTGGGTGGCAGGAAAGCCAGCTCCACTTCCTACTGGCAAGGAGTGACTCCTGCTGGGGTCTCCTCCCTCCCAGCTCCCACTTTTTTTTTTTTTTTTGAGACAGAGTCTCACTCTGTCTGCCAGGCTGGAGTGCAGTGGCTCCGTCTTGGCTCATTACAAGCTCCGCCTCCCAGGTTCACACCATTCTCCTGCCTCAGCCTCCCGAGTAACTGGGACTATAGGCGCCCACTACCACGCCCAGCTAATTTTTTAATTTTTAGTAGAGACGTGGTTTCAACTATGTTAGCCAGGATGGTCTCGATCTCCTGAACTTGTGATCTGCCCGCCTCGGCCTCCCAAAGTTCTGGGATTACAGGCGTGAGCCACCATGCCCAGCCCCCAGCTCCCTCTTTATCCGTAGGACTCTGAGGCTCAGAGGGGCAGCTTAAGGGGAGGGCCCCCCCACTGGCCAGGGCTCCCCAGGCTCTGCTGCTCTGCCACGCAGCTGCCCTCGGAGGAGCACGCACACCCACCAGGACTGCATTGCCCCAGCTGTGCAGCCCCTGCCAGATGTGGGAGGCAGCTAGCTGCCCAGAGGCATGCCCCCCTATCAGCCACGTCGACCCCTGCTACTGTTGCTGCTGCTGCTGGCCTGCCAGGTGAGGACTCACAGCACCCTCAGCACCCAGGGGCCCTCCTGAGGACTGCACACTGATGGCTGTCTGTCTGCCTGCCTGCCTGGCTGTCCGTCTGCCTGCCTGTCCATCTGCCTGCCTGCCTATCTGTCTGTCTGCCTGTCTGCCTATCTGTCCGTCTGCCTGCCTGTCTCTTTCTGCCTGTCTGCCTATTTGTCTGTCTGTCTGCCTGTCTGCCTATCTGTCTGCCTGTCTGCCTGCCTGCGTGTCTGTCTGTCTGTCCGTCTGCGTGTCTGTCTATCTGTGTGTCCATCTGCCTGCCTGCCTGTCTGTATGGTTGCTTGTGCATGTGTCCCCCAGCCACAGGCCCCCTCTGCTCAGGTGATGGACTTCCTGTTTGAGAAGTGGAAGCTCTACGGTGACCAGTGTCACCACAACCTGAGCCTGCTGCCCCCTCCCACGGGTGAGCCCCCACCCAGAGCCTTTCAGCCTGTGCCTGGCCTCAGCATTTCCTGAGCTCTCTTCATGGGAAGGTTCCTGGGTGCTTATGCAGGCCTTGAGGACCCCGCCAAGGGGCCCTGTCACTCCTCAGACCCCACCACCATGGGCAGGTGAGGTAGCCAGGTAGCTGAGCCACAGAGCTGGGGACTTGCCTAAGGCCGCAGAGCCAGGAAATAACAGAACAGTGGAATTGCCCCAGAACCGGCTGCTGCTGCGTGCCCCCCGGCCCAGACGCGTAATACCGCCTATAGCCCCATGGAGTTTTCAGTGGGCAGACAGTGCCAGGGTGTGGGAGGTGGGATCCAGAGGGTCAGCAGAGCACACAGGCCTGGGAGGGCTTGGGTGGAGAGTGCATATCATGGCCTGGACACTTGGGGTGCAGGGCGAGGCTAGGGCTGGAGGACTTACCTGGGAGGCAGTGCCACGGTTCAGACGAGGGAGGCAGACTCCACTGGGCAGAGGGCAGCGGGTGTGGCAGCCACAGGTTTGGCAGTGCACCTGGAGTGGATGAAAATGGCCTTGGGGTTCGGCCCCCAGAGAGGGAGGTACTGCGAGAAAGTCACGGAGAATGGGGGACCCCAGTGTGGGTTTGGGGGACATTTGAGATGGGGGTTCTCTGAGGGAAGGTGTCCTGCAGAGCTGGAACTCCGGGATGGGCTGGGAGTGCTAGGGGAGGCTGGCCCAGGGGAGATGGATGGTCAGGTGAGGAAGGTGGAGGTCAGATGGGGGAGGTGAAGGTCGGGGGGGAGGAAGCAGCCCAGGTCGTGTCCTGGGGGAGGTGACAGCCCAGCTCAGGCTTCCAGAGAGAGGCAAGAGGCCTGCTGAGGGAGCCCCTTCTCCTACCCTGCCCTGCCCTGCAGAGCTGGTCTGTAACAGAACCTTCGACAAGTATTCCTGCTGGCCAGACACCCCCGCCAATACCACGGCCAACATCTCCTGCCCCTGGTACCTGCCTTGGTACCACAAAGGTACCCATAGAGGGGAGGAACTGTGGGAGGGGCAGGCCCAGGGGTGGGGCTGACCCCAGCCTCCCCCAACACCCGCAGTGCAACACCGCTTCGTGTTCAAGAGATGTGGGCCCGATGGTCAGTGGGTGCGCGGACCCCGGGGGCAGCCTTGGCGTGATGCCTCTCAGTGCCAGATGGACAGCGAGGAGATTGAGGTCCAGGTCAGCCGGCGGCAGGCGGGTGTGGTGGGGCTGGATGGGAATGGGCACAGGGTCCCCGCCCGGCCCTCACAGGCCACTGTAACTCGCAGAAGGAGGTGGCTAAGATGTACAGCAGCTTCCAGGTGATGTACACGGTGGGCTACAGCCTGTCCCTGGGGGCCCTGCTCCTCGCCTTGGCCATCTTGGGGGGCCTCAGGTAGGATCCCGCCAGTGCCCGGGGCGGCCGCAGAGGGCAGGGAGGAGGGCGGTCGCTGACTGGCTGTCCCCACAGCAAGCTGCACTGCACCCGCAACGCCATCCATGCGAACCTGTTTGCGTCCTTCGTGCTGAAGGCCAGCTCCGTGCTGGTCATCGATGGGCTGCTCAGGACCCGCTATAGCCAGAAGATTGGCGACGACCTCAGTGTCCGCACCTGGCTCAGTGATGGAGTGAGTCCCCGTCGGCGGCCCCACACAGGCAGGCGGGCGGGCAGCCAGGCAGGTGGCCACGTGGTCGCGCTCACACTGCACCTGTGCCAGGCGGTGGCCGGCTGCCGTGTGGCCGCGGTGTTCATGCAATATGGCGTCGTGGCCAACTACTGCTGGCTGCTGGTGGAGGGCCTGTACCTGCACAACCTGATGGGCCTGGCCACCCTCCCTGAGAGGAGCTTCTTCAGCCTCTACCTGGGCATCGGCTGGGGTGAGTGGGCCGACACGGGAGGGGGTCGGGGCCGGCTGGCCGGGCCTTGAGACCACAGCTGCTGCCCCCACAGGTGCCCCCATGCTGTTCATCATCCCCTGGGTGGTGGTCAAGTGTCTGTTCGAGAACAACCAGTGAGTATGAGTGGCCGGATGGCCCGGGGAAGGGGCCGGGGACCTGGGGTGTGGAGCTCTGGCCCGAGGCAGGGAGGGGCGGGGGATGAGCCTGGTGCCTGGGGAGGGTGGTCATTCGTGACCTTCTCCCTTCCTTTCCTGAGGCCTGAATTAGATCCTGACAAGATCAGGACCGGGGCGCTGAGGGGCTGAGGGGCTGGGGGCTGTGCCCCAGTTTGTGAGTGGCCCGGCCTCACAGGTGCTGGACCAGCAATAAGAACATGGGCTTCTGGTGGATCCCACGGTTCCCTGTCTTCCTGGCCATCCTGGTGAGGAAATGAAGAGCAAGGAACGCAAGCCAGGCCCCTCCTCCCTTGGCGTCCTGAAGCTGCCCCAGGAGACAGCAGCGTCCTGCCTGGGAGGGCCAGGAGGGAGCCGGCACCCAGACAGGACACCAGGACACTGGCCAGCACCCTAGGCACTGAGCCAGGCTGCTCCTCCCTGGCTGGGTGCCCACCAGCCCCAGGGCTCTGTGGCTCAGGGCCTATCTGGCTGCCAGACCCACCTGCAGGAGGGTCAGGTGGGGCCTTCCAAGGGCACAGAGCCATCCCCTGGGGCTCAGGGTGCCCCTGACTCGTGCCCTTCTCACATAGATCAACTTCTTCATCTTCGTCCGCATTGTTCACCTGCTCATGGCCAAGCTGCGGGCGCGGCAGATGCACCACACAGACTACAAGTTCCGGTGGGTGCAGTGCCACGGTGGGCCGGCGCCTCGAGACCTGGAGACCCTCAGGGCCAGAGGGCAGCTGGGGGTGGGGACTCCAAGCTCCACGTGGATGGTGCGGGCGGAGGGCGAGGGTGGTGGGTGACTCAGGCTCTGCCTCTGTAGGCTGGCCAAGTCCACACTGACCCTCATCCCCCTGCTGGGTGTCCACGAAGTGGTCTTCGCCTTTGTGACGGACGAGCACGCCCAGGGGACCCTGCGCTTTGCCAAGCTCTTCTTTGACCTCTTCCTCAGCTCCTTCCAGGTGCCTGCCCGCCCGCGGCTCCCCCACCCGGGGCGCAGCATGCCACCCCTGACCACCATCTCTCTCCAGGGCCTGCTGGTGGCTGTCCTCTACTGCTTCCTCAACAAGGAGGTAGGTGGGAGTGGGGGCGTCTGAGACCATCAGCCCTGGCCGTCAGGGTCAGGGGCAGAGAGTGGCACAGGGATGCCAGCCCCACCCCTGCCCAGGGGTTGGAACACATGTGGCCCAAGCCTTTCCCTCCACCTGCTCTTATTGGGTGCAGTTGCCGTGGCGCTGGGTGTCAGACCTCCAAGACAGGTTGGCCTCAGCCCATCGCTAGGGTGTCCACAGTGGGGGTTCCCAGGTGTCTGCAGACTGTGCTTTCCGTGGCGATGCTGGGTGGCATAGCTGTGCCCAGCAGGGAGCTTGTGTCGCTCTGCATGCCTCAGAGTGGAGACTGGGCATCTCCGACGGGGCCCACAGCAGGTCCCGGTGGGGCAGAGAGGACAGGCAGACCCCGGGACTGGCCTGCCCCACCCCCCACCCCAGGTGCAGTCGGAGCTTCGGCGGCATTGGCACCGCTGGCGCCTGGGCAAAGTGCTGCAGGAGGAGCGGAGCACCAGCAACCACAAGGCCCCATCTGCGCCTGGCCGAGGACTTCCTGGCAAGAAGCTGCAGTCTGGGAGGGGTGGTGGCAGCCAGGACTCATCTGCGGAGATCCCCTTGGCTGGTGGCCTCTCTAGGTTGACTGAGAACCCCTCTGAACCCTGCTGGGACCCCAGCTAGGGCTGGACTCAGGCACCTAGAGAGCATCGCTGGACAACCCAGAACCGGACGCCCAGCTGAGGCGGGGAGCCAACAGCAGTCCCCGCCTATCTCCCACCCCCAGTGTGGCAGTCCGCGAGATGGGGCCTCCTCTCCCTGCACCTGCCCTGTCCCTGGTGCAGGGGCGAGCTGAGGAGTCCAGGGCGGGGGTGGGGGCTGTGCTGTGAACTGCTCACCAGTGTCGCCATGTATGTTGGCACGTGCTATGTGTGTGGAGATGTTCTCTAACAATAAAGAGCTCACGTGGTCACCGCGCATGTCTTGGAAGGCAGGGCTGGAAATGTGGGGCCGAAGCAGTGGGAATGGAACAGCAGTGGGTGGTCAGCGCCAGTGCGGGTTGTTGAAAGACCCCTGCTGTCCCAGTTCACAGAGAGTTGGCACTGGAACCCCAGAGGATCCCGAAGGCAGCCAGCCTGTGCCCATCTGAGCAGGCCTTGGCCACTTCCCCATCCTGGTTCTGGTGGGCAGTCCCCCTGGACGCTTTGGCCACCAGAGGGTCACCATTGTGAGGGGCACAGTGGCTAAGGGAGCATGAGGCATCACAGTCCCCCAACCCACCCCATGAGCACTGGATTCACCCAGAGGGTATCTTCTCCCTGGAGGCAGTGAGGACACCGGTACCTGGCTCACCAGCCCGCCCTTCCTCTGAGCCTCCTGGCCTCCACTTCATCTCAGCTCCAGCCCCCTCGGGCAATTTGCAGGCCACAGAGCAGACTGAAGCAGGAAGAAATGGGCCTGAACATTGCCTCGGGTCCAGGTGACGAAGCAGTGCAGGTTGCCCAAACTCTGCACAGGACCCGCTGCGCGCCACACAGAGGTCCAGCCTACGCCAGTCCTCCTGCCACTGCATGGTGGGTGGGTGCCCTGCTTGCCAGCCAGGGAGCACCAGGAAAGCGCTGCCTCCTGCATGCTGGACACAGGAGGTGCTTGAGGGTGGGGTCTCCCACTGTCTGCGGCACACCCTGAACCTAAGGGCCCAGGGACCACACAGCGGGGGTGGAGATAAGTCCCGGGTGGAAGACCATGAGGGGCCTGTGGTCCGTCCTCCGGGTGGTCCCTACGGTAGGTGCTGTGAGACCTGCTGAGGTGTGTCCATGGGCTGGGGAGGGAGCCAGCCAGGTGCCCCTGCTCTGAGGAGCTGCTGGGAGGTGCCGCTGGGCCCTGGGGGAAGGGGTGCTCACAGCCCCTGCCTGGGCCACGTGGGCTGGAGCCGCTCGGGCAGAGCCGGACTAATTGGGGCAAATGAGGGGACAGGAGGCCTCTGAGGAAAGGTAAATAGAATTACTCACCCGCCAGGCACTGGGGCCCTCCTGGGGGGGCCCTCACCCTGCCACCCACCACAGGGCCTGTGGACAGCAGGGAGGGAAGCCAGCTAATTAGGCAAGGCTAGACCCTTCTGGGGCCCTGGGGTTGCTGTGATTGGGGCTGCGAGGCCAGGAGACGGTCCCCTGAGCTGCACCTGCTGGAGGCCTGTGGCCTCAGACCTTAAGACTTCAGGCCAGCTCTACCCCCTCCGGCCTCAGGTCCTGGCTCTCCTCTGAGCCCTGGATGCCCGGGTGCCTGTGTGGGCACAAGGCTGCTCCAAGTCAGCACAAGGGAGGTGGACATTCTCCTTCACGCCAGCTGAGCTCAGGGCCGGTGACTGCCCTAGGGAAATGCCCCTCACCTGGGGCCTCCTGACAGCCCTCCCCATTCCCAAGTCCCTCTGCCCTTGTCCTCTTTCACCCCTGCCCCGCCCTCATCCCTAAGGGAACTGGAGCGGCTGGTGGAGTTGGGCAGAGCTGGGGACTGGCAGGGGGTGGACTCACCCAGGCAATAAACACTGGCCCTAACCAGGCAGCCCTGCAGGCAGGTAGGTGGAGGGACTGTTTTTTTCTTTTTTGGAGATGGAGTCTCACTCTTGTTGCCCAGGCTGGAGTGCAGTGGCATGATCTTGGCTCACTGCAAACTCCGCCTCCCAGGTTCAAGCGATTCTCTGCCTCAGCCTCCCAAGTAGCTGGGATTATAGGCGCCCGCCACCATGCTTGGCTAATTTTTGTACTTTTAGTAGAGATGGGGTTTCATCATGTTGGCCAGGCCGGTCTTGAACTCCTGGCCTCAAGTGATCTGCCCACCTCGGCCTCCCAAAGAGCTGGGGTTACAGGCATCAGCCACCACGCCCAGCCGGGACCCATTTTTTTAAGTCAGTCCACACAGTATCTCCCTCCAACTTGGGCCCTTTGCCCCTTCCCCATCTCTGCCTCCCCTCCCACCTCTACCTCCTGTGCCTCAGCCCCTTCTCCCACAGGAATGTATGGGTGTTGCTAGCAGGGTGTGTGTGTGTGTGTGTGAGAGCATGCTGCATGGGGAAGGCTGTGTGAATGTGGAAGAAGGGAAATACGCACCTGTGTGTATACAATGGGGCAGGTATATGATGCCCGGCACCCCAAAGGGGTATCTGCAAGAGTTGTATGCTGTGTGTGCATGGCTGGGAGGGAGATGACTTTGACCCCCTGGAATCTGGTGTGTGTGGACACACACATACTACTAAAATGAGAGTGGAGACCAGGAAAAAGGAAGACATGAACCACATCAAGGATCAAACCTAGGAGAGCCAGAGGTGCGTCACAGGAATAGGGGACCTTGAGCCAGGCAGAAGGCTCAGGAGAGACACCCTCAAGGGGATGAAAGTGATTGAATGCACTAAGATTTAGAGGAGAGAGCTCAGGACTTAATTAGTGACTAGTACATAGAGAACTAAATACATGAGGCCGGGCGCGGTGGTTCACGCCTGTAATCCCAGCACTTTGGGAGGCCAAGGTGGGCAGATCACCTGAGGTCAGGAGTTCAAGACTGGCCTGGCCAACATGGTGAAACCTCGTCTCTACTAAAAACACAAAAAGTAGCCGGCCATGGTGGTGGGCACCTGTAATCCCAGCTACTCGGGAGGCTGAGGCAGGAGAATCGCTTGAACCTGGGAGTCGAAGGTTGCAGTGAGCCAAGATCACGCCACTGCACTCTAGCCAGGGTGGTAGACGGGAATATCACGTCTGTACTGGGGATGGGGGAGACAACAAAATGGGAAAAATCGAGAATAATTCACGTTAGAAATAAAAATACAGAGCAAAATTTAAAAATAAAGAATGAAGTGAAGAGTTCCAAGTGGTCATCTCTAGGCAAGGTGGATGGGAGATGGCTGGGGCTACAGGTCCACTACGTGGGCTGGCTCAGCCTACCCCAGACGTCCTGGCAGCACTCGGCCCCGGGTCCTCCCCCTGCCTGCTGTTTCTCTGACCTCGCCCTCCGCTGTTCCTTTTCCTTCCTCCTCTCCCTGTTGTGTTCACGAACCAGGCACCACCCTCATTTCTTCTTGATCAATTTTTAAAAATCAGCAGTGCTCAGCGAACTCTTTGTATATCTCCCCGCCTGTGGCCCTGCTGAACCCACGCTTTAGACCCAGTTTGCAGCTTGGCAGCTACAGCTGGATGTCCACAGCGAGCTGCTCACCCTCCCCCCAGCTTCTTCCTCCCACTGTCCACTCCTAACAGGACCCCTGCTTCTACCCCAGACCCACACAGCGGCCAGATGCTTTGACACCTGAAGTCTCCTAGGAATCCAATCAGGCCTCTGCACCACACCTCACTTGACAGAAGTACAGGGGAAACAGGGTTGTTGACACCACAAGGATGCAGCCAGCCAAAGGCAGAATGTGGGGTACACAACTGTCAAACTCCCGGGGGTCCTTACACGAATGGCGGAAAAGGAGGGGCATGTTACAGATGGAGGCTGGGGACACATGGGCTCCGCCTTCCCATGCTGTCAACAACCCACCGGGAATGTGCTAATGTAGTCATGTGGGAAATGTGAGCTGGGTATATCGGCTATTAGGAAATTGTTCATGTTCGATAAGTATTTTTTTTTTTTTTTTGAGATGGAGTCTCGCTCTGTCGCCCAGGCTGGAGTGCAGTGGCACAATCTCGGCTCACTGCAAGCTCCACCTCCCGGGTTCACGCCGTTCTCCTGCCTCAGCCTCCCATGTAGCTGGGACTACAGGCGCCCGCCACTGCATCCGGCTAATTTTTTGTATTTTTAGTAGAGACGGGGTTTCACTGTGTTAGCCAGGATGGTCTCCATCTCCTGACCTCGTGATCCGCCTGTCTCGGCCTCCCAAAGTGCTGGGATTACAGGCTTGAGCCACTGCGCCCGGCCTCGATAAGTATTAATTACAATTTTCATAAGAACTTAACCCCCCTGAAAGAGGTCTCTGTTTCCTCACTTGTTTTTTTTGTTGTTGTTTTTTGTTTTGTTTTGTTTTTTGAGACGGAGTCTTGCTCTGTCGCCCGGGCTGGAGTGCAGTGGCTGGATCTCAGCTCACTGCAAGCTCCGCCTCCGGGTTTACGCCATTCTCCTGCCTCAGCCTCTGGAGTAGCTGGACTACAGGCGCCCGCCACCTCGCCCGGCTAGTTTTTTGTATTTTTTTTTTTTTTTTTTTTTTTTTTTGAGACGGAGTCTCGCTCTGTCGCCCAGGTGGAGTGCAGTGGCCGGATCTCAGCTCACTGCAAGCTCCGCCTCCAGGTTTACGCCATTCTCTGCCTCAGCCTCCCGAGTAGCTGGGATACAGGCGCCCGCCATCTCGCCCGGCTAATTTTTTGTATTTTTAGTAGGGACGGGGTTCACCGTGTTAGCCAGGATGGTCTCGATCTCCTGCTCGTGATCCGCCCGTCTCGGCCTCCCAAAGTGCTGGGATTACAGGCTTGAGCCCACGCGCCGGCCGTTTTTTTATTTTTAGTAGAGACGGGGTTTCACCTTGTTAGCCAGGATGGTCTCGATCTCCTGACCTCGTGATCCGCCCGTCTCAGCCTCCCAAAGTGCTGGGATTACAGGCTTGAGCCACCGCGCCCGGCCTGTTTCCTCACTTGTAAATTGGGATACTAAAACCTGCCCCATGGAGTTGCCAACATTGAAGGACAGCAGATAGTGTGCGTGCACGCCAACAGTACACAGCAGATAGTGACGTGTGTGCATGCCACTACCCAGCAGTGACTTGTGTGCATGCACGCCAACACTACACAGCAGACAGTCACGTGTGTGCATGCACGCTACACAGTAGTGACGTGTGTGCGTGCATGCTAACAGTACACAGCAGATAGTGACTTGTGTGTGTGTGCACGCCAACACTACCCAGCAGATAGTGAAGTGTGTGCATGCACACCAACGGTACACAGCAAATAGTGACGTGTGTGCGTGCACGCCAACACTACCCAGCATAGTGACGTGTGTGCATGCCACCACTACACAGCAGATAGTGACCTGTGTGTACACCAACGGTACACAGCAAATAGTGACGTGTGTGCGTGCACACCAACACTACCCAGCATAGTGACGTGTGTGCATGCCACCACTACCCAGCAGATAGTGATGTGTGTGCACGTGCACGCCAGTGGTACACAGCAGATTGCGACGTGTGTATACACGCCAATGGTATAACATGCAGTGGTTGCAGTTGCCTCATTTCCCCAAGTCGCCCTCACTGCAGCAAGGGGAGTCTCCAGCTGCTTAAGCCAGCAGCCTCCAGGACCGGGTGAGGGTTGGAGGGCCCCAGTGCTTTGCATGGACAAGGCAGTTGCCACTGCAGCAGGGCTGAAGGACAGGCTGGGGTGGAAGGACCACAACCCTCTGGGATTGCGCACCATGGTCAGCTCCCGCCGCCCACGGGAGAGGTGCCCACTCTAGCAGCCCTTTATCTGCTCCTCAAGCTGAAAAGAGAGACCCCCGCTTTGTGACTATACTGAGTTCTCACCCCATTAGGCAAACTGCTGGGGTAAGACCACCATGTGGGAACTGCAGAGCTGACCTCACTGGGTGGTCCACTGAAGAGGGGATGGGAGAGCAAGTTTGCTACAGGGTCAGAGCTCTGGTCCCGGTGGGTGCACCTCCCCAGCCCTCAGGTAGGTCAGGCCCCTCTCCTGCACCCCTCCCCCTCCTCACCCCTAATCTCCATCCCCCATGGGGTGCACCAGGCTGGAGAGTGCAGGGATGGGGCCTCCAGCAACACCGGGGACTCAGCGCTCCCAACGGGCTCCCACCCTTCTACCCAGCACATGCCTGGCCAGGCCAGCCCCCTCCTCTGAAGGGTTCTTGGCAGAAAGATCTCCAAATTGAAGGTTCCTGGTGCCAGGCCCAGGTGCTGGGGCCATACCTGGGGAAGCTCCACCCCCCAGCTGTAGGTAGAGAAGACCCAGATTCCAGAGCCCAGTGTAAGATGACCCAGGAGAGCCCAAATCAAGTCCATATCTTAATACAAGCAGCTCCCTCAGCACCTCCTGTGTGCTACCCAGGGGTCCTAGCACCCATGCAGGGGAGAGGCCTTTTGATCACCACAGCCCACACTCTGTACAGAGGGATAAACTGCTGCTGCTTTGCCTGGAGAGTAGCCATTTTTTTTTTTTTTTTTAGATGGAGTCTCGCTGTCACCCAGGCTGGAGTGCAGTGACACAATCTTGGCTCACTGTAAGCTCCGCCTCCCGGGTTTACGCCATTCTCCTGCCTCAGCCTCCTGAGTAGCTGGGACTACAGGCGCCCGCCACCTCACCCGGCTGTTTTTTTTTGTATTTTTAGTAGAGACGGGGTTTCACCGTGTTAGCCAGGATGGTCTCGATTTCCTGACGTCGTGATCTGCCCGCCTCCGCCTCCCAAAGTGCTGTGATTACAGGCGTGAGCCACCGCACGCGGCCCTTTTTTTTTTTTTTTTTTTTTTTTTTTTTTTTTGAGGCGGAGTCTCGCTCTGTCGCCCGGACTGGAGTGCAGTGGCCGGATCTCAGCTCACTGCAAGCTCCGCCTCCCGGGTTTCCGCCATTCTCCTGCCTCAGCCTCCCGAGTAGCTGGGACTACAGGCACCCGCCACCTCGCCCGGCTAGTTTTTGTATTTTTAGTAGAGACGGGGTTTCACCGTATTAGCCAGGATGGTCTCGATCTCCTGACCTCGTGATCCGCCCGTCTCGGCCTCCCAAAGTGCTGGGATTACAGGCTTGAGCCACCGCGCCCGGCCTTTTTTTTTTTTTTTTTTTTTGAGGCGGAGTCTCGCTCTGTCGCCCGGACTGGAGTGCAGTGGCCGGATCTCAGCTCACTGCAAGCTCCGCCTCCCGGGTTTCCGCCATTCTCCTGCCTCAGCCTCCCGAGTAGCTGGGACTACAGGCACCCGCCACCTCGCCCGGCTAGTTTTTGTATTTTTAGTAGAGACGGGGTTTCACCGTGTTAGCCAGGATGGTCTCGATCTCCTGACCTCGTGATCCGCCCGTCTCGGCCTCCCAAAGTGCTGGGATTACAGGCTTGAGCCACCGCGCCCGGCCTTTTTTTTTTGAGATGGAGTCTTGCTCTGTTGCCCAGGCTGGAGTGCAGTGGCACAATCTCGGCTCACTGCAACCTCTGCCTCCTGGGTTCAAGTGATTCTCCTGCCTCAGCCTCCTGAGTAGCTGGGATTATAGACGCCCACCACCACACCCAACTAATTTTTGTGTTTTTAGCAGGGACATGGTTTTGCTGTTAGCCAGGATAGTCTCAATCTCCTGACCTTGTGATCCACTCGCAACAGCCTCCCAAAGTGCTGGAATTACAGGCATTAGCCACCACACCTGGCTCCTTTTCTTTAATAAACTTGCTTAAAAAAAAGAAAAAAAAAAGAACCCAAAGTCCGGACGCGGTAGCTCATGCCTATAATCCCAGCACTTTGGGAGGCTGAGGTGGGTGGATCACGAGGTCAGAAGTTTGCAACCATCCTGGCTAACATGGCGAAACCCCATCTCTACCAAAAATACAAAAAATTAGCTGGGCATGGTGGGGATCACCTGCAGTCTCAGCTACTCGGGAGGCTGACGCAGGAGAATCGTTGAACCTGGCAGGTAGAGGTTGCAGTGAGCCAAGATCACGCCATTGCACTCCAGCCTGGGTGACAGAGCAAGACTCCATCCCAAAAACAAAAACAAAAAAAAGTCAAAAAACAGAAAACCCAGAGGGGTAAACTGTGGCAGGCTGGCCACGTGCCAGGCCCCGGACTGCAGAGCCCAGGCTCCCCCACCCGAAGACTGAGGGTCACGCTTGCTGTGTGGGGCTGAGCACCTTGTCAAGTGAGCCCACAAGGTGACTCATGGGGATAGAAGCACCAAGCACCGGGTCACCCAGGATGTAGGTAGCCATCACCACCTGAAGAAACCGAGGCTGAGACTCCAACCTGCTCATGGCCATGGTGCAGCAATGTCCTGGCCAGGGCTCAAGCCTACCCTCCTCCTCCTGGGAATCTAGGAACCCCACGTTCGAGTGGACCTCTCTTTGCGGGACCTCTGTTGGCCGTGGCAACTACCACTGTACAGAAGGCACACAGGGAGGGGCCTTGTCCCCAGGAGACTCGGTGAGTGGAGAGCACACGGCACGAGGACTGCTGTGAGCTGCCCGCCCCTCATCCCCGTGGCGGTGTCCCCCAAGCTGCATCGGCTCGACAGCAGGGGCCAGCTTGGGTCACCCTAGCCTGGTGGGCATCGCAACGCTCCTCAAAGGACTCACAGGCCCACAGGGGATAGGTAAGGCCATGTGTTTACAGGGAGTTGTCTCGGGGCTGGGTACTGCTGTGCACACTGGCTGCCAGGCAGAAGCTGAGCTGGTTTATTACTGGAACACCCTTCCCTGCTCCTCCTCCCCAGGGAGGCCGGCCCTGCGCCAGCATCTCCTGCACCAGCCCACCCACCAGGAGGCGCCTGTGGGGCCACTCAAGCCCGGAACACTCTTCTGGGAAAGGGTGTTCCTGGAATAAATTCTGGTTTGGCTTCCAACAGGAGCAAGAATAGAGTTCCCTGTCTGGCCTGCCAGCGCGGCTTCCAGGTTTGAAGGTCAAGTGCACGCAGCTCTATCCTGGGCCCAGCGGCAGCCCCTTCACCTGGTCAGCGTAGGAGCCCAGCGGCACCCCCTTCACCTGGTCAGGGGAGGAGCCCAGCAGCACCCCCTTCACCTGGACAGGGGAGGAGTCAGCTCCTGGAGGGGCCACAGTACCCCAGGGGGTGGGTTCAGGGTGGCGCCTACTACCCCTGGGGCTCCCCGGGGACCCCCTGTAGCAGAACAAGGGTGGGGATATCAGGCAGCCCAGTCTCTCCCTCCAGAATGCCCTCCCCGCCACCACCTGCCCTAGGAGGCCTGACCACCCCCAGTGGCTTAGACTGAGAATTTCTGGGCTTGAGGAACCTTCACCATGATCTGGGGTTTCCAGCCCTGCCCGGGAGCTGGCTGTGCATGTGTGCTGCAGGGGCAGAGGCCTGACAGACCGCCAAGAGGCCACGCCCAGTGCCACTGCCTTTATTAACAGACCCTGGAGCTCCACAGCCACACAGACACTTGGCTTTCAGAGGGCACAGGAAGAAAAAGGGACCTGGTGACCCTCCCAGCATACCCCAGAGCCAAGACAGACCCAGCAGCAGCACCTCAGGGTCAGCCTGGGTGCCCCTACCCGTGGGGCCACTATGACCACAGATACCAGGAGACCAGGCCTGGTTGCTGAGGACCCCTTTGGGGGGCCCGGCAGCATCCTAGGCCCAAAGAGCTGGTGCCATCTTGAAGCTGATTCAGGGAAGGGGCCAGGCTGGACAGTAGGGGTGGTGTGAGAAGCCCCCCAGCATGTCCAGGCCACAGGAGCAGCAAGGGTCTGTGGGGGGGTCCCAGGTTGGATGGGGTGGGGCTGCCCTTGTCCTGCGTCCCGGCCATTTCAAGGACAAAACCAGCCCAGTCCCAGCAGCCTGGGAGGCAGCAGAGGCTCCTTCTTCTCCCCTCCTGATTCTGCAGTGGCCAAGGACAGGAGGGTGAGGGGAGAGGAAAGAGGGCAGGTCAGGGTCCCTGGGGGCCAGGCAGCTTCAAAAACGCAGCCAGGTGGCTGGGGGAGGGCAGGAGGGTGGGGAGGGCCCAGACCCCCATGATGGGGGCAGCCTGAGACCCCCAAGGAGGAAGGAGGGGATTTGGGAAGGAGAGGTAGGCCTCAGCCGTCAGTCACACTGGTGCTGGGGTCTGCAGCCCGCTGGAGCAAGACACCCCCATCCCAGGAGCAGGGCCACAGGACAGGAGGGAGCCGACACCTCACACCCTGATCTTCCAGAGGCCGGGGAGGGGCGCTGGGCGCTCTAGGACTTCTTGGCATCCTGCGTGCTCCGGCGCTTCAGATCACTCAGGTCGATGGGCTTGAAGGCTGCCAGGGAACAATGCGGTAGGTGGTAGGCACAGGCCCCCTCCTGCTGATGAGGCCCGGCCTGCCAGCCCAGCTCTGCCCCCAGGTCAGCCCCCACTCACTCTTCAGACTGGGATTAGGGACCTTCTCCACATACTCCTCCACCAGGCCCCGCTCGCCGCCCGGCACCTGGCTTCGCAGGTCTCGCTCCACGCCCTGCCAGGCTGCAGAGGCAGAGGGCAGTGTGCTCAGAGCCCCCTGCCCCAGGGGCTGGTGTCCACGTCAGGAGAGTGCCTACCCTCAGCTCCTGCCCTCCCAGACCCTTTTCTCCCTCAGAAGTGTCCTCCATGCTCCCCCACGGCCCTCTACCCACCCCAGCCTCACTCACCTGTAGACCCCGTCCCTGCTCCTCCCGCAGGCCTGTCCCTCCCCCGCAAGATGACCAGGACTGTGATCGGAGGGACCCCTACGACCCTACCCCAGGCTTCCCTGCGCCTCGGGGGCAGCACAACCTCCTCAGCTAGGCCTCTACCTTTCCCACCTCATCCACGCACCTCCCCAGCCCCAGCACATCACACACTCCCCTAATCCCAGACAACCACCTCCTGGCCACTTTTGCAACATGCCCCTTCATGGCTGGGTGCGTGCCTGTCTGTCTTCAAAGGCCCCTCCCTTTCCCCAGCAAGCTCCTTTAGCACTGCTAGCATGGATGACTGGCTCCCAACGCAGCCTCTATCTGGGGCATGGCCCACTCCTAGCCCCTCCTGGGTTCCCCCCCATGATCAGAAGCAGGTCTCCTCTCCACACAGGGTCCCCTCGGCCACCCCCATCCACCTGGGCCCTGAAGGCTGTGGACACAGTGATGGAGGAGCAGGGGCAGGGGCTGCAGGAGGTTCCTCAGAAACCTGGGTCCTGGGCTGGGGGCAGAGCTGACTCAGTCAAGGACAGGGCAGGAGCTGGGTGTGGCAGGCCCACCCACCTTCGTAAATGAAGCGGACGTTCTCCTCGTGGGCTGGGGTGAAGATCTCGCTGCTGCTGGGTGGGGAGCGGGGGCTGCTGGTCCTCTTGCCGTTGTACACGACTCTGGAGACAGGGGAGCTGGGGGAGCCTGGCGCATGAGGCAGGGCACGCAGCAGGGTGGGAACCCACACCCCCGCCCCGGTGGAGACCACCCCACCTGCCTGAGACCTACCTGGTCATTGCGGGGGCGTCTGATCCTAGCGCTCCACCGCCAGATCCCCTCAGCCTCTGAAACAGAAGCCAGCGCAGGAGTGGGACGCAGGGCCACCCTCTCCAGCATGGGAGGAGGGGGAGGCACAGGGTACACCTGCCTCCTCCCCTCAGATGTGAACAAAGTGCATAGTCTCCCTGCCTACCAGGGGGTCCCCCACAGGCTGGGGTCCAGCCACAGGCAGCCAGTGGGCTCCAGGTAACCCCAGGAGGTAGCAGGGAGCTGGCCAGAGCCAGCCAGACACACACACGACTTGAAGCAATCAAGTCCACTCAGCGGCCTGAGCTCTGCAAGATGTGGAGGCCTCAGCCTCAGCACAAGGAGCACCGTGGCCAGAGCCCCTCCCACCGCGGGCTGATGGGACCGTCAGCATCTCTGATGTCTGGCTGCTTCTCACTGCAGCAGAGCGCCTGCAGCCCCTGAGGAAACTGACTCTGCTCTCCCTGGTACAGGGCTGGGCACACGGCTTCCGCTGAGCCTTGATTTCCTTTCCGTAAAATGGGGATGAGCTTCCTAACGGTGATCCCAGCTCCACAGCACCTACCCAGACTCAGCTTCCTGGTTCCCTGGAGCATGAGCCACATCAGCACCCTGGAGATGGAACCAAACTCCAGCTCCCCTGGTGGGCAGAGGGGGTGACCCTGGAGGAAGCTGCCGGGCCTGACCTGGTGACCAGGACCCTGGGGTGCTGCCGTTTATAAACTCTCAGCCCAGGAGAATCCACAGCTCTGGAGAAAGGGAGTCTATTTTGAGGCTCAGACCCCCACACTGGCAAGCTGGACAGTGTCCCCACTCCAGCTGAGGGCACACAACCCCAAGGTGGGGAAGCCAACAGGGCTGGTCTCCAGCCTGCCGTGTTCCAGAGGGGCAAATCCAGGTTTGCGGGGAAGGGAGTCCCAGGATTCCCAGGAGGGGGCTTTTAGCACAAGCGACTCCCCTGCCCACCCCAGGGACCAAGGCTGCAGATACTCCAGGGCACACGGCTGCTGCACTCACAGAGGGCCAGGAGCACTGAGGCTTCGAGTCCTCTCTGGCCCGTTCTGCCTCATGTCAATGGTCCAGCCCTCAAACACCACATGTGATCAGAAGCCCACAGCTCAAGGGCAAAACCAGCAAAGAGCAGAAAACCAGCTCCCAGTCCTGAAAACCATCCCAGGCCAGGAGTGGGGTCCAAACAGGGCCAGGGGCTCCCCACCCATGGCAGCACCCAGTTTGCTCACAAAGTCACCTCTCCTTTCTTGGACTCTGGGATCTCTCTGCCCAGTCCTCCCGCCAGGGACTCCAGCCCACGAACACCAGACAATGCAGGGAAAGGCCTGTTTGGGTTGAGGGTCCACAGGGACACGCTACCTGCTGGGAAGCTCTCGTTACAGAGAACGGCAGGGCTCAGGTTAACAGGTGGACTGGCCAGCCCCCTGCCTCGCCCCCTGCTGGCTCTCACCACAGACCGACTGCTGCTTCAGGGGTACCCGCCTCCCAGCCTGCCCTCCCCAGTGGCTCTTCTCCCCATGCATCCTCTGCCTCCAGTGGTGACTTGGCCTTTATGCAGCCACACCTTTGGCCTGGGGTCCCCTGCTGAGCTCGGTTGTCACTCCTGCCCCAGATCCCACTGATGGCCCCACATCCTCCCAAGCAACTACCCTTCCAGGCTTCCTTTGCCTTGCTGCATGCATGCAGGCACACACACACACACACACACACACACACACACACACACCTGCCCCCACACACCTTAGCTGAATACACCTGCCACACACACATGCCTACACACAACCGCCCACGCCTGCACACACCTGTCTGTACATATCTGCCCACACACATGCTGCAGACACCCATCTGAACACACCTGGTGTGGCAGCATGCACTTGTAGTCCCAGCGACTCAGAGGCTGGGGTGGGAGGACTGCTTGAGCCCAGGAGGTCAAGGCTGCAGTGAGCCAAGATCGTGGCACTGCACTCCAGTCCAGGCAACAACAGAGCAAGACCCTGTGTCAAAAAAAAAAAAAAAAGCCCAGGGCATGATGGCTCACGCTTGTAATTCCAACACTTTGGGAGGTTGAGGGGGGTGGATCACCTGAGGTCAGGAGTTTGAGAGCAGCTTGGTGAACATGGTAAAACCCTGTCTCTACTAAAAACACAAAAATTAACTGGCCATGGCAGGCACCATTACTCGGGAGGCTGAGACAGGAGAATTGCTTGAACCCGGGAAACGGAGGTTGCAGTGAGCTGAGATCCCGCCAATGCACTCCAGCCTGGGTGACAGAGCAAGACTCCGACTCGAAAAAAAAAAAAAAAAAAAAAGGCGGGCTTGGTGGCTCATGCCTGTAATTCCAGCACTTTGGAAGGCTGAGGTGGGTGGATCACAAGGTCAGGAATTCAAGACCAGCCTGGCCAACATGGTGAAACCCTGTCTCTAATAAAAATACAAAAATTAGCCAGACATGGTGGTGGGTGCCTGGGGTCCCAGCTACTCAGGAGGCTGAGGCAGGAGAAGTACTCGAACCTGGGAGGTGGAGATTGCAGTGAGTCAAGATCACGCCACTGCACTCCAGCTTAGGTGACAGGGCAAGACTCCGTCTCAAAAAAAACAAAAACCAAAACAAAAAAGGCCAGGCACAGTTGCGGGCCTATTAAAATCGGCCTGTAATCCCAACACTTTGGGAGGCTGAAGAGGGCAGATCACTTGAGCCCAAGAGTTCAAGACCAGCCTGGGCAACATGGCAAAATCCCATTTCTACAAAAATACAAAAACTTCGCCAGGAGTGATGGCTGAGGTGGTAGGATTGCCTGAGACTGCAAGGTGGAGGCTGTGGTGAGCCATGATCATACCACTGCGCTCCAGCCTGGGTGACAGAACGAGACTCTGTCTCTAAATAAACAAATTTAAAACCCCATAAACATATACACCTATTGTGCACCCATACTTTTTTTTTTTTTTTTTGAGACAGTCTCGCTCTGTTGCCCAGGCTGGAATGCAGTGGTGCTATCTCAGCTCACTGCAAGCTCCACCTCCCGGGTTCACGCCATTCTCCTGACTCAGCCTCCCGAGTCGCTGGGACTACAGGCGCGCGCCACCGTGCCCAGCTAATTTTCTGTATTTTTAGTAGAGATGGGGTTTCACCGCGTTAGCCAAGATGGTCTCGATCTCCTGACCTTGTGATCCGCCCGCCTCGGTCTCCCAAAGTTCTGGGATTAGAGGCATGAGCTACCACGCCCAGCCGCATCCATACATTTTTTAAGTCAATAAGGAGTCCCGTTTGCCTCCTCTTGTTAGGAGAAGAAATGTACCCACACCCTCAACACCACAGGCTGTGTCCTCTAAGTCTTCCCAGACACGAGGAGCCCTTCCCACCTCTTCCTACTTCTTCCTCCAGCTCAGCAATCCCCAGGGCCTCATGCTGGCCCCACACCTGCACATATAGCCCCAGGCTTTCCAGCTCAGCTACCACCCCCAGGCCTCATGCTGGCCCCATTCCTGCACACATAGCCCCAGGCTTTCCTGGATGTGCCAGCAGTTCCCAAGAGGCCAGGGACCTGTTGTCCCCCTGGAAGCAAAAGAAACGGTTCTGCAGTTCACTCAACCTCACTGCCTCCTGGGGCTCTCCCAAGGAGCTCTGCTCAATTCTTCTGGGTCAATTTCTTCTGGGTCAGAATTGGGCAATAAATTTTCCATTAAAAATCAAGTATCTGTACACTCTATGACCCAGCCATTCTGCTCCTAGGTACACACACCCAAGATGCACACAAGGACAGCTGGAGAATCTCCACTTGCAATTACCCAAAGGGAAGAGCCACCGCCGAAGGGTATCAGTGCACACCTGGCCTATTCCCATAAGGGAATCAGCATCTGGAGGGGGCATTACAGCCCCTGCAGCAGAGACGGACACCAAGCACAAGAGGCAGGACCTGAGGGGCCACAGACAGGCCCTGAGACACACAGCATGGGAGGAAGCTGCAGAGGGCCGAGGCACAGGCAGGACCGGAGCCAGGGCCAGGACGGTGTCTGTGAGGGCAAGAAGGAGCCCTCCACGGAGAGGGCGGGAGGTCAAGCGAGCTCTGAACCAAGAGGTCACCATGGAGCCACAATGAGAAGGCCTCCAACAGCCTCAGCAGGGCAGCCAAGCACAGTGAGGCACACAGCTGAGGGGGGAGGGCAGGAAGTGTGGCTGGCAGGCAGCTCAGCCCTAGCTCAGGCCCAGTGGGCAGAAGGCTGGTGTCTGGCTAAGCAGAGGGAACCCTGAGGCACAACATGCATGCATCCCTGAGATGGTGGATGTGGAGGGACCCAGGACCACAGTGGGTGAGAGTGAGCAGGAGACAATGGCACAGGCCCAGAGAAGCACCAGGGACAGCCTGAAAAGACTTAGCACACGGCAGATGGCCACCTGAGGTGGCGGCCCCTGAGCCAGCAGGACACTGACCTGTTGCTCAGCTGCCCAGGTAAAGGGGAGTGGTGGCCTGATCGAGGTTGACCATAGGTGAAGGGTGGGAGGGAGGTGGCTCCATTCAACCCAGAGAGACAGCCCCACTTCGGAGGTCTCGAGACCCCACCCAGCCCAGCCCCCCAGCCTTCATCCCACCTGGGCCACCACCAGGGTGAGAGCAGCGAGGGAGGGTCAGGCAATGCCTCAGTCCCGTTTTCCTTCCCTCTTTCAGTCAGAATCAAGACCGAGCGTGCCGATGTCCCGGCCCCGGCCCCGGCCCCGCACTCCTCAGTCGCTACACCACGCCCCACTGCCTCTGAGAGTTTTCCTTCATAGTTTTCATATTTTAATATATTTGAAACTGGGTTGCACCTGACGATTGCTAACACGTCAGAGTTTAACCAATGGTGGTTTTTCTTTCTCAGTGTACTGTGAAACACAGTGCAGCTCATCATGGCTGGGGTCTCACATGGAAGGACCCTCAATGACACTCTCCTGACCCAGGACCACCCTTCCAGAGCCCCTCAAGCTACATAGTATTTAGGTACTTTCTCCCTTTCCCCTCAAAGCCTTCCACACCCCATGCCACTCCACCCCACCCCACCCAGGGCTGGAATAACCTCCGGTTCCAGACCCCCAGTGTCAGGACCGGTGGACACAGATGTCTACGTGATCTTCCTGACACCCTTTCCCCAAGTCACTTACCACTAGGATGTCACCCAGGCCCTCTGCTGCCATCAAGCCCACTGTCCAGTCCCCACTTGTTTCATCAGGTGTCACCTGCTGCTCCACTCCTGCCCCAACAGCCTTTGCCACAGGACCACCTGCCACCAGCCACCCAGAGTGCAGGCAACCTGCAGGTCTGTGCATTCTGCAGGACCTGACTGCCTGCTTCTGTGGCTGTCCAGCCTACAGGGCCTGGCCTACTGGGCTGCAGGTATTACCCTACTCTGGGGCCCCAGGAAAGCTCCTCTGAGCCTCGGCATCCTCATTCAAAGTGATGCAGCCCACAGGGATGCTCGCCTGTTCCAACAGGGACAGAAGCACAGCCATGGGAAGCGAGCAGCTCAGTGAGGTCTCTGTGGCTCCTTATCCAATACAATGATGGACAGGACAAGCATGTGCCATATCGTTCAACTGGATGCTGTTAAGAATGAAAGGGACCAGACGCAGTGGCTCATGCCTGTAATCTCAGCACTCTGGGAGGCCGAGGCAGGCAGATCACGAGGTCAGCAGGTCGAGACCATCCTGGCTAACACAATGAAACCCTATCTCTACTAAAAATACAAAAAAATTAGCCAGGCATAGTGGTGGGCGCCTGTAGTCCCAGCTACTCAGGAGCTGAGGCAGGAGAATGGCGTGAACCCAGAAGGTGGAGCTTGCAGTGAGCCAAGATCGTGCCACTGCACTCCAGCCTGGGCGACAGACTCCGGTGGCTCACACCTGTAATCCCAGCACTTTGGGAGGCTGAGGTGGGCGGATCACCTGAGGTCAGGAGTTCGAGACCAGCCTGGCCAACATGGAGAAACCCCATCTCAACTAAAAATACAAAAATTAGCCGGGCGCGGTGGCTCAGCCTGTAATCCCAGCACTTTGGGAGGCCGAGACGGGCGGATCACGAGGTCAGGAGATCGAGACCATCCTGGCTAACACGGTGAAACCCCGTCTCTACTAAAAATACAAAAACTAGCCGGGCGAGGTGGCGGGCGCCTGTAGTCCCAGCTACTCGGGAGGCTGAGGCAGGAGAATGGCGTAAACCTGGGAGACGGAGCTTGCAGTGAGCTGAGATCCGGCCACTGCACTCCAGTCCGGGCGACAGAGCGAGACTCCGCCTCAAAAAAAAAAAAAAAATTAGCCAGGCGTGGTGGCAGGCGCCTATAATCCCAGCTACTCGAGAGGCTGAGGCAGGAGAATCGCTTGAACCCTGGAGGTAGAGGTTGCAGTGAGCCAAGATCATGCCATTGCACTCTTTTACTGGGGTAAAAGAGTGAGACTTCATCTCAAAAAAAAAAGAAAAAGAAAAAAGAAAGGGGCTTAGTGTGGTGGTAATCCTAGCACTTTGGGAGGCCAGGAGTTCAAGACCAGCCTGGGCAACATAGAAAGAGCCCCATCTCGGCCAGGCGCGGTGGCTCAAGCCTGTAATCCCAGCACTTCGGGAGGCCGAGACGGGCGGATCACAAGGTCAGGAGATCGAGACCATCCTGGCTAACACGGTGAAACCCCGTCTCTACTAAAAATACAAAAAACTAGCTGGGCGAGGTGACAGGCGCCTGTAGTCCCAGCTACTCGGGAGGCTGAGACAGGAGAATGGCGTAAACCCAGGAGGCGGAGGTTGCAGTGAGCTGAGATCCGGCCACTGCACTCCAGCCTGGGCGACAGAGCGAGACTCTGTTTCCAAAAAAAAAAAAAAAAAAAAAAAAAAAAAACAGCCTCATCTCTACCAGGTGCGGTGACTCACGCCTGCAATCCCAGCACTCTGGGAGGCTGAGGTGGGCAGATCACCAGAGGTTAGGCGTTTGAGACCAGCCTGGCCAACATGGCGAAACCCTATCGCTACTAAAAAAAAAAAAAAAAAAAAAAATCAGGCAGGGTGCAGTGGCTCAGCTTGCAATTCCAGCACTTTGGGAGGCCGAGGTGGGCGGATCACCTGAGGTCAGGAGTTCCAGACCGGCCTGGCCAACACACAGTGAAACCCCATCTCTACTAAATAATATAAAAATTAGCTGGGCGTAGTAGCACACGCCTGTAGTCCCAGCTATTTGGGAAGCTGAGGCAGGAGAATCACTTGAACCCAGGAAGCAGAGGTTACAGTGAGCCGAGATCACGCCACTGCACTTCAGTCTGGGCAACACAGCGAGACTCTATCTCAAAAAAAAAAAAAAAAAAAAAAGTTAGCCAGGCATGGTAGTATGCACCTGTAATCTCAGCTTCTCAGGCGAATCACTTTAAACCCGGGAGGTGGAGGTTGCAGTGAAGGGAGATCATGCCACTGCACTCCAGTTTGGAAGACAGAGACAGAGCAAGATTCCATCTCAAAAAAGTGCCCCATCTCTGCTCTCTGCCCTCCAAAAAAAAAAAAAAAGAACGAAAGGGATGCTGTTGATTACTAAGCATGAAACAACTCTTCTGGGAAAACTGGAACGTAGAGTCAGCCCACTCTTAGGGAGGTGGAGGCACAGAAAAGCACTGGGGACGGAAAGAAGAGACTGCCACCAGCCACAGCAAACACTTGTCAGGGACTAAGGGCAGGGCAGCCACCACACTGGGTCCTTACACACACTGCCCACGTCCCCACAGCTGAGCCAGAAAGATACCCTGAGAACTCCCAGTTCAGCGCTGTGCTGCCACCAAGCAGCGGTGCCCCTCCCAGCGCCTCCAGGGCTACAGCAGTTGGGGCTCGGCCCGAATGCTGCAGCTGGCCTCAGCCTCCCCAAAGCCTGCCTCCACTCTGCCTGCACTTCACAGCAGGTTTCTGGACTCCCTGAAAGCCCCATTCCCCACTGATACCCGTGTGGCTTTGCTCAGAGACTGGCCCTCCCTCCAGATAGAGAGGGGAGTCTTATTGGGTAGAACTATAGAGAATCTTCCTCCTCCAGGGGACCCAAGGGCTTCAGAGCCTTCCTGGTGGGGAGGGGACAGAACCCCAGTCTCTGGCCTCCCAGTCTCAAATTCTTTCCCCCACACAGCCACGTCTAAGAACAGGACATGAGGTAACACTCCAGCAACGTGACAATATTGTGAGGTTCCAGAGTTAGAATCGGTGACGCCATCGCTATTCTGTGCTCCTCTGGAGTTTCTGAGATTCTAAGACTCCACTTTCTCTTCGTGTTCTGTGTCTTTTTCAGCCACTCCACTTTCTCTTCGTGTTCTGTGTCTTTTTCAGCCAATCAGGCTAGAATATGATCTACTACCCAAGCAGGTGCACAAGGATACCGCTGTCACAGCTGATACACTGGCACCTCGTGGTTCCTGGAAGACCCCCAGAGAAAGCCTCTAAGAGTTGCCCCACCTCCTCACCCTCTCCCCTGGGTGGTGGCAGCAACAGACTAGGCATGTGCGCCCTCCTCCCCATCCTGATCCCACTCAAACCACAACCTCCCCTGACTCGCCCCAGATCCAGCCCTGTCTTTTAGGAAGAGTTGGCTCTTCTTCACGTCCCACCTCCCACCCTCTCTACACGTTCTCGCCACATCCCACCCAAAGTCCACTCACGGGTCCCCGTTTACACCTCAAGGCCTTTGGTCAAGCTGTGTTCTCTGCCCAAAACTATCCTACTCATCCTTGGGGGTCCAGCTCAAAGACCACCTTTCTGCGACGGTTACCCTGGGGCAGGACGGAGAGAAGCACAGCCCGTGCCCCGTGTGGCTGCCGCCCCCGCGGTCACAACCACCGCCCAGTGAGTGCCTCGAAGGCAGGCGGAGGCCCGTTCTCCCCGTTAGGCCCAGCACCACTGCCTGGGTAGACGGGAAAGAGGGCAAGGCCGGAAAATGGACAGAAGAATGCGGACGGCCGGGCCCGCGGCGCTCCGAGCGTCGGAGGCATCCTCAGGCACGGTCCCTCCGGGAGAAAGCGGGGCTCTGTCAGCCCCACAGCCCCGACGGTGGCAGAAGGCGGGCCCTCCGCGAGCGTGCGGCGGCGCTGGGTCCCCGGCCCCTGCCCCGGCCTGGGCGGGAAAGGCGCTCAGTCCGACTCGCGCCCTCCCCACGCGCGCTCCCAAGTGCCCCGCGGGCCGCGCCCTCCCGCAGGTGCCGGGCAGGGAATGCGGGCTCCTCCCTCGGACCCCGGCCGCTCGGCCACTCCCCCGCGCCCGGCCCCGCCCGGCCCTGCAGGGCACCCGCGGCCGCCCGGCGACACCAGGGCGGGGCCCAGCCGCGCCCGCCCCGCCCCGTCCCCGCCGCCCGGCGCCGCACCCGCCTCACCTCACCCCGACCCGCCGCCACCGCCTCTTCCAGCTGGGAGGCCCCGCCGGAAGTGACGCCACGGCCGGCTGCGCAAGCGCAGACGCAGCGCGCTCCAACGTGACCACCCGGCACGCGGAGGGCGGGGGCGGCCGGGATTCCCGGGCGGGGTCGGGGCCGGTGGCGGCAGCTCTGGGCCGCCCCGGCCTGGACGGTGAGCGGCGCTGGCCACGGGCAGCGGCTGGAGCCCAGTAATCAGGACACCACCACAAGCACCACCTGTGTAGACCCAGGCCCCCTCACCTGGGAGTCACGTTTATTGAAAAAGTAAAAAGTGGCACAGTAAAAAATTCACCTGGAGACAAAGCCAGGCCTAGGAGGGGTGGCGGGGTCGTGGAGGGACGGGTCCGGCCGCCCCTGGCCCACGGGTGGGGCACGTGCTGGCCCCTGGGCGACGTGCGGCTTCCCCAGGGAGGCGGCCCTGGGCGCGGGGGCGGGCGGGCAGAGCTGGCTCAGTCCATCGTGGCCCCTTTGAAGAGCTCCACCAGCTCCTTGAAGTCCGGGTCGATGAGGTCGGAGGGCAGGTCACCATCGTCGTTGGCTGCGTCCCTGTCCGCTCCCAGGGAGATAAGGTACCTGGGGTGCAAAGGTCGCCCTGGCTGAAGCGGGGAGGAGCCGGGAGAGTGCTCGCCCCCACCCAGGTCAGAGGGCCAGAGTCCTGGGGTCACCTGTGTGTCCCCCACCTTCGGGTCTCAAGGTCCGGGTAGGGTGAAGAGGAAGAAACCTGACCCTTTGGAAGCTGTGGCCAGCTTTTCAAGTTGGCTCTATTGAGGACAAGGGCAGAAACAGGATTCCAGAAGCTTTTAGGGTTTGTAGGGTTCTTTTTTTGTTATTGTTGCTGCTGTTTTTAGAGACAGAGTTTCGCTCTTATCACCCAGGCTGGAGTGCAATGGCATGATCTCCACTCACGGCAACCTCCGCCTCCCGGGTTCAAGCGATTCTCCTGCCTCAGCCTTGAGTAGCTGGGATTACAGGCATGCGCCACCACGCCCGGCTAATTTTGTATTTTTAGTAGTGAAGGGGTTTCTCCATGTTGGGCAGGCTGGTCACGAACTCCTGACCTCAGGTGATCCGCCCACCTCAGCCTCCCAAAGGGCTGGGATTACAGGCCTGAGGCACCAAGCTCAGTCTGTATGGTTCTTGCCTACACCACCAGGATCACATTTTGGGGCCCACATCCTGGGGGCCCACTGAGGCCTGGAGGGGTCGACTTCAACCCTGTGTAGACCCAGGTCCCCTCACCTGGCTATGTCGGGGTACCCATCGCTGCAGGCAATGTGCAGGGGCGTCCAGCCCTCCTCATCTCGCTGGTGAATGTCCGCTCCGTATTTGACCAGCAGCTTCACGCATTCCAGGTTTCCAGAGAGCACGGCTTCATGCAAGGCGGCCAGGCCTGGGCAGGGAGGAAGGGAGGGGTCAAGACTGAGCCTCAGGTCGGGTCCTCCTTGCTGGCTTCCCCACCACCCCACAGCCCCTGGCCAGCTCTTCCAGGGCTTGCTCACCTGAGGGATGTATTGTGGCCAGGGAGACTTTCTGAGCTCGGATGAAACGCCTCACCTGCTCCAGGTCACCCTGACGGATGTGGTCCAAGAACAGGACATCATTAGGGAAACGCACGCTGCGATCAGCCAGCATCCGCCGCCGCCGCCGCTGCCGTGGGCTGTAGCGGGCATAGCGGGCAGTTCTGCTAGGCATCTTGGGCGCTGTGGGGCCGGCTGCCCCTGGGGACTGTACTGCGCTGGGGTTAATAATGTGTCCGGCCCCGACCAGATCAGCTTGAGGGCTCCTGTCGGTCGAGCCCCGGCCTCTGACTTGCTTATATAGGGCTCAGGGGCTATATAAAGCTGCATGGTCATCCTCCCCGGCGCGAGGGGCTGAAACTGAGCTGCACCCCCGCCCCGCGCCCCAGATCATGTTTAGTGACTCATCTTTCAGCCCACCTGTCACCGTGCCCGGCCAAAGGGGTCAGATCATTCCTGCCTGTCGCTCCCTGCCGCACAGCTGGACCTAGAAGGTGCCTTACCGAGGGTGGGAGGAGGCACTGGTGCAGAGCCCATGAGATAGCTAGGAATGCGAGGTCAAAGGCACAGTAGGTACGAAGGTCATTGGAAGGGCTTGCTGTCTACCTCCTGGAGAGTGAGGGGTGGCCACCCCCTTCACATCTGCAGAAGCACAAGTCCACTGTGCCATGGGGAAACAGGTCTGAGCCCCAGCGGCCGCCCTATCTGCATCTACAGAAGCACGGGTCCACTGTGCCATGGGGAAACAGGCCTGAGCCCCTCCATCTCACTACCTGTCAGTTTTTACCTTCTAGCGTGGCTTGCCTCACTCTCAGTAGTTTTCCCAAAACTACTCTGATGCACGAGGTGGGTGGATCACAAGGTCAGGAGATCGAGACCATCGTGGCTAACACGGTGAAACCCCCATCTCTACTAAAAATATGAAAAAATTAGCTGGGCGTGATGGTGGGCGCCTGTAGTCCCAGCTACTTGGGAGGCTGAGGCAGGAGAATGGCGTGAACCCGGGAGGCGGAGCTTGCAGTGAGCCTGAGATCATGCCACTGCACTCCAGCCTGGGCGACAAAAACTACTCTGATGGTGTTGCCTCCTGCTCAGAAACCCCCCAGGCATCCTTGGCTGGGATCTCCGTGCCTCAGGCTTCCTGCTCAGTCAGTCCTGCGACCTTTCCTCCACGTGCCTGGCTCCCCTGCCTCACCTCCCTGCAGGGGCAGGGTGTCCCCCACACACTCATGGGTTCACCCTGCACGGTGTCCTGCATGCCAAGTTTGACACACGCACTCACACGTAAGGTGGTGTCCAGTTTGCTCTCCATGTTCAGGGACCATCACACCCTGGGTAGTGTGCTCTCTCTGCCCTGCCCGTGTGATCTTACTTCTAGAAGAACAGCCAAGGGATTTATTTGTTTATTTATTTTATTTTATTTATTTATTTTTTTTGAGACGGAGTCTCGCTCTGCCGCCCAGGCTGGAGTGCTGTGGCCATATCTCAGCTCACTGCAAGCTCCGCCTCCCGGGTTCACGCCATTCTCCTATCTCAGCCTCCCGAGTAGCTGGGATTATAGGCGCCCGCCACCTCGCCGGCTAATTTTTTTGTATTTTTTAGTAGAGACGGGGTTTCACCGTGTTAGCCAGGATGGTCTCGATCTCCTGACCTCGTGATCCGCCCGTCTCGGCCTCCCAAAGTGCTGGGATTACAGGCTTGAGCCACCGCGCCCGGCCTTTTTTTTTTTTTTTAAGACGGAGTCTCGCTTTGTCACCCAGGCTGGAGTGCAGTGGCGCAATCTCGGCTCACTGCAAGCTCTGCCTCCTGGGTTCACGCCATTCTCCTGCCTCAGCCTCCCAAGTAGCTGGGACTACAGGCGCCTGCCATCACGCCCAGCTAATTTTTTCTTATTTTTAGTACAGACGGGGTTTCACCGTGTTAGCCAGGATGGTCTCGATCTCCTGACCTTGTGATCCGCCCGCCTCGGCCTCCCAAAGTGCTGGGATTACAGGCGTGAGCCACCGCGCCCAGCCAAGGGAATTTTTAAAACTCATGTTCCAACAGGCTCTTCACTGCTGGCTGCCTTTACTTTTGCAACAGCCCCAGTGGAGGTCCAAAGTGGGGCTTGGACTACAGGACGTGAGCAAGTGGATGGGACTGGACACAGACACAGAGTTGACCAGGGAGGTGTTTGTGGTCAGGGACAGCCATCGATTGTGCTGGGAACACTGCAGCACTTGAAGCTGGCTGGATGAGTCCGCTGGGGCTGTCTTGACAGACCACAGACTGAGTGGCTTAAAAAAACAGATGATCGGCCAGGTGCAGTGGCTCACCCCTGTAATCCCAAAACTTTGGGAGGCCGAGGTAGGTGGATCACCTGAGGTCAGGTGTTCGAGATCAGCCTGACCAACCTGGTGAAACCCTGTCTCTACTAAATATACAAAAAATTAGCCGGGCGTGGTGGCGGGTGCCTGTAGTCCTAGCTACTGCTCGGGAGGCTGAGGCAGGAGAATGGTGTGAACCCGGGAGGCGGAGCTTGTAGTGAGCCGAGATCGCACCTCTGCACTCCAGCCTAGGCAACAGAGCAAGATTCCATCTCAAAAAAACAAAACAAAACAAAACAAAAAAACTCTAGTCCTTCCCAGAGGTCTGGAAGCTGAAGTCTGGAATCCGGGTTTCAACAGGGCAGGTTCCTCCTGAGGCTCTGAGGAGCGTCTGTCTCAGGCCTCTCCCCGGTTTCCAGTGCTGCTGGCAATCCTAGTGTCCTTGGCTCTGGCAGCATCACCATGATCTCGGCCTTCATCTCCACGGTGTTCTCCCAGCCTTTGTCACTGTTCACATCTCCCCCTTGTATAAGGATACCAGTCATAGTTGGATATTGCCTCATCTTAACCAGTGACTTCTGCAAGCACCCTATTTCCAAACAACTGTCACATTCTGAGGTCTTGAGGGCTAGGACTTCAACGTTAATTAAGGAGACACACGCGTCAACCCGTAATGCTGGTAAAACCTTGCAGGTGGTCACTAAAGGCCTGAATAAGGACAGAACCAAGACTGGCCAGCAGCTCTTTGCAGGGGCAGAGGAGCTGGGCCACAAACAGCCTTGCATCATTAAGCTGATCTGCATCCAGCGAAATCAAATCAGCAAACATATTAGACACCTCTAGGTGCAAAGCCTTGGCCAAATGCTATGGGAGGGCTGGGCGCAATGGCTCATGCCTGTAATCCCGGCACTTTGGGAAGCCAAGACTGGAGGGTCAGTTGAAGCGAGGGGTTTAAAAAGACCAGCCTTGGCCAGGCACGGTAGCTCGAGCCTGTAATCCCAACACTTTGGGAGGCTGAGACCGGCGGATCATGAGGTCAGGAGATCGAGACCATCCTGGCTAACACGGTGAAACCCCGTTTCTACTAAAAAAATACAAAAAACTAGCCGGGCAAGGTGACGGGCGCTTGTAGTCCCAGCTACTCGGGAGGCTGAGGCAGGAGAATGGCGTAAACCCGGGAGGTGGGGCTTACAGTGAGCTGAGATCCGGCCACTGCACTTCAGCCTGGGCAACAGAGCGAGACTCCATCTCAAAAAAAAAAAAAAACAAAAAACAGCCTGGGCAACATAGTGAGACCCCTTCACTTTAAAAACATTTAAAACTGGCCGGGCGCGGTGGCTCGCACCTGTAATCCCAGCACTTTGGGAGGCCAAGGCAGGTGGATCACGAGGTCAGGAGATCGAGACTATCCTGGCTAACACAGTGAAACCCCGTCTCTATTAAAAATACAAAAAATTAGCTGCGTGTGGTGGTGGGCGCCTGTAGTCCCAGCTACTCAGGAGGCTGAGGCAGGAGAACAGCTGTGAACCCGGAAGGTGGAGCTTGCAGTGAGCCGAGATTGTGCCACTGCACTCCAGCCTGGGCGACAGAGCGAGACCTTATCTCAAAAAAAAAAAAAAAAAAAATTTAAAACTGGCGGGCACAGTGGCTCACACCTTTAATCCCAGCATTTTGGGAGGCCGAGGCAGACGGATCACATGAAGCCAGGAGTTCGAGACCAGTCTGAGCAACATGGAGAAACCCTGTCTATACTAAAAATACAAAAATTAACCGGGCATGGTGGTGTGTGTCTGTAATCCCAGCTATTCAGGAGGCTGAGGCAGGAGAATCTCTTGAACCCAGGAGGCGGTGGTCATAGTGAGCCGAGATCGCACCACTGCACTCAAGCCTGGGCGACAGAGCAAGACTCGCCTCAAAAAATAATAATAATAAAAAAATTTAAAAATAAAAAAAAAAGTAAAAAGAAAAATGCTGCTGCAGAAACGGCCCTGACGGAGGGTCCCTGCCTGGTGGAGGTTTCCTTGACCTGCGTTGGTGCCCAGGTACACCCCCTGCCCCCTCCCCTGCCCCCGGGCCCCTCGCCACGGGTACACCACCTCTCCAGGCACACACTGGAGTGGCCCTGGAGCCTCTAGCCAGGCCCAGGCCTGCAGACACCCGGAGCGGGGTCGGCTCCCAGTGTGGCTGCATATTAGGGACTCAGGGAAGGCGTGGATGGTAGGAATTCCGGGTCCCTTGGGAGGAGCAAGGTCCTTTTTTCTGGCTTGTTTACGTGAAGCCTAGAGACGCAAGGTGCTACACTGGAGACAGGAGGCAGAGGCTCCTCTGATGTGAAACTGCCTTTTCTCATGTTGTGGAAAGTTCTGTCTGCCCTTCCCCCTCAGAGGATCAGATGAAAGCACGCTGGATGAAGCTGACACCAACAGTGTGACCAGAAGGAACGCCCTTTCCAGGAGTGACTGGGCCTCAGGCTAGAGACGCGGTGGGGGCAGGCCCATCCGGTGAGCCTGTCTGGTGACCCCAAGCAAGCCTCTGTGTCCCTCCTGCTGAAGGTGAGCTGAGAGCATGCAGAGCTTTTGCTTTTGGGGTTTCTATCTGGATCACCGAAGGGATTGGTGCCCGAAGCCTCGCCAGTCACAACAGATCCCTTGAAAGCTATTTTTGTGCCTTTTATTCTAATAAGAATGTGGGAACTGTGTGTTCTACGCCATGATGGACACTGCCTGGAGCTCCTCACCCTTGGAACTTTCCATCAGAAGCTGGCCGTAAACAGTCGTACCTGCTCACTGTGGGGAGAATGTGCTGCTCATGCAGCATGACGTCAGAGCAAAACCTGTCTTCATGGAGTTTTGTCCCCTGATTCTTCTTGGTCCATATGAACTTGCAAATTGACCTAATTTGCATGATTTTAAGTTTCTGCCTTCTGGAGGATGAACTAGAACATCTAATTCACAAGGTTTACCATCCAACTTTTAAAAGTCCAGTGAGGCCTAACTGGGCTCAGTAGCTCATGCCTGTAATCCCAGCACTTGGGGAGGCCAAGGTGGAAGGATCACTTGAAGCCAGGAGTTCAAGACCAGCCTGCGCAACATAGGGAGACCACCTTCTCTTCAAAACATTTAAAAATTTGCCGGGGTGCCTATGGTCCCAGTTACTTGGAATGCTGAGGTGCAAAAGATTGCTTGAGCCCTGGAGTTTGAGGCTGCAGTGAGCTACAGTCATACCACTCCACCCTAACCTGGGCAACAGAGCAAGATCCTGTCTCAAAAAAAAAAAAAAAAGTCCAGTGAATGCAACCAGCAGTGTTCTGCAAAAGCACTCAGGAGACCCTGTTAGAAAAGTCAGCTGAGGCCGGGCGCAGTGGCTCACGCCTGTAATCCCAGTACTCCAGTACTCTGGGAGGCCAAGGTGGGTGGATCACCCACAGTCAGGAGTTCGAGACCAGCCTGGCCAACATGGTGAAACCCCGTCTCTACTAAAAATACAAAGATTAGCCGGGCCTGGTGGTGCATGCCTGTAATCCCAGTTACTCAGGACGCTGAGGCAGGAGAATCGCTTGAGTCCAGGAGGCAGAGGTTGCAGGGAGCTGAGATCGCAGCACTGAACTCCAGCCTGGGCAACAGGGTGAGACTCCGTCTCAAAAAAAAAAAAAAAAAAAAAAGGGAAAAGTCAGTGCAGGTCGCGCTGCAGTCCGGCAGGAGGCAGGAGGGTCAGCCTAGGGCCAGAAGGGTCCTTCCCTCCCTGAGGTCAGAGGACCCCCAGGGTGTAGTACATAGGTCTAGCAATCACAGTTTTAGGCTCCAGGCCAGTGGCTCCCTGGCACCTGGAGAGACAGAGGGTTGGGAAGTCCCAGGCTGCTAAGCCCTAACTGCCTCCCCCCAGAGCCTTCAAAGTCTCCCTACTAATCCAGCAGTCCAGCCAAAGAGGTTTTGGACATTGCCCCACCACCTTCCAGCAACAGCCAAGCCCAGGAATGTGCTCATCAGCTGCCTCTGCAAAACGGGAAAGGTATCAGTGACTCCCTCCCCTCCCCAGAGCACATGACACCAGTGCTCTGGGCAGCTGCGCTGTGTCCCGGCGTTCTCTCCAGAGGGCCAGCTCCCCACACAGCGGGTCCACAGAGTCACTGCACCCCATCCCAGAGCCAGGGAGCACAGGAACAAATGCAGCCCACCCCTTTAGCTGTGACTCAAGACAGCCTCCCTCCTCAGAGACCTTGCAAGGAGCCACAGCTCTCGGGGCTCTGCTCATATCTTGGGGGCAGAGCTAACATCCTCCCACGGCACCTCCAGATGCCTGTGCCCACTTTTCCGTGAGTATGTGGCTCACTGTGTCGCAGGACCCAGGCATGGCACGCAAACCCCGCTGAGGCCCTGGAGCTGAACTAGCCAGAAACCAGCCCCAACAGGGGCTGTCTCCAAAACCCACGGAGCTAGGGTCCAGGGCAGATGGCAGCACCCAGACTGCTGAGCTGGTGTGAGCCGTGTTGGGCCAAGGACATGTGGGCAAACCGGGCTGGTTGGTGCTGGCAACGTGCTGACACAGGTCCTTGCGGTATGCCGGCCGGATACTCCACAGCCTAGAGTGGAGGCAGGAGCGGGAGCGGCTGGGTTTGTGGAGGGCCCCTGGGGCTGACCAGGGCGGTAGCGGGGAGAACAGGAGAACTGGACCCCCAGCGAGGCCTGGTCTGGCTTGAGAGCTGTCTCTGGCTCCAGCAGCTGCAACCAGCCCACAAGCTCGGGAACAAGCTCTGAAACTGGGAGGACACCTGGGAATCTCAGCAGTGCGGAAGCTCGTACTCCGGGAAGCACGTCAGGACGTGAAGTTGGCAGGGATCAGAGTCACAGGCAGGGCTCCTCAAGGCAGCCTGGTGAGAGCCGCTTGTTCTGTCCGAGTTTCTGAGGGCCGAGCAGCCTCCCTAGAGCCACAACTCCACCCCCACTCCCTCCTGCACCCTTGGGCTCCTTCCTCCTGCCTTACCTGCCCTCTGAGACCACCATGAGCCCTGCTGGATCCTCAGGGCTTCTGCTGTTGCCCTGAGTGGAACCCACAGACACCACAGAGCTCCTGTTGCCTCCCCTGCAGAGAAGCAGCAAATCCAGGCTCAGCAGAGCCATCACCCAGCCCTGCACACAGGCCGCAGCTTTCTGTCTGGAGAAAAATCAACTGTTGGCTGGGCGCGGTGGCTCATGCCCATAATCCCAGCACTTTGGGAGGCTGAGGTGGGTGGATCACGAGGTCAGCCAGCAGATCCTGGCTAACACAGTGAAACCCCCTCTCTACTAAAAATACAAAAAATTAGCCGGGCGCGCGGTGGCTGGCACCTGTAATCCCAGCTACTCAGGAGGCTGAGGCAGGAGAATCACTTGAACCCGGGAGGTGAGGTTGCAGTGAGCTGAGATCGCACCATTGCACTCCAGCCTGGGCGACTCTGTGTCAAAAAAAAAAAAAAAAAATCAACAGTCTATGTGTTTTCCTGTACGTGAAGCACAAGAGCGCTGAGGTTAAGCCAAATTACAACTTAGACCAGAAGATGGCCGGGCGCAGTGGTTCACGCCTGTAATCCCAGCACTTTGGGAGGACGAGGCGGGCGGATCCCAAGGTCAGGGAGATCGAGACCATCCTGGCTAACACGGTGAAACCCCATCTCTACTAAAAATACAAAAAAAAAAAAAAAAGTTGGTTGGGCATGGTGGTGGGCACCTGTAGTCCCAGCTACTCAGGAGGCTAAGGCAGAGGAATGGTGTGAACCCAGGAGGTGGAGCTTGCAGTGAGCCGAGATCGTGCCACTGCGCTCCAGCCTGGGTGACAGAGCGAGACTCTGTCTCAAAAAAAAAAAAAAAAAAAGGACCAGGAGATTCTTCTTTTTAGAGACAGGGTCTCACTCTCACCCAGGCTGGAGTGCAGTGGTGCAATCTCCACTCACTGCAGTCTTGACCTCCTGGGATCAAGTGATCCTCCTGCCTCAAACTCCCGAGTAGCTGGGGCTGTAGGTGCAAACCATGCCCAGCTAATTTCTAAGTTTTTCGTAGAGACAGGGTCTCCCCATGTTGCCCCAGCACTGGGATTCCAGGCGCACGTCCCTGCACCCAGTCCAGCCTTTATCGTGTGAAGGGTTAGTGGTAAGCAGGACACCCTGTTCCTCTCATCCGCCCTTAAAGCCTGAGTCCACCTGATTTCTCGTCACTCCACAGCGGGGATGGGAGGGAACGACCTGGAGTCTGTGAGCATCACGTGGGGCCGTGTGGCTCCACCTGTGTCCACGTCCAGGGTCCAGAATCACAGAAGCCCTATCGCAGTCCAGGTGAAGCAGCCGGCAGGCAGGGAAGGCATCCTCGCCAGGAACCACCAGCCTGCACAGCTCCACCAGGGAGACAGGCGCCTGTTTCTGCATCTGCACCTCACTCCAGGACGAGGCCTCTCAACACCAGTGACCCCACCAAGGCCTGGCAGATGGCCTTGGCGTCAGCATTCCAGCCCAGCTCCCCAGGCTTGGCGAGATCATAAACCCGAGGCAAGGACAGGTGGTAAAATTTCAACTTTATTTGTCCAATGTGTTCAATTCCAGATTGTGAAATAGAAATGCCTCAAGAACTGTCAACGTCTGATTCAGCTCCAGCATCCTTGGCCACCTCCCCGCCTGGGAGTCAAGGGTCCTGGTTCTGCCTCAAGCAGGCCACAAACCATGCTGTAGAGAGGCCAGTGGTCACAAGCAATGAGCCCACGACAGGATGTGGAGCCCTGGCTTGAGGGAAGGGGAAGGCCCAGGCCTGTGCTGGGCTCCAGGGCTGGCAGCCACCAGCTCTTCCTCCAGGCATGGGGGACACCCTGACAGGATCTGGAAGTCTCCATTTACCCAAAAAATGCAAGAGCCATGATCAGTCATGGCAACACTGCACGCGGTACTGAGTGACTGTGTCCAGTCTGGCTCCGTCCCTCACACACGGGGGACAAGCTTCTCCAAAGAAGCCTGGCCAAGGTGGAACAAATACCCTGATGTCGAAAAATGTCTAAAAATCCCACAAATGGAATTTTCAAAGAGAGCAGAAACCTCCCGCAGGAGGGAGGCAGCGAGACTCTGAACACTCTAGCGAGTGCTCTGGACAGATCCATAAGTACATCGTGGTTTCAAGAAACAAGCCCCACCGGGGTGGGCTGCCTGGAGATGGATCCCTTTCCAAAAACTGAAAAGCAGAAGGAAGAGACGGGGGTGAATGGACGGTGTGTGGGGGCGAGGCGTCACTTCAGAAAGGTTCCCTGGGTTTCCGGCGACGCCCTCCTTCAGGTGAGGGCCGCAGGCTTCAGAGGCGTGCGCTGCTGCTGGGTGTGCGGCCCCGAGAGGTCTAGGCAGCGCCCCGGTCTGGCTTTCCGTCTTACAGTTCATCTTTCACAGCTTTCTGATCATCATCTTCCTCCATGTCTGGCTCCTCTGCTTCTTCCAGGTCCTCGAGATCCTGGGATACAGGAAAAGGCAGGGGACACGTTGGCTGCAACGGCTGAGGCTGCCGGCACCCAGAACCCCACGCTGCTCACACTGGGGACCAGCCGGCCACGTTGGACATGGCCACCGGCCACTGGAGCAGCCAACCCTGGTCTTTACGAGATACACGGGGTCTTCCCAGGAAGAGTGAGGCCTGGGGGATTTCTACCTATAGCAGGATGAATCAGAGTCCCCACTGTGTCAGGAACCCTAGGAGTCCCAGCTCAGCCTCAGACCCTTCCACTGGGCATGGCAGGCGTATGTGTGCCTCCCAGCTTGGCACCATGGAGCCTACAGAGAGTCCACATCTTGGCAGGGACGACAGCCCCAGCATGATGTTCAGGCAGAGTCACCACTGGGGTGACCATTCTACTTCCAACCCTCAGGCTCTGGCCAGCGACAGACCACAGGCAGCACAAGGGGGCGGCCCCCCGTCCCCAGCCTGGGCAGGGTGTTCCCACCTCCCACTCTGCACCAGCACTCCCAGCCAGCCCTGCCAGCCTAGGCTGACCACGCCCTCATCTCCCTCACCATGGCCAAGCACCCTGCCCCTGCTACATCCTCCCAACACCAGCCCTCCTGCTTCTCCGGCAGCGTCACCACTGCTGCTGGCCACGCGCTGACAGGCAGGACTCAGTTCCTGAGGGCGTCAGACCCATGTCTGCTCCCTTGTGCCCGGGCTCCGCCAGTGGGCTGGGGATGGACATGTGAGTCCAAGTTAGCAGCATGTGAGGAACCGGTGCCATGCGTCTGAAAACGTTTTCTAAGCAAAATCTGGTTTTTAAAGATGTCTTTGACCTCGCCCCCTAAAGAAGTGCTGGCCAGGGAGAGCTGTTTCAACAGAGCGCTGGGAGCACATCCCTTGCCCTGCTGGGTAGAGGTGTGGAGCCCCAGAGCCCTGGATGCACAGACGTGCCTCCGACAGCACCGTTCTCATCACAAGTCAAGCCCAAGTGGGCACGTCCCATGGGGCTGCGGGGCTGAATCCCAGAGACCGGCCCAGGGCTGTGACCCCACTCACGTCATCATCCCCTGCCCCATCCTGGCCACCGCTCTCCAGGAACTTCTTAAAACCATCCAGTGTGCGTTCCCCATTGTAATCGATGACCTGTGGAAGACAGGGATGAGTGCAGGGGCTGGTCCTGGCCCAGAACCAATCTCCCAGCATTGGCTCCTCCTCCCTAGAGAAAGGCAGAGCAGGCCCAGCCCGGTGGCTCACGCCTGGAATCCAGCATTTTGGGAGTTCAAAACCAGCCTAGGCAATATAGTGAGATCCCATCTCTCTCAAAAAAGAAAAAAAGGTGGGTGCTTCTGAAGGAGCTCCCACAGCTCTTCTCCCACCCAGCTAGCCCCAGGCTCCTTCCAGACAAAGAAGCACCCGGCCTGGCGTGGAGACCATTGCTTTCCCAGGGCCCGCCCTGGCCGCATCTAGAGGGAAGGCGCACCGTCCTGTCGACGCTGGCAGGAAAGAACTTGAGTGTGGGGAAGCTGTGCACTTTGACAGCCTCCACCTCATTGGCGGTCGAGTCCATCTTGGCGATAACGATGTTCTCATGGTCCTTGTACGTTTCTCCCAGTTTATCCCAAATGGGAGCCAACTGTTTGCAGTGACCACACCACGGGGCATCTGAAAAGAAAGCAGTTCTAGGGTGTGTCCTGGACCACAAAGTCGCTGGCAGATGCTTCCCCGGGAGTCCGCACACCTCCCGTGTGCCCTGGTGGCACGGACCTGGGAAGTAGAAGGGGCAACACTTACAGAACTCCACGAAGACGTTCTTTTTCTCATCAAAAGCCACCTCTTCAAAGTTCTTCCCAACAAGCACCTTGACAGGCTGCTTGTCCCAGTCCTCCGGCAGCTCCTGGCTCATCAGGTGGGGCTGGAGGGCAGGCAGGGCACGGTGAGGGGCGGTGCCACCTGGGGGACCACAGAGCTCCACAACCCTCACCCCTGCCTGGCTGAGGTGCATGGCTGCCCTTGGCATCACCAGGATGGCAGCCGCGGAAGCCAACAGTGCCAAGAATCCAGGAAGAGAAGGCTGAGCCAGTGGGCTGGGCCCAATGAGCCCACGCAGGCCACACCCTCGCCGGCCAGGAGGCTTCCCTGAGGAGCATCTGGACCACCAGCGTCACCAAGAGGCTCCTACAGGTCCCCACGGGTGTGACAACAGTGGTCTTCACACGACCTTGGGCTCCGTCCTCTTATCAGAAGATCTTACTTTGAGGATGAAGCCCAGGACACTGAGAGCCCAGAGACCCTAAGGTGGCAGCTCTACCTGGGGGGCACCCCTGGCCCGGGACGTGCCCGCACCTTGATTTTGCCCTCCAGGAAACGGTGACAGAACTCTGTGATCCTCTCTGCTGTCAGCTCATCCGATTCGGGCTTGTACTTGGTCATCTCCTCCTCCAGGGTGATGAGGCGCACGGCCGGGCACTCTTCCTTCTTCAGGCCAAAGAACTCAAGGATGCGCTGGTTGTCGGTGTGGTCGCTGTCGATGAAGATGAACAGGATCTGGGGGAGAAAAGGAGGTTGCACAGGTGCGGGAGATGGCTGGCCTCTGCCTTCAGCCCTGACGTCGCTCAGAAGGTGCGGGAGACGGCTGGCAGGACAGCCTCTGCCTCCAGCCCTGGCTTCGCTCAGAAGCAGATGGTGCCCCTGGTGCCTTTCCTCCAACCTGGACTCTGGGGTTGCCCAGCCAGACCAGCAGGTGACTGGGAGCAGAGGTCTGGCCTGGCTGGCCCCTCATCTACATCCAGGCTCTCCTGAATCGGGTGCCCGGTCCGGTCCAGCAGGCAGCCTCAGGAAGGCCCCACATTTCTGTCACCTCAGGAAGAGTTGTACGGTTCCCTGGCACCGCCCTACGAGCCACCCAGAGGAGCAGCTCACCTTGCCCTTAAAGCTCTCGGCTGCTGTTTTGAAGTTGCTCAGTTTGCCGTCATAGTCAGACACGCTCTTGGGCAGGAACAGCAGGATGTGAGTCTTGATTTCACCTCCAAAAATCTTCGGGGCTGTCTGTGTTATAAACTTAAGTTACTGGGTCTGAGTCACACGCTATTAATGCAGAATGTTCTCCCAATGGCCTCCAATGCTAGACGGCGGACAGCAGAGGTGACCGGGAGCCTCATGCTACCCCCAACCCACTCCTCCCCATCCCCAGCCTGGGGGCTGCAGGGCAGCAGGGGAGCCGCACCTGCTCAGTGAACTCGATGACAAGGGGCAGCTGGTTGTATTTGATAAAGTCCAGCAGGTTCTCCTTGGTGACCTCCCCTTCAAAGTTGTTCCGGCCTTCATCAAACTGTGGACAGAAAGGGGGCCCTGACTGAGCACTGCTGCCAGGAGCACAGCCCCTGAGCCCGCATTTCCCTGGACGTGGGAAGTCACAACAGCCAGCAGCCCTGCCCTCCTGTGGGGTTTTGAGCCACAGGCCCAGCAATGGGTATAGGACATGACTGTTCCCTGACAGCCAGACTGGCTCTGGCCACGGCCTTATGGCTGCCAGTGAATTCAACGGCTGGTTTTACACCCACAACTTGAGCCTGGCGCATGTGGTTCCAGCAACCCTTGAAGTGTGGCCCATCCCCAGGGCCCCCAACCCTTTCAGAGCACCCATGTGGTCAAAGCTATTTTCTTATTTTTTCTTTTTTTTAAGACGGAGCCTTGCTCTGTCGCCCAGGCTGGAGTGCAGTGGCGCAATCTCGGCTCACTGCAAGCTCCGCCTCCCGGGTTCACGCCATTCTCCTGCCTCAGCCTCCCGAGTAGCTGGGACTACAGGCACCCGCCACCTCGCCCGGCTAGTTTTGTGTTTTTTAGTAGAGACGGGGTTTCACCATGTTAGCCAGGATGGTCTCGATCTCCCGACCTCGTGATCCGCCCATCTCGGCCTCCCAAAGTGCTGGGATTACAGGCTTGAGCCACCGCGCCCGGCCCAAAGCTATTTTCTTTTGTATTTATTTCTGAGGCAGAGTCTTGCTCTGTTGCCCAGGCTGGAGTGCAGTGGCACGATCTTGGCTCACTGCAACCTCCGCCTCCTGGGTTCAAGTGATTCTCCTGCCTTGGCCTCCCGAGTAGCTGAGACTACAGGAGCCTGCCACCACGCCCAGCTCATTTTTTTTTTTTTTTTGTATTTTTAGTACAGATGGAGTATTTTAATAGATAGTTTCATCATGTTGGCCACGAAGGTCTCGATCTCTTGACCTCATGATCCACGTGCCTTGGCCTCCCAAAGTGCTGGGATTACAGGCGTGAACCACCGCACCCCACCGGTCAAAGCTGTTTTCACACTCACACTTCCCTAGCCTTTGCCTTTGCACTCTCCCGCTCACGTGCTGCAGCACAGACTCACAGAGGCTGCTGGCTGTGTGGTGTCGCAACAGCGGGAGGGCAGGAGAGGAGGATCCTGCTGGAGGAATCTAAAACACCACTTAGCAGTAAATTGTTTTTGTCTGGGAAAAATTAGTTTCCATAAAGGTGTGATTTATGATAACATGTAATGGGATGATTATTGTTTTAAATTAACTTGGCCACAGTGGCTCACGCCTGTAAGTCCAGCATTTTGGGAGGCCAAGATGGGTGGACTGCTTGAGGCCAGGAGTTCGAACTCAGCCTGGACGACATGGTGAAACCCCATCTCTACTAAAAATACAAAAATAAGCTGGGCGTGGTGGTGGGCACCTGTAATCTCAGGTACTTGGGAGGCTGAGACAGGAGAATGGCTTGAACCTGGGAGGTGGAGGTTGCAGTGAGCTGAGATTGTGCCACTGTACCCCAGCCTGGGCAACAAGAGCAAAACTGTCTCAAAAAAAAAAGACGGGCCGGGTGCAGTGGCTCACACCTGTAATCCTAGAAGTTTAGGAGGCTGAAGCAGGTGGATCACTTGAGTTCACGAGTTCGAGACCAGCCTGGCCAACATGGTGAAACCCCCCCTCTACCAAAAATACAAAAAAATAGCTGTGTGTGGTGGTGCGTGCCCGTAATCCCAGCTGCTTGGGAGACTGAGGCAGGAGAATCACTTGAACCCAGGAGGTGGAGGTTGCAGTGAGCCAAGATCGTGCCATTGCACTCCAGCCTAGGCAACAGAGCAAGACTCTGTCTCAAAAAAAAAAATACGGCCGGGTGCGGGGCTCAAGCCTGTAATCCCAGCACTTTGGCAGGCCGAGACGGGCGGATGATGAGGTCAGGAGATCGAGACCATCCAGGCTAACACAGTGAAACCCTGTCTCTACTAAAAAATACAAAAAACTAGCCGGGCGAGGTGGTGGGCGCCTGTAGTCCCAGCTACTCGGGAGGCGGAGCTTGCAGTGAGCTGAGATCCAGCCACTACACTCCAGCCTGGGCGACAGAGCGAGACTCCGTCTCAAAAAAACAATCAAACAAACAAAAACAAAAATCAGTTGGGTGTGGTGACACCTGCCTGTAATCCTAGCTACTCGAGAAGCTGATGCAGGAGGACTGCTTGAGCCTGGTAGGTAGACATTGCAGTGAGATCACACCACTGCACTCTAGTCTGAGTGACAAGAGTGAAACAGGCCGGGCGTGGTGGCTCACGCCTGTAATCCTAGTACTTTGGGAGGCTGAGGCGGGGGACCACCTAAAGCCAGGAGTTTCAGAGCAGCCTAGTGCAACATGGTGAAACCCCGTCTTTACTAAAAATACAAAAATTAGCCGGGCGTGGTGGCGGGCACCTGTAATCCCAGCTATTTGGGAGGCTGAGAGGCGGAGGTTGCAGTGAGCCAAGATTGCACCACTGCATTCGAGCCTGGCAACAGAGTGAGACTCCATCTCAAAAAATAAAAAATAAAGAAAGAAAAAAAAGAGAAGAAACAAAAGCATTTTTTACATTCTTAGTTCTAGTTTCGAATACAGCAGATCCTGAAAGGCGCCATCCATATGCCCGTGAGGCTCTGGCGATCCCTAACAATGTGCGGCAGCTTCAGGGAGTGCTCAGGCCACAAGATGGAGAGGCTGTGGCAGCCCAACCACCAGGGGTCAGTCTGCAGCTGAGGATGCGGCCTCGGCTCAGGCTCAGAGAGGCGCTCCTGGGCTGAGGCTCTTCAAGTGAGAATTTTGGGTGAGCCTTCCATCATTCCCTCTGAACTACTTTTTTATTTAAAAAAATTATTTTATTTTTTTATTTCTTGAGATGGAGTTTTGCTCTTGTCACCCAGGCTAGAGTGCAATGGCGTGATCTTGGCTCACTGCAACCTCCACCTCCCGAGTTCCAGTGATTCTCCTGCCTCAGCCTCCCGAGTAGCTGGGATTATAGGCATGTGCCACCACGCCTGGCTAATTTTTGTAGTTTCAGTAGAGACAGGGTTTCACCATGTTGGCCAGGGTGGTCTCGAACTCCTGACCCCAGGTGATCCACTTGCCTTGGCCTCCCAAAGTGCTGGGATTACAGGCGTGAGCCACTGAGCCTGGCCCGAAATATTTTTTTTTTTTTTGAGACGGAGTTTCACTCTTGTTGCCCCGGCTGGAGTGCAATGGCATGTTCTCGATCTTGCCTCATTCCAACCTCCGCCTCCCAGGTTTAAATAATTCTCCTGCCTCAGCCTCCCAAGTTGCTGGGATTATAGGCATGTGCCACCATGCCTGGCAGATTTTGTATTTTTATTAGAGATGGGATTTCTCCATGTTAGTCAGGCTGGTCTCAAACTCCCGACCTCAAGTGATCCACCTGCCTCGGCCTCCCAAAGTGCTAGGATTACAGGCGTGAGCCACCACATCCAGCCAAAAAAATTTATTTTACTTTTATTTTTTGTAGAGACAGTCTTACCATGTTGCCGAGGCTGGTCTCGGACTCCTGGCCTCAAGCAATCCTCTTGCCTCGGCCTCCCCGAGTGCTGGGATCACAGGTGTGAGCCACCAAGACTGGTGCCCTCCCCTCGAACTTTTTTATTTTTATTTTTTATTTTTTTGAGACGGAGTCTCACTCTGTCGCCCAGGCTGGAGTGCAGTGGCTGGATCTCAGCTCACTGCAAGCTCCGCCTCCCGGGTTCACGCCATTCTCCTGCCTCAGCCTCCCGAGTAGCTGGGACTACAGGCGCCCGCCACCTCACCCGGCTAGTTTTTTGTATTTTTTAGTAGAGACGGGGTTTCACCGTGTTCGCCAGGATGGTCTCAATCTCCTGACCTCGTGATCCACCCGTCTCGGCCTCCCAAAGTGCTGGGATTACAGGCTTGAGCCACCGCGCCCGGCCCCCTCGACCTTTTTTTTTTGAGAGAGAGTCTTGCTTTGCCGCCCAGGCTGGAGTGCAGTGGCGCAATCTTGGCTCACCACAAGCTCCACCTCCCGGGTTCTCGCCATTCTCCTGCCTCAGCCTCCCGAGTAGCTGGGATTAGAGGTGCCCACCACCACGCCCGGCTAAATGTTTGTATTTTTAGTAGAGATAGGGTTTCACCGTGTTAGCCAGAATGGTCTCGATCTCCTGACCTCGTGATCCACCGCCTTGGGCTCCCAAAGTGCTGGGATTACGGGTGTGAGCCACCGCGTCCGGCCCCCTTGAACTTCTTAAATGAGACTTGGGGAAATGAATCACTCGTCCTTTCTTACTGGCCATTTCTCTTCATGCGTCCTCAGAGTAAACCAGGTGCCATTTCCTGCTCTTGTGCACGCTGTGCCCACGTCACCCTGACCGGGCCTGACCACCAAAGAGCTGATACTAAACCAGGCCAGGAGCACCCGTCACCCCTGCCCAAGTCCTAGGGGCAGAGACTTCCAAGCCTGTTACATCTTCCCCGGAGGGGCAAAGGTGGATAAAAAGAGGCAGGAAAGCCGTGGCCGGGCGCGGTGGCTCAAGCCTGTAATCCCAGCACTTTGGGAGGCCGAGACGGGCGGATCACGAGGTCAGGAGATCGAGACTATCCTGGCTAACATGGTGAAACCCCGTCTCTACTAAAAAAATACAAAAAACTAGCAGGGCAAGGTGGCGGGCGCCTGTAGTCCCAGCTACTCGGGAAGCTGAGGCAGGAGAACAGCGTAAACCTGGGAGGCGGAGCTTGCAGTGAGCTGAGATCCGGCCACTGCACTCCAGCCTGGGCCACAGAGCGAGACTCCGTCTCAAAAAAAAAAAAAAGAGGCCGGGCGCGGTGGCTCAAGCCTGTAATCCCAGCACTTTGGGAGGCCGAGACGGGCGGATCACGAGGTCAGGAGATCGAGACCATCCTGGCTAACACGGTGAAACCCCGTCTCTACTAAAATATACAAAAAATTAGCCGGGCGAGATGGCGGGCGCCTGAAGTCCCAGCTACTCGGGAGGCTGAGGCAGGAGAATGGCGTAAACCCGGGAGGCGGAGCTTGCAGTGAGCTGAGATCTGGCCACTGCACTCCAGCCTGGGCGACAGAGCGAGACTCCGTCTCAAAAAAAAAAAAAAAAAAAAAAAGAGGCAGGAAAGCCAAGGTCAGGAGGCCCTTGGAGGGAATCCTTTGGAACATGAGCTGCTGATCACAGCCGGGCTCCCAGTGGCACTGGTGGGCTCGCACTCTGCCCAGGAGTAACACTGGGCTGCAGCTGCAGGAAACAGAAAATCCCCCCAACCCTGCAGAACAGCGTCTCCAGCTCCCTCCAGAGTGTCAGGTGCTGCCTACATCATCTCATACCAAGAAGCCAGGAGGAGACACTGCCGCAGTTGTCCCAAGGCTGCCATCGTTTCAGCAGAGATGCCACATCACACTCGATCACGGTCTACTGTGATAAGGGAAACTGGTCCCCTTAGCAGGGCACAGCAGCAGGAGGCCAGCCCTGCCAGGCCACAGTGACAAACAACATAGAAAGGCCCAATGCAGGCCAGGTGATGTAGCTCACACCTGTAATCCCAACGCTTTGGCAGGCCGAGGCAGGAGGATTGCTTGAGCTCAGAAGTTTGAGACCAGCCTGGACAACACAGTGAAACCCCATTTCTACAAAAATATTAAAAAATAGCCAGGTGCGGTGGCGCACACCTGTAGTCCCAGCTACTCAGCAGGCTGAGGTGGGAGGATTGCTTGAGCCCAGGAGGTTGAAGCTGCAGTGAACTGTGATTGTACCACCACACTCCAGCCTGGTAACAGAGCAAGACCCTTTCTCAAACAACAACAGGCCCGGTGCTGCCGGGTGGTGGAGAAGACAAAACGAACTATCAGAAGCTGTCACACCCATGGTCCCAGTGACCAGCGGCCCCCGCAGAGGCTTTCCTGGGCTGCAGTGCCCGCTAGGGAAGGAAGGGAAGAGCAGGCAAGAGCGGGCCACATAAAAGCACCTGACTCAGCCAGGCTGCCCACTGTGGCCACTGAACGCACAGGAAGACCTCACTCACTTTGAGGGATAGAAGTTAATACCCTGGAGGAAAAGGAACAAGTTGGACTCATCCTCTCAGCTGTGGGGCGAGCTCTGACTTCCAGCGCAGCCACTACTGTGTGCACAGCACAGGGGGTCGGGCTTCTGCCTGCAACCACCATGTTCACCATCACAGACACCTGGGCCACCTTCGGTGGGCAAGAAAGCACCACCCACCAACCGGCATCAGACCCAAGTGGGGTTGTCTGTGCCCAGCTCTAGTGGACTCCAGAGAATCGAGGCAGAATGTTAACCCATGGGGAGCCCACATGGATGGCCACGTGTGAGCATTGGCAGGCAAGAGCAATGAAACCGCCCTCCCGGCCTTCGCGGACACATGATCACCACTGTCCACAGAGTCCCAACGGCCGCGCCAGACATCCAGGGCATTGAAGGAGCTGTGGGCTGTGTGACAAAACAGGGCTCGCAAGTTTCATGGGCCCTGGAGAAAGTCTCCCCCAGAACCCAAGTTTCAAGACAAGACTCGGAACCTTCTCTCTTTTTTTTTGAGACGGAGTTTCGCTCTTGTTGCCCAGGCTGGAGTGCAATGGCGTGATCTCAGCTCACTGCAACCTCTGCCTCCCGGGTTCAAGCAATTCTCCTGCCTCAGCCTCCCGAGTAGCTGGGATTACAGGCGTGTGCCACTACCCAGGCTAATTTTGTATTTTTAGTAGAGACAGGGTTTCTCCATGTTGGTCAGGCTGGTTTTGAACTCCTGACCTCAGGTGATCCGCCCACTTCGGCCTCCTAAAGTGCTGGGATTACAGGTGTGAGCCACCGCGCCCGGCCCGGAACCTTCTTTCTAATAAAAGCTCTAAAAAGACCTTTGGTTCCCTCAACTTTATCCAACACCACACTGGCTTTTTCTAGTCAGATGTTTAATTTCCAGGGCACCCTGCAATGGTAACTGTGTCATTTAGAAAAACCCTCTTCCTTTCAGGAATATCAGGAAAACGTCTCCTGGTAAAGAGCATCTACTGTCTTGAGTTATCTTGAGGAAGTGGCTGCAAAAACAGCTAAGTGACAAGAACAAGGACATGGAAGCAAGCCGTCCTGACCCACCCGCACCACCACACTCCAGGAAGGTGGCTGTACCCTCTCTCCTACCCGGTCCCAGGGAGTGCTGGATGCTCAGTGCTTACTACAGAAAGTGAATGGGTTGGTGGCTCACACCTATAATCCCAGAACTTTGGGAGGCCAAGGCGGATGGATCATGAGGTCAGGAGATCAAGACTATCCTGGCTAATACGGTGAAACTCCATCTCTACTAAAAATACAAAAAATTTAGCAGGGCATGGTGGCGGGCGCCTGAAGTCCCAGCTACTCAGGAGGCTGAGGCAGGAGAATGGCGTGGACCCGGGAGGCTGAGCTTGCAGTGAGCCGAGATCGCACCACTCACTCCAGCCTGGGCGACAGAGTGAGACTCTGTCTCAAAAAAAGAAAAAGAAGGCCGGACGCAGTGGCTCACGCCTGTAATCCCAGCACTTTGGGAGGCTGAGGCGGGTGGATCACGAGGTCAGGAGATGGAGACCATCCTGGCTAACACAGTGACACCCCGTCTCTACCAAAAACACGAAAAAATTAGCCAGGCGTGGTCGTGGGCGCTTGTAGTTCCAGCTACTCAGGAGGGTGAGGTTAGAGGATCACTTGAGCCTGGGAAGCACAAGTTGCTGTGAGCTGAGATTGCACCACTGTGCTCCAGCCTGGGCAGCAGAGTGAGAAACCCTATCTCAAAAAAAAAGGGCAGCCAGGCGCGGTGGCTCACGCCTCTAATCCCAGCACTTTAGGAGGCCGAGGTGGGTCGATCACCTGAGGTCGGGAGTTCAAGACCAGCCTGACCACATGGAGAACCCCGTGTCTACTAGAAGTACAAAATTAGCCAGGCATGGTGGTGCGTGCCTGTAATCCCAGCTCCTAGGGAGGCTGAGGCAAGAGAATCACTTGAAGCCGGGAGGCGGAGGTTGTGGTGAGCCGAGATCGTGCCATTGCACTCCAGCCTGGGCAAAAAAAGCAAAACTCCATCTCAAAAAAAAAAAAAAAAAAAGGCAAATGGGGCTGGGTGTAGTGGTTCACGTCTGTAATCCAGCACTTTGGGAGGCTGAGGCGGGTGGATCACGAGGTCAGGAGATGGAGACCATCCTGGCTAACACAGTGACACCCCGTCTCTACCAAAAACACGAAAAAATTAGCCAGGCGTGGTCGTGGGCGCTTGTAGTTCCAGCTACTCAGGAGGGTGAGGTTAGAGGATCACTTGAGCCTGGGAAGCACAAGTTGCTGTGAGCTGAGATTGCACCACTGTGCTCCAGCCTGGGCAGCAGAGTGAGAAACCCTATCTCAAAAAAAAAGGGCAGCCAGGCGCGGTGGCTCACGCCTCTAATCCCAGCACTTTAGGAGGCCGAGGTGGGTCGATCACCTGAGGTCGGGAGTTCAAGACCAGCCTGACCAACATGGAGAAACCCCGTGTCTACTAGAAGTACAAAATTAGCCAGGCATGGTGGTGCGTGCCTGTAATCCCAGCTCCTAGGGAGGCTGAGGCAAGAGAATCACTTGAAGCCGGGAGGCGGAGGTTGTGGTGAGCCGAGATCGTGCCATTGCACTCCAGCCTGGGCAAAAAAAGCAAAACTCCATCTCAAAAAAAAAAAAAAAAAAAGGCAAATGGGGCTGGGTGTAGTGGTTCACGTCTGTAATCCCAGCACTTTGGGAGGCTGAGACAGGTGGATCATGAGGTCAAGAGATTGAGACCATCCTGGCTAACATGGTGAAACCCCGTCTCTACTAAAACAAAAATTAGCTGGGCATGGTGCACACCTGTAGTCCCAGCTACTTGGGAGGCTGAGGCAGGAGGATCGCTTGAACCCAGGAAGTGGAGGTTGCAGTGAGCCGAGATTGCACCACTGCACTCCAGTCTGGCAACAGAGCAAGACACCGTCTCAAAATAATAAATAAATAAGGCAAATGTTGTTACATGTTTTATCCTAAATGGAAAAAAAAAAAAAAAAAAGCTAACAGTCAAAAGCAGCACTTTTGGGATGGCTGTGGCAGGAGAGTGGCCAGAGGGCCCACGGCTGAATGCAAAGGCCACAAGTGTCAGTGCTGCTTACAACCCAACTTGGCAAAGCTGCAGAACATACCTACTGGGCCAAAGGTGCCAGGAGCAAAGTTCCCCTAATGATAAGGAGAGCAACGCCACCCTCTGCAGACCAACCCCGGAACTAACCCGGGCAGAGCTGCCTGGGCCCACTCACCTTCTTAAAGAGGACAACCCCATCTTTGTCGAGCTGGTATTTGGAGAACACGTCACTGTTGGAAGTGATCCCAAATGGTATGTCATCGATGGCCTCTGCTGCCTGCAAGAACTGCTTGGCAGAGTCTGACTCCACGTCCTGAATGAGGAGGGAAAAGCAGAGATAGTCACAAGCCCACAGCACCAAGCAGTAGGGGCAGACCCTGTAATGCCTGGGCCCGGGGGGGACATATGCAGAACTGCCAGCCGCAGGCCGTGGACCCCTCCTCAATGGATGACAGAAAAAAGAAAGACTGGAATGACGCTCTGGTCTCTACCTTGAAGAAGCCGATGACAGCCACCTCGCTGGACTCCACCAAGGACTCTGCAGCTGCGCCGTCAGGCAGGGTGGTGGCAGCCGGGCCCGTGCGCTTCTTCAGCCAGTTCACGATGTCATCAGCCTCTCTGCCAGCTAACCCCAAACAAATGTAGGTTCCACTCTCAAACAGGGAGTGCCGCCCGCCATGCCGGGCCTGTTCCCGTCTCTACTCTCTGCCAGCCAGGTTGAGGACACCTAACTCACCCTAAGCAAGATGTTTTCCCACCACGGAAGAGGTTTGGTGTCATCGGCCCGCCTCCTAAACCCCAGTGTATATGCGACTGTGGTTGTCTTTATGGCGAGTGGGGAGGAAAGAGGATGATTCTCGCTATGAATAACAGGATCACAAACCCATTTTTTCCCTCTGATCTCTTGGCATTTTGTTTTCTCTTTTGACACAGGGGCTCACTGTTACCCAGCTGGAGGCAGGATCTTGGCTAACTGCAGCCTCCACCCACTGGGCTCAAGCAATCTTCCCAACCTCAGCCTCTCAAGTAGCTGGGGTACAGGCGCACACTATCATACCCAGCTCATTTTTGTATTTATTGTAGAGACGGGGTTTTGCCATGTTGCCCAGGCTGGTCTTTAACTCCCATGCTCAAGCACTTTGCTCACCGCGACTTCCCAAAGTGCTGGGATTATACGCATGAGCCACCAATCCCAGCCTTTTTTTTTTGGAAGATAGGGTCTTGCTCTGTCACCCAGGTTAGAGTGCAGTGGCGTGATCATGGCTCACTGCGACCTCAAACTTCTGGGCTCAAGCAATCTTCCCACCTCAGGCTCCCAAGTAGCAGGGACCACAGGCATGTGCCCCCACACCCAGCTAACTGTTTTTTTTTTTTTTTTTTTTTTCCAGACAGTTTCGCTCTTGTTGCCCAGGTTGGAGTGCAATAGTGCAATCTCGGCTCACTGCAATCTCCACTCCCGGGTTCAAGCAATTCTGCCTGAGCCTCCCAAGTAGCTGGGGATTATAGGTGCCCACCACCGCACCTGGCTAATTTTTAGTAGAGACAGGGTTCCCCATGTTGGCCAGGCTGGTCTCACTCCTGACCTCAGGTGATGCACCTGCCTCGGTCTCCCAAAGTGCTGGGATTACAGAGGTGAGCCACTGCACCCGACAAATTTTTTTTTCTTTTTTTTGAGACAGAATCTACCTCTGTTACCCAGGCTGGCGAGTGCAGTGGCGCGACCTTGGCTCACTGCAACCTCCTCCTCCCAGATTTAAGTAATTCTCCTGCCTCAGCCTCCCAAGTAGCTGGTATTACAGGAGCCCGCCACCACGCCCAGCTAATTTTTGTATTTTTAGTAGAGACGGGGTTTCACTGTGTTGGCCAGGCTGGCCTTGAACTCCTGACCTTGTGATCCGCCCGCCTCAGCCTCCCAAAGTGCTGGGATTACATGCATGAGCCACCGTGCCCGGCCAATTTTTCTATTTTTTGTAGAGATGGGTTTCGCCATGTTGCCCAGGCTGGTCTCAAACTCCTGGGATCAAGCAATCCACCCACCTCGGCCTCTCAGTGCTGGGATTACTGGGATGAGCCACTGTGCCCAGCCCCAGTTAATTTTTTTTTTTTTTTTTTTTTTTTTGAGACGGAGTCTCGCTCTGTCGCCCAGGCTGGAGTGCAGTGGCGCGATCTTGGCTCCCTGCAAGCTCCGCCTCCTGGGTTCACGCCATTCTCCTGCCTCAGCCTCCCCAGTAGGTGGGACTACAGGCGCCCGCCACCGGTCCGGCTCATTTTTTGTATTTTCAGTAGAGACGGGGTTTCACTGTGTTAGCCGGGATGGTCTTGATCTCCTGATCTCGTGATCTGCCCGCCTCGCCCTCCCAAAGTGCTAGGATTACAGGCGTGAGCCACCGTACCTGGCCTGCCCCAGCTAATTTTTCTATTTTTTGTACACAGGGTTTCACCATGTTGCCCAGGCTGGTCCTCTGTATTTTTAAAATTTTATTTTTTGAGATGAAGTCTCACTCTCTTGCCCAGGCTGGAGTGCAGTGGCACAATGTCAGTTCATTGCAACCTCCATCTCCCGGGTTCAAGTGATTCTCCTGTGTCAGCCTCCGGAGTAGCTAGGATTATAGGCGCGCACCACCACGCCTGGCTAATTTTTGTATTTTTAGTAGAGATGGGGTTTCACCATATTGGCCAGGCTGGTCTCGAACTCCTGACCTCAGGGGATCCACCCATCTCAGCCTCCCAAAGTGCTGGGATTACAGGCATGAACCACCGCGCCAACCTGCCCTCTGCGTTTTCTAAATTTTCTTTGACATGTACATTAATCAAACACACATGTTCTCACCCAGGAGTCTGACACCACCAGGCCTCATCTTAAGAGAGCTGGTCAGTAACTCAAAACTCAGTGCCAGTTTTTCTACCTGTGGGAACAGGCTGACACCTAGTCCACCTAACTCCCGCCTCCTAACTTATCCCAGGCATTTCAGGAGTTCTCGCCAATGGCCCACCCTACGTGTCTCCCAGACTAGGAAGATGACACGCTTTATGCCACCAAAGGCAATCAAACGACAGGGAAGAAACCTACTCCTCCTGGGAGACTGAGGCTAAGGAAAGCTGACCCTTTCCCTCTTTGACCTTGACTCCCTGGTCCGAATGGGGAAAACCCCATTCAGATGTAGAAGGATTCTGCCAGTGCTAACAAGACGGTCACCAGTGACAAGTGGATTTAGGAGTGCTCATCTCATCTGCAAACCTGAGTGTTAGTGACAGAACCACGGTGACTTTGCACAGAGCACTTCCCATTCCAAAAGTGAACATGTGTAAAAAATGGAAACATCAATCATGCCTGTAATCCCAGCACTTCGGGAGGCTGAGGCAGGCAGATCACGAGGTCAAGAGATCGAGACCATCCTGGCCAACATGGCGAAACCCCATCTCTCCTAAAAATACAAAAATTAGGCCGGACACGGTGGGTCACGCCTGTAATCCCAGCACTTCGGGAGGCCGAGGCGGGCAGATCAAGAGGTCAAGAGATTGAGACCATCCTGGCCAACATGGTGAAACCCCATCTCTCCTAAAAATACAAAAATTAGGCCGGACGCGGTGGGTCACGCCTGTAATCCCAGCACTTCGGGAGGCCGAGGCGGGAAGATCAAGAGGTCAAGAGATTGAGACCATCCTGGCCAACATGGTGAAATCCCATCTCTACTAAAAATACAAAAATTATCCAGGCTTGATGGTATGCACCTGTAGCCCCAGCTACTCAGGAAGTTGAGGCAGGAAAGTCACTTGTACCCGGGAAGCAGAGGTTGCAGTGAGCAGAGATCACACGGCACTCCAGCCTGGTGACAGAGCGAGACTGTCTCAAAAAAAAAAAAAAAAAAAAGAAAAAAAGAAAAAAAAGAGAGAACATCAAAACAGCCAAGTAAGAGGCAACCACAGAGTTGCTGCCACTAGAACAGGACAGGGCACACCTGCTTACGGGGACAACCCTGCTAACACTGGAATGAACTGCTTTCAGGCCGCCCATCATGTGCATCTGATGTGCCACAGAACTGGTTTTATAGATGAGTCTTCTTTTGCCACAGTCACTGATTTGGCTACACAGGGGCTCCGCCTTCACGAAGGCAGCTTCAGAGGTGGCAGATGAGCAGCTGAGGGCCTGTGCTACAGACAGAGCCGGGTGGGCTTAGATTCGAGGTCTGCTACCGACAGGCACAATGCTGTTACTCAGCTGCTCTAAGCCTCAGCCCTTTGTCTGGGAAAGGCCTGCCTCACAGAGAGGATGCAAGGAGAAATCACACAAGCACGTGGAGCGGCAGCTGGCACACTACAAACAATAGTTAGCAGGTGTCACCCCGAGAGCTACAGCTACGCTGCTGCTCCTAGGAAGAGGGGCAGCACAAAGAGCCCATGTGGCCAGAAAGGCACCAGTCTCCCTCTCCTCGCTAGTCAGTCTCCAAACAGACCTCAGTCAGCCAACCCCTGAGTGGCACCTGACAAGACAGGTTCTCTACTCGAAGGTTCTTCCAGGATGAAAACTTTCCTCACAGGACCCTCAGGACACAACCAGGAGAACCCGGCCTGAGGAACGGGATCCCTCCAAGCCTCTGGAACCCGGCCTCCCCACCGCTCAGACTGCTGCCCGTGCCCTTCCAAGCCGACAGACCAGTCCCTCTCTAAAGACAGTTCAAGGGCAGTGCCACAGCCACACCTGTATATTCCTTGGGGGAAGCCGTGTCTCCGTTCCTGAAGAACTTGATGGTGGGATAGCCGCGCACGCCGTACTGCTGGGCCAGGTCAGACTCCTCCGTGGCGTCCACCTTGGCCAACCTGATCTCGGAACCTTCTGCCTTCAGCTTCCCAGCGGCTTTGGCATACTCAGGGGCCAGAGCCTTGCAGTGGCCACACCAAGGGGCATCTGGAAGCGGAAATGAGATGCTAGAAAGCAGCCTTGATCTCTCGGCACTGCTTCCCTTTCTCCTCTGGCACTTCTCTTCATAAAAACCTTATCTACTCACCAAGATAACCCCTCCTAATGCACAAGGCTGAGCTGATAGCCTGGTGCTCTTGGGCAATATCAGGACGGAGGCCGTGAACGACAAACCACTACCAACCAACACCAGCGCCCACTCTGCTATGTCACCGTCAGCACAGGAAGACAAACCTCTCAATGGTTGCTGACTTCTTATTACCTGTAGGCAACCAAGGCAAGGGTCTCTCTAGAATTTCCCTGAAGAGTACAGACAAAAGTGAAGAAGTGAACGTGGCGGCCTGTACCAGCACTGGCTGTGAGTATGGGATGCACATCCGTGCACACAGGCCCTGAGTTGCTTAGAGTGCGGGAATAAGACGATCTGTCAACAGAGTTAGCAACTGTGTCCGGCACAAGATTCCCACCCCAGGGACAGAGCTCAAATCCTTATGGACGTGAGAAGGCTTCGGATTCTCGTCCGAGACACCATCGGAATGACTATTGTGGCAAGGTGAAGGTGGGGTGGGCAGGAGCGGGGCGCCTTCCGGGTCGGCCCCCGGGGACGACTCGGCAGGGCTGGACCCTGGCGTGCTCTGTTGGCTCACACAGGTCGATCCTGTCCTTCTCGCACTAACAGGAAGATACTGCCGTGCGCAGGGCGCGTACCTGGACGGCCCCCCGGCTCCCAACCAGGCTCTCATCCCCGAGAAACCCCGGACACGGCCCCCAAGGCGGGCAGGAAGGGCGCCCTTCAGTCCCGGGCGCGCCGGGGATCCCGACTCCGGGGGCGGCCGTGCCGTGCCTGCGTCCCAGAGCCTGGCCCGACGGCCCCGAGCCCCGCCCGCCCGCCCGCCAGGCCCGGCGCTCACAGAACTCCACCAGCAGGTACTTGTGGGCCGCCAGCGCCTCCGCAAAGTTGCTTTTCCGCAGCACCAGGACGTGGTCCTCCTCCTCGGGGGCGTCGGCGTACACCCGGGCGGCCGCGGCCACGGCCAGGCACAGCAAAGCGCGGCGCAGCATGTCGCACACGGAGCAGGCGGGGCGCTTCGGTTGGCGCCGCCGGGACAGCGGGGGCGACGAGAGCGCGCGCCGGTCCCGGCCTCGCCTTTATAAATCCTGGGTCCGGGGCGCGCCTGCCCCCCCCGCCCGGGCGCGCTGGCCGCGGCGCGCACGCGTCCCTGAGCCCGCCTTCGATTGGCCGGCGGACTTCGAGGCTCGTCTTTGCCGCTCTGGGATTGGACACTCACACTAGGCCCGGCCCCGGATTCGGAAACCCTCCTGAGGCCTCCCTGGCCTTCGCCCGGGATTGGCCGAGGACCTCGCGCTCGCTGTCTTTCTTAGCCTTTCATTGGCTGCCGACGAGAACTTTTTCTGCCTTGGCTTCTAATTGGTGGCTTTCTCCCACACCTTCTACGGGTCTGGAATGGCTGCCACTTTCGGTAGCCGGAGCTCTGCGCCTCCTGATTGGCCAAGGGATGCGCGCACTCTGCGCGTTCCTTCGTCGAACGTGGCAGTGGGGCGGAGTTCCCAGTCTAGGGGCGGAGCTGCGGCTGTGCCTCCGAAACCCCTCGTGTTGCATTCTGACTGGACCGCGTACCCAACTGGCACGCCCCCTGGACCCCGGGCGAAGCTGGGGTGACGCAATTTCCGGCGCGCGTGTCAAGCGTGCGGCGGCGGCCCTGGCAGGTGGGGTCCGTTGCTTAGGGGCGGCGGTGGGCTCTGTCTGTGATATCCGGCGCGGTCCGACGCGCTCCGCGAGGTCACGCAAGACACCCACCGAGGCATGACGGCAGGGCCTTGGCACGGGAATCGTGCGCACAGGTCGAGGAAGCCTCGGAGGGATGAGAGCACAGGGGCGGGGGGTTACGAGAATGGGGCTGGAGAGACGGGCGGGAGGGGCGGGACCTGGGCGCTGGGGACCTGCCGGCTCCCAGGCCCCAGGAAGACGCCGCCCCTGCGTTGAGTGACCATAGGAAAGGTCCTCCCGGCTAAGGCCTTCAGGGAGCGGCCCTTTGCCCTGTACGATCTCTTCCCTCCCTTCCCACTGGTTGCCAAATCCTGTGAAGCTGTCCCTACTCTGGTGCTTCTCAGATGCTCTGGTCGGTTCAGGAGACCTCCCAGCCGTTATACAGCTGTGGAAATACCTTGGGCGCTGGGCGCTGCTTCACTCCGAAGGCAGCAGCTGGGTTTGCCTCCCAACTTGACCCGCCACCGAGGCTCCTGAGCACTTGAAATGTGGCCAGTCCACCCGAGACGGGCTGTGAGTGCGCAATGCACATCAAACTTCTAAGACTGAGTGTGCAGGGCCAGGCGCGGTGGCTCATGCCTGTAATCCCAGCACTTTGGGAGGCCGAGGCGGGCGGATCACGAGGTCAGGAGTTCGAGACCGGCTTGATCGTGGTGAAATCCCTACTAGAAATACAAAAATTAGCCGTGCCTGATGGCGGACGCCTGTAATCCCAGCTACTCGGGAGGCTGAGGCAGGAGAATCGCTTGAACCCGGGAGGCAGAGGTTGCAGTGAGCCGAGATCACGCCATTGCACTCCAGCCTCGGCAACAGAGCAAGACTCCGTCTCAAAAAAAAAAAAAAAGACTGAATGTGCGTGTAGGGGCTGGGGGACACAAGGTACAGTATTTCGTTAATAACTTTACTACATGTTGAAATACTCTGTATACATACGTTGGATTACATAATAATACTGAGGCCAGGTGCTGTGTGACTCACTCCTGTAATCCCACCGCTTTTGGAGACCGAGGCAGGAGGATCCCTTCAGCCCAGGAGTTAGAGACCAGCCTGGGCAACATAGTGAGACCCCGCCCCCCGTCTCTACAAAAAATACATTTTAAAAATTAGCCAGGCGCTGTGGTGTACACCTGTGGTCCCAGCTACTTGGGAGGCTGAGGTGGGAGAATCACTTGAGCCCAGGAGGCTGAGGCTGCAGTGAGCCATGATCCCACCACTGCACTCCAGCCTGGATAACAGGTAGACATCCTATCTCAAAAAATAATATTTGTTTACTCTTATCTTTTTTTTTTTTTTTGGAGACAGTGTCTCACTTTGTCATCCAGGCTGGAGTGCAGTGGGCAATCTTGGCTCACTCCGCCTCCCGGGTTCAAGCGATTTTCCTGCCTCAGCCTCCTGAGTAGCTGGGATTACAGGCAACTGCCACCACGCCCAGCTAATTTTTGTATTTTTAGTAGAGACAGGGTTTTACCATGTTGGCCAGGCTGGTCTCGAACTCCTGACGTAGGTGATCCACCTGCCTCGCCTTCCAAAGTGCTGGGATTACAGGTGTGAGCCACCGCACCCGGCCTCCTCTATCTTTTAATGTGGCTTTTAGAAACTTTAAAATTACATAGAAGGTCTGCATTTTGTTACTGTTGGACACTGGCAGCCCTCCCTCTCCCGCACTGCCTGGAACCTGCTGCTCTCCTTTTCCCCAGGTGCCTGCCCTCTCCATTCCCCTCACTTTCCTTTGCTGGGAAGCAGCACCACCACTGATTTTAAAGTTGAAACTTGGCAGGGAAAAGGGAAATGCTCCCATGTTAAATGTATACACATTGAGTGCAATAGCATCCTGACTTTTGAAATGGTAAAACGTAGAGTAAGTTGCTTTTGTACTTTGAGAGTTTGTGTTTGTTAATCAGTTGTTCCTGAGAGCATGCTTCTCATCCTTCACACAGGGAACTCCCTCCACTAGAATGTGAGTTCCTTGTGGTCAAGACTGGGTCCTCTGTGCCCCTCCCCCCAGTGCCAGCAGAGCAAAGGTCAGTCAGAGGCATAGGTTGTAACTGCTGGGAGAACTGTCTGCTTCCTCTGGGTGATTTTTCCGGCCTAGAAGGAATATGAGTATGTGCCTCGCTGAGCACTGGCCTGGAGCCGACTCGGGAAACACCATCTCTTCAGAGCTTGTTTTGATTGCAGGCACGGTCCCTTCTGCCCTCTGGACAGATGGAAATTGCTTCAGGTTGCTGCACTATCTTCCAGCGTTTTTGTGGTTGCCGTGAGCTGTTTTACAGACCACAATTTGGGGCCTGAGACAAGCTGGGCATGGTGTTGCCTGCCTATAATCTCAGCTGTTTGGGAAAGTGAGGCAGGAAAACAGCTTGGGCCCAGGAGGTTGAAGCTGCAGTGAGCCATGATCATACCACTGCACTTCTGTCTGGGTGACAGAGACCCTGTATCTTACAAAAAACCCCACCCCACATTTGTACCACATCTAGGTACGAGGTCAGAGTTCAGATGCCTAAATATTGGAGCTTGTGTTTTGTCCACTGTTGGGGAAAGAGTGAAGAGATTTAACTAACATAATGTTGATTAGCTTGTGATGGTTTGGCGGCAGCTTAGTCCAGAGCATACAGTGAAGTAAAAAGGAAAAGTGTTCACAGACAATGAGAACTAGGACCAAGTGGAGAAGACTGAAGGCACACAGACCCGGCAAGGATCCCAGTGGCTGTGGATAAGTCTCAGGGCACACAGACCAGACAAGGATCCCAGTGGCCATGGATAAGTCTCAGGGCACACAGACCCGGCAAGGATCCCAGTGGCCATGGATAAGTCTCAGGGCACACAGACCCGACAAGGATCCCAGTGGCTGTGGATAAGTCTCAGGGCACACAGACCAGACAAGGATCCCAGTGGCCATGGATAAGTCTCAGGCTGGCTCTGGGCCGGTGGAACACATCTCAGTGCTGGTGAAGGCCTGGCCAGGGTAGCAGAGGACAGGGCTGCATCAGCCCAGGAGGCTGTGGCCGACCTGACATCCTTCTGTGAAAACCAGGGTGCCCAACCAGAACTAACCTAGATAGATGGCAGCATTTTTGTTTTTTTCTTTGAAGATGGGATCTTGCTATGTTGCTCAGGATGGTCTCGAACTCCTGACCTCAAAGGATCCTCCCCTCTTCAGCTTCCCAAAGCGCTGGGGTTACAGGTGTGAGCCAGCATGCGCAGCCAAATCACAGTATTTTAGACGGATGCCATGGCTGCCCAGAGTGTCCTCTTAAGGTGCCTCTGCCCTTGGACTGGCTTCCTGCACCAAACCAACAGGGGCAGCAAAGGTGGGCTCTGGGAACGCTGGAGGGAGGAAGCCTGGTCTACGATGGCCTGAGATGCCCTCCTCTGTGGGGGTTCAGTGGATGGAAATGTGCAGGGCATGGGTCCTGCCCCCAAGAGTGCAGGCTGGTTCCGCTGGGCACCTGTAGAGGGCTGAGGGTCCTTTTCCTGAGGTCTGCTCATGTGCCTTCTAACCCTAGGGTGAAAAGATGGGCTGTGTTCACCTCATGCCCAGGCCCTTCGAGGAGTGTGTCCTTGGGGGTCAGGGCCCTCCTGTGGCTGGCATTTCTTTGGATCATCACAGGTGCTCCAGACATCCTTTAGGGAGTCTCAGGCTTGGGGAAGGGACCCATTAAATATTGGTTACTTTTTTTTTTTTTTTCTGAGACAAAGTCTCGCTCTGTTGCCCAGGCTGGAGTGCAGTGGCGCAATCTTGGCTCACTGCAACCTCTGCCTCCCAGGTTCAAGTGATTCTCCTGCCTCAGCCTCCTGAGTAGCTGGGATTATAGGCGTCCACCACCACACCTGGCTAATTTTTTTTTTTTTTTTTTTTTTGAGACGGAGTCTCACTCTGTCACCCAGGCTGGAGTGCAGTGGCACAATCTCAGCTCACTGCAAGCTCCGCCTCCTGGGTTCACGCCATTCTCCCACCTCAGCCTCCTGAGTAGCTGGGACTGCAGGCGCCCGCCACCATGCCTGGCTAATTTTTTGTGTCTTTTAGTAGAGATGGGGTTTCACCGTGGTAACCAGGATTGTCTCGATCTCCTGACCTCGTGATCCACCTGCCTCGGCCTCCCAAAGTGCTGGGATTACAGGCGTGAGCCAATGCGGCCAGCCAATTTTTATATTTTTAGTAGAGACAGAGTTTCACCATGTTGGTCAGGCTGGTCTCGAACTCCTGACCTCGTGATCCGCCCACTTTGGCTTCCCAAAGTGCTGCAATTACAGGCGAGAGCCATCATGCCCGACCAACTGGTTAGTGATTAAATGTTTTGATTGATGCATTTTTTTTTTTTTCCTTGAGACAGAATTTTGCTCTTGTTGTCCCGGCTGGAGTGCAACAGCGCAATCTCGATTCACCGCAACCTCTGACTCCCTGGTTCAAGCAATTCTCCTGCCTCAGCCTCCCGAGTAGCTGGGATTACAGGCATGTACCATCATGCCCAGCTAATTTTTTGTATTTTTAGTAGAGACGGGGTTTCACCATGTTGGCCAGGCTGGTTTCAAACTCCTGACCTCAGGTGACCTGCCCATCTCGGCTTTCTAAAGTGCTGGGATTATAGGCATGAGCCACCGCGCCCGGTGATTTTTAAATGTACTGCGTGTACAATATTACTCTTTTGAGACAGGGTCTTGCTGTGTCACTCAGGCTGGAGCACAGTGGTACAGTCATGGCTCACTGCAACCTCCGCCTTCTGGCCTCAAGTGATCCTCCTGCCTCAGCCTCCTGAGTAGCTGGGACTACAGGTGTACACCACCATGCCCACCTAATTTTTATTTTTTTAGAGATAGAGTTTCCCTGTGTTGCCCAGGCTGGTTTTGAACTGCTGAGCTCAAGTGATCTTCTAGCCAGATACTACTCTTCTTCTTAGCGGAGCTTGCTCTGAAGGCTGGATGCAGTGGCCGGATCTCAGCTCACTGCAAGCTCCGCCTGGGTTTAATACTCTCAGCCTGGAGTAGCTGGACTACGGCACCTCGCCCGGCTAGTTTTTGTATTTTTTAGAGAGCTTTTCACCGTATTAGCCAGGATGGTCTCGATCTCCTGACTCGTGATCGCCGTCTCGCCTAAATGCTGGGATACAGGCTTGAGCCACCGCGAGATACTACTCTTAAAAATATAGTTCTCGGCCAGGTGCGGTGGCTCACGCCTGTAATCCCAGCACTTTGGGAGGCTAAGGCAGACGGATCACGAGGTCAGGAGATCGAGACCATCCTGGCTAACATGGTGAAACCCCATCTCTACTAAAAAATACACAAAAAATCAGCTGGGCGTGGTGGCGGGCGCCTGTAGTCCCAGCTACTAGGGAGGCTGAGGCAGGAGAATGGCGTGAACGCAGGAGGCGGAGCTTGCAGTGAGCCGAGATCGTGCCACTGCACTCCAGTCTGGGCGACAGAGCCAGACTTCGTCTCAAAAAAACAACAAAAAAAATAGAGCTCTTAGAGCAAAACAGCTCCCTTTCAGCCTGCAGTCTGGTCGAAGTTGTGGTGGGGGTAGCAGCAGGCTCATGGGCACCTGAGCAGTGCTCTGAAGTCCCTCCTGTGTTCCCACTGAGCAGCAGCCCGCCGTGCCCAGAGTGGAGGGAGAAATCCAGCAGCAGCGCGGTGGTGAGCATGGGCCCTGTGGAGTGTGGTAGGTGCTCATGGTGCAGGGCAGTGCTGGGCACAGAGAAGGTTCTCAGAAATCATGGTAACCCGTGGTTATTTGGTCACATCCCAGACCCTGACCTAGCACTGGCTGGCACTGACATGTCACCCTCCTGAATGGAAGAAGTGTCCACCTGGGGGTGGCTGAGGAGGTGGATGCTAGGGGACTGCTGGGAGCTATGGACCTGCGGAGGTTGGGAGAGGAGACTTTAGGTGCAGGCTGCTGGAGGCGGGGAGGCCTGTCTGGAGCACCAGGCAGTACAAACAGGTCCCAAGTGGGGCCACGAGGATCAAGTTAGACTTGGGACCCGAGAGACACGTCATGCCCACTGTGCAGGTGTCACCTCATGTTACCCTGCACCAGGGGAGGAGCCAGCCCAAAGTCCTGGCTGCTGGCAGCATGCCCGTACAGCTTGGCACCCGGGTCTGAGTTCACATGTCTAGCAAAGCTGGGAAAATCCAGGAGCAAGAAGGTGAAGCCTTTTGGCTCAGCCCGAGCTCCGAAGGCCGTCGCCTGATGAGCCGAACTGCTGACGACATCCTGGCACTGGGCTTGGGGACTCTGCTGGAGCATGTAAGAAGCGAACCGGGAGCATGGAGGAAACTGCCTGGCAGGGGCAGCTGCCGTGGAGCTCACCCTCCCTGGCTGGGCTGCTGTCTGTCCAGTGGGGTGACCCTCCAGCCTGTGGTTTCACCACCCCACCACCTCTCTCCCCCACAGCACAGGCAGAAGCAGCAATGCGACACGAGACCACCTCACTTGGGGCCAGGAGCAGTTCTGGGAGAGGCTGGGTAGGGTCTTTGCTCCCTGCGGAATCAAGGGCTGGGGGCTGACCCAGCCTTTCTCTCTGACTGCTCTCAGATCTGGGTCTGGACCAGCTTCTGCAGGAAGGTGCCATTCTGTTGGGGTGTCTAACACAGGGTCAGCTCTAGGCTCAGCCTCTGTGGCCCCACAAAAGCCTGGCAAGGATGGGGTGAGGGGGCAGTGGAGCCCACATGCAATGCCCTGGCACAGGTGTGTGGTTAGTGACCTGAGGCATGAAGGTGTCTCCCTGCCCACCCCAGCCCTGCTGATAAACCCGAGCACCATGGCCTGTGTCGGAATGACCGGTAGGAGGCCCCAGGGTAGCAGCTGCGCAGCCCAGCTGCCTCTGTGCGGAGTATGATTTTTCTCAACACCTTACCACAGAAGGCAGTTTGAATTTGGCATCAGGCCAGAAAAGGTAATTTCTGAATGGACACTTGTAAGTGGTTCTTTGTTACTCCTCTGCCTCTTCTCCTTGCACCGTAGAGGGGCATGGGTTTGAAGTTCCTGAAGCCTCTTGGAGATAGAGCAGGAGGAGGAGGCAATGCTACCCCCACGTGACTGCAGACACAGAAGAGCTGGGCTGTCCTGATGCTGCAATGGTTGGGGCCCCTGACTGAACGCACCTGCCCCAGGAGGCCCTGCATGGTTCCCCAGTAGCCCCTTTGCACCATACTGCAGTGACGATGCCCTTAGTCTTCTGCCAATCCCATCACACTAAGCCTTTTCACTGTTGGGTTTCTGGCACTGCCCGATCCTGGAGGGCACCTGGCTGTGGCTGTGAAGGGCTGGTACTGTAGGCACCTCTGTGGCCCCCACTACCTGGGTACTGACTTCCTGCCTCAGCCACAGCCACACCCACATGTGTCAGGGGCTACCAGGCCAACCCTGACTTGGGCCTGTTCCTCCCTGGGTTTCCTTGGGATCGTCCTTGGAGGGCACGCTCACAGCCGAGCCAACTTGACACCCCGGAGCCCAGCCAGGGAATCAAGCAGCTCTCCCTCTGGCAGCATCCGAGCTGCACAGGCCAGGCCTGCCTCCCCATTCCCTAGGCAGGGACCGGCAACCGCAGCCGAGGTTGTCTGCACTGTTCTAGGCTGTGCTGCCTAGGGCTGGTGTCGCCAGGAGTCACTTTTTTTTCTTCCCAGATAGTTGCAAGGGGCCCAGCAGCCACGGCACTTCATGGGGGCCCTGCCCTCCCCTCCTACCACCCACGAGCGTCCTCATCTTCCCGTTTGTCTCCTAAAGCCTGTCGGGCAGCAGAGGAGCCAGGCCCTCCCCTGCAAGACCCTGGAGATGCCAAGCAGCAGACAGCCCCGGCTCCTTCAGGGGCATTTATTTCCCGGTCAGAAAAGGAGAAGCAGGGACAGGTGCCTCTGCCTGAGCCTGGCAGACACAACATGAAGACCAGGGACGGGGTGGGGGAGGCACAGGAGACGGCTCTCAGCAATGTGTGCACTTGGTCCCTTGTTTGTTCTTGGCTGGGTCAGGGAGGGCCTGCTGGGGGTGGTGGCACCGAGAGCCTGGGGAGACAGGCGGCAGGCCAGCGGCCCAGGGACAGCATGGACGGAGGCAATAAATACTGATGGCCAGGCGGGGCTCCTGGCTGGGCCCAGGTGAGGTGAGTGAGGCTGTCCATTGACGGCTCTCTTGGGGGTAGGTTCTGGGCGCTGTCCGCTGAGACAGAAAAGGCAGAGGCAGGACAACACCCAGCCTCCTGGATGGTACTGAGGTGACTTGAGTTTTGGCAATTTGGCTTTCCCCAAGCCGCTGGAGCCATCCCGCAGTCCTGGCCATGGGAGGGGGCGGGCTGACCAGGCACTGGTGGGCTGGGGAGCAGCAGCAGCACACCCCACATGTCCCTGGGTCACTGGGTTCGCCACCGGGGAAGGGATGGGGAGGCCACATGCTCATGCAGACACAGGGAGTTAGAGGCTGGTGAGGCCCCACGGCACACTCCACGTTAAGGCATCATGGTTAGACGGGACTGACAGTGACAAAGGGGCTGGCCAGGGAGCAGCAGGGCTGGAGGATGACCCGGCCCCCACAAGACCCTGCATCCCACACCCCAGCTCCACCATGGAGCAGCAGACGCACACATCCAGGGGCAACCACGGGGCCTGGAGAATGGCTGCTCCGCTCCTTCCTTAAGCCAGGCCTCAGGTGTGACGGAGACAGAACCTGGGGGCACGGAAAGGGCAGCAGAGGCCTGGCCGGGGCCTCTCTCCCACACAGCACAGGCAGAAGCAGCAACGAGACACAAGACCACCGAGGAGGCTGGGCCTGTGGGCGGGGGAGGGCCGAGGAGGGGGATCGGAGGCACTCGGTTGAGCCAGGCCAGGGAGGCGGACCAGGGTGGGAGGGGCACGGAGGGCCTGTCAGCACTTTGGTATTGGGAGGGGAGGGGCTGGGGGGACACATCCGCCTGTCCGTCGTCCGTCCGTCCGTCTGCCCTGCCTGCCTCTGGCTGGGCTCAGTCCTTCCAGTCCTTCTTGATGGTGAGATTCCACTCCCAGGAAAGGTGGTCGGTCTTGTCGTCGTCTGTGAAGCGGGACTTGATGCTGTAGCTGCCCCGGGCCAGCATACCCTTGGGTGCCTCCTCCACGGGGGTCAGGAACTCGTACTCCTCGGCCCGGGGCCCATAGCTGCCTACCATGTAGTCAGTCTTGTCAACTGCGGCACAAGGAAGAGGGCGGTCAGCCGCCCTGCTTCCCGGCTTGGCAGCGCGCACCCAAAGGGCCCCTCCGCCCTGCCTGGGGCCCCACTCACTCTTGACGCCTTTCCTGTACGTGTGCTGGATGTACTTCATGCCGGACACGATCTCTCTGTTAACCTGCAGGACCCGAAGCCAAGATCAGGGAAGGCCGGCCCCAGTCCCGCCTCCATTCCCTGGCCACAACAGCCTATAGCTTACCCGGAAAGAGATTTTTATCCGGTACTCTACACCCTCTTTCAGCACAAACGACTGCTTCTTGAAGCTCTCCAGGTCACCTGTTGGAGGGACCTCTCCTTCAAGGACTGCCCAGCAGCCAGCCCCGCGCCCCCAGCCCTGCGCGGCCCCTTGGCTGCACTTCCCAGGATCCCCACCAGGGGCCGCCCGAGCCCCCGCAGCCGCAGGGCGCTCACCTGTCAGGTCCAGCTCCAGGGGGCCCGGGGCCGAGCTGCACACCAGGGTCAGGCCAGTCACGACGACGTTGGGGACGTTGGGGTCTGGGGAGTAACAGGAGGTGAGGGCCTCACCCCCACCAGTGGAAGTAGAGGCTGAGGAGCGGCAAGACAGCTGGAGTGCACGGGTGCTCACCCGGCTCCCGCAGCCCAGACTCACCTGCTGAAACGGCCACGCGGCCCAGCAGGGCCTCCTTGTACTTTCGCAGGCTCTCGTCATCCTTGTCCAGCTCCTGGATCTCCTGGATGCTCTTCTGGGCCGGGGGCTTGTAGTTGACCGAGTGCTCATCTTCTTCGTTCTCTGCTGCAATCTGGGCCAGCTGCTCGGCTGTGGGCTCCTGCTCAGCCATGCTCACGCTTAGCCTGGGTCAGGACACCTGTGGGCAGGACGGTGGCAGGCCTTGGACCTGGATCCCCAACGGAAGCGCACTTTCTGAGCAGAAGTGTGGACTGCAGCCAGCGCTCCAAAAGGGCTCCAAAGGGGCCACCCTCGCTCCTCTCCACCGCCCAGCTCCTCCTCAGGGGCATCCTCTGGGGCAGTGTGAGGTGCCCTCACGCCAGGTATAACATCTAAGACAAAATGGGCACTGCAGCCGGTGCTGGGGAGAGAGAGCACACCTCCCCCTCCACGATGGAGGAAGCAGCAGCCCGGCATGCGTGGGGCGGGGCTAGCAGGCCCCAGATCCAACTGGCAAGGCCCACACTAAAACCTCTCTTAGGGTCTTGCTGCTCCTGCGCTGCCCAGGCCCTCGCCCTACCGGGTAACGGCGCTGGGTATCCCTCAGTAGGGATGCTCCTCTGGCCGTGCTAGTCACATGTAAACCTGTGTGGTCGGCTCATCCTCATCCTTCAAACAGGATGCCCCTGGAGCTCGGATGCTAGGGGCAGCCAGAATACCGCAGGGAGCCAACGGGGCACGAGGATCCTAAGTATCTCCGGTTTCTCTACAATTGTGAGTCTGTGACCTACACTTGGGAGCTACCACAGCCACTCAGTACTGTCGGGCCCTCTTGTAGATCGGGAGCCATGAGTGCCCGGGGCAGCACTGACCCGGCAGGGAGCTGAGCGCGGGAATATCAGGCTCAGATTCTTCCAAGCAGCGTGGGAGGTGGGTCAGGGAGCAGCCCACCCGGGACGCCCAGGGCGAGGTCCAGGCCGCCCTGCTTCCTCCAGGCGCTGAGGCCTCTGCGTCGCGCGAGGGTGGCCGCAGGCGCCGGGATCCTAGGGCGCGGCCCGCACTTCCGCAGGGCCCGCAATCCGCGCCGGGCGTGGCCCGGGCGCTGGGGGAGGCCGCGCCCCAATCCCCGCGTCGCCCCGAAACGCGATAGGCCGCGGTTGCCGGCCCAGCGCCCCCCGCGTCCCCAGGGAGGGACCCTCCGGTCTGGCCCGGACCCCACGCGCCTCGGCGGCCATGAAAGAAGCTCAGGGGCGCTCGGGCGGGGCTCGCAGTCCCCTGGCCCCCGCCGCCCCTCCGGCCCGGGCCCCGCACGTGGGGCCGGGGCCGCCACCGCCCGGTCCCGCCCCGGCCCCGCCCTGGCCCGCGCCGCCCTGGCCCGCTGTCACCGCGCCCCCGCCCGCCGAGACCCCGCCGCGGGCTCAGGGCGGGGCGCGAACAAAGGCGGAAGCCCCTACCCCGGCGCCCCCCGCCTCCGCCGGCGCCGCCGGTCCCCGCCCCGGTCCGCCGCCTCCGCCCCGCCACGGCCACTCACCGGAGGGTTCGGCCGCGCGGCTCAGGCTCCCTCCCGCACTAAATGACGAACGTCGTCGGCCGCCCCGCCCGCCCTGCCTGTCACTTCCGGGGTCACGAGACTTCCGTTCGCTCGGGCGGGGAAGGCCAGGGCGCATGCGCGGCGCGCGGGTGGCTGGGGGCACGGCGTCGCCATCTTGCGGCCGGGCCTCGTGGGCGCGTTCCGCGTGGGTTCTGGAGTCGTCACCTTCCACCCCGAGCCTTGTCAGTGGTCACCTCTGTAAGCCAGGGCACTTCCCCCACGCGAGCCCAGGGCGCCGGTGCCCAGGAGGCGAGGTCCCATCCCGCCTCGCCGCTGTCCAACCCGCGCCGACTGCAGGCCTGGGGCGGCCGCGTGGGCTGTGGAAGCCCGCGCAGGTGCAGTGCGCTGCCCTCCCCGGCCCTGTCGGTCCGACTGCGACTCTTGTTTCGGGACCTTGTTATCTAGTCCAGGGACTTCGGGGAGGTAAGGGGCACGGGGATTAAGTTCTCGTTAAACATGGGCGAGTGCGCCGGCGCGCGGGCTGCTCCAGCGCCTTGGTGTCTCCCGTGGAAGGACAGGGCTTCGGGACAAGGAGGAGCCCCTTGCACGCCCAGGCCCCGTGGAAAGCTCGTGGTGGGCGAGGGCGCAGCCAGAGCTTTTTTCTCCAGGCTGAGACAGAAGTCATGTGCAGCTCGCGTGGCTACTTCGCGCAGGCACAGCTGCAGAGGCCCTAGTACCCCTCAGGAATGTCGCGACTCCTCAGGACCAGAAGGCAGAGACCTCCTGGCACCGTGAGCAGATGACGGGCTTCCTTGGCCTGGGCTTCACCGCAGACGCTCAGTTCCTCACTCCACTTGTTCCGAGATTTCACACATTCGCCCATAAGGACCGTGTTGAAGCATCAGGAACGGCCGCATAACGTGAGTGGCCTGGCCCAGCTGTAGTGCTCGCACCCAGCCCTGTGCTCTCCTGTACTGGAGGCCAAGCCCCTTAAGGCCCTGCACCAGACACTGGCTGGGACGCTGCCCCACGTCCAGCCCGCAGCACTTGTTAGGACTGTGGACTCGTTAGCGTGGACTCCTCTTTTTATTTATTTATTTATTTTTTGAGACGTAGTCTCTGTCACCCAGGCTTGAGTACAATGGCACAATCTCGGCTCACTGCAACCTCCACCTCTCAGGTTCAAGCAATTCTCCTGCCTCAGCCTCCCGAGTAGTTAGGACTACAGGCGTGAACCAACATGCCCAGCCAAATTTTGTATTTTTAGTAGAGACAGGGTTTCACCACGTTGGCCAAGCTGGTCTCGAACTCCTGACCTCAGGTGATCCACCCGCCTCAGCCTCCCAAAGTGCTGGGATTACAGGCATGAGCCACCGTGCCCTGCCTCTTTAAGACACGGTCTTGCTCTGTTGCCCAGGCTGGAGTGCAGTGGTGCAGTCTCAGCTCACTGCAGCCTCAATCTCCTGGGCTCAAGCAGTCCTCCCACCTCAGCCTCCCGAGTAGCTGGGACTACAGGTGTGCACTACTATGTCCAGCTGATTTTTTATTTCTTGTAGAGATGGGGTCTTACTATGTTGCCCAGGCTGGTCTTGAACCCCTTAGCTCCAGCGAGCCTCCTGCCTCAGCCTCCCAAAGTGCTGGGATTACAGGTGTGAGCCACCATGCCTGGCCACCACCTTTTTAAATCACTCTTGAGTTCCATGCAGACAGGGCCCTGTCTGTTTGGCCCATACTGCCAGGCTTCTGGCAGGGAACCCAGGCTGGCCAAGAGAAGCAGAGACCACACGCACACACGCGCGCAGCTGCTTTGTTCAGACACATAAATGAACACAGGAAGGCATTTTTGGGAGCCACTCTGCCCAGCCCCAAATTCTTTTGAGCTATTTTCAGGTGATGCCTGCTCCCACCACCCACACTCTACACCCTACACCCTGTCCCAGGCAATCACAATCCTGCTTTTAGTATCTCTAAACTTGCCTCTGATGGACACTTCACATAAATGACGATTATACTGTGTAATGTTTTTGAGGCTCACTCATGTTTTAGAGAGTATTTTATCCTTTTAAGATTCGATTGTGTGGGTATACATTTTGTTTGTAACCATTCCAGTTGGCAAACATTTGGATGGTTTCTTCTTTGTGCATTATGAATAATGCCGCCATAAACATTTAGGAACATTATAAACCATTACAAACATTGCATTAAGCCTTTTCATGAACATGTGCTTTCATTTCTCTTGGGTAGATTCCTGAGTGGAAGTCCCCAAATGTTTCCCAATGTAGGTGTGCCACTTTGCACCCCCTAGCAACGCTGGGCTGCTCCAGGTGGCCACAGGGTTGGCAACACCTGCTGTGCTCAATCCCAGCTGTACAAATGTGAAGCAGTGTCGTGTCACACTGTGGGTTGCATCTGCATTTCCCTGATGCGTCTTCCTGGGCAGAAACCTATTTAAATCTTTCCTCATTTTTAATTGGGCTGAGTTATGAGTAGTAACATATCCTGTATACAGTCCTTTATCAGATATATGAGACGGGGCGCTGTAGCTCACACCTGTAATCCCAGCACTTTGGGAGACTGAGGCGGGCGGATCACCTGAGGCCAGGAGTTCGAGACCAGCCTGGCCAACATAGTGAAACACAATCGCTACCAAAAATACAAAAATTAGCTGGATGTGGAGGCGCACGCCTGTAGTCCCAGCTATTTGGGAGGCTGAGGCAGGAGAATTGCTTGATCCCAGAAGGCAGAGGCTGCAGTGAGCAGAGATCACGCCATTGCACTCCAGCCTGGGCAACAAGAGCAAAACTCAGTCTCAAAAAAAAAAAAAAGAGATATGTGATTTGCAGACATTTTATGTGGTTTGTCTTTCATTTTCTTAATGATGTCTTCTAAGGGGCAAAACCTTTTCTTCTAGTGAAGTAGTTTTTTTCCACATGGCTCATGCCTTTGCTATCCTGAGAACTCCTGAGCTGCGGAAGGCAGATCACTTGAGCCCGTGGTGTCAAGGCTGCTCTCCAGCCTGGGTGACAGAGCGAGACTCTGTTTTGTTATCTCAAAAACAAACTCTTAGCCCAACTGGATATTGTAAAGATTTTCCCTCGTATTTTCTTCTGTGATCTTCTGCTATAGTTTATGCTTGTTGACACTTAGATCTACAGTCCATATTTTTTGGGTTAACTTTTGCATACGGAGTGAACATCTTTTCTGTGTGTAGGAACATCCACCTGTCCTGGCACCTCTTGTTGAGAAACTGTGATTTCCCCCAGTGCAATGCCTCACCGTCTTTGTTGAAAATTTATTCACCATAGGCTGGGCATGGTGGCTCACGCCTGTAATCCCAGCACTTTGGGAGGCCGAGGAGGGTGGATCACATGAGGTCAGGAGTTTAAGACCAGCCTGGCCAACATGGTGAAATGTGGTCTCTACTAAAAAATATAAAACTAGCCAGGCGTGGTGGCGCATGCCTGTAATCCTAGCTACTCGGGAGGCTGCGGCAGGAGAATTGCTTGAAACCAGGAGGCAGAAATTGCAGTGAGCCGAGATTGTGCCATTGCACTCTAGCCTGGGTGACAAGAGCAAAACTCTGTCTCCAAAAAAAACCAAAAAAAGGCTGAGCGCGGTGGCTCACACCTGTAATCCCAGCATGTTGGGAGGCTGAGGCAGATGGATCACAAGGTCAGGAGATAGAGACCATCCTGGCTAACACAGTGAAACCCCGTCTCTACTAAAAATACAAAAAATTAGCTGGGCATGGTGGCAGGCACCTGTAGTCCCAGCTACTTGGGAGGCTGAGGCAGGATGATGGTGTGAACTAGGGAGGCAGAGCTTGCAGTGAGCTGAGATCGCACCACTGCACTCCAGCCTGGGCGACAGAGCGAGACTCCATCTCAAAAAAAAAAAAAAAAGAGGCCAGGCACGGTGGCTTAAGCCTGTAATCCCAGCACTTTGGGAGGCTGAGATGGGCAGATCACGAGGTCAGGAGATCGAGACCATCCTGGCTAACACGGTGAAACCCCGTCTCTACTAAAAAAATACAAAAAATCTAGCTGGGCAAGGTGGTGGGCGCCTGTAGTCCCAGCTACTCGGGAATCTGAGGCAGAATGGCGTGAACCTGGGAGGCGGAGCTTGCAGTGAGCTGAGATCTGGTCATTGCACTCCAGCCTGGGCAACAGAGCGAGACTCCGTCTCAAAAAAAAAAAGACCCTGTTTCAAAATAAAAAATTGTTTTGACTACTATAGGTCCTATAAATGTTTACATAACTTTATTAATATACATTTAACTTATATTTTATTAATACAGGCCTGGGAAAAGGAATTTGATAGGAATTCTGTTGACTCTATAGAACAATCTGGGGAGAACTACCAACTTAACAATACTGTATCTCCCAAACCATAAAAGTGGAAATTTAGCTCAGTATTTTAGCTTTCAGTGCACAAGTCTGGCACTTTATTGTTAAATTTGTTCCTAAGTATTTTAGTCTCTCTAGTACTGTGTGATTGGAATTTTCTTAATGTCATTTTTGGCTTGTTGGTTGCTAATATATAAAATACAACTGATTAATATGTTGATTTTATATCCTGCAACCCTGAAAACTCACGGGTCTGTAAGATTCTTTTTTTTTTTTTTTTTTTTTTTTTTTTTTGAGACGGAGTCTCGCTCTGTCGCCCGGGCGGGAGTGCAGTGGCCGGATCTCAGCTCACTGCAAGCTCCGCCTCCCGGGTTTACGCCATTCTCCTGCCTCAGCCTCCCGAGTAGCTGGGACTACAGGCGCCCGCCACCTTGCCCGGCTAGTTTTTTTGTATTTTTTAGTAGAGACGGGGTTTCACCGTGTTAGCCAGGATGGTCTCGATCTCCTGACCTCGTGATCCGCCCGTCTCGGCCTCCCAAAGTGCTGGGATTACAGGCTTGAGCCACCGCGCCCGGCCTGTAAGATTCTTCAAAATTTTATACACATAGGGCCAGGCATGGTGGCTCGTGCCTGTAATCCCAGCACTTTGGGAGGCCGAGGCGGGCGGATCACCTGAGGTCAGGAGTTCAAGACCAGCCTGGCAAATATGGTAAAATTCCCATCTCTACTAAAAATACAAAATTAACCGCGTGTGGTGGTAGATGCCTGTAATCCCAGATACTCGGGAGGCTAAGGCAGAAGAACTGCTTGAACCCGGGAGCGGATGTTGCAGTGAGTTGAGATGGCACCATTGCACTCCAGCCTGGGCAGCAGAGAGACCCTGTCTCTCAAAAAAAAAAAAACAAAAAGACACACACACAGACATATGTCTTTGCCAATGCTATGTCCTAGAATGATGGCATCACATTATTTTAACTGACTTTCTTGCATCACTAAAAGGCTGGAACTTTTAAAATAATTTTGTTTTTTAAAAACCTTTTTTTTTGAGGCGGAGTCTCGCTCTGTCGCCCAGACTGGAGTGCAGTGGCCGGATCTCGGCTCACTGCAAGCTCCGCCTCCTGGGTTCACGCCATTCTCCTGCCTCAGCCTCTGGAGTAGCTGGGACTACAGGCGCCCGCCACCTCGCCCGGCTAGTTTTTTGTATTTCTTAGTAGAGACGGGGTTTCACCTTGTTAGCCAGGATGGTCTCCATCTCCTGACCTCGTGATCCACCCGTCTCAGCCTCCCAAAGTGCTGGGATTACAGGCTTGAGCCACCGTGCCTGGCCCTTTTTTTTTTTTTTTTGAGATGGAGTGCAGTGGCACGATCTCGGCTCACTGAAAGCTCCACCTCCTGGGTTCAAGCGATTCTCCTGCCTCAGCCTCCTGAGAAGCTTGGGACTACAGGCACGTGCTACCATGCCCAGCTAATATTTGTATTTTTAGTAGAGATGAGGTTTCACCATTGTGGCCAGGATGGTTTCGATCTCTTGACCTTGTGATCTGCCTGCCTCAGCCTCCCAAAGTGCTGGGATTACAGGCATGAGCCACCACACGCGGCCGAAACTTTTTTTTTTTTTTTTTTTTTTTTTGTTGAGACGGAGTCTCGCTCTGTCACCCAGGCTGGAGTGCAGTGGCCGGATCTCAGCTCACTGCAAGCTCCGCCTCCCGGGTTCCCGCCATTCTCCTGCCTCAGCCTCCCGAGTAGCTGGGACTACAGGCGCCGCCACCTCGCCCGGCTAGTTTTTTTTTTGTATTTTTAGTAGAGACGGGGTTTCACCGTGTTAGCCAGGATGGTCTCGATCTCCTGACCTTGTGATCTGCCCGTCTTGGCCTCCCAAAGTGCTGGGATTACAGGCTTGAGCCACCGCGCCCGGCCCGAAACTTTTTAAGATAGGATCTATGTTGTTCGAGATGGATTCAAATTCCTGGGCTCAAGTGATCCTCCTCCCTCAGCCTCCCAGGTAGCTGGGACTATAGGCTTGTACTACTTCGTCCAGCTTCCAGCTTTTTCCATGTTTGTGAACTGCCTATTCATGTTCTTGGTGGTAATTGTTTCCCAAGATTCTGTTTGTTTTGAGTTTGTGAGACTGTCTGATTTACAGAAGTTTTTGTTTTTTGAGTCTTGCTCTGTCATCCAGGCAGTACAGTGGCACAATCTTGGCTCCTGGCAGCCTCGACCTCTGGAGCTCACGGGATCCTCCCACCTCATCCTCCCAAGTAGTTGGGACCACAGGTGGCACCACCATGCCAATTTTTTTTTTTTTTTTTATGTTACAGCAATGAGTCTGGGTACTTTTTGTATTTTTTTGTAGAGATGGGTTTTGCCATGTTGCCCAGGTTGGTGACTTACAGAAGTTTAAAAAGTCCTTACTGTCCTGCAAAGATAGGGACTCTTCTTTTTTTTTTTTTTTTTTTTGAGACAGAGTCTCGCTCTGTCGCCCAGGCTGGAGTGCAGTGGCCGGATCTCAGCTCACTGCAAGCTCCGCCTCCGGGTTCCCGCCATTCTCCTGCCTCAGCCTCCCGAGTAGCTGGGACTACAGGCGCCGCCACCTCGCCCGGCTAGTTTTTTGTATTTTTTAGTAGAGACGGGGTTTCACCGTGTTAGCCAGGATGGTCTCGATCTCCCGACCTCGTGATCCGCCCGTCTCGGCCTCCCAAAGTGCTGGGATGACAGGCTTGAGCCACCGCGCCCGGCTGGACTCTTCTTTTTTACCTAACGATACCATGAACACGCCCACCAAAACTGACAATGCTTTCTGACATCTAATAGTCTCTGCTCAATTTTCCCCAAGTTTCTTCTTGCCATCATGTCCCCACATCAGGGTCTGGACAGAGGCCACGCTGTGCACTGGGATGCCACTGCCTCTATTTCGTCCTCTGCGCTTCGTGCCGCTCAGGTGCTGAGGAGCCGGGGTGTCTTGCTGACAGTGTCCTGTGCTCTGGATTTGCCGGGCTGATCCCTCCGGTGCCCTGAGAACCCTCTCCCGTCGTCTGCACTTCTTAGGCAGGATGAGCCCGTCCGAGTGCTAGAGGCTGCTGGGGCCTTCTGCTGCTTTACCTCATCGGACTTGTCTTCTGGTCCTACCTGTAGTGAGGTATAGTTGGTTCTGGGAAGCTGGGCTGGTCCGGTCCACCCATTATCAGTGGCCTCCTCAACTGTCATCGCCAGTTTTCACTGTTTCTGACATGCATCATCATTGGGCACTGCAAAATGCTGATTTTCTAATTTTGGGTTCTTTTTGAGAAAGTCTTGCTCTTTTGCCTAGGCTGGAGTGCAGGGGCACACTCGTGGCTCACTGCGACCTCCGCCTCCTGGGTTCAAGTGATTCTCATGCCTTGGCCTCCCAAAGTGTTGGGGTTACAGGCGTGAGCCACCGTGCCTGGCCTGATTTTCTAATTATTTCTGTACTTCTTAGCTGGAATTCTTTATTTTTTTAAAAAAGGACCCCCTGTCATCAATTGTTGCCCCAAAATTAAATACTTCATACAGAAAAGACAAATGCCTGATTCTTTCCTTTTATTTCCCAGTTTTTATAAGTCAGTGCCCTTACAACTTCCAAAAGTAAACATGAGGTTTCTTTCCTTAAGCAGCATCATCAACTCTTGGATGTTGATATATTCAACACAAGCTAAAAAAAAGGAATCTTAAGTCTTAAGATATCATTAAGAGTAACTTGAATTACTTATGAAGGATTTATATACTAAATATATGCTCACATTAATTTTCATATAGATATTAATTTACAAGTAATAAACATGCTAAAACATTTTATAATTCACTTCAATAATGTGTAGAGATAACATAAAAATTAATTCTAGCCTACCTTAGGCTACATGATCACAGACAAGCTGATGTAATTAAAAGAAAAGATTTATTTCCTGGTACTTTCATGGCTTTATTTTTACATTAAAATTTTTCATGATGTATTATTTATTGCTATCTTTCACCAAATGGTTGGCCAGTCAATCCCAGGGTGACTTCTTAATAATAACAGCTAATACATGTAAACCATAAACATTTATGAAAATTATACACCCTCATATAAATTTCATTATAACATACATAAATTACAAAAGAAAGAAAAAGTCAACGAGGATATGGGGGTAGCCAAAAGGAATACAAACTAACAAATGAACCTAACTATGTACAAATTATGCAAATCACATAATTTGCAGGAGGAGGTGGAAAGAAAGAAAAGAACTCATCTAGGCAGCGTTTGAAACCAGTACTGTAGACGCTACAGATCAAACACAAAAACAACAGTGCACAATTAAGGAAGGTGCCCTCCATAGTGACTGTGCCTCCTGGGGGCACAGGTTGAGCAGTTCACCTGCAGCACTGACATGGCCTAAGTGAATGTCGTGTCAATCTGAGAGCCAGGTTTACCCCGTCACAGGAAGAAACTACACATAAGGAAAGGGGCAGGTGAGACAGGAACAGTAGGAACTAGACAGCTACAGAAACCAGTGGGGGTAAATGCATAAGCACGTGTCACAGATCCACTTCCCAGCTCTGTCCGAGGAGGGCCCAGAAGCAACAAGCACAGCCAGTGCCCAAGTCTTGGTTACTAAATCCCAGTCTCCAGTGAGGGAGGGCTCCCTGGAGAAGAAGCTGGGTCCAGAGCTGGGACAAGGAAAACCGAAGACATCCCAAAATAAGGAAGTGCTTAAATAAGGACGGGGCACAGGAGCAAATCTCCAGGAGCCCCCAGTGGCCAAAGCATGGAAACAGTATCAGATTATGACTCACGGAATCAAACATCCCTTGAGTTCATACTGATCCACACATGTAAAGAAAGAAACGGTAGGCCGGGCGCAGTGGCTCACGCCTGCAATCCCAGCACTTTGGGAGGCCAAGGCGGGCGGATCACTTGAGCTCGAGAATTTGAGACCAGCCTGAGCAACATGAGGAAACCCCATCTCTACAAGAAATACAAAAACTTAGCTGTGCATGGTGGTGAGCACCTGTGGTTCCAGCTACTCAGGAGGCTGAGATGGAAGGATCACTTGAGTCCGGGAGGTCGAGGCTGCAGTGAGCCATGACTGAGCCACTGCACTGCAACCTGAGCGACAGAGTAAGACCCTGTCTCAGAAAAAAAAAGCTGGAGAAGGGACTGCTCTTTCTTAGAGACGAATTCCAATTAATAAACGTCAAAGGAATGAGGAAAATGCAAAAATCACCTTTGAAAACTAAGTTGTTAATTACTGCATTGCAAGACCCACCAGCGGATGCTGAAATCGGTGGGTTGGCCGGGCGCGGTGGCTCACGCCTGTAATCCTAGCACCTTGGGAGGCCGAGGTGGGTGGATTGCCTGAGCTCAGGAGTCCAAGACCAGCCTGGGCAACATGGTGAAACCCCGTCTCTACTAAAAATACAAAAAAATTACCTGGGCATGGTGGGCGTGTGCCTGTAATCCCAGCTGCTTGGGAGGCTGAGATGGGAATTGCTTGAAGCTGGGAGGCGGAGGTTGCAGTGAGCTGAGATTGTGCCACTGCACTCCAGCCTGGGTAACAGAGACTCCATCTCAAAAAAAAAAAAAAAAATTAGTGGGTAAAACTTGGAAGAGAAACAGACATTCACTTAGTCTGGAAGTATATCCCCAAAGTATTTATGGATGACAAAGGGAAAACAGTAACTATGTAGTGGAGAAGCCCCGGCAGCCGCAGCTGCCACCTAAACTAGTATGACCAGGAGTTGGACAGACTGACATTGCATATCTCCACGATGCATTGAGAAGAGGACATCCCAGCTGTGGTATTCATGCCAAAAAATAAACCAGCAGGGCATGGTGGCTCAGGCCTGTAATCCCAGCACTTTGGGAGGCCAAGGCAGATGGATCACAAGGTCAGGAGTTCAAGATCAGCCTGGCCAGCATGGTGAAACCTTGTCTCTACTAAAAATACAAAAATTAGCCAGGTGTGGTGGCGGGCACCTGTAATCCCAGCTACTTGGGAGGCGGAGGCAGGAGAATCGCTTGAACCTGGGAGGCAGAGGTTGCAGTGAGCTGAGATCACACCACTGCACTCCAAATTGGGAGACAGAGTCAGACTCCATCTCAAAAAAAAAAAAAAAAAAAAAAAAAACCTTGTCCAGTCATAAGGTCAGAGTCCCCAATGCGAGGGGCATTCTACGAAATAGCTGACAGTACCCTTCAGAAGTGTCAAGGTCATAAAAGACAAAAGCTTCTTTTCTATAAATCTGAATATAAAAATGGTAACATTTCAGGAAATTCGTAAATAGAGAAATAGACTGACATTAATAGGCTGTGTTGGGTGTGGTGGCTCACACTTGTAATCCCAACACTTTGGGAGACCAAGGCAGGAGGATCCCTAGAGTGCAAGAGTTCGAGACCAACCTGGGCAACATGGTGAGACCCCATCTATACAAAGTTTTAAAAATCAGCCAGGCGCGGTGGTGGGTGCCTGTAGTCCCAGCTACTAAGGAGGCTGAGGTGGGAGATCCCTTGATCCTGGGAGTTCCAGGATGCAGTTAGCTGTGTTTGTGCCACTGCACTCCAGCCTGGACACCAGAGGGAGACCTTGCTTCAAAACTCAATTTTTAAAAATTTAGTTTTTTTTTTTTTTTTTTAAAGATACTGAGATGCTACTATGTCCATTTCAGGAAGAATATCATAGCACTTTTGAGACAAGTTTTTTTTTCTTTTTTTTTGAGACAGAGTCTCACTCTGTCACCCCGGCTGGAGTGCAGTCGTGCGATTTTGGCTCACTACAAGCTCTGCCTCCCAGGTTCACGCCATTGTCCTGCCTCAGCCTCCCAAGTAGCTGGGACTACAGGTGCCCACCACCACGCCTAGCTAATTTTTTGTATTTTTAGTAGAGATGGGGTTTCACTGTGTTAGCCAGGATGGTCTCCATCTCCTGACTTTGTGATCCACCTGCCTCAGCCTCCCAGCGTGCTGGAAATACAGGCGTGAGCCACCGTGCCTGGCCTGAGACAAGTTTTTCTATAAAACTTAATGACATAAAGTAATAGCTGGAGTTCAGGTATTCATTATGCTCAACAAAATCAATCTTTTATGACGCTACTTTGTTGAATGCCACTGATAATAGGACATTTAATTCCATTTAGGATATATGTATTTCCCAGTAAAGTCCTTCTAAATCTGCCACGGTGGCAATTTATCCATGGTAACGTCTATTCAGTCCAGACATAAAAAAGATAGAGATGAAAGACATTAAAAAAAAAGAATTACAAAGAAAAAACTGCAAAGCAAAACCACAATGAGATATTACTTCACACCCAGTAGGATGACTAAACTATAAAAGATGAGTGTTGGTGAGAATGTGGAGAAATTGGAACCCTCATACATTGCTGGTAGAAATATAAAATGCTGCAGCTGCTTCGGAAAAGTCTGGCAGTTCCTCAAAAAATTAAAGTTACCTCATGACCCAGCAATTCTACTCGAGAATTGAAAAGATGTTAATATAAAATGTATATAAAAATGTTCACAGCAGCATCATTCTTATAACGTCACGGAGTGGAGGCAACCCCAATGTCCATGAACAGATGAATAGACAAACAAACCATGTGGTGTATCCATGCCAGTCGTCGGCCATAAGAAGGAATAGTCTTAGACACAGCACAACACAGATGCACCTTAAAAACGCCGGCTGGGGATGCGCATGGTGGCGCACGCCTGTAATCCTAGCACTTTGGGAGGCCAAGATGGGCAGATCAGGAGATAGAGACCATCCTGGCTAACAGGGTGAAATGCCGTCTCTACTAAAAATACTAAACACATTTGCCGGCCGTGGTGGTGGGTGCCTGTAGTCCCAGCTACTCAGGAGGCTGAGGGAGAATGGTGTGAACCCAGGACACGGAGCTTGCAGTGAACCAAGATGACACCACTACACTCCAGCCTGGGAGACAGCGAGACTCCGTCTCAAAAAACAAAAACAAAAAACACTGGCTGGAAGCTGGGCTTGATGGCTCATGCCTGTAATCCCAGCACTTTGGGAGGCCAAGGTAGGCAGATCACCTGAGGTCAGGAGTTCAAGACCAGCCTAGCCAACATGGGGAAACCCCGTCTCTACTAAAAATACAGAAAATTAGTGGCTGGGCACAGTGGCTCACCCCTGTAATTCTAGCACTTTGAGAGGCCAAGGTGGGCGGATCAGGAGGTCAAGAGATCGAGACCATCCTGGCTAACATGGTGGAGCCCTGTTTCTACTAAAAATACAAAAAATTAGCCAGGCATGGTGGCAGGCGCCTATAGTCCCAGCTACTCGGGAGGCTGAGGCAGAAGAATGGCATGAACCCGGGAGGCGGAGCTTGCGATGAGCTAAGATCATGCCACTGCACTCCAGCCTGGGCGACAGAGCGAGACTCCGTCTCAAAAGAAAAAAAAAAGAAAAAAATTAACTGGGCATGGTGGCGGGTGCCTGTAATCCCAGCTTCTTGGGAAGCTGAGGCAGGAGAATCAGTTGAACCCAGGAGGCAGAGGTTGCAGTGAGCCGAGATTGCGCCATGGCACTCCAGCCCAGGTGAGAAGAGTGAAACTCCATCTCAAAAAAAAAGAAAAAAAAAGAAAAAACAACTTGCTGGATGTGGCAGCATGTGCCTGTGGTCTCAGTTACTTGGGAGGCTGAGGTGGGAAGATTGCTTAAGCCCAGGATTTGCATTTACAGTAAGCTATGACTGAGCTACCACACTCCAGCCTACTGACAGAGGAAGACCCTGTCTCTTAAAAAAAGAAACCTGGCCGGGCGCGGTGGCTCACGCCTGTAATCTCAGCACTTTGGGAGGCCCAGGTGGATGGATCATGAGGTCAGGAGATCGAGATCATCCTGGCTAACATGATGAAATCGTCTCTACTAAAAATACAAAAACAAAATTAGCTGGGTGTTGTGGTCAGCGCCTGTAGACCCATCTACTTGGGAGGCTGAGGTGGGAGAATGGCGTGAGCCCAGAAGGCAGAGCTTGCGGTGAGCTGAGATTGCACCACTGCACTCCAGCCTGGGCGACAGAGCGCCTCCGTCTCAAAAAAAAGAAATCTATTATGTTAAGTCAAAGAAGATAGATACTAGTGACACTGATTTTATGAAATGTCCAGAATAGGCAAATCCAGAGACAAAATGAAGGTTAGTGGTTGCTGGGGCTAGGGAGTGACTGCTAGTGGGTAGTTTTTTGTTTTTTTTTTTTAAGACGGAGTTTCACTCTTGTTGCCCGGGCTGGAGTGCAATGGCACGATCTTGGCTTACTGCAACCTCCACCTCCCAGGTTCAAGCAATTCTCCTGCCTCAGTCTCCCTAGTAGCTAGGATTACAGGCATGTGCCACCACGCCCGGCTAATTTTGTATTTTTAGTAGAGACAGGGTTTCTCCATGTTGGTCAGGCTGGTCTCGAACTCCTGACCTCAGGTGATCCGCCTGCCTCGGCCTCCCAAAGTGCTGGGATGACAGGCGTGAGCCACCGCGCCTGGCCTAACTAGTGGGTGGGTTTTTTTTCTGAAATTCGATGGTGGTGGATGTGTGACACAGTAAATACAGGGAAAGCTGCTGACCTGTGCAGTGACTTTAAGTGGGTGAACTTCATAATGTTAATTACATCTCAATAAAGCTCTTACTTCAGACAACCCTGCAGTAACAGCATTCTCTCTGGAGGGTCCTGGGAAGGCAATTTAGTTCGCACCAATTTGTACCAAATGGAACCACAAAAGGGTAAATCACCCTTTTGTGATTACTGAATGCTACTTTTTGAACTAAAAAACTGGTTTTCTTTTTTTGTACTTTTTACTGGGGGGTGGTGGGACAGGGTCTCACTGTATTGCCCAGGCTGGATTCAAACCTCTGGGCTTAAGCAACCTTCCCAAGTAGCTGGATTACAAGGAAACACCACCATACCCCGGTATAAACAAGTTTTAACAACAGTTTAGGCCGGGCGCGGTGGCTCAAGCCTGTAATCCCAGCACTTTGGGAGGTCGAGACGGGCGGATCACAAGGTCAGGAGATCAAGACCATCCTGGCTAACATAGTGAAACCCCGTCTCTACTAAAAAATAAAAAAAAACTAGCCGGTTGAGGTGGCGGACACCTGTAGTCCCAGCTCCTCGGGAGGCTGAGGCAGGAGAATGGCGTAAACCCGGGAGGCGGAGCTTGCAGTGAGCTGAGATCCGGCCACTGCACTCCAGCCTGGGCGACAGAGTGAGACTCCGTCTCAAAAACAAAAACAAAAACAAAAAACAACAGTTTAGGCTGGGTGTGGTGGCTCACAGTGGTTCACACTTGTAATCCCAGCACTTTGGGAGACTGAGGTGGGCACTTGAGGTCAGGAGTTTGAGACCAGCCTGACCAACATGGTGGAACCCCATCTCTTATTAAAAATACAAAAATTAGCTGGGAGTGGTGGAGCACAGGTGAAGTCCCAGCTACTCAGGAGGCTGCAGGCTGAGGCGGGAGAATCGCTTGAATTTTGGAAGTGGAGGTTGCAGTGAGCTGAGATCACGCCACTGCACTCTAGCCTGGGTGACAGACTCTGTCTCAAACAAAAAAAAAAAAAAAAAGAAAGCACTTTGTATTATATATATGTACATATATGTATGTATGTGTATATATACGTATATGTACATATATGTATGTATGTGTATATATACGTCTCTGTGTGTGTGTGTATATATATATTTTTTTGAGACGGAGTCTCACTCTGTCGCCAGGCTGGAGAGCAGTGGCGCAATCTCAGCTCACTGCAACCTCCGACTCCTGGGTTCAAGCAATTCTACTGCCTCAGCCTCCCGAGTAGCTGGGATTACAGGCACGCACCACCATGCCCAGCTAATTTTTGTATTTTTAGTAGAGACGGGGGTTTCACCATGTTGGCCAGGATGGTCTCGATCTTCTGACCTCGTGATTTGCGCCCTCCTCAGCCTCCCAGAGTGCTGGAATTACAGGCGTGAACCACCAAGACCGGCCTATATTTTATATATTTTTAAAACAAAACAGAAGTCAGTCTACTCCACGTCCTCTGCCTTCGGGTATCATCCACATCGAGGCCCTCCATGCCGGGCCCCAGCCCATGGCCTCCCCACACTGGCTGGCTCTTCCCCAGGCTAGACCACAACCTCTGGATGATGTCCTCACAGGGCTCCTTCCTTCATGGCCTAGCAGGGGCGAGATATTAATGCCGTGTCAACTGCCCACCCTGGCCATGCTGGGGGCCTGGCTTGTTCTTGAGCCTTCCAAGTGTGTTCTCAGCTTGGGACCTTTGCACCTGCCATTCTCTGCCAGTGAAGCTTCCCCCATACCCATTTATTTGTTGAGGGCAGGCCTCTGACCCTGAAGAACTAAGACTGGCCGGGTCCCTTTGTTTTCTTCCACAGCCTCTTCACCATCTAACATCCTGTATTTCACTGTCTTCTGTCTTTTCCTCATTAGAATGTGTGCTCTCTGGCTGGGCGTGGTGGCTCAAGCCTGTCATCCCAGCACTTTGGGAGGCTGAGGCGGGCGGATCACGAGGTCAGGAGTTCGAGACCAGCCTGGCCAACACAGTGAAACCCTGTTGCTATTAAAAATACAAAAATTAGCTGGGCGTGGTGGCAGGCACCTGTAATCCCAGCTACTAGGAGGCTGAGGCAGGGGAATTGCTTGAACCAGGGAGATGAAGGTTTCAGTGCTCCCTAAAAAAAAAAAAAAAAAAAAAACTCTAAAATGAAAGACTGTATTACTAGATTGCTGAGAGGATAAATGAAATGTATGCAGAACATCCAGCAGAGCTGCAGCCACGGACACTGGCTGGCCATTTGTGCAGCCTGAGAGAGGAGTGCTCTTGTAGCCCGTGTTCCTACCATGCCCCACACTCCACTCCTGTGAGGCTTGACTGCAGCCTGTCACTTGTATGTTTCCTCTATCAGACCCAAAAGTTACTCATTTACACAACTCTGTTGCCAGATACAGACATGACCATCTCATGAGATCTGAAAGGATTTCTGAGAGCAACAATATCGCCCCTTAACCCACAGAAGGCTGAACATGATTCAGTTAGCTTCCTAGTCCAGACTGCTTGTTAGATCTCTGTGCACACCAGCCAGAAGCCAGAGCACCTGTGGGAGCTGCACGCTGACACCTGAGACTCTCTCCAAGGACCCCAGGCTGAAGACAGAGCTGGGCAGGCCATGAGCCACCCTGGAAGAGCTCCAAGTCCCACAGGAATGCTGCCTCTCCTGCCTGGGGCTGGCCAGTTCCTACTCTCAACCCATGCCAGCGAGGGAAAGGGACCAGGAAGAACAGGGCTTCCCTTTTCTCCCCACATTTGAACACCCTGAGTGTAATTTGGCTTTGCTACCCTTCAGTCATATGTCCAATCTGGGTCAATCCCTGTGCTTTCTTTTTTTTCCAAGATGGAGTTGTACTCTTTTTCATCCAGGCTGGAGTGCAATGGCGTGATCTTGGCTCACTGCAACCTCCACCTCCCGGGTTCAAGCGATTCTCCTGCCTCAGCCTCCGGAGTAGCTGGGATTACAGGTGCATGGCACCACGGAACCACAGGACTGCCAGAGGCAGAGAAGGTTCCCCCCGAGTGCCCATGGGGCAAAGGCTGTCAGTTCAGTTTGTCAGCTATAGCTTGCTGCCTGAGCAAGCATCACTCAGTCACCAGGTGGGGGGCAGCAGGGCGCTGGGCAGTGTGGAGTGTCTGCCCTGCAAGGCCCTGTGCCCGGAGGACTGGCAGCACCTTTCAGGAGGGGACCAGACAGCCCAGCTGGCCAAGAGCTCAGGTCTACTTGCTGTCTGTGCAGTCAGTGGAAGAGCCCACTCTTGTCTCATACGCCCCTCAATGGGACAATAAATTAAATAGTCCTCTAGCCTTGGAAGTAAAGTAAGGTTTTGTGTTTTATGAATAAAGAAATGAAGGCTGAGTACGATGAGGCTCAGCCCAGCTACCTGACCTGCTGCCCACCAAAAGCCCCAGTGGCTTCCAGACCCAGCCTCTACCCTAGTTATAAATGGCCAGCCCTGCCCCCACCCCAGGAACAGAATCAGGTCATTCTCCTTTGACCACTCGGCAGCACCTGCCTCAAAGATCCCACCACTGGACCCCCAGCAAATGCCAGCTGTTGCTTCTATGACATCATTTTCTCTACTTCCATAACCTCCAACCCTCCCAAGACCATGCCACATGTGGACACTACCTCAACGTATCCACGTGCTATCAGCTGACAAACTGGAGGTCTGGCTCTAGGCAGTGATCTGCTGTGGGCCAGCTGGTGCCTCTGCCTAGCCTGTCCGATGCGGAGCACTCCAGATGCTGACACCCCTCAGCTGGCTCCTTCCTGGGGCCTTCTCTCCAACGACACCTACCCACCCAGTCCCCCAAGGCCTCATAATACTTCATTCCCATGCCCCTCATTCCTGAGAATGCCAGTAAGCCCCAAATGCCAGTAAGTCATTCCTCCCTCCAAATGTCTGCTACATCACTACTGCACAACCAAAGCAGTGCTGCCTGTCAGTCCTGCCATTTGTCACACCCTACAGAGGCTGATCATACTAGTCCACCAGGTGCCCTCTCCACTTCTTTTTTTTTTTTTTTTTTTTTGAGACGGAGTCTCGCTCTGTGGCCCAGGCTGGAGTGCAGTGGCCGGATCTCAGCTCATTGCAAGCTCCGCCTCCCGGGTTCACGCCATTCTCCTGCCTCAGCCTCCCGAGTAGCTGGGACTACAGGCGCCGCCACCTCGCCTGGCTATTTTTTTGTATTTTTAGTAGAGACGGGGTTTCACCGTGTTAGCCAGGATGGTCTCGATCTCCTGACCTCGTGATCCGCCCGTCTCGGCCTCCCAAAGTGCTGGGATTACAGGCTTGAGCCACCGCGCCCAGCCCCCCCTCCACTTCCTAAGCAGCAGGGAGCCAGTCCTAGCACGGCCCCAGAGAGCATCCCCCCTGCCTGGCATAAGCCTGCTCAGGCCTTGCTCCAACACTGAGGCCAGGCCAAGGGCACCTGCTTGGGGATAACCTGATTCCAACTCACCGAACTGATGACATTTTCCTGTCACATTCACAGCAACTAAAGCTGGGTACTTAGTAATCCTTTCTCCTGCTAGATAGACTGGGCTTCTGGAAGGGCCAAGATTAGTCATCCTGCTCATCTGGGTTTCTAGATGTGGCCCTGGCAGGCACGGGGCAAGCTGCTTAGATGGCAGCTGCTGACCTGTAGTGACATCTGTGACCAACAGTGAAAGGGCCACCCTTAGTCACACTCCCCTGGCCCATGACTCAGCCAGGCCCATCCCAGCGTGGAAGCAAGCTTAGCCTGGGATGTGTGCCCGCAGGAGCTGCTGGTGGAAGGAAAGGTTTCTGCAGACACGGCATACATTCCTGTCTGTCTCTCCACTAGCACTACCCACTGCCCTGGTCTTCCATACATCCCAGCAGTGGGACAGTGGCGTCAGGCAAAACTCGGGAGCTTCCTTGTCCCCCTTCCCATCTCATTCTCAAAGTGCTGTCACCAATCCAGCATCGGGGGCATAAGGCTCTCTCTCCACTGCCCAGCTTGGAGTGCAGGGGCGTGATAATGGCTCACAGCAGCCTCGACCTCCAGGGCTCAAGCGATCCTCCCACCTCAGCCTTTAGACTAGCTGAGACTACAGGAGCATGCCACCACACCCAGCTAATTTTTGTATTTTTAGTAAAGACGGGGTGTTGCCATGTTGCCTAGGCTGGTCTCCAACTTCTGGGCTCAAGAGATCCTCCTGCCCTGACTTCCCAAAGTGCTGGGATTACAGGTATCAGGCGTTGCCCCACTCTTTTTTGAGACGGAGTTTTACTCTTGTTGCCCAGACTGGAGTGCAATGGCACAATCTCAGCTCACTGCAACCTCCACCTCCCTGGTTCAGGCGATCCTCTTGCCTCAGCCTCCCGAGTAGCTGGGATTACAGGCATGCGCCACCACACCCAGCTAATTTTGTATTTTTAGTAGAGATGCGGTTTCACCATGTTGGTCAGGCTGCTCTTGAACTCCTGACATCAGGTGATCCGCCTACCTCAGCCTCCCAAAGTGCTGGGGATTACAGGTGTGAGCCACCACGCCCAGCCGCCCCACTTTTTTTTTTTTCTGAGACGGAGTCTCGCTCTGTCGCCCAGGCTGGAGTGCAGTGGCGCGATCTCGGCTCACTGCAAGCTCCGCCTCCCGGGTTCACGCCATTCTCCTGCCTCAGCCTCCTGAGTAGCTGGGACTACAGGCGCCCGCCACCGCACCCGGCTAATTTTTTGTATTTTTAGTAGAGACGGGGTTTCACCATGGTTTCGATCTCCTGACCTTGTGATCCGCCCGTCTCGGCCTCCCAAAGTGCTGGGATTACAGGCGTGAGCCACCGTGCCCGGCCTCCGCCCCACTCTTAAATGGACAGATTGTCACAGCTTCCACCAGTCACTTCATCAAATATACAACTAAGAATCCTCATACCTTGCTCTGTGGCAACGTTAAAAAAAAAACCAGAAAAACAAAGGAATTACACTACAAAGGCAAAACTGCTGAATCCACGTTTCTCTGAAAACCAGAGTACGAGAAAGAAAGGAACAGCCCAGAGATGCTCTGGCTGTGGGAAGTCTGTGGACAGCACAGGGCAGCCCGCCCCACCCCAACCTCCCCTCACCTGGAGGCACAGGCACAAGGGTCAACAGGTGGCTCCCGGCAAAGGTGTCCTCCCACCTGGTGAGTTAGAGAGGAAGGCGTTAGGTGTGAGGCAGGAAAGAGGATGAGAAAGGAAGCAGGCAGCTTCGGCCCTCCAGGAGTGGGGACCCCTCACCACCCCATAACCCATGACAGCGTCAGGCGCCCAATACCCCATGGGGCTGCACCCTCCATCCCCAACTCAGGTTCCCCCACCCCCCTCCCAGCTGGACAGACACCAAAGTCCTGGCCCAGGCTTGGACTCCAACAGTGGGACGAATCAAACAGTTCCAGTTCTACACACATTTCTATTTTATTATGGAAAAGGTGGAAACGCCACCTTCTCCACAACAGCAACCGGTAAAATTTATCCCAAAAATAACTCGGTACAAAACAGGTCTGTTTCAGAATTTAAAAAAAAAAAAAAGGAAAAAAAAAAAAGCCTTTCCATGAGTTTGTAAATCCTATTTTAAAACATGAAAGAAACAAATCCACCACTGGCCGCCCAGCCCCGGCCGCCGCCCGCCCGGCCAGGAGCACGAGGGAGCGCCTGGGCCCGTTCCACACGCGGGTGTGCCGGTCCGCTTAGCTGCTGTCCATCTGAAACACAGAGGAAAAGAGGCTCGCGTTCACAGAAGGCCTGCCCCCACGGTGGCTCCGACCAGGCCCCCAGCTGGCTCCCCCAGGACTCACTCTTGCATTATAGGCGTCCAGCTGGGCATCCAGCTCCTCTGCCGAAAGCTGCTGCTTTGAATGTCTGCCGGCACCTCTGCCTCTTCCACGGGCGCCTCCACGGGTGCCCCTCCGAGTGCCTCCACCACCACCAAAACCTCCAGCGCCACGGCTTCTAGTCATGCCACCTCTGTTTACGCTAGCAAGAAAAACAACACCGTTGACATAGCTGGAAGGACCCCAAGGGCGATACAGCTAGACCCTAGGCCAACACCCTTCCCTAGAGGCCCCGGAAGTCACCTCTGTGCAGGTCTCCGCTGTGTATCAATCTGTGATGTGACAAGCTGAATGTTCATGGGGCGGCCTGCGGCAAAGAATACAAAAGGGCACGTTCTAATGAGAGGCTGTGAAACCAACCCAGCTGGCACCACACCCTGGTCTCCATGCAAACACTGGAAAGGGCCTCTGTGTGTCTCAAATGCCCCCGACAAGGGAAATGGCCTGGAGATACTGGTGGGAGAACAAAATGGCAAGGAAGCACCCCCACCAACACCTCCTCACTCCTTCTCAGTCCAGACGAGGTGGGCTGCTTGCTGAGGTGTCGGGGTGCTCGTGGGTGGAGAGGTGTGGGTGACCTGACGAAGAAGAACCGGTACCTTTGTCTTTACGACTACAGCCCCGCACTCAGAGGTGTACTATGGCGGTTCTGAGAAGGCTTCACAGAAGTGAATCTTCCGGAAGGAGCTGAAGGAGGGGAGGGATGTAGCTTGCTGGATGGGGGTTCACAAGAGGTTGGTCCAGATGTGTGGGGCAGCATGAGAGGTGGCAGATGGAAGAGAGAGACAAAGGGGCAAATGCAAAGTGTCCTCAGCCACAGGGGTACCCCATTTTCCTACCTGGACAGGTGCCAGCCCCAAACTCCACAAGCCCCACAGTCAGCGTGGGTCCAACCCCAGACTCACCATCCAGAGGGACACCGTTGTACTGCTTCATGGCCTTCAGGGCATCTGCTTTCCGCTCAAAGTGCACGTCTGCTGTTCCTAAGCTGCGGCCAGAGCGATCATAGTGCACAGCCGCCTTCTTCAGCGTTCCAAATTCAGCAAAGAGTTCCTGGGAGTTGCAAAGAGCAGTTGTCAGAAAACCAAAAAAACTGGGTTCCTTCTGGTGGCCCAGGGGCAGGCCCTGGAAGCGTGAGTTGCTTTGGGGGTGGTTCCCTGGGAGGCACGACAGTGGTAACGGGACATGAGGGAAGGGCGGGGCAGGAGGGACAGCAACTTCCAAGAGCACCTGGGTCTGAGGGCTCCTGCCATTGTGGGGACCTGACACGTGTACCATGATGCAGGCAGAGGAAGTCGCGAAGCCCCCTAGCAAGGGGCACAACATTGAGTCACTATCCTCCTCACCGAAGGAAAACTGACAACACCCCCAAGGGCTGTTCCAAGAAACGGTCAAGGCTAAGAGCAAGGGAAGCAGCCGGCACCAGACCAGCCTGAAGGGCCTGTCGATCGGGAGCCCTGACCCCAGCCCCTCCCCCAAAGGCAGGTTCTGGCTCACCTTTCCCTCTCCTCCTACTCAAGCCTGCCGCAAAGTCTGAAGTCAAGCGCTGCCATGGAAACTGCCCTGACCTCAGGCAGGCTGGGAGTTGGAGAGGGAACCCAGAGTGTGGGGATACTCCGGCCGCAGGCACACAGCGGGAACTGGAGTTCACCAAAAGCGGTTTCCAGTGGATGCTAGAAACCACCTTAAAAAAAGTGTTGAGACACTGTGAGTGCTCACTGGCCCTACTCTGTCCTCCCAAGGCAAATGGCTGGGCTGTGGGCAACTGAACCCTGCCCAGCCATCTCCAAAACTGATTCCCAAAAAATCATTTCTTCACCAGAAAACAAGTTTAAATGCCATTGGGATGCAATTTTTCTTTTTTTAAAAAAGAAAAGCTTCAACCAAAGATGGGCTTGAGACTCATGTCACTGAAGGGACACGGAGGTGGGGAGTGACAAAACCACAGCGCACAACGCCTTTGCAAGACAACACTCAAGGCAAACAGAGCCAGAAAAATCACACAGGCTTCCTGGGCTTCATAAGGGACATAAAGATTCTTTTTCTCACACGAAGCCACTAAAACGGGCACAAAATTTAAAGAGCAACTGGGCTGGGTTAAACAGCCAAGAACCACTCACATTTGGTCAGTCTTGGTCCCTGTTAGAAACTGGAAGCCCTGACAGGGGATTGTCACTCACAGAACCCATCTTCAGACTATCAGCAGCAGGTCCTCAGGCTCGGCTAGGCTCGCACCTGCCTGCGGACTGAGCCCGGCTTCACTAGAGCTAGGTCTGTCCTGCAGCCCTTCAGAGCTGGGAGGGCTCCCTTCGCTAAGGCGGGAAGGGGACTCAGGGCCCCATCCCCAAATCACGATCCGTCCTGTGCAGGGCGAACGGCTCACCGAGAAGCCCTCGTCTCTTACCTGAATATCGGCGTCTGAAACTCCAAAATCCAGATTGGACACCAGCAGTTTCCCACCCGTCTCCACGCCGGCACCACCCCCGAAGCCACTGTCGAAAAGATCGTGCTGCCACTTGTCGGGAAGTTGTTTTGGCTGAAAAGAAAACCGTAACAACAGCAGATGTGTGAGTCTCAGTCCAGGCTTTCCTGGCCCTCACGGCTACTCCGGACCCTCCCTCTTCCCGGCCTGAGAGGATCCGGCCGAGACGCGGCCGCCAGCGCTCCCTCCGGCGCAGCAGCTGCCCCAGCCCGAGGCGGCATGGTCCCACCACGGCCGCACAACTTCAGTTCCCTTCGACTAACTTCCCGCCGCCGGTGCCGCGCCCAGCGTCCCCTCCTCTCCTGCCGCCACGAGGCCCCGGCGGCCGGAACAGACAAAGAGCCGGGAAGGGTCTCAGCCTCCGGGACCGGGCCCCGAAAGAACGACCTCGCTCCCGCCCACCACCCCCTGCGCACCCACACGCACCCTCCGGACCTCCGGGCGGCCGCTCCACCGGCCCTATCTGTCCGTCGGCCCAGGTCTCCACCGCGAGACGCCCTGGCCCCGGCTGGTCCCCTCCCGCTCTCCGGCGCGGCCGGCCTCCGCACTCACCCTGCTGTAGGGCGCCGGTCGGTTCCTGCCGCCTCCGCCGGCCGCGCCGCGGGCGATGGCCGGCCGGTTCCGGATGGGCCCGCCGCCTCGACTCACTCGCGCGGCAGCCTGCGCCCCACCGCCGCGGCCGCCCTGGGAGCCGGCCCGGCCGCGGCCCCGGCCCCCGCCGCGGCCGCCTCGCTGGCTCCGGTTCAGTTTAATGATGTCGTCCAGAGACATGTCCATTTTGTCGGCCATGGCGGGCGCGGAATCGGGCATCGGCTCGAGCCCGCGCGTCAGCACGCCGGCGCGTCACTTCCGGCGCCGCGTGAGGCCTTCCGGTGCCACGGACTCGGAGCCACTGCTGATTGGCCGCCGGCGGACGGCTGCGCGCGCGGGACGGCGGTGAGGCGGGAAGGCGCGTGCGCACTGGCTCGCGGGACTCGGCGGGCGCTGCTGAGGGAGCCGGGCCGCGACTGAGGTCGTTTTTATACCTTCCCGCGCGGACGCCGGCGCTGCCAACGGAAGGGCAGGCAGGGCGGCGCGTGATTAGGTTGGCGAAGGTGCGAGGGCGCAGGGGGTGGGGCGGCAGCCGTTGGGGGCGGAGCCTGCGCGCCCCTCCCTTCCCGCACGCCCCGCCCGATCGCCCTGGGCTAGGGGCGCTGGGGGCCCTGCGAGCGCGGCGGGTGCCCGGGAGCCGCTGGGAGTCCTTGTTTCCACTCCCGCCCAGGACTGCGCTCGGCTCGCGGCGGGGTCCCGCGGGCGCGGCCTCAGCGGGCGACAGCCGCCGCAGACGAGCTGCGGGTTGGTTGATTGGTCCCCACCTGCAGACCCCCCGAGTCTGCACTCGCACAATTTGCTAGTCATATCCTTTACAAGTTTTCGTACGTGGTCACGCCTGTAATCCCAGCGCTTTGCGAGGCCGAGGCAAGATGTTCGCTTCAGCCCAGCAGTTTGAGACCAGCTGGGGCAACATAGTGAGACCCCATCTGTTAAAAAAAATTAGTTGGGCTTGGTGGTGCACTTTTGTAGTACTAGCTACTTGGGAGGCCGAGGTGGGAGGATTGCTTGAGCCCAGGAGGTCGAGGCTGCAGTGAGCCATGATGGCACCACTGCACTCCAGCCTGGGCGACAGAACCAGACCCTGTCTCCAAAAGAAATTATATGACATATTTGCAACTTATTAATGAAAACCAATGTGCTATTTCATGGATTTTTTTTTTTTTTTTGAGACAGAGTCTCCTTTCGCCCAGGCTAGAGTGCAGTGGGGCAGTCTCGGCTCACTGCAACCACTGCCTCCTGGGTTCAGGCTATTCTCCTGCCTCAGCCTCCCAAGTAGCTGACATTACAGGCATGTGCCACCACACCCGGCTAATTGTTGTATTTTTAGTAGAGACAGGGTTTCGCCATGTTGGTCAGAGTGGTCTTAAACTCCTGACTTCAGGTGATCCGCCCGCCTTGGCCTCCCCAAGTACTGGGATTACAGGCGTGAGCCACCGCGCCCGGCCCATTTCATGAATTTTAAGTTGTTTTGAGATATTTGCTTTTGTTTTTGTTTTTGTTTTTGTTTTTTTTTGAGTCAGGGCCAGCCCATTTCATGAATTTTAAGTTGTTTTGAGATATTTGCTTTTGTTTTTGTTTTTTTTTTTTTGAGACCGAGTCTCGCTCTGTCGCCCAGGCTGGAGTGCAGTGGCCGGATCTCAGCTCACGGCAAGCTCCGCCTGCCGGGTTCACGCCATTCTCCGGCCTCAGCCTCCCGAGTAGCTAGGACTACAGATGCCCGCCACCTCGTCCGGCTAGCTTTTTTTGTATTTTTTTTTTAGTAGAGATGGGGTTTTACCGTGTTAGCCAGGATGGTCTCGATCTCCTGACCTCATGATCCACCCGTCTCAGCCTCCCAAAGTGCTGGAATTACAGGCTTGAGCCACCGCACCCGGCCATGTTTTTGTTTTTTGAGCCAGGGTCTCCCCCTTCACCCAGACTGGAGTGCAGTGGTGTGATCTTGGCTCACTGCAGCCTTGAACTCCTGGACTCCAGCTATCCTCTCGCCTCAGCCTCTCAGGCAGCTGGTGCAGGCCACCACAGCAGGCTTTTTTTTTTTTTTTTTGAGACAGTCTCACTGTGTCGCCCAGGCTAGAGTGCAGTGCTGTGGTCTTGGCTCACTGCAACCTCTGCCTCCTGGGTCCAAGCGATTTTTGTGCCTCAGCCTCCCGAATAGCTGGGTGCTGGGATTATAGGTGTGCGCCACCACGCCTGGCTAATTTTGTGTGTGTGCGTGTGACGGAGCCTCACTCTGTTGCCCAGGCTGGAATGCAAAGGCGTGATCTCGGCTCACTGTAACCTCTGCTTCCCAGGTTCAAGTGATTCTCCTGCCTCACCCTCCCGAGTAGCTGGGATAATAGGTGCCCACCACCACACCCAGCTAATTTTTTGTATTCTTAGTAGAGACAGGGTTTCAGTATGTTGGCCAAGCTGGTCTCGAACTCCTGACCTTGTGATCTGCCCGCCTCGGCCTCCATGCTGGCCTCTAATTTTTGTTTTTTTAGTAGAGACGGGGGTTTCACCATGTTGGCCAGCCTGGTCTCGAACTCCTGACCTCAAGTGATCCACCTTCCTCAGCCTCCCAAAGTGCTGGGATTACAGGCGTGAGCCGCCACCCACGGCTAATATTTTTGTATTTTTTGTAGAGACGGGGTTTCGTCATGTTGGCCAGGCCCACTTGAGATCTTTGAAGATATCCTCAACGTGAGGTAAAATGAAACTCCTGACAGTGTGATCTCCTTGTCCGTGAGGAGCTGAGTTCCCTCCCTTGGAGAGAAAAGTGTGCCCTTTCTCTAGATGGCTAAAGAAACCTCACAGATAGTTCTTTTTTTCCTTTTCTTTTCTTTTCTTTTCTTTTCTTTTTTTTTTTTTTTTTGGTAGAGACAGTCTCACTGTGTTACACAGGCTGGTCTCAAACTCCTGGGCTCAGGCGATCCTCCCAAGTTGGCCTCCCAGAGTGCTGGGATTCCAGTCGTGAGCCACAGCGGTTTGCTGCCAGGGCTCGCTGTTCTGCAGTAGCTCCCCTGTAGCCCTGACCCTCTGGACCCAGAGCCCTTTACCTGTTATTTGTTTTAATAGAAACGGGGCTCACAGCAGGGCACGGTGGTTCACACCTGTAATCCCAGTACTTTGGGAGGCCGAGGCGGCAGATCGCTTGAGGCCAGGAGTTCAAGACCAGGCTGGCCTACGTGGTGAAACCTCGACTACTAAAAATACAAAAATTAGTCTGGTGTGGAGTCGCGTGCCTATAGTCTCAGCTACTCAGGAGGCAGAGGCGCAAGAAATGAGGTGAGATCATGCCACTGCACTCCAGCCTGGGTGACAGAGACTCCGTCTCAAAAAAAAAAAATTAATAAAAATAAAAGTAAAATAAAATAGAAACAGAGCTCATGATGTTTCCCAGGCTGGGTTCAGACTCCTGGGCTGGAGTGTTCCTCCTGCCTTGGCTCCCTGAGTAGCTGGGATTACACCGTGCCAGGCTTATACCTATTTTGGTGCCTAAATGTTCTAGCTTTGCAGACTCAGTTTAGCCAGTCGTCCTGTTCCCCTCCACCACAGGCTCTGTTGCCATGAAGGTGAAGATTAAGTGTTGGAACGGCGTGGCCACTTGGCTCTGGGTGGCCAACGATGAGAACTGTGGCATCTGCAGGATGGCATTTAACGGCTGCTGCCCCGACTGTGAGTGTCCCCTCCATGCTGTCTGAGCTGCCCCGACTGTGAGCGTCCCCTCCGTGCTGTCTGAGCTGCCCCGACTGTGAGCGTCCCCTCCGTGCTGTCTGAGCTGCCCCGACTGTGAGCGTCCCCTCCGTGCTGTCTGAGCTGCCCCGACTGTGAGCATCCCCTTCGCGCTGCCTGAGCTGCCCCGACTGTGAATGTCCCCTCCGTGCTGCCTGCTGCACTAGCCTCGGTGGCTCCTGTTAAACCTGCACGACATCCCCACAGTTCCTTTTCTCTTCTTTTTTTTTTTTTTTGAGACAGAGTTTCGCTCCTGTTGCCCAGGCTGGAGTGCAGTGGCGCAATCTCGGCTCACCGCAACCTCCGCCTCCTGGGCTCAAGCGATTCTTCTGCCCCAGCCTCCTGAGTACCTGGGATCACAGGCGTGCGCCACCACACTCGGTTAATTTTGTATTTTTCAGTAGAGACGGGGTTTCTCATGTTAGGCTGGTCTCAAACTGTCAACCTCAGGTGATTCACCTGCTTCAGCCTCCCAAAGTGATGAGATTACAGGCATGAGCCACTGCACTCCCCCAACATTTTCATTGTCATTTCATGAAGAAAAGTTGATAGAAAAAAAGCCAGGTGGTTGGGACTCATGTTTGTATAAAGATCCTGCACAGACTTGATAGCATGAAACTCAGCTGTGAAATACATGGGATTAAAAAGGGATTAGAGGCCAGGCGGGCGGCCTACACCTGTCATTCCAGCATTGTGGGAGGCCAAGGTGGGCGGATCACAAGGTCAAGAGATCGAGGCCAGCACGGTGGCTCACACCTGTCATCCCAGCACTGTGGGAGGCTAAGGCAGGCAGATCACAGGGTCAGGAGATCGAGGCAGGTGTGGTGGCCCACACCTGTCATCCCAGCACTATGGGAGGCTAAGGCAGGCAGATCACAGGGTCAGGAGATCGAGGCAGGGTGTGGTGGCCCACACCTGTCATCCCAGCACTGTGGGAGGCTGAGGGAGGCAGATCTCGAGGTCAGGAGACCATTCTGGCCAACATGGTGAAATGCCATCTCTACTAAAAATACAAAAATTAGCTGGGCATGTGGTGTGTGCCTGTAATCTCAGCTACTGGAGAGGATGAGGCAGGAGAATCGCTTGAGTCTGGGAGACGGAGGTTGCCATGAGCCAAGAGCAAGACTCTGTCTCAAAAAAAAAAAAAAAAAAGAGTTTAAACTTTTTATTTGAAAATTCTCAAAATTGAATGGCATAGGCTAGGCGCAGTGGCTCACGCCTATAATCCCAACACTTTGGGAGGCCAAGGCAGGCGGATTGCTTCAGGCCAGGAGTTCGAGACCAGCCTGGCCAACATGGCAAAACCCCATCTCTACTAAAAATTTAAAAAAATTTTTTTTTTTTTTTTTTTTTTGAGACGGAGTCTTGCTCTGTCGCCGGGGCTGGAGTGCAGTGGCCAGATCTCAGCTCACTGCAAGCTCCGCCTCCCGGGTTCACGCCATTCTCCTGCCTCAGCCTCCCGAGTAGCTGGGACTACAGACGCCCGCCACCTCGCCCGGCTAGTTTTTTGTATTTTTTAGTAGAGACGGGGTTTCACAGTGTTCGCCAGGATGGTCTCGATCTCCTGACCTCGTGATCCGCCCGCCTCGGCCTCCCAAAGTGCTGGGATTACAGGCTTGAGCCACCGCGCCCGGCCTTTAAAAAAATTAGCCGGGCATAGTGGCAGGCGCCTGTAAATCCCAGCACTTTGGGAGGCCAAGGCGGACGGATCACCTGAGGTCAGGAGTTTGAGACCAGCCTGGCCAACATGATAAAACCTCGTCTCTACTAAAAATACAAAAAAAGTAGCCAGGCGTGGTGGCGCATGCCTGTAATCCCAGCTACTCAGGAGGCTGAGGCAAGAGAATCACTTGAACTTGGGAGGCAGAGGTTGTGGTGAGCCAAGGTCGCACCATTGCACTCCAGCCTGGGCAACAAGAGTGAAACTCCGTCTAAAAAAAAAAAAAAAAGTTTGATTACATTTAGGTTGAATGCAGAGTTTTGTATCAGCAAAATGGTTTTTCATGAGACCAAAATGAACATAAAGCAGAAGCAAGGGTCAAGGTTTTGCCCAGGGAGGACAAGAAGAACTCCCCAGAGGACAGTGGGCAATGGAGAGGACAGCAGGGAATGGGGAGGACCGAGAAGCTCCCCACTATCCCAAGTAACCTGGCGTATTTTTGTGGGGCCAGGTGTATGCCCATATTGATTGACAGGGTCTCACTATGTTGCCCAAGCTGGACTTGAACTTCAGCAATCTTACTGCCTCAGCCTTGCAAGTACACACCACCACACTCATCTGGCTTTGCTTTTTTTTTTTTCTTTTTTTGAGATAGAGTCTTGCCCTGTTGCCCAGGCTGGAGTACAGTGGCACCATCTCAGCTCACCACAACACCCGCCCTTCTGAGTTGAAGTGATTCTCCAGCCTCAGCCTCCCAAGTAGCTGGAATTACAGGTGCGCACCACCACGGCCAGCTAATTTGTTATATTTTTAGCAGAGACAAGGTTTTATCATGTTGGCCAGGTTGGTCTCAAACTCCTGACCTCAGGTGATCCGTCCGCCTCAGCCTCCCAAAATACTGGGATTACAGGTGTGAGCCACTGCGCCCACCCCCATCTTTGCTTCTTTAGGTGAAATTGAAATGACTGAATCTTAGTACAATTTTTTTTTTTTTTTTTTTTTTGAGACAGGGTCTTGCTCTGTCACCCAGGCAGCAGTGCAGTGGCAAAATCATAGCTCACTGTAGCCTTCAATTCCTGGGCTCAAGTGATTCTCCCACCTCAGCCTCTCAAGTAGCTGGGACTGCAGGCAGGCTCCACGATACCTGGCTAATTTGTGTTTTAATTTTTTGTGGAGGCAGGGTTTTGCTGTGTTGCCAAGGCTAGTCTTGAACTCCTGGGCTCAAGGGATCTGCCTGCCTGGGCCTACCAAGGTGCCGGGATTACAGACGTGAGCCACCATGCCTGAACAAAACTACATAAATTTTTAATTTTTTTTTTTTTTGTGGAAATGGAGTCTCACTGTGTTTCCCAGGCTGGTCTCAAACTCTTGATTCTGTCCTGCCACAGCCTCCCAAAGTGCTGGGATTATAGGCATGGTGCCTAGCCAGTACAAATACTTGTTATTCTAGGCTTACCTTTTACATTGGCCCTAACTAAACAGAAATCTCATTACTCAGGAATTAATCCTCATTTAATCAAATGGGTAGGGTGTAATATTAGGAAATTATTGATTGACTCTGCCTGATTGGATTTGTACTTAATAGCTAATTAGGTTAATAACTAAATTCACAAGGCATGGTTTTATTTGATCTCTTTTAAATTGCTCTGAAGGATGTAATAAAGACAGCACGGGGTACCCTAAGGGCAGTCACTCAACTTCTGGAGCAGCAGGTTAACTTCTGAAATTCCTCCAAACCATGTGTCCACGCCTAGTCTGGCTGCATCTGTGGGCCAGATGTGGGTGGTGAATCCTGTGGATGAGAGGCGGCACTAGGCAGCCCCCGACTGACTGCATTGGTGGGTCCACAGGCAGCCTGCAGAGCCCGGCCTGCACCATGCCAGCTGGGCCTGTGATGGGACATCCAGAGGGGTGTTACCTGAACTCTCAGCATCTCTCCACTGGCACAGTACGCCCAGGCTTTGTTAAAATGGGGCCTGTTGGCTGCACACTAAGGAGTTGAGAGTCTGATTTTTGGACCTGCTGATGGTTAAGTTATAATGAGTCAGTGTTAATGCGCAAAGCGTTTGACAAGTCTAATGTGCTTCCGGGCTGAGCAGCACCAGGTTTATTTTGCTAAAATTGAACTCCTTTGAAAAATTCAGAGTGGCTAAGTTCAACAAAGACCGTGGGAGCCCGAGGCTGGTAAACAGTGAGTCTATCCCGCATCCCAGAGGACTCTCGTGGCAATGCAGTTTTGCCGAGAGGAGTTTTAATTTAAAGAAATGCAATCAGGAGATCAGCAGGTCCTTGAATGAGTCAGCCTCAGTGCATCTGCGGACTCATCAGACACCCCAGGCCGGCTTTGGGTGGGTTACGCACTAGAACGAAGCGGCACCTTTGCCCAACGGGGCCTCTCCTGCGTACTCAGACCCCGCTCCTCGGGGCTAGCAGGCTTCAGCTCTCATTTGAAAGGGGTGATTTCAAGCAGAGTTGTGCTGAGGCTAGAAAGCCCCCATGGGCAGGTCTTCCCAGGGCTGAGAGTGGGCATGCTGTGGGGCCGGTGCCGCCAGGACAGGAGGGCGGCCACGAGCTCCAGCGCCACAATGCCAGACCGACCCTGCCCCGGGGCTGGGGCTGGGGCTGGGACTTGCCGTGCTCTGCTGGCAGCAGCTGTTTCATGGGGTTTTCCAGGCTCTTGGAGATCAGGGACACTTGTTTCTGTTAATCATGGCTGATAGGAGTATCCCTCTCTGTCAGGCCCTCTCCATGGAGAAAGCATTTCTAGGTGTTTGGGCTCATGCCCGCAGCCTGTGCCTGTCCTGGGAGGCAGGGCCCGTCAACACGACGTCCCCAGTGCCTGGGCGGCACCCCGGATTCCTGATGTCTAGGGAAGAGTCTTCTAGGTCCCCAAGCCCCACCCCTCATGCCCTTGATCAAGAGACCAGTTCACTACTCAGATGTGTGTCTCCTTGGTGCCTTGACCATTCATGTGACCTTTTTGGCATCACAGATCAAGTGTCTGCAGGTGGGCCCAGGGCCTGTAGGTCAGACGATGCCCTTTCTCCCCAGCCTCAAGCACAGGGAACAGTGGTCTAGACCAGAGTGCCTCCTCCCTGATGCCGCCTCCTCAGCAAGGTTCCTGGGCTCCCTGCTGAGCATGATGAGCCTGGGCGTGGTTGCCCCAGGTGGAGGCCTCATGTCTGGTGTAGTTGCTGGTCTTCGCCTGGGGGCAGGCTGGTCAGGAGACCGATTGGGTAACACTCCTGATTTCAGCTTCTCTGAAACATGAGAGGCTGCAGTGCTGGAGCCACTGCCCAGGGTCCCAACCTGCACCCCTGCCTGGCTTGTCACGTGCTCTGTGTCCAGCCTGGTCATGCCTGTCCTTTTCCCCACCTCCCCTCTGTAGGCAAGGTGCCTGGCGACGACTGCCCGCTGGTGTGGGGCCAGTGCTCCCACTGCTTCCACATGCACTGCATCCTCAAGTGGCTGCACGCGCAGCAGGTGCAGCAGCACTGCCCCATGTGTCGCCAGGAATGGAAGTTCAAGGAGTGAGGCCCGGCCTGGCCCTCGCTGGAGGGGGCGTCCCGCGGCCCCTTCCTCATGCTGGCGCTGATGGCTGCGGTAGCTGCTGCTGGGGACAGCGCCCCTGGGCTGTAACAAGGTGGAAACAAGGGCTGGAGCTGCATTTGTTTTCCTATCACTATGTTGACACTTTTATCCAATAAGTAAAAACTCATTAAACTACTCAAATCTTGCTGGAGGCCGCTGGGTGCCTGTGTTCTCAGCATATTGATGTGGTCTCGGTGTGTTTTGATATGAAAACTCTCATGAATAAACATCTCCGTGAAACGCTGTCAAGGCACTCATCAAACCCTGAGTCACAACTGGGAGGAGAAGGAGCGGGAGGGTAGAGCCTGAGGCATGCTCTTGCCTGCTGGATGGCCAGGCGGCCCTGGACCCTCCCTGGGGCTGGCTCTGAGGGACTCTGGCTGTGCACAGCTGGCGGCTGCTGCTTGTGGTGTCCCCAGACTGAAGGCCACCATCTCTAAGTAGGCGTCCATGGTTCTCACTGGTACTGTCTGCAGCTCCTCGCTGGAGCTGGGCCTCCCACAGTGTGGGGATCGGTGTCTTGACACTGGGAAGTGTGTCCACACATGTCTGAGGCTTCCCTACCTAGGGAAGGGTGGCCCTGGGTGGCTCCCTTGCTCCCCACAATTGTGGTGGGAAGGGGCCACTGGGGGAGCGGCAGCCCCGGGGTCTCAGGCTGCTTCTGGACAGAGCGCAGGCTGTGTCTCTAGTAACCTAGGGAGCCCTTGGCATTCATGGGGCCAGTGCCCTGTGCCCAGTGGGAGCCTCTTGACACTTCCTTCCTCACAGCACCCGGGAGTGGACCAGGCCTCACCTGAAATCTGTGTCAGAGCTCCCTAGAGACAGGACTCTCTATATGAAGAGTATATATGAAGAGTTTGTTGGGAGTATTGACTCACACTATCACAAGGTGAAGTCGCACAATAAGCCATCTGCAAGATGAGGAGCAAGGAAGCCAGTCTGAGTCCCAAAACAAAAGTAGAGAAGCCGACAGTGCAGCCTTCAGTCTGTGGCCAAAGGGCGGAGAGCCCCTGGCAAGCCACTGGTGTGGGTCCAAGAGTCCGAAAGCTGAAGAACTTGGGAGTCTGATGTTCGAGAGCAGGAAGCATCCAGCACAGGAGAAAGATGGAGGCCAGACTCAGCCAGTCTACTCTTTCCACGTTCCTCTGCCTGCTTGTCTCCTGGCTGTGCTGGCAGCTGATTAGGTGGTGCCCACCTGGATTGAGGGTGGGTCTGCCTCTCCCAGCCACTGACTCAAAGGGGAATCTCCTCTGGCAACGTCCTCACGGACACACCAGGGACAATACTTTGCATCCTTTGATCCCATCAAAATAACACTCAGTGTTCACCATCACACCCGGCAAGCATGGAACCCAGAAACAAGTACCAGGGCTCCAGTGCCAGTGCCTGTCCTGGGGTCCCAAAAGAAGACGTGACCAGGACCTTGGGGGAGCATGAAATGGTGAGGGCACAGTGAGCTTGAAGGCGGATGTCACCTGCCAAGAGAGTGGCTGGCAGTCCTGCCTGGTGCCCTTCCAGGGGCAGAGCTGGCAGAGAGGGGCCTCCAGGAATCGTGGAACCCCAGTGCCTTGGTGTGGCTTTCCTGAGGTCAGTGCCTGACCTTCTTCCCCGCTCCCAGAGCACCCCGTCAGTAGCAGCCCTGCTGGTGGAACCTTCCCCAAAGGGCACGAAGGAAATGAGGGCCCCACAAGCCACATGGACTCATGCCTGGAGCCAAGAATACCCCTCGGGGTGGGAAAACCGCCCCCTGGGCACTGCGCGGTGTGGCTGGCTCTCCAGCCTCAGGAGTCCTGGGGACTTCCTGGGGGACGACTCCTAGGGCTGAGCGCCCGTGGGCCCTCCCCTGCTCCCACTGAGGCCCACGCAGGCCGGGCCTGAAGGACGCGAGCGGCGTGGGTGGGGAGCTTGAGGGGGCGTCGGGCTCCGACCAAGCGCCAGATCCCCGCGCGCCTCCAGCGCTCACCCGCGCGGCTGGTTCCTCTGGGATGCGAAGGTGCGACGGGTCCTCCGCGCGCGCCGGCTGCACCCCCAGCCCGCCCGCCGCCCCTCCCGGCCCCCCGCAGCCTCGGCCCGCCCCCGCCGCAGATATAAGGCGGCCCAGGTGGTGGCTGCTCCGAGCCCCGACGCCGCCGCCGCCCGCCCGCCCGCGTCCCCATGGCCCGGCCCGCGACACTGGCGGCCGCCACCCTGGCGCTGTGCCTGCTGCTGGCGCCGCCCGGCCTCGCGTGGTACAAGCCGGCGGCGGGGCGCAGCTCCTACTCTGTGGGCCGCGCCGCGGGGCTGCTGTCCGGCTTCCGCAGGTCCCCGTACGCGCGGCGCTCCCAGGCCCACAGAGGGGCGGAACCCCCGGGCCGAGCCGGCGCCTCCCCGGAGCTGCAACTGCACCCCAGACTGCGGAGCCTCGTGAGTCCAGCGGGCGGGCCGGGGGCTGGCGGGGGAGCGGCGGCAGGACGGGGTGGGGGCGCGGCGGCCTCTTAGCCTCTGCCCGGCCGCCCCAGGCCGTGTGCGTCCAGGACGTCGCTCCGAACCTGCAGAGGTGCGAGCGGCTGCCCGACGGCCGCGGGACCTTCCAGTGCAAGGCGGACGTCTTCCTGTCCCTGCGCTCAGCCGACTGCCGCGCCCCCTGAGCCCGGAACCCGGACCTCTCCTGGCACTGCTGGGGACCCCCGCCGCCATCGTCCTACTCGGGGACCGCAGGCCCCGCCGGCGCGGGATGGCGCCCCAGCTCTCCCCTACTCCGCCCACCCCGCAGTTCGTGGTAAACAAATAAATAATGAGGTGGCCTCGGAGTGAGGGGTACTGGAGGACTGGCAGCCAGGCCACGAGGGGATCGGGACCTGGAAGTCCCCAAGCCTGGGTATGAGAGGGCAGCCGGGTGTGCAGCGGCAGGGCAAGGTTGGCGTGGGCCGCCCAGAGGTCTTCAGACCCAGGGGCCAAGCTGGCCACGACCCAGCCCCGCGGTGAAGCTGCGCCTAACCTTGGTGTTCCCTGGGGGAAACTGCAGGGCCACTGCTGGCCTGGTCCCCAGTGTCTTCCCCATCCCTTTGCTCCCCCCCTCGAGAGGCAAATCTGTGAGGGAATGGGCTGGAGCCCCTGGCTGCTTTCCTCTTGCCCCCATCCCTTCTGGCCAGGCCAAGTCCGAGGGTGCAGGGGCAAGGAGGAGAGCTGGGGGTCTGAGCCCTGGCCCCAGAGACCCAGAGCATGCTTCCCCAGAGCTGAGGGTGGGAGACAGGTGGGTTCTCCCTCGGCGGTTGGGTGACTCCAGCACTGGCTCGGGCCCTGGCCTCCAATGCTTCCAAGGGAACAGGGCCAGGCCCACTTCCGGGCCCAGGCAGCAACAGGCGAGGCCTTTCCACCCTCCCCAAGCCTGGGGCCCAGGCAGCCCCTGTCCTGCACCAATCTGTCTCTGGGGAAGTGGCTGGTCCCTCTGCTCAGGGGACCCTGCAGCCCAGGGGTCTGAGTGGGAGCCTCGGCACCACCCCACCTCTGAAAGCAGGGGCCTGACAGCATGAGGATGGCCTGTGCGCCTCACACCTTGGCCCCTGGCTCGGAGAGCAGGGTGAGAGGCTGCCTTCCTGGGCTGTGGGGAGCCTCATGTGCAGCTCGCCTCCGGCTCCTGTGCTGGGTCATGAGGTCAACCTCACAACAGCAGCAGACAGGCCCACGGAGGCCCCACATGGGTCAGGTGCTGTAGGGCAGGGCCCATTCTGGTGAGGAGTGTGGGGCTGAAAAAAGTCCTGATCATAAGCCTCATTTTGAGTGCGGCGAGACCAGGCAGTCTATGGGCTCCCCAGACACCTCCCAGAGGCTGCAGTAAGAGCCTCTTCAGCCTCTGGGCTGCTCCAGGCGGGCCCTGACAGGCGTGCAGGAGACAGAGATCCCATGGCCCCTGGAGGGGCCAAGGGGCAAGGAGCCTCAGCCCTGGCTCTCCTTCCTGTTCCAGCATCGCCTGCTATAGGGGGTGGCCCCTGGCTTTGGAGGGTTGGAGGCCGGGGTTTCACTCACTGCCAGGCTGCCCGCTGCACACCCGGCTGCTGGCTGCATGGTCAGGGCAGGGCCAAGAGGCTCTGCTTGCTGGGTGGTTCCCTGGTCCTTCCCAGCAGGGCTGGGAGCCCCATGCAACAGTGCCACCAGGCTTTATTCGGTTGTACCAAAGAGATTTACATCAGCCATGTACAAACAGAACAGAGTCCATAAGGAGAGCGGCGAAACGGCCGGGAATGAAGGCAAGCGTGTTTTCCTGGAGCCAGGCGCCGGGTGGCAGGACACCGTGTTGGGGGGTGCCAAGTGGGAGGTGTGGTCTGCACCCAGAGAACTAAAGGGGTGACCGTAGTCGCTGCTCCCTAAAGCCCTCCACTCTGCACCTCCCGCCACAGCTGGGTGGGCAGTCAGTGTGGCCTCTGTCCAGGTGGTGGGGACATCCGGGGACCAGGTGGGGGCGCACGCAGGAGTGCTGCATTTCGGGCTGCAGGTGCTGTCTGCCCGTCTCACTGCCGGCCTCTCCACTGTGCTGGACACTCTCTCTGAGCAGCTTCGCTGGAAAGGGTGGAAAGTGCTGCAAACCAGGCACCTTAAAGGCAGGCAGGAGGCAGAGTCGTCACCAGCCCTTCTAGAGCCAGGCCAATTAGAGAGGGCGGCCCTGCAGAGCCCTATGTCCAAATGCAGAAGGTGCAGAAGCCGAGCAGGGGGAGGGCCGGCCAGGGCCTCCACCAGGTCAGAAGTCGCCATCGCGCTCCCCCAGGGGCTGTGCCGCCTGCCGCCTGGCGGCCTCCAGAAAGGCCAGCTCCTTGGCTTCTTTCTTCTGGTTTCTTGCCTCATACTCCAACCTGGGGGGAGGGCAGGGTAAGTCTAGTGGAGAGCGCCTACGAGGCGGCTCCGAGGTGCCCCCACCCAGCTGCACCTGTTGGTGATGATCCGCTGCACGATGAGGTCCGTGGTGAGGTTGCTGCCACTGTCAATCTGACGGAAGATGCCCCTTCTCTTGGGTTCCTGGGGGTCCAGAGAGGAGGAGTGGGATGAAGGTCCCTGCTGACCTCCCCAAGACCCATCCGGTGCCCTGCCCCAGAGAGAGACCAGTGCCCAGGGTCCTGTGGGAGTGGTGTAGTCAGAGCAGCTGCAGCCACCATGCCCGTTTCCCAGGTAGGCACAGTGAGACATTAAATGGCTGGGAGGTGCCAACCCCTGTGCCCAGCAAGGGCCAGCATGACCCACCTGGTATGGGTCGGAGCCGTCCCTGTCAGGGATAATTTCCGTCTTGCCGTGACACACCAGGTCCACCTGGAGAAGGAGTGGGAGGTCAGGAGCCCTCCCTGGGGAGGCAGCTGCCATAGCCACCCACAGCCCAGCACAGGCCCTGGGGGTTGGGAGAGCCGACCCTGCCCCTTCCTCAGCCCAGGCACCTCCTAGGCCCTGTGCAGGAGGAGCCCATAGCCCGCCTGTGTTCCCAGCCCATGTGGGAACGAGGTGAGCCCATGCGGAGCCTCACCTTGAAGTGACTCAGGAGCTCTGCTGTGACCGCGTACGGGGCCCCAATCACCACTTCAGACACGTACTGCGGGGACAGTAGCACAAAGACTTGCTCGGTCCCTGCTACTGGTAAGCCAGGACCACAGGGTGGTGGGAGATGGCCCAGACATGGGGCTGGGCTTCCAGTGAGTAGCAGGGATAGGCTGGGCAGGCTGAGGACCCCTGGGGCTCCTCCATGAGGCAAGAAGGAACAGCACCTGGAGACCCGAGCACCCCTCCTCCTGCCTCAACAAACAGGTCTGGGCATGTGCCACAGAGCTCGGGGTGCTGGGTGCGGCTCTGCCAGGACCCAAGCCCCCTGCCCTGGCTCAAGGAGGCCCTTGGTGGGGGGATGTTGTGGGAAGGCCCCCCGTCCCTGGGCCGGCTCCTGGCCCCACTCACCCGGCAGGCCAACACGCTCAAGGTCCGCTCGTGCAGGTTCATGATGGGGTAGTTCTTCCCCTTGTAGCGATTGACCTCCTGCGGCCAGAGTGCGGCTAGCTCAGCCCCGAACCCTCGGGGGCCGGGTGTGCCCCTCCCAGCTGTCCCTTATGGGAAAAAGTCGGGAAGGGTGCCCGCCCTTGTGGGGATGCCCCAGACAGGATAGCTCTGGACCCCAGAAGCCCACGATCACCCCCCCAGGGTCTCCTCTGACTTCACCTGGGGCCTCCTCCTAGAGACCACCTGCACCCAACACCAACCCTTAGGGCCCCTCGAGCCCATCAGCTGCTCAGGGGCCCAGGGAGCAAGAGGGCAGTGACCTGGTCAAAGTGTAAGCCTGCGATGATATAGGGCCTCTCTGCCAGCCTGTGCACCTTCTCCAGGAAGTCCACATGCCCGATGTCTGCGCCCAGGTTAAGAAGCAGTCGGGATGGAGATGACAGGGAGCAGCTCCCTGACAGCTCATGCCTAAGGGCCTCCCCACCATCCTCCCTGCCGACAGCTGCTCCCCTGCAAACCAGCCCAGTCTGGGGCCCCAAGGAGTCAAACTGAGGCCTCCGGGTCCCACCCCACGTGGCACACGTAGGGAGCAGCAGAGGCTCAGAGGATACGGAACAGGTCGAAGGCGCCAGCCACGTAGATGACTGTCTCCCCTGGCTGGGGCTCCTTCCCGGAAGCAAACTGGATGATCTTCTGAGATGTCTGCAGGAACTGGGATACCCCGGTCCAGGGGTTCCGCCCACCAGGGCACTGCAAGCCAAGAGAGGGAGCAGGTTGGCTGGGGAGGCCTCCCAGGTGCTGCCCTCGCCAGGTCACCAAACCCTCAGCTGTCGCCTGCCAGCAATCCCATTTCCAGCCAGTCACCTCGGGCAGGGGACACACTGCCAGGCCAGGTGGCAGGCGGGACTGTGGCGCCACCCCACAGCCACAGCAGGTACCACAGCTGACACCACTTCAGCCCAGCCAGCGACCGCCAGGAGGAGGCAAGGAGCCCGGTGGCGAGTGCACACAGCCCTTGGGAGGGACCCGGCACCCTGAGACCACTGTCTGTCACCTGGGAGGATCCTTCTGAGGAAAGTATGTCCCCAGCGGGTATCGGGTGAGGGGGCTACAAAGGGAGAGAGGGCCAGGCCACTTGGTTAGAGAACACCTGTCCACAGGCAAGTCCTTGCTCCTCCTCCAAGCAGTGGCTGCCATGACCGGCCAGCCGGTGCTGCCGCTGCCTGCCCTCCCTCCCGGCATCCACCAGTCGGCCAAACCTGGCAGTCAGTGCCTGGTCAGTGCCAGGGAGGGAGAGAGGAGGGTGAGGCTCTGGGCTGGCCTTTCCCCAAGGGATGACCAGGACAGGTGGCCGGGGGAGCCCCCTGCAGCTGTGTGCTCAGCTTCCCCTCCACGGCCGCACTCACCTTGCCAAAACTGTCTGCATACTCCCGGTACTCAGAAGACATCTCCTGCACAGAAGGGCAGAGCAGGGCTGAGGGGCCTGCCCTCTAGGCGTGGCTACCCCAGGACTGGGTGGGGATGGGGAGCAGTGGGCAGGAGGGCCCTGAGGGGGCAGGGAGGTGCCCCTCCTTTCCCCTGGCGACCTTGACCCAGGGTCCTTGGGGATTCCGCCCTTGACTCACCTGGCTGCTGTGGTGGGCTTTGGTCACCAGCAGCATGCGGCCCACGAGGTCTGTGGTGGACACCCCTTGTGTGCGCTTGCACTCTCTGGGGGACAGAGCAGGAGTGGGGTCTCATCCTGGGACACTTGGAAGGCTGTCTCCTGCTACCACCACTAGGGACACTAGCGGCCCTGCTGTGGCAGAACCCATGGCTGCCCCAAAGACTAAGGGTCCCCTCCCTGCACAAGGCTATAACAGAAAACCTGGGTTGGGAATGTGGGGAAGGCCTCCACGCTTTTACTGACTGAAGGGAGTGACAGGAGCATGGAAAAGGACCCTTGCTAGGGCTCAGGTGTGCAATGCCGGGGAGAGGGCGGGCACTTGGGCAGTGGCTCTGCTCCCCGCCTCCCTCACGCCCACGTCCTGAACGCTGAGCATCTGCGGCCGAGTGAATTCTCAGCTGCAGCATCCCGTGCAGGAGCCACTGGCCTCATGTCTCTGACGCCTGGTAATTCAGATATAGTGCCAGTTCCATAGCAGTGCCAGCCACGTCCCCCGAGTTCAACAGCTGCCACCTCACAAAGCTGTGCCTTTGGAGCCCTGAGGCCACGGGTCTGCAGCACCAAATGGTGAGGGCCTCCAGGCCACCCCACAATGGCACCTCCATTCCTCAAGTTCCCGGTCCTTGGAGTGAGGAACATGGCCCAGGGCCCAGACGCTCCCCTCACGGGCTCCCGGGAAATAGCAAAGCATGAGCCAGGAGGGAGCCCCGTGTCCAGCTCCCTGGATGGCCAGGTCCACGGTGGAGACTCACCTGTACCTGCCGGCCTGCTTTACCTCCTCATAGGTGTCCCGGCCGTCTACAGTCAGGGTGATGTCATCTAAGCAGTGACACACAAGGACAAGGATCCTTAACCCAAAGCCATCAGACCGTTCAGAGCCCAGGACCCCCTCAGCCCCTGGCCTGCCCTAGTGCCACATGCCCATTTCTAGGTAGGGGCCCGGAAATATCTCAGATCCTCGAAGGGCATGGAGGTCCCCTGTTCCCAGATGTCCCACCAGCAGATCTGATCCTGAGCCACCTGATGTCCCCAGGCCCCCAGGCCCCAGGCCCACCACTCACTGCCGTGAACACAGAAGTCACAGTTGTATTTGTCCAGGGTCTCTAGCGTAGTGACGTAGGGGGCGGCTGGCACCACCTCGTCCACCCATTTGATGGCCTGCACCATCTTGTATCTCTCCTCCTGAGTGAACACCGGGGGCCCCTTGTGCTTGGCGATCTCCTCTAGGGAAAGGACAACAAGGAGACTGGGGACCCCAGCCCACCGCCCCTTGCGTACGAGGCCCCTTCCCAGCACCCAGCTGTAGCCACACACGAGGGCCGGTGGGGGCAGGCTGGCTGTCTTTCCTGGCCCTTAGCCCACTAGTGCTGGTCAACTGGGTGGCTGTCTCCCCTGTGAGGGTCTCAGGCAAAGGCAGAGATTCCTTCTGAAGAGCAGGTGCTCAGCCTCTCAAGGCTTGAGAGCCACACTGGCAGTGGTGGGGAGCAGCTCCCCTTCTCTTTCGCTGGGACAGGAAGTGCAAGATGGGAAAGGCATTAGGCCATCCTCAGCTGGGGCCGGGCTGGGTGAGCCCACAGTGCTGTCCCCTACAGCTGAGCCCTGGCAAGGCAGCCCAGGCCTGCAGGCTTTCAGTCAATGGGCGCAACCCCCAGGAGGGCTGGGGGGCCGTGAGTGGGCGAGGCCACCTGTGCGTACCATCAGTGTGCACGCCTACGATGAGGTAGTCGCCCATGGCCCGTGCCTGGCGCAGCTGGTTAGAGTGGCCGTAATGCACCATGTCATAGCTGTGGAGACAAAGAGAGTGGGTGGTGCCTGTGCCAAGGGTGGGGGCCAGGTGACCCTGTGGCTTAGGGGCAGAGTTTTGCTCCTCTGAGGACTCCTTAGGAAGCACTTTGAGAAGCTGCTGCTGGGAGCCCTGGGACTGGGATTCAGAAGATGTAGGTGCTCAGCTCTCCACCCCACTGGCTCCTGGGCCTGACGGTGGGACCCCTGTGCCAGATCTAGAAAGGGTGGCGGGGGCAGAGACGTCAAGGCCTGGCTGGGTCTGGAGGACTGGTGGGTGCAGGACAGACTGGAGCCCACAGTGAACTGCAGGGCCACGTGTCCTAGCCCCTCACCGAATATCAACTGCCCTGGGCAGTCACTTTAAAATAGGTCAATGTTAACTTTTGGGGTAGGGTTGGATCCTAGACTATGACAAGCGAACAGTCCCTGGGGCTAACCCAAAACAAATCCAACCACAAAATAAAACCCTGAAAACCCTGAAAATCGCCCTGAAAATCCTGTTTCCTCCTCCCCGACGGCCTCTGAAGCTCCCCAGACTTAACACTAAGGGTGTACAGCCACTGCCTTGCCACCTGGTTCTAGAGTTTTCATTCATAAATCTGAGTCTGCTAACATGTGAACTCTGAAGCCCAAAGCTACACAGCCCTGCCACCAACTGGGCCCCGCTGCCCTGGCTTGTTCGTCACTTCCTTACAGCAGCTGCCCACCCCCTCAAGAGTGGACGAAGCTGTCCCTGCCTCTCCAGGAGAGGTGTGACCCTGGCAGCCCACACAGTGCACAGAGCTGCTCCACTGCACACCACGCTTCCTCCCAGCACCCCTGCCACAGTGCACGGAGTCCCAGCAGACATGCAGGGTGAAGTCTGGCGGGCCCATGTACCCACTGGACAGGCTGGAGGGGAGGAGGGATCAGAGGCTAGGCCAGGGGACCACAGCCTGGAACGAGGCTGGGGCCTGGTCAGGGCAAGGTCAAAGTCCACTGACACAAAGCCACATTCCTTCTCCCAGAGGTGACTCAGGCACAGGGAACAAGGCCCTGCCTGCTCTCCTGGGAAGGGCTAATCAGAGGCGCTTGCTTTGGGGATTCCATGCGGCAGGCACGTGAAAGGGTCAGAGGTAGCAAATTATCAGTAACGGTCATCTCTTCACTTGTTGACAACACCAAACTTTTCTTAAAACAATGCCCTGTGTCTGACTGGCCAGAGAAGACCGATTGCATTTTAGCCCCGGGGAGGAGGACCCGGGAGCCCGCGGGCTTCACTGCGGGTCCCGGACAGGCAGGTCACACCCGATGTCCACCTACAGGGACGCTCGCTCGGAGGCCAGGGGAACCCCTGGACCGGAGCCGGGCAAGCTGGTTGCTGCTGGTTACGGAGAAGCAGGGAGGCCGTGGCTCCAGATCCCAGTGCGGTGGCTGCACCGGAGAGGTCGGCGTGACCGGGCGGGGCCTCCGCCAGGGATAGACGGGGGCGCCCACGGCAGGTCGCGGAGCCTCCGCAGCCCAACCCTCCCGGCGGGCCCGGCCCCGCAGCCTGCCATCCCCGGCCCACGCCGGACGAGGACGCCACCCAGAAGGCGGGCCCGGTCCCCGGGCAACGGCTGGCGCGGCGCCCCGGAAGGAAGCCGACCCCGGCGTCCCCGCGGCCCGCCCCGGTCCCGCGCTCACCAGCCGTCGCACCACACCCTCACGGCGCGCCTGTCCCCCGGGCCCGGCTGCTCTGCGCCGCCTGCAGCCCCGCGCCCGTTCCGGATCATGGCCCCGCAGAGGCGGCGCGGACAGCCCGGCAGCTCCCGGCGACTCCAGCGCCACCACCCGCCCCGCCAGGCGCACGCTCAGCGGCCGTCACGCGGGCCTCACCCGCTGCACACGGCCAATGGCGTGCGCCATTCGGCCCGAGCCCCGCCCCCACCGCCCCCGCCCGCCGCGCGCCCTCCGGCCGACGCCCCGCCCCCGAAGGCCGCGCCCCACCGCACCTCCGCGCGAGGCCAATGGCGTGAGCCCCTGACAGAGCCCCACCCCCTCCAAACGCACAGCCAATGGCGTGTGCCGCGCGGCCCGAGACCCGCCTCCGGCCCACACCTGGCCTCTCCGTACCGTCCACACCTGGTGCTGGGATGGCGGGGCAGTGCCGCGAGGGGGCGTCCCGCCGCCGCCACCTCCGGGAACCTCCAGGGGGCGCTGTGCCAACCAGGGGAGTTTTTCTCTAGTTATTTTTTGGCACAATAATCTACAGTTGTCCCTTCTCCAACCAAGGCGGTTTTAAGCCAGGACCGCGCTGCCAGGCAGCAGACCTGAGCCCGGGGAGCCCGCGCCGACCACCTGGGGACACTGGAAACCAGTGCAGAAACGTTTAATAGAAATAAAAAGGTCTGCATAGAGCCAAGGCTCGGAGCCACCCCTCTGCCGCACGTCCAGTACAGAGAGGGTTCTATAAAGTTTTCACACTTTTTCATTAAGAAGTAGTAGAAATAGGGTGAGGCCCTGAGACTGGCCTGGTGAGTGAGGAAAGGCCGCTGGGCACTTCCACTCTGCCGGCCGGGGCTGAAATAACCCGAGTTCCGTTCTCACAGAAAGGTGCGGCTGCCACCTCTTGACAGAGGCCGGATGGGCAGGTGTCCTCGATGGCCAAGTCGTATCGGGGGACAACCGCAGCAGTGCAAGGGGCTTCCGCGAGGACAAATGGCCAAAAATGTCACGGTGAAAACGTCATCCCCAAAGAGTTCTCACTAGACCCGTGGGGACAACCCAGCCTTCACCGTGACACTGGCCATCTGCAAAGTGCCAACTGTTCTTCATGGAGCACCAGGTTACGTCACTTTCTTCCTTTTTGTGCGTTTTGTGCAGCCCCTGCCAAACCAGCCTCCTAGGATGGGGGCCGAGCTAAGTGGTCCACCCCGGTCCCCAGGTGGGGCTTCCTCTCTGCTTCTGCACAGCGACTTCCGACTGTGGCTGCCTTCTTCGCCAGCACGCAGGGGAGTCGCCAGTGAGAAAATGGGATCCTGCCACCTGCCAAAAAGGGAAAGCGGCATCAGTCGGGCCTGGGACCCTCTCACAGCCACACCCGCCCCAGCTCGGGAAAGCTGCCTGCGGTCCCTGCCTTCCCATCCCCTTCCCGCCCGTGTCAACTGCGGCTGAGCTCTGGTTGGTGGCAGCTTCATTGTTATCAAGCTGCAGAACGGATGCAGGAGAGGTCACCTCTTAGGTGGTGACTCAAAGGTCAGCACCCACACTAGCTTGGTCTCCTCAGAACTCCGTGTCCTCGTCCACCACTGAGCGGCGTGTACACACAGGACAGGGCAGCAGTGGCCCCAGGGCTGCCTCCGTCTCCAGGGATGAGTCACTAGCAACTCTGGGCCCCACCTTCCACTTGTACCGCCAGGGGCAGGTGGACCAGACCCTCTCCCCCTTCCCAGCTGACTAGGGAGGCGTGGCCTACAGAGGACACCGTGAAGAAAGCATGTGTCTGACTGAGATGCAGAACCACAGATCATAACTTAAGATACAGATACGCACTGATAAGGAAAATGAGCTAAGTTAATGTAAAAAAAAAAAAAAAATACAGTACACGATAGCCCACATCACAGAACACCACACACATAACATACAAGAAGTGCCAGGCCCAGAAGGTGAAGGGATCCTTAATTTCTTGAACCCTTTGATTAAAAGAAGTTATTGATTTCCCCTATAAGACCCTGAAAATTCACAGAGAAAGAGAGTGTAAACTTTTTACTCAATACATACACCATGTCTAAATTATCACAATTTCTGTATTAAGGCACAGTCTGTTTAAGCTTTCCCAAAGTACGCCAACTCCCAAAACCAAGCACACAGATTCTGTCTGGCCAGAGCTGCCGAGTGCCCGTCCCCTTGAGATGCTTCCCACCAGGCATCTCGGAGAGCTCCATGGGGAGGCCTGGAGCAGGAGCACGTGGGCAGAATCCCTCTCCCCGCGGGGACTGTGTGTGCCACATCAGCCAGGGCAGGAGTGGCACATGCAGGGTCTCCGCCAACCACTGAGGTCAGGCCCTCTGGAGACCACCACGCTTCAGTCATGCCTCAGACACCACTGCAAACGCCTCAGAGCTTCCTCCACGCTCAGCTCACGAGAGAAGACAGACAAGGCCCAGCACACACAGGTGCAGGGAAGCAGGCTGCTGCAGGGGGCCTCTCACCTGCTGTAGGCGGGGATCTCCAAGCCCAGCTCGGCCATGAGGAGCCGCATGACATCGTCACACTTCCCGTGTAGCTTCAGAGCAGCCCAGTCATCCTTCGGGGTCCACTGAGGACAGGGAAAGCCGAGTGAGAGTAAAAGCAGCCCAACCCTTCCTGGTGGCCTGTCAGCCTCGGCCCCTGTGGGCTCGATCAGTGCTCCCTGAGCACCCACGGGGGCCCTATCAGACCGCCCTGGTGCATGGGTGTGGGATGTCTCCGGCTCTGCGTTCTAAGACCCAGGTCTAAGGATGTGGCTCTCAGAACCCAAGTTACCTGCAAGTTCACAATGTAGAGTTTCGGCCGCCGGCTAGGAGGCTTGGTCATGCACCAGAGGCGTGGATACTTCTTTAGAACCTGTGGAAACAGACAGACACACACACACAGGGGACAAGTTTGTAGAGTGCTGGGCAACAGAGCTGGACACCCTCGGGCAGGCGGGAGCTCGGCTCATTCCTGATGTCATCGGCACGTACCTTCAGGCTAGACCCTAGACACAGGATGGTATCTGCTCTGCTGGCAGCCTCAGTTGCCGCTTCCCAGTTCAGAGGCTGCCCCAACGTCCCCCTCTCTCCAAAGTGCACAATGGTGTCCCGAAGCTGGGTCCCACACTTGTGGCAGGTCCGGCCTGTCTGGTGTCTGTGGAGGGCGGTGCGTTCCGTCACATCGAACACTCGCACGTACTCCCTGTTGGGAACGCAGGAGGTGCAGACCTGGAGGCAAGAGGGCACAGTGAGTGGGACCCGCCTGCCCGTGGAGACCCTGGCTCACCGCAGGACTGCTCACTTCAATGTACATGTTCCCGTGGAGCTCTGAGATGGCCGTGCGCGGCAGCCCACTTCTCAGATGGAGCCCGTCACAGTTCTGAGACACCACATGCCGCACCTGGAAGGCAGAATGGGTGGTGATGGGGAGGTCAGTACTCAGCCACAGCGAGGCTGTTATGAGCCCAGCTGATGGCTCCCAAGACCAGGGGTAGCTCCAACCCTGCAGAGAACCTTAGAAAGTAAAACACACAACAGGTCCAACCACCAGAACTCAAGAGGGCCTATGGTGGGGAGGGGAGGGGCTATGTCCTTCCTCCAGCGCTGATGCACCTCTGGAGTGGCTGGGAGGGCAAGAGGCTGCACTGTCAAGGCAAGGATGGGAAGTGGCTCGGGGCTTTGGCAAGGGCCACTCCACCCCGGATCCATGCTCTCTTGGGTCATGACATTTCAGGTGCCTGGGGACCTAGGTAGGTCGACCCCTACACCCCCTTGGTTGAGGGTGTTCAGCAGAAGGTCCCCAGAGATGTCCTATAAGTCTCCCCTGTGACTAGGATGGCTTCTGAGGTCCACAGAAAGATGCAATGGAATCACAAAGGGGAAAGGCCACCAGCAGCTCTGAGGCTGGCTATGGATGGGAAGGTTCAGAGGGACGCTCCCCTTCTGTTCTGGAGAGGAAGCATGGGAGGGTCAAATCTGGGGCCTAACCCACTTGGTGGGTGGTCATGATGGGAGTCAACTGGCAGACGGAGGGAGGATGCAGTTGCCCACTGGACACCAAGCTGCTCTGCCTGTGTCCCAGGCAAGTGTACCAGCCACCCAGGGCTCTTACCAGCTTCTGCTCATGCAAACGAGTGATGCTCATGTGGGTGAGGGTTGGCTCGGCCTCACTCAGGTCCGCAGCACTGCCAGGCAGAAAGGAAGGCAAGGTGAGGGCAGCCGGAGCTCAGGCCCATGCTGCCTCTGCTCAGCCTATGTGGGAGGCCGCACCTGGCCCGCTTACCTCACGCTTCTCCCTTTCTGAAGCAGTGTCCACACTCCATTAGGGCCCCTGTAGTCTGGGATAGATGCTGCCTGCATGTCGAGAAAAAAAGTAATCCAAGTAAAAAGGCACCACCGTAGGTACTGGCAGAATTCCCAGAAACGGGAAGCCACTGTCGCTCCTGCCACATTCCAGGCCGGCCTGCATGTTGGCATCTATTCATTCCACAGGCTGACCTGCCTGAGCCCATATGAAGTGCACCCCAATTCGGCTCCTCCCTTCACCTGGACTTCTGTTTCCCGCCTGGCCTGGCTCATCCTTCCAGGCTGCACGCAGCCCTGCCTGTCCCCGGACGCCTCTCTGGCACCGAGCACAAAGCTGGGCTCTGTGGCACGTGTCCTCCACACTGCAGGGGAAGACTAATCACATTCCTAAGTGCCCCCAGGGCCGAGCCCACGGCTCACACATTTAGCAAAAGGTGAATCCCTAGGTGGGGGCAGGCAACTGTCCATTCTCACGTCCCAGTGTGACTGATCCTGCTCCACCTTAACAAAGGCAGAATAGGCCGGGCGCGGTGGCTCAAGCCTGTAATCCCAGCACTGTGGGAGGCCCAGATGGGTGGATCACAAGGTCAGGAGATCGAGACCATCCTGGCTAACACGGTGAAACCCCATCTCTACTAAAAATACAAAAAATTAGCTGGACATGGTGGTGGGCACCTGTAGTCCCAGCTACTTGGGAGGCTGAGGCAGCAGAATGGCGTGAACCCGGGAGGCAGAGCTTGCAGTGAGCTGAGATTGTGCCACTGCGGTCCAGCCTGGGTGACAGAGCCAGACTCCATCTCAAAAAGAGAACACAAACAAACAAACAAACAAAAAAAGGCAGAACAACTTCTCCAGATAAGATAAGCATCTAACTTTCCAGGATTTCAATCCTGTGAAACAAACTGGGGCCCAGAGAGGGCCCAGAAGATATGCCAGGATCAGGTATCTCCCGTTCCCTTTTGGGGACTCCTGACTCCTGCTTAAACTCAGAAAAATGCACCATCCCCTGGCAGTGCTTTGGACAGTCACATTCAAGATGGAAACCTCAGTTACACTCAGATGAAATCCACAAGCTGCATGTGCTTCTAGTCGCCATTGGAAGCTCCATAAGAGGACACATGACTGTTACATAATTACATGACTGGACCTTTTTTTTTTTTTTGAGACAGAGTTTCACTCTTTCGCTCAGGCTGGAGCACAGTGGCATGATCTAGGCTCACTGCAACCTCTGCCTTCCAGTTTCAAGTGATTTTCCTGCCTCAGCCACCCGAGTAGCTGGGATTGCAGGTGTCTGCCACCACGCCCGGCTAATTTTTGTATTTTTAGTAGAGACAGGGTTTCACCATGTTGGCCAGGCTGTTCTTGAACCACTGACCTCATGATCTGCCCACCTTGGCCTCCCAAAGTGCTGGGATTACAGGCATGAGCCACCGCGCCCAGCATGACTGGACTTTTACATGTGACTTGTGGAGGGAGGAGACCAAACACCAGGGCTCCAGGTATTTGAGTCACCAGTGAACTCCCTTTCTGCATTCTTCCTGCTAAGCCTCTGCTCTTCTTTGCTTGGAGTGCCTCATTCCCACCTTCTCCTGTAAATCTCACCCATCCTTCAAGGCCCAATCAAGGCTACCTCCCACAAAAAGCCAACCCAGGTAGGTCTCCCAACTCAAAGAGCACATAGTGTGTGTCTGGGTTTGTTCTAGTGACCCAGCACAGCCAGCTTTACATTATGGTTATTTGTTCACATACCTGATTCTTCTCACCTAAAGGATTCCTGAAAACAGAAATCACCTGGCGTTCAGATCTGCTACGCCTACGCATGACCAGCATGTCACACTCACCCATCGGATCAGATGGACGACGTGCCAGCTACACTTTCAAAGCTAGTGATGTCCCACAGCCCAGGATAACTTGTCAGTGAAACTTCTCAAAACACAATGCAATTCTCTCCTTCACCTGGTGTATTCTGGCTCTTCCTGTGTCACTTTCTACTTATCTTCCCTCAACATGGAGAGAACACAGTGAGAATCACGACAGCTTTGGGCTTAGCTCTGTCCACATAACCTGGGGGTGACTGCGAGCAGTCGGCTACTACACCCCATTCGTATCTCTGCTCCTTGTTTGTTTTTAACTGGCTGTACCACAAACCAAGCGTTTAAAAAGCGTTTACCTTAGGTAAGTTTTGGTCATTTTGTGTTTCTCTAAGAAAGAGAAAAAACCTTAAAGCTGCTTTAAAGGCGAGTTTTTCGCGATTACCGGAGCGCGTACTCCGTCCTGGGGTCCGCCCCCGCCTCCCTCCCTACCGTGCTGATTCCCGCGCCTGTGTAGACGACCAAGTATTTGGCGTTCCGGACGGCGCTGGCCAGCTCCCGGACTTTCCCTCGCAGCTCCTCCGGGTCGTCGCACACCTGCCAAGACGCCAGGGTGGTCACCGCCCCGGGCCGCCCCACCCGGGACCGCCCGTCGCCCTGGCTGCTCCCGAAACCGGGGGCGCCCGCGGCCGCCGCGCGCGGAACTCGCCTCCTCCTGCCGCCGCTTCAGGCCCTCGCGCCGCCGGCTCCGGCCCTGCAGCTCCGTTACCAGGTCCGCGCTCTCGGCCAGCAACCGGCCCTCCTCGGCGCTGCGCTCCGCCGCCGCCTTTCTCAGGATGCGCGACACCTGCGGGCAGGCGGGCGGTGAGCGGCGGCGCGGGCCGGGCATAGCTGGACCGGGGAGCGATGGCGGCGTACCTGGCGGAGGCGCTCCCTCTGCTGCTCCTCCCGCAACCTCCGGACCCGCTCCGCCGCTTTGCGTTCCGAGCGGCTCAGACCCCCGGCTGCCATCGCTCCCCTGGAGACCCGCTCTTCCGCTTCCGCCTCACACGGCAGGCCGCGCTCAGGGCGCATGCGCAAGACGGGCCCCGCCCCCACCCACCTCTTCCGGCTCCGCCCGCCGCGTCGCCCCAAAGAAGCACCTGCCAGTCTCTTTAAAAGGTTTATTGATCATATACAAAATAAAGAAAACCTTATATATCACAAACATACACTATGTACAGCAATAAATACCCGGGGGGCCAGGCCCAGTGCTGCCCCTCCTGGACAATAATTTAGCAATAAATACTGCGCTGGGCAGGGGTGGGGCACCAAGGCCACTGCCCTGCCCGAGGTCAGGCCCCTGCCAGCCCTACACGAAGTGTGAGCGCTCGGGCCTCACCCCGCATCCAAACCCCAGCCCCTCCTCATTCAGATCTTTAATAATCTCCATCCCACCCCAGCACATCCCGGGGTCTTCTCCCCCACACACACAACCTCCCCTGGCTAGACCTAGGCAGGGCTGGCAGGGGGACTGATCAACTCTGCTTGGACCCACCTCTCAGTGCCAGGAGAGCAACAGGGCTGGACACACGGGCAGCCCTTGTCCTGTTGCCAGGAGAAGGCTTTCTGTGCCCACTCCCGTTTGGTTAAAGGCTTCAGGGACTAGCAGATTGAGGGGTGGGAAGAGGGCAGGGATGGGAGACAAGGTTTGCTGGAGGGTCAAAGCCCAACTGGGGTCACCAAGAACAGGGAGGTCTCACAGTTTATCGGGGACACACTCTAGCTCAGACTCAAGGGACACCCATGGTATCAAAGCTGCTGCTCCAGGGGCAGGGTGGAAATGTGTGGGACTGGCCCAGCAGGTACGGCACACACCCAGGACACAGGCCAGAGGCAGGACAGGCATCAGTCTCAGACATGCCCTGCCTCTGTGCGGCACTGATTATGTACTTTACTCTCCCGACCTGCTCCAAGGCCAGACAGCCAACAGGAAGGCAAAAATACACCAAAAAGAATTATTCAGTGGCTTCTGGGGGGAAAAATCGTTAATGTGTTGGTTCCTTTCACCAAACCACAGCCTAAAAAAGTAACTCACAAGATCCCAGAGCGGAAACGGTGCAGCAGGCCACAGCTCAGACTTTCCAGATGTGGATGGGAGCTTTGGCCAAGTGGCCACTCCAGAGGGAGGCAGCAGGGACAACATGGGACCTGACCATTGTCCCACAGCAGGCTGCAGCCACTCAGGGCCGTGGGCCGGGCCCTGCCACCGGTCAGAAGTGCGCGCGCATATCTGAAACGTGCACCGAGAGCCAAAGCCCCAGCAACACCAGCGCCACCCGGAGCAGCAGCCAGGGGCCTCACTCTCCCGGTGGGACCTGACTTATCCCTGCTGGGTATTCCTCTGAAATCTGAGTGTCCATGTTAGGATAAAGGAGGAGTTGGGGCAAAGTCAAGGTGGAAGGGAAGACAAATATCACGGTTTACTTGGCGGACAAGTTTGAGAGACCTGGCCTTGGCCAAAGCCCTCGATTCGCTGTGTCAGAAAAACTGAGGTGAGAAGAGACCACCACCCTCTCAGTAGGAAAGCGGGATTAACAGAGATCAGAAGGACAGCACATTCACATCTGCACATGAACACAGCATCTATGTCAGGAAATCCAGGGGAAGGGGAAGAGGGGCAGAGTGGCTCCACAGGGCTGGCCTGACAGGGGATAGGAACACTCCCCTAGACCCAAGGAAGCCGCTCCAAATCCAAAGCTCTCGAAAGGAGGTATGGCCTCGCAACCCCAGAAGCCTCTGCTGCCAACGCACCCAGGACCTGCACCTCCCATTCAGCACCTGCACCTCCCATTCAGTACGCGCTGACCCTTACACCCTCCTCTTCTGCACTCCCTTTGCCTCCAGGTCTGCAGCCTGGCAGAGGTGCTCAAAATGGAGGGCTACCTGCAGCCAGGACAAAAGTGGGAGCCGCACAAGGACAGGGAGGGCCTATTAATCCCTGCTCCAAGGCAGATCATGACGTTTTCTTTATGGATACTTATGACTCCAACTAACGCCTGGATTCTACTTAGACAAGATCAGACTGAGGGGAGGGGGATGAAGTCACTAAATGACATGAATCTACAGCCAAAATTTCCATTTTCAGGCTGACCCAGGTAGAAACAGGACTTGTCTCTGAATGCTTAGAGCAAAGAAAAGCTCATTAAGATGACAAGGGTTGATGGTACATCCCTGTTCCCATCTCATGGGCACACCAGGCCAAACTCTTGGGTCAAAATCCCACCACCCACAGGGTTAAGCCCTGTCAGGCCAGTTTTTCATCTTACCAGCCCCCATTTGTGTGCTTTACAGGAGTCTGGGCCCCACAGAGAAGAAACCAGCAACCCTGGCGAAAGGCCAAGGCTCACATGGCCAGACACAGGGCTGTAGCCTCTTAGAGGTGGGTGGGGGCACCCCTTCCCCGTCATATGCCTATAAGGAGCCTCCTGAGCCCAGCCGGGAAGGGCAGCAGCCTCTGGCGAGGAACTGGGAGCAGGAGGCAGGTTGGGCCCCCAGAGGGAGGCACCTCCAGCAGAAGCCAAGCAGCTGATCCCTGGAAGACACAGATCCCAAAGGGAGGCAGAAGGCAGGCCCAAAGCCAAGAGCTGCCAGCGTGGACCAGTGGAGAAGAGGGACAAGACCGGCCCTGGAGACTGTAGCCCTTGTCTGCACTGGTGGACACTCCCAAGGCTCTCAGAGTGAGGCAGGGACAAGGAAGAAAGGGTTGCCCCTGGTGGGCCCCCAACCACTCTGCCTGGAAGCACCACCAGCAGCATGGAAACACCTCAGGGATCAAGTAGGCAGTAAAACCTGCAGCCCATGGTGCGGGTCCCTGGGGTTCCCTGGCTGAGGCCCCACATGAAGCCTATAGGAACAAAACTGAGGCCAGAGGAAGATAGCCAGAGAACGCTTGGCCACAGCCCTGTGGCCACCCACAGTGACTCCTTGGTCCCTGCAACACCACCACCCAAGGCCAGAGATGGTAGGTGTGGAGCAGTGTGGGGGGGCCCCAAGGGGCCCCCAGTTTCAGCTACCTGGCCACCAGATCAGCCCAAGCCCTAGACACAGATGTAGCCAAGGCTCAGTCGGGGGGGAGTGTGACAGAACCCCACATCTCACCTCCCAGGGACCAGGAGCTGGTGGTGGGCACAGACTCCTTGAGTTCTGATGCAGCAGGTGCCACCTGGCACCCCAGCCCAGGTCCGGCAAGCCAGCAGAAGCAAAAGCACAACTAAACCCAAAAAACGAACACGGGAAAACAGACACAAGAAGTGACACCCACAGGTCAAAGGTCACCAGAAGCACCAGCACTTTACCGCTGCACAAAACCTCACCAGGCACGGACGACACCACGGCACCGGCAAGAGACGGAAGCAGGAAGGGCAGAGGAGTAAGTCACTTTCGGTACAATTGCAAAAGATATCAAAGAGGACGGCCTTCTGGTCGGCTCACGGCTTGGCTTTTTTTTTTTGTCTTTTTTTAAACTAAGTTTTATAAATAATGTCTGATAACTCTGTGTATATAAAAACTAAACTCCAACAGCCACAAAGAGTTGTCCGTAAGTTTACAAGAAAGGGATTTTTTTTGTTTTTTTTTTTTTGTTTTTTTTTTAACTAGCAAAGTTTCTATTATACTTTCTTCCCTTTTCCATTTATACGGTCAAATGGTCTTCTTGCTTGTTTTTTTTTTTCTAAAAGACAGTTTTATAAATACTCTGCAGCTCTTTTTTTCTTTAACTTTTAAACATATAATTAATTTAATAACTTTGTAAAAGGAACTTCTCTCTTTTAAATAAAGGGCTATATAACCACACAAATAGGTCATGTAAACAGTGACACGGGACCCATCGCAGGGCACACTGGACTCACCCTCACGTAAGTGCACAGCCAGCGATTTGGTCTTGTTCAGTGCAACGGGTCAGGCCTGAGCGCACAGCCCTTGGCCCCAACTGCACGCCCCCAGCACCACTGTGCCCAGGCTGGTGGTCCACCCATCAGGGCCTTCAAGGCTGCCCTACTCTCAGAGCAGAGCCCATCTCTTTGTGCTGGGCTAAGCTGAGCTGCCCTCCTGGGGCCAAAGAGAGTGAATCCTTTCCAGCCCACAAGCCTGTGGCCACTCGGGAGTGGAGGGCACACTGGAACCCTCACTGCTCGGGGACACGTGAGGCCCAGCGTGCCTTCTCCTTCTCTTTCCCGCAACTCTCTCAAGTCCATTCCCACAGCACCAACTCTGGACTCCAAGACTGCATGGCCCTGGTACAAAAGGGGTTGGGGCGACCCCACGTCACCGCCGAACTGACCAATCCCAACATACAAAACACACGACGACAATGACGAGATCAAAGGGGCTCAGCCCGGCGCCCCGGGGTACAGGTTGTGCTTTGCAGGGAAGAGAGAAGGGCGGGGAAGAGAGGGAGGAGAGAGAAGAGAAGGAAACAGAGGGACAGGGCAGCCGAATTCGCCATGTGCCTAGTGGCCCCGCAAAGACCCGCCTGGGCAGACGCGCGTCCCTACGATCGGGCATCCGTCTTGGACTTTACTATTGTGATGACGCTGGTGGCGGCCACCTTGCCTGGGACGAGGGGCCCCAGGCCGGCGGCAAGGGGGCCCCGGGCTGGTGCCACGGGGCTGCGGGCCACCGTCCGGGCGAAGGTCTGCAGCGCCTCGTACTTGGAGCGCAGTGCGTCGAGCTCCAACTTCATGCTGGCGTTCTCCGAGGCCAGCTTCTCCACCTCCTGCTGCAGCTCCGCCTTTTGCTTCTCCAGCTCCTCCTTCTGCGTCACCCGCTTCACGCGGCAGCTGGCAGCGTAGCCGCGGTTCTTGAGCGTGCGCCGGCGCTGCTTCAGCTGGACAATCTCCTCCTTGGACAGGCCACGCAGGTGCTGGTTCAGCTCCCGCACCGACATGGTCACCAGCTCCTCATCCGTCAGGCTGGTGCCATTCTCACCCGGCTCCCGCTTCACCTGGGGCACAGTGCACAGGGTCACAGGCCAAGCGGGCATGCCCACTGTGCCCCCCAACCCCGGGCCTGAAGGCTCCTCCCCTGCCCACTCACCTTCAAGGCCTTGTTTCCTTTATTGGGGGTCGTCATAACCCGGGGGCACAGCGAGCAGGCGCTCTCTGCAAGACATGGGGCAGAGGTCAGTACCCTGGAGACCACCCTCGCCTCCCACCCCAGTTCACAGAGCCCTTGCCGCACAGTCCACCCCAGCCTGCTGCCCAGGTGCCCAGCCCCCAATACCTGATCGGAGGCAGCCCTTGACCTCTCCCAGGCTAGGCTGAGCTGCTTCCTGTCTACCCTACCCTCAGAGAACCAGGTGGGAGGTCAGGAAGGTCTGATGGGAGAAGGGAAACTGAAGGCTGTTAGGGAGGCAGGCGCAAGACAAGGGGCGGGGGAGAGATTAGAAGGAATAAGACGCGGGAGAGGCAGGCCTAGAAGGAAGCCGGGAGCTTTAAAAATAACCCCAGCACTGCCCCAGAGCACGGCTGTTCCTGGCGAGTCACGCTGACTCAGCACATTGCCTCCCGCTCCCCCGCCGCGCCCGCACTCCCTGGGTCCGCCAGCCAACAGCGCCCCAGGAGAGCCGCAGCCGAGCTGCTGGGGGCCAGAAAGGCCAGCCTGACCAATAGCAGGTGAGGGCCAGCCAGTGACCCTGTGCGTGCATCTTTCCAGGGTCCTACCTCCTACAACCACTTCCCCTGAGCTGGCCTGGGACAAAGCCCCCTGCTCCCTGGGTGCACAGGGGCCCCACTGGGGACCTAGCCAGAGAGGAGGCTGAGGGAACCCCGAGTGTCCCAGTCTCCTAACTTTGAGAAGCTGAGGGTGGGCCGTCCATCTAGCTCTGGTCTGTTGGCAGGACTGACCAGGGAGTTCCCCCACCTTCCAGGTGGCAGGCCATCAGCTGGGAGGAGCCTGACCCGAGGCCCCTCCGGCCCTCCCAGTCTGCCTCCTCCACTGATGGAGTAACCATCCTGTGGCTTTGGGTTGCAGGAAGCAGCCCCTGCCCCACCCCATCCAGGGTATTTCACAAGGGCTCCCACAGTGAGCCACCCCGGGGCCTGCTCAACTGAAGGCTGGCAGAGTCAGCCCCTCCGAGTGGCAGCCTGCTCTCTGGTCCCTGCCCCGGGTCAATTCCCACAGGGTCAGGGAGCAAAAACAAAAGTGCTGGGGAGGCTGGACTAAACAATCAACTCTCGCCCACTCGGGTCCCTCCAGCACTCCACTCTCACTTTCTTGCTAAGGACATTTCTGTGCACCTCATCCCAGAAACCCATCTGGGATTCCCAGCTCAGTCCAGCTCCCACCAGACCCTTGGGCACGGACCCCACCTCATGCTCCATCCCCCACTTTCCAGGTTGGATGCAGACAGATGGGAGTCTCCTCTAGCCAGGAGCATTTCAGGAAATTATGGGCTGGGGGGCTTCTTACTCTCACCAGGGTCAAGACGCCACCTCACTCAGCCTTGGACCAGGAGGTGAGGCTGCAAGCCCAGAGCAGGGAGGGGAAGCCAGAGACCCCTCTCCACAGTCAAGCCAGCTCAGAAGCAAGGTCCCAAGACTCCAGCCACTGGATTCTTCCAGATAAAGGATGGGGAAGACCTGAGCTGGAGGTCAGAAGGCCCACAGGAGCTCTTTCTTATACATCTGGCAGGACACTGCCCCAGGAGACAGGTCCCCAGCCTTGAGTCAGGGTGCAGGGACACTGCCCTGGCCCCAGCTTCTCCCACCCCCATCGCCCCCACCCCTGCTGCTAAGCATAATGACAGCGGTGACTTCCTGAAGAGATCACACGGAAAAGTGCCTCCTCGACAGATTTTGCCCTCCGCAGAAGGCCTGAACTCAGCACAAGTGCAACCCATCGCCTCCTAATCAAAGGTGTGCCTGGGGCGGGGGAGGGGCAGGCCTGAGCACAGCCAGTGCTTCCAGGCTCCTGGCCTGGCCTCTGGCAAACCCGGATACACAGACACAGGCAGAGCAGAGACAGCCTCAGGAGCTGGGCTCAGAGGGACGATGCAGGGATCCCAGGAGCTGGACTGAGGAGAAGCTGCCCCAACCCCAGTCCTCCTCCAGCCCTCAAGGCTGGCCAGAGCTGGGTCCTGTCACGCACCCTCTGCTCCCGCAAAAGCTAAGCCCACCTCACACAGGAGGCACAGGTGGTCAAGGCTCCGCAACCTGCCAGGGTACCTGGTCCACCCATTCACACTGAGAGCCAGGAAAGGGAGAGAGATTTGGGAGCTCCGTCTCCTTTGGCTAAAGTAGAAACTCCCGTGCCTGAACAAAGACAGCCCCACTCGGCTGCACAGCCCAGTGGCCGAAACTCCCTGGCACTCGTGGTCTCTGCTCTATAAGCTCTCAGCTCGTGAAAGTCACTCTTTGAACAGAACCTAAAACTTAGTTTCCACTGATGCATAAGTGACTGAGAAGATGCACATAAACGCCCCTCCAGGACCCTGAAATTTTCCCAGGGCATCAAACTCTAGGTCAAAGGTCAGCTGAAGCATTGAAACATCTGGAATCTATAAGCCCCGGGCTCACTGAGAGTGGAACTGTGTTTGTGTGCATGTGTGTGTGCATGCGCGGGGATGTGGAGGGAGGATCACTGAGGGCAAAACACCAAGTAGCCTAACCCAGCCATAAACTCCTGGGCAAAGGAAGTCTACCTTCGTGAATTTCCACACACCCAAGGAAAGGTGGCTCTGGCCACATCGCCCCCAGGCTGCCACTTTCTAAGTGTCCTGCGCCAGGCCAGACACCCAGCAGGGCCACTCCCTTTGCTAACTTCACACAACACTGAGACCCCACTTCAGGTAGGGGCAACTCTGGGGTGATTGGGTGCTGCGTTCTGCCACCCTGTGCCACCCACACCAGCCCATCTGCTGCACCCCAAGGCTAGGCACCCTGAAGCTCCCACTACCTACAGTCTCAACCCAGACTCCAGCGCCAGCTGGGGACAGAGGCAGGGCTGCTTCCTTCCCCTTGCTGTTTCCTGGTAGAGCTGTCCCTGCTTCCTCCCCACCCAATCCACTGTCACCCAGGGCTTGGTACACACACCGCTCTTTCTCCCAGGGCCTCGATCTCTAGCCAGCGGCTGTCCAACCAGGCCAGTCCCAGGGAAAGCTGACTTCCCCTTTGGCTAGCTCAACCCACCGAAGCTCCTCCCCTCCCTCACTCAGGGAACTATTTCCCAGTTTGGGAAACTGCTCCAGACGTGGGACCAGGACCAGCTGCCGGAAAAGAGCCGCCTGGGAAGGGGTGGACCGCCCGGGGCTTCACCTTTGACCCCGGGAGAGCACATGCAGCGAGCCACCCCCACTTCCTCTTCAAGCACCCCAGCCTTCAACTGGATCGCTCCGCGCTCACTTAAACAGGCACCCCAAGGCGCCGGGCCTGGCCCCCTCCCACATCCCCAAGGCTCCCTCCCACCTCCCGCTGGCGGCCTTTTAGTCCCCGAGGCCCCTCGCTCCAATCCCCTCCGATATCAGCTTGAGCACCGAGTGACCTCATGCTGATGACTCAGCAAGTCTCCCTCCGGGCTCTGGCACGCGACTGACGGAACCCGAGCCCGAGCCAGGGGCAAGGTCTTCCCCGCAGCCCCCCACCGCCGCCCCTCCTCCCGGGCTTGTCGCGGACCCCCGCGCCCGGGGAGCGCTGACGCGGCCACCTGATGAATCAGCAGCTGCGGGCCGGGCCGCCGGGCCCTGGCGCGGACCCCCGGGTGCCTCACTCGACCCCACCCTTTCCTCCCGCCGTCCGGTGCCCCTCCCTCCAGGACGCCCGGGTCTCCGAGTCCGCTCCGCACTCGCCCGGCTCCGCGGGTCCGCCGCCGCCCGCGGCCCACCCCCAGCACCCAGGCAGCAGGGGCAGGAGCTAGCTCCTGACCGCTGGGGAAATCGAGGCACGGACCGCCAGCAGGGTGCGCGGCAGACCCGAAACCAGCGGCCCCCGCCACCGGGCCTCCAGCCGCCCGCCGAGCTCCGGGAGGAGCGCAACCCGCGCGCCTTCTCGGCCCCCGCCGCCCCCGCCGCGCCGCCCCCGCCGCCCGGGCCCGCCGCCGCCGCCGCACTCACCACACTGCGGGCCCGGCGGGCCGAGGCCGGGACGGGGCGGGGCCGCGCGCGCTCCGAGGCCACGCGGGGCAGGGACCGGCGCGAGGGGTCCGGGCCCGGGGCTCGGGGGACTCGCCGCCTGCGCGGGCCGGGCCGAGCGCGCTGGGAAGGCCGGGCCGGACCAGGCTCAGGATCCACCGCCGCCGCCGCCGCTCCACAGACGTCACATGATGTTTGGTCACGTGGGCTCCATTCATGAAGCGGCGACGCGGCCGGCCGGCGCTTAAAGGGGAAGGCGCGGCGGCGGGAGGGCAAACTGCGCATGCGCAACCCGCGCGCCGTTGTCCCTGGCAACACTGGCTGCGCCAGCCCAGGTCGGCGTCTCACTGGCCGGGCCTGGGCGCTCCGGCAGAGCGCCAGGTCCCCACCCCCAGCTCCCGGCGTCCTGCAGCCTGAGCCCGCCTCGTCTGGCTCCTGCGCCCGCCCTCCAGGGCCCCTGCCCAAGCTCGCAGACGCCGGCGGCGTTCTCCAGCTCGAGTGCCCGGGCTAGGGCAGGTTCTGAGTGGTGGCGGCGCTGGCCTGGGCCCTGCCACGCAGAGGCGCTCTTGCGTCAGGACGGTGCCGCCGGGGTCCCGCGATTCCCACTCGGGGGTCCCGGAGAGGCGCGGGGCGGGAACGGCCTGGCAGCTCCCAGCACCAAGGGGCGATCCCCCCCCGCCCCGCAGCAGACCCCGAGCTGCCGGGCCCCTCCTGCGCCGCGTGTGCCCAGAGCTCCGCCCGGGGAAGACTTCGCTGCTTGTTGGAGATGCCCAGCGGCAGGGGTCGAGGACTCAGGAGGAAGGGAAACGGGGGATCCCGTGTCTGGACTTTCTCCTCCACCCTCTTCCCTTCGCAGCTGTAAAGCCGGGGAGGGGAAGGGTGGCCGCCCCGCCAGCAGGTGAGCGGGGAGGAAGGGGCGGGGACAGGCTGTGGGGTCCTCCTGGGCTCCGTCCGTGAATGATGCAGGTGGACAGAGGCCGGCCCCGGAGTCCCGAAGCCGTGCGGTGTAAGGCTCAGAAGCGTCCCTCCGCCCGTCCCTGCCAGACCCCAGGAAGTCCTCCCAGCCCCACAGCACGTTGTCGCCATGTGCGCTGTGGGGCTGCGTGTGGTTCTTATGGTGGTGTCCTTGGTCGTCGGGGTCGTGCACCCCCTGCTCTGGGCACAGCCCGAGTCTCACAGGCTCTAGGGGCATGATATGGTCCTGGTGTGGCTTCTGAGGCCTCAACCTTAGTGTACAAAACAGCACACGGGGCCCTGAGGCCGGGAGTGCAGCCCCGCCTCCTGCCTCTCCTCCCTGCTCCGGTCCTCATCCTACCACACCACACTGGGCTGGCTCGGGGAGGGCGCCTTGAGCTGCCAGGCATCCTGCTCCGCGGGAGTGTGCAGTCATGCATTGCTAGGCTGTGAGGGCTGGGTCCACACAGCGGGGACCTGGCGGGCCCCCGAGTCTCCTCAGGACCCGCCCTCGATGCCACATAGCAGGAGCTGGAGCCACGGTGCTGTCAGGAGCCAGGGGTGACTGGCCCTGGGGCTGGCAGCCCCCACCCCGCGGCAGACACTCACCAGGTTGTCCCCACTCACTCCCGCACCCCGACTCCTCCTCACAGGGTCGAGCCTGCTCTCATTTGCACCCTCGGCGCCGACTTGGAATGGATTTATGAATCCTCCTCACTGTGGTGCTGTCTTCTACTCCTGGGAAGGAGCCTCACTCACCCCCCCCCCCCCCCCCGCCCCCGCACTGTCATAGAGATGGGTGGGATGGGCTGACGAGGACACTCGGGGACTTCCCAGGCTCTTTTGCTGTCCGTCACCCCAGAATCTTCTTGGGGTGGGTGGGGTCCCAGGTCATCTGCAGAGTACCAGACAGTGGCTTGTAGAAAGGGTGTTGAGGGGAGGTGCCTCGTGGAAACAGCCCAAGCCAAACCCCCAGGACCTGTCTCCTCGTCATCCTAGAGAGCCCAAGGTGTTCCATGGTCAGTGAGGGCCGGCACTGGCTCTGCTCGAAGATCTCATCACCTCCCCAGTGGCTCCTGGCCAGCTCCCCACAGACAGCCCGGGGCACTTGTCCCTGGAAATGGTGGTGCAGCCATGCTTGGGCCAAAGCCCATGAGGGCACCAGAACCACGAAAGGCTACTCTACTGAGAGGGATACTGTGAGAGAGGTCCACGGGTTTCCAAGCATTCTCTCACTCCACACAGTCATCTCCATGACCAGCTTTAAGTGCCACCTTGAGGCCTGACTCCCCGATTGGACTTTGCTGCACCTCCAGGAGCTCACTTCCCATCACAGCCGGACGCCTCCCTCCCGCAGGCACCTCCCCAGCATCCTCCTGCCCCAGGCTACACCTTCTGTGGGACTGACCTTAAGACCCCATTGGTTCCTCCTGGGAGCAGCAGGTCTCAACCAGATGCTGCCAGGAGGCAGGTGCTAGCGTCCACACCCAGACATGGGTCCAGTCCAGCCCCGCTCTCCCTGGTCTCCAGGCAGGGCCCTCCCAGGCTGGACATTTCCCATCTCCGCCTGGCCAGGGGCTGTTCTGGAGCCTGAGCCTGTCCTGCACAAGTACCATGGACAGGGGTCAGCCGGGCACTGAAGAGGAGTGGCACAATGGGCAGGGCAAGGGCCCCAGCTGGCAAGCTGGCGTCAGGGTAATTCCAACCAAGAAACGGTGGCAGGCCAGCTGTGGTGTCTCACGCCTGTCATCCCAGCACTTTGGGAGGCAGTAGGGGAATCGCTTGAGCCCAGAAGTTTGAGACCAGCATTGGCAACATAGAGATACCCTATCACTACAAAAAAAAAAAAAATGGGCATGGTGGTGCACACCTGTTGTCCCAGCTACTCAGGAGGCTGAGGTGGGAGGATTGCTTGTGCCCAACGGTTGCAGGCTGCAGTGAGCTGTGATCGTACGACCACTCCAGCCTGGGCGACAGAGAACCTATCTCTAAAAAAACAAGTAAAATAAAATGAACAATAAACTGGGGCAGAAGCTGAGCCAAGCAGAGGCGGGCAGCTCTTCCTCCAGGGCCCACCTGGCTTGCTAGGGACTCACTCCAAACTGCTTGATTTTTGGAGGGGGCTTTACAGAACTGAGAGGTGTCAGAGCTGCTGGTGACAGGAGCAGGGAAACCACCATCCAGCCAGCCCACAGGGCCCCATGTAGGGTTCCTCTGCCTGGCAGCATTTCGATGCTTCCTAGCAGGATTCTTGGGTCGTTGGCCCCCAGAGCCATCTCCCTCCTCGACCTGCTGCACACCCACATAAAACGTGATGCTGCTTGGCTTGGGTCTGTCCTCACACTCTGTGGCTTCCTGGGTGTCTGCCTCCCCACAGCCTGCCTCATGTACCTCCCCAGACTTCTCATGCATGTCAGGAGCCTCCTGTGGACTCTGGCTCTACCTGCCTCTGCTTAATCAGGAACCCACAGCGGGAAGGCTCCTAGGGCCCGCCTGCTGAAGCAAAACCTCCCTGCAAAGCCTCTCCGCACCCCCTGCCCCGCCACCTCCTCACCTCCCCACCTCCCTGTGCTTCCTCTGGGGCCCAACACCTGTCTGCCTCACTTGAAACCCATGTTGCCTGCTGGCTTTGTGTCCTCAGGGCAGAAGCACCTTTGGCAGCCCCACACCCCTCATCTTGCTCTGCGTCAGCACCTGAGAGTGGCGCTGGCAGGGAAACTGGCTTTGAGGGGAACAGTCAGGGGGCAGCTTTGGTCGTGGGACAGGCCTGTGGCCTGTGGGACAATCTCTTCTGGGAGCACCTCTGCCCAGGTAGGAGGGATGCCAGGGTCTCCCAGCACTGCCGGGCACTTTGCTGGGGCAGGGGGTGATTCTATTGCTCACAGCCCTGACACAAGGGCATTCCCCGCCCGCTTGATGCCCACGTCCACCCACGCAGGAGGGGACCTTCAGGGGGCTGCAGGGACTCCTGGCCCAGCACTGGCCATCTGTGTCCCCTGCTTAGCTCCTGCACTGCCAGATCCCAGCCAGACAGCAGGCACTCACCCCACCTGCCATCCCCTTTGTGCCTGGGTGGGGTGGGTGCTCAGTTTGTGGGGAGCGGCCAGGACTCTCGCCAGGTGGAGAGTGGCAGTGGAGGATGTACCCATGCCATCTGCCCTGCCGCAGCGTTTCCTTCCTGTTCCCCTGCATGTCTTCCCTCCCTCGGAGGGAAGTGCTGGAGTCTGTCCCCCAAGCGCCCCTCCACATGCCTCATACATACCAAGCATCATTCTGCTGTGGGCCTGTGGGGGCTCTGGAAATGAGTTCCCATGATGAAGTTCCAGAAAGCTGCTCAGCTCTCCTAACCCCTGCACACCCTGACACCCTGCTGCCACCCAGCCCACCTCCCCTCACACAGTGTGCACTGCCTCTGGAGGGAAGGAGGCCTCATCTTGCTGTCTCCATACTCAGTAACTATGTGTTGGCTGAAGGAATCAGAGCATCCCTGGCCCTTGTAACCCAACCCTCAGCAGCTCCTCCAATCCTGTGGGCCTCCTGGGATCCTGGGATGGCTGACTGTATGTGTCCACTTGACTGGCCACAGGGTGCGTGAGCGTTTGGTCAAACATTATTCTGTTTCTGGCGGGGGTGGGGGTGGGGTTGCATGAGACTAATGCTTGACTCTGCAGACTTTTGCATTAGATTACATTGACATTTTAATCAGTAAGGCTCCAAGATGTGGGCAGGCCTTGTCTAATCAGTTGAAGGCCCCACTATTCCATCCACCGTGACCACCCTCCCTGACAGGCAGGGCCTCCCTCCTCATCTGGCAAACAGAAGTCAGGGCACTAGGGGTTGGAAACCAATTTATAAAACTGGAAGGGCCAGGACAGAAGTGATAGCACCCTGCCAGGGAGGTCAGGAGCAGGAGGCGGTGGCCACAGGAAGTTCACCGGCAACCCAAGGAGCCCTTTCCCCAAATGTCTGTGGGATCTGGGTGCTTGGCAGCCAAGAGGGGCTGTGGCCCTTCACGCTGGACTCGGGATGCATGGACCCTCCGGGCCTTCTCACACGGGAAGGAAAGGTTTCTCCCTGAATGGAGGGCAGGGAGGGGCCAGGAGGGGGTGTGGGATCCCACCTCTGCTGAGCCTTCACAGAGGGGACCCTTGACCTTTGCACTCAGGAAGGAGCCCATGCCAGCTGACACTGGAGTAAGAGTGGGTGAAGACCCTCCGGGCTCCTGAGCGCTAGAGGAAGGTGGTCCTGACATGGTTTGGGAGCAGAGGAGAAAGGAGGTTGAGGTTGGGGAATCCGCCCCTGTTCTGGGCTGGGAAGCACTTGCAGACCACAGAGATTTCCAGTGGGAAGTGACGTGGCCCCTCCCTGGCTATGTCCCTGGCTGGCCCCTGCGCTGATCAGAGCCAGACAGTGGGCCACTATCGGGGACCCCCTAGTCCCCCTAGTGATGACAGAAGAGAAAGTGGTGGCAGGGTGGTGGTCAGGCAGGACATGTCAATCCTTGCCCACTGGCGCCAGGCTGCGGGGGAGCAGCTTCGTGTGGCCAGAAGGCGACAGAGAGGTCCCTGCAGGGGATTCCAGCTTCACCTTGTCCAGGATGGTCTTCTTGATGGCGGCTGGTGACACCTGCTCCTGGTCAGCCATGGACTGCAGCTCCCTGGAGAGGCAGGGAGAGGTTGGGTTTGGAGCACAAGCGTACACCCAGGAAGAGAGAGCGAAGCCCACAGCTCCCAGTGCCAGTCAGCCCTGGGCAATGCTGTCACCCTCATCTCAGCACCTTTATTCCCCTCTGCCAGCGACACACCCCCACACAGCTGCTGGGCTCCTCTCACTGGAATCAGCTCAGCATCCCCAAATCTCCCCGCAGCACCCCCCAGACCTGAGTTCTCATGGCCCCACCACAGGATGTGGGTTTATGCCCGTCTCTCCTGCAGGCTGGAGGTGAGGCCAGGCCCCTCATGTTCCCCTCACTGTTATAGGGTGGCACTCGCAGAGTCTGAGAGTGTCTGGACTGGAGAGTGGGCAGTGTGGCAAGAAGGACGTCCTCACTCGCCCTGCAGACCTGAACTGGGGACAGCAGCTCTCAGCCTGGCTCTGCCTTTGACCAGCTGTGGGATCCCAGGCAAACAGCAAACTGTCTCTCTCCTGCTCTTTCCTTCTTTCACCTTCCATGGAATTTTCCTTGTGCCTGGATGCTGCTGTGTGTCCTGCTGGTCTAACTTAATCCCCCAGCGAGGGCAGGGGGAAGGTGGAACCAGGCACACAGAGGTTTCCTAACGTGCCTGGCCACCCCGCCACCCTACTGGTGTGGCCCCTGGCTCGAATGACGCTCCTGGCTATGACGATGGTGGACCTATGTGGGGAGCACAGGGCAGAGCATCCGGGTCCCTCTGTGGATGTCCCCTCCTCAGGAAACGGAAGGTGGGGAGGAGCACTGCACACGGTAACCCAGGGAACCTCAGGGCCCCGTGTCCTGCCCAACGCCAGGCTGGAGTTCAATACATATCTGCTGAGTGCGTGAATGAGCCGATGTACGCGAGATGGAGGCCTCGCCATGCAAGGACTGGAGACCAGGGAAGTGGGCAGGGTGGGGGCCCACCGTGTGCGGACGCAGGAGGCCTCCACAGCGTTGATGAGCAGGGAGCGGAAGCCCCCACTCTCCAGCACATGCAAGGCATGGATGGTGGCCCCACCCGGAGAGCTGACGTTGTCCTTGAGCTGGCCTGGGTGCTGTTCTGAGTGCAGCAGCATCTTGGCAGCCCCCTGCAGCCAGAAGAAAGGCTGACAGCTGTGAGCACCCACCTGCCTCCGCAGGGGACTGCCCCAGCCACCGCAGCACCCACTGACTCCCCACTTGGCTCCTCCCAGTGAGGCCCCAGGGCCCTGCACGGAGTGGCCCCACCAGAGGGTCAGGAAACACACTGACCAGGAGGGCCTGGGCCCCGAGGCGGACTGCCAGGCGCCGTGGAAGTCCCATCTTCACGCCCCCGTCAGCCAGGGCATCCAGGGCTGTGAATGCCTGTGGGGAGAAGGCACCCTGAGCCTCTCTCCTGGGCTTCTCCTCCTTCCCTTCTGGGCAAGCTCCAGTTCCCACAGCCTTGGAGCCCTCCACCGTGGCCCTCCCAGGGGGGCAGGGACAGATGTGCCCTGTGGTCCTGGGAAGTGTCCGCCGCTGCCATCTGTCCCCACAGTCCTCACGTAGGCGGGGCCGCTGCCACTGAGCCCCGTGACGGCATCGATCAGGTCCTCTTCCACCTCTGTGCAGAAGCCCACGCTGCTCAGCAGCTGCTCCAAGAGCCTCCCGTCCTCCACCTGGGCGTGTGTGCCTGTGGCGTACACGGTGGCCCCCTCCCGCACCACGACGGGGGTGTTGGTCATGCAGCGGATGACCCTAGGGGCCGGCCGAAACGCTGACAGCTTCTGGAAGAGAAACCAGTGTGTCTGTCTGGCCTTGGACGCAGTGCCTAGATGCACCCACCCCCCGAGCAGCGCCCGAGCTGTCCCAGTGGGCCGGACACTGCAACCCTTTTGCAGACGAACACTGAGGTACTGAGGGCCAGGGCTGCAGACAGCCCCTCTCCACACCCCACTAGGCCTGCAGTGCTACCTTCTCTATGGAGCCGATGGTGACGCCTGCCGCACAGGACACCACGATGTGCCTGTCCTCAATGTGGGTGCCTATCTCATCCAGGATGAAGGGGATGATGTGTGGCTTTACGGCCAGGAAGAGCACATCACTGTGCTGCACGGTCTCCTTGTTGTGGGGTGTCAGCTTCACCCCCATCTTCTGTGGGGCAACAGGTGGGCTTAGCCTGTTCCTGTGGCTGTCTGCACCCCCACCAAGCGAAGAGCCCCACAGGTAGAACGGCACAGACAATGCGAGTTGGGCGTGGGCAGGGCTGGGGGCTCAGGGCTCTGACCACCGCCTTGATGACCGTTCCCACCCAGAAATGGAGGAACTCTGTATGGAATGTGTCCCTATTGCAGACAGAAAAGGAGCCTCCATCCACACCACCACCCTGCCACCAGCCTCAGACTGCCGTTCCCCAGACCCCTGCTCTCCACGTGTGAGTGGTGGTCTCAAGCACCCCCCAGATGTGCTCTGTGGCTGCCCGGCTGTGGCCCCACCTGCCAGGCCCTCAGAGGACCCCTCGAAACTTTAACTCTGTGCAGGGAGCTCCGTTCCAGAGCAACACCCTCCTATTAGCTGTATACACTCACCACCCAGGTCCCAAGAGAAACTGGCAGGGCAAGGAGGCAGGGTCCATGAGACTCCAGCCCAGGGCCCCTGCCCTCACTGGGTGGGAGCACTCCTGCATCTCCACTCCCAGCCCCACAGGGACTCAGTCTCCTTTCCCCCTTTCACCTGCACCTACCCTGAGGGCAGAAACCGTGGCCAGGTCCATGTCTGGGGAGCTAGCCATTATCTTGTGGGCAGCCAAGATGCCTGAGAGGGGAAAGAGTTCCTCTTCATGGCCAGTTCTGGCTTCCCTCCCTCCGCATCCCCAGGAAGAAGAGTAAGACAGCACAGGTAAAGCCCCAAACACACAGAAGCTGCCAGTTCCCCCAGGATTCAGGTCTTGTGACCCAGCCCCCACCTTCAGCCCCCAGCCCTGCAGAAGTGGAAACGGGGCAGTCTGTCTCAGTGGACCTCACCGTCCCCCACCTGGGGACCTACCTGCTGCTGTGAAGCCCTTGACCAGGGCAAAAGCCAGCTGGCCAGCGCCGATGAAGCCCACGCTCATGCTGTCGGGAGACCCCCGGCCCAAAGCCCCCACAGATGGCACCGGCTCTGCGGGATGAGACTGGCAGGATCAAAGCAAGTTAGGAGGGCAGTGCCAGCCTGACCGCTCCTGCCGCAGCCGGGTGCCCACCCGGCTTTCCACTTTGCTGTCCGATGGCCCTGGCCCGCTAACTGCTCCGGATCCCCTAGCCAGAGCGGCGAGGGGTCCCGCACCCACTGCAGGGGTAGCGGCTCCGCAGAGGAAATGACTGGGAAGGGGGAAAAGTACGGGCAGGACCCGGCGCCCCGGGGGTCCCCCGCCCGGGCTCCCACCCCGCCCGGAGCTAGGCTACCGTCGCGCCCCACCCGGCAGCCGCGGCCCACCATTCCCGGAGCCCGACCCAACCCAGCTACCGTACGCAGATCGTCCCCAACCCTCCGCGCCGCGCCCGCCACGCGGCACCCGCACCCCCGCCCCGCCCCCGTCGCGCCAGCAAATCCGGGCGCGGCCGCCAGGCGCTGGCCAATCAGAGCGCGCGGCGGCGCCAAAGCGGTTGCATCATCCGCGCGCCCCTCCCGCGCCGTCCGCCGGGCCGCGCCGCTCCCGTGCCCTGGGATCCCCCGACCCCCGGACGCACAGCCTCTCAGGCTCGCGGTCCCCTGACCCGCGCTCCTCCGGGTCGCGCTTCCTGGGACCTACACGTGGGGTCCGAGGACGCGGGCGGAGGGGGCGGTCCGAGGCGGCCCTGCACGCAGGGCTTTGTCTTGGGCCACCCGGACACGGACGCGTCAAGCTGGCGGCCTTGGGCGCGTGGCCGGTGCTCTCCGAGAATCAGTCCCTTCTACTGTCATCGAGTTTGGAGAAGCCCGGCTGCACCGCGTTTTCTTTCCTTTTGTGTGTGTGTGTGTGTGCGGGGTCGGGGTTGAAAACAATTTGCCAAGTGGAAATATTTTAAATATAACACTATTTCCGCTGGGCGCGTTGGCTCACTCCTGTAATCCCAGCACTTTGGGAGGCCGAAGTGGGCGGATCACCTGAGGTCAGGAGTTCGAGACCAGCCTGGCCAGCATGGTGAAACCCCATCTCTACTAAAAATACAAAAAATTAGCCGGGTGTGGTGGCGGACGTCTGTAATCCCAGCTACTTGAGAAGCTGAGGCAGGAGAATCGCTTGAACCCGGGAGGTGGAGGTTGCAGTGAGCCGGGATTGGGCCTCTGCACTCCAGCCTGGGCAACAAGAGTAAGACTCCACCTAAAAAAAAAAGAAGAAGAAGAAGAAGAAAAGAAGAAAGGAAAAGAAAAGAAAGACATGACATTGCAGCCACGGGTGTTCTTCTAACTGGGCACACAGTGGTGCTCCGCTAGCAAACGCAAGACGCCCACCCCATCGTGCCCCCCTCCCATGCGACCCGGAGCATCCTCCAATAGCCAAACATCACGCCTGCCCTGGATTTTAGGGAGAGTGAAGCTCCAGTCACTTCCCCCTGAGAGCATGCTCAGAGTTCATCTGATTCGGGCTCTGGATAGTCAGGGTCCCTGTCGGTGGCGAGATTAAGGGCGAAGTCAGAAGGGATCACTGGCAGCCCATTCCCCTGCCAGGGGGTGAGAGGAGCTACCTTATTTTTTCTGTGCTGTATCTTAGATGATGACAGGCTATTCTAGCACATCATTTCAGAAGGTCTGGGACGCTCCTGCCACAGCGGCGGGACCACGTGTTCTGGCTGTCTGTCTCCCTGTTCCCCCCACTGTAGACATGTAATGACCACCACCAACACTGGGAGGCTGCTCTGTGGTGGCCATGGGAGGAGCTTGTCCAGATGGACAGCTCAAACCTGGGGCACAAAGGCTCGCATCGCCATGGTGCTTTGAGAGCCAAGCTCCCAGGCCATTTCAAAATCAGTTTTCCCCAAGTGATAACAACAAGTAACTATTTTACCTAAAAACCCAAATATCCAAAATGGACAGCCCTCTGGGCCAGGGATACACCATCAACAGCATTAACTCTGAAGGAAGCCTCCAGCCAGACCTCCTAGCCCTGGGCCTCCTCCCCTTCCTTTCTCTCCCTCAGGACCTTTGAGAAGGTGGCAGAAGGCCACTGTACAGGGAGGAAATTGGGAAGTTGGTGACAATTAACTCATTTCAGAATTCTGGCCAGCAGAAAAAAGGAGAGGAGGCTGGGTCCCCTGCAAGACTGGTGCCCAGGTCTCCCCTGAGTCAGGAGGCAGGTGATCCCTGCACCCCCTCCCCGCCACCCTCAGCCAACGGCAGGCCCCACAGCTGACTGCCCTTGTCTGGGATCTGCCATTGACCCACCCGCTCTGAGTAAAGGACGTCAGCCAGACCCTGTTTGTTGGCTAACGTGAGCAAGACCTCTCCTCAGCGGCCAGCGAGGCCCCTTCCTTATATTCTTTTTTGTTGTTGTTGTTGAGACGGAGTCTCGCTCTGTCGCCCAGACTGGAGTGCAGTGGCCGGATCTCAGCTCACTGCAAGCTCCGCCTCCCGGGTTTACGCCATTCTCCTGCCTCAGCCTCCCGAGTAGCTGGGACTACAGGCGCCCGCCACCTCGCCCGGCTAGTTTTTTGTATTTTTTTTTAGTAGAGACGGGGTTTCACGGTGTTAGCCAGGATGGTCTTGATCTCCTGACCTCGTGATCCGCCCGTCTCGGCCTCCCAAAGTGCTGGGATTACAGGCTTGAGCCACCGTGCCCGGCCCCCTTATATTCTTCATGGCAGCAGCACGGGCCTGGTTGTGGGGACCGCCATCCAAAAGGAGCAACAATGCGTCTGTCTATCGCTGTGTCCAGGGCCTCTCAAGACCCCCAGATGGGCATGGGGGAGGAGGTGAGCGCTGCAGGCCTCTGGGAGGGATGGGCATGAGCCACAGGTGCCTGTCGGAGCCAGGCTGACCTGTCACCCCTCTGAGGCAGAGGACACTACCTGACCCTTCCCCAGGAGGCTGCTCAGACCCTTAGGAGCCCAGCCTGCCCTGACCGCAATCCCAGGCCACTTCTTCCTCAGCCTTCCCCCAGAGCATGCTAGGAGGGGCCGCCAGGAGGGGCAGGTGCCCACGGTCCCCTCAGAAGAAACTGCTGGTCCAGAGGCAGGGTGCATCTAAATGTCAGCGTTTATTTCCTGCTCAAGGACGTCAGTGGGACCCAGTCAATGGGCTGAGGGGCTGTTGTGCCACTGCCCACCCGGCTTGGACTCGGGGCGGCCAGTGGGTCAGCTCCTGGCTGGTCCAGGCTGGGCTTCTGTGCAGGAGAAGCTGGCTGGAGCGTGGAGGATGATGGCCTCGGCGTCAGGAGTGTTTGGGCAACTGGACCCTTGAGCAGAGGCAAACAGTGCCCAGACTCTGTGTCCAGCGGCTGTCCTCAGCTGGGCTCCCCCCCAGTGCCACAGAGGCCCACAGTGCACAGATGCCCACCCGGCCACTGCTGAAGCTGCTTTGTCACAGCCGATGGTGGGTGTCCAGGTGGGGCTCTGTGGCTATGGCAGAACCAGGTCCTCCCCATCCACTGTGCACTTGCCGCCGCTGGGCTCTGTAGGCTCTTCCAGGCCACCTGCACCACTTCCAGCCTGCGGACACCGCGGAGGCAGCCTGCTTCCAAAGGCTGTGGCTACTAGCCCGGAGGCTTCCCAGACATGGGTGGGAGAGGCTGGTCCAGATTTCTGGCTCCTCTGTGCGCCGGCACAGCTCCCCAGGCAGGCCCCTCTTCCCAGGGTTCTGGGAGCTGCCTCTCTGAGCCAGGAGTGGTTCCGGCTCCCCACGCCCCTCCCTCCCCTCAATTGGCCCAGCTGCTCTCCTGGGTGCCTTTCCTCTGGAAGTCATTCATTTTTCAGCTTGCCTTACCCAGCCTGAGTGTGGTCTATAGACACTAATGGAGGTACTGGGTGCCTCGCAAATCCTTCTAGCCTCAGCGTCCCCAGCTGCAAAATGGGTCACAGCAGCAGCGGCTTTAAAGTTTTCCCTTATGTGGCCGGGCGCGGTGGCTCAAGCCTGTAATCCCAGCACTTTGGGAGGCCGAGACGGGCGGATCACGAGGTCAGGAGATCCAGACCATCCTGGCTAACACGGTGAAACCCCGTCTCTACTAAAAAAATACAAAAAATTAGCCGGGCGAGATGGCGGGCGCCTGTAGTCCCAGCTACTCGGGAGGCTGAGGCGAGAGAATGGCATAAACCCGGGAGGCGGAGCTTGCAGTGAGCTGAGATCCGGCCACTGCACTCCAGCCTGGGCGACAGAGCGAGACTCCGTCTCAAAAAAAAAAAAAAAAAAGTTTTCCCTTATGTTACAGTGACCAGCACTGAGCCCCAGGAGCGCCGGGAAATGCTGAGAGAGAGAGAGCTGGGGATTGGTCTAGGTGAGGCCCTCCCCTGCGTCTGCTCAGGGCCTCAGTCCTGCTGTCCTGCCCCGTCCCTCCATTCCTCCGTGAGCCCAGCCTGGAAGTCAGGGAGCGACCTCTCCCGTTGTACTCCATCTGCCCTGAGCCCGCGACTTCCCTCCTACTCGCTACTTGACACCTTGGTTCACCTGAGTTTCCCTTGCAGGGCCTGGAGCTGCTGGCCAGAGAGCAGAGGTGGGCGGGCTGCCGCTGTGGGCTACAGGCTGGGCACGAAGCGAATCCTCTGGGAGTAGGCGAGGTCAGCGACGTACAGGAGCAGGTTGACATAGGTGAAGATGGCCACCACCAGCTGGCTGTCCCAGGGACAGTTGCCTCGAGCGCAGTCAGGGGGCCGTTTGGGCTCGCCATACTTGGGATCGAAACAGAAGACTGGCCAGATCACGGCGGCACTGAGGTACAGGAGCACAGCCAGGAACGTGTACACCACCACCAGCCGGTCAAAGGGGCAGCCCAGGCCCCCTGTGTGGCCCATCACACTCAGGGCCACCACGGCCACTGTGGCAAGGAAGCACAGGCTATAGACGGCGACGCACCACTGGGTGGCCACATAGCGCCCGTAGCGGCTGTCGTGGACCAGCGCCCCAAAGATGATGCAGGCCACAAAGGCCTGGACGATCTTGAGGAGCCCTGACACTGTGGCCATGTAGCTGGTCACCTGGCCGGGCCGGGCCCGCGTCAGGGCCACCTCCATGGCGTAGGCCAGAAAGAGGAGCCCGGCGAAGACGCTGGCTGCCAGGCGGAAGTCCCTGACAGCACAGCCGGCAGGCTCGGGGGGACACTCCCGCCGGGCGAAGTACAGCGGGTACAGGACCGCAGCCGTGGCGCACAGCAGGGTGGCCAGCATGGCGAAGGCGGCGGTGAAGTTGCCCCAGGAGAGCCGCAGGCAGCCATGGAGCCGTGTGAACTCACAGGCCACCACCAGTGCGGAGACAGCAAAGCAGAAGCCCCAGGCAGCCATGCAGAAAGTGCCCTGGACGCCCGTGAAGCCGCCCCGGTGGGCCACCAGGCTGAAGGTGGTGCAGCCAAAGGCCAGCTGCAGCACGCGGGCTGTGCCCACAGGGGACGTCACGGCGCCCAGGTGCAGGTATGCACTCCCAGGGGGCTCCATGGCGCTGCCCATCTGGCCAGCCACGTTTCCGGCTCACACAGTGCTCCAAGGCCCTGGGGTCCCTGCTGGACCAAGACCCCTCAGTTCCCTGCAGTAGTGGCAGGCGCCCGCAGCCTGCAGAGGCGGTGACGACGGTGACATTGCAGCAGGGCAGCCTCTCTGCTGCCTATGTGAGGCGGCCCCCCCAGCGCTATAAATAGACAGCTGTGATCAGAGCCCTAGAATAGCAGCCCACGTGCCTGTCCCCATCTTAGAGAGACATCTGACCCCTGGTCCGCTGTGGAGCCCCTGCCGGGACCATTAACCCGTTGGCTGCTGGCACCACCCCCACCTCCACCTTCCGCTGCCTCCCGGCGCACCTGCATCTGTCAGTCTGGTGAGTTGGTTTCACAGCTCTCGGGGGAGGGGGAGGGAGAAGGAAGGGAGCAGAGAGCATGAGGGTCCCCAGGGTAACCCCAGCTCCAGCAGCCTCCAGGGCCAGCTGTGTGGGGGAGGGGTGTAGGAGGCGGGAGGCAGCCAGGGCTCGCGGCGGGTAAGGGGATTTCCCCAGCACTTATCCCACCTCTTCTGGATGGCCGTGTGGTTCAGAGCCTGCGCGGGCTTCAGGATCCTGCTGTCATAGCCTGAGGTTCACAGGGCTCTACTGTGGCCATGGGGGGAGCAGAGCATGGAGACCGTGGCTCTACTCCCCAAGCCCCCCTCCCCACCCTCATTCTGCCTGGGGCAGAGACGTTTGACTGTTAGTTACCGTCTGCAGGGGCCATTCCGGGCTCTTCATTTGTTCTTCACATTAAACACCTAGACAAACACTCAACTCTTCCCTTTTTTTTGAGATGGAGCCTTGCTGTGTCGCCCAGGCTGGAGTGCGATGGTGCGATCTTGGCTCCCGCGTTCAAGCAGTTATCCTGCCTCAGCCTCCCGAGTAGCTGGGATTACAGGCGTGAGGCACCGCGCCCGGCTAATTTTTTTTGTATTTTTAACAGAGACGGGGTTTCACTATGTTGGCCAGGCTGGTCTTGATCTCTTGACCTCTTGATCCGCCTGCCTCGGCCTCCCAAAGCGCTGGGATTACAGGTGTGAGCCCCTAGGCCCGGCCCCTCTTTTTTTTCCAAGGCAGGGTCTAGCTCTGTCACCCAGGTTGGAATGCAGTGGTGAGATCACAGCTCACTGCAGCCTCAACCTCCCAGGCTTAAGTGATCCTCCTGCCTCTTTTTATTTATTTATTTATTTATTATTTATTTATTTATTTACTTATTTATTTAACCATTTGCAGTCACTCCCAAATCTTCCATTTTTAAACTAAAATATGAAATGTTTTTGAAAAGGAAAAAAAAAGATTTCTTTTTGTTTTCTTTTTTTTAAACGAAGTCTCACTCTGTTGCTCAGGCTGGGGTGCAGTGGTGAGATCTCGGCTCACTGCAAGTTCCGCCTCACTGGTTCAAGCCATTCTCCTGCCTCAGCCTCCCGAGTAGCTGGGACTACAGGCGCCCACCACCACGCCCGGCTAATTTTTTGTATTTTTAGTTGAGACGGGGTTTCACCATGTTTGCCAGGATGGTCTCGATTTCCCGACCTCGTGATCCACCCGCCTTGGCCTCCCAAAGTGCTGGGATTACAGGCGTGAGCCACTGTGCCTGGCTGGAAAAAAAAAATTATTTCTTACCAAATTTTAAAGTTTTTTCTTTCTTTCTTTTTTTTTTTTTGAGACGGAGTCTTGCTCTGTGCCCCAGGCTGGAGTACAGTGGCGCTATCTTGGCTCGCTGCAAGCTCCGCCCCCCGGGTTCACGCCTTTCTCCTGCCTCAGCCTCCCGCGTAGCTGGGACTACAGGTGCCCGCCACCACGCCTGGCTAGTTTTTTGTGTCGTTTAGTAGAGATGGGGTTTCACGGTGTTAGCCAGGATGGTTGCGATCTCCTGACCTTGTGATCCACCCGCCTCGGCCTCCCAAAGTGCTGGGATTACAGGCTTGAGCCACTGTGCCCGGCCAATTTTTTCTTTTTTTGAGATGGAGTTTTGCTCTTCCCAGGCTGGAGTGCAATGGCGAAATCTCGGCTCACTGCAACCTCTGCCTCCCGGGTTCGAGCGATTCTCCTGCCTCAGCCACCCTAGCAGCTGGGATTACAGGCGCCTGCAACCATGCCCAGCTAAATTTTTGTATTTTTAGTAGAAACGGGGTTTTACTATGTTGGCCAGGCTGGTTTAGAACTTCTGACCTCAGGCAATCCACCCGCCTCAGCCTCCCAAAGTGTTGGAATTACAGGCGTGAACCACCGCGTCCAGCTTTGTTACTACGAAGAGAAACAAAAATTGCCTGTAATTGCATCACCTGGATTCAACCACTTTGAACATTTTCTGGTAGATCCTTGTAGGCATTTCCTGAACGTTTTAGTTAGAAAAACTTAAATCCACAGAAGGGCTACAAAATAGCGTGACAGACATTCACATACCCTTCATCTCGTCACGTCTGAGCTCTCCCTCCCACCAGACACTTAATTTAATTCTTCGATTATGACGATGTGACCTTAGATTTCACAGACCTGGTCTTCCTTTTTCTTTTTTTTCTTTTTTCTTTTTCTTTTTTTTTTTTTTTGAGACGAAGTCTCACTCTGTCACCTAGACTGGAGTGCAGTGGTGCAATCTCAGTTTACTGCAACCTCCACCTCCCAGGTTAAAGCAATTCTCCTTCCTCAGCCTCCCGAGTAGCTGGGACTACAGGCGTGCACCACGATGCCCGGCTAATTTTGTATTTTTAGTAGAGATGGGGTTTCTCCATGTTGGTCAGACTGGTCTGGACCTCCCGACCCCAGGTGATCCAACTGCCTGGCCTCCCAGAGCATTGGGATTGCAGGCGTGAGCCACCGTGCCCAGCCTTAGAACATTTTTCGATTAGCAGAAAAATTGACCAGGTAGTACAGCCTCCCACACAGCCCTTACCCAGCCTTCCTGTGGTTAACCTCCTAGTGAGCTGTGCCGGTCGGGCTTTGTTACAGTGAATGAATCACAGCCAATACTGACACATTGTTATAGACTAAGGCTCGCACTTGATTCCTATTGCCTCAGTTTCACTCGCTGTCCTTTTCCTGTCCCTGGAGCCCATCCCGGACCCCACAGCACACTCAGTCCTCAGGTCTCAGGCTCCTCTTGGCTTCTCTCGTGTTCGATGACCTTGGCAGTTTTGAGGAGCGCTGGCAGGTGTTTTGGAGCGTGTCTCTCTGTTGGGATTGGTCTGATATCTTTCTCTTGGTTAGACAGGGGATGTGGGTTTTGGGAGGAAGACCACAGAGTTGAAGTCCCCTCCTCATCCCGGCCTGTCAAGGACATATGCTCTCCACCTGCCAGGTCATGGGTGGGGCTGGCCTGGGCCACCTGGCTGACTCAGAGCCTGTCAGGTTTCTCTACTGTGAAGTCCTCCTGTTCACATGGTGCCCTTTGTGGAGAAGTCACAATTTGCAGCCCCCAAGGAAGAAGTGGGGGTTAGGTTCCCCCTCCCTAGGGGCAGAGTGTCTACAAAAATTACGTAGAATTTTTCTGCAAAGGAGACTTGTCTCCTCCCCCATTTATTTGTTTGTTCAGTGATATGTCTATAGCAGTGTGGATTTACAGATGTTTCTACTTTGTTGGTGGTGGCGTGTTTTTTTTTGTTTGTTTGTTTTGTTTTTTTGAGATGGAGTCTAGCTCTGTCACCCAGGCTGGGGTGCAGTGACATGATCTTGACTCACTGCAACCTCCACCTCCCAGGTTCAAGCAATTTTCCTGCTTCAGCCTCCCGAGTAGCTGGGACAACAGGTGCGTGCCACCATGCTCAGGTAATTTTTGTATCTTCAGTAGAGACAGGGTTTCACTATGTTGACCAGATGGTCTTGATCTCTTGACCTTGTGATCCACCTGCCTTGGCCTCCCAAAGTGCTGGGATTACAGGCATGAGCCATCACACCTGTCCTGTTGTTGTATTTTTGAGATGGAGTCTTACTCTGTCACCCAGACTGGAGTGCAGTGGCACGATCTTGGCTCACTGCAACCTCCGTCTCCTGGGTTCAAGTGATTCTCCAGCCTCAGCCTCCTGAGTAGCTGGGCTTACAGGCGCTGGTCACTACACTAAGCTAATATTTGTATTTTTAGTAGAGATGGGGGTTCACCATGTTGACTAGCCTGGTCTTGAACTCCTGACCTCAAGTGATCCACCTGCCTCAGCTTCCTGAAGTGCTGGTATTACAGGCTGAGCCACCCTGCCTGACTGGGTGTTTATAGTTTGGATTAGAATCCGGAGCTACAGGGGCTCTTGTGGTCTGCCAGGCCCCCCGACATGCTTCCATCAATGTGTGTGTGTGTGTGTAAGCACTTCCTTTTTGGCACTACAAGATATTCCAGGTTCAACCTGTGTATTTCCTGTGATACTGTGATATAATAAATGCGCCGGGCACGGTGGCTCACGCCTGTCATCCCAGCACGTTGAGAGGTTGAGGCGGGCAGATCACCTGAGGTCAGGAGTTTGAGACCAGCCAGGCCAACATGGTAAAACCCCATCTCTACTAAAAATACAAACATTGGCCGTGCATGGTGGTGGGCATCTGTAGTCCCAGCTACTCGAAAGGCTGAGGCAGGAGAATGGCGTGAACCCGGGAGGCAGAGGTTGCAGTGAGCCGAGAATGTGCCACTGCACTGTAGCCTGGGCGACAGAGCGAGATTCTGTCTCAAAAAAAAAAAAAAAAAGGCCGGGGCAGGGCGCGGTGGCTCAAGCCTGTAATCCCAGCACTTTGGGAGGCCGAGACGGGTGGATCACGAGGTCAAGAGATCGAGACCATCCTGGCTAACACGGTGAAACCCCGTCTCTACTAAAAAATACAAAAAAACTAGCCGGGCGAGGTGGCGGGCGCCTGTAGTCCCAGATACTCGGGAGGCTGAGGCAGGAGAATGGCGTGAACCCGGGAGGTGGAGCTTGTAGTGAGCTGAGATCCAGCCACTGCACTCCAGCCCGGGCGACAGAGTGAGACTCCGTCTCAAAAAAAAAAAAAAAAAGGCCAGGCGCAGAGGCTCACGCCTGTAATCCCAGCACTTTGGGAGGCCGAGACGGGCGGATCACCAGGTCAGGAGATAGAGACCATCCTGGCTAACATGGTGAAACCCCGTCTTTACAAAAATACAAAAAACTAGCCGGGCGTGGTGGCAGGTGCCTGTAGTCCCAGCTACTTGGGAGGCTGAGGCAGGAGAAGGGCATGAACCTAGGAGGCGGAGCTTGCAGTGAGTGGAGATCATGCTGCTGCACTCCAGCCTGGGCGACAGAGTGAGACTCTGTCTCAGAAAAAAAAAAAAAAAAAAAAATTGGCTGGGTGTCGTGTCACATGCCTGTAATCTCAGCTCCTGGGGAGGCTGAGGTAGAATCAGTTGAACGCAGGAGACCGAGGTTGCCATGAGCTGAGATCGCACCACTGCACTTCAGCCTGGGCGACAGGGTGAGAGAGACTCTGTCTCAAAAAAAAAAAAATGAGTTGGGAGTGGTGATGCACACCTGTAATCCCAGCTACTTGGGAGGTTGAGGTGGGAGGATTGCTTGAACCCAGCAGGTTGAGGGTGCAGTGAACTGTGATTATGCCATCACATTGCAGCCTGGGCAACACAGTAAGACCCCATCTCCGAAAGTAAATCAATAAATAATAAAATGAGGAAAGTACTTCCCTGAATTCTGTGTCACTCCAGCAAAGTCACTAAACTGGAGGAGGGGCCATGGGAACCTCAGTTGGCCCGAAGGTGGGTGATACCTGCTACATTTGGCCATCTGTCCTCGGTTTCCATATCCAAGTATTCAACAAACCTCGAACTGAAAATACAAAATATACTGACCCAGCACAGTGGGTCATGCCTGTAATCCCAGCGCGTTGAGAGGTTGAGGCAGGCAGATCACCTGAGGTCAGGAGTTTGAGACCAGCCAGGCCATCATGGTGAAACCCCGTTTGTACTAAAAATACAAAAATTGGCCGTGCGTGGTGGCAGGTGCCTGTAGTCCCAGCTACTTGGGAGGCTGAGGCAGGAGAATGGCAGGAACCAGGGAGGCAGAGGTTGCAGTGAGCTGAGATCGTGCCACTGCACTCCAGCCTGGGTGGCAGAGCGAGACTCCATTTCTTTTTTTTTTTTTTTTTTTTTGAGACGGAGTCTTGCTCTGTTGCCCGGTCTGGAGTGCAGTGGCCGGATCTCAGCTCACTGCAAGCTCCGCCTCCCGGGTTCACGCCATTCTCCTGCCTCAGCCTCCCAAGTAGCTGGGACTACAGGCGCCCGCCACCTCGCCCGGCTAGTTTTTTGTATTTTTAGTAGAGACGGGGTTTCACCGTGTTAGCCAGGCTGGTCTCGATCTCCTGACCTCGTGATCCACCCGTCTCGGCCTCCCAAAGTGCTGGGATTACAGGCTTGAGCCACCGCGCCCGGCCGAGACTCCATTTCAAAGAAAAAGAAAAGAAAATACAAAAACCAAAAATAAAACAGTAAATAAGGCTGGGCACGGTGGCTCATGCCTGTACACCCAGCACTGTGGGAGGCCGAGGTGGGTGGATCACCTGAAGTAAGGAGTTTGAGACCAGCCTGACCAACCAACGTGGTGAAATCCCGTCTCTACTAAAAATACAAAAATTAACCAGTCGTGGTGGTGGGTGCCTGTAATCCCAGCTACTCCGGAGGCTGAGGCAGGAGACTCACTTGAACCTGAGAGGTGGAGATTGCAGTGAGCCGAGATCACGCCACTGTACTTTAGCCTGGATGACAGAGGGAGACTCCATCTCAAAAATAATAATAATAATACAAATAATACAAATCTAGAAAGCAATATGATGTAACAACTGTTTACGTAGAATTTACATACCAGGTGTTATAAGTAATCTAGAGGTAATTTGAGTCCACAGGAGGCGGTGCAGAGGTTATATGCAAATAACATGCCATTTTGTATCAGGGACTCCAGCCTTGTGGATTTTGGTGTTTTGGAGGTCCTGGATCCCATCCCCCAAGGATACAAAGGGACAGCTGTACTTGGGACTGGCATCAGAAATGGAGGACACACTTGTGGGACTGAGACCTTAGCCTGCAGGATCCGATACCGTCTGCAGGGAGAAAGTGTCACTATGGAACAGGGCTGGAGGACGCCCAACGCGAGTCTGCTGGAGACTCACTTGGTGTTTGGGGAAAATCCCCACACACATTTTGGTGACCAGAGGTGAAGTATTCTGTGTTGGATGTTGACTGTTGAGGATGTGAGAGCAGGGAAAACACTGTTTTTTTTTCCTGTCTCAGACACCAGCCCAGCCCTGGAGTCAGCCATGTCTCTCCCAGGAACCTGGTTCCTTGTGTTGGGGGAGTGGCATCAGAGACCAAGATAAGGGGGCCAGGCACATTTGTTGCTACTGCGGTATACATTCACAAATATTTTTATTTTTACTTATTTATTTATTGAAGATGGGGTCTCGCTCCGTTGCCCAGGCTGGAGTGCAGTGTCGTGATCTCAGCTCACTGCAACCTCCACCTCCTGGGTTCAAGAGATTCTCCCGCCTCAGCCTCCTGGGTAGCTGGAATTACAGGGACGCAGCACCACACCTGGCTAATTTTTCTATTTTTAGTAGAGATGGGGTTTCACCATGTTGGTCAGGCTGATCTTGAACTCCTGACCTCAGGTGATCCGTCCACCTTGGCCTCCCAAAGTGCCGGGATTACCAGAGTGAACCACCGCGCCCGGTGGGCTTTTTTTTTTTAAGTACAAAGTTTAAATTTGTAATGGATATTGTCACACAGTGGAAGTTCCTTGTCTCCGGTCCCTGGATAGCAAAGGCTACGCCTCGGCCATCGCTGCTGGAAGAGACACGGCTCAGTGTTGGGTGAATGTCCTGAGTGTTTTCACTCCGGAGAATGAAAGGCGCCAACCGTCCTGGGAAAGGTGAGAAGTCAGCGTGGACAGCCTGGGGTCATCGTCACCACGGAGCTACAGGCCAGCGTCCTGTTCGTGTCCTAGGGCTCGTTTGCCCCTGGTCCTGCAGGAGAGTGTAGCACCAATTGACCGACTGACCATCAGATGAGCTGGGCCTCTCTCTCTTTCGGCACAAACATGGGAAGAAAGGGTTTATTCATTGGTGAAATCCCTGTGGGCCCAACCCACAAGTGTCCTGTTCAGTGAGCTTGGTCCCTCAACATACCACCATCTGCCCTCAGGTCCCTTTCAGCCACCTCAGAGGAGCAAACGTCACGGCTGCTGGACCGCAGTGCTCAAGCCAGAGTTGGCCAGGAGCCAGCACCTCGCATGTGGTTCCCCAGCTCGGACAGCACTGCAGGCCCCGCCCTCCCAGCAAAGCCTCCCCAGACAGGGCGACAGCCAGGCCTCTTTCAGGTCCCCCAGCCCCCTCTCCCTCCGGAGCTCTGTCCTTGTGGGGAGTCCTGTCCGAGGCCCTGCCTGGAGGTTTGGCTCTGGAGGCACCGAGGAGGAGGCCACCAGACTCCCCAGACCCCTTCTCTCACCTCCAGCCCTTGGTCTCCACGTCTCTGACTTTGTTGTCTCCTGTGGCTGCTGAGACTGCATGGATTCCCACCAGAGACTACATAGGAGCCCAGAGGGGGATGGTGGACAGGCCACTTGGCTCTGCCTGGGGTGGCAGACACCTGCTGATGGGCACCAGTCCTTCCCAGGTATTCTCGGGCCCAGGGCAGCCCTGACGCATTGGCACAGAGAGTCAGACCCCAGGACATGTCCCCAGGGCACAGGGTCTCTACAGTCCTGGTCACTCTGGGAATGGAGCTGTGGCCGCAGGGCAGGTGTGGAGCTCAGGCTGACCTGGCCCCAGCATCCTCCTCTGACCCTTATGGTCACACTGCCTCTCTGGGCCTGTTTCTTTGTAAACTGGAGTATTTTATTTTATTTTATTTTTTGAGTCAGAATCTTGCTCTGTCACCCAGGCTGGAATGCAGTGTTGTGATCTTGGCTTACTGCAACCTCTGCCTCCTGGGTTCAAGCAATTCTCATGCCTCAGCCTCCCAAGTAGCTGCGACTACAAGCACCTGCCACCACACCCAGCTAATTTTTTGTATTTTTAGTAGAGATGGGGTTTCACCGTGTTAGCCAGGATGGTCTCAATCTCCTGACCTCGTGATCTGCCCGCCTCAGTCTCCCAAAGTGCTGGGATTACAGGCATGAGCCACTGCGCCTGGCCTTTTTTTTGGTATTTTTAGTAGAGACGGGGTTTCACCGTGTCGCCCAGGCTAGTCTCAAACTCCTGGCCTCAAGCAATCTGCCCACCTTGGCCTCCCAAAGTGCTGAGATGACAGGCATGAGCTAGTGAGCCTGGCCTGTAAACTGGCGTTTGTGATGAAACCTACCTAGTGGGGCTACTTGGGGATCACATGACAATTGGCATGAAATGCTTTGCTCAGAAAGCTCCACCCACAACGGTGCCCAAGGTTAGCATTGGTGTGACCTCGGTATCATCAAAACTACAGAGATGTGTGTGTGTGTGTGTGTATGTGTGTGTGTGTGTGTTTTGAGACAGAGTCTTGCTCTGTCGCCCAGGCTGGAGTGCCGTGGTACAATCTTGGCTCACTGCAACCTCCACCTCCCGGGTTCAAGCAATTCTCCTGCCACAGCCTACCAAGTAGCTGGGATTACAGGTGTGTGCCCCCACATCCGGCTAATTTTTGTATTTTTAGTAGAGACAGGATTTCACCTGGTCTTGATTTCACTTGGCCAGGCTGGTGTTGAACTTCTGACCTCAAGTGATCCGCCTGCCTCAGCCTCCCAAAGTGCTGGGATTATAGGTGTGAGCCACTGCGTCTGGCCTATTTTTTGTTTTGTTTTGTTTTTTTTGAGATGGAGTCTCGCTCTGTCGCCCAGGCTGGAGTGCAGTGGCCGGATCTCAGCTCACTGCAAGCTCCGCCTCCCGGGTTCACGCCATTCTCCTGCCTCAGCCTCCCGAGTAGCTGGGACTACAGGCGCCCGCCACCTCGCCCGGCTAGTTTTTTGTGTTTTTTAGTAGAGATGGGGTTTCACCATGTTAGCCAGGATGGTCTTGATCTCCTTACCTCATGATCCGCCCGTCTCGGCCTCCCAAAATGCTGGGATTACAGGCTTGAGCCACTGCGCCCGGCCTGTTTTGTTTTGTTTTGTTTTTTTTGAGACAGGGTCTTGCTCTGTCACTCAGGCTGGAGTGCACTGGCACAATCACTGCTTGCTGCAGCTGTGACTTCCCAGGTTTAAGCAATCCTCCTACCTCGGCCTCCCAAGTAGCTAGGACCAGAGTTGTGCATCACCACCCCCAGCCAATGTTTTAATTTTCTTTTTTTTTTTTTTTTTTTAGAGACAGGGGTCTCCCGGCCGGGCGCGGTGGCTCAAGCCTGTAATCCCAGCACTTTGGGAGGCCGAGACGGGTGGATCACGAGGTCAGGAGATCGAGACCATCCTGGCTAACATGGTGAAACCCCGTCTCTACTAAAAAATACAAAAAAATTAGCCGGGCGAGGTGGCGGGCGCCTGTAGTCCCAGCCACTCGGGAGGCTGAGGCAGGAGAATGGCGTGAACCCGGGAGGCGGAGCTTGCAGTGAGCTGAGATCCGGCCACTGCACTCCAGCCTGGGCGACAGAGTGAGACTCCGTCTCAAAAAAAAAAAAAAAAAAAAAGAGACAGGGGTCTCCCTATGTTGCCCAGGCTGGTCTCAAACTCCTGGGCCAAAGCGATCATCTCACCCTGGCCTCCCAAAGTGCTGGGGAGACAGGCTAGAGCTTCATGTTCTTGTCCCAGGAATCCCACATCTGGGGTTTAGCCACGGACATACTTGCCCTTATGCAACGTGGTGCCCACACGACAAGGCTGTGCACGAGCACCCTTTGCACCTGAGTGTGCAGGAGAGCCCTCCGCAGGCCCTGGACTGTCACACCTGCGGCAGCTTGCTGCGCACCCTGAGATACAGTGTTAAGAGGAGGAGACACCAGTGTGTGATGTGTAGCCATCTGTGTAAAAGAAAAAACTGCATGCATGCCAATGTGTGTGGGCGCAAGCCACCCAGGTGCCGAGGCAAGAGACTGAGGACACGAGCTGTTCCAGTCTAATAAAATATATAAAACAACAAGAGATATAGTAGATCTAGATCATACACGATTATATATGAGTATCATTAATCATTAGTTTGTAACAATTACTCTTTCCTCCAATATTATAATAATCCTCCCTCTACCATCATAACCTAGGAAAAACCAGGCCATACAGAGATAGGAGCTGAGGGGGCATAGTGAGACGCGACCAGAAGACCGGAGTGCGAGCCTTCTGTGATGCCCGGGCAGGGCCACCAGAGGGCTCCCTGGTCTAGCGGTAACGCCAGTGTCTGGGAAGACGCCCGTTGCCAAGCGGACGGTGGTCTAGTGGTAGCGTCAGTGCCAAGGAAAACCACCCACTACTTAGCAGACCGGGAAAGGGAGTCTCCTTTTCCCGGGGGGGAGTTTAGAGAAGACTCTGCTCCTCCCTGTCTTGTGGAGGGCCTGACATCAGTCAGACCCGCCCACAGTTATCCAAAGGCCTAACGTCTCCTTGTGATGCTGTGCTTTAGTGGTCCCACTGGTCCGCCTTCATGTTCCATCCTGTACACCTGGCTCTGCCTTCTAGGTAGTAGTAGCAAAATTAGTGAAAGTACTAAAAGTCTCTGATATGCAGAAATAATGGCACATAGGCTGTCTCCCCTCTCTCTCTCTCTCTCCTCTGTTTCTCTCTGCATCGGCTCCCAGGCAGGGAAGGGCCCCCTGTCCAGTGGACACATGACCCACGTGACCTTACGTATCTTTGGAGATGGCTCACACTCCTTACCCTGTGCCTTTGTTTTGTGTCTAATAAATATCAGCGCAGCCTGGCATTCGGGGCCACTGCTGGTCTCTGTGTTTTGGTGGTAGAAGTCCCCTGGGCCCAGCTGTCTTGTCTTTTCTCTCTTTGTCTTGCGTCTTTATTTCTACAATCTCTTTGTCTCTGCACACGGGGAGAAAAACCCACCGATCCTGTGGGGCTGGTCGCTACAAATATGTGCACCTGTTTACTGGAATTTTCACAGAATGATCTCTGGGAATATCCACAAGGTAATGCTGTTTGCCCTTGGAAGCAGAGCCAGGGAACCTGGGCTGGGGGGGAAATGGACATTCACCTTCATACCTTCTGCATCTTTTGAATTTTGAACCATGTGCATGAATGACCTAGTAGAAATGAATAAAATGCAAACGTTTAAGGAATTGTCAGCTGGGTAGGAAGTGTTCTGGGTTGATAAGAGTTTTGAAACTAGGGGCTGGGCAGTGGCTCACACCTGTAATTCCAGCACTTTGGGAGGCCGAGGCGGGCGGATCACCTGAGGTCAAGAGTTTGAGACCAGCCTGGCCAACATGGCGAAACCCCATCTCTACTAAAAATATAAAAATTAGCCGGGCATGGTGGCACATGCCTATGATTCCAGCTACTCAGGAGGCTGAGGCAGGAGAATCACTTGAGCCCAGAAGGCAGAGGTTGCAATGAGCCGAGATTGCACCACTGCACTCCAGCCTGGGAGATACAGCGAGACTCCGTCTCAAGAAAAAAAAAAGTTTTTTTTTTGTTTTGTTTTGTTGTTTTTTGTTTGTTTTTTTTGAGACGGAGTCTTGCTCTGTTGCCCAGGCTGCAGTGCAGTGGTGCAATGTCGGCTCAGTGCAACCTCTGCCTCCTGGGCTCAATCAATTCTGCCTCAGCCTTCTGAGTAGCTGGGATTACAGATGCATGCCACCACACCCAGCTAACTTTTTATATTCTTGGTAGAGACAGAGTTTCATCATGTTGGTCAGACTGGTCTCAAACCCCTGACCTCGTGATCTGCCTGCCTCAGTCTCCCAAAGTGCTGGGATTACAGGTGTGAGCCACTGCGTCTGGAAAGAGTTTTGAAACGAGAGAGAACCAGGGATCGCATAGCTCTCTGAATGTGACAAATGCCTCTGAGTCGCTCACTTGGAAATGGTTCATCCTATGTTACGCGAATTTTTTTTTTTTTTTTTTTGAGACGGAGTCTCGCTCTGTCGCCCAGGCTGGAGTGCAGTGGCCGGATCTCAGCTCACTGCAAGCTCCGCCTCCCGGGTTTACGCCATTCTCCTGTCTCAGCCTCCCAAGTAGCTGGGACTACAGGCGCCCACCACCTCGCCTGGCTAGTTTTTTGTATTTTTTAGTAGAGACGGGGTTTCACCGGGTTAGCCAGGATGGTCTCGATTTCCTGACCTCGTGATCTGCCCGTCTCTGGGATTACAGGCTTGAGCCACCGCGCCCGGCCTGTTATGCGAATTTCTTCCCAATAAAAAATATAAAAAGGGGCCAAGTACAGTGCCTCACACCTGTAATCCCAGCATATTGGGAGGCTGAGCAGCGAGGGTGGCTTGAGCCCAGGAGTTCAAGACCAGTCTGGGCAAAAAAGGGAGATTCCATCTCTACAAAAAATTCAAACAGTAGCTGGGTGTGGTGGCGCGTGCCTGTAACCCCAGCTATTTGCGAGGCTGAAGTGGGGGAATTGCTTGAGCCCAGGAGTTCAAGGCTGCAGTGAGCTGTGATTGTGCCACTGCACTCCAGCCTGGGCAACATGAGATTCTGTCTCTAAATAAATGAATAAGTAATAAGAAACGCAGCTACTACCATCCACCCTGGGAAGTGGGCATCTACAGAAGGGTTGAAGGGAAGCAGGGCCCCTCCAGAAGACCCTGCTCTGAGTCTGTGCATCCAACAAGGGGTCAGGGCTGGGGAGTCCCCATGGCTCCTCCCTGTGTCTCCTGCTGCGCTGGGGCTGGGGAGGGGAGGGAGAGGTGTGCAGCGTGCGAAGCACATAAACACGCCAGCATTGAGGTTCTTTTTTGTCTCTTTTTTAAAAATCATTTTTAAAAAGTTACAAAACAATATCATTCATCATATATTTCTTATTTTCCTTTTTTAAAAAATTAAAGTAATAAAAAAGTCACTTTATAAAATAATATAAAAGGGCTTGATAGGCGGGGCCAGGTGGGGCGTGTCTGAGCTGGTGGGCTGAGGAATCCAGTGCTTCTCTTCTGGCTCCCCACTCGTCATCGGGAAGGGCCCCCAGGTTACAGCTGGGGGTGACAGCAGGTCCTTTCTCTCTGGCTGGGCTGTGGGAGAGGGGCAGGGAAAGCTGGGGCAGGGAGGGTGGCGGGCAGACCCAGGCAGAGGGATGGCTGGGGCCCTGTCCTGAAGAGATGGGAGGGCCTGCTGGTGGGGGGTGAGGTGGCACTGGGGCAGCGGTGGCTGGGCCCCTCCGTGCTGGCGTCTCCTCCAAACGGTCCGCCTAGCTTCCGTCGCTCAGCAGCCCCAGCAGCTTGCTGGGCTCCAGTCCCTGCTGCTGGGCCACCGTCTGCACGTCAAAGCCCATGTGCATGAGGAACTGGGCCACGTTCATCTCTTGCCCCGTGAACTGGTCTCGGACGGTGGGGCATGAGGGGTTGCAGTGGGGCCAGGGGCAGCTGTCCACCAGGTGGACGGGGCAGCCCTTGAGGGGGCTCTTGCTGGTCTTGTGGCTGTCATGGAGGCTCCTGTCCCAGCAGTGCAGTGCTCGGGGCAGCGATGTCCCCTTCACCTGGACATCAGTCCAGTGGCTGCAGAGGAAAACCAGGCGGGTCACATGTGGGGAGGGGCATCAACACTGAGGCGGCGGTTTTTTTTTTTTTTTTTTTGAGACCAGGCTAGAGTGCAGTGGCACGATCTTGGCTCACTGCAACCTCCGTCTCCTGGGTTCAAGCGATTCTCCTGCCTCAGCCTCCTGAGTAGCTGGGATTACAGGTGTGCACCACCACATCTGGCTAATTTTTTTATTTTTAGTACAAATGGGGTTTCACTATGTTGGCCAGGCTGGTCTCGAACTAACTTCAGGTGATCTGCCCACCTCAACCTCCCAAAGTGCTGAGATTACAGGCGTAAACCACCATATCTAGCCTGGCTTTTTTTTTTTTTTTTTTTTTTTTGAGACAAGATCTCCCTCTGCGCCTCAGGCTACAATGCAGTGGTACGATCACTGCTCGCTGCAGCCTCAACCTCCTGAGTTCAAGTGATTCTCCCACTTCAGTCTTCTGAGTAGCCGGGATTACAGGTGGGAGCCACTGCTGTCATGGGGCTGAGCCTTTGTTTTCTTTTCTTTTTTTTTGAGATGAAGTTTCACTCTTGTTGCCCCCAAGGTAGAGTGCAATGTCGCAATCTTGGCTCACTGTAACCTCCGTCTCCTGGGTTCAAGCGATTCTCCTGCCTCAGCCTCCCGAGTAGCTGGATTATAGGCGCCCGCCACCATGCCCGGCTAATTTTTTGTATTTTTAGTAGAGACGGTGTTTCACTACATTGACCAGGCTGGTCTTGAACTCCTGACCTCAGGTGATCCGCCCGCCTCGGCCTCCCAAAGTGCTGGGATTACAGGCGCGAGCCACTGTGCCCAGCCCAGGGTTGAGTCTTAATTCTTGCCATACAGCTGTTGGTACAAGTGGCTCTGGCACCCCTACAAGGAAATCCCGCCCCTAGAAGGGCCAAGAAGAGACCCGTGGGAGGCCAAGTGCGGTTGAAGAACCTGTGGACTTTTGAAGTTGATGTCAGGGACGCAAGCTGCCCAGAGCAAGGACACTGACCTCCGGATGATGATCTCATGGGAGAGGCAGGCAGGGGCAAAGCTGGCCCTGTTGGAGAGGAGACAGTGGCTTGTGAGCTCCCCACCCCCTCAGCCCCTTTTCCACCCCTACTCCCCTAGAGCTGTCCCCGGCCTGGCCATCGCCCCTTCCTGTTGTTGTGGCTGCCAGCTGCTCCTCTGACCCGGGCCTCCCCCTAGTCGGCCAGCTCCCGGCTGACCCTTATCCCTTTGTGCCTCAAATCCCTGCTCAGAGTCCACCTCTTCCAGGCAGGCCCTCCCAGGTGGTGGCAGGAGGTTGTCCTAGACAGGCAAATATTCTGCTACTATCCAGAACTCTTTTTATTTTATTTTGAGTTGGGGTCTGGCTCTATCGCCCCAGCTGGAGTGTAGCGGTACAATCAAAGCTTGCTTGCCTCCCGCAGGCAAGGTTAGCTCACTGTAACCTTGAACTCCTGGGCTCAAGTGATCCTCCTGCCTCAGCCTCCTGAGTAGCTGGGATTACAGGTGACACCACCATGCCTGGATAATTTTTTTATGTGCAGTAGAGACACGGTTTCACCGTATTGCCCAGGCTGGTCCTGGACTCCTGGCCTCCAGCAATCCCGCTGCCTCGGCCTCCCAAAGGGGTGGGATCACAGCCGTGAGCCAGCGTGCCAGGCCCAAGACCTCTGTCTCTCTCTGTATATACAGAGAGATAAGAGATGTTATATATACATATATGTGTGTGTGCGTGTGTGTGTATATGTGTATTTTTTTTTTTTTTTTTTTTTTTGAGACAGAGTCTCGCTCTGCCGCCCAGGCTGGAGTGCAGTGGCCGGTCTCAGCTCACTGCAAGCTCCGCCTCCTGGGTTTACGCCATTCTCCTGCCTCAGCCTCCAAGCAGCTGGGACTACAGGCGCCCGCCATGTCGCCCGCTAGTTTTTTGTATTTTTAGTAGAGACGGGGTTTCACCATGTTAGCCAGGATGGTCTCGATCTCCTGACCTCGTGATCCGCCCGTCTCGCCTCCCAAAGTGCTGGGATTACAGGCTTGAGCCACCGCGCCCGGCCTATATGTGTATTTTTTGAGACGGAGTCTTATTCTGTCACGCGGGCTGGAGTGCAGTGGCACGATCTCAGCTCACTGCAACCTCCGCCTCCTGGTTCAAGTGATTCTCCTGCCTCAGCCTCTTGAATAGCTGGGATTACAGGTGCCTGCCACTACACCAGACTAATTTTTGCATATTTTGTGGAGATGGGGTTTTGCCATATTGGCTGGGCTGGTCTCGCACTCCTGACCTCAGGTGATCCGCCTGCATGGGCATCCCAAAGTGCTGGGATTACAGACGTGAGTCACCGCGCCCAGCCTACAAAACCTCTATTTTTTTTTGTTTTGTTTTGTTTTTCTTCTTTTGCTTTTTCAGGACCTCTATTTGTAAATCAAGAGGGAGCTACTTGGCGTGGGGCTCCCAGGGCCCATGCACTCACGGCACGTCCTTGAGCGTGTGGCGCAGCTCGCGGCCGAGGTTCTGGATGTACAGTCGTTGGCTCTCCTGCACTGGCTGCCCCGTCAGGTGCACGTTATCCACCGTCAGCTGTGCCTCGTCAAACAGCCACTGCACCACGAACACGGGGCCTGCGGGCAGCGGGGCTCAGTTCGGCCTCCCCATGACCCCTGCTGCTGCCACACACCCCAGGCTCAGAGCTCAGCACCCCCAGGCCCCCTGCAGTACCGCTCACCCCAGGCTCAGAGCTCAGCACTCCCAGGTCCCCGCTGCTGCCCCTGACCCCAGGCTCAGAGCTCAGCAGACCCCCGGCCCCCTGCAGTACCGCTCACCCCAGGCTCAGAGCTCAGCACCCCCAGGCCCCCTGCAGTACCGCTCACCCCAGGCTCAGAGCTCAGCACCCCCAGGCCCCCTGCAGTACCGCTCACTCCAGGCTCAGAGCTCAGCACTCCCAGGTCCCCGCTGCTGGCCCTGACCCCAGGCTCAGAGCTCAGCAGACCCCCGGCCCCCTGCAGTGCCGCTGAGGCTCACAGGCCAGCCACCCTTGGCCCAACTCTCCCCGGGGTGCCAGTCACAAGCCCCCACAGAATGTGGCTTCCTTCTTTCAAACCAGCCTTTTTATAATCCATAGGTTCATAATTAACTAACTACATAAACTGCCTTTCTTTGAAGAAGGGCTCTTATTAACTCCTCCATGACCTTGGCCTGGTTCTCAGCGACTCCACTTTCACCGAAATTTGGTGATGATGGCCTTGCACATAACCTCACCATTCCTCAGAGTGTGGGACTGGGGAGGAACTGGCCCAGGGTCCTGCAGCAGGGAGGGGCAGCATGGGGATGAGCTCCAAAGCACATCCCTAGCCCCCGGTATAGACAGGGTGACCGACCACCTGCCCCACTTTGCCTGGGACTGGGGGGTGTCAGTGCTGAGGGCAGACAAGTCCCAGGCACGCCACAGCGACTGGTCGCCCTGGTACACAGCCGGCCTCCTCCCTGGACCAGGGCAGTGGTTTCTAAGCCCAGCCCAAGAGACTGGAGTCCACGCTGGATTTTCAGAAGCAAGGAAGTGTGGCCACTCCACTGCTGCCCTGTGTGCTCTGCTCAGCTGCCCACTCACAGCGCAGAGTCGGGTAGATCTTATAGCCAAAGAAGCAGTTCCACTCCTCGCCCTCCTGGAACTGGCGTCGGCAGCGCTCCGGGACCACCCCGTTCCAGTACCTGGAGCCATAAACACAGGTTAGGCGGCCATGGGCCTCATCCCCCGGAGCTCCCTGCCCACAAATGCCACTCCACCCAGGCCCTTTTAGGGCAGAGCTGAAGCACAGGAATGGGCCCTCCCCACTGGTGCACCTGATGCCACGGCGGATGGCCTCTGTGGGCGCACACGTGATGGTGTCAACGCAGTCTGTATGGCGATACTGCTTGTTGTCCAGGAACCAGCCGGAATCAGCCAGGCCTCGTACCTGGATGGCGGGGTAGCCCAGCTCCTCCAGCTGCTCAGCCACACGGTCCACATTCAGCAGCACCCCAGTGCCCCCCGCACTGCAAGGAGGGCCAGATGTGAGGCCAGGTGGTTGCGGAGAGGCACTCACCTCCTCCCAGAGTCTGCTCAGTGTCAACCCGTGCCCCAAGGTGGGCAGGAGTCCTGATGCGTTCTGAACTGCAGATGCATTCTGCATTCTCTGTTCATGTGCAAGACCCATGGTTGTCCCCTCCACAACAGTCCAGGGCTGAGGCTGGCAGGTCACATCTCCTTGACACAGCCAGGCTCTCCCCTCTCTCCTCCCTTTCCTCTCTCTGTCTCTTTACCTCAGTTTCCTTATCGGAAAATGAAGATAAACTACATGGCCTCAGGCCCCTTCATGTGTTCCCCATATGTCCCCTGGGTCTCCTGCATGCCTGCTGGGATACAGGGACCCACAGGGGTGATCCTCACCTACTGGGCCCTGGAGAAGGGGTGTTAGTCCACGACCAACCTCTAACCAACGACCTAGGTCCCTGCGGCCCAAACCTTCCGCTATATCCAACAACCATGGGGTCCAGAAACATCCTCTAGACAGCGTCCGGTTACCCAGCACTCTGAAGCCAGGCCTCGGAGACATCCCCAATGATGTGGGTTCTCTCAGCTCCAGCCTCTCACCCTCCCAGCCACCTGCCAAGATATGCACAGACTCCACCCCCTCCTCGCCTCCCATACACCCCCACCCCACACCCCTTCTATGTACCCTGCACACCGTCCTCGCCCCTCACCTCCAGCCCCTGCCCGCCCTGCCCACCTGCTCCCGGCCAGCAGCAGCACCTTGGCCCCGCTCAGCCCTCTGCCCAGAAGCTCCCGCACCACCTCCTGGATGATGAGGGCGCCCATGAAGGCATACTCGTCTGCAAGAGGGACGGGGTGGCCTCAGGTGGGGGCCTGGGCAGAGAGAACCACCTCCTACCCCAGAATGGCTGGCAGAGGAGTTCTTGCCCCGCTGGGGGCTAGGGGGAATCTTCTGAGGAGGGGTCAGGGGTGGGGTAGACTGGAGGAACGTGGGTGCACCAGGCCATGCTGGGGCCTCCTCCCCAGAGAATATTCAGAAATAAGGACCCCTACAGTCGGGGACAAGCGAGCAGTGAATGCGTGGGTCAGACACCCTGGGACATACTGTCAAGGGCTTTGAAAGTGAGACAAAGCTGAGAGTCAGCTTTTCCCCAGAACCCCCCGTCCCGCCTCGTCCCTGCCCTGCCGCCCTGCCTTGTCCCTGCCCTGCTGTGCCCTGGGAAGGTTGGGGACTCACTCTTCTCAGACTTGGATGAAGCCCCACTCCAAACATCACTGGAGCAGTAGGGGATGAAGCTGCAAGACAGAACAGAGTGAGCCTGTCACAGAGCCTGCTGCCCGGCAGCCTCCAGAAAGGATCCCCAGGACAGGACCCCCAGAAAAGACCGACCAGGACAGGACACCCCCAGGAAGAGCCAACCCAGGACAGAACCCCTCCCCCAAGACCCAGGACAGGACCCCCCTGAGGAAGGACCATACCAAGACAGGACCCCCCAGGAAAGGCCAACCTGGGACAGGACCCCCCCAGGAAGGGCCAACCCGGGACAGGACCCCCCCAGGAAGGACCATCCCAGGACAGGAACCCCCAGCAAGGAAGGACCATCCCAGGACAGGAACTCCCCCCAGGAAGGACCAACTCAGGATAGAAGCCACGCCCCAGGAAGGGCCAGCCCAGGCTAGGACCCCCCCAGCAAAGAAGGACCATCCCAGAATAGAACTCTCCCCAAGAAAGACCCCCAGGATAGAACCCCCTAGGAACGACCATCCCAGGACAGGACTCCCCCAGGAAGGACCAACCAGGACAGGACCCCCTCAGGAATGATCATCCCAGGATAGAGCCCCCCCAGGAAGGACCGTCCCAGGACAGGCCCCCCCTCCCCCGCAGGAAGCACCATTCCAGGACAGGACCCCCTCACCGCCAGGGAAGAAACGCCTCCAGAACCCCTCTAGGACAGGACCTCCCCAGAAGAACCATCCAGAACAGGACCCCCAGGAAAGACCATTCCAGGACATGACCCCCCAGGAAGGACCCCCGGAAAGAACCACCCTCCAGGCAGGACTCCCAGGCAGGACCCTGCACCCCCTTACACCATGTTTGCGTTCCACCAGTAGGGGTTCTCCTCCGGCTGTGAGGACAGGATCCCTGTGCCTGGGGACACAGAGGCGGTGGGTCTTTCTAGTGGGAGGAGGCTGTGTAGGGACGGGTCTGGGAACCCCTGGCGAGGAGTAGGGGTTCCTACTTGGCCCCAGCAAGGGAGGTGCTGCTGGCCCGAATCAAGGTCGCCGGGAAAGTGCAGGGTAGTCGGGTGTAGTTACCCCGTGAAGACACCACGGCCACGGTGCCCGGCTGGGCTATGACACCAGGTCTGACCTTGACTTCAACTCCCTGCCCTGCTTTGACCCCGGGAAGGGCCAGAATTGCCCGGCAAGCGCCTGAATGTTAATGTGGAATGGACCCCAAAGGGCGAGAGTGAAGGGCGCCCCCTGCTCTTAGGAAACCCGGGCGCCGGGCTGGGCACGATGTGCGGCGCGGGGGCCTCGCTGGGGCTCCAGGGCGCGGGCGCGGCTTCCTCCCCGGCCTCACGTCGAGGCCGCCTTCTCCAGGGCCCGCCGCTGACCTGTACGAGTGCGCGGCCAGTCCCGGGAGCTCATGAGGCGCCGCATGGTGTTGTATCTGGAGTCGCAGTTCTCGCGGTTGAAGCAGTACCAGCCGCCTGCGGACACGGCCACCGCTCAGGCCGGCGCGCGCAGAGAGCCCTGGCCTCCCCCAGCCTCGACCCCGGACGCACCTTCCAGGAAGAGGAGCCACCGCCGGCTGCCCCTGGACTCTTTCAGGTAGTAGCTGCGGGGAGGACGCACCGTGGGGGGTCGGCCGGGGCTACAGACCCGCCGCGCCCCGCGCGCCCAGCTCTGGCGGAGGGAACGCGCCACCTGTTCCGGCCGTGCGCGGCGGTCGCACGGGGGCGCCCTCGGCCAGGCCCACGCGGAGCTCAGGGACGGCGGCGGTCCCGGGAGGTGGCGCTCGCGGGTCGCGAACGGGCCGCGCGGGGCTGTGGTGCGTGGAAAATCCCCACGTCCAGCCCAGCGCGCGTCCCGTTGTCACCTCGGCGCGGGCGGTGGTCCTCCCGGGGCGCTCGGCGGCTCTCGAAGCATGAAACGCGTCGGCACGGAAGGAGCGCGCATGGCGGGGGCACGGGACGCTGTGGGGAGCGCGGGAGGCACCGACACGGCGGGGGAGCCTTCCTACCGAGCCCCGACCCCACGCCCACGTCTCCCGCTGTCCCTGGGTGTCCTCGGCCTGTTGAGCGCGTGGGCGCCCCCACCACTCCCCGACCTCCGGCCTCACGTCTTCTATCTACTTCGGGGCTATGGGGAGGTGGGCAACAAGCCTCTCCCGCCCCCCGGTGTCGCCGGTTCCCGCTAGAGCCAGGCGCGCTCTCGGGCTGCCATCTCCCCGCCCCGGGACCGAAGGACGCCAGCAGAGCGGCTGGGCCCGGAGGCCGAAGGGTCAGTGCCCGAGCTGGCCGGGGACCAGCCCTTCCAGGGCCGCTCCGCTCCCCACATGGAGAGTCACCGAGCCGGGCCCTCCTCGGGGCCAGCACTGCGGGGCGCCCGACGGAAGCCCTTTCTCCCCGGGGAGAGAACGGCCGCGGCCCGCAGGGAAGGTCCAGCCGGAGACCAGGCGCGTCGGGCGGGGCGGGGAGGCGCAGGGCGCCGGCCTTACCCGGCGGGGCTGCCGTCGTTGCAGGTCACCGAGGTGTTGAGCAGGAGGTGCAGGCGCAGGTCCTCGTTGAGCTGCTGCGCGGAGCAGGGGTACAGGGACTGCGCCAGGCTCTTGACCTGCGCCATGAAGCTGTCCATGTTGCCCTCCACGGCCGTGAAGTCCAGCGGGAAGCTCTCCACGGGCTGTCCGGCCGCCGGCGCCGCCTCGGTCCGCGGGGGAGGCGGCGGCTGCTGACCCCGGCGCCGCCAGGTCTTCCTGCCCTCGCTGCCCCCAGCGCAGTGCAGTAGGCCCAGCAGCAGCAGCACACGCACCCCTCGACCCATGGCCGCGTCCACCTGCGGGGAGCGGGCGTCCTTGAGGCGGCGGCGGCGGAGGGTGCCGGGCCGGGGATGCCGGGGGCACTGGTGGTCCTGCTCCTTCGCCCCCGCTCCCGCCTGCCGGGCCTGGCAGAGAAGGCGCGCGCGGCTGGGCGTCGAGGCTCTCGGGGCTGGGTGCCGTCGGCCTCCGCAGCTGGGGCTCCGCGCCCGGCCGTCCGAGGGCAGCGCAGGGTCTGGGTGCGCTGGCTGCGGCCCGCGCCAATGAGCGGCGGGGGCCGAGGCTGGGCTTATTTGCGGGGGCCGCGGCGGCCCGGGTGCCCGCGCGTTAGATGTGCCGCCGCCGCCGCCCGGGCTCGGCGGAGGGGGGAGGGGGCCGCGCTCGCTCTTTTCTTGGCGGAGGCATCGCCTTTTCTTCCCAAACCGCAAGCCTGACGGAGGGGCCTGGACTACCCCGCCGCGGCCGCCGGAGGCGCTCCCGGCCCGGCTCCGTGGGGGGGCAGCGCGGCCGGGCGGCCCCGGCGGCTCCATTCACCGCGGCCAGCCCGGCGCCGCCGCCCCCGCCCCCGGGGCAGCTGGAAGGGGCGGCGGCGACGGGGAGGGGCGAGGCTTTTCCGCGCCGGCGGGGGGGAGCGGGACGGGGAACTCCGCCCGTGGCGCAGCTGGCCGCGGCCGACGGGCTGGGGGCGCGGGGCGGGCGAGCTCACCTGGAGCCGCCAGTGTCCCTCCCATCCCCCAGGGCCCAGGCCCAGAGCAGGCCGTGGGGCACTCGGACCCCGGCCCGCCTCTCTCCACCCCGCGCAGCCCTGGGGCCCCGCTCTCACCGCGGACAGCGCGGGCGACCCAGTGGCCCCGTCCTCTCAGCGCCCCTGGCCCTGCGCCGTCCCGCTGGTGCGCCCGGCTCCGCTGCGCTCCCCCTCTGGCGCTGGCGCGGAGCCGCCAGGGACTTTTATCCAGCAGGGCCCCCCGGGATCAAAGCGGCGGCGGACACAGGGCTTCGAGCCGAGGGCTCGGCAGCAGCGGCGCGGGGGCCTCCTAGAGAAGCGGACAGGTGGGGCGCAAGGTCCTCGTTCCCTGGGAGACCTGCGAGATGGACCGCGCGCCCCAGCAAGGCGCCGCAGGGTAGTCGCCCAGTTCTGGGGCGCTCCTGCTGGCGCTGGGGTCAGAGAAGAAGCTACAACTTAAGGAGATCACGGGGCCAGAGGTGAGGTTCTGGATCTCCACCCGCCCCAGCCTGGCTGCTGGCCCCATGACGAGGACCCCAGCCGCCACTAGGGGAGGAGGCCAAGGGTCCAGTGGCTGCCCGCTAGGCCTCTGCTTGGGGGCCTTCATGCCACGAAGGGCACCTGGAGATGCTTCACCTTGGAGAGCACCTCTGTCCACTACTGAGGTTCCAGGTGGTGGTGTCAGAACAAGGTTCCTGTGGGAAATCAATACTGGACCTGGGTGGACAGGAGGGGCTCAGGAGGCTTCCTGCTGTGGGCAGGAGGTGGGATGGACAAAAGAAAGGGCGTACACAGGGCCAATGGGGCCGGGCAGACTTTCTCCTTGACCCTCTGGTCTGCAGCCTGCTGAGCACCATGACACCCATTTTAAAGATAGGAAACAGGTCTTACGTTTCAGGACAAGGATCTAGACCCAAGCAGAGCTTCCAGAACCCCTCCTAATTCAGGACAGTGGGGAGTCTACAGCACCACGTGGGGCAGGAGAGCAGAAGTGCAGGGCTGTGACTGCAGCCAGGATGTCCCCTGAGCCGAGGGCCGGGGCCCTGTGGATGTCCTCCTTGCCAGCCCCGGGCTGAGTGAGGAGCTTAGGCAGAAAGTCCTAGCACCGCTGGCACCTGCAGACAACCGCGTTGCCTGGGCTCTTGTGAAACAGAGAGACCGAACCCTGAGAGCTGTTGACCCATGCGTTTGATGGGTGTAAGGCACCCCAGTGTAAACCACAAAGCCTAAGATCAGGCTGGGGTGCCCTGGAGGTCAGCCCGGCCAGGGACATTTTCAAAGAGGCAGGCTGTTATGAACTCAAGTCCATTCCACAGCCTCCCCCTTCATCACAGGGCGGGTTGCAGCATTTCCCTGACAAGGGGAACTGAGGTTCAGGGACGCTAACAGAAGAGCTGAGACTCGCCCTTAGCTCTCTACTCACTCAAAAATCCTCCCTGCTGTCCCTCCGTCATCGGGTCAGTTTAAAGGCCACGTGTCGGGCTGGCCAGGGCAGTAGCTTCAGATGCAGGTCCCATCCTGAGGTGTTCTCCCACCCACACCCTGGCGGGGAATGCTGACCCAGGGCAGATTTCAGCATCCAACAGGAACCTGTCTGGAGGAGGCCTCTCCCGCCGGGTACCTGCTATTCCAAGTCCAGAGTGTGATGGCATCTTCCAGTTGGCTGCACAGGGTTGATCTCCAAACCACCCTGGCTCTGAGCCATCTCCTGGTGCGGTGTGGAGATGCCAGGCAAGGCCTGTGACCTTTCCCTATGCTTCGGCTTTCTCTTATTTATTTATTTATTTATCTTTTTTGAGATGGAGTCTTGCTCTGTTGCCCAGGCTGGAGTGCAGTGACGTGATCTTGGCTCACTGCAACCTCTGCCTTTCAGGTTCAAGAAGTTCTCCTGCCTCAGCCTCCCAAGTAGCTGGGACTCCAGGCGTGTGCAATCATGCCTGGCTAATTTTTTTGTATTTTTAGTAGAGACGGGATTTCACTGTATTAGTCAGGATGGTCTCCTGGCCTCTCGATCCACCCACCTTGGCCTCCCGAAGTGCTGCGATTACAGGTGTGAGCCACCATGCCCAGCCGCTTTCTCTCCTTTAAAATGGGGCGATGGCCGTGCCTCCATCAGAGGACTGTTGTGGGATTATAAGAGCCCATGTGTGAAAGTACATGGCAGGGGTGGCAGTTATGATCGCCAATGAAAATTGCAGGACGGGAGAAGAATACGCGTGTTATAGTCTCTCTGACATCTCCTGCAATGCAGATGAACCTGCATGTTGAACCACAGTGAGTTCATGTTTTGGTTTATTCAACACTGGTAGCATATACAAGAAGGGGCTCAAACCCAAGACTTCCCCAGAACCTCTCTGCCTTTCTGTCTACCTCTCCCATCCCCCTCTCCCCTGAAGCCCCTGCCATGACCGGATGACTGACAAGGCTGCAACCACATGACTGGGAACAGGACTCCTGAGGCTCTGCAGCTGCTCACACCCATGTCCTCCTCTTGACTCACACCGACTGGCTCTGTCCTCACACTCCCCCAGCCCCTGGGGCAGCTTTATCCTCTGCACCTGGAACTCCCCACCCAGAATTTTGAGCACCCAGAGTCTGGCAGCAGCTCCCGTGGCGGGTCCTGTGGGCCAGCAGGTGCTGGGCCTCTGCTTCTAGTCCACATGCATCAAGACGGGGCCACCCTGGCCCTGACAGGTATAAGGAAGGGGGACCCAGGTCCACCAGTAGTGGGTCAGATGCTACCTCATGCCCACTAAGATGACCATGATCAAAAACAGAAAATAACAAGTGTGGATGCAGCTGCGGCAACACTGGAGCCCTAGAGCATCGCTGTGGGGATAGACAGTGCGGTGGCCACGTCCCTCACCGTGGAAAACAGGTTGGTGGCTCCTCAGTATGTTGCACAGAACACGTGACCCAGCAGGCCCGCTCCCAGGGATACACCCAGAGAATTGAAGACAAGTGTTCAAACAAAAACTGGCTCATGGATGTTCACAGCAGGACTAGTCACAATAGCCAAAAGGCGGAAAACAGCCCCAAAATCCATCGGCAGATGAGGGGGTAAAGACAACGGAACACAGCCATACAACGGAATATATTCTAGCCCTAAAACGAACGAAGTTCTGCCATATGCTGCACTGTGGACGAATCTTGAGGATATCAGCCAAGTGACATGAGCAGGACGCTGAAGGGCACATGCGGTATGATTGAGTTCATTTCGAGTGTCCAGAAGAGGCAACTTCATAGAGACAGAAAGTCCGCTGGTGGTTTCCAGGAGGTGGGGAGAAACAGAAACAGGGAGTGATTACTATTGGGTACAGGGTTTCTGTCTCTCTCTTTTTTTTGTTGTTTTTTTTTGGTGAGGCAGAGTTTTGCTCTGTTACCCAGGCTGGAGTGCAGTGATGCGATCTCGGCTCACTGCAACTTCCGACTCTGAGGTTCCAGCAATTCTCCTGCATAGCTGGGATTACAGGCGTGCACCACCACACCCAGCTAATTGTTTGTATTTTTAGTAGAGATGGGGTTTCACCATGTTGGTCAGCTGATGTTGAACTCCTGATCTCAGGTGATCCACCCACCTTGGCCTTCCAAAGTGCTGGGATTATAGGCATGAGCCACTGTGCCCAGCCGGTACAGGGTTTCTTTTTGGGGTGATTAAAATGTTCTAAAATGGATTGTGGTGGTTGCACAATTTTCTGAGTGTACTCTGTCATGTGATTAGATTTTCTTTTTTTTTTTTTTTATGTATTTTTATTTTTTTGAGACGGAGTCTCGCTCTGTCGCCCAGGCTGGAGTGCAGTGGCCAGATCTCAGCTCACTGCAAGCTCCGCCTCCCGGGTTTACGCCATTCTCCTGCCTCAGCCTCCCGAGTAGCTAGGACTACAGGCGCCCGCCACCTCGCCCGGCTAGTTTTTTGTATTTTTAGTAGAGACGGGGTTTCACCGTGTTAGCCAGGATGGTCTCGATCTCCTGACCTCGTGATCAGCCCGTCTCAGCCTCCCAAAGTGCTGGGATTACAGGCTTGAGCCACCGCGCCTGGCCCTTTTTTTTTTTTTTGAGATGGAGTTTTACTCTTGTTGCCCAGGCTGAAATGCAATGGCTCGATCTTGGCTCACTGCAACCTCCCCCTCCCAGGTTCAAGCGATTCTCCTGCCTCAGACTCCTGAGTAACTGGGATTATAGACATGCGCCACCATGCTCAGCTAATTTTTTTTTTTTTTTTTTTAGTAGAGACGGGGTTTCACCATGTTAGTCAGGCTGGTCTCGAACTCCTGACCTCAGGTGATCCACCTGCCTTGTTCTCCCAAGTGGTGGGATTACAGGCATGAGCCACCGCACCCAGCCTGATATTTTAAAGTAATTAGTTTTGACGGGGCATGGTGGCTCACACCTATAATCCCAGCACTTTAGGAGGCCCTGGCAGAAGGATTGCTTGAGCCCAAGGGTTTGAGACCAGCCTGGGCAGCATAGCAAGACCCTGCTTCTAGCTAAAAGAATCAGTGGGTAAGACCAATGACCATCAGGCTGGGTACAGGGCACCAGGCGGCAGGGGTGAGGCCTGAGGCCTGGTGAGGGGAGTGGCCAGCTTCGGATGGGGTGGGCTGGCTCCACTCTAGAAATCTTCCTGGCAGGTAGGGTGTTTCAGAACCCTCCTTTTGCCTATTAGACAGATACCTACTTCCTCTGCACCAGAACGGATGGGGTAGGACAGCCAAGTACCAGCCGCTGCAGGGCCTGCAGTTGGGTCTCGAGTTCCTCATCTGTCAAACGGGGATGAGAACAGCACCTGCCTCACAGGGTCCTCGTGAGCATCAAAGGTGCAGGATGTTTGGGGGCTCTGCTCAGCGTCTCTGGCAATGACCATGTGGTAAATGGCAGTTATGCTGCCCAGGCACCGTGGGGGTGCTGGCGATCCCCCAGGGACCAAGATTGACTGCGAGGGCCCGGGAGGAGAAGCAGCACCATGCCTCATCCCAGGCTGCATGGTTCTGTGTGGTGTCTCTCTCAGGGTGTGCCCTTCTCTGCTTCCCTGGCCCTGCCCCATCCCCACTGTCCCGTTCAGGGAGGACCATGCCGGGTTCCCCAGGCTCCCATTCAGGTGGCGCTGGGGCTTCTGACTGAGCCTAGACTCTGTGTGCCCCACGGCAGGAAAGCTGGGGAGACGAAGGTCCAGAGGGGACTCTGTCCTTCAGGAGAGGCACCCCGAGACAGGATGGGGTGAGGGTTCAGTTTACTGCCTCCCCCCTGGGGAGAGAGCTGGGGATGCCCAGGTGGTTCTGAGTCAACCCACCGGGGTCACGGCTGTGCTGGGGGGCTGGAGCCCACTCCCTGGGAAAAGGGGTCAAGATGGAACGTTTCAGGAAGCAAGGGCCCAGGCTGGCGGGCGGGCGCAGGCGGAGAGGGAGGAGGGTGTGATGGAGGGCGGTTGGCGGTACAGGGGTCCCCTCGAGACCTCGTGTGGGGCCCTGGAGCTTGGTGATATGAGCCTCCAGCACACAGCATGTCAGGCAGCCGCGGACCCGGCTTCCCTGTCCAGACTGGAGGCGGCTCCCTGCCGCACATCCCGGGCCCCTCCCCCAAGGGCCTTGAGCGCCAGGGCCGCTCTGGGCTCCAGCTGCTGCCGGCCGTCTGGGGCCCAGCTGTTGTGTGCTGGCCTCAGCCGCCCCTCCCCGCCTGGCCACCTGGGCTGCCCTGCGCCCCAGCTGCTGGCCTCTGAGGCCCAAGTGAGCAGGGAAGTGAGGCGGGCCACCCGCTTCCCCATGTGGCAGTCTCTTGGGGGAGGCCGCCCACTTTCCCCTTGGTTGGCTCTTGAGGGAGGCCCTGCTCTGCAGCCGGCTCAGAGTGGGGGAGGTGCCCTGAGGCCAGGCCCTGCCGTCGCAGAGCTTGGCCTCCTTTTGGTTTTCCCCAACCTCCTTTTCTAGTCACCCCATCCATCAGAAGGACCCTTCTTGGCCTCATATCCTGGGACCTTAATGAGCCAAGTCCCTTGTCAGGAGCTGCTGTGGCTCTCGCCCAGGTCCTCGGAGGGGCGAGGGGGGCCACCGGGCGGGGCGGCTGCTACTGGGCTTGGTGTTGCGGCTGCCCTCTCCCCGGCCCCAGTGCCCGGAGTGAGTGGCCTCTGGGTTCCGTGGTGGAGAGGATGGGCCTTGCCCTAGGATGTCCTTCACCCAGGTGAGAGCTCCTGGAACCCAGCGGGGAGGCGAGGCTGTCATTTTTGGACCCAGGTATTTGGCGGGATCTGCCCCTCTTGGCACCCCTGCAGCTGAGCCCCACCCCATCCCGCCTCCTCCCTAAGGCTTCACCTGGCTGGTGCCAACATGTAGCCTACTGGGAGTGGCAGGCCCACCAGGAAAAGGCCACCTTCCAGAGCTGGGGTAGGAGGGGCATGGGGATGGGAGAGTCCCAGCTCATCAGTGGAGATGCAGCCTCTTGGGACATCACGCAGAGTGTGTGTGGCTCCTTCCTGGACAGGTGAGGGAGGCTGGAGGTCAGGCTCCCGGATGCCAAGGGGAGGGGCAGAGAGGCTGGTCCTTTGCCCTCCCAGCTGCCAGGCTCCACCGCCCTCATGAGCTGCAGGCCGCGGCCCCCACCCGTCCAGCCTGCTGGTCCCCACGCTCCTGCTCCTGCCGCAACAGCGGCAGCAGGCCAGGAGGCCATGTGACCTTCGCTCGCCCTCCCTCCCTCCCTGTGATCCCCACGTGGCCTCTGGGGAGGCAGAAACAAGCCCTCAGATCTTGCCACTGGGAACCTTTCAGCGCCAGCGACATCAAAGAGGGGCGGCGGCAGCGGGGGCGGCCAGCGGATGCTTCTCTTAAAGGGCCACGCCATTTTTAATTCAAAGCAGATCCTGGGAGCAGCTGTCTAGCTGCTGTCTGGGAGGGAAGGTGGCAGCTGAGCCCTCTCCAGACCCGGCTACAGTTGCTCCTCAGAACTAGTTAAACTGGGCTGGGTGCTATGGCTCATGCCTGTAATCCCAGCACTTTGGGAGGCCGAGGCAGGCAGAATACCTGAGGTCAGAAGTTCGAGACCAGCCTGGCCAACATGGTGAAACCCTGTCTCTGCTAAAAACAGAAAAATCATTACAGAAGGAAAATCCATCAGCCAGGCATGGTGGTGGTGCGTGCCTCTGTAATCCCAGCTACTTGGGATGCTGAGGCACGAGAATTCCGTCTTTTTGTTTTTGTGTGTGTATGTTTTGAGACGGAGTATTGCTTTGTTGCCCAAGCTGGAGTGCAGTGGCGGGATCTCGGCTCACTGCAAGCTCTGCCTTCCGGGTTCATGCCATTCTCATGCCTCAGCCTCCCGAGTAGCTGGGACTACAGGCGCCCGCCACCACGCCCGGCTAATTTTTTCATATTTTTAGTAGAGACGGGGTTTCACCGTGTTAGCCAGGATGGCCTCGATCTTTTGACCTCGAGAGCCACCCCCCTTGGCCTTCCACAGTGCTGGGATTATAGGCGTGAGCCACCGCGCCTGGCCGAGAACTCCTTGAACCCAGGAGATGGAGGTTAGAATGAGCTGAGATCACGCCACTGCACTCCAGCCTGGGTGACAGAGTGAGACTCTGTATCAAACAAACAAACAAACAAACAAACAAAAAACTAGTTAAACCAGAGAGGGGTCGGACCAAGAAGAACAACCAGCACTATGCTGTCCTCAGAACTGAGGCTGAGCGAGGTCCCAAGTGGCCAGACGGCAGCAACATAGAAACTAGATTCGTTTAATAAAATAAATATCGTGAGCCTTCTCGCACATTTATGTATGAGCTGTGATTCTTCTATTATTATTATTTTTAGAGACAAGGTCCCACCCTGTGTTGCCAGGCTGGAGTGCAGTGGTGCGATCACTGCCTGAGCCCTGAACTCCCAGGCTCAAGTGATCCTCCTGCCTCAGCCTCCTGAGTACCTTGGACTACATCCTCCTCCTTAGCCGCCCCAGATGCTGGGATTACAGCGGTGTGCCACCCTGCCTGGCCCTGAGGTGGGATTGTGAACCTGCCCAGGTATCCATCCTCCCTGGAGGCCACTGACTGAGGCCAGAAGTTAGCCAGCTCCATGAGCCACAGGAAGGTTCCCTGACCACTTCCCATTTATTCGCCTGAGCCCTGTCCCAGGCATGGGAAGGTGGGGCTGGGATAGCAGACATGCCTTTGCAGGGCTTGTCTTCTGGAAGAGGCAGATGATGAAAAGTAGCTGTTCAAGGAGCTCCCTGACAGGGTGACGGGAAGGGAAGACGGGAAAGCCAGGCAGAAAACAGCCCCTGTGCTGGGCATTCAGTGGGCCTGGCAGAGGCCTGGGTCAGCCCTGGGATTGACTTTGTGCAGCCTGGGGCGAGGAACCCAAACTCATCTTCTGGCCTGGCTCAGGCTTCCTGCAGCCCACCAGGGACTCACTACCTGCAATGACCTCTTGGCCTTCCTGTGCCAAGTCAGGGTCCACTCACTTGTCTGGCGGGTGCTACAGGTGAGGATCCGAGGCCTGGGCAGGCGAGTTCTATGCTGGAGACCAGCACAGACCAGGTCAAAGTTCAGTTCAGTGCAGGTAGGGGGCTGGACCTCATGCCTGGACCACTCCACACCTGGACACTGTGACTTCCCATGCAACATCCAGCAGTGAGCATTTTGTGCTATTGACTTAGTGCATGGTGGAGAAGAATAGAGTCACAGGTGGCTACAGAGTGGGATCATGCATAAATCTTTGAAAACGTGGGCTGCAGTGATAACAGCAAAAGAGACTGTGGTATCCTGTGGTCACCTGTTGTATAAGGAGGAAGGGAGGTTAAGAATCTACATCTGGCTGGGTGTGGTGGCTCACGCCTGTAATCGCAGCACTTTGGGAGGCTGAGGTCGGTGGTTCACTTGAGGTCAGGAGTTCAAGACCAGCCCGATCAACATGGTAAAACTCCATCTCTACTAAAAATACAAAAATTAGCCAGGTGTGGTGGCGGGTGACCATAATTCCAGCTACTCTGGAGGCTGAGGCAGGAGAATCACTTGAACCCGTGAGGTGGAGGTTGTGGTGAGCCGAGATCACGCCACTGTTCTTGCACTCCAGCCTGGGCAACAGAGCAAGACTCTGTCTCAGAAAAAAAAAAAAAAAGGATCCACGTATGTGCCCACCTGGCACCTGACACAGGAATTTGCTCATCTTTGCAAAAAGAAAAACAAGCAGGCTACCCTAGAAGTTAATGAAAATGGTTTTCTTGGATAGGTGCGGTGGTTCACGCCTGTAATCCCAGCACTTTGGGAAGCTGAGGCAGGCCGATCATGAGGTCAGGAGTTCGAGACCAGCCTGACCAACGTGGTGAAACCCCATCTACTAAAAACACAAAAATTGGCCCAGCGTGGTGGTGCACACCTGTAATCCCAGTTACTGAGGAGGCTGACACAGGAGAATTGCTTGAACCCAGGAGGCAGAGGTTGCAGTGAGCCGACAGCACCACTACACTCCAGCCTGGGCAACAGAGCGAGACTCCATCTCAAAAAAAAAAAAAAAAATTAGCCAGGTGTGGTGGTGTGTGCCTGTAGTCCCAGCTACTCAGGAGGCTGAGGCCGGAGTTTGAGGCTGCAGTGAGCTGTGGTCTCACCACTGCACTCCAGGAGGCTGGGCAACAGAGCGAGACTCCATCTCTAAAAAGAGAAAACAAAAGAAAATGGTTTTCTGGCCGAGCGCGGTGGCTCAAGCCTGCAATCCCAGCACTTTGGGAGGGCAGGACGGGCGGATCACGAGGTCAGGAGATCGAGACCATCCTGGCTAACACGGTGAAACCCCGTCTCTACTAAAAAATACAAAAAACTAGCCGGGCGAGGTGGCGGGCGCCTGTAGTCCCAGCTACTCGGGAGGCTGAGGCAGGAGAATGGCGTAAACCCAGGAGGCGGAGCTTGCAGTGAGCTGAGATCCGGCCACTGCACTCCAGCCCGGGCGACAGAGCGAGACTCCGTCTAAAAAAAAAATTAAAAAATTAAAAAAATTAAAAATTAAAAAATTTTTAAAAATTAAAAAAGAAAATGGTTTTCCATTGGGATGAGTGGGAGAAGAAATAGGTCAGGCCATGTCTTTATACTTTGGAGTCAGATATATACACATATATATGTATATATATATACACACAGATATATACACACATATATATGCATATACACGTGTATGTATACACATGTATGTATATATACATGCACACATATATATGTGTGTGTGTGTGTGTATATATATATTTTTTGAGACTGCGTCTCACTCTGTTACCCAGATGGGAGTGTGGTGGCGTGATCTCAGCTCACCACAAACTCCACCTCCCGGGTTCAAGTGATTCTCCTGCCTCAGCCTCCAGAGTAGCTGGGATTACAGGCATGCACCACCACACCCAGCTAAATTTTATATTTTTAGTAGAGGTGGTGTTTTATCATGTTGGCCAGGCTGGTCTCAAACTCCTGACCTCAGGTGATCCACCCATTTTGGCCTCCCAAAGTGCTGGGATTACAGGCGTGAGTCACCACACCCTGCCTGAATCAAATACACATTCTGAACAATGAAAATATAGCACTATAAAAAGGATGAAGAAAAAAAAGAAACCCCAAATTTAGTAAAAACCAAAATAAATAAACCTAACCTAACTATGTATCAAATTGTTAAATGAACCTAACCTGACTATAATGGTTAATTTTATGTGTCAACTTGACCAGGCTAAGGGATACCCAGAGAGTTGGTAAAACCTCATGGCTGGGTGTGTCTGCAAGGGTGTTTCTGGAAGAAATTAGCATTTGGATCAGTGGCCCAAGTAAGAAGATCCACCCTCACCACAGCGGGCAGGAGTCATCCAATCTGTTGAGGGCCCAGATAGAACAAAAAGGTGGAAGAAGGACAAATTCTCTCTTCTTGAGCTGGGACATCCATCCTCCTGCCCTTGGACATTGGAGAAGGCAACCTGGTTCTCAGGCTTTTGGACTCCAGGACTTACACCAGCCACCCATCCTACACTTCTTGGGCTTCAGGATAGGAGTTACACCTCTCGCTCCCCTGGTTCTCAGACCTGCAGACTTCGATTGAATTCAATTATATTATAAACCAGTATATTGGGTTATACAGTGATTTGGGGTATTGAGTTTTACACTGGTTTGAGTATTTAATTACACACTGGTTTATAATACACTGGTTTTCCTGTCTCAAGTTTGCAGACAACAGATCACAGGACTTCTTTTTTTTTCTTTTTCTTTTTTTTTTTTTTTTTGAGACGGAGTCTCGCTCTGTGGCCCGGGCTGGAGTGCAGTGGCCGGATCTCAGCTCACTGCAAGCTCCGCCTCCGGGGTTTACGCCATTCTCTGGCCTCAGCCTCCCGAGTAGCTGGGACTACAGGTACCAGCCACCTCGCCCGGCTAGTTTTTTGTATTTTTTAGTAGAGACAGGGTTTCACCGTGTTAGCCAGGATGGTCTCGATCTCCTGACCTCGTGCGTGATCCACCCGTCTCAACCTCCCAAAGTGCTGGGATTACAGGCTTGAGCCACCGCGCCCGGCTACACAGGACTTCTTTCTCAGCCTCCATAATCATTTGAGCCAATTCCCATAATACATTTCCTCTTTTTTTTTGAGACGGAGTCTCGCTCTGTCGCCCGGGCTGGAGTGCAGTGGCCGGATCTCAGCTCACTGCAAGCTCCGCCTCCGGGGTTTACGCCATTCTCCTGCCTCAGCCTCCCAAGTAGCTGGGACTACAAGCACCCGCCACCTCACCCGGCTGTTTTTTTTGTATTTTTAGTAGAGACGGGGTTGCACCGTGTTAGCCAGGATGGTCTCAATCTCCTGACCTCGTGATCCGCCCGTCTCAGCCTCCCAAAGTGCTGGGATTACAGGCTTGAGCCACCGTGCCCGGCCTTTTTTTTTTTTTTTTTTGAGATGGAGTCTTGCTCTGTCACCAAGGCTAAAGTACAGTGGTGTGATCCTGGCTCACTGCAACCTCCACCTCCCGGGTTCAAGTGATTCGCTTCCCTCAGCCTCCCGAGTAGCTGGGACTATAGGTGTGTAGCAACATGGCTGGCTAATTTTTGTATTTTTAGTAGAAATGGGGATTTCCCGTGTTGGCCAGGCTGTCCTCCTGTATATATCTATGCATATCCTATTGGTTTTGTTTCTCTGGAGAACCCTATAATACACTAACCTAACCTAACACAAAAAAACATAAATTAATTCAAATAACTTTTGAACACAATACTCTGTATTTCTCTAATGGGACATACTCTAAAGGACAAAAATAGCTACAAAGAGATCTTGAAATTTCCATAGTAGGTCTGTTGTTAATGGCAAGATTGCCACAGTACCTCTGAAACTATTTGGAGGGCATTTTAGAACAAACCAAATGAATAAATATATTGATTTACTGACAATTAGGGTTCTCACTGTGGACAAAGGAGGTATTAGATTGAACCATATAGGTTTTGTCATTTTTTTGTAGATCAAAAACGATTAGCTGGGTGCAGTGGCTCACGCCTATAATCCCAGTACTTTTGAGAGGCGGAGGTAGGAGGATCACCTGAGGTCTGGAGTTCAAGACGAGCCTGGCCAACATAGCAAAACCACATAGCTACTAAAAATACAAAGATTAGCTGGGCATGGTGGGAGGCACTTGTAATCCCAGCTATTCAGGAGGCTGAGGAAGGAGAATTGCTTGAACCGGGGAGGTGGGGGTTGCATTGAGCCGAGATCATGCCACTGTATTCCAGCCTGGGCAATAGAGTGAGACTCTGTCTCAAGAAAAAAAAGAAAGAAAAAAAGATCAATTAGGGCAATTTAACAGAATTCAACCCAATACAAATATGGAATGAAGGAAGAAGGGGGAAAAGGCTGAGGTGTGGCTTAGAAATATTCAGATGAACTCAGGACACTAACTGTGTCCCCTGAGAGGGCCCAGAAAGCAGTGACACCCCAGTAGCCATGAGCACATTCAGCACCCAGAGCTTGGTCTCTAAATCCCATTTCCTTGTAAAAGAGATTGGAGTTTCTCTGAAAAATGGCTGACTTCGGGCCTTGGGCAGGGAGGAGGTGCCCAAAGAATAATGGAAATGTCAAAAGGATACAGGAAAGATGTCCACACTTGGACAATTAACTGTGGATTAACTCAGAATATGATATCAAAGTTAGATTTCCCAATTTTGTATGAAATTATGGTAGCTATATAAGAGGCTGGCCTTACTTTTTTTTTTTTTGGACAGAGTCTTGCTCTGTTGTCCAGGCTGGAGTGCAATGGTGTGATCTTGGCTCACTGTAACCTCCACCTCCTGGGATCAAGCAATTCGCCCACCTCAGCCTCCCAAGTAGCCGGAATTACAGGCACCCACTGTCATGCCCGGCTACTTTTTGTATTTTTTTGTAGAGATAGGTTTCACGCTGGCCAGGCTGGTTTTGAACTCCTGACCTCAGGTGATCCACCCGCCTTGGTCTCCCAAAGTACTGGGATTACAGGCATGAATCCCCACGCCTGGCTGAGACTGGCCTTATTCTTAGGAAATACACAAACTGAAGTATTTAGTGGCAAAGGTGCACAATGTCTTTACTGCAGCCTCGACCTCCTGGGTTCAAGTGACCCTCCTGCTTCAGTCTTTCAAATCTCTGGGACTACAGGGACATGCCACCATGCCTAGCTAACTTTTGTACTTTTTGTAGAGCTGGAGTCTCACTATGTTGCCCAGGGTGGTCTCAAACTCCTAGGCTCAGATGATCCTCCTACTTCGGCCTCCCAAAGTGGTGGGATTATAGGTGTAAGCCACTGTGCCTGGCCAGAAAAAGTTTTTTACATATATATGGAGAGAGAGAGAGAGAATATGATAAAGCAAATGGGGTGACATGTAAACACTGATTTATCTGGCTAAAACATATACAGGAGGCCAGGCGTGGTGGCTTGTAATTCCAGCACTTGGGGAGGCCAAGGTGGGCAGATCACGAGGTCAGGAGATCGAGACCATCCTGGCTAACATGGTGAAACCCCGTCTCTACTAAAAAATACAAAAAAATTAGTCTGGCATGGTGGCGGGCGCCTGTAGTCCTAGCTACTTGGGAGGCTGAGGCAGGAGAATGGTGTGAAACTGGGAAGCGGAGCTTGCAGTGAGCCAAGATCGCACCACTGCACTCCAGCCTGGGCAAGAGAGAGAGACTCCGTCTCAAAACAAAACAAAAAAATTAGCTGGGTGTGGTGGTGCACACCTGTAGTCCCAGCTACTTGGGAGGCTGAGGCAGGAGAATTGCTTGAACCCGGGAGGCAGAGGTTGCAGTGAGCTGAGATTGCACCACTGCACTCCCGCCTGGCGACAGAGGGAGACTCCATCTCAAAAAAAAAAAAAAAGATATACAGGAATTCTTCATACTGCTTTTGCAAACTTTTCTTCTCCTTCTTCCTCCTTCCTCCTTCTTCTTCTTTCTTCTCCTTCTCCTTTTTTGAGACGACATCGTACTATATTGCTGGGGCTGAGGTGCAGTAGTTATTCACAGGTACGATAGTCATTCACTAAGGCTGGAACTTGGACTCAAGCAATCCACCTGCCTCGGCTACCTGAGTAGCTAAGACTACAGATGTGAGCCACCTTGCTCAGCTAAGTTTGAAATAATATTAGGATAAAAAGTCATCCCTCCCATCAAAAAAAGCATAGGACCCAGCTTAAAGGAGGTCTCACTGGCCAAATTTGGACCCATTTGAGCATCAAAATGCATGCTGACTGAAAATGAAAAAAATACATGAGTTCATATTAATATTATATACATATATATATATTTTTGAGACAGTTTCACTCTTGTCACCCAGGCTGGAGGGCAATGGCGCGATCTCAGCTCACTGTAACCTCCGCCTTCCAGGTTCAAGTGATTCTCCTACCTCAGCCTCCCGAATAGCTGGGATAACAGGCACGCGCCACCATGGCCAGCTAATTTTTGTACTTTTTTTTTTTTAGTAGAGACAGGATTTCACCATGTTGACCAAGATGGTCTCAATCTCTTGACCTTATGATCCGCCCAACTCAGCCTCCCAAAGTGCTGGGATTGTAGGCGTGAGCCACCGTGCCCAGCCATATTTAATTTTTTTTTTTTTTTTTGGAGACAGAGTCTCGCTCTGCCGCCCAGACTGGAGTGCAGTGGCGTGATCTTGGCTCATTGCAAGCTCTGCCTCCCAGGTTCACGCCATTCTCCTGCCTCAGCCTCCCAAATATTTGATAATTTTTTAAAGGAGGGGAAAGTTGACCGAAAGTGCCAATAAATGTAGAAGAAACAATAAACTTGGGAAGCCATGATTTTGCAGCTTCATGGTGTAACAATGAATCTACTCATTAACTGATGCTAAAACTGTTGGGCAAATGGTTATTGGAAAAACTTGATATTTGTGGTCTAAAAGAATGACCTCACACATGCCTTAATTACTCCACAAGGAGCAAGACACCTTGACCATGGAGGAATTTCGCAGACCCGAAGTTGACCAACTGGTTAAGCTTCATGTCCTCACTCATGGCCATGCTGATGTCCTGCACCTCCTGCTGACTTGTCACCTCCCTTCACCATTGCCCCAAACGTTTAACCAAGGATCCAGACTGTGGGACAGTCTAAGGAAAATAGGAACAGACGTTTCAAAAACACCACTGAAGAATTAAAACCCACCAGGTGATGTGTGGTTCAGTAAGGCTCTGAGGTTGCACAGGGCATGGGACTGGCTGGTTGGATGGGAGGGCTGTGGCTAACCTGAGGCTTTCCCCAGGTTTCTCCAATGTACATAGGTGTCCGTGTTTGCCAGCATACAGGTGTGTGTGTGACATGGATATGTCATCGACAGGAAGGCACAACAGCACCCACGCAGAGGAGGTGTCCTTAGACTCAGCAACGACTGCCGGGTGCGGTGGCTCCCAGCACTGTGGGAGGATTGACTGATAACTGCACCAGTTCCCCCTTCCACAGGCTTCTGCGCATCTGAGCCCTGGCCAGGAGTCCGCAGAGACAGACAGGCACATGGAGAGAGGAGCACCAGGCCCGGTTGAGCCGTGGAGGGGGCGGGGCGGGGGGGAACACGTGTAAGTGCTGTCCATGACTGGGCCAGGTGCTGGGAGCTAAGCACATTCGATGGCTGCGAGTCAGGACGGTAGCTCCTTCTGAAAGCCTGGAGCTGGTGGCACGTGGCCCTGGTGGCAGTAAGGCCAGGTGCTTTCCCTGCTGCGGCGGCCGGGGATGAAGGTGTTTTCCGGGACTTCCACCAAGCCCCTCCTCAGCACGGGTTGGTGCCGCAAGTCCTCGAATGCCTGTGGGTCCGCAGGAGCTCCGGGGAGACTCAAGTTCGCTCACCCCACGGTTCTGAAACCGGCCTCCCGCCTTTCCTACCCTCAGGTTTAGGGACCGTCTCAGCAGCCTCAGGGCTGCCAGATATTGCACTCCCATTTTAGGATGAAGGAAATCAGGTCTAGACTGAGGGTCACGAGTCCCAACACCCAGGGAGGATCCGTACAGGGGCGGGGGGCCTGCCGCAAAGCATAAAGGTCAGGAGGTGGACGCTGACCACAGGGACAGGTGCGCAGGGAAGAGGCTCAGCTGCTGGAGTGGAGGAAGCCGGGAGGGTCGGGAGAGCAGGGCACCCAGATGAGGACCGGTCAGGGACGAAGCGAGGATGGGCGAGCGCGGACGACTGGGACCCCGCGGCCCAGTGCCGCTCACTGGGGGTGACCGCGCGCCCAGCCCCGGCCCAGCCTGGCCCCGGCGAGCCCGTCCGAGCCGAGCTTCCCAGAGGTAGAGAGATCTGCCGCGCTCTCCGGGTCGCCTGGTCTGGCGCTGGCTTCGGCGGCCCCAGGGCGGGACGGTGCGCCCTGGGCGGGGAAAAGGCGGGGCCTGGCGGGACCCGGAAGCGCGCTGCGGCCCCGCCCTAGGCCGCGTGGCTGCGCGTCCCGGCTGTTGCCGATAAAGTTGTTTGACGCCGGGCCGGCGGCTGGTCACGTGAGCTGAAAATGGCGGCCCCGGCAGGCGGCGGAGGCTCCGCGGTGTCGGTGCTGGCCCCGAACGGCCGGCGCCACACGGTGAAGGTGACGCCGAGCACCGTGCTACTTCAGGTGCGGCCGCCGGCCCGTGGCGGACGGGTGGGCGGGTGTGGGGGGGGGGGGTGCCGCGCCGAGGCCCCGCCCACTGCGGTCGGCGTCCGGGTGTTCGGGGGCGGGGCCTCGGCGGCCAATGAGCGGCCTCCTGCGCGGCGGCCCCGCCCCCTGTTCGCGGGCACCTGCGCTTCCGCGGGGGTCCCGGGGGTCCCAAGTAGGGGGCGGGTGGCGAGCCCTCCCAGGGGTGCGGTAGGAACGGCGCCGCGTCTCACCCCATCGAGTACTCGGCGCCCGGCCGAGCCCAGCTCGCGAGGGCGCCGGGAAGAGGGAAGAGTGGAGCCCTAGACCCGCGTTCCCATCCCGGGGTGTCCCCCGGAGCGGGAGCCCGGGTTGCGCGGTGGCAAGTGTCCCGGCTGTGGGGTCTGGAGGCGATTTTTAACGAGTCACGCACTGCACTTTTAGTCGGGCACCTTGTGACCTCGAATCAATTACATGTAAAAGTATTGGCCGGGCGCGGAGGCTCACGCCTGTAATCCCAGCACTGTGGGAGGCCGAGGCGGGTGGATCACGAGGTCAAGAGATCGAGACCATCCTGGTTAACACGGTGAAACCCCGTCTCTACTAAAAAAATTAAAAAAAAAAAATTAGCCGGGCGTGGTGGTGGGCGCCTGTAGTCCCAGCTACTCGGGAGGCTGAGGCAGGAGAATGGCGTGAACCCGGGAGGCGGAGCTTGCAGTGAGCTGAGATTGCGCCACTGCACTCCAGCCTGGGAGACAGAGCGAGACTGCGTCTCAAAAAAAAAAAAAAAAAGTATTTACTGAGCCTCTGCTGCGTGGGGGACCGTGAGGACCTGAAGGTGCACACGACTCAGAGTTTGCGGGAGCAGCCCACGGCGTGGGGTCACTGGGCCTGGGCAGGTGAAGGGTGCAGCCAGGAGGCTGTTGGTGCCAGGCGTACAGTGTGCGGAAGTGGGGCGCTCCCACAGAGGCTGCGCAGGACCCCTTGGTGCCAGGGCCACGGCTTTGGCTCATGGAGAAGAGGGGCGGAGGAGGTGCAGGCAGTGGGAGCAGGTGTACAGAACCGTGCCAGAGCCAAGGGGTAGCCTGTGCTGGGCAGGTTTAAGGCAGGTTGCAGAACTACAAGGTTTGAAGGAGAGCCCAGGGTGTGTGCCAGGAAGATGCCCATGTTGCTGTACTGCAGGGAAACCCTGAGTGGAGTTTTCCTACAAAACTGAGGGGATGGTGAGGAAGGGAGATAGAGTGGACAGGATTTGCAGGTGAGAGCCTGCAGCTGTTGCAGGGACCGTCCATAGTGTGGTCTTGTGCTTGGCTTTGCCTGAGCAGAGCCACCTGGCTCACCAGGAAGCTGAGTGCTCTTGGCTGGCCTGGCCCACTGCGCCTGCCAGCCCTGTGCACTCAGCGGTTCACCGTCCTTTCATCTCATCTCCAGGTTCTGGAGGACACGTGCCGGCGACAGGACTTCAACCCCTGTGAATATGATCTGAAGTGAGTTTGCTCCAGCTCAGCAGCAGGATCTGAGTATATCTGTGCCCCTGCCCCCTGAATATACTGGCTCTCACTTGGAAAAGCCCCCAGGTGGTTTTAAACAGTCATATATTGCCTCCCAGCTCTGGAGACCCAAGGTCTTGGCAGGGCCACACTCTCTCCGAATGCCCTAAGGGAGAATCCCTCTTGCCTCTTCCAGCTTCCCGTTCCTTGGCTTGTGGCCGCATTGCTGTCTGTCTCCAATTTCTTGTGGCCTTTTCCTGTTTTCTCTGTGTCTTGGGAAGACCCTTGTCATTGGATTTTGGGTCCTCTTGGATAATCTAGAATGATTTATCAATTACATCTCCCAAGACCAGGATACCCAGTAAGATGTTCAGAGATCCTGGGGGTTAGGACATTGACCTGTCTTTTTTTGGGGGAGCCACCATTCAACCTCCTATAGGTTTTATGGCATTGGGTTGTATAAGTTCCCAGTGGGGCTCTGAGGGGAAAGAGCTGGCCATGGAGAACTAGGATGCCCTGAAAACTGCGGGTGGATCTCTGCAGTCTCAGCCCTGGGAATTACACGCACGGGTCTGTGTGGGGGTATTGTTCCCAAGAGAGGGCTTCTGCCAGACTCTCAAGGAGTCTGAGCAGAAGGGTCAGAGCCCTCATATGAGTAGGACATGCATGTCTATCCCACACGCGAAGCTTTTCACTTTATTTATTTATTTTTTGTTTTTGAGATGGAGTCTCGCTCTGTCTCCCAGGCTGGAGTGCAGTGGCACGATCTCAGCTCACTGCAAGCTCCGCCTCCCGGATTTATGCCATTCTCCTGCCTCAGCCTCCCGAGTAGCTGGGACTACAGGTGCCCGCCACCTCGCCCGGCTAGTTTTTTGTATTTTTTAGTAGAGACAGGGTTTCACCGTGTTAGCCAGGATGGTCTCGATCTCCTGACCTCGTGATCCGCCCGTCTCGGCCTCCCAAAGTGCTGGGATTACAGGCTTGAGCCACCGCGCCCGGCCGTTTTTTGTATTTTTTAGTAGAGACGGGGTTTCACCATGTTAGCCAGGATGGTCTTGATCTCCTGACCTCGTGATCCGCCCGTCTCGGCCTCCCAAAGTGCTGGGATTACAGGCTTGAGCCACCGCGCCCGGCAGCTTTTCACTTTAAAAACCTGTTTTGCGGTTTGTTTGTTTTTTTTGAGACAGGGTTTCACTCTTGTCGCCCAGGCTGGAATGCAGTGGTGCGGTCTCAGCTCACTGCAACTTCCACCTCCTAGGTTCAAATGATTCTCCTGCCTCAGCCTCCCAAGTAGCTGAGATTAGAGGTGCTCGCCACCACGCCCAGCTAATTTTTGTATTTTTAGTAGATACAGGGTTTCACCACATTGGCCAGGATGGCCTAGAACTCCTGACCTTGTGATCCGCCCGCCTCGGCATCCCAAAGTGCTGGGATTACAGACATGAGCCACCGCACTTGGCCTTAAAGACCTGTTTTTATAGTACTGTTGTCCTAACACTGGGGGCAGAGGGCAGGAGACTGTCCTCCCGGCCTTGCCCACCCTGCCTTATGGGGCTCTCCTGGCAGGAGTTTCTTAGGGGTGATATCTGCCAAGTCATTCCAGTCTTCTACTTTGTGTCTGGACCATGTGATAATCCCAGGACCTGTGCTCTGAGTGCCAGGTGGTCTTGGGCTTCCTGCCGCTGACTTCCCACCATCCTTCTCCAGTCTCTCTTGTCAACTGAAGAATGAGGTTCATACGTTTGGAAAGGAGGGCTTTATTTCTCATAACCGGTTGCAGCTTGCAGAGTGGCCATTCTAACAGGCCAGGATGTGTAGCCTCCAGCCAGAAGCTGGAAACTGACACTTCAAGAGAGGGAAGAATAAAACAGGGATTTACACCAAATGGGGTGGTTGATACAGACGTACTTAATACACTATAGGAGGATCGTGAGTATTCATGAAAGGAGAACTGTGCACACAGTTGAGCTTTCTGCCTCTCCATGGGTCCTGTGTTCAAAAATTGGCAGCGCCAGCATGACCTGAGGGTGGAATTTTTGGCCTCTGAAGTCAGAGGTGAAGCAGGCTGGGTGAAGTGGCTCATGCCTGTAATCCCAGCACGTTGGGAGCCTGAGGCAGAGGATTGCTTGAGCCTAGGAATTCTAGATCAGCCTGGGGAACATAGTGAGACCCTGTCTCTACAAAAAAAGTAAATAAATAAATAAATTAAATAAATAAATAAATGGCAAACCAGCGGACATGAAGACCCTGACCATGCAACAAAAACCCTGACCATGCCACGAGAACCCTGACTGTGCCAGAACTACTCCATGGTTGGTGGTTTCTTATCAGGAAGAAATACCTGTAGGTTGTTTTGAAGAAACCGCAAGAGAGAAGGGCCTGGCGGAAGGTTGGCTGATGTCAGATACCAGCGCAAGAGTCTTTGGAAAGGCTGCTTTCTGTTTATCCCTTAGGGAAGAAAGCCTGTAGGCGTGTCTGATCTCCCACCCAGCCATGGCCAGGAACTCAGCTTTCAAGGTTTCCGGGGTCCCCTGGGCCAAGAAGAGGCCGGTTTAGTTGGTTGGGGGCTTAGGGTTTCCTTTTTAGTTCTTTTTTATTTTATTATTATTTTTTGAGATGGAGTCTCACTCTGTCACACAGGCTGTAGTGCAGTGGTACTGTCTCAGCCCACTACCACCTCCGTCTCCCAGGTTCAAGCGATTCTCCTACCCCAGCCTCCTGATAGGTGGGATTACAGGCATGTGCCACCATGTCCAGCTAATTTTTGTATTTTTAGTAGAGACGGGGTTTCACCATGTTGGTGAGGCTGGTCTTGAACTCCTGACCTCAGGTGGTCCGCCCACCTTGGTCTCCCAAAGTGTTGGGGTTACAGGCATGAGTCACCGTGCCCTGGCCGTTATTTCGACACAGAGTCTTGCTCTGTCACCTAGGCTGGAGTGCAGTGGCATGATCTCAGCTCGCCGCAACCTCTGCCTCCCGGGTTCAAGCGATTCTTGTGCCTCAGCATCTTGAGTAGGTGGAATTACAGTCACGTGCCATGCCCAGCTATTTTTTGTATTTTTAGTAAAGACAGGGTTTCACCATGTTGGCCAGGCTGGTCTCAAATTCCTGACCTCAAGTTATCCGCACGCCTTGGCCTCCTAAAGTGCTGGGTTGATAGGCGTGAGCCACCGCACCTGGCCTCATTTTTATTTCTTTCTTTCTTTTTTTTTTTTTTTTTTTGAGACGGAGTCTCGCTCTGTCACCCAGGCTGGAATGCAATGGCACAATCTCGGCCCACTACAACCTCTGCCTCCTGGGTTGAAGCACTTCTCCCACCTCAGCCTCCCGAGTAGCTGGGACTAGAGGCGTGCACTGCCACGCCTGGCTAATTTTTGTATTGTTAGTAGAGATGGGATTTCACCACATTGGCCAGACTGCTCTCAAACTTCTGACCTCAAGTGATCCGCCCGTCTTGGCCTCCCAAATTGCTGGGATTACAGGCGTGAGCCACCATGCCTGGCCCATTGTTACTTCTTTTTCTTTTTTTTTTTTTTTTTGAGACGGAGTCTCGCTCTGTCGCCCAGGCTGGAGTGCAGTGGCATGATCTCAGCTCACTGCAGTCTCCGCCTCCCGGGTTCACGCCATTCTCCTGCCTCAGCCTCCCGAGTAGCTGGGACTACAGGCGCCCGCCACCTCGCCTGGCTAGTTTTTTGTATTTTTTTAGTAGAGACGGGGTTTCACCATGTTAGCCAGGATGGTCTCGATCTCCTGACCTCGTGATCCGCCCATCTCGGCCTCCCAAAGTGCTAGGATTAAAGGCTTGAGCCACCGCGCCCGGCCCCATTGTTACTTCTGATTGCTCACCTGCCCATGGTCTGTGTGGTGGTGTCTGGTGGGAACCAGTGAGTGCGATTTTGAGGCAGGTCCTGCAGCACCATGGCCATTTTTTCAAATCTCCTTTTCCCCTGCTAATGGTACCACTTGCTTACAAAGCACAGCCAGTGCAGAGGAATGCAGCCCCGTGCATGAACAGTGCCCTCCTCTCCAAGCTTCCCCGCCTGCCTGCCCTGGAGTTCCCCCGATCTGCTATCTTGTCTTGCCCTAGACATTTCAGGTGGCAATTTTCCAGAGTCACTTTCTGGCCAGTATTGAAGATTGATAGCAAAGTTTGTTCTCTCTTAATTCTTCCAGATGGCCCCAGGCTTTCTAAACTCTCTTCACTAGTTGTCTTCAACAGCAGCTTGTGTTTCCAAAGTGGGGCCAACCACTTTGAGTATATTCAGATTTCTTTTTTTGAGACGGAGTTTTGCTCTTGCTGCCCAGGCTGGAGTGCAGTGGCACGATCTCGGCTTACTGCAGCCTCTGCCTCCTGGGTTCAAGTGATTCTCCTGCCTCCGCCTCCCAAGTAGCTGGGATTACAGGCCTGAGCCACCATGCCTGGCTTTTTTTTTTGTATTTTTAGTAGAGACGGGGTTTCACCATGTTGGCCAGGCTAGTCTCAAATTCCCGATCTCAGGTGATCCACCCTCCTCGGCCTCCCAAAGTGCTGGGATTATAGGCGTGAGCCACCGCGCCTGGGCAGCCGGGTTTTCTGTGGTGGCTCCAGCTCTGATGGCCAGGGGCTGTAATACCCCTGCTTCTGTGAGTGCAGCAGCATTCACGCCCCAGTTGTTCTCTCTGTTTTCCAAGCGTCTGCACTGGAGCTGTCAGCACCCCAGACTCTGAAGGAGCAACCCCCTCGGCGTGCCCCAAGGCCCAGTTCTCCCTTTTCCCTGCTCCCTTCTGCTTGCAGGAGGCCCCATGTGATCAGGGACCCGCGTTGTGCCTCTGCAGGTCATGACCTCCTGCTGTTGGGGAGCTGCCATAGGACATGGATGGCGGGACGTGGATGGCAGGGCGCATCAGGGTCTGCAGGGCAGTGAGTGGGCTCTGGTCTGTCTTGCAGGTTTCAGAGGAGTGTGCTCGACCTTTCTCTGCAGTGGAGATTTGCCAACCTACCCAACAATGCCAAGCTGGAGATGGTGCCTGCTTCCCGGAGCCGTGAGGGGCCCGAGAACATGGTGGGCTGTGCTCTGGGGCAGACTGACTGTGTGGAGCACAGAATCGTTCAGCTGGCTGGGGACGGAGGGTGGTCGGGGGTGCTGGGGAAGGAGGACATGAGTCTTAGCACCAATTCTGCCTTCCCTGGGTTGGGTCCAAGCAACTTTCTGTGTTTTGATAACTAGCAACTGAAAATGAGCATTTCATGTTTTTTTTTTTTTTTTTTTTTTTTTTTTCAGACGGAGTCTCGCTCTGTCACCCAGGCTGGAGGGCAGTGGTGCAACCTTGGCTCACTGCAAGCTCTACCTCCCAGGTTCATGCTGTTCTCCTGCCTCAGCCTCCCGAGTAGCTGGGAGTATAGGCACCTGCCACCATGCCCTGCTCATTTTTTGTATTTTTAGCAGAGACGGGGTTTCACCGTGTTAGCCAGGATGGTCTCGATCTCCTGACCTCATGATCCACCTGCCTCGGCCTCCTAAAGTGCTCCCAAAGGATTGCAGGCATAAGCCCCTGCACCCGGCCCGCATCATTCTTTGTGTGGAAGTTTTGCTTGCTTTCTGGTGGGGTCAGTTATGCCCTCCCCGGCTTGGGGTGTCAGCAGCATTCACCCGCCAGCCTGACCACCTGCTCATAGAATTGCCCAGAATGTTAGAGCCCAAAGCGCTGCATGGACGCCGCAAGGGCAGCCTGTGATCCGGGCAGTTTGGGAGGCCGAGGTGGGCAGATCACCTGAGGTCAGGACTTTGGAACCAGCCTGGCCAACATAATGAAACCCTGTCTCTACTAAAAATACAAAAATTAGCCAGGTGCGGTGGCGGATGCCTGTAGTCCCAGCTACTCGGGAGGCTGAGGCAGGAGAATGGCGTGAACCCGGGAGGCGGAGCTTGCAGTGAGCCGAGATCACGCCACTCACTCCAGCCTGGGTGACAGAGCAAGACTCCATCTCAAGAAAAAAAGAAAAAAAAAAATTGGGATGTTAAGACATAGTGGACCAGGCACGGTGGCTCAGCTGTAATCCTATAATCCCAGTGCTTTGGGAGGCCGAGGCAGGGGGATCATGAGGTCAAGAAATTGAGACCATCCTGGCCAACATGGTGAAACCCTGTTTTTACTAAAAAACAGGCCGGGCGCGGTGGCTCAAGCCTGTAATCCCAGCACTTTGGGAGGCCGAGACGGGTGGATCACGAGGTCAGGAGATCGAGACCATCCTGACTAACACGGTGAAACCCCGTCTCTACTAAAAAATACAAAAAACTAGCCGGGCGAGGTGGCGGAGCTTGCAGTGAGCTGAGATCCGGCCACTGCACTCCAGCCTGGGCGACAGAGCGAGACTCCGTCTCAAAAAAAAAAAAAAAAAAAAAAAATACAAAAAGCAGCTGGATGTGGTGGCACATACCTGTAATCCCAGCTACTTGGGAGGCTGAGGCAGGGGAATCGCTTGAACCCGGGAGGTGGAGTTGTCGTGAACTGAGATGGCTCCACTGCACTCCAGTCTGGTGACAGTTTGAGCCTCTGTCTCCAAAAAAAAAAAAAAAAAAAAGACATCACAAACATTTACCATCTCATGTGGTTTCTGAGCGTCAGGAATCTGGGAGCACCTTAGTTCAGGGTCTCTCCTGAGGCTGCAGTCAGGTTCTGTGGAGCTGCAATCTTTTGAAGCCCCCACTGGGACACGAGGAGTGTCTCCAACACAGTTCCCTCCCGTGGCGCCTGCACACACACCACACACACACCACACACACCACACACACCACACACACCACACACCACACACACACCACACACCACACACACCACACACACCACACACCACACACCACACACACACCACACACACCTGCACACACACCTGCACACACACCACACACACCACACACACACACACACACCACACCACACACACCACACACACCACACACACACCTGCACACACATACACACCTGCACACACACCACACACACACATGCACACACACACACCTGCACACACACCACACACACACATGCACACACACACACATGCACACACACCACACACACACATGCACACACATACACACCTGCACACACACCACACACACATACACACCTGCACACACACCACACACACACATGCGTGGGTGCAGACACACCCCACACACCCCTGCACACACACCTGCACCCACCCACACAGAAACATGCACACACCTGTACACACCACACACACACCTCCACACACCACACACCTGCACACACACACACCTGCACACACCCGCACACACCTGCACACAAACATACACACACACCTGCACACACCCACACACACCTGCACCCACCCACACAGAAACATGCACACACCTGTACACACCACACACACACCTCCACACACCACACACACACCTGCACACACACACACCTGCACACACCCTCACACAGACATGTACATACCCGCACACATACTTGCACATGCACATGCACACACCTGCACGCCCACACACCCATCCACACACATATCTGCGGACACATCTGCACACACACCTGTACACACCCCCACACACACGCTCACACACCCCCACACACCCGCACACACCTGGACACACCCGCACACACAAATACCTGCACACACCCTCGCACACACCCGCACACACATGTGCACAGACACATGCTGCTGCAGCCCTGCCAGGGAGCCTCCATGGCCCTCCCTCCAGAGTACACAGGAGGGCAGCCTTCTCCGTGGGGGTCAGCCTCTCCCCGAAGGCCGGGGCAGGGCAGTCGCCCTCTCTCTGTCTGGAGAATCAGTCGGGGTTGAGATGGAATGGGTGCCTTTCTTCCTAAGGAAGTTTCTCATGTCTGGTGCTCTCCAGGTTCGCATTGCTTTGCAGCTGGACGACGGCTCCAGGTTGCAGGACTCTTTCTGTTCAGGCCAGACCCTCTGGGAGCTTCTCAGCCATTTTGCACAGACCAGGTGAGCATCAGTGGGCCAGTGGGCTCTTCCCTACCCTGTTTGGTGGGAAAGCTGTTGTGGTTACTGGGTCTGGTCCAGAGCTGAACACCCAAGCTCTGTGCTGGCCTGTGGTGCCTCTTGGCACTTTGCACTCCTCGGTAGAGGAGGGGTATGTGGGCTGCCGGTTCACGAGCAGCAGCCTCGGGGGGATGGGCTGGTCACGGCTCATCATTCTGAGCTTCATGGGCCCAGCAGCCCAGCCTTGCCCTCCTAGAAGAGCAGGGATGTGCTTCTGTCATTGTGGGGGCCTGGTGAGCGCTAAGGGGAGACGTTTGCTGCTGGGGACAGGGCTCCCTGTGCTTGATTTCCCTGGATGGGCTCATAAAGTCTTTTTTTTTAAGAGGCAGGGTCTCACTGTGTTGGTCGCTTAGGCTGCTCTTGAACCCATGGGCTCAAGCAATCCTCCCATCCATCTCAGCTGCCCAAACTGTGGGATTACAGGCGTGAGCTCCTGTGATCCACCAGAAAATCTTTTTTTTTTTTTTTTTTTTTTGAAGTGGAGTCTCACTCTGTCGCAGGCTGGAGCGCAGTGGCGTGATCTCGGCTCACTGCAAGCTCCGCCTCCCGGGTTCACACCATTCTCCTGTCTCAGCCTCCTGAGTAGCTGGGACTACAGGCGCCCACCACCACGTCCGGCTAGTTTATTGTATTTTTTAGTAGAGACGGGGTTTCACCGTGTTAGCCAGGATGGTCTCGATCTCCTGATCTCGTGATCCGCCCGTCTCGGCTTCCCAAAGTGCTGGCATTACAGGCTTGAGCCACCGCTCCCAGCCAGAAAATCTTAATAGTAATTGGCTGGCTGGGCACAGTGGCTGACACCTGTAATCCCAGCACTCCAGGAGGTCGAAGCTGGCGGATCGCTTGAGCTCATGAGTTCGAGACCAGCCTTGGCAACATAGTGAAACCCCTTCTCTACAAAAAATAACAATGTTAGGCCAGGCATGGTGGTGCATGCCTGTGGTCCCAGCTACCCCGGAGGCTGAGGTGGGAGGGTCACTTGAGCCCGGGAGGTGGAGGTAGCAGTGAGCTGAGATCACACCAGTGCATTCCAGCCTGAGTGACAGAATGAGACTCTATCTCAGAAAAAAAAAAATAAAAACAAGTAATTGGTGTGTATCAGTTTCTATCTGTCGCTTAATGGTTTAAACGTTGTTCCTGAATGGGTAAAAATGGGCGCTTTGTCAATTTGGGTCTTTTCATTGTGGCTGGAAGTCTTGGTCCACAGTAAAAGGCTCCGCCAGCAGAATGGAAGGACTCAGGGCTGGGGTTTGCTGTGAGCCTGAGAGGTTCTCACCCTCCCTGGGCCTCGGTTTCCTCACCTGTACCCCAGCTGGTGTGTGGATGGAGTGAGTTCACGTCTTGAGGACCGAGCGTGGGGCCTGTGGGAAGGTGTCTGTGCGTCAGGAGCTGGGAAGGTGGCTGTGCATCAGGCACTGGGAAGGTGGCTGTGCGTCGGGAGCTGGGAAGGTGGCTGTGCGTCGGGAGCTGGGAAGGTGGCTGTGCGTCGGGCGCTGGGAAGGTGGCTGTGCGTCGGGCGCTGGGAAGGTGGCTGTGCGTCGGGAGCTGGGAAGGTGACTGTGCGTCAGGCTCTGGGAAGGTGGCTGTGCGTCAGGAGCTGGGAAGGTGGCTGTGCGTCGGGCGCTGGGAAGGTGACTGTGCGTCGGGCGCTGGGAAGGTAGCTGTGCGTCGGGCGCTGGGAAGGTGGCTGTGCGTCGGGCGCTCCAGGTGGCCGCAGGGCCGGGCCTGCTCCCGCTGCGTGGCACAGGTGTTGCGCTCATGGGTGAGGGCCCTGAGGTCTGCAGGTTGGGTCTCAGTGGTCATGGGGATGGAGGCCACCCTGGCAGGTGTCGGGGTGAATGGAGACCTCTGGGGATGGCAGCGGGTTAAGGACAAGCACAGAATTTTCCCTCCAAAATGCAACTCAAACAACAGTAATGGAGCCTAAGAGCAAAACCGAAGCCACAGGCAGGGGTGAGCGGGACCCGAGGCAGGAGGTGACAGAGCCTAAGAGAAAAGCGAAGCCTCGGGCAGGGGTGAGCGGAACTCGAGGCAGGAGTGGCGCCAGGCAGGGAGGCAGTGACCCCAGGCGCTGTGTGGGCGCTGGGTGAGGAATGGGGATCCCGGCGCCCTGGCTCTGTGCTGCTTCCTGAGAGAACAGTGGCAGAGGGCGAGAAGAAAACCAAATAGCACGGGGAACAGAAGTCAGGAAAGATGAAGGTCCTGAAGGAAATGTCCCCGGGCCGGGCGGCGCCCCCGAGCGTGAGCAGAGTCCAGTGCTCCCACGGGTGTGGGTGCTTGGTGAGGGCTGTCCTCCCTGGCTGTGCTGTCCTCAGATGGGGATGGAGGTAAGGAAATGGCCCAGAGTAGCCCCGGGCTGCCACTGGGGAGGAGCCTGAGGGTGTCTGGAGAGGTGGGGCGGGCACTGCGGTAGGATAAGCCTCTTCAACAGACTTTGTAAACCTCGTGTGAAACTTAGTTTAAGAAGCAACAGGTGTGGCCGGGCGTGGTGGTTCTGGAGGTAGCTTTGGCGGTGGCTATGGGGGTGGGTTTGGGCGCTTTGGAGGAGGTGGCAGCGAGCTGAGATTGCACCACTGCACTCCAGCCTGGGCAACAAGAGCAAAACTCCATCTCAAAAAAAAAAAAAAAACAGTAACAAGAAACAACAGGGCGGGGCGCGGGGGCTCACCCCTGCAATCGCAGCACTGTGGGAGGCCTAGGCGGGCGGATCATGAGGTCAGGAGTTCGAGATCAGCCTGGCCAATATGGTGAAACCCCATCTCTACTAAAAATACAAAAATTAGCCGGGCGTGGTGGTGGGCGCCTGTAGTCCCAGCTACTTAGGAGGCTGAGGCAGAGAATTGCTTGAACCCAGGAGGTGGAGATTTCAGTGAGCCAAGATTGCGCCACTGCACTCTAGCCTGGGCAACAGCGCGAGACTCCGTCTCAAAAAAAAAAAAAAAAAAAAATCTGGAGCAAGTGGGGCAGGTCTTTCGAGAAACCGGGACAGCAGGAGGTGGTGGGGCCATTGGTAGTGAAGCCCGGGGCCCTCAGCCTGTCGCCCTGATCTGTGTGGCAGTGTGGGTCTGTGTGCGGGTGTGTCTGCACGTACATCTCATTTGCTGAACACTCATGCCTGGGGTGCAGAGTGATTTGTGGCTGACTCTTATTGCTGGTGAATATGCTGTGGACATCTTCCTGAAAGGTCCCACACCTGTCACTCCTCACAGCCATGCTGTTCCATCATGTGGGTGTCATGTGGGTGTTGCAGGGTGTCTGGCTGTGTCTCAGGGGCATCCTGGGCAGGGCTGGAGCAGAGCCTGCAGCTGGAGGCCTTTGCACCTGGTCACCCACCCCAGCTCCTCCCGTGGGCTAAATTCCAGAGGTGGAATTTAAGACAGGGTTTCTTTACATTTTATCTCTGGGATGGGCATGGCGGCTCTCACGTGTAATCCCAGCACTTTGGGAGGCTGAGGCAGGCAGATCACCTGAGGTCAGGAGTTTGAGACCAGCCTGGCCAACATGGTGAAACCCTGTCTCTACTAAAAATACAAAAATTAGCCGGGTGTGGTGGCAGGTGCCTGTAAACCCAGCTACTCAGGAAGTTAAGGCAGGAGAATCACTTGAACCCAGGAGGTGGAGGTTGCAGTGAGCCGACATCACACCACTGCATTCCAGCCTGGGTGACAGAGTGAGACTCTGTCTCAAAAATAAATAAATAATAATCAAATACATTTCTAAAAGCTCAGACCCAAGCTTCGTCCCAGAAGCTGGAGTTTGCTAACCATGGAGCAGGATGTGGACGAGGTTTTGTGGTGGGTGGCGTTACCAGCCCCACGGTGAGGGTGGAGTGCCTCGTGGGCTCTGTGCTGGGAGCTGGTCCCCAGCAGGTCTGCATGAGGGAGGGAGGCTGTCTCGTGCCTAGTGTTCCTGCACTGGCCCAGGAGGCTTGGGGAGGCCTTGGGAACTCCAGGTGTTCGCAGAGTGGGACAGGTGGGAAGCTGTTGTTTCTCTCTTCGTGTGTTTCGGAGGAGGTCTGAGTCCAGGGACAGTGTAAGCGCTGTGCTTGGAAGGGGTGTTCCAAGGCTGGGGGCTGCAGGCCTGTAGCCTGCCCAGGAGTTGCCCTGGGACAGAGCCTGCTTTGTGTATTTGGGGACCGCTGGGTGACTTCCTTGGATGAAGACCGCCACATGTTTGAAAGGTCACAGCTCCACTGCAAGGGTGTCACCATAGCACGCAGCCCTGGCCTGACCAGCGACTTGAGCAGCAGGGGCGTTGGGGATGCCAGTGAGCCACACATGTCGGCCACGGAGTTGACTCACATTTTCTTTTCTTTCACCCAGGCTGGAGTGCAGTGGTGCCATCTTGGCTCACTGCAATCTCCGCCTCCCAGGTTCAAGCAATTCTCCTGCCTCAGCCACCCGAGTAGCTGGGATTACTGGTGCGCGCCATCATGCCTGGTTAATCTTTGTATTTTTTTTAGAGACGGGGTTTCACCATGTTGGCCAGGCTTGTCTGGAACTCTAGACCTCAGGTGATCTACCCCACCCCGGCCTCCCAAAATGCTGGGATTACAGGCGTGAGCCACCGCACCTGGACAGTGACTCACTTTTTCTTGTTACCACATTAAAGAAGAAATAAAAACAGGTGTCATTAGCTTTAGTAATATGTGTAATTAACTCAGTATACCCAAAATACGACTTCCTGGACATGTAGTCAGTAGAAAAGCAAGCCATCTCAGTAGAAAAGCAAGCCATCTCAGTAGAAAAGCAAGCCATCTCGGTAGAAAAGCAAGCCATCTCATGCTTTTGTTGTGCAAAGTCTTTGAGATCTGCGTGTACTGTGCACTTGGAGCATCTCGGTCTGGGCCGGGTCCTTGTGGACTGGCCGCTCCTCCGCTCTGCCTCTCGGGCTCTGCCGCAAGGAGGCAGGAGACGGAGGCTGCACGCTGCTGGCTTCAAGCTTTCCCATTTTCTCTGTGATCTGAAGGTTCTGCCCAACAGAGGGGTGTGAACAGCCACGCTGAGCTCTGGAGGACACTGTTGTCCACCTGCCTGGTGGGCCTGTGTCTGAGTTTGGGATCTTTGTGTTGGGGAGTGTGCCTTCCGTGATAGGAGACACATGAGGTGGAAATGAGGATTTTATTGCCTACAGGCCCTCTGGAGGCACCCGGAGAAGGAAAGGGAGCACTTTTCTGGCCAGCATCTTTGCTGGGGTACAGGTTGTTAATGCTAAAGGATTTTCTATGAGGAGTTTCTCTCTGTGGGTTTAGCGCCAGCAGGCAGAGCCCCAGGAGGTCATACTGCGACTCGGGAGGTGCTGTGGCACGTCTGGGCAGTGCACGGGGGCAGGCGAGCGAGTCCCATAGCTTGAACCCCAAGTCCTGTAGAGACCTGGTTGCCATGGAGCAGTGGTGAAAGGCAGGGGTGTGGACGGACAATGCTGAGCTGCTGAGCAGGAAGAGAAGCGGGGACTGTTGGGGTGACTGAGGGTGAGCCGAGGGACCTCACAGCAGCTGAGCTGCTTTCCGTCTGAAGACCGTGAGGGAGCAGCGTGGGCTTTCTGTAAATGTCAGACTCGAGCTCAGCCATGGAGGGGATTTGCCCTCTCTCAGAGGTGCCCCCGGGCTGTGCTGGCGTGGGCACCCACCCCAACTGGGAGTGGCCCCCCGGTGTGCCCGGCCCCCGGCTGGATCTCTTCCCAGGTGCCCAGCCCTCTGCTCCCAGCCTTAACTCAGCGCTTGGGGTCTGGCTGAGTCCATCCCAGCCTGTTCCTCCTTCTGTAGGTAAAGCTGTGACTTCAGGAAAGCCGGGTAATTTCTGTAGCCCTCTGGCTGTGCTGGGCTGTAGGGAGGGGCTGCTGGTGAGAACAGGGCTCTGCCAGGTGGAGCACCGGCCCGTGGCCACACTCAGGGTGGGTCTATGCATGCTGCCAGGCTAGCTCAGAGCTCTGGGGCCCATCCCTGTCCATCCCTGTCCATCCCTGTTCATCCCTGTTCATCCTTGTCCATCCCTGTCCGGACCTGGCTGGGTTGGGACGGCCGGAGGCTGCCTTCCCCTGAGACTCTCCCAGGCTCTTTCCAGCCCACTTCTCGGCTGGGCTGTCGCGTGGTGGGTGGTGCCCTCTGCGGGCCTCCCCGAGCCGAGTGGCTCCTGGCCTGCAGCCACAGCTCTGCGGGCTTCTGTTCCCAGCAGGGCGCGTGCTGCTGCCTAGGCTCTCGTCAGCACCTGTGTTTGCACCCGGCTTTGTCAGACCCAGACAGGACATGAACACGGAGGGCTCCAGACTCACTGCCTTGTCCCCAGCACACAGCCGAGCCTTGCTGGAGCGGGGCCCCACCGGGGCGGGGTTTGTGGTGCATAAAGAATATGCCCGCGAAGCCAGCAGCAGAGGCGTGTCTGCCCTCCTGGCCGTCCCGCTGGCTTCTGGCCCTGGCCAAGTGGGGAGCTCTGCTGGCTGCAGAGTCCGTGAGAGTGTGCCAGTACCCTGCTGCGAGCAGGCACCCGCGGACGCGCCCAACAGCACCCTGTCTTGCGTTTCTGGCTTCGGAGCACCGTGTCTGGTGGCCTGGACTGGCCTGGGGTCCCCGGGAGGCCCTGGGTCTTGCCCCTGCAGACATTGGGCCTTGCAGAGGTCTGTGTAGGGGGCAGGCGGGGAGTGGCTTCGCCATGCACAAGGGGCTGTGTCTCCTCGGGCGCTGGAATTTCCCCCGGGCTATGTCGTCCTGCGCGCTGGGCCGGCGCAGAAGGTCTGGAACCGATTGCCGGCCGCCCCTCCCCTCGGCTGGCCGCCACACAACGTGTGCACAAGCCGCTCCCTCAGATCCCGCACGAGGGAATCTGATCCCTCTGGAGGAGCCGCACATCAAAGCCCGGCTGGCGTTTGATGTCACGCTGCTGTGCTCTGTCCCTGTTTGTGATTTGAGGTCCCCAAGCTGGCGGTCGGTGCTGGGGAAGGACTGTGAGTTGGGACTCCGGCCACCACACGGCCCAGGGCTACCCAGCCATAGATAAGTGGCCTCATGGCTATCTCCGGCCCCTGGCCATCCCTGTCACGCTGGGGAGCTGGACCCTCGGCCCTCCCCGCTCCCCTTCCTGGCCCAGGGGGTTGTGCTTCCCTGAGGCCGCGCTCCGCCTCTGTCCAGGCTCTGCTACCGTGCGTTTTGGGGCCTTGTGTTTTCCTGAGCCCTGGGTCTCGGGGCCTCTGAGCCGAGTCTCCAGCCATTTGGAGGGAAGGCAAATCCAAGGCCCTTTGTTGGCTGCTCTGTGGGATGGGAGCTCAGCGAGTGTGTCCCAGCCTGTGTGCAGAGGACACCCGCCATGTGCGTGGTGCGCACGTGCTCCACAGGCCAGAGGCCATCGGGGAAGGGGCTCCATTGTAGGCAGTGGGTCCAGGGAGAGCATGGGGCTAAGTTCACGGCCCTGTGGGGCCTCTGCAGCCAGACCAGGCTGTCAGAGTTGGGGCCGGGGTGGGGAAGGGATGCCCTCCCCTAGGAGTGAGGACATGAAAAATAGAGGCCACGAAACAAAAGAAAACACGTCAAACCCACACACGTGGCTGAGTCCTCAGGTGGCGGGGCTGGGCCTGTCCTGGGTGTGGCACCTCGGGCTTTTCTGCTTGGTCCGTTCCCATTTCACGGAGGTGAGTCCTGACCTTTTTTTTTTTTTGAGACAGAGTCTCGCTCTGTGGCCCAGGCTGGAGTGCAGTGGCGCCATCTCGGCTCACTGGAAGCTCCGCCTCCCGGGTTCACGCCATTCTCCTGCCTCAGCCTCCCGAGTAGCTGGGACTACAGGCGCCCGCCACCTCGCCCGGCTAGTTTTTTGTATTTTTTTTTAGTAGAGACGGGGTTTCACCGTGTTAGCCAAGATGGTCTCAATCTCCTGACCTTGTGGTCTGCCCTTCTCAGCCCCCCAAAGTGCAGGCGGGAGCCACTGCGCCCGGCTGAGTCCTGCCCTTTTGAGTAGGTCAGCAGATCCCAGGGTCGGGAGCACGGCGAGTGCACGGTGGGCCCACGATGGGCCCCTGCGGGCCTGTAAGCACGCAGGTGGGTTCAGGCGGAGGCTGAGCGCTCCTGTCCCAGGAGCCCACTCTGTGCACGTACATGTATGGGTGTCTCGACCTGGACACTGCAGGCACCCTGTCCTCTGACCCTTCCATCCCAGGGTGTTGCTATAAGCAGTTTGCAGCCCAGTTCTTACCTTATCTTTATGCCCTGTATTCTGGTCACCACCTGACCTGAAGACAGGTGTCTTCCTGTCCCACCTGAGCCCCGGCAAGCCACACTGGCCATAGGGTCCGGCAGGGCACCTGCATGACCTGAGGCCAACCCTGGCCTCCCCTTTGCCTAGGCTCTGGCCACCTGCCCCCTCCTCTCAGATTCCCCTCCCTGGAGAGGGACTGATCAGGGGCGTCTCCAAGGAAGGCCTGAGACGGGCTTTTGTTTTTCTCAGTGGGGAGGAATTCACGGTGGGGAGTTAGAAACACAGGCGCGCCCCTGTTATTCAGCAGGTGCCGCCAGCAGTTCACATGCTCTGGAGCTGTACGTGGCGGCATGTGCCTGTCTCCCAGGCTGCTGTGCACATCAGGCCTGTGTGGGAGGCATGCTGTATATGCACGCCCACTTATGCACGGGTCCAGCTGTGTCTCCTGGGGGGCAAGGCTCAGAAAGACACTGGTGGCAGAGTCCGACATGGACTTACAAGTACGACCTCCCTGGCCACGGGCAAGCGGGCGTGAGCGGAGGCAGCACCCCTCCCCCCATGCTTTGGTGACATCAGGCGTCGGCACTGAGGGAGGACGGCAGGCAGTGGAGACAGGGGCACCTCCTCTTAGTGGGCGGCTTTAGATGAAAGCCCAGACCTTGGGACCCTCACGCTCAGGCTTCTGAGTGCAGGTGGCCATGAGCCGCATTCGGGAGCCAGCGCTGCTTGTCCCTCCCGTGTGGTCCCTGGGCCGTATCGGCGGCTTCATGTCCTGCCAGCGGCCCCAAGACTGGAGGTGGGGGGAACCCCCAGGCCGCGCACCGTAGGCCATGCTCCTTGGGAGTGCCTCCAGCTGTCAGGTGTCTCCTCCTGGTGGTTGTGGGGCACAGTGGGGGCCTGGGCTGAGGGCTGTGACCTGGGCCTGGGACGCTGTCCTGGGTAGGGGGTGGGTGAGGGCCCCACACCTTTGCCTTCTGAGTCTCCTGCCCCGGGGCCTCCGTGGCACTGGCTGAGGTGCCCTGGGCTACCTGACGGTTTCTTCCCTCTCCTCCCAGGGAGTGCCTGCAGCACCCCAGCGGGGCCACCCCAGTCTGCGTGTACACGAGGGACGAGGTAGGCGGCCCACTCTTGCCCACCCAGTCCTCACTCACTCTCAGCCCACTTCCCAACTGGAAAACCCGCTCTCCCGCAGCCGTCTCGGGGCAGTGGCGGGAGACTCGGGCTCTTGAAAGCACGACGTGTTTCATGGAAAAAGAGGGAGTGGCCGGCCCTCGGAGCCCGGGCTGCCCCGAAACCTCCCTCGGCGCCCTGTTTGTTTTTTCAGCTTCTCTCAAAGCCCAAGAGTTACAAAAGTGGTTTCATTTAATAAATATTTGCTTAGCTCGGTGTTTTGATCATTTTCAAAACCGAGTGTGGCGTGGCGCAAGCAAAGCCCGCCGTGGGGGGACCCTCCTAGCGCTCGTCCCTGGCCTCACAGGGGCCTTTTGTTTCCACCCTGGCTGAGTGCCCTTTGCTGCGGTGGGGGGCACTGTCCCGGAGGAGCCCTGGGGGCCCCTGGTGTGGACGGGACACTCCCCCCATTTATCCCTAGTTGGAAGCTCCCCGGCCAGGGCTGTGAGGGGGAGGCTCAGGTCTACGTCCTCCCTCGAGGGGAGAGCCACGGGGCTCAGGACCCAGGCCCAGCACTGGCCTGAGGCTGGGGTCCCTGGGGACCCTTACACCCTTTGGCTTTTGTGCTGGGCCCTTGACTGTGCCCTTGCTGGAGGCAGCTTCTCCACCCCTTCCTCACAGGTCAGAGCTAGCGTGTGGGATGTGGCCAGCCAGGCCCGAGCCCTGCCCACCCCGAGCCGAGCCCCAGGAATGCCCTGAGAGCAGGAGAGTCGGAGGAGGACGGGACACTGTCCCAAGGCAGCCGGGCCGCTGTGACCCATGGGGGAGGCGGCCGTGGGGTGGGTCTCGCCCTGGCCAGACACCAGAGCCTGTGAAGCCGTATGTTGTGATTTTGGGGCCCACTCAGCTCAGAGGCTTTTGAAGAGTGGGTGCTGCTGGCCTGACCTCCACCCACCAGATGGGGGAGGGCTCCCGGCAGGGACTGGGCCTGCAGAGGGCTGGCAAGCATCATGGAGCTGGGGTGACCCTGGCCCAGAGGCCCGGCCGGCTCAGTCTCAGATGTGCTTGTCTTGCCCAGGCCTCCTCCCCGCCCCCATGGGTGACAGCACGTTCCTGCCTCTCCCGCTCCGGGCAGGGGGTCCTGGCTCCAGGGCCTCTTCCTTGCAGCCCAGCTCTGCCAGTCCAGGCCTCAGTGAGCTTGGGTGCCAGCTGTGGAGACCAGGCTGGGGGAGACTCACTCAGGCATGGGCAGCAGGTCCTGCCCCGGCTGCAGACCAGACTCAAGCTGGGCCTTGCGGAGGGTGTGGACCGGCAGGGGCCAGATGTGGGAGTGGGTAGGACGGAGGCCGGAGAGGGCATGTGGCCTGTGGTCCTGGTGATGCCGGTGCCCAGAGGTGATGTGGTGGCTGGAGCCAGAGCCCAGAGGGTTTCCCTGGGCTCTGGGGTCCCAGTGCGAGGCCCACCTGTCCTGGCTGCTTCTCCCACAGGTGATGGGTGAAGCCGCCCTGCGGGGCACGACGCTGCAGTCGCTGGGCCTGACCGGGGGCAGCGCCACCATCAGGTAAGGGCGGTGCCGCTGGGGCCGAGGAGTCTATTTAGCTACAAAAAGTGGTCTTGGCCGGGCGCGGTGGCTCACACCTGTAATCCCAGCACTTTGGGAGGCCGAGACGGGCAGATCACGAGGTCAGGAGATCGAGACCATCCTGGCTAACACGGTGAAACCCTGTCTCTACTAAAAAATACAAAAAATTAGCCGGGCGAGGTGGTGGGTGCCTGTAGTCCCAGCTACTTGGGAGGCTGAGGCAGGAGAATGGCGTGAACCCGGGAGGCGGAGCTTGCAGTGAGCTGAGACCTGGCCACTGCACTGCAGCCTGGGGGACAGAGTGAGACTCCGTTTCAAAAAAAAAAAAAAAAAAAAAGTGGTCTCAAAGGAAAGGAGAAAGGACATGTGGCAAGTGGGGAGAAGGTGTACCTGGGCCCTCGTCATGGAGGGCGCCTGGCGGCCTCCGCCTGCCTGTGAGCGTAGGGACCAGGCTGCGGTGGCCTCATCTCTGTGTCCCCCAGAGGGGAGGTGGATCTTGGGAGGGTGCATGGGATGAGAGAGGGTGAGCCGGGGGCAGGAGAGGGTGAGCCGGGGGCGGGAGAGGGTGAGCCGGGGGCGGGAGAGGGTGAGCCGGGGGCGGGAGAGGGTGAGCCGGGGCAGGCGGCAGGCAGGGCCACCACAGGGTGCTTCCCTTGTTCTCTGGCCCCACTCAGGTTTGTCATGAAGTGCTACGACCCTGTGGACAAGACCCCAGGAAGCCTGGGCTCGTCGGTGTCGTCAGTGTCGGCTGGCCAGGCGCCCGCCAGCACTTCACTTCCCTTGGAGTCTGGGGAGCTCAGCCGCGGCGACCTGAGCCGTTGGGAGGACGCGGACACCTCAGGGCCCTGCTGCGAGGACACTCAGGAGAAGCAGAGCACGAGGGCGCCCGCACCTGCCCCCTTTGTTCCTTTCTCAGGCGGGGGACAGAGACTGGGGGGCCCTCCTGGGCCCACAAGGCCTCTGACATCATCTTCAGTCACGTTGCCGAAGTCCCTCTCCAGCCCTGGAGGCCCCTCCAAGCCAAAGAAGTCCAAGTCGGGCCAGGATCCCCAGCAGGAGCAGGAGCAGGAGCGGGAGCCGGAGCCGGTAAAAGGGGCCCTAGGCCTTGGTCCTTTCTCCTGACATGGTAGCCCTGCGTGGCTTTAGCTGGTCAGCCTGGTGGCATGGCAGTGATGCAGGGCAGAGGAACCCGAAAGTGGGGCTCTGGCCAGGAGGGTTCTGGCTTTGCCCAGGAAGGGATTCGGGGTAGGCAGGTGGTAGAGAAAGTAGCTTTACTGAGACGGTGGCTCTGTCTGGTCCCGCATGAGGCTGTGTCTGCTCCGGGACGAGGCCGTGTCCACTCCTGGATGAGGCTGTGTGGGCTCTAGGATGAGGCATGTCTGCTCCAGGTTGAGTCCATATCCGCTCTTGGATGAGGCCGTGTCTGCTCCGGGATGAGGCTGTGTGGGCTCCGGGATGAGGCCGTGTCCGCTCCGGGATGAGGCCGTGTTGGCTCCATGACGAGGCGGGAACCATGTCAGCTCCGTGTTGGCTCCGTGATATGGCACAGAGCGGGGCTGCCCTGGGGTGGTACATGGAGGGCAGCAGCTCAGGGCATGGCCGCGGTCACATTTACATCCACATGTACATCCACATTTATATCCACGTGCACGTTCAGGGGTGGGGTATTCAGAAATCTCCAAAAAAGGGGTGGTAACTTCTGGGTTATGGCCAGGGAAAGGGTGAGTTGTGGCGTTGGTGGACGCATCAGCCACTCTTCAACCTGGTTTGGAATCAAGCTCCTCTTCCTACCTGCGCAGGGTCTGGGCTTGTTCTTAGCTTCTCAGGGAGGTGATTTTATTTTTTTTTGAGACAGAGTCTAACTCTATCACCAGGTGGGAATGCAGTGGCGCGATCTCGGCTCACAGCAACCCAACTTCTACCTCCCAAGTTCAAGTGATTCTCCTGCCTCAGCCTCCTGAGTAGCTGGGACTACAGGTGCACACCACCATGCCCAGCTAATTTTTTTGTATTTTTAGTACAGACAGGGTTTCACCATGTTGGCCAGGATGGTCTCAATCTCTTGACCTCACGATCCGCCCACCTTGGCCTCCCAAAGTGCTGAGATTACAGGCGTGAGCCACCGCCTCCAGCCCTTTTTTCTGGTTTTAAACCCCCTTTACTGAGGCACCGACTTTTTTTTTTTTTGAGATGGAGTTTTGCTCTTGTCGCCCAGGCTGGAGTGTAATGGTGCACTTTCAGCTCACCGCAACCTCCACCTCCCGGGTCCAAGCGATTCTCCTTCCTCAGCCTCCCGAGTAGCTGGGACTACAGGCCCCACCATGCTCGGCGAATTTTTGTATTTTTACTAGAGACGTGGTTTCACCATGTTGACCAGGCTGGTCTCAAACTCCTGACCTTAGGTGATCCACCCACCTCAGCCTCCCAAAATGTTGGGATTACAGGTATGAGCCACTGCGCCTTGCCTTTTCTTCGTTTTTTCGAAACAGAGTCTCGCTCTGTCACCCAGGCTGGAGTGCAGTGGTGCGATCTTGGCTCACTGCAACCTCCACCTCCTGGGTTCAAGCGGTTCTCTTGCCTCAGCCTCCCGAGTAGCTGGGATTACAGGCACCTGTCACCATGCATGGCTAATTTTTGTATTTTTAGTAGGGATGGGATTTCACCATGTCGGCCAGTCTGGTCTCAAACTCTTGATCTCAGGTGATCTGCCCACCTCGGCCCCCCACAGTGCTGTGATCACAGGCATGAGCCACCGCACCTGGCTGGCCCCACATTTGGATCACGCTGATCGTGCGGAGCCTTGTGTGCCTCAGGGTTCTGCCCATCACCAATGTCCGCCTCCCCCTTCCCTGTGCTGCCCGCTGGCCGTCAGCCTCCAGGGTTGTCTCTGGTGCTTTGGGTCAAGCTGGGCTTGCAGGGCCCCTCCCTGGCCCACTGCAGCCACGTCAGAGCTCAGAGGAGGAGCACGTGGCGTGGGTCACCCATCCATCAACTGCTGCCTGGAAGCTGATGTGGAATTTTCCCCCTGGAGCCCCGAGCCATCCAGTTGCCTTCCCAGTGTCCCCGTGGGCTTCCTTGGAGGTACAGCTTGGTGGGCGTCCTCGCCGGGAGACTCGTGTGGGTTCCGCCTTCTTGGGACTCCACTGGGCCATGGCCCCTTCAGAAATACCGTGAAACCCGTCCACCCCGTGGGAGTGAAGGCATCACTGCGGATTCCCCAGGAAGTCCCTTGGGCTCTTGGAACATCCCAGGCTCCTCTCCTCCTTGGGCTTGTTCCCGGAGGTGCTGGGTCTTCCTCCCAAAGCCCAGCCCCTGATTGCCTGCTCCTGCTCAGGACAGGGTAGGGCCTGTCCCTGTGGCCATGCATTGCTGCCGGTTAGCACTCAGGCTGGCAACATGGATGCTAAGCATGTCTTCTGCTCCCTTCGTGTGTGGGGAAGGTTAGGGACCCCACCTGCGCTCCCCCCACACGTCCACAAAGCCACCAGGTGATCCCCAAACCTCAGAGTGTCCTGAGAAGGGCCCAGAGCCAACCCTGATGCCCTCGAGGCCCCACGCAGGCTGGGAGAGTGGCCGCCCCGCACTTACAGAGCTGGATGCAAGGTCCGAGAAAAGTTTGCGGGAGGACAGGCGTGGGAGTGCTGGAACCGGAGGGAGGAGGAGCCACCAGTGACAGACACAGCCACACACATGGGTATTCTTTTTCCAAAACGCCTACAAGGGGGTTGGTTCGAGAGCGTGCCATTCAGTGGCACAAATTTTTTTTAATTTTTTGAGACGGGAGTCTTGCCCTGTGGCCCAGGCTGGAGTACAGTGGTGTGCTCTTGGTTCACTGTAGTCTTGACCTCTTGGTCTCAAGCCATCCTCTCCCCTCAGCCTCCTAAGTAGCTGGGACCACAGATGTACACCACCATGCCGGGCTAATTTATTTATTTATTTTTATTATTTTTTTTTGAGACAGACTCTCGCTCTGTCACCCAGGCTGGAGTGGGTAGGATCTCAGTTCACTGCAACCTCCGTCTCCTGGGTTCAAGTGATCCCCCCACCTCAGCCTCCCGAGCAGCTGGGACCACAGGTGTGAGCCAACACACCCGGCTAATATATATATATTTATTTATGTATGTATGAGATGAGGAGTCTTGCTCTGTCGCCCAGGCTGCAGTGCAGTGGTGTGATCTCAGCTCACTGCAATCTCCGCCTCCTGGGTTCCAGTGATTCTCCTGCCTCAGCCTCCCAGGTAGCTGGGATTACAGGCACCCACCATCACGCCGGCTAATTTTTGTATTTTTAAAAGAGATGGGGTTTCACCATGTCGGCCAGGCTAGTCTCAAACTCCTGACCTCAGGTGATCCACCCGCCTCGGCCTCCCAAAGCGCTGGGATTATGGGCATGAGCCACCACGCCCAGCCTAATTTATTTTTATTTTTCGTAAAGACAAAGTCTCCCTCTGTTGCCCAGGCTGGTCTCAAATTCCTGGGCTCAAGCAATCCTCTTATCTCAGCCACCTAAAATGCTGGGATTACAATTGTGAGCCACCTCACCCGCCTGAAAGTTACTTTTTATAGTATTATGGATAGTATCATGCTTCCTGTTACATTGTTGACTGACTGACTCCTTGTTAATTCTAGTGGGGTCTTGGGTTCTGTTGGGGTCTCTGCAGACCTCTTTCCCTTTTCCTGTCATCGTTTCTCTTCCTGTGTTGCAGCGACTGGGCCTCTGGTGCTTTTGGATAGTGGCGATCTTAGTGGACATCCTTCCTTGTCTTGATTGTAACAGGAATTACTAGTAGTTTCTCTGCCAAGGAGGATGTGTGCTATAAAAAGCCTTTATCAAGCTGAGAAAGTCACTGTTCCTAACTTTCTGATATTTAAAACAATCTTAAGTGGGTGTTGAACTGTTCCAGTGTTTTCAGCATCAATAGAGATGACCGTATGCTTTGTTTTATTGGCTTGTGCCTGTGTGTTCGTGAGACAGACTTTTTTCCTTGCTCTCTCTTCATCCAGTTTGGGAATCAAATTTCACCTGGCTCACAAGGGAACTGGGCAGTGGCCCCTCTTTTCTGGGTTCTGGAAATTCTCCGAAGGTTATGGCCACTGCTCACTGCAGACTCCACCCACCACTGGGGCACTGGGCCCTCGGCGGGGAGTGTGTGCAGGCAGGCGGCCAGGTGCTGACCTCCGAGCATGCCTGTGTGGGGTTGTGGCCTGACCCTCTGTCTCATGCCTCCCCCACACCGTGAGGACCTCGTGTCTGTGGGGTCCCTGGCCGTGTGGCTGACTTTTCCTTTGTCCCTGTCCTGACCCCGCATCAGAGCCCTGCACCTGGGCTACTGGAACCTGACTTCCTTAGCTTCCTCACCTGCAGAACTAGGGTGTTTGTGGCATTTATGGATTTTGTGCCAAAAGAGGCAGACTGGGGGACTGTCATGCAGCTGTCAGTGAGGGATGGGGGTAGGCTGTTTCGCAGCCCTTGTGTCCCCTGAGGGCCAGGCTGCCAGCTGCCAGCCACAGCACAGAGGCTGGGTCAGAGCTTCCTGTGCTCCTGCTGACCTAGTGGGCCTGGAAGGCCCCCATGCCTCCATCTCCTGTGGACATTTAAAATATTTGTGTCTGGGCCGGGCGCAGTGGCTCACAGCACTTTGGGAGACCGAGGTGGGCAGATCACCTGAGGTCAGGAGTTTGAGACCAGCCTGGACAACATGGCAAAACCCTGTCTCTACTAAAAATACAAAAATTAGCTGGGATTAGGTGGCAGGCGCCTGTAATCCCAGCTACTTGGTAGTCTGAGGCAGGAGAATCACTTGAACCCAGGAGGCAGAGGTTGCAGTGAGCTGAGATCGCACCACTGCATTCCAGCCTGGGTGACAGAGTGAAACTCCGTCTCAAAAAAGAAAAGAAAAGAAAAGAAAAGAAGTGGCCAGGAGGACTCTGTGCACATAGCCCTGGCCTCGGCTGTGCCCTGGGCACTCGTGCTCCATGTCCCGGACCTCAGGGAGGGCTCTGTGCACATAGCCCTGGCCTCGGCTGTGCCCTGGGCGCTCGGGCTCCGTGTCCCGGACCTCAGGGAGGGCTCTGTGCACATAGCCCTGGCCTCGGCTGTGCCCTGGGCGCTCGTGCTCCGTGTCCCGGACCTCAGGGAGGGCTCTGTGCACATAGCCCTGGCCTCGGCTGTGCCCTGGGCGCTCGGGCTCCGTGTCCCGACCTCAGGGAGGGCTCTGTGCACATAGCCCTGGCCTCGGCTGTGCCCTGGGCGCTCGGGCTCCGTGTCCCGGACCTCAGGGAGGGCTCTGTGCACATAGCCCTGGCCTCGGCTGTGCCCTGGGCGCTCGGGCTCCGTGTCCCGGACCTCAGGGAGGGCTCTGTGCACATAGCCCTGGCCTCGGCTGTGCCTGGGCGCTCGGGCTCCGTGTCCCGGACCTCAGGAGGGCTCTGTGCACATAGCCCTGGCCTCGGCTGTGCCCTGGCGCTCGGGCTCCGTGTCCCGGACCTCAGGGAGGGCTCTGTGCACGTAGCCCTGGCCTCGGCTGTGCCCTGGCGCTCGGGCTCCGTGTCCCGGACCTCAGGGAGGGCTCTGTGCACGTAGCCCTGGCCTCGGCTGTGCCCTGGGCGCTCGGGCTCCGTGTCCCGGACCTCAGGGAGGGCTCTGTGCACGTAGCCCTGGCCTCGGCTGTGCCCTGGGCGCTCGGGCTCCGTGTCCCGGACCTCAGGGAGGGCTCTGTGCACGTAGCCCTGCCTCGGCTGTGCCCTGGGCGCTCGGGCTCCGTGTCCCGGACCTCAGGGAGGGCTCTGTGCACGTAGCCTGGCCTCGGCTGTGCCCTGGGCGCTCGGGCTCCGTGTCCCGGACCTCAGGGAGGGCTCTGTGCACGTAGCCCTGGCCTCGGCTGTGCCCTGGGCGCTCGGGCTCCGTGTCCCGGACCTCAGGTGAGGTCAGGAGTTTGCTTCATCCTCCTCTGGCCACTTCTGAGTGAAGCAGCCTCATGCCTCCCACTTGCCTCCTGGCCACACACCTGGGAGGGCAGAGGCCGGGCGTCCGCACCATGTCGGATGTAGGGGCTTCCATCCAGCCCGGCGTCAGGGTCCAGTCCCTCTGCTTTCTGTCCCCCTGGCTGTCCTGGGACTGTCCCTGTTGAGTGGACAAGGGAGTGGGGAGTGAGGGCGCTGGGTCCATTCTGGGACTATGATGGTGTTGGCACGCCATCCTCCCTCTGGGAACTCGGCTGAACTCTGCACTGTGACACCTGAGTCCCCATGAAGCGCTTGTGCCCCTCGACCCAGAGTCAGGCTGGAGACAGACGCGTGTGCTCTGGGTGAGCAGGGGTGACCCCCTCTAGGCCTGGTCTTGTGGGGACCCCTCGGTGTGAGGGACACTGGCTGTCACGTTCCCCCATTCTAGAGGTGTGGGCCTCAGCCCTTTCTTCCCTCCGTGCCCAGGGCGGGTCTTGTCTGCGGAGCGTGGGGTGTGGAGCACGGGGCTCGCAGCCCAGAGCAGTGCCCGCCCGTGCTCGCCCGTCGGGAGGTGCTGTTGGGGTGGGGTCCCGGCTGGCAGGCGAGGTCCAGGAGAGGGAGCGTGTGCCTGGCCTGCGCAGCGTGCTGAGGGCCTTTGATCTGGGACTGAGGCAGCTGATTGACAGAGGGCGTCCTGCCTGCCCCGCGCCTCTGTCGCTGCCAGCCGCACACGCAGAGGGCCCGCAGCCACATGCCGCTGCTGGGTCCTTTCAGTGCTGGGGGGGAGGGGAGAAGGGAACAAAACAGAACTTTTTTGGGGAACTTCAAAGGTACACTTTAGTAAGCAAAAAGCGTTTCCAAGTTTCCCATGAATGTTTTGCCTGTGTGTGGTTTTTGGATTTAAATAAAGAGTCAGAAGAAAGAGACAGGAGAAAATACAGGCAGGTCCTCGGCCGAGGCCCGGGGTGGTTCACAGACCCGGGCGGTTCCTGCCTTTGATGTCAGGCATTAATTATTAGAAGGTAGTTTTACTGGCGATCAGAACCGGGCGCTGGGAGAGGCTGGGGCTGCCCGGCGCCCCCTGGCCCTGTCTTTGAAGTGACTCCACGGGCCGGGAGGCCGCCCTGCAGCCCTGTGCTGGGCTGGGACGCCAGTCCCTGCAGACACCCCCCACGACTCGGCCTCCCGGCAGCTGGCACAAGGGCCGCTCCTGATCAAAGGCTGGGTCTGCCCGCATGGACTGGCGGCTGCTGCCCTGCCTGCCCCTCCTGCCTGCCTCGGGGGTGAACCTTGCTCCTGGAGCCGGGGCCTGAGGTTTCCTCAGCACCCCTGCTCACCCCTGGCCCTCCGTGGCCAACGGCTGGTGTGGGACTCGTGGGGCGGGGAGGAGCCTGTCCCAGGGTTTCGGGGGTAAACCAGCGGGGAGGAGGCTGGGTCTGGAGCGGGTCATGCACTGGGTGTGGTGAACACACCCTGCCTGGGACCCCCGTGTGCCTGGCAGGGCAGGTGCTGTTGTCCCTGGGCAGTAGGCATCCTCAGAGGGGCCAGGGGCTCCTGCCCGTGCTGTCCCTGCGGCCAGCCCAGTCAGTGGCCAGGGTGGCCTGGGTCCCTGCTATGCCTCCTGGGTGTCTGAGGACAACCGTGGGCTCTGAGGCAGGGCCCAGGCTGTCCCTAGAGGCGCAGCCTGTGGCCTTGATTGGAATGGCCATGAAGCGTGGCTGGCAGATGGGTCAGCGATGTTGCAGGTGGCTGGCTGAGTCCCGGCTGTTCAGAAGCCTGGTGACTGACAGGCACTTGTGTTTCAGTGAGGAACCCGGGGAGTGGGGGTGGGTGCTCGCCACTGGGGCTGTGGGGAGAACCGGGAGTGTGGGGGCTCCATGCTGGGTGAGTTGGCGGCTGCAGAGCGCAGACCCCACTGGCCCCTCCTGGCCTGGACTCCCCTCCCTGCTGGACCCAAGATCCCCTGGTTGGGATTGTTCCAGGAACTCAGGTCAGGGGCCCTGTCAGCCCTTCCCTGGCTCCTCCAGGAGCAGCCTCCAGACTCCACCCTGCGGATGAGCCCCCTTGCCAAACCGCTTCTCCTGCCTCTCCGTGGGTGTTGGTACACTTTATCCACGGTGACACACGCCTGCCACACCGTAACGTGCCCAGCTCCGGACAGGCTCATGGTCAGCCCAGGCTCCAGGAATCCTGTTCTTATTTTTCTTTTCTTTTTTTTTTTTTTTTTGAGACAGGGTCTTGCTCTGTTGCCCAGGCAGGAGTGCAGGGGCGCAATTATGGCTCACAGCAGTCTTGACCTCCCATCTCAGCCTCCTGAGTAGCTGGGACTGCTACTGCTACTCAGCCTCCCGAGTAGCTGGGACTGCAGATGTGAGCCACTGCACCTGGCCTCTATTTTCATCTTTTAAAATATTTTTCTTTTTAAAATTAAAAAATGATTTTTTTCTCATGAGCACTTCATGCTTTATATTTTCATCTTTTCATATTTATTTTATTTTATTTTTTATTTTTTTGAGACAGAGTCTCGTGCTGTCACCCAGGCTGGAGTACAATGGCACGATCTCAGCTCACTGCCACCTTTGCCTTCCAATTCAAGTAATTCTCCTGCCTCAGCCTCCCAAGTAGCTGGGATTGATTACAGGTGCCCGCTCCCTGTAATTTTTGTGTTTTTTGTAGGGAAGGGGTTTTGCCATGTTGGTCAGGCTGGTCTCGATCTCCTGACCTCTGGTGACCCACCTGCATCGGCCTCCCAAAGTGCTGACATTATAGGCGTGAGCCTCCATGCCCAGCCTTTTTTTTTTTTTTTTTTGAGACGGAGTCTCGCTCTGTCGCCCAGGCTGGAGTGCAGTGGCACAATCTCAGCTCACTGCAAGCTCCGCCTCCTGGGTTCACGCCATTCTCCTGCCTCAGCCTCCCGAGTAACTGGGATTACAGGCGCCCGCCACCGCGCCCGGCTAATTTTTTTGTATTTTTAGTAGAGATGGGGTTTCATCGTGTTAACCAGGATAGTCTCGATCTCCTGACCTTGTCATCCGCTCACCTTGGTGTCCCAAAGTGCTGGGATTACAGGCGTGAGCCATAGCGCCCGGCCTTATTTTTATTTTTACTTTTTGAGACAGAGTCACACTCTGTCGCCCAGGCTGGAGTGCAATGGCATGATCTCAGCTCACTGCAATCTCCACTTCTGGGTTCAAGTGATTCTGCTACCTCAGCCTCCCGAGTAGCTGGGATAAGAGGCGTGTACCACCATGCCTGGCTAATTTTTGTATTTTTAGTAGAGTTGGGGTTTTACCATGTTTGTCAGGCTGATCTCAAACTCCTGACCTCAGGTGATCCGCCTGCTTCAGCCTCCCAAATTGCTAGGATTACAGGTGTGAGCCACCGCGCCCGGCCTGTTTTCATCTTTTTAAAAGAACTTTTTTTTTTTTTGAGGCAGGGTCTGTCTGTTGCCCAGGCTGGAGTGTGGTGGTGTGATCTCTGCTCACTACAACCTCCACCTCCTGGGTTCAAGAGATTCTTGTGTCTCAGCCTCCTGAATAGCTGGGATTACAGATGCCCACCACCACACCTGGCTAATTTTTGTATTTTTAGTAGAGATGGAGTTTTCATCATGTTGACCAGGCTGCTCTTGAACTCCTGACCTTAAGTGATCTCCCCGCCTTGGCCTCCCAAAGTGCTGGGATTACAGGTTTGAGCCAGCGCACCCTAACATGAGGCCCTAATAGAACTTTTCTTGGCCAGGTAAAGTGGCTCCCACCTGTAATCCCAGCACTTTGGGAGGCTGAGCTGGGAGGATCACTTGAGCCTAGGGGTTCGAGACCAGCCTGGACAACGTAACGAGACCCCATCTCTACAAAGAAAATTTAAAAATTAGCAGGGCGTGGTGGTGTGTGCCTGTAGCCCCAGCTACTTGGGAGGCTGAGACGGGAGGATTGCCTGACTTGAGAGATCGAGGCTGCGGTGAGCTGAGATTGCACCGCTGCACTCCAGCCTGGGCAAGACGTTGTCTCAAAACTGAAACATCCCTGCTTTGGGCCTTCCTTGTTGGCCTCTCCCCAGCCGTGTGGCTGCTCGCTGGCAGGCTCAGACTGTGGGCATCGGTGCGGATGTTGTGCTCAGCCTGGGTGAGGCGCTGTCTCCTCTGAGTGGGATTCGAGGCCCGAGGCCTCTGCTTGGTGCAGGCGGGATGTGTGCTGAGGGTGTTCCCCATGCTTTGGCTGTAAAATTTGGGCATGGAGTTTGTGGTGTCTTCAGAGGCAGTCCCACCTGCGTCCTGTGTGAGCGCCTGTCCACGTCGGTCGCAGTGGTGTCTCCACGGAGCCTGCGTCCATGCCCAGGCCTGCCTCTCGCCCTGGCACAGCCTCTCCTGCTGTGCACGTCCCAGGCCTTTGATGGCATCCACGTGCTCCGCCGCCTGCCTCAGAGGGTGGCCGGGGCACTGAGTAACTCGGGAGGTTTGGCCCGTGTCTGGCGTAGTGATTCATTTAAGCTCAGAGCCTCCGGGGAAACTGCACACTCCCCTCTCACCAGGGCCCTGGTGGGGCAGGCCAGGCCGAGACAGGAGAGGGAGGGAAGGCCGGGAGGGAAAACACAAACCCTCAGAGACGCTGGAAACTCTGAGGTTGGGGCCACCTCTGAATGGGTTCGCATTTTTCCTCTGTGTGTCATCACATCCTGGAAAATTACTGTCAAGAAAAGGAGACCTCTGGGTAGTGTCCCGGCCCGTGTGCATGCCCCTGGCGCCCTTGCCCCACAGCCCCCAGCCTCCCTCCCCTTGGGTTCCCAGCTCACCGGCCCGGGGCTGCCCCAGCACCATCTGTCATCGGGCTGTGCGCCCAGAGGGCTGCCCCCAGCATCCCCGACTGCGTCCCTGTCCTCAGTCCTGCCCGTCCTTTCGGGCCTTTCTCCGGCCCCCTTCCTGTTTCCCTGTCCTCAGTCCTGCCCGTCCTTTCTGGCCTTTCTCCGGCCCCCTTCCAGTTTCAGGGCATCTGGATAAATGGTTAGCATTGTTGCGGCCCAGTCCGTGCAGCCCTCCTGGAGGCTGTGACCTGGGGGTCCGCAGGGGACCTGGGTTTGCAGGAGACAGGAAGGGGCCAAAGGGGCAGAAGCTTGCGGGGGCTTCACCTGCAGGAGGAGTTGGGTCTTTCACAGCTGCCCGGCCACCCTCGGAGCCTGAGAGGCCAGCACCCCTTCCCCTCATGGTGCCGGCTGGACCCTGCACTCTCCGTGCCTCTGTGTGTCATGTGGCCATAGTCGCCCCAGCCTTGTGGCGTATTTTGAGCTTCCGAGGAGCTCAGCACACACAGCCCCTGTGAGAACGCTGGCGCTGGCGCTGGCGCTGGACCCTGCTGTGTCTCTGGCATCGTCCCCATCCTCTGAGACCTCTCTGGCTCTGCCTAGCAAGAGGGGCAGGGCCGGGAAGAAGGGGGTGTGGGGCCTTTGGGAGCTGGGCCCGGGTGCTGAGGCGGAAACCAGGCCGGGCTCAGCATGCCAAGCTCCTGGTGGAGGCACTGGTGTCCGTGCGTGTCAGCGGCGCAGAGAAGGTTCCAGGCTCCGTCTCCTGAACCTGTCTGGAAGAGCCCAGCTGCTCCCACGGACCTGTGACCTGCCGCCGGGGGCCGGGGGTCTGGGCCTCTTTGCATCGGCTCAGGGGAGGCCATCCACGGCTGGGTGAGGGTCAGCGGCCATTTGGATGCCCCAGCAGCCGCGGGGCTCTCGCCTCTGCCAGAGCAGGCAGCGTCCGAGCTGGCAAGGGCTTTGGGGAGCAGCGGGAGGCCTGAGGGTGCCGAGTGCTCTGAAAATATTGCTGGTTCTTCAGGGGCAGGCCTGGCCCGCTGGGCAGAGCAGAACACGGCCTCCACTCAGAGGTGGGGTGGGGGCGCCGGGATGGCGGAAACATGAGGCCGCGTGAAGTGGTCATCAGCTGGACCTTGGGGTTTGGGCTTGGAGGCCTGCAGGGCAGTGGTCCCCTGGCTCTTGCTGCCCTGTGGTTCAGTTCCTCCTGCTGCCGCACCTGTGTGCCCTGTGGGTCGGCAGGTCTTGTGAGAGGCCTAATCTGAGACAGGAAGCCCCACACAGGCTTCTGGAAGGCTCTGTCCCGGCTCTCGGCCACCCTATTGGCTGAGACCGACCCCAGCGGCTTCCTGAGGCTTGGTGAGGCCCCCAGGGTCACCTGCTGGTCACACACCTGGGGGACCCCACCAAGGCTGAGCCCAGGTTGGGGCCCCCGCACTCTGCTGAGGTTGGGGCCTCATTCCCCGCTGGCCCACCCTCCCCTCGGGAACGTTCCAGGTGGGGACGTTTGTAGTGACAGTGGTATGACATCCAGTTATCTCCTCCCTGAAACCTTCACCCTGAACCTCACTCAGCACAGGGAATTGGTCAGACTGTGGTGGGTGCAGGTGTCCTGCTGACACAGCCCCTGCTGGGACGTGGGAAGAGTTCTGAGGCACAGCTCTGGCCCCAGCATGATGGTGCATGTGGGAAAACTGCCCGGGTACTTGGGGACAGCAGGAACAGTTCCAGCGTGGGTGTGTGAGTGCCACCTCCCCCGTGTGGTGGGCATTGGTGTGATGCTGGCAGCTGGGACCGGGGTCCTCTTCTCAGCAGATGCTGCTGTGTTCCTGGGGGACAGTCTGTGGTTTTCTTTTGTGTGCCTGTGTGTGCTTGGGTGTGTGTGTGTGCGTGTCCTTGCGTGTGCACGTCTGTGGGTGTGTCTGCACACATGTCTGCGTGTGTGTATGTCCTTGCGTGTGCACGTCTGTGGGTGTGTCTGCACACATGTCTGCGTGTGTGTGCGTGTCCTTGCGTGTGCACGTCTGTGGGTGTGTCTGCACACATGTCTGCGTGTGTGTGCGTGTCCTTGCGTGTGCACGTCTGTGGGTGTGTCTGCACACATGTCTGCGTGTGTGTGCGTGTCCTTGCGTGTGCACGTCTGTGGGTGTGTCTGCACACATGTCTGCGTGTGTGTGCGTGTCCTTGCGTGTGCACGTCTGTGGGTGTGTCTGCACACATGTCTGCGTGTGTGTGCGTGTCCTTGCGTGTGCACGTCTGTGGGTGTGTCTGCACACATGTCTGCGTGTGTGTACATGTCCTTGTGTGTGCACGTGTGCTTGGGTGCATGCAGGTGTGTGTATGTGCATGTCTGTGTGTGCACGTGTGTGCGTGCATGTTTGCCCCAGAGCGGAAGGAAAGAGAATGCAGCCGGACGATCATATCTGCGTGAGGGGTGTTCACTTTGTGTCTGGCAGTCTTTCTGTGGAATGAAATATTTCAAAATAAGAAATTGAGGGGAAAGGCCGGGCGCGGTGGCTCAAGCCTGTAATCCCAGCACTTTGGGAGGCCGAGACGGGCGGATCACGAGGTCAGGAGATCGAGACCATCCTGGCTAACACGGTGAAACCCCGTCTCTACTAAAAAAATACAAAAAAATTAGCCGGGCGAGGTGGCGGGCGCCTGTAGTCCCAGCTGCTCGGGAGGCTGAGACAGGAGAATGGCGTAAACCCGGGAGACGGAGCTTGCAGTGAGCTGAGATCCGGCCACAGCACTCCAGCCTGGGCGGCAGAGCGAGACTCCGTCTCAAAAAAAAAAAAAAAAAAAAGAAATTGAGGGGAAAGAGAAAGGAGGGTGCTTGTCTCTCTCCTCGCCTCCTGCTCTTCCTCCCTGTGTTGGAGGCTCCAGGACGCCTCACCCCAGGTTGACGTCATTTTTGGCCTGCAGAGGCAGCCCCTTTCTTTTCTCCGGGCACCAGCGAGGAGGCTGGGCTCCAGCTGACGGCAGCCCCTGCAGGAGCCAGGGCTTGACTCCCGTGCAGGACCATCGCTGTTGCTTTTTTCCCTCACGATGTCTCATCCACCAACCTCTGTTCTCCGTCCAAAGACCTCTCAGTGAATCCACCTGGCGTGGCAGCAGCGCTGATGCCGCAAATGCGGGCCAGGCTGCCGGGCAGAGCTCGCCAGTCAGCAGGGCCAGGTATGGCTGGGGCAGCCGTGAGACCCCAGGCCCCGCCACTGCGGCTCCCGCTTCCTGGTCCCTCTTCTCTGTGGGATGGAAAGCCTCTCTCCGGGGGAAGGCTCGGGGCTAAGCTGATGGATGCTTGAAGTTTCTCCACACACAGGGTCCCCTGGCATCTCCCTCTGTCATTTGGCGGCCAAGTGACATTTCCCAGCAGCCCTGCTGCAGACGCCGTCTGTTCTCGGGGGAGAGTTAGGTGGCCTGGGCCCTCGCGGCGGCCGTTCATCCAGCCTGACCCCAGGCTGCAGTGAGGCTGCTTCCGATCGGGGCTTCTCTGCCCAGGTGAAGGGCGGGCATGGGAGGTTTCTGTAGAGGCCGCTCTCCCCTGCTGCCCCAGCCCCGTGTGGGGCCCTGAGTCCGTCTGATAGACGGAAGCTTCCTGAGCCGGGCCCTTGGGATGATGAGTAGGAAACTAGGGAGGATCCACAGGAATTTTAGAGATTTCATCAGTTTTGTTTTCCAAGTGAAACTCAACAGTCCCCTAGCAGCGTGACGCTGATGGCCCCATCCCCTATGGCCCCCATCCTGGAGGCACCCTGGTGCGGGCTGTGGGCCTGGGGATCCTTGGCGCTGTCCAGCATGCAGACGTGCCAGCAGCCCACGTTTCCCCCAGTGACTCGAGGCTGTGCCCTGGATGTGGCTGGCTGAGCACGTTGTGTCCCGGGGACAGGGCCCCGTCTGGTGGTCAGGCTCAGTGCGTGCCCATCGGGGTGCTCTGCCCGCTCGGGGAGACAACGTGGCTTCCAGGGGGCTCTTCCAGGGAGGCTCTGGACCAGGCTGCAGCGGATGCCAACCTGCCACAGGCTGGCCTGGCCGCTCATGGACATGGTGGCTCCTGGCCCAGGGTGCACCGCGTCCTGCCCTCCTCTCCCCTGGGAACCCAGGCGTGCTGGCGGCCCTCTGGAATGCAAGCGCTGGGGCTGTGGGGGGCCGCCTGGCGCCTGGCATCTCGTTATAAAAAGCTCTGGCGCAGGCTGCTCTCGGTGGCTGTAGGATGGTTGTGGCTTTGGAAGGGCAACCCCCAGGGACCTTGGTCAGCCACCTGTGGCCCCACTGCTGGGCCGTGGTCAGCCCTTGCTGGCTGCCCTGCCACGACGCTGCCAAAGCCAGTGGGGCTTCTGCCAGACTCCCGTGACAAGTCATGACAGAGCCACGTGCTGGGTGGCTGCAGGGCCCTGTCGCCCACGGCAGTCAAGGTCTTATGTGTCTGTCTGGAGGGCAGCCCTGGAGACACCTGGGACAGGTGTACCTCTGGCAGGCGCACCCTGGCTGTCACCCAGTGTGGGCATGGTGGGGCGCTGGAATGCTGTGCAGGGCAGGAGGCAGTGGCCCGTGGCTGCGTGGGAGACTGCAGGGGAGACGGGACCAGACCAGGAGGGTTGTTCCCAGGGCCTGCCAAGCCATCCCCAGGTGTTGAGAGTTGGAGGTAGGGGTGGGAGCCCAGAGCCAGCTCCAGGCCACCCGCACTCCCAACGCCTCTCGGCTGTTCTGTGTGAGGGGGACAGGGCCGAGTGTGGTGTGCCACTCACTCCAACACTGGGCTGAATGCACCGAAATCACTGCCCAGGGCTCCGGGAGCTGCATGGCCCAGCTTTGTCAATTTCATTGCTGTGATGCCAATTAGGGGTGACACTGTCCCTCCCGCATCCCAGGGTGGGCAGAGGGAAGGGCTGACTTGTTCCCTGGGGGCAGGCGTGCATGGAGTCAGCCTGGCCATGGAGCTGTGGCCAAAAGGGCAGTGGGGACAGCGGGGGCAGCTGGGCTGGGGTTTTTGCCGACGCTCTAATTTGGCGGCTGTCGCCACCCCTGCCCCCCACACAGACCCTGACGTGGCCTGAGCCAGACTCCAGGGGCCGTGCACCCTGATGGGTGGGGAGCAGGGGCTCAGCGTCAGGTCTGGTGCACTGACTGGGAGAAGAGGGGTCTCCAGCCCTGGACAGGCCCTGAGTGGGGTGGGGGCCCCCAGCTGCTGTGCCCAGCCCTGCCCCCAGGACCTGGCCCTGGCACTGTGCTGGCCGGGGCCAGGGAGAGAGTGGGCCCAGCTCCCATGTCTGTGTGCCCACCTCAGCTGGGGGCGCCGACAGCCCGGGGTGTGGAGGGCCCCCCGTGACACCCACCGTCAGCCGCGCCCTCTGCCTCTAGCCTGTGGACCTGGAGCCCGTGGACCGGGAGCCTGTGGTGTGCCACCCTGACCTGGAGGAGCGGCTGCAGGCCTGGCCAGCGGAGCTGCCCGACGAGTTCTTTGAACTGACGGTGGACGACGTGAGAAGGCGCTTGGCCCAGCTCAAGAGTGAGCGGTGGGTGCTCCCTTGGTGCCTCCCAGCTTCTTCGAGTCAGGGTTTGCCCCATCAGGTGCCTGTGCTGCCCGCCGTCCCCAGGTGCCAGCACTGGCTCCTGGCCCAGGTCCCTGACAGGCTGCCCTTAAGAGCACCTCAGAGGGTTGGGGCCCAGGGAGGGGCGTTCAGATCTTCCTGCCTTGTGCGGGGAGAGCAGTCCACTTCCACCCTGGCGGGTGCAGGTGAGCAGCCCGGGGCCTGTTGCCGTGGCCCCCATTCCGACCAGAAGCCCTGTTCCCTTCCCCTCCTCACCACAGGAAGCGCCTGGAAGAAGCACCCTTGGTGACCAAGGCCTTCAGGGAGGCGCAGATAAAGGAGAAGCTGGAGCGCTACCCAAAGGTCTGCAGACGGGATGTGGGGGCAGCAGAGGCACAGCTCTGAGTGGGCCCCCCCCCGAGGTCTATGGACGGGATGTGGGGGCAGCGGAGGCACAGCTCTGAGGGGGCCCCCCGTCAGTTCTGTGGACGGGACGTGGTGGGCAACTGATGCACAGCTCTGAGCAGGGACCCCCTGAGGTCTGTGGGTGGGATGTGGGGGCAGCGGAGGCACAGCTCTGAGCAGGACCCCCCCCCCCGTGGTGGCATGCCTGCCCCTAGTGGCCAGTCCATCCTCCCCTGCTCATGATTTAGAATGAAACTTTTTTGTTGTTGTTGAGACGGAGTTTCTCTCTGTCGCCCAGGTTGGAGTCAGTGGCACGATCTTAGCGTACTGCAAGCTCCGCCTCCTGGGTTCACGCTGTTCTCCCGCCTCAGCCTCCCGAGTAGCTGGAACTACAGGCGCCCGCCACTCACGCCCAGCTAATTTTGTTTTTGTATTTTTTAGTAGAGACAGGGTTTCACCGTGTTAGCCAGGATGGTCTCAATCTCCTGACCTCGTGATCCGCCTGCCTCAGCCTCCCAAAGTGCTGGGATTACAGGCGTGAGCCACAGTGCCCGGCCTTTTTTTTTTTTTTGACATGGAGCTTTGCTGTCGCCCAGGCTGGAGTGTGGTGGTGTGATCTCGCCTCACCACAGCCTCCGCCTCCTGGTTCAAGCGGTTCTCCTGCCTCAGCCTCCTGAGCAGCTGAGATTTCAGGTGCCCACTACCACTAGCTCGGCTAATTTTTTGATTTTTTTAAGTAGAGATGGGGTTTCACTATGTTGGCCAGGCTGTTCTTGAACTCCTAACCTCAGGTGATCCACCCGCCTCGACCTCCCAAAGTTCTGGGATCACAGGTGTGAGCCACCGCCCCTGGTCGAATGAAATTTTAAACAGCAAATTTGAACACAGGTCAATGTGGTTTTAGAACTCAGGCCACCGTGCGCACGCACGGTACTCGGCTGTCTCCGTGCCCAGCCTGCCACGGGGGAGTCGAGGCCCGGGCCCTGATTGGGGGTGGCTGCTGCTTCTGCCTGCCCCAGCCCTGGCATCTGTGGCCTGGCGTGGGCCGAGCGGGGAGGCCATGCCCTGGTCCCTGGTGCAGCTCCGGCCGTCCCTCCGACCCCTCCACTTGTCTGGCCTAGGTGGCTCTGAGGGTTCTGTTCCCCGACCGCTACGTCCTACAGGGCTTCTTCCGCCCCAGCGAGACAGGTGGGCAACGCTGCCGGGTGTCCGGGGGTGGGGGACGGGGGCCCACAGAGCCCCTCCTGGCTCCTTCCTTCCAGGCCACAGGACGGCAGCCACCTGGCCTGCGGGTCCCTGGGCACTGGGCAGGTGCAGGTGCTGGGGTCCCCTTGGGGATGCAGAGGCGACCCAGTTTGCAGAGTGTCAGGCAGGCTGGGCACTCGCTACAGGTGAGCCTGTGGTCCTGAGTGCTCACGTCACCCACCTACTGGGCACGGCTGGGGCAGAGGGGCACCCAGAGGAAGGCACCATACCCTGGGAGGAGGGCAGTGGTGCTGTGACATTCAGGGGCTTGTGACCTGTACCTCAGACAGCTGGGTGGCAGCAACCCAAGGTCGCAGGGACCTCCCCCAGGGAAGCACTGAGGCTGGGGCGGGGCGTGGGACTCGGGGGTACGGGCTGGCAGCGGGAGTGCCCTCCTGCAGCAGGGCGGGGGTCCCAAGTGTGGCCCGCATGGGGGCCCAGCCACGTCGAGCACCTGGGGTGCTGTGGGAGGAACAGGGCTGAATTCCCACCCCTCGGGGTAAGGCCCAGGAGGGTGGGAACAGTGGCCCAGTGCCCGGGGCAGCCCGGGGCTGGTGTGGAGGAAGAGCTGTCTGTACGTTCTCTTTCTCCTCTGCAGTGGGGCACTTGCGAGACTTCGTGAGGAGCCACCTGAGGAACCCCGAGCTGTCGTTTTACCTGTGTAAGTTTTTTCTCCTGAGCCCACTCCTGCCTCCAGTGCTCAAGACCCTGGTGCTGTGGGCACACTGCCCGTCCCAGCTGGGGCTCGCAGCAGCTTCTCCACAGGAGCAGCATCTGTGGCCTCCCGCCCAGCTGCCTCCTGCAGCCCGTGGTGTCTGTGTGGGGACCTAGCAGGGCCCTTCTCCCTGAGCCGGGCCGTGGGAGCCAGGCTTCCTGCCTTCTGTCCCGGCGCCCCGTTCCCCTCTGGAGCCCTGCTGCCACCCAGCCTGGTCCCCACCCCGGGGCTCAGGCCACTCCTGCCCGAGGACTGTGGGAAGGGTAGGTGGACAGGAGGCGGCTGGCCTCCGTTGGAGTGTCTAGGTGGCAAACGGTTAGGCTGCCCACGCCAAGGGGAGCTGGGCTGCATGGGTGGTGACCCCTGCAGTTGGGCCTGCCCCGCCCCGGCCCCTCCGAGCCCCCAGCTGGGGTTTCTGCAGCAGGAGTGTGGGCATGGGGCGTAATCATGAGGGGCTCTTCTGCCCCACTTGAGGTGTCACCCACATCTTCAGGCCTGTCTTCCTTTGGGACATGGATGGGGACCGCAGTGCTTCCTAACACAGATGCCTTCTCTCCTCAGTCATCACCCCTCCAAAAACAGTCCTGGACGACCCCACGCGGACCCTCTTTCAGGTACCTGAAGGCCTCCCTGGGGTGCTGCGGGGCGGGGCCCTCCAGGGAGGGCAGGACACGAGGGTGAGGCCTGCAGTCAGGAAGGAGTGGCTTGGCAGGCGCTGGTGTGGGATAATCAAGCCTTTGAGAGCGGGTGGGTTCAGAGGGGGCCGTGCGCCTCTGAAGTTGTTTCTGACAGGTCTTTCCAGCCTCCTCTGCTTCCTGCCTGGCCCCGGGTGAGAAAGGGCCTGCTAGGCGGCCTGCCTGAACTGAGGCCGCTTGGAGGTCTCGGCCCCCCTGGGCTGCTGTGCTGGGGCCAAGGCAGCACCAGTCCCCGCCCAGGCGTCTGGGTGAGGAAGGGCCTGGCAGGCCTGGGAGCAGGGCTTGGGGAGCCCCAGAGGGATCAGGCCCTCAGCTGGAGACGGCTGCCTGGGGCTTCAGCTGCAAAGTCTGCGTTCCTGCCCCTTCCCCCTTCCCGGCCTCTCCCGCTGGCCCCACTGGCCCCTGCTAGGAATGCCCTGGTACCCATAGCTGTGCGCTGCTTCTGTGGGTCCCTGCCACCTCCCTGAGAGCTCCTGAGGGTGGGGCCAGAGTGAGGGTGCCCGGTCCCCAGCCCTGCTGGGCCGCCCTCCAGAGCCAGAAGCAATGAATGTCCTGTCCTTGGCCTGTGGGAGAGCCGCCTGGGGCCTTCCGAAGCCCTCTGGCCTAATGTTTCCTCTTCAAAGCCTCTTCAGATATTTTAATTAGCAACAGAGGCTTTTTTTTTTTTTTAAGTGGCCACAGGCCTCTGCAGAGGCCTGGGCTGGAGGTGAGAAGTTTGCTTGCTGCCTGGGGCTGCAGCCACTTGCTGAGATGGGGCAAGAAGGCTGGCAGCTGCCAGGGGTGATCAGGAGCAGTACTGAGCGGGGTTGCCTGAGGCGGAGGCAGGGAAGGGGTGAGACAGTTCCCTCTGAGCCCCCGAGCTGCCGGGTGGACTCTGGGCCTCCTTCCTCCGTCTCCACCCCCTCCTTTGCTGGCCAGCCAGTTGATAAACATTGAATTTGGAAGATGCTTTGGGATGGAGGAGGACCAGTGCCCAGGCCTGCAGCCCACCCTCCCACTGGGAGGCCCCCTAAGAGCCCTGGGGTGCTGCTGCCCTGTTCCTGGGGATACATGGCTTCCCCGCCAGCCACCATCTCCTGCCCTCCGTCAGCTCGGCTCTAGTCTGGAGGCCTCTTGGGGTGGCGTCCCTGGTGACGTTCCTGCCTGCCTGCCGTCAGAGAGCTGGCAGGGCTGAGGGAGGGAAGCCTGCCTCCGTGGCAGGCAAGCAGGCGGTGGGCGTGGAAGCACCAGCTTTCATGTCTGTCTCTGGCAGGGCCCTGCTCCGGCTGCCTGCTGCCTGGGGGGTGTCCAGGGGCCAGCCCCCTGCTTCTGAGAGGGACAGCGTGCGTGGGTGTGGGGGCTCGGGTCGCCTGGCAGCCCTCTGTGGCCCTGGCCCAGGAGAGCACAGGTTTTCTGGGAGGGCCGGGAGGAGGCGGCCAGGATCGAGGACAGGGAATTGTGAGCAGTGTGGAGGCACCACTGTGGGAACAAAGCCCCCACTGCTGCCTGAAACCTGCTTCCTGGCCCTGGGCGTCAGGGCTGGCACGGTCACCTCTGTGTGCGGTCCGCGTCCTCATGTCATAAGGAAGGTCATCCTGGACTAGGCCCACCTTTGATGTCACGGTCACCTCACTTATCTCTTCAAAGTCTCTGCTGTTTGGGCTTCCTTCCGTTGGCTTTGGTGGGGCAAGCCTGGCTCCTAACACCCTCTGTTTGTTGGAGCTCTCAGGCTGCCTCGGGGGACCCTCTGCCAGGACACTGGCCACCCACCTGGGAGGGAGTGACTGGCACTTCCGGCCTGAGTGCCTGCTGGGCGCCCACCCCTAGCCAGTTCTGTCCTCCCTTTCCACCCAGGACAGCCCCGTCCTGTACTGCTCTGTTGCCCACTGCCAGGGCCTCTCTGGGAACGACAGGCCCCTTCCTCCCACCCACCAGGCCCTGCCCCACCTGGACCCTCTGAAATGTTCCTCGTTGCCAAATGGTCTTGCAGAAGGTGGGATGGCGCCTGCAGTCCCTGCTCCCGCTCTGTGGGTGGATGCCCCGTCTCTCCCTCCCGGGCACCGTGGTGCCGCCTCCCGGGCACTGTGGTGCCATCTCCCTGCCCAGGCACCATGGTGCCACCTCCCTCCCCGGTGTCTTGGGCTGTAAGGGCTCCTCTCTTGGCTTCATTTCCCCGAGGGTGGTGCCGTTCTCTTTGGAGGGGGCGACCAGGGCTCTGGACCACGTGTGCATGCAGCCCCTGCAGAGTTGCTGCCCCGTGGGGGTTGGCGTGGGCCTCCTTTTGGAAACTCTTCCTGGCAACACTGAGTGGGGTAAGGGGCTGGCAGCAGAGAGGTGGCCGGATTTGGGACCCCAGTGTCCTGGACAGCAGCTAGGGAGGGGCCGGCTCCAGGCCCTCAGGCTGTGTCAGGGCAGGGCGGGCGCCCCCACTTCTCCCTGTCAGCCGAGGGAGCCAGGCAGGGGCAGCCTGAGACCTCCTGGGACAGTGCTGGTGGGGAAAGGCCCCTCAGCCTGAGCCTCCCTCCAAGGCCCGTCCTGGGCCCTGCTCTGGGTGGCTGGGGGGATGGTGTGACCCACCTTCCTTTTCTCACCCCAGCTTGGTGACCGGGTGGTTCCATTCACCTGGGGTCCCTTACTGAAATGGCGCCTGGGAACCAGGGCAGAGAACACCCTTTCCACCGGTGGGGGATGGAGGTGACATGGACTCGCGGAGGCTCCTTTTTTGGGGTCCATCCAGAGGCCGAGCCTTTCCAAGCACTGGTCAGCCTCCATGCCGCCCAGTCTGCTGACCCTCCTCTCCACCATCCCCTCGTCCGAGCAGTGGGATCCCTCCTGAGTCAAGGCTGGGCACAAGCATGTGGGGACAGGCTGGGTAGGCTGCCTGGCTCAGTGCTCCCTGCACAGAGGCGCAGACAGAGCCCGGGTGCCCCAGGCCCGGCCACCAAGCCTACTTCCCTCCACTGGCGTTCCCGAGTCCTGCCTGCCCCTTTCTGTGCATCCCACGGGGCAGTGCCGGGTGAGGGTCCTGGCCTGTGTGGCTGTGATGAACACCAGGTGCCTCTCTGCATCGGTGGCTTCTGAGGGAGCCCTCTTGCCCCTTGCAGGTGGACTGCAGGTGGGGCTGGCCAGGACTCCTGTGCCCACAGCGGCCTCTGGGCAGTGTCCCCTGGGCTTCTGTGAGCAGTTGCAGCCTGGGTGTGAATCTTGGAGGCCCCATGGTGACGGAGCATGCCGTCCGCCTGTGAGAGGCTGAGACCGCTCCTGGCGCCGTCCTCCTCGTGCTCCCTTCCTGGGCCGTCCGCCTGTGAGAGGCCGAGACCGCTCCCGGCGCCGTCCTCCCCGTGCTCCCTTCCTGGCTCCCCAGCTTCCGGCGCCTCTTCAGGGCCACTCGGGCAGCCCCTGCCCACCCCACAGGCCCTTCTCTCCTCACAAGGCTTTGATCCCAGGCGGCACAATTGGGTTTTCAAAGCATTCACGGCCCTTGTTTGTGTCCCTGGGCCCCTGGCTGGAGGCTGAGGTTTCAGTGTTCCTGGGTCTGGCCTTTGAAGCTTCCTCTTATTAATCTTTTAACATCCCCCAGCCCCACTCCCACCCCCAGCCCGTGGCCCCAAGCAGCCTGGAGCCGGGAGGGGGAATCTGGATCTAGGAGGGGGATACCCCACCCTGGCAGCTGCACCTCTCCACGGTGGTCCCGGCACATACGCCAGGACCCGCCACGCCTGGCCCCACCTTCCTCAGGTGCAGAGGCCAGAGGAGGGAGGACTGTGATGCTGCGTGGCTTGAGGACCCTCGAGGCTGCAGCCTTCAGCTGGCTTGGGGCTTGGGGTGGTCCCATGGAGGGCGCTGGTCCCAGGGCACCCTGGCCTTGCATACAGGGGTAGGGTTGGTGCCAGACAGGAAGCTGGGCGAAGAGGGGTTCATGGGGGCTGGGCAGGCAGAGCCCGCCTGATGGTGGAGCTGTGGCCATCAGCAGGGCCGGGCCCTGGGGGTGTGGCTGCCTCCACCGCAGGGGGGGGTGCTCTGCCCACGGTGCCCACCCGGCCCCTGACCCCCCGCCCTCCCTGCAGGCAAACCTCTTCCCGGCCGCTCTGGTACACTTTGGAGCCAAGGAGCCGGCAGGTGAGTGTCGGTGGTTGGGGCCGGTGTTAGAGCCCGGCCAGCCTGTCTCTGGACCTCAGAGCCAGCTGCCTGGAAGGGCGTTCAGTCTGGGGCCTCCTTTGGGTCTGAGAGGGAGCTCTGCGGCCCCCAATAACCACCTCCCCGAGAGAGGGCTGGGACAGCCACTTGCTGGTCACCGCCCTCCCAGAGCCGAGTGCTGGTGGGCAGATGCTGGGCGGATGGCGGATGGCGGGTGGGCCCCCCCTCAGAGGCTCAGGGTGAGCTTGGGCCTCCTTGCAGGTGTCTACCTGGAGCCTGGCCTGCTGGAGCACGCCATCTCCCCATCTGCAGCCGACATGCTGGTGGCCAGGTAAGTGCCTGTGGGTCTGGGGGCACCTCCCATGGTGGCACTCACCACCCTGCATCTTCGCCTCCCCCTAGGTGCATGTCCAGGGTCGCCGGGTCCCCTTCCCCATCGCCAGCCCCTGACCCTGCACCTGAGTCTGAACCAACTGCTGAGGAGGGGGCACTGGGTCCCCCTGAGCCCATCCCAGGGATGGCCCAGCCTGTGAAGAGGAGCCTGGGCAAGGTGCCCAAGTGGCTGAAGCTTCCGGGTACTGCGGCCGGGTGGAAGGCAGGGTGCTGTGGCCGGGTGGAGGGTGGGGGGCCGGGTGCTGTGGCAGGGCCATTGGGCTGAAGGGCTAGGTGCTGTGGCCAGCAGGGCCGAGTGCTTCAGCTGGGCTGGTGGGCGGGTGGCCGGGCGGCAGGAGCCCAGGGCCTGTGGTCACCCTGGTGTGTTTGTACTACAGCCAGCAAGAGGTGAGAGCCACCAGCCCGAGGTGCCCACTCTGCCACCCACAGGACCACCTCCCCTGCCAGCAGGAATAAAGACTTGTGCATCCCTCAACGCATTCCTGTCGTGCTTCCTCCAGAAAAGGGCCCCCATCCTCTGCCCTGGCTCAGCTGGACCGCAGTTTCCAGGCCTGAGAGCCTGGTGGACCGTGGTGTGGGCCCCCGAGGAGCCTGGTGGACCGTGGTGTTGCATCCTGAACCCACATGGGTCCTCTTCATTTTTACCTAACAGTTATTTATCCCTCCTCCAAGGAGAACAGAAGTGCTGGAAGAAAGGCTTTTTTGGGGAAATTACCTGCAACCCAGGAGCCAAGCCCTGGGCCAAGAGCTGGGGGAGGAGTTAGTAGGTCCCCCCACATCTGCAGGGCAGGGCCTGACCTTGGGCCTCCCACTGCCCCTGAGCGGCTATAGTGCTGGGTTCTGGCCCTGGCCCACCCCACAGCCAGCCTCCCCAGCAAGTCTGATGATTTCCACAGGCTCCCAGGGCTTTCAAACTGACCTACTGAGGTGGGCAGAGCGGGAAAGGGGTGGGTCTCAGCAGCCCTGCCTTCCCGGGGCCAGTGGGGCTCAATCAAGGATGAAGAGGCTTGCCTCAAAGTTGTCTTTGGGCACCAGGGCAGGAGAGAGGCTGGGCCACCTCTGATGGGTCCCACGGGGCAGCTCTTGTGCTTCCCACCCTGACTCCCTACCCCTTGCCCTCCCTGCGTGGGGCACCAGGATGGCACTCAGCTGAGAGCCCCTGGGCTGCTTCCAGTCCTGGGCTCTGACGAGAGAGAGTGAGGTGGGCTGGAGGGGAAGTGGCCAAGGCTCTGCCCACTTCCCAAGCGTTGGCACAAGTGGAGCTTATGCCAGAGGCCCCCGAGAGTCAGAGGGCAGCCAGACTTGGGTGGGGCATCCAGGCAGGTCCCACAGCCCTGTGTCTCCAAGGGTGGGCAGAGGGCATGGCTGAGGGGCTGACCTGCACCCCCATGGCACTGCTTGGGACCAGTGTCGGAGAAAAGGGGAGGCCTGTTCTTCATTTCAGCAGGCTGTTGGGCCAGGGACTCTCTCACCCTGTGCGTCTTGGTCCTGCCTGTGGCCACTGCCTGCGGCCACAGGAACATTCCTGGAAGCCACTGCCCACTGTGGCTGCCCCAACCCCTGGGGCAGGAGGAACATTTTGCAGGCGGGTGTGCGCGGTCCGGGTTCCGCAGCGCCTGGGGGCGGGGCCGAGTCACTCGCACACATGCTGGGTGTTAGTGCGTCCTCCTGGTGCTTTGCTTTCTTACCAGGAGTGGAAGGTGCACACGGGGAGTGAGGCTTTGAAGCAGTTTGACTTTGGTGATTAATGGCAAGAAGGCCAAGCTGGGAGAGACAGTTTTGATTTATTGATGTTGCTTTGTGAGAACAAATTTATAGCCTGGGGAAGCATCTTCCAAGGGGAATATCGCATGGCTGGAAAGGTCACACGCCAGCTTTGATGTCGGGTGGCAGGAATGTGGGCAGGAGGCGGCGCTGCCAGCCGCTGTTTGTCAAACACACAGGCTACCTGCTGGCCGGGCCTTTCCCAGCACCTGCCTGTAGGACCCTGGGTGGTACGCACTGTTGCCCCAGGGAGGAGAGGCAGGGACTCCCCAGGTGCTGCCCCTTCCCACACCAGTGTCCCCACTGGACACTCCAAGGGCAGCAGTGCACCGCAGTCCTGCTCCTTCTGCACAGGCTGGAGACACCTGGGGATCTTGCTTGAATCAACTCTAAACCCCTCAGGTCCTTCCCCGCCTGTTATCAGAGGCCGCTGGAAACACAAGGCCTGCTTCTATGGACCAGGGGCTCCTCTGGGGGTGGCCTCAGCCACGGCTGCGATCCCTAGAAGTCCAGGAGCTGTGGGGGAGAGAAGTGCTTAGGGCCAGCCAGCTGGGCACCTCCATTGGCGCCGTGACCCACGCTCACCCACCAGCTGCGGGAGCACCTTCTCCAGCTGGTCCACATCCACACGGGGCGCGTCTTCTGCCTGGGCCTGCCGCACCCCGCGGACTGCTGCTTCTGCGGTGAGAAACGCGCGAGGTGGGGGATCTTAAACCCAAGCCCAGCGAGGGCCACAGCCTGGGCCGGTGCCCCTACCCACACCCACGGGCAGCCCCCAGAACCAGGCCACAGCACCTGACAAACAGGCTCAGGAGACCCAAGTTTAGGACCTTGTGGGAAACTGGGGAAAACACCTCTTGGTTTTCCCGCTGTGAAAACACAAAAAGAATTCTGGACGCGGTGCCTGGAGGGAGTGTGGGCCCCGGACTCACCCACAACAAAGATCTTCAGCAACTCCGCCGTGAGCTGCAGCGCGTCCCCGCTCACTGCAAGGCAGAGGAGGTCATGTGGGACCCTCACCCACTGCTCCGGCTGGGGCCTCCAGACCTACCCCCGCCCTCCCCAGGCCTTGGCCCTGCGGACTTGCGGGAAAGGGTCTCTGAGGACAAGTACGGGGACCACCTCCCGCCCACACCCCTACCCGCACCTTTGGTCTTGTCATCCTTAAAGTGCAGGTGCAGCAGCCTGCTCACCAGCTCCTGGAGGGAAGGGGGTGTCAGTGCCAGGCCCCGCCCTCCCCCCGCACCCCCCAGGGTGGTGATCATTCTGGGTGACGGTGGCTGTGATTTCCGGCTGGAGATGCCCTCTGTGCTTGGGCCTCTCCCAGGGCAGGGGACAAGGGCCAGCCTAGTGGTTAGGGTGGCAGAAGCTGGAGAAGCAGGATGTGTGGGCAGCTCCACTTGGGGCGCCAGGACTCTTCACAAGGTCTGTGCAAGGAGCCTCCCTACAGCGTGAGTGGTTGTAGACACGGGAGCAGGCCCTGCTGCTGGGGCTCCAGGGAGAGTGGAGAAAGGCCTCGTTGAGTCTGGCCTGATCTTGCACTCCCATCCCCGGCGGAGGGCCATGGCTCTGCTCTCCTTGTGGAGAGGCAGGGAAGGCAGAGCCCAGGTTGGGTCTGGAGGCTGGAGGTGGCTGCTCCCAGGTGGGCTGGACTGAGGGAGTGCCACCCGTAAGGCCTTGCTTGTGCCAACTCTGTTCTGGGTGCTGGGTCAGCTCCACCGGTCCTGCCCTGGTGCTCATGATCCTGCAGGAGGTTCTGGTGTCCTGGGAGTACAGAGCTAGGCTGTGCCAGCGTGGTCCGCAGGCTGGAGTGAGGGGTGGGCCAGACGCTGAGGGCCCAGGGCCTGATCAGCTCTCCGTGGCAGGCAACTGGGAGTCCTTTCTAGGTTTTTTGTGGAAAGCAGTACCGGCATTTGAAAGGACCACTCTGGCTGCCAAGCCCAGGGTGGGGGAAGGGAGGGGCTGCGGAGCCAGGGCCTTTCTGCCTTCCTGATGGACGGAGGACAGGGACAAGGGAGGAGTCCACACTGAGACCCCAAAAGGATAGCACTGCTCTGAGGAGATGGGGGGCTGTGGGCATGTGTATTTTGGAGCCAGGACGCAGGAGCTCAGTTTGGGATGCATTGTGTGAACACAGGAGCTATCCACAGAGTGGCGGGTGGCAGCGGCAGTGGTGGCGGCCGAGACTCAGGAGGGCAGCCCCGGGTGGCTGGTGGAGCCACCAGACTCAGTGAGGCGGCCCAGGCCAGGCACTGGCCCACAGTGGCTGGGAAAGGAGCCAGCATGGAGTGTCCGGGGCTGGGGGCAGGGGCAGTGGGCACCCAGGAGCCCAGAAACACAGGCACTAACCTGTGAACAACCGGCCAGGCCGCCAGCATCGGCCACAGGGAGGTCACAGCACCTCACCCTGAGCAGTCCAGCAGGTGACAAGCAGAGCATGGATGGGTGAAGCCCTGAGACGCGGGAGGTGAAGAATGTTCCCCAGCCGGGCGCGGTGGCTCAAGCCTGTAATCCCAGCACTTTGGGAGGCCGAGATGGGCGGATCACGAGGTCAGGAGATCGAGACCATCCTGGCTAACACGGTGAAACCCCGTCTCTACTAAAAATACAAAAACTAGGCCGGGCGCGGTGGCTCAAGCCTGTAATCCCGGCACTTTGGGAGGCCGAGACGGGCGAATCACGAGGTCAGGAGATTGAGACCCTCCTGGCTAACACGGTGAAACCCCGTCTCTACTAAAAAATACAAAAAACTAGCCGGGCGAGGTGGCGGGCGCCTGTAGCCCCAGCTACTCGGGAGGCTGAGGCAGGAGAATGGCGTGAACCCGGGAGGCGGAGCTTGCAGTGAGCTGAGATCTGGCCACTGCACTCCAGCCCGGGCGACAGAGCGAGACTCCGCCTCAAAAAAAAAAAAAAAAAAAAAATGTTCCCCAGCAGGGGGCAGCAGGGTCCAGCATCCCGGCTCGTCCTGAGCCCTCGCTGTCCCCTAGCCAGGGTCCCAGTCACCACCCGCATGAGCTCAGCGCCACCTGCTGGTCCTTCCTGCTGCTTACAGCCAGCAATACCGGAAAGGCACCAGAAGACGTAGAGAAGGCACTAGCTTCCCACCTGCTCCGGGACCCCACGCCAGAGAGTGGCGGATGCCAGAGCTGCCTTGACAATCCAAGGGGCTGCTCCGTACACCGGCAGCGGCCTCGGAAGGCAGGCCCAGCACTGGGGCAGTTGTGGGAGGGCCTGGGACACACCCAGCTTTGCCCCATGACCTGTGGGTGCCACACCAGGGCTGCAGGACCCCTGCTCCCCATCGTCTTCACACTCATCCTCTGCAATGACCACAACTCCAGCTCTGGCCAGAGCCCCCGGGCCTCTAGTTGTCAGGTGGGCTTGATGGAGAGAACACATGACCTCCTGGGGTGTGTACCCAGTAACCCCTCTCCGGCAGTGGCCTTTGAGCTACTCTAACCTGGGGGATTCTCCCAACCACCCAGTGAGGTGGCCCATGCCTCAGTGACTTTCTGAGTTCTGGCGAGAATCTTCAGCAACTCCACCAGAGTGCCTCACACTGACCCCCTGCTGTCTTGGGTGATAAACAAGGGCCTGATGCAGGAGAAACAAAGAGTTCTCCCTGCGTCTACAGGACTTCCCTGAAGTCCTCCCCCCACGATGGGTTCACAAGGGCCTGAGACCCTCCCTTCCCAGGCCACAGAGGCCCACGAGGCCCTGCTGACATCGAGGAAGCTCAGTGCCCCAACCTTCAGGTAGAGCAAAAGAAAGAAAGGCTCAGAAACCATTCTGCCTGCACTGATGGGGCCCCGCACACGGACTCTGCACATGACACCCTGTGAGAGCTCCACTTGCCAGGGGCAGGGAAGAGCGGGGCACGCCCTGCAGCCTGAGCGGATCCTGGCTCAGACGGCCTGGGTCTGACCCTAGCTCTGCTGAGTCACTTAACGCCCCCGTGCCTCAGTTTTCCCACTCGCGGGTGGGGTTAATCCGTGTCAAGTGTGAGTAACGTGGAGTACCGAGGAAACCACGCGTTCCTAGCCCAGTGCTGGTGCCCACTATGGAGCAGGCAAAAGGGAAACCACTGTGCCTGGCGGCTAGGGTAGGTCCTGCCGGCTCCTCGGGCTGGACGGTCTCACTGTCCCCGTCCTGGGGCCTGATCTCCCCTTAACAGGAGACCCCAGGCTCAGGGCGCAGGGCAGCGGCCCAGCTCCTCTCTTCGCCGGCTTGGACTCCGCCATGACGGCGCCCACCCCTGCCTGTTTCTGCAGACCCTTTCCACCTTCCCGCAGCCCCGGCTGCCCCACGCGCCCTCCTACTAGCTGCGAGACCCCCGCCCAGGAGGGCGCGGGGCGCGCGGCCGGGCTGGGGTCGGAGTCTGAGAACGGGCCCAACCTCAAAGACACAGGTGGGCGGCGCGGGGGCTGGCGTCTGGCCCTCACGGTGTCACGCGTGGGGTCGGGACGGAGCGTCCACACCCGCCTGGCCCCTGCCTGCCGGCCCTCACCTTCCGGAAGCCGGCTCCAGCTCCGGCTCCCTCCATGATCGCAGCCTCGACGCACGCCCTCCGGAACCCCGCCCCTCCAGCCAATGAGAGCAGAGCGCGTCCTCGGAGCCCCGCCCCGCTCCCCTAGCCAAAGAACCCGGAACGCCTTCTCTCGGAGCCCGCCCCAATGCCTCAGCCAATGAGGCTGGAGCGCGCCCTCCAGCAGCCCCGCCCCCACATCCCTCAGCCAATGAACCCGGAGCGCGCCCTTCCGGGGCACCACCCTCACGCCCGTCAGCCAATGAGCCTGGAGCATGCCCCCTCGGGGCCCCACCCTCATGCCGCTAGCCAATGAACCTGGAGCGCGCTGCCCCCTTTCAGCCTGCGGCCCGAAGGGCGCGCCAGTTCCTTTGCTTTCATTGGCCCGCACCGAGAGCTGCCTGCGCAGAGCCTGCTGGGAGTTGTAGTTCCCGCGGCCTCTCCCGGCACGCCTTGTTCTTCCTGGATACTGAGGCCCAGACGCGGCAGCCGAGAGGGCGGGGGTCGGGGCTGCAGGCGCGGCAGGGCCGGGTGGGGTCGCGCGACGCGCCTGCCTGCTTCCTGCACGGGTAGTCCCCAAGCACTGGGGGGCCCCAGCCCAAAGCGGACCTTGACTACCGCCCAGCCCCGCGCTCCAGGACCTCCCGCCCGCGGAGCCCACTCGGATTGCTCTTCGTCTGGGTCAGCGGAGGCCCCGTCTCCCGTACTCGGCGCTGGGACTGCTCCGCACCGGGCGGCTCCCTTTAAGCAGCTGCGGGAGCATGCGGAGGAGGCCCTGCCGGCCCCGCGGGTCATGGAGGAGTTCCGGCGCTCCTACAGCCGCCTGTGCAGGGAGAGTGGGGCCGAGCCCCAGGAGGCTGTCCTGCAGCAGCTGCACCAGCTTCCCAGGGGCCGGCTGGACCTGGCCACGCAGAGCCTGACGGTGGAGACCTGCAGGGCCCTGGGCAAGCTGCTGCCGAGGGAGATGCTGTGCACGGAGCTGGTCCTGAGTGACTGCATGCTCAGCGAGGAAGGTGGGCAGGCGTGGCGGGGTGGATCCCTCTGCTCCTTAGCTGCCCACACCGTTGCCTCGGCAGCCCCAGAGGTCGCTTCCTCTCCAGGCTCTCCTCTTTCTGTGACGTAGTTAAAGCGAGCAGGGGCGCCCCTTCCTGCACCTGGGAGTAGAGGACAGTTCCTCTGTATGACAGGGGAGAGACCTTGACATGCCCCGCTTACCTGGGTCCCCGTGTGCTGAGCCGGCTTGGTGCCTGACAGGGGCCGCCGGTGTTTCAAACATGACTTCATAGCGAGACTTGGCCAGCGCCAACCCAGACCACCGGGACAGTTGTCCCTCCCTGGGTGTAGGGAGATGCCCTGAAAAGGGGCCAACGGGGAGGATCTTGGGGTCAGCAGGGGCAGAGAGTGACCGCTGGCCCCCCTTACACAGGGGCCATACTGCTGCTCCGAGGCCTGTGTGCCAACACCGTGCTGCGCTTTCTGGACTTAAAGGTGAGATACCTGCGCTCTTGAGTGTCCAAGTGTGCCACCCAAGGGCAAGAGGAGAGGGGGAAGATGCCAGGTCTCAGGGGCCGGGGGTCTGGGCAGGTGGCTGGAAACTGTGAGTCCCCAGGCTGTTCTCTGATGGCCTCCTGTGTGTGACCATCTCCGGAGCAAGAGTTCATGTCGACAAACAAGCCGGCCCTTGGAAGCCCCCTGAAGGCAGGGAGCCCAGGAGCTGAGGGAGGCTGCACCTCCCTGCAGAGTGCACCCCAGCCTTGTCCCCTGGCTGACCAAGGCCCTTGGGAAATTCAGAGCCAATCAGGGCACGGGAGTGACTGACGGCCTGTTTCTCTCCTAGGGCAACAACCTTCGGGCCGCAGGGGCCGAGGCTCTGGGAAAACTCCTCCAACAGAACAAGTCCATTCAGAGGTGGGGGGTGGTCCGGACCCACCATCACTGCAGGCCCTGTCTCTGTGGTTGAGGACTGGCCCCAGAGCACATGGTTCTGCAGCCCGAGTTCCACACTGCCAGTTGCCCGTGTTTCACATACGCTGGCAGGGAGTAGTCAGAGGCTCCGGCCCATCAGACCCCAAGCCCACACCTGTCCCTAAGCCCTGGACCCCACAGGCCAGGCAGTCCCCTAGGCGAACTCTGGCTCCTGCCCCTCCTGCAGCCTTACGCTGGAGTGGAACAGCCTGGGCACGTGGGACGATGCCTTTGCCACCTTCTGCGGGGGCCTGGCGGCCAACGGCACCCTGCAGCAGCTGGACCTCCGCAACAACCAGATCAATCACCAGGGTGCTGAGGAGCTGGCCCTCGCCCTGAAGGGCAACACCACCCTCCAGCAGCTGGGTGAGGCCCCCAGGCGCCTCAGGCTCCTTCATCCCTCTGAGGCTGCCTTTGCTCTTGGAAGTAAGGGGCTAGGGGACTTGCCTGCGTTCCTGCTCTGTTGACCACAAGGCAGTGCCCCCAGGGAAGCACCCCAGCCAGGCCAGCTCCCCTCTGCCAGGTGCATTCTGTCTTGTGACTACAGGTTTCCTTCCAGACCTGCGCTGGAATAACATTGGCCTCCTGGGAGGCCGGGCCCTCATGAACTGTCTCCCCAGCAACAGAACGCTGTGGAGGCTGGACCTGGCTGGGAACAACGTCCCCGGAGATGTCCTCAGAGCCGTGGGTACGGTGCGGGGCTGTGTGGAGCCACCTCAGAGCCGTGGGTACGGTGCGGGGCTGTGTGGAGCCACCTCAGAGCCGTGGGTACGGTGCAGGGCTGTGTGGAGCCACGTGTCAGCCTTTGACAGAGGCCTGTCCGCGGAGGTCGGGGTGCTCGGCTCAGGACTGGAACTGATGAGGAGAGCAGCCTGAGAGCCCGGGGAAGCGGGAAGGAGCAGAGGGGTCGTGGGGCACCTGTTTGGCACTTGATTGGCGTTGACCACACATTGGCACTGAGGCGCCCTGTGTGCTTGCTGAGTTCTTAGGACCTGTGCGGTGTCAGGGTGCCCATTTCACAGCTGGGAAAGCTGAAGCCGTGTGGCTCACAGCCCTGGCCTTGATGGCTTTGCTGATGTTTCAGGTGGCCCAGGCCTGGGCCAGGAAGGCTCCCTGGTCACCCTGAGTTTGTGGCTCTGCATGTGAGTCATGAGAGGTGGGGCCGCCTGGCCTGTGCTGGCCTCCACATTCCCTCCCACCAGCGACCCTAAATCCTTGCAGCTGATGTCTCAGCCTTAGGCCCCAGTGCCCCAGAGCCCCAGACCCAGCTGAGAACTTTGCCAGGCCCCGTACTCCCTAATCCGCGCACAGCGGCAGCCTCTTCCGGCCCCTGTGCTGAGGCTCCCCCCTTCTGCTGGCTCTGCCTGGCCTCTGGCTCCAGCTGCACCGTCCCTGGCTTTGCCTCAGTGCTGCCCTGGGTGTTGTCATCGCTCCTGACCTCTGCCCCCTAGCCACATGCCACCCAGATCTTTCCAGAACATGAGCTGGGCACAGCGTTCGCCTCAGCATTGTGTGGTGCCCCTTGACCTTTGGGATAGTGGCCAGATGCCCCAGGATGGCCCTCGTCTTTTGCAATGTAGCACCCCCCACCACCTCTGCCACACGTGTGCCCGTGCCCAACACCAGGTGCCTCCTGCTTACAGCCCCAACCCCATGAAGCACCTTCCACCCTCATGCACTGAGGGGCACCCCTTACGTGCCAGGGGAGACGCTGCCCTACAAGGGCAACCAGCAGCCAGCTGCCGGGTGCAGGGCCGGTGGTCACCAGCCACTCCTGAGGCTAAGCAGCTCCAGGGCGACACAGCTCCTTGTGTGTGTGTGTGACAGTTCGCTCTGTCACCCAGGCTGGAGTGCAGTGGCACAATCCCGGCTCACTGCAACTTCCACCTCCCGGGTTCAAGCGATTCTCCTGCCTCAGCCTCCCGAGTAGCTGGGATTACAGGTGTGCAATACTATGCATGGCTAATTTTTTGCATTTTTAGTAGAGATAGGGTTTCACCATGTTGGCCAGGCTGGTCTCAAACCCCCGACCTCAGGTGATCCACCCACCTCAACCTCCCAAAGTGCTGGGATTCCACGCATGAGCCCCTGCGCCCGGCTGACACAGCTCCTTCTGCAGAGCAAGCCATGGGCCACAGCCAGGACCGGCTCACCACCTTCCAGGAGAACCAAGCCCGCACTCACGTCCTCAGCAAGGAGGTCCAGCACCTCCGGGAGGAGAAGTCCAAGCAGGTGAGAATGGCGCCTTCGCTGAGCTTGGAGCTGCTCGTGGCTGGAGGGCCTGGCCATGTCCTGCCTCCCTCGGCCCCGTGGTCTACCCACCTGGGGCCCCAGAGCCTGTCTGAGTGGCTCGTACCAGGAAGCAGGGGCGGCCTCCTGGTCTGATCTCCTGCAGGTGGGCTTCCTTGGGGAGCTGGTGTCTGAGCCCCAAGGCCTCACTCTGCAGGAGCCACCCTTCCTGTGAAGGAGACAGGGCGCTGTGGGTGGAACCTTTTGCTGCCTTGCTGTGTTGGTGGGCGCCGGCTCTCCTTCCCCGGAGAAGATTGGGTGCACACGCTGTAGGTGCTCTGACAGGGCTGTGGCTGTCTCTGTCCCCAGTTTCTGGACTTGATGGAGACCATTGATAAGCAGCGGGAAGAGATGGCCAAGAGCAGCAGGTGAGCGGGCCCAGGGCAGGGGCAAGGCAAGGCTTCAGGGATCGGGTCCTGGCTCAGACTCAGGTGGGACCAACCTGAGCCCACAAGTGAGGCCACGAGGTGGTGGCTGGAGGCTCAGTGCCCAGGCGACCGTAGATGCTTAAGGAACAGCAGCAGCTACCAAGGCCAGAGGCGTACAGGAGCGCTCTGGGGTTTGGGTGACTCTGCACCCTCCTCTCTGCCCACAGGGCATCGGCAGCCCGTGTAGGACAGCTTCAGGAAGCCCTGAATGAGAGGCACTCCATCATCAACGCTCTCAAGGCCAAGTAAGTAGGGGGTGGCTCAGGATACTTCAGAGACGTGCCCACAGCACAGAGAAGGGTGGTGTGAGCCTGTGTGCAAGTCCTGTTTGCAAAGTAGAGTTGGGAAATGGTGAGGCTGGGGCAGTAACCCAGAAGTCTTCCTGGAGGAGGCGGGTGCTGGCTGGGATTGACTAGGTGCCCAGCAACAGTGAGAGCAGCGAGGACTTTGTAAGGCACATGAAGCTCCAGCCGGGGCGGGGGTGCTGCCCTTCCATTCCGCAGGCTGCAGATGACGGAGGCCGCCCTGGCTCTGTCAGAGCAGAAGGCCCAGGACCTGGGGGAACTCCTGGCCACAGCGGAGCAGGAGCAGCTGAGCCTATCGCAGAGGCAGGCCAAGGAGCTCAAGCTGGAGCAGCAGGTGGGTGGGCGGCTTTGAGAGGGGTGGGCCAAGGGGTGGGTGGCAGCTTCGTGACCCTCACAGCCCATACCACGTTCCCCTCCCAGGAAGCTGCGGAGCGGGAGTCTAAGCTCCTCAGAGACTTGTCTGCTGCCAATGAAAAGAACCTGCTTCTGCAAAACCAGGTAGCTGTGGGGGAGCCAGGGAGCCCAGGGTGGGCACGGCAGGGCTGCAGCTTCCCTCTCTGGTACCGGCTTTCCAGGTAGAGGAGTTGGAGCGGAAGGTCAGGTGTCAGCAGGAGCAGCTGTTCCAGACCAAGCAGGAACTGACCAGCACATCAGCCGAGCTGAAGATGCGGGCCATCCAGGCCGAGGGTGGGCATGGGCAGGCCTGCTGTGGAAGGGTTGGGGATGGGCACCCTGGGGACAGGGTCCCCCAGGGGATGCTTACACACGCTCTGCCCCCTGGGCTTCCAGAGCGCCTGGACATGGAGAAGAAAAGGTGCAGACAGAGCCTGGAGGACTCGGAAAGCCTGCGCATCAAGGAGGTGCCCTCTTTGTTGGCCTCATCTGGCCTTTAACGCTCCTCAGCCTCTGTCCTTGGTGTCATGCAGGTGTCCCCAAAGCACATGCCTGGTGGGAGCTCCCCTTGCCAACCTGGGGTCACTGGGTGGCTGTATTTTGCCAGCCTGAGCGGATGTCAGACCCGGAACCTTCTATTGGGGCTGGGAGGAGACCCCGGCCATGCCTCAGCCGTAGTGCAGGCTGCCACTGAAGAGACACCAAGCCCCGCCTGTGCAGGGTGCGCATGCTAGGGTAGTTTCCTGCTAGGCCACCCGAGGCAGTGCTTTCTCAGAATGAACAAGGATCCCAAGAGACGCCTGCCTTCCAGGGTGGGGAGTCCATTGGGGGAAGGTAGGGAGGCCTGGCTCTCCAGCCTGGCCCCACAATTCCTGCCCCTGAGCAGGTGGAGCACATGACCCGGCACCTGGAGGAGAGTGAGAGGGCCATGCAGGAGCGGGTGCAGAGGCTGGAGGCTGCTCGGCTGTCCCTGGAAGAGGTGAGTGCCCACCAGGCAGGGCCAAGCTCTGCCTTAACCCTGGGCTGAACAAGGCAGGCACCCCTGATGTTCACCACCTCAGGACCACAGAGACCCCTTCCTGGCCTCAGAGCCTCATAAGTCCCACTTTGGGGACCCACCCACCAGTGTGCCCAAGAAGCCAGAGGGACTTAGGTGGCATTCGGGCTCCGTTGGCCGTAAGCACCTTGCCCAGCGAGCTAGGTGGCAGAGCAGCTGCGTGGCCCTCAGGAGGCTGGCAGAGAGGAGCTCCCCTGGTTGGTGTTGGCTGGATGGGCCAGAGAGAGAAGGGCCTTGGGCCAGGGACAGGAGAACGCGCTGGCAGGTGGCCGTCTATGTAGGAGTTGGGCCGAGTGAAAGCAGCGGCACTCAGCGAGCGTGGCCAGGCGGAGGAGGAGCTGATCAAGGCCAAGAACCAGGCCCACCTGGAGGAGGTGAGCCACACAGATGTCCGCCACCCTCCAGGCTGCCCAACATCACGATCCGCATGCAGACTCCAGAGCTGCGGTCTGAGTGGGGAGGCGGGAGTGTGGTGTTGAGGTCAGCTTCAGCCTTAGATCAGGGCCTGAGATAGTGGAAAGGTTTGGCTCATCTCTGCAGCCTGTGACTACACGCATGGAGGGACTGGAAGGGTGGTGTGACCGGAGAGGGAGGAGGGAAGCCCAGAGGGCATCTGAAGGAGGTGGCTGCCAGGGGAGCGGGTTCAGAGTTGTAGTAACTAGAGCAGCCAGTCCTGCAGAGGGGTGGGGTCGTGCCCATGCAGACATTCCCTCAGGTGAGCTCAGGCTGAGCCCCTCATTCTCCATGGCGGCTCCTGTGCTCACAGCGACAGCGTCTGGCTCACCTGGAGGACAAGCTGCGACTGCTGGCGCAGGCACGGGACGAGGCGCAGGGCGCTTGCCTGCAGCAGAGGCAGGCGGTGGCCGAGGCCCAGACCCGGGCCAGCCAGCTGGGCCTGCAAGTCGAGAGCCTGCGGCGGCGCCTGGAAGAGCTGCAGCAGGTAGCCGGGACTCCAGCGGGGGCCCCCGGGCATGCTAGGCCCCGATCCCGCACCTTACTCCCCGACCTTCGTGCCTGGCAGGAGCTGAGCCTCAAGGACCAGGAAAGGGTGACCGAGGTGAGCAGGGTGCGCGTGGAGCTGCAGGAGCAGAACGGCCGGCTGCAGGCAGAGCTGGCGGCTCAGGAGGCGCTGAGGGAGAAGGCGGCGGCCCTGGAGCGCCAGTTGAAAGGTGAGCCAGACCCTCGCCCTCCCGCCGCCCACTAGTGGGACGTGAGGCTAGCCAGAGAGCGGGGCTGGCCAGGTCTCCCGTGCTGAGGCCGTGCCACGGTGCGCTGGGACTGCGCCCGCTCAGTGCGCTCCTTGCCCTGCAGTGATGGCGAGCGACCACCGAGAGGCGCTGCTGGACAGGGAGAGCGAAAACGCGTCTCTCCGGGAGAAACTGCGGCTCCGGGAGGCGGAGATCGCCCGCATCCGGGACGAGGAGGCCCAGAGAGCGAGCTTCCTGCAGAACGCCGTCCTGGCTTACGTGCAGGGGTCCCCCGTGAGGACCCTAAGCCCCCCAAAGTGAGGCAGGCCGGGAGGACCCGGGCGCAGTAGGAGTACATCAGGCGGCGCCCGAGATTTCTTGGACCGGGGGCCGCCTCCCGCCCGGGCCGCCTCTTGAGACCCGGGTCGTCTGTTCCACGCGGGGGTTGCGGCGACTGGAGGTGGTGCCGCGGCTGCCGGGCGATCCCGTGGGAGGCGCCTGGGAAGGGCTTCCTCGCTGCCCCTTCTTCCCGGTCGATGCCACCTGGAAGCGCACCGGGAAGGGGTCCCGCGGGCACGTCTCTCCCTCGCCTTTTGCGATGTCACCGTGAACGCTGCGGCTGCCTGCGCGCGGCGGGGTTTGGAAATACAGCGCGTTTGCACTTTGTGATACATTCTGGCCCCGCCTCTCCCTCCAAACGCGCGACCCTCCGTGCCTCTCTCCAAACGCGCGGCCCTCTGCCCCCAGCCCTGCAGGGAGGGCCTGCCGGGGTGCGGCCGTTCGCCCCTCCTCGCCGCTGCCTGGAGGGACGGGAGGGCCGCTGGGGCTGTCCGTCTGGGGGTTCGGGCGGCTGCAGACCCCGGAGTTCCCAGCTGGCTCCCGGCAGCAGGGGGCGGGTCCCCGAGAACGCGCAGCGCGCGCAGCCGTCCCCGCTGGGTCCAGGTCGCTGGGCTCTCTCCGGCCTGCGAGGCGCCCCGAGGGACCTGCAGGAGACCCCCGGGCCGGGGACGCGCTGGAGGCGGGGGCTCCGCGGCTCGCGCAGCTCTGCCCGGGTTCGGGCGGCCCCGCCCCCAAAGCCGCGCGGCCGGGCGCCCCCGTCCCCGCCCCCGCCCCCAGCCGGCCGCGCTCGGCTGTCTCCGCGCCCGGCGCTCGGCGCCGCTCGGCTGTCTCCGGCCGCTCGCTCGGCGCTCGGGTCCGCGGCCGCTGCGGCGCCGGGCATTTCTCCGCAGCTCGGCTCGCGGCCGCGCCCGCCGCCGCCCGGCCCGCGCCCATGCAGGCCATCAAGTGCGTGGTGGTCGGCGACGGGTGAGTGCGCGGCCCGGAGGTCGCTCGGCTGGGCTGGGCCGAGGGAGCTCGGGGGCTCAGGGCGCAGCCCGGGCGGGGCGGGGGTGGCGCCCGGGTCCTCGCGAGGCGGCCCCGCAGTACCCCGCCCGAGCCGCGTGCACCCCGGGGCCGAGGGGGGCGGGGTGGGGCGGGGCGGGTTCCGCGGGCCTCCAGCTCGGGCCCACCTGATGCTGCCCGGCTCCCGCCCGGGCTGGTTGCCGACGAGGCGGGGCCGCCGCCTTGTCCTCCCAGTGGGTGGGGCCAGGCCTCTCACCTGGGCTGAACCCTTCGCCGGCCCCACCCTCTCCTGCCGCCACCCTCGGAGTCGGGGCCTCTGCCTGGGGCCCCAATGTTGGGCGCCCTGCGCCCCCATTCACCACCCCAGCCCCCGGAGCTCGGCCTGCCCTGGTCGTCCTCCAGCCCTAGGTCGCCGCGGATCTGGTGGGCTGGGACCCCCGTCTCCACCCCAGACGCCCCTAACTCGCCTCTGGCTGCTGGGGAGGGGTTTGCCCTTGTTGGGCAGAGGGTCCGAGGCCGGGCCTGGGAGCCACGTGGCTTGCCCTGTCCGCAGCGCCGTGGGGAAGACATGCTTGCTGATCAGCTACACGACCAACGCCTTCCCCGGAGAGTACATCCCCACCGTGTGAGTGTGGGGGCTTCCCGGGAGAGCACAGGCCCTCCGTGTGAGTGTGGGGGCTTCCCGGGAGAGCACAGGCCCTCCGTGTGAGTGTGGCATGGGGGATTCATGGGCAGGATCTCCCCTGGGCTTCCATGTCGGCTCAGGTGGCCCTGTCTCTGGGCTTCCCGGCTGGGGCTGAGATGCTGGCTAGAGTTCTAGTTCCGTGCAGAGTTGTGAAACCCAAGACACAGGCCGGCAGGGCCAGGGGTTTCTGGGACCCCTCCGAAGCCCTGACCCTGCCCTCACTACTCTGCAGTTTTGACAACTACTCGGCCAACGTGATGGTGGACGGGAAGCCGGTCAACCTGGGGCTGTGGGACACGGCGGGGCAGGAGGACTATGATCGGCTGCGGCCACTTTCCTACCCCCAAACTGTAGGTGACAACGGGGCCAGCCCCGGGAGCTGGGTGGGTCCCTGAGGTCCGGAAGAGGGAGGGAGCAGTGCCCTGGGGAGCCCTTGACCACTCCAGCAGGCCCCACCTTCTTCCCAAGGACGTCTTTCTGATCTGCTTCTCCCTGGTGAGCCCGGCCTCCTTTGAGAACGTTCGTGCCAAGGTAGGGCAAAGCTGGGGGCCCCTGTGGGGAGAGGGCTTGCCCCAGAACCTGCCCCAACAAGTTGTTTTTTAGAGGCAGTTGAGATACGGTTCTGCCTGGAGTAGGCACATGGGGTGGGGTCTGAAAATGATCGTGGGGGCTGATGGGGTGGCGTAGTGGTGGTGGGCGCAGCTCTCAGAACGGAGGGGCTATCTGCCTGCTGAGAATGGGCCTTGGCTGGAAGGCCCTGGGAGGTCTCCAGGTTCTCCGGCTGCGTATTTTTTCTCAGTATCTCCCCACCAAATACGCCCCTGGTCACCCCTTTAAGGAAGAAGAGCCAAGTGTAGCTCTGGAGCAGTGGGGAAAGTCCCGGAGGGCCGTGACTTGCTCAGGTGGGCCTAGGGGTCAGAGCGTTTGTCCCTGCAGTGGTACCCGGAGGTGCGGCACCACTGCCCCCACACGCCCATCCTCCTGGTGGGCACCAAGCTGGACCTCCGCGACGACAAGGACACCATTGAGCGGCTGCGGGACAAGAAGCTGGCGCCCATCACCTACCCACAGGGCCTGGCCATGGCCCGGGAGATTGGTGGGTAGGCGCAGGCGGCCTGCAGGGGAGGGGTGGGGAGGCTTCGCTGTACCCGACCCTCATTGTCTCCCCGCCTCACTGCCTAGGCTCTGTGAAGTACCTGGAGTGCTCAGCCCTGACCCAGCGGGGCCTGAAGACAGTGTTTGACGAGGCAATCCGCGCAGTGCTCTGCCCGCCCCCAGTGAAGAAGCCAGGGAAGAAGTGCACGGTCTTCTAGAGCCCTGGCACACCTGAGCCTGAGGGCTGGCGGGGAGCAGCCCTAGACATGTCTGCTGTTGTGTGGTGTCCCTGAGTCGGCTGTGGGGAGCGGTTAGGGTGGGCAGGGGGGAAGCATGGGGATGAGGCTGGGCGGCAGGATCCTGTCCTCTCTGCTGCCTCCTTCTGGGGTGTGGCTCCAGCCTTCCCTGGCCCCCGCCGGAGGCCAGGAGGGAGCAGGGTCTCCCTCAGGGCTGCAGGGGCAGGTGCAGGTGCAGGGAAGCCCCAGGACGGGCTTCCCTGGAGGGGGAGGGTGGGGGGGAGTTCTGTCCATTGCGCCCCGAGGCGGGGCGGCCCCTTCTTATTTTATACAATAAACATTCTCCACCTACACCTCTTGCCTCTCACTACCTGCCCTTCTGCCCTGGGGCAGTTTGCTCCTAATTCCCCCAAGTGATGGTGCAGAGCGGGTTGCCACCCCAGCCGCACCTCACCTCGGAGCCGAGTTCCTAGAGGGCAGCACTAAGCTTCCTCCACCCCACCCCAGGGAAGAGGGGCCTGCTGAGCCCCCAAAGGAGCCCACCCAGATCAAAGCAATAGCTCGTGCATTGAGCGCTTGGGATGTTTGCTTGGCTGTGTACAAGGCCTCCCTCAGGCTGATGTGCGCCTCTGGGAGGGCACATGTCGGGGAGAGGCAGGCCTGGTTCTCAGGCAGCTCCTGTTGTGCTGACTGGGACAGTCTGAAGAGACTGAAGCAGGTCAGGCCTCATGGAGCCCCATGGGAGCCAGGGCACCCTCCCCCCATCCCTCGGCTCCTCTGGCTGGCACTGGGAGTAAGGGCAATCCAGGTGGAGGGGCAGGGTGGAGGAGGGCACGGGGGTCGGGGGGTGGTGTGGAAAGCAAAGAGAGCAGCGACCCAGCACAGTCTGCTGACGCTGAAGCCAGCAGCAGGTTCAGGTGGGCCCTGAACCAAGGTCCCAGGCCTGGAGTCACGCGGGATTGGAGGGGCCACCGTCTGCTTCCGCCTGGTGCTGTGTGGGGGCAGCTCCTACTGGCTGGGGAAAGCCGACTGCGGAATTCTCAAGAATTTTGCTAGCCAGTTGTTAATGATCATTAACAATTAAGTTATAGAAGTTTACAATTTGTGTTATTAAAAGCAAAATCAACAAACATCACTTCCTAGTTATTTCTGCACACATGGCTTTCTCTGCCCCTGGGTTATGTACATCTGCAGGACCTATGGACACAGACACCACATAATGGGGTGTTGAGGGCATCTCTTCCAGCTCCACATTCAATGGCATCTAACTGGTAGCTTGCAATCAGCTGTGGTGGGAGTGTTTACACCATGGGAATTGGCAAATTCTTCATATTGGGACTTGATTTACAGTTACTTGTCTAGACTTAAGATGATTAAACTGTAGATTAGACTTCAGGGTGCTGTGTCTGCTCATTACATTGTGAACAGCACAAGTTGAGGAAATGCTGTTCTCGTATCCAAAAACCATCTGATTCAACAAAGTGGCTCAGGCCACTGACAAATGGAGAAGCGTCACATCCTCGTTTCCCCTTTTGTCTTACTCATTAGCTTAAAGGAGGAGGAGCCAACCGTACACTCACAGAGCAGGTGATCAACACGTACATGCACACACTGTCGCACCCCAGAGGTTCTGGACAGGTCCAAAGGCCAACCTTGCTGACATTCACCACCCTCTTTAGGAGCTGGCCTTTCACCGCCTCCTACCTCCCTGACAGCAAACTGGCCAGGCCTGAAGACCTCAGGAGTGGGAGCTGGGCTCCGCCTTGGATTGGAATATGAACCTCATGGGTCTCTGCCCGCATTCCATACCAGGCCCCAAGACCCCAGCTACCTGCTGGCAGCCTAGGAATAGCACATAGCCTGGGCAGCAGAATCAGGTTTATTGGAGGGATTGGGGGTAGGATGGGCACGGCATGGGGTTTGAGGTGTGTGGAGGGAGCTCAGTTGGCCCAGAAGCCCCCTTCCACCGGCAGAGTGGAGCCCGTGGTCATGCCGCTTCGGTCACTCAGCAGAAAGAGGATGGCATCCACCACATGCTCTACCTCTGTGGGCAGGGTGGGGGTCAGGGGCATGGATGAAGGAGGCTGTCGCCCATCTTTCCCTCCCACCCCTGCCCAGGGCACGCACAGGGGCTGCTGGCACCACGCTGGCTGATCTCCCACCTGACTCACCAGCAAACTTGCCAAGTGGGATTCGGTCCAGTATAGTCTTGGCCTTGTAGGGGTCACTCCAGTTGGCCTGGCCCATGTGCGTCATCACCACTGTGGGGTTTACTGCATTCACTCGGATCTACACCGGGACAGCTGGGGTCAGCAGGGCGAGTAGGGTGCCCTAGGTTGGGGGAGGTACCCCAGCCCTGCTCACCTTGTGGGGCCCGAGCTCTAGGGCCATCACCTTGGTCAGCATGTCCAGGGCACCCTTGGTGGAGCCTGTGAAGAGGAACCCAAGCTGGCTGTGGCTGGGGTTGGTGATGAGGGTGAGGCTGGGGTGGGGGTGGGGCTGAAGGCACAGCTGGGGTACTCACAGTAGACGCTATGGTTAGTTACTGCCCGCTGGGAGCACTGGCTGGAGATATTCACGATGGCCCCCGGGGCTCCCCGGGCTATTAAGCCCCTGGCCACAATCTGAAATTGCAGTGAGACCGTGAGGCAGAGCTGGCACCACTCATCAGAATTCTCGTCCAGCCCGCAGGGCAGCTCACCTGTGACACCTGGATGACCGCACGCAGGTTCACTTCAAAGGATCTAGAGGCCGAGGCACAGACCTGGTCAGAGATTAGGGCTGCTGCCTCCTCCGGGACAGCCCCTCCCTGAGGTTTCTCCGCCCTCACAGGCTCACCTGTCAAAGGCGTCCTTGGTGACCTCCAGGAAGGGTTGCAGCAGGGCGACAGCGGCGTTGTTCACCAGCAGGTCCACGGGGCCCACGCTGCCCAGCGCCCGTTCGGTGGCCTCCCAGTCACCCAGGTCCACGCACACGGGCTCTATCCCCGGGCACTGTGTGTATCAGGGGGCAGTTACCAGAGGCTTTGTGCCCAGCAAGCGGCACAGCTGGGGGCTGGGGCTGGTGACCTTTCAGCTGGACAAGGAAAGGAGTTAGGAGTTCCGGAGGTGTCAGGACTGTGGGGCCAGCAGCCAGGCGCTACCTCCGGCCGGTTCACTTCCTCCCTGCGTCCGAGCGACTCCTGCCCGGGGCCTGCTCCGCAGCCATTTCGGCCTCTTTCTGAGCCCGGCAGCCCTGGCAGCTCTGCCGGCCACCCGACCTCCCACGCAGGCCACCAGCCCCGGAAGACGGTGCGAGGGCGCCCAGGCCGCGGTGAGAAGCGCAGCGCTCGCGAGGGGAGGCGAAGTCGCGCACAGGGATACCGCCCCCGCCGGCTGGCGCCCCCTCCTGGCTCGCCGCCTCGCAGCCCTGGGACCCGGCGGGGCCTACCTCGCGGACAAGGCTGTCAAGATCCGCCTGTGTTCGGCTCACAGCCACTACCCGCGCGCCCGCCGCGTGCAGCGCCTGGACCGTGCCGCGCCCGATACCTGCCGGGAGCGCGGCTCAGTGAGGACATCCCCTGCCCACCTCTGCCCTCCGCTGGCCTTTACCGACCTTTCCCCGCCGCCCACCTTTGCCCGCCCCGGTGACCAGCACCCGGCGGCCGGCGAGACCCAACTCCATGTCGGCACAGTCTCCGCCCTGCGTACTGGGGCCGCTGGACGTGAAGGTCTGGCCACGGTGGGCGGGGCGGGGCGGGGCCAATGGCAGGGCGGCCTTCAGATAGGGGGCGGGGCCATTCAAATAGCTGCTCCCCGCTGCGGTGATTGACGGAAAGGAGTGGGCACACGGAGGAGGGGCAGGGTCTCCGCTGCCGCAGAGACGGGCCTTTTTTTTTTTTTTTTTTTTGAGACAGAGTCTCGCTCTCTGTCGCCCAGGCTGGAGTGCAGTGGCCGGATCTCAGCTCACTGCAAGCTCCGCCTCTCGGGTTTACGCCATTCTCCTGCCTCAGCCTCCCGAGTACCTGGGACTACAGGCGCCCGCCACCTCGCCCGGCTAGTTTTTTGTATTTTTTTTGTAAAGACGGGGTTTCACCGTGTTCGCCAGGATGGTCTCAATCTCCTGACCTCGTGATCCGCCCGTCTCGGCCTCCCAAAGTGCTGGGATTACAGGCGTGAGCCACCGCGTCCAGCCCAGGGACGGGTCTTTTGAACTGCCTGGTGTGACCCATCCTCCGTGCTTAAAATCGATTTAGTGGACCTTGGCTAGCATATTTTCCCCTGCCAAGATTATTGCAAAAAGACGATGTGGTGGTTAATGTTAGAAAGAACGTGTGGTTAATATCAGGAAGAACACGTGAAATGGAGAATTCAGGGCTAACATTGCTTGTTTTGTTTCTGAAAACATCCGCATGTCCTAAAAAGTGTCGCCTGTGCCCATCATCTCTCAGGCTTGACAGCAGGACACCGCTGGCTCACTTGTAAAGCCAAGGGAAAGAATTTGGACCACCAAGTACGTCTGGAGAAGACACCAACGTCAGCAGCGCTCTGCTTTCATCTGTGGGCGGAGGATTACCTAGGTACCGAAGCCAGAGACTGAAGACACAAACTGTTTCAGTATAATAAAGAAAATAGCGGCCGGGCGCGGTGGCTGAAGCCTGTAATCCCAGCACTTTGGGAGGCCGAGACGGGCGGATCACGAGGTCAGGAGATCGAGACCATCCTGGCTAACATGGTGAAACCCCGTCTCTACTAAAAAATACAAAAAACTAGCCGGGCGAGGTGGCGGGCGCCTGTAGTCCCAGCTACTCGGGAGGCTGAGGCAGGAGAATGGCGTAAACCCGGGAGGCGGAGCTTGCGGTGAGCTGAGATCCGGCCACTGCACTCTAGCCTGGGCGACAGAGCGAGACTCCGTCTCAAAAAAAAAAAAGAATAAATAAAAAATAAAGAAAATGCTGACGTATGCTGTCTTCTCTCTGTTTCAGCTACTTAAAAGGGAAGGGCCCCCCTGTGCTATGATCACATGACTTGCTTGACCTTATCAATCACTTGAAAGATTCACCCTCCTTACCCTGCCCCCCTTGTTTTGTGTGCAATAAATATCAGTGCGCCCACCCATTCAGAGCCACTATTGGTCTCCGTGTCTTGATGGTAGTGGGCCCCTGGGCCTAGCTGTTTTCTCTTTATCTCTTTGTCGTGTGTCTTTATTTCTCACAATCTCTTGTCTCCGCACACGGGGAGAAAACCCGCTAAGCCCCATGGGGCTGGACCCTACCTTCATCTGAAAGGGACCTGAACCCCAGGTCACCTCGGTCAGCCAGCATCCGCCCAGGGGCACCTTTTAGAAGTTGAATAAGATAGGAAGGGAGGCCGGGCGCGGTGGCTCAAGCCTGTAATCCCAGCACTTTGGGAGGCCGAGACGGGCGGATCACGAGGTCAGGAGATCGAGACCATCCTGGCTAATACGCTGAAACCCCGTCTCTACTAAAAATACAAAAACTAGCCGGGCGAGGTGGCTGGCGCCTGTAGTCCCAGCTACTCGGGAGGCTGAGGCAGGAGAATGGCGTAAACCCAGGAGGCAGAGCTTGCAGTGAGCTGAGATCTGGCCACTGCACTCCAGTCCGGGCGACAGAGCAAGACTCCGTCTCAAAAAAAAAAAAAAAAAAAAAAAAAAAAGATAGGAAGGGATTGGTGTCATGAAAGTACATGGTGGTCCAGCAAAGACCAGCATTGCTTCCCAAGGCTTTGGGATTGTAGCAGGACGAGCTGCAGACAAAACTCCTCAGACACCGGGTTAAAGAAGGAAGAGGTTTTTTATTTGTCCGGGAGTGTCGGCAGACTCACGTCTTAAGAGCCGAGCTCTCTGAAAAAGAAATGCTTGGCCTTTTTAAAGGCTTACAACTTTAAGGGGTCCACGTGAAAGGGTCGTGATAAATCAAGCAAGCGTGGGAAACGTGACTGGGGGCTACACACATCAGCTAACAGAACATAAAGTTTTACAATGCTTTTTTTCATAGTGTCTGGAATTTACAGACAACACAAGTAGTTTAGGTCAGGGGTTGATGTTATTATTACTACTTTTATTTTAACTCCTGGGGCCGGGTGGTGGTGCCAAGGTTGTCTGGCTATTTATCTTACTTTTGTTTCTTTCTCTCTTTCCTCCCGTCTTGTGAACTAGGCAAGGTTGGGGGGAGGAGGGCAGCAGGAGTAGCAGTGGTCTCCTTCCTTAATGCCTGTCTTACTATAATCTCTTAATCCTGTTATCTTCGTAAGTTGATGACGTACATCACCTCAGGACCACTGTGATAATTGTGTTAACTGTACAAATTGATTGTAAAACGTGTGTTTGAACAATATGAAATCAGTGCACCTTAAAAAGAACAGAATAACAGCGATTTTTAGGGAACAAGGGAAGACAATCATAAGGTCTGACTGCCTGTGGGGTGAGGCAAAAAGAGCCATATTTTTCTTCTTGTGGCGAGCCTATAAAGGGATGTGTAAGTAGGGAAAATATCGCTAAATTCTTTTCCTAGCAAGGAATATTAATACCCTGGGAAAGGAATGCATTCCTGTGGGGAGGTCTATAAATGTCTGCTCTGGGAATGTCTATCTTATGCAGTTGAGATAAGGACTGAGATACACCCTGGCCTCCTGCAGTACCCTCAGGCTTATTAGGATGGAGAAAAACTCCGCCCTGGTAAATTTGTGGTCAGACTGATTCTCTGCTCTCAAACCCTGTTTTCTGTTGTTTAAGATGTTTATCAAGACAATATGTGCACCACTGAACATAGACCCTCATCAGTAATTCTGTTTTTGCCCTTTGCCTTCTGATCTTTGTTGGACACTTATCAGTAGTTCTGTTTTTTGCCCTTTTAAGCATGTGATCTTTGTACCTACTCCCTGTGCTTACACCTCTTTCCCTTTTCAAACCCTTAATAAAAGTTGCTGGTTTTGAGGCTCGGGTGGGCATCACAGTCCTACCGATATGTGATGTCATCCCTGGCAGCCCAGCTGTAAAATTCCTCTCTTTGTACTCTTTATTTCTCAGCCGGCTGACACTTACGGAAAATAAAAAGAAATATTGGGGGCAAGTTCCCCCAATAGGGGACCGTGGGCACACCTCTCATCCTGCATGAGGCGATTGAGCCTGCAGACCCTGATGCCAGCCCACTCCACCGCAGACCACACCTGAGGACGAAAGGGCAGCAACTCTTCTGCAAGGATAATCCTGCTGTCCATGGCCCTTCTCTCCACACCCAGCCAGTCATGGGCAGAGGACAGACAACAGCCTGCACACCTCTCCCCTGCAACTCTGGCCCCGTCCTTCAGCCCAGCTCACCGGCTCTGAACCGGCCTGTTCAGAAAAATGAGGGGCGCATCCTGGACCTGAGGCCCTCCATAGGGAAGGTGGGGCTGAGAGTTCCGCTGGAACTGCAGAGGTAGGGTCATGTTGCAGCAAATCTAGCTTATCCTCCCCCAGAGAATGCACATCCACTTCTGGGTGCACCTCTCACTTAAGGCCACCCATAAGAGGCTGCCCAAGTTGGAGGTCCAGCTCCCAGTTCTGCTGAAAGAGAACCCATGGACTGAATCTGGGCTCAACAGCTCTGCAGCCCAGGCCTGGCCTGAGGGTCTTACAGGCCCTGAAGTTTTCAGCTGTGCTTGCCTCAGCCAGGCCCTGGCGTCACCATACCACCTGGGGAGCTATAGGCCTGGGGTGGACGGGCACAGGGCCCAATGCTGGGCAAGAGAGCAGAGGGCTAGGGACCAGGATCGGGCCCTCCAGGCAGTGGTTGGGAGGGCACAGGGCACAGGGTAGGGGTGGGGGAAGCCAAGGGTGCTTCTGACCAGCCAGCAGGACTCATAGGGCGCAAGTCTTGAGCCATAGATCTCTGGACCAGTGAGGCCTGGGCCACTCTCCTGGGGGCATGTGCAGGCCGTTGGAGGGGTCTAAGCAGATGGGCCTTCCAGGAAGGACAGGTTGAGGGGTGTCCTTCCCTTGGCTGCTGGCAGGCAGAGAGCAGGCTCCAAGGGTAGGGGCAGAAAGCAGAGTTTACAGGGCAGTCAAGGCAGGGGCGGTGGACTGGCCGCAGTGCCAGGTCTGATGGGGACAATGCACTGGGCTGTCCTCCAGAACAAACCAGGACCTTGCCTCCTGCTGTTCTTGGCCACCCTTGCCTCCGGCCTATCCACCTCTCCGGGCCCAAAGCCCCAGATGATGCAAAGGCCCTCCAGTCACCAATTCCATACTCCTGGCCACAGAAGGTCCTCCGGGCAGTAGTTCTAGACTTTCCTACCATGACCCACAGAACAAAGCAGCTTTTACATGGAGGCCCAGTGTGTGCAGGTGCACACACACGCATCTGTAACTGATCCTAAGGAAGGAGACCACTACTCCTCCTGCTGCCCTCCTCCCCCCGACCTTGCCTAGTTCACAAGACAGGAAGAAAGAGAGAAAGCAAAAAGTTAGAAAGAAACAAAAGTAAGATAAATAGCCAGACAACCTTGGCACCACCACCCGGCCCTAGGAGTTAAAAAAAGTAATAATAATAACATCAACCCCAACCTAAACTACTTGTGTTATTTGTAAATTCTAGACACTGTATGAAAAAAAGCATTGTAAAACTTTTTGTTCTGTTAGTTGATGCAGGTAGCCCCCAGTCACGTTTCCCTCGCTTGCTTGATTTATCACCACCCTTTCGCATGGGCCCCTTAAAGTTGTAAGCCTTTAAAAAGGCCAAGAATTTCTTTTTCGGGGAGCTCGACTCTTTAGACATCAGTCTGCCGATGCTCCCGGACAAACAAAAAACTGACATTTATCAGTTCCCCAAATTAAGCATAATAAATTATAAAAGTATTATTTGGGAACTGATAAATGTCCACATTAAAATGAAATCTTCACAATTTATGTTCCTCTGCTGTGGCTCCAGCCGGTCCCTCCGTTCGGGGTCCCTGACTTCCTGTAACAGTCCCTGTTTCTCCTGTTCTTAGCCTCATGGCAGCTAGCCCAGAATCCTGGTCTGTGCTGGTCCAGGGAGAAGGGCTTCTATTTATTAAAACCCATCCACACCAACTCAGGGGGGACACAGTGCGTGGGGGAGACAAAGGTGGTGTGTCACCATAGCCCCTGATGTGGACGTGGGGGAGCGTGGTGGGGCGATGGGTGTGACCCAGGCCTGGGCGAGCAGGGCAGGTATAGAGGCCTTGGAGGTGCTGGAGCAGGCGTGGCCTGGGAAGGGCGTGGTGGGGATGGCAATGGGGCGGGGAGTTAGCAGGCCTGTTAGGGGCAGAGTCTGGGATAAGTAAGGGCATGGGGGACGCGCTGCGGGTGACTACTGAGTGGGGTCGTGAGAGGAGGGCCTGGCACAGGCCGGGTGGGGACCCAAGGGCCGGACAGGCGCATGACCGTGGCGTGTCCCGAGCCTGGGCGCAAGTGGGGAGGGTTAGTGGGTGTGGTGGGTCTGAGCTGGGGGAGGCAGAGTGTGGGTTGTGGGCATGCGCAAGGCGTGGCGTGGGGATGAGTCAGGAGGAGGTGGGGCTGTGGTGGGACTGGGGCCTGATCAAGAGTGAGGTCAGGGCAGGGAGGGGTGGGCCTGAGCGAGGGCGGGGACAAGGTGGGGCACGTGAATGGGCTGGTTGTGGGGGGTCAGGAGGAGGCAGGGTGTGGGTGGGGCGGGAGCTTGAGTGGTAGCACAGCAGGGGCGGGGTCATGAACGTGGCGTGGGTGGGACACCAACCCTGTCATGGCAGGCCTTAGCTTGGGGCGGGGTCAGGGCAGGAGCCCCTAGCTGCTCTAGATGACTGGGTACCTGGTGTCTATAAGGGTGTCCGAGTTGCTGGGGAGGTGCTGCAGTCCCTGAGCAAGAAAAGGATGCTGGGGAACAAATCCTCCACCTCTGTGGAGGCAGCAGCCTGTCAGGGCAGTTGGGCTAGGCTCCCCAGGTCGCCCCACTGACAAGGTGACGCTGACCTGCAGTCTTCCTCAGTGGGTGGCACTCATCTTCCAGCAGAGCTGGGATGGGACAGTTCTTTCTGGTCCCTGGCTGTCAGCACCACCATGGAGCTCAGGGAATCACCCGGATCTGGGAGTGGAGCCAGAGGTGGTGGCCTCAGCCTGTGCACCAGCCCCCTGTTCCCACAGTCCCTGGGCACCCCCAGGCCTGAGGGTACTTCTTGTGTTTGGCCAGTTCCCATCCCCTCTGCCTAGAGCCTTGTGTGGTCTCCGTTCTCCCCATTCTCATCACCAGCCCCCAGCCCTGCCTCCCAGTACCTGCTTTGCACTCCTAAGGCCTGGTCCCCAGCCCCACCCCCACAACCACCTTGTGTGACCCCGGCTTGGTGGCCATGGCTTCTGTCAGCGTGGGCTTTGCACCTTTGGTGGAGCCTGCTGAGAGGCAACACTGAGGACCTTTAGGGACTGAGCCCTCCTTCCAGGGAGGCCCGTCTGCAGAGCCAGGGGCCTGCTTGATGGACTCAGTGTGCAGGTGGGGCAGAGGGACTCACTGTAGGTGATGGGGTTGGGAAGGCAACATGGGCCACGATGGAGATTTTGACCATGGAGCTGGGCACTCCGTGGTCCATAAGGCCTCAGACTATGATCTGAAAGCAGAGTGGGGGACAACTCACCCCACCCCACCCCACTCCCACCCGGCCCACTCAGCGATGGGCCTCCCCCTCCCACTGGCTCACCTGGGACACCTGGGGTGCAGAGCACAGATTCATACTGAAGGACCTGGCAGGAGAGAGCGACCATGGCCACCTCCACTGGCCCATCCTCAGCAGCTCCCCTGCCTGACTGTTGTCCCTGTTTCCCACTTGTCACAGGCCTCCTTGGTAACCTCCGGGAAAGGCTGCAGCAGGGCCACAGCACCATTGTTCACCAGCAGGTCTACGGGGCCCACGCTGACCAGCGCCTGCTCAGCGGTCTCCCAGTGACCCAGATCCACGCACATGGGATCTAACCCGTAACACTGTGGGATGCTGGGCAGTGGCCTGGGAGTGGCCTGCCAGGCGGGTGAAGCATCCCTGAGGGTGGTGGGTGCAGGCACAGGCCACACCAAACTGCATGCCTCATCTCCTTGGGGAGGTCAACCAGGTCAGTGCTGGTGCGGCTCACAGCCCCCACTCTAGCTCCCAAGGTATGCAAGGCCTCTGCAGGTTTCCACCCTGTCCCTGGCAGTGTTGGGGGACTCGGTGGGTAAATGGCCCTGCATATGTGGTCAAGGCTGGGGTCAGGGAAGCAGGCAGGAGTGGGAGCTGCAGCCCCTGCTGCCCAGAAATGACCAGTGAGGGGCTGGAGGCCCAACAGTGGGCAGAGCCCGAATCTGAGACCCAGCTGACCAGTAGCAGGACTAGGGAGGCCCCTGAGGGCAGCCCCTCCCACTGGACCCAGGGAGGAGGCCTGCCTGTGTGGTCTGGGTCTGGGGGTTGGCCTGGGGAAAAGACAAGCTCACTCCTCTCTTGGGGGTCTTATGTTGACCACGGAGGGGCTGGTGTCCTGTCCCAGTGGGTGTCCTGTGCTAGCCAGGGTGGAGAGCAGCTCAGGGCCAGGGCCCAGGGCCTGCAGTGAGTGGGTGGGTTCAGCTGCAGGTGGGAGCCTGACCAGTGGGACTCAGGGCCTGCACCAGGCCTCTGTGAATCTTGCAGCCCGGCCACCTTGCTCTCCCAGCCAGTCCCTCCTGTACCTCCACCTCTCCTGCTTACACCCACCTTCCCCTGCCCCAGTCACCAGGGCCGTTGCAGCCCGGCCACCTTGCTCTCCCAGCCAGCACCTCCTGCACCTCCACCTCTCCTGTTCACACCCACCTTTCCCTGCCCCAGTCACCAGGGCCAGAAGGCTGCTGAACTTCAGCTGCATGGTGCTGACTCCCAGCCTGGTCCTGCAGTGAAGAAAAGATGTGCAGGTTTATAGGTCTAGGCTGGCAAGTGGGGCCAGGTGACCTGGAAGGGGCACCGGGAGGTGAGCAGGGCAGAACCATTCCCCTCAAGAGGTAGCCCTGCTCACCTACTCCCTAGGCCTGCCAGCTAGAAGCTCCATCCTGGGTTCTGGAAAAGAAAGAAAAATTGGATTGCATGTGTGCATGTATGCGTGCAGTACTGTGGCGGGGAGCGGGAGAGGGACAGGGCAGTAGAATTTTGGTGTCTTTCCGTTTTTTTTGGTCTGAACAGAAATATTACCCTGTAACAGCTTCTACTGGAAGGGGAAATCTAGCTTCCCCATCAGCTGGGGGTAGGGCAGTGGATGACATGGGGATGGGGCATGGACTGTGACTCTGGCCCTGCGTAGCTACACTGAGGTTTAACTCTTGCAAAACGGGGCCTGGCCAGGTATCAGGGGAACCCACCTGCAATATTTCAACGTAAGTTCTATTTTCTTTTTTTTTTTTTTTGAGACGGAGTCTCGCTCTGTCGCCCAGGCTAGAGTGCAGTGGCCGGATCTCAGCTCACTGCAAGCTCCGCCTCCCGGGTTTATGCCATTCTCCTGCCTCAGCCTCCCGAGTAGCTGGCACTACAGGCGCCCGCCACCTTGCCTGGCTAGTTTTTTGTATTGTTAGTAGACACGGGGTTTCACCGTGTTAACCAGGATGGTCTCGAACTCCTGACCTCGTGACCCGCCCGTCTCGGCCTCCCAAAGTGCTGGGATTACAGGCTTGTGCCACCGCGCCTGGCCAGTCTCCATTCACAGCCAGAGTCCACCACTCCTCACCACACCCGACGGCCCCCTTCCGCGGGAACAATCACCATGCAGGTGACCGAAAGTGCCTTTGGGAGGATGGAAGATAGAATGACCGTAGGAGGTTCTGGCTGTGGAACACGATCCTTTCTTGATTCAAGGGGCCCCGGGTCTGGAGCCTGGGGATCAAGATCCTTACCTCAATGACATCTGCAAAATTCCCTTTCCTAAATAAGGGCACAGTTGCAGAGTCCAGGGACGCGAGTGACCATCCCCGCAACTTCCTCTCTTTCCGTGCTCTTGTTCAGGGAAAGCTCCTGGGGTGGTGAGAAGCTGTTCTCACCACCTCCTTCCTACAATGACAACTGTGGACAGAACTTGGCCCCTGCTGCCTGCGCTGGGGTCAGCTCCAACCAGGTGGGGTCTGCCTACGCTTCAGCAGCTCAGCCTCAGGCTCTTTTACCCAGGGTCTTCCCGGGGGCTCTAGTGCAGGACCCTGTCTGGCCCCTCCCAGCTTCTGGGGGCCCCTGTTGCACCTGTATCCCACATGGGTTCTTGGATTTAGGGTCACTTATTGTTGGGTTTAGGGCCCTCTGGATGATCCAGGGTGGCCTCATCTCCAGCTCCCCTCTCCATGACAGCTGCGAAGACGCTCACTCCAAATAAGGTCTCAGTCATGGTCCCAGGGATTAGCAGGTGGACTTGTCTCTGGGCTTCCAGTTGGCCCAGTTGGCCTCTTAACTGACTCTGGTTTAGGCCTCCCACTGCTGTGGGGATGGGGTGCTGGGTGAATGAATGGGTGTCCCCTGTTGGGTTGGCATGGCAGGGCTGGGAGGTGAAAGTCTTGGGCAGAGCTGGCCCGGCCACCACCACTTGCTGCCCTACCTCCAGGATGGGCCGCAGGGTGGACACCAGGTGCCACTTGGCCCTGGGCTTCCTTCTGGGGGAGCGTGTGGGAGGCGAGGCATGCACCCTGGCACTGACACAGTCACATGGGTGTGCACACGCAGGCATGCACACTCCCAACAGCAAGGCTCACCTGGGAGACCAGGGAGGGGGAGGGCTCTGTGGGTGGTGGGGTCTGAGGGTCTGGGATGACAGGGCTGGAGGAACAGGGTAAGTGCTCCACAGGGGTGAGTATGGGGGTGAACGTGGGGGTAAGCGTGGGGGCCTGGCATCTCAGGAGAGCCTGGGAGTAGAGTCGCCGCCATGAGTATGCGTGAAGGACTCCATGCTTGTAGGTAATGGTGTTCGTGGCCCTTCTCATGTGGGCTGCAGGGGGTCTGTGCTGGGCTGGACCTGGACAAATGTCCTTCCAGAAACTTCTTTTTTTTTTTTTTTTGAGACGGAGTCTCGCTCTGCCCCGCCCAGGCGGAGTGCAGTGGCCGGATCTCAGCTCACTGCAAGCTCCGCCTCCTGGGTTTACGCCATTCTCCTGCCTCAGCCTCCCAAGCAGCTGGGACTACAGGCGCCCGCCACGTCGCCCGGCTAGTTTTTTGTATTTTTTAGTAGAGACGGGGTTTCACCATGTTAGCCAGGATGGTCTCGATCTCCTGACCTCGTGATCCGCCCGTCTCGGCCTCCCAAAGTGCTGGGATTACAGGCTTGAGCCACCGCGCCCGGCCATTCCAGAAACTTCTGAGCTTCCCTCTCAAATTCCTTCCTGTGGAGCCCCTTGAAAGGGGGAGTTTATTTGCTTTTCCTGTTTCTCAGAATGAGGCAAGTGCCCTTGAACAAAACTGCCTGAAACTGGAGCCAGACAAGCCTACAGGGGAACCTGAGCAGGAGTGAGCGGGGCTGTAGGTTCAGGGTTCAGAGCCAAGTTCAGGGAGAAGTGAGATCTGGGGGTGTTGGAGGGACTGCCCTCGGGCATCTGCTGGGAAAAAGCTGCCTGGCTGAGCTTAGGGCCTCGAAGAGGACAGTGTCCAGGTGGGGCGGGGTGGGGTGGGGGTGAATGGGTTCAGGGTGCCCGACAGAGCTGGAGAAGTAGGGGGACACAGTACATGGCCCTGACCCAAGGCCCCTCCTGACGTGGGGCAGCTTATACCAGGGACCCCTCAGAAAAGGGGCACCTCTGCAGGCCAGGTCCCACCAGTGTCCCGGAGCAGGAGGTGGCTTGAAGGTCCTTGGAAACCCCCACATCTGGAAGGTGGGGCCAGGGGAATCCGTGGCCGTATTCTCAGGGCCCCAGAACATGGTGTGGCAGGATGGTCCCTGGGCCTCCCACACAGGGTGCCCCAAGCGCAGAGAGGGCTGTGGCTGAGGGGACCCCGTACCACCACCCTGGCCTTGCCTCCTCATGGCTCAGCCAGAGCCTCTGCTTGTTCCAGACCCGTCCTGGTCCTCCATGGGCTACCTGGTGACCCCTGGCCCTACCGCTTCTACTGCATTAGAAGCTTTCAATCTGCCCCTGTCCCCTCTCCCCAAGGCAGGATCACTGTGTGGCTTCTGGGCCTCCACCCCAGCCTCCCGCCTGGCCACCTGGCTCTGCTGCCTGAACCTGCCCAGCTCCCAGCCTCACTCCTGCAAGTCTACCCCCCGCCTCTGGGTGAAGTTGTAACCTCGAGTCACTCGAGCCCTGCCTGTCCACAGTCACGCAGGGCTCAGCACCAGCCACTGCCCGCTGCGCTCTTCACTTCCTCTTGGCCTCTGTACTCAGCTGGGAGTCAGCTGCTCTGAAGGTCACCCCTCCGGGCTCCTGTGCCCACGATGTGGCTCTCAGTCCCACACCCCATATCACTCACGTTCTCCACGTCTCACAGGAGCCGGAGCCCAGAGGAGGTGCCCCAGCACCCGGCCGGCCGAGTGTGCTTCCCATGGCTGCTGAGAAGCAACGAAAGAGTGAAGGGAGCAGGGGAGACGGAGCCTGGGGACAAGGGGCGGGAGGGAACAGGCTCAGGGGAGACGGAGCCTGGGGGTGAGGGGTGGGAGGGAACAGCCCAGGGGAGACGGAGCCTGGGGACGAGGGGTGGGAGGGAACAGGCCCAGGGGAGACGGAGCCTGGGGACGAGGGGTGGGAGGGAACAGGCCCAGAGGCATGATTTAAGAGAACAGCAACAAAGACTTCTGCCCCGTGGCTGGTTCCAGGCCTGAGGAGGAGTGCTTTGTCACTCTCCTGGGACCATCAGTAAGAATCGTCAGGACTGAGCCCTCACTGGGAGCATAAATTGGTTCAACCATTGGGAGGACGTGTGGTGATTCCTCAAGGATCTAGAACCAGAAATACCACTTGATTGAGCAATCCCATTATGGGGTATATACCCAAAGGATTATAAATCATTCTACTATAAAGACACATGCACATGTATGCAGCACTACTCACAATAGCAAAGACTTGGAACCAACGCAAATGCCCATCAATGATAAACTGGGTAATTAAAATGTGGCAGGCCAGGCGCAGTGGCTCACGCCTGTAATCCCAGCACTGTGGGAGACCGAGGCAAGTGGATCACATGATGTCCGGAGTTCGAGCCCAGCCTGACTAACATGGAGAAACCCCATCTCTACTAAAAATACAAAATTAGCCAGGCGTGGTGGCACATGCTTATAATCCCAGCTACTCAGGAGGCTGAGGCCAGAGAATTGCTTGAATCTGGGGGGCGGAGGTTGTGGTGAGCCAAAATCATGCCATCGCACTCCAGCCTGGGCAACAAGAATGAAACTCTATTTTAAAAAAAAAAAAAAAAGGCCGGGCGCGGTGGCTCACGCCTGTAATCCCAACACTTTGGGAGGCGGAGGCGGGCAGATCACAAGGTCAGGAGATTGAGACCACGGTAAAACCCCATCTCTACTAAAAATACAAAAAATTAGCCAGGCACAGTGGCAGGTGACTGTAGGCCCAGCTACTCAGGAGGCTGAGGCAGGAGAATGGCATGAACCCAGGAGGCGGAGCTTGCAGTGAGCCGAGATCACACCACTGCACTCCAGCCTGGGCGAGAGAGCGAGACTCCATCTCAAAAAAAAAAAAAAGAAGAAGAAGAAGAAAATGTGGCATATATATGCCATGGAATACTGTGCAGCCATAAAAAAGAGTGAGTTTGTGTCCTTTGCAGGGGCAGGGATGAAGCTGGAAGCTATCATTCTCAGCAAACTAACACAGGAACAGAAAATCAAGCATCACATATTCTCACTCATAAGTGGGAGTTGAACAATGAGAACACATGGACTCAGGGAAGGGAACATCACACACTGGGGCCTGTCAGAGAGTTGGGGGCTAGGGGAGGGAGAGCGTTAGGACAGAACCTAGTTCATCTGGGGCTTAAAACCTAGATGATGGGTTGATGGGTGCAGCAAACCACCATGGCACACATATACCTATGTAACAAACCTGCACATTCTGCATATGTATCTCAGAACTTAAAGTTAAAAAAAAAAAAAAAAAGGCCAGGCGCAGTGTCTCACGCCTGTATTCCCAGCACTTTTTTTTTTTTTTTTTTGAGACGGAGTCTCGCTCTGTCGCCCAGGCTGGAGTGCAGTGGCCGGATCTCAGCTCACTGCAAGCTCCGCTTCCCGGGTTTACGCCATTCTCCTGCCTCAGCCTCCCGAGTAGCTGGGACTACAGGCGCCCGCCACCTCGCCCGGCTAGTTTTTTTTTTGTATTTTTTAGTAGAGACGGGGTTTCACCATGTTAGCCAGGATGGTCTCGATCTCCTGACCTCGTGATCCGCCCGTCTCGGCCTCCCAAAGTGCTGGGATTACAGGCTTGAGCCACCGCGCCCGGCCGTATTCCCAGCACTTTAGGAGGCCAAGGCAGGTGGATCACCTAAGGTTAGGAGTTTGAGACCAGCCTGGCCAGTGTGGTGACACCTCGCCTCTACTAGAAATACAAAAATTAGCCAGATGTGGTGGCGTGTGCCTGTAATCTCAGCTACTCAGGAGGTGGAGGCAAGAGAATGATTTGCACCTGGGAAGCAGAGGTTGCAGTGAGCCAAGGTTGCACCATTGCACTCCAGCCTGGGTGACAAGAGTGAAACTCCATCTCAGAAAAATAAAAAAAAAAAAAAGTTTTTAAAAAAAATTTAAAATGAGGCCAGGCGCAGTGGCTCAAGCCTGTATTCCCAGCACTTTGGGAGGCCGAGTCGGGTGGATCACGAGGTCAGGAGATCGAGACCATCCTGCCTAACATGGTGAAATCCCGCCTCTACTAAAAATACAAAAAATCAGCCAGGCCTGTTGGCAGGCACCTGTAGTCCCAGGTACATGGGAGGCTGAGACAGGAGAATGGCATGAACCTGGGAGGCGGACTTGCAGTGAGCGAGAATGTGCCGCTGCACTCCAGCCTGGGCGACAGGGTGAGACTCCGTCTCAAAAAAATAAAGATTGAGCCCTCGGAGACACAACTGCAGTGAAACCATTAAGTGGAGGCCGGCAGCACGAGAACCACACAGGCAGGGCCAGAGGGATCACAGGGGCTTCCTGGAGAGGCAGGCGGCAGGCATGGCTGAGAGAGAGCACAGGGGACCCTGGGAGGGAGAGGTCACCTGTTCGGGGCATCATGTCTGTGTGCACACAGAGGCACAAGCCGATGTGAGCACATGTACTTGGGCATCCACACAGGGACACACACAGGCACACACGGGTGTAGGCACACATGGGCTTGCACCCGGGGACACACACACACATGCACACGGTCATGCACACTTGAGCACACATGGCAACACATGGACTAGACAGCCACATAAGTGCACACATGAAGCACATGTGAGCATGCAAGCCTGAGCATGGGGGTGCACACACAGTGGCCAACAGACCCACAGACATGTGTGTGTACACATATGTACCCACACCCCCACAGGCACGCACCAGTGAATATGTGTGTAGACACTCTGGCCCACGGCGGTGAAGAGGACCCTGGAAATCAGCAGCTTCGGCCTTGATGTTGCTCTCTGTGAGGGTCCCTGCTAGGAGCCAGGGTTGGCCAGGACCCTGTCCCTGGGCTCAAGTCCTCCTCCAGGAGAGCCACCATGTGGTGACAGGTCTTGGGTGGCTGCTGGCCTTCCTGGCTGAGCCAGGTTTGCACCTGGTGCTGGGAGCTGGGCCTGGTTCTGGAGCCCTGCAAAGTGGCCATAAGTAGGGGCTGGAGAAAGGCTCCCCCTCCAGGAGGAAAGCCAAGGACTCCCTAAGGCCATATTCTTTCTTCTGGGCAATGAGGGGGTTGAAAAGACCTAAGATCCCCCAGCTCCCATCTTCCCCAGGACAACTGGCCAGTCCTTCCAGCTCTCAGGATGGTCCCATGTGGTGAGGCACCAGCAGGGGCCACTGTCCCTAAGATGACTGGGTGGGAGTGGGGCCCTCCTGTTTGCGTCCACACACCCACACATACACACACTTCCCACACCCACGGACACATACCCCCACACACATTCACACACCCACACAAAACACACCTGCACACACACCTATATCCACATCCACACACACGTCCACACATCCCACACACAATCTCCCCGCACACACCCACACCCCCACACACCCTCACATGCCAACACACGCACACACACTCCCACACACCTACACCCACACACGCCCACACACCCCAACACATCCACACATACACATCACACACCCACTCACACCCCCCACACACCCACACCCTCCACACACCCCACAGACACACACCAAACACATACCCACACACCCCCACCCCCACCCCACAGACACATACACCCCAAACACACCCACCAAACCCATCCACACACCTCACATCCACATACATTCACACCCTTACACACACCCATACACACATACACCAACAACCACAAACTCCTACATCCCCCTACACCCACACCCACCCTCACACACATCCCCACGTGCACCCACACATCACACACACACACCCTGCACTCACACCCACACACCTCCCCCCACACACCCACACACATCCATACACTTGCCCCCACACACACCCACACACGCAGCCTCACACCCACCCCTCCACACACACCCACAAACGCACCCTCACACACCCCCACCACCCTACACCTTCCCACACTCCCACACACACCCACATACACCCACACTCACCCACACCTATGTAAACACACCCACCCACCCACACACCCACACCCGCCCATACACACTCCACACAAACACCCACACCCCACACCCCACACATCCATCACCACACAACCCCGCACACATACCCACACACCCCAACACACACCCACAAACCACAGATGCACACCACACACCCACCCACATGCACTCACACATTTCCGTGCACACATACACACATTCCACACACTTGTGCACACCCACACAGTCCCACACACACTTGCAAACACACATACCCACACACACAGCCCCACCCCCTACACCCCTTCCACACACACACCCATGCCGCCCCCACACACACACCCACACACTGACACACCCACACACACCCCTACCCCTCTACACACTTCTCCAAACACCCACAGCCACCCACAGCCACCCACACACCCATACCCCACACACACACTCCCACACACACACCCACACACACCCATATCTCCCACATACACACTCCCCCCACACACCCCCACAGATACCCACACAGACACCCACACACCCATACCCCCCACACACACTCCCACACACACACCCACACACACCCCTACCTCCTACATACACACTACCCCCATACACACTGCCACAGACACCCACACACCCACACCAACACACTCATACCCCCCACACAGACACTCCCCACACACACACCCCCCACACACACACCCAGCTTCAGGGCGCTTTCACAGGCATGCATGTGTACACACTGGTTGTTCCACAGGGCACTGAGATAGCAACACAGCCTCCGGGAGGGCCTCCCAGGACAGCTTTGCCTGGTTTCCCTTGTTTCCTGCAGGACCCTGTGTGGTGTCCCCCGTTGTGGAGGGGCTGCCGGGCTGCAGGCTGGAGGGCTGCCTGGAAGTGCCTAGCCGGGCTGCAGGCTGGAGGGCTGCCTGGAAGTGCCTAGCCGGGCTGTTCCTCAAGCCTGGCTGTGTTCTGTGCGGCAGACCCCTGGGAGGCGAAGCTGGCCTCGTGCTCCTGCACCCGGGCCCCGCCGCGGTTCCTCAGGGCTTCTCAGGAGAGGACACCCTCCAGGCGCAGCTGGCTGCTGGGTAGGCTCTGCCTTTCCACGTACACAGGGCCCACTGCCTGCTGGCACTGAGGCTCATCTGCCAGGCCTGGGAAGCTCCATTTGGGATGTCCACCCTAGACCATCGCTGCAACCTGGCCACCCGAGACTCCACACCTGCTGTGCTGTACCCGAGACATGCACAGAACATCTCAGCAAATGGGCAAATCCTCGAGTGCAGCGTGGGCAAGTGATGAGAGTGGATCACTGTAGAAAGCAAGCCATGCTCCACATCCCCAGATGCCTGCGCCCAGCCACCAGCCTCTGCCACTGTCCCTATGCATCGTTCATGCATAGTTCATGTCTGCCACTGTCCCTATGCATTGGCCTGTTCTGCATAGTTCGTGTCTCTGCCTCTGTCCCTATGCGTCAGCCTGTTCTGCATAGCTCGTGTAAGCAGAATCAGACAGTGTGGTCTTTGGTGACAGGCATCACTCACTGACCATGTTTCCGGGCCCATCCTTGTGGAAAGTCTGGGTCCAAACTTCACTCTGTGTGTGAACGAAGGGCAGCATCTTGTATGGGCAGACCACAGTTCGTGCATCTAACCATCAATCAATTGGCGCTGTTTCCACCTCTTGGCTATCATGAACAAAGCTGCTGAGAACATTCGTGTACATGTTTTTTTTGTGTGGACACATGGGTTTTTTTTCGAGACGGAGTCTCACTCTGTTGCCCAGTCTGGATGCAATGTCGCCATCTCAGCTCACTGCAACCTCCACCTCCCAGGTTCAAGAGATCCTCCAGCCTCAGCCTCCTGAGTAGTTACGATTACAGGTGCCCACCACCACGCCCAGCTAATTTTTATATTTTTAGTAGAGATGGGGTTTCACCATGTTGGCCAGGCTGGTCTTGATCTCCTGACCTTGTGATCCACCCACCTTGGCCTCCCAAAGTGCTGAGATCACAGACATGAGAAACCATGCCCGGCCCCAGCTTTCATTCTTTTGCATGTGTATGTCCACTTGTTCCAGCATCCTTTGTTGAAAAGACTTCTTTGCCCCACTGAATTATCTTGGCACGCATGTCAAAAATCATTTGGCTACAAGTGCCAGACTTTATTTCTAGACTCCATTCTCCTCAGTGACTGTATTTCCATCTTCTGTCGGTGCCTTTCTACCTGATTCTTGCAGTTTTGTGCTGTTTGGAAATCCTCCAGTTTTCTTCTTTATCAGGATTGTTTCGCCTCTCCTGAGTTCCTTGTATTTCCACGTGAATTTTAGGATAAGTCTGTGTTTGTCAGCGTCTTCGAAAACGCCGGTGGGGCTTTGATGGTGACTGTGCTGTGCATGCTGGGAGTGTCTGGGGAGCATGGCCGGCCACTCCAGCGGTGCTGTCTTCTGATCGCAGCCACGGGATGTCTCTCCATTTACTTGGAGCTTCTTCCTTTCTTTCTACAATGTTTTGCTGTTTTCTGAGTATAATTTTGTGCTTCTTTTTGCTGAATTCATTCCTAAGTATTTTATTCTTTTTGGTACTATTGGAAACTGCGCAATCACAGCTCACTGCAGCCTCAAACTCCTGGGTTCAAACCATCCTCCCACTTCAGCCTCCCTAGTAGCTGGGACCACAGGTGTGCACCACCACAGCCGGCTAATTTTTTTAAAATTTTTTTGTAGAGATGGAGTTTCACTTTGTTGCCCAGGCTGGCCTTGAACTCCTGGGCTCAAACGATCCTCCCCCTTGGTCTCCCAAAGCACTGGGATTGCAGGCATGAACCACATTGTGTCTGGCTTGGAATTGTTTTCTTGATTTCACTTTAAAGTTACGTGTTGCTTGTATATAGAAAAATAAATGTATTCATTTGTACTTTGTTCCATGTGAGATTAAGAATGGTTTCTTGTCTACTGATCCTGCAAGCATGTGAACTCATTATTAGTTTGAATAGCTTTTTGTGAATGCCTTCAGATTTTGTACATATAAGATTGTGTAATTCACTGTCGGATGTGGTGGCTCACACCTGTAATCCCAGTACTTTGAGAGGCTGAGGTAGGCAGATCACCTGAAGTCAGGAGTTCGGACCAGCCTGACCAACATGGTGAAACCCCAACTCTACTAAAACACAAAAATTAGCTGGGCGGAGTGGTGGGCGCCTGTAATCTCAGCTACTTGGGAGGCTGAGGTGGGAGAATCGCTGGAAACCAGGAGGTGGAGGTTGCGGTGAGCCGAGATTGCACCACTGCACTTCAGCCTGGGCGGCAAGAGTGAGATTCCGTCTAAAAAAAAAAAAAAAAAAAGATTGTGTAATTCACAATCCTTTCTTTCCAACGTGCATGACTTTTTTTTTCTTGCCTAATTGCCGGGGATAGATCCTGCAGTCGAAGAGTGAGAGCAGACACCCTTGTTTTCTTGCTGTTCTTAAGGGGAAAGCATCCCCTTCTCCACCAATACATATGACTTACTTGCACGTGTGTGTTTGCTGAACAGACGCTCTTCATCGGGCTGATGACTCTCTCTTCGTGGTCTGGTTCGTTGAGTGTTTTCTCGTGGAGGCGTGCCGAGTTTTCTCCTACGGGTTTTCCGCATCTCGATGATAGTGTGTGTCTGTTTTTTATGCTATCGCTATGAGGTATTCCATTATTTTAGTTTATTATTAGTTTTTGAGACAGGATCTGGCTCTGTTGCCCAGGCTGGAGTAGAGTGGTTCAACCTTCGGCTCACTGCAACCTCTGCCTCCCTGGCTCAAGTGATCCTCCTACCTCACAGGTGCATGCCATCAGGTCTGGCTAATTTGGGGGAGTGTGTGTGTGTGTGTGTGTGTGTGTGTGTGTGTGTGTATTTTTTGCCATGTTGCCCAAGCTAGTCTCAAATTCCTGGGTTGAAGCCATCTGCCCACCTTGGCCTCCCGAAGTGCTGGGATTATACAGGCATGAGTCGCCTGGCCTGGCCCGGCCCATTAATTGAGTTGTGTGTGTGAAGTCAACCTTGTATTCCTGGAACAAATACCACTAGGCTATGGCGCATCATTCTTTTCTATGTTGCTAGACTCAGTTTGCTAGTACTTTGTTGAGGATTTTTGCATCTATATTCATAAGAACGACTGGTCTGTAGTTTTCTTGTGATGCCTTTGTCTGGTTTTGGTATTAAGATAACATTGGCCTCATAGTATGAATTGGAAAGTGTTCCCTTCTCTTTTCTTTTTTGAAAAAGTTTGTGTTAATTCTCAAAACTTGGTAAAATTCACCAGCAAAATCGTCTGAGTTTAAGCTTGTTTTTGTGGGAATAATTTTTTTTATTACTAATTCCATCTCTTTGTTACAGGTGTATCCAGATGTTCTAGTTCTTTTTTTTTTTTTGAGACGGAGTCTTGCGTTGTTGCCCAGGCTGGAGTGCAGTGGCGCGATCTCGGCTCACTGCAAGCTCCAACTCCCAGGTTCAAGCGATTCTTCTGCCTCAGCCTGATTGGCTGGGACTACAGACCTGTGCCACTATGACTGTAAATTGTTGTATTTTTAGTAGAGATGGGGGTTTCACCATGTTGGCCAGGCTGGTCTCGAACTCCTGATCTCAAGTGATCTGCCCACCTCAGCCTCCCAAAGTGCTGGAATTACAGGCGTGAGCCGTCGGGCCCCGCTTTTTTTTTTTAGACCGAGTTTCACTCTTATCACCCAGGCTGGAGTGCAATGGTGCAATCTTGGCTCACCGCAACCCCCTCCTGGGTTTAAGTGATTCTCGTGCCTCAGCCTCCTGAGTAGCTGGGATTACAGACACCTGGCTAATTTTTGTATTTTTAGTAGAGACAGGGTTTCACCATGCTTGGCCAGGCTGGTCTCAAACTGCTGACCTCATATGATATGACCACCTCCGCCTCCCAAAGTGCTGGGATTACAGGCATGAGCCACTGCACCCGGCCAGTTCTTCTTTAAATGTTTGGTAGAATTTACCACTGAAGCCATCAGGCTGAAGACTTTTCCTTGTCAGGAGGTTTTTGATTACTGACAAGGCTGGAGTGCAGTGGCACCATCACAGCTCACTGTAGCCTCAACTTTATGGGCTGAAGTCATCCTCCTGCCTCAGCCTTCTGAGTAGCTAGGATTTCATGTACACACCACTGTGCCTAATTATCAATTTTTTTTTTTTGTAAAGATAGGGTCTTGCTAAATTGCCCAGGTTGTGTTCAGGTGATCCTCCCATCTCAGCCTTGCAAAGCACTGAGATTATAAGCATGAACCACCATGCCTAGCCTCTTTTTAAATTATTATTTTATTATTTTTAAAATTTTGTGTGGGTACATAGGAGGCATATTTATGGGGTACCTGGGATGTTGTGATACAGGCATGTAGTGCGACAGGCACACATCACAGAGAATGAGTGTCCCCCCGCAAGCATTTATACTCCTTTTAGTATTACTATTTTTTATTATTATTTATTTTTTTGAGACGGAGTCTCGCTCTGTTGCCCAGGCTGGAGTGCAGTGGCGCGATCTCGGCTCACTGCAAGCTCCGCCTCCCGGGTTCACACCATCATCCTGCCTCAGCCTCCCAAGTAGCTGGGACTACAGGCGCCCGCCACCATGCCTGGCTAATTTTTTTTATTTTTAGTAGAGATGGAGTTTCACCGTGTTCGCCAGGATGGTCTCGATCTCCTGACCTTGTGATCTACCTGCCTCAGCCTCCCAAAGTGCTGGGATTACAGGCATGAGCCACTGCGCCCAGCCTATTTTAGTATTATTTTTAAGCTGCTCCACACAGAGCAGGGCTATGCCACAGGCAGCGTGGTCCAGAGTAGCCTTGTTTTCTAACGTAAAGTTTGCGACTATAAATAACTCCATTAGCAAAACGGCATCTCCTAAATTTTAAGTTCTCACCCTTGTCCATGCTATCTCTCTGCAGCTGAAGCCAACTGGGTCCAGCAGGGACTTGGGCCTGGGACAGCCAGAGTCTCTTCCCAGAACATTGAGTCTGGGACTGGCCCTGCCTGGGAATGGTTATCTGAATCAAAGTGGAAAACTGCTAGTTTGAAACGTCTATAAACATAACCCAACAATACAAAAGGGAGCAGCGTAACTGATCGCTTAGGAGAAAAGACTCAGGACCTCATGGACCCGAACTTAGACAAAAAAAAAAGAGGATAAAGGAAACACGGTAAGCTCTCGGACTGGGCACTGCGCAGCCTCAGAGTGCGGCTTCAACATGAATGACCATCTCCCTTCAGGAGACAGCAATAAAATGCGTTAGGTTTTAAGACTAGTGTTGACAGAGTTGAGGTAAAACGGATACATTGTTTTCTCAGAGGAGCTGCAAGCTGGACTCTTTTAGAAAGCACGTGTCCACCAAGATTTGCTAGAGCCTCATGCGCTGGAAAAACCCACTCGGAGCACTTTGTCCCTAGACACCCTTTCTGGTGGTGCGAACGCACTCTAGTCCATGTTCCCCACACTCCAAGGACACCAGGCCTGTGTGGCACAGGCTTGGGAGGGAGGGAGGGCCACGAGGTCAGAGGAAGACGAGTGTGCAACCCCCAAACCGCGCATCCAGGGGAGCCAGCGTGAGGGACCCGAGGCCATGCGGCCAGACGCCCACCACGGACACGGGATACCTTCTCTTGGGGCGTCCACAATTCTGCAGCAACTTTCAAAAATTCGCTATTTTCTCGTTTCTGTTGAAATGCAGGCTTTGGACTTGCTGAAATTCACCCCTGCCACTTGTTCTGAGCCCCAGAATTCCTCTCCCAGCCCAGAGCCTGCAGTGGACAAAGCCAGGGGCCTAGGCTTTTGGCAGTCCCAGGCCCTGAGGACCCAATCATGATTAACCTCAAGTCTCCTTAGGGTGCCTTCTACTCCAGGCTGAGCATGAACAAATGAGACAGAAACCAGTGAACACGCGGGTTATGTGGGGCCTCCTCTCTGCCCTCCACACACCCGTGCACAAGTGCACACACCCACGCATGCAGACACTGCCACGCACACACCCACTGATGCACACGGACACACACATGGGTAGATACTCACCTGTATGCACGTACACACCCGCTCTCCATGTGTCCACTCAGCCTTGTGTACACGGCCATGCACACCCACCCTCATATACACCCACCCTCACACACACCCACGTGCACCTGGCTCCACACAACACACATGAGAAGGCAAACATGACGCTCAGGAAGGTGGCCTCTCGGGGCAGCGTCCAGTGTCCGTCCCTCCCGGCAGGACCCCCACATGCCACCCCTGCTGGAGGCTTTGGCTTCCAAAGAAGAATCTAGTAGGTTCGAGGCTGGGTGGGCAGGACGGCAAGGATATAGCCCTGCCTGGGACAGAGCCTTCCTGGGGAAGGAGGGGGGCACGGCAGGGACCCAGGGAGAGCTGCGCTGGTGGGTGATTAAGACAGGAGCCGTGTGGAGTAAGAACAAAGCCTTTACTCACGTTCGGCAACAGCAAAGCAGGAGGCAGAGGGGAGATGATGGCCCCTGGCCCATTTCCCTCCATGGAAGGCAGCAGGCGGGGAGGTGGGTCTGCTGGGATGGGTGGGTCAGGGCAGTCTCACCCCATGGGGCCCCAAACAAAAGGCTCCTGCGTTTATGGGCCCAGGCACAGTGGGGCAGGAGCACGACCCAGGAAGGAGTCCTGAGCCACAAGTCAGAGCAGAGCAAACACCTCTGTGGTCCCAGTCAAGAGGCCTCCGAATGAGGGACCTGGGCTGGGAGCAAAGCTCTGGCTGAAAGCATGACCTTCCCGGGCCTGAGTCCCACTGCGGTGCCCGGCTGTGCACCCAGCCTGCAGCAGAGAGGGCAGCATCCCCCACAAAGCCTGCCAGGCTAAGTCCTTGCAATGGCTGTGGCTGGGCCAGGACCTTGACCTGGATCCTGCTCCTTGGCACCTAGCCAGCCTGGCACCCACCTTCAACAACAGGTAAAAGCCGGGCGCGGTGGCTCACGCCTGTAATCCCAGCACTTTGGGAGGCCGAGACGGGCGGATCACGAGGTCAGGAGATCGTAGACCATCCTGGCTAATACGGTGAAACCCCGTCTCTACTAAAAAATACAAAAAAAAACTAGCTGGGCGACGAGGCGGGCGCCTGTAGTCCCAGCTACTCGGGAGGCTGAGGCAGGAGAATGGCGTGAACCCGGGAGGCGGAGCTTGCAGTGAGCTGAGAGCCGGCCACTGCACTCCAGCCTGGGCGGCAGAGCAAGACTCTGTCTCAAAAAAAAAAAAAAAAAAAAAAAAAAAACAGGTAATGGAGCCTGGATGGCAGCTCCCTCCCAGGTGCCCGGTGCTAGGGTGGACGCCTGTTCCCGTGGGATCAACCCTGAGGCTGGGTCAGTGGGAGGGGCACTGCGGCCCCAGCCCTCAGCCTGGCTGTCTTTGTTCTCCCAAAACACCCATCAATGCAGTCCACCAGGGGCTGGGAGAGGGGACTGCAGGCTAGCCAGAGGGTGTGCCAGGTGCCTACATCTCACTGGTATGGCCATGGCACCTGAGGGAGTCCACTGAGGCCATGGGGGGCTCCAGCTCCCCGCACCTGGGACAGAGCGAGGCAGCCCTGGGTCGGGGTGGTTAGTGTCACCGAGGGATCGGGGCACCCTGCTTCTGCCTGGGACACCAGTCCGTGTCTGGGTAGAGAAGGCAGTGGACAGACTTAAACCTGGGGAAGGAAGAAGTGGGGGTCAGGGCTGTGGGTGGAGGGAGCAGCGGGGGTCAGGGCTGTGGGTGGGCGTGCTGATGCCAGAGCCCCTGTGGGGCTGAGGGCCTGCCCATACCACTGGCCACTCACCGTGTGGGGTCCTGCTGTACGCTGAAGCCTCCAGCCACGTTCACCACATTATGTGGGTTCTCAAGACCCCCATAGCTCAAGGTAACCTGGGAGAGAACGGTGTAGGCAGAGAGTGTGGCCTGGTCCGGTCTCGGGCCACGCCTCCCCCTGGTCAGGAGCCCTGCTGCAGCCCCGTTGCCCACCCACTTCTCCCCAAGTCCTCAGGGAGGCCAGGCTTGGGAACAGCATTGAAAGGTGCCATGAGCTGAGTGGGGGCACCTCAGGCGGAGCCTGGGGGACAGGAGCGAGGGACCTGAACCCTCCAGAGCAAAGCTGACCCTCATTCCCTCTCTGCTCCACGTGACGGGACCTGCTCGAGTCCCCATCACCACACAGACCATGCCCACTGCCCAGCTGGCGTGGGGCCTCCCTGGCCCGAGAACTGTGCTTTTCCCCTCGTCCCTCCACCCCAGACACCACACCCCATCTGTACCTGAAGACCCTGTATCCAGCAGACCAAGGGGCCTTTCCAGGGTCCATCCCCAGCCACATGCAAATCCCACCTGCCTGCTCAGCCGGGCATCAGGCCAGGGCAGTGGGGCCCCTGGGGGAGTCAGGGTGAGGCAAAGCCCACGTGGCAGAAGGACACAAAGTGGCGCCGGTACCTGCTGGAGCAAGGTGTCTGGCGGTAGCCTCTGCAGGTTCTCCAAGTGGGAGTGGAAGAGGGGGCTGTGCAGCAGGCGGGCGCCCAGAAGCCCCTCCACGATGTAGCCCACCGTGCAGTCATCCGGCAGCCGCACCTGCTCAGCCGTGCTCATGAAGCTGCCCAGGCTGGGGGGAGGCCGGTCAGCAGCTTTCAGGTCTCAGCCTCCGCCTCCCAGCCCAGGCAGCTGAACCCCCACTCACCTGGCCCACGGGCTCATCTTGAGGGCGAGGCCTCTGCTGAGGCAGAACCCGGCCCCACCAGTAGCAAACCAGAACTTGACCGTGGTCACCTGGGGATGGGGTGCCAGTCAGAGCTTCCGGGGCAGCGCTTCTCACCCCTGACTCTTCATGGGACTCCCCAGGCATTTTTCTTAAGCTGCCCCTTAGGAGATCCCACCCAGGTAACAGAAGCTTCCTGGGGCAAGAGGGGCTGGGGGCTTCTGCAGGCCATTGATCCGCGGCCTCCAGACCCTCCCCACCTGGTCCAGACACCCCCTCTCTGCCCAGTACAATGAGGGCCTCTTGGCCTGCTCCTGAAACACCACGTGCAAACCACCTGGGTGGATCAGCTTGGGCCCCCAGCCCTATGCCCTTCTCAAGCCAGCTTTCCACGCTCTCTGCTGTGCCTCCTGGGCTGGCATCAAGAAAGGAATCTGCTCTGGCACTCACAGTTCTGCCACCCTGGACCCTCTCGTTGGCCTCGATGGGGTGGTCCAGGCTGGGCCGCCCCAGGTAGATGTCCTGGCTGGGTGAGAAGCTGGAGAGCAGGTGTAGGAGGCTCCTAGGGTTCACATAATTGTCATCGTCCACGTGGCAAAACCACCTGTGGGCGAGGGAAGTCCTCATGAGGGCCTGGCACGCTGGACAGGAGGTCCCCACCCAGCTTGGCTCTGGGCTCTCCGTGGGTCGGGTCAGTGCCGCATACTTGCGCCCAGACTCGATGAACTTGTCGTACTCCACGGACATCTTGCAGCAGAGGGCCTGGCGGGTGCGCAGCGCTGAGCAGTTGGTGTTGATGACACGGCCACTACCTGCAAGTCGGAGACAGGGGAAGCACGCAGGTAGAGGCTGGCACAGGAGTCAGGATGTGGCCTGTGCCCCACCTGCCCCCAAGGGCCAGGGCACCATGTGGCTGTGTGACATGCCTGGACTCCTTGCCTGGGTCCAACCACAGCCCTAGCCCTCACGCGCTGACCCTGCTGGTGCCCCCGAGGCTGAAGCAGGCGGCCATCAGTTGGGATCTCTTCGAAAGGAAACAGGACGGAGGCAGGTCGTCCTGACCTGGCCTGGAAGGGCGGACTCCCTGCTGGAGCTCCTTCAGGAGACGTGGCACTAGCCCCACGCCCCGGGAAGCAGCCAGTGTGAGAGGCTGGTGGGGAGCAGAGCTTGGCTGGCAGGGTGGGCCCTCCGCAGGCCGTGTGACCTGGGCAGCGTCGTGGGCCTCCCCGGGCCTCCGGAGCCTCGACAGAGAGGGGCACCCACAGCAGCGCAGTGGCCGCGGCTCCGGGCTCTCGGGGGCCAAGTCCCGCGGGCTCCAGGGCTGGGGGACACTCACCACCCTGGAGCTCGAGCTCAGGGTCGTCCCCGTCGGTGAAGATGAACGTCTGGGGGAGAAACAATCTATGAGGCGTCGGGGGCGCTGCCCAGGCCGGGGACCGACCCGCCCCGCGCGGAGCCTCCGGGGGCCTGGGCTGGGCCTAGACCCTGGGATCCGGGGAGGGTGGGCGTGGGGCTCGCCGTTGGGGTCGGGGTCCGGCGCACCTGCCTGCGGGCCTGGGAGATCCAGGTGTGCAGCAGCAGCCGCAGGCGCGGCCCGTGGTTCTTCCGGGTGGTCTTGACGGCTATGAAGACGTCGTCGGGCCGCAGGCTGGGGGCGGCGGGCCGGGACGGAGGCGCGTGCAGGGCCGGGGCGGGGGTCCGGGCCGGGACGGGCGCACGGGGCAGCGGCAGCGGCAGTAGCAGCAGCGCGGCCAGGGCCGCGGCCAGCGCGAGGCAGGCCCGGCACAGCGCCCCACGCGCGCGGCTCATGCGGCCACCGGACCCCCGGCGCCGGGAGAGGCGAACTGGGCCGGAGCCGTGGGTGGGCGGCGTCCCCTTTAAGAACGCAGCGGTCCCGCCCCGCCCCGCGCCCCGGAAGCGACGGCTCCGCTGCCCCGGAAGTGGACGGCACGCCGCGGCGGGGTGGGTGCAAGATGCCGCTGCCGGTTCAGGTGTTTAACTTGCAGGTAATGAGCCGAGGCCGCGCCAGGCCTCCGCGCCCCCGCGCCCCCCGCCGCTGGGACCGGGCTGAGGTCGAGCAGGGGCGCGGGGCCTGCGCCAGGAGTCGACCGGGCGCGCTCCGTGCCGGGTCTCCGCGGGCAGCGCGCGTCGGGGGCTGCAGGGCCGAGGGCGCGTCTCCGCGGTGGCTGCGCGCTGCGGTCCGGGGCCGCCGGGCCGCGCCCGCCCCGCCTCCCCTCCCAGCAGCTCACGGGAGAGGTTCCCGGCCGCCCCGACGCTAACGCTCTTTCTCCCTTCAGCAGCCAGCCAGCTCTGTGTCAGGGTCGGGGGGTGCAGAAAGTCAGGACAGAATGAGGGATAGCTCGGCCCCCAGCTCGGCCTCCTCGTCAGTGACAGATCTGTACTGCACCCCTCACAGCAGTAGGTCAGACCTCCTCCTGCCCGGTACGGCCGGGGACTTCAGCCTGAGCGCCAGCCTGTCGGCCTGTACGCTGCTCTACGAGGTACCTTCCAGGACAGGGACCCCCGAGCGAGGGAGGGGGGAGCAGGGCCCCGGCCGCCCCTGCTGTGGCTGGGCCCCTGCTGCTCTGCCGGCTGAGGACAGGGACGCAGTGCCAAGCGCAGGAGGGGAAGGTGCCCTAGTGGGCCCGGGGCCTGCGGAGGGAACCGAGCTCTTGGTGCTTTTTCCGAAGGAGCGCGGGAGGCTCACGGGTCCGGCGGGTGCCCGGCATGGCGGCTTTTCCAGCCTGCTTTAAGCCGAGGTCCTGGCTCCTCTGTTCTCCCAGCTGGGGGCCGTGGGGCTCCCTGAGATGACTCTTTTCCCCTTCTCCCAACCCTGTGGCGTGATTCTCAGCCCAGTATTGCTGCTCCGGACAGATTCCGGGAGCTGGTCCTCCTGCCTCCTGGGGTTGAGGTGGCGTCCCGTTCTTCTCCGTGGCTTGGAGGAAACTGCATCAGGATGGTGGCTGGGAACGTGTAGGGGCCTTCAGGGGTCCCTGTGTATGTAGTTGGTTGTCCCATGTCTGCTTTCTGGCTTTCAGAGACGAGCGTCTAGAATCAGGCGAGGGGTTTCTGCTTCTGAGCCTTAGAGTCTTGTGAGGAGACCCCTCCCTGATGTGGTGGCACAGGAGCCTGGCTGGGGGCGAGGGTGACTGGGAGGGCACGCCTGGGGGACAGTAATGGTGGGAGTGTGGTCCGATTGGCCTGGAAGATCTCGGGCGGAGCTGACCTCAGAGAAGAGTGCGGGTCTCTCGCCCTCCTGGGGCAGTCCCCAGGACGAGGTGCCAGGTGCCTGGCCCATGTTGCAGGGGGCTGTGGAGCCCATGCAGATCGACGTGGACCCCCAGGAAGACCCGCAGAATGCACCCGACGTCAACTATGTGGTGGAGAACCCCAGCCTGGTACGGAGCCCCGTGGGGGAACCTTGGGTGTCTCAGTCCTACTGAGGGGTCCAGGGCAGACTCCCCACTGCAGCCTGCACAGCAGGTAGAATGATCCTTCTCAGTGATCTCTGTTCTCTTTTCCTGATCCCAAAACCATCCGGATTTCTGATTGCCCACTCATGTGAGGCTTGTAGCCCAGCTTCAGATACTGCTGATGGAGAAACCAGGGCAGGTCTCCTCCCCGCTCAGCCTAGCGACCAGCAATCAGTAGTGGGTGTCCATTCCCGAAACCCCCCAGTGCAGAGCCCCACTCCCAAGGCTCCTACCCCAGGCCCACCCCAGGGGTCTCTGCAGGGCCTGGAACAGCAGTCAGTCTCGCACCCCCATGCCCGGTTCCTGTTACAGGCCCAGGGTGACATTCTGGCTAGGACAGTCAGGCCCCAACTCCTGACCCTCAGGGCCTAGGGCCAGGGTCCCACCTCACACCTTGCCTGACCCTCGTGTGCACCTGCTCCCAGGATCTGGAGCAGTACGCAGCGAGTTACAGCGGCCTGATGCGCATCGAACGGCTGCAGTTCATTGCTGATCACTGCCCCACGCTGCGGGTGGAGGCCCTGAAGATGGCCCTCTCCTTCGTGCAGAGAACCTTTAATGTGGACATGTATGAGGAGATCCACCGCAAGCTCTCAGAGGCCACCAGGTGAGGCCAGGGGCTTGGTAAGAGGAAGTAGAGGCCACCAAGGGAGCAGGTGCCTGGGGCTGGGCCCCCTTCCTGTGTCCTGAAACTCCCACCCCTGCGCTGGGAAGTTGGGCAGGTAGATTTCTTGCTGTCTCTTGGCCAGGAGTAGAAGTGCCCTGTGTGTGTGCACGCAGGGATTTGATTCCAAGGGGAGCTGTTGGAGACTGTGGCTCAGGGGCTGCCTCCCTGCTGGCTTCCCCACCTGGCTGCAGGCTCCTGGGGGCAGCAGTTATCTCTGTGTCTCTGGTGCAGACTGGTCCCTGGAGGTGGGGTTTGAGGCTAGCCGGAGGTGCCCACCTGTGTGCCAGTTGGGCCTTTGAGGGCAGCCTGAGATTGGCGGCTTCCTGCCCTCCTCCCTGGCCCCTGTGACCGTCACCATCCTGATGGCCAGGTCCTCTCTCAGGGAGCTGCAGAACGCACCCGACGCCATCCCTGAGAGCGGCGTGGAGCCCCCACCCCTGGACACAGCCTGGGTGGAGGCCACGCGGAAGAAGGCCCTGCTGAAGCTGGAGAAGCTGGACACGGACCTGAAGAACTACAAAGGCAACTCCATCAAAGAGAGCATCCGGCGCGGCCATGACGACCTGGGCGACCACTACCTGGACTGTGGGGACCTCAGCAATGCCCTCAAATGCTACTCCCGGGCCCGGGACTACTGCACCAGCGCCAAGCACGTCATCAACATGTGCCTCAACGTCATCAAGGTCGGCCTGCCTTGGCAGGCAGGCGGGTGGGGGCAGCATGGCTGGGCCATCGGAGCGCCTAGGCTCACTTGGTCCTGCCCCCTCGTCCACCAGGTCAGCGTCTACTTACAGAATTGGTCTCATGTGCTCAGCTATGTCAGCAAGGCTGAGTCTACCCCGGAGATTGCTGAGGTACGGGCCACCTCCTCAGAGACCTTGCCCCACGATTGCTAACCACTGCTGGCCCTTCCTATCCTCCCCCACCTCATTCTCCCCCAAATCTGAATCTGTCTTCATCCCCTCTCTGTCTGGGGGCTGGGCATCGAGCTCCAGGAAATGTGGGGCGTGGGCCTCACGCATGTGGCTTCCCCCAACAGCAGCGAGGAGAGCGTGACAGCCAGACTCAGGCCATCCTCACCAAGCTCAAGTGTGCCGCAGGTGAGGGCCTGGGTCACGCCCAGCTGGCCCCACGTTCAACGTGTGTTGCTCTTCCAGCCCAGGGCAGTAGGCTGGTCCCTGCCTCAGCCAGGGAAACCTTCCCTGGCAGGGCGCAGGATGTTGTGGGGCACATGTGCGGGTGTAGGTGGCGCCTAACATCTGCCCTGGGGAAGCCAGTGGGTGACGTGTGGTCAGGGTCTGGCTGCTGTCACTGTGGGCCTGAGGCAGGTCTGCCAGCCCGAGCTGCTCTGAGCGTGGTGTCCTTCGCAGCCATGCTAGCACCTAAAGCTTCCCTGCACGCCTGGCTTCAGGGAACCTGCTTGGCACTGGCGGGGCTGTTTCCACGCATGATTAGGGTATCTGTCCCCAGTGCTGAGGAACAGCTCCTGGGGCAGGAGAGGCCAGCGAGCTGGCTGGTGGTCGCGTTCTCCCTGGTCTCCAGGCTTTAGCGGCTTCCCCAGGCTCTGGGTCTCACCCCCTCTCCCCACTGCCCCCGGCTCCCTCCACTAGGTTTGGCGGAGCTGGCCGCCAGGAAGTACAAGCAGGCTGCCAAGTGCCTCCTGCTGGCTTCCTTTGATCACTGCGACTTCCCTGAGGTGAGGAGCCCTCTTGGGGACTTGGGAGGCAGAGCATGGGCTCATGGGTTGGGCTGCTTTTGTAGGAGGATGAGGTCTCTCACAAACGGGGTCTTAGGCATTCTCTGAGTGGGTGATGGGCAGGCAGGGGTGGCCTGGCCCTTCACTTTCTGTGACACCAGGTCTCTGCTCCTCAGCTGCTGTCCCCCAGCAACGTGGCCATCTACGGTGGCCTGTGCGCCTTGGCTACCTTTGACCGGCAGGAGCTGCAGCGCAATGTCATCTCCAGTAGGTAGGTGCCCTGGTCTGGCAGTCCCCGTCCCTCTCCACAGCTGCTGCTTTGGCCTTGCATGTCCTGGACCCCTGGCCCTGCCGTTTTCTCAGGTGTTTTGTCTGGGGACTGGTGTCCCACTGGCCACTTGGAGGGAGGGGCAGGCAGAGGACAGAGCTCTGAGGGGTCTGCCTCCCTAGCTCCTTCAAGTTGTTCTTGGAGCTGGAGCCGCAGGTCCGAGACATCATCTTCAAATTCTACGAGTCCAAGTACGCCTCATGCCTCAAGATGCTGGACGAGATGAAGGTGGGGTCCTGCCTGGGGTGGGGGTGAGGTGGGGCTCTGCCTGGGCTCTTGTCCTGGTCCTCACCAGCCCCTTCCCTAGGACAACCTGCTCCTGGACATGTATTTGGCTCCCCACGTCAGGACTCTGTACACCCAGATTCGCAACCGTGCCCTCATCCAGGTAAGTGTGGGGGTCAGGCTGGCGCACGGCAGGTGGGCATACAGAGGGCTGTGGAGCTGACTTCCCTCCGCCCTGCAGTATTTCAGCCCCTACGTGTCGGCCGACATGCATAGGATGGCGGCGGCTTTCAACACCACAGTGGCTGCCCTGGAAGACGAGCTGACGCAGCTAATCCTGGAGGGGCTGATCAGTGCCCGCGTGGACTCGCACAGCAAGGTGGCTGTGGGCTGCAGGGTGGTGGGGGCAGCTGGGGGTGAGCCTGGGCCCCGCTGAGCCTGTGCCTGCACAGATCCTCTACGCCCGGGATGTGGACCAGCGCAGCACCACCTTTGAGAAGTCTTTGCTGATGGGTAAGGAGTTCCAGCGCCGCGCCAAGGCCATGATGCTGCGGGCAGCTGTGCTCCGCAACCAGATCCACGTCAAGGTGGGCAGGTGTCAGAGTGGGCGGGTGCACGGCGTGTGGGGCCTGGTGGCTGAACTGCTTCTTGTCTCCCCTGCAGTCTCCACCCAGAGAAGGGAGCCAGGGGGAGCTGACTCCAGCCAACAGCCAGTCTCGGATGAGCACCAACATGTGAGGGGTGGACCTTGGCCTCCAGGACATCTGCACCCCCTCCCCATCTCCACGGACCTCCTGACCTCCAGGCGGCTCAGTGCTGCCTGCAACCCGGCTAAGAGGCCTGGCCACTGGGTGCCCCCCAGCCTGCATGCCCTTGCTGGGGCTGGGGAGGCAGGCGGCTGCTTGTTGTGGCCCTTCCTGGAAGGAGAGGCCTGCAGGGCTCGACCCTGTGGGTTTCTGTCCCCAGGGAGCAGACTGCGGCACCCAGGCCCAGCGGCACCAGTTCCCAGACCCCTCCTGTTGCCGCCTCTGTCAGGTGCAGACAAGTGGGCGGTACCCATTAAAGAGCAGACTGAGCATTGCCCTTGGCTGTTCTTTCCTGCTGTGCAGGAATTCCTGAGGGCTGTCTCCCTGGGGCTGGGCTTGGAGGCAGGGCCTGGTGAGACAAATGGGCAGCCTGGCCCTCGGGCTCAATAGCCCCCAGCAGCGGCCACTGTGGCCCACAGGCTTTGCGGCATCAGGAAGCTCCCGGAGGCTCTGGCCACTTGCCTATGGAGGCGCCTAGGGGAGGCGGGGAGCGGACCTAAACCCCCACTTTCCTCTGCACAGATGCCCATGCGCCGCCTTCAGTTAGTCGTATCTGGTTATTCAGAAGCCCCCACTAGCCCCAACTGCACCTGCCCCGGCTCGTGCCTCTGTGGGTCTGGGCGGGGGCGGTGGTCACAGGCTGTGGGCTCTTGCATCTTTGAAAGGATTTATTGTTCCCTTTTGCACACGCGTGCTGAGGACAGGGCAGGTCCAGCCTGGGGCCTGCTCCCCACTGCAGCATTTCCAGGCCCCCGGAGTGGGCCGAAGGGGGACGTGGGCGTGTCTTTCCACATTAAGTAGCAGGAGATTCCCTGAGTAAAGGCGTTTCCTTAAGTAGGACGTGTCCAGGCTCCAGCAGCAGTCCTGGGGGTGGGGGTTCTGGGCCTTCAGGCCAGGGCACTGCCCATGACTTCAGAGAAGCCACCCGGTGTTCCGTGTGCTGCCGGCTGAGGCTCCTGTAGCTCAGGCTGGGCCTCTTTCCAGGCCAGAGACTTCTCCAATTTGGTTTTAAAAAGCAATCCGTGACCTGGCAGAGCGAGAGGAGTCGGGGGTCAGGAGGCGGAGGGGCCTGTTTGCCTGCTGCAGGGCGGGTGGCAGGCGCCCTCACCTGGGCAGTCCGCAGTCTCTTTGGAGGCTCGCTTCTTGCAGCAGCCGCGGCACAGGCTGAACACACATCTGTTGCCCTGGGCACAGGAAAGCTCGGGAGCCTGTGGCCAGCACCACTCCTGGGGCCAGGCTGGGAAAGTCTCTGCTAGATGCCCACGGCCTGGATGCAGCCCTGGGGACCGCCCCCAAGCCAGGTGCCTCTCCCTCACCCAACCACCCAGACTTATTCCCACTCCATTCCTGGGCAGGGGCTTGGCTGGAAGCAAGGAGCTGTCCTGAGGCATCCATGCCACCTTGGGCCACACTGCAAACCCAGCTGGGCGGGCACCACACCTGCTACCCCGAGTGCGGAGACCACCCTGTTCACCCACCAGAGCGGAAGCCTTGGTGGCATGTGGCCGGAACCCACTCACCTTTGGGTTTCCACACTGGTCACACTTTGCATATTTTGCTAGGAAAAGAACAAGAGGGTACTGATGAGTGAGGGCCGGGGTGGCCTGGCTGTGGGGGCTGCCCCGCCGCCTGCATGGAGCCTGCTGACAGCGTCTGTCCCAGCTGTGGCCAGCCAGGCCAGGAGGCTCAGGGAGGGCAGAGGATACAGGCTGGCCACATCTGCTTTTCCTTCTGCGAGCAATGGGTGAGGACCCCAGCCTCCCTCTCAGGCATCTTATGTGAGGCCCGAGGCCCTGAGCTGTAGACAAGCCCCTCAGTGGCCACCTGAGTGGCACCTGGCTGAGAAGCTTGTCCCACAGCCCCATCTGACTCACTGAGCCCATGTCCCACATGCCTGGGCTGTGGCCTGCACAGGTTCCCTGTGCTCAGACCCCAAGTCTGGCTGACTACTCTGCCAAGGCCCCCAGGCGTCTGCTTCCAGCTCTGGGCCTTGAGCCTTGCTGACCGAAAGTACAGGTTCCTGTCACTGGCAAAGGGAGGACGGGGGTGACGAGGAGGCCATCAGCGGAAGCAGTGCTTACGCTTCAGAGAGGGGTCGAAGGTCTTGTGGGGGTTCCTCAGCTGCTTCTTCTGCTTGTTCTTGGACAGGATTTCCGTGCCACACTCCTCCTCCTCCAGGGCCCGCTTGCTGCGCGCACCCGACTTCTCCTTGCTCCCCTCCCTGGGCCTGAGGGGAGGACAGCGGGCAGAGCCCAAGGACACTGTGAGAGGGGCCCAGTAGCCACAGCCACACGGGTCTGAGCCCGGGTGAGGCCCCAGGGTGAGGAGGCGCCAGGCAGCCATGGTGAGTGCTGTTGCTGTGAGGAGCATGGGCAGCGCGCAGCCCACTCAGGAGTGGCCACTAGGGAGTCTGGGGCCTCCGAGACGGAATCCGCAGCTCGGGCAGCCCCGAGCTCTGAGCCACCAGCTCCAGGCAGGGCTGTGGCCACAGATGGCCTCACCTCTGAGAACCCAGCAGAAGCTGGGGTCAAGCTATTGACCCATGGGCAACTCCAGGATCAGAGAAGCTCAGAGAAGTATCTTACAGAAGAAAAGATTTAAAATCCCAGTGTCCACTGAGGGAGGACACAGCTGAGTCACCAGCACCCGCCACCTAGGACACCGAGGGGCACATGGCAGGTGTGTGCTGCTTGGAGCTGAAACCTCCCTCCTCCTTTCCCTCGGGCAGGAGCTGACTGGCCATAATGGTTGAGGACAAGCGGCGCAGGCGCAGCACTGTGGGCACAGGGTGGAGCCCACACCTTGGCGCACATCACTGCCCAGGGCTGGCTGGGCTCTCACCCCGGCCGGACGTAGGGCTGGCAGATCCAGTGGAAGGGCAAGTCGCCGGTGGGCTTCGCTCCCTCCTGCCTGGATATCTCCTCCTGCAAAAGCCCAAGGCCCTGGTCATGGCCCCCAGCCCTCACCCCTCCAAGGCCAGGCTCCCACCCGCCCCCGCGCCTGCCTGGCACCGCAGCTTCAGCTCCTGGCTCACGGCAGCGATGCCCTCCAGGGTCTTCACCTTGGCCAGCTCCTCTCGCAGCTGCTGGTGCACCTGCAGCCTGAGACAGAGGCCCCGTCATGCAGGCTGGGCTCCCGGCTCCACCATCAGGCCCCAGGCTGAGCACTGGGCACACAGGGACCTGTGTCTTTTCTTGTCCAACTCCACTCCTAAGTCACCCCAGCCCCTCAAGACCTGACTTAGCAGCAAGTTGTTTTGACAAAACCTGCAAAATGCCCCAGGTGGGCTCTGATAGTATCTGCCTGGGCAACCCCCCAGCGTGGCTTCTGCCTTAGGGGATGACTCACGTGTGGTGCCACAGCTTGAAGAGGTGGGCCCGGACATAGGACAGCGGGCAGGGGTGCTCTCGCACGATGTCCAGGTATTCCTCGGCCAGCTCCCACACGGCAGGGCTCCGGCCCTCGAACAGGGCGGGGTTGTGCAGGTTGCCCTCTGGGAGGAAGGGGAGGAAGGATGCCTCATGGGCTGCTCCAGGTGGATGGCATAGGAAAGCCTGGGACACTCAGGACACCCTCCTGTGCCACCTCACAAGGGACAAGGCCAGGTCAGGCCCCTCAGAGCAGAGTGGGACTGATGAACACCATCTGCGAACAGCGCTGTTGGGAGGGCAGTAGGCAGTGGGAAGAACCCACCTGGGTGGTGGCATCAGGCCATGTGCATGGGGCCCCAACTGCTGTCCCGGGCCCTGCCCACCTGCGCTCATAACGCCCTGCACACCAGTGTCCCGGAGGCAGCGCTCCACATCCTGCAGGCACTGGATGTTCCCATTAGCAAACACAGGGATGGCCACCGCCTTCCTGTTGACAGAGAAACACCTGTCCCTCCACCTGCCCGGCACATCCCCAGGCCCCGGACAGCCCCGCCTCCCTCCTGGCAGGGAGCTTCTGCTCCAGGCGATGCTGACCCCAGCCACGGCCCTAGCCCCCTCGGTGGTCACGGGCGTCAGGTGAGCCGAGCACCCTGCGGTGTGGAGCTTGGACCCTCTAGCAAAGCCCCAAGGACTGAAGGCTGTGTCACCCAATGCCCACATCCACTCACCGCACGGCCTTGATGTGCTCCCAGGATGCTGCACCCGACAGGGGCCCTTTCTGCTCCTTGGTGCGCCCGTGCACCGTCAGCAACTAGGACAGACCAGCAGTCTCTTGACCCCTCCAAGCCCCCTCCACCCCTCAGAGCCCCCTCTGCCCCTCCACCCCTCCACGCCCCCTCTGCCCCCACTCCACCCCTGAGCCCCCGCCACCCCTCCATGCCCGCTCTGCCCCCGCTCCACCCCTCTGAGCCCCCGCCACCCCTCCATGCCGCCTCTGCCCCCGCTCCACCCCTCTGAGCCCCCGCCACCCCTCCATGCCTGCTCTGCCCCCGCTCCACCCGAGCCCCCGCCACCCCTCCATGCCGCCTCTGCTCCCGCTCCACCCCTCTGAGCCCCCGCCACCCCTCCATGCCGCCTCTGCCCCCGCTCCACCCCTCTGAGCCCCCGCCACCCCTCCATGCCCCCTCTGTGCCTCCGCCCCTCAGAGTCCCCTGTGCCCATCCGTGCCCCCTTCACCCCCACTCCACCCCTCCGAGCCCCCTCTGCCCCTCCAAGCCCTGTGCCCCATGCCCGACTCCAGGGACCTTTCCTCACCATCTCAGCTCCTGAAGCAGGGCTGAGGAATGACTGGGGCCTGTCCCAAAGGCTCTGCACTCTATGGGAGCCTCAGGCTGCATGTGCTGCCCAGGCCCATGTAAGAGCCAGGCCAGGAAGTGGCAGGATCCCCACTGCCCAAGGCCAAAGGTGTGGAGGGACTGGCTCCAGGCTGGTGGGGCACGGGGGGAAAGTGGGGCCTGGGCCCAGCAGCCCCTGTGCAAGCTCATCCCTGGGTCACCAAGGTTGCTGTCTGCCTTCAGAAGGTTGAGTGTCTTGAAGGGCACCCCTGGAGACAGCAGCCCATCCAGGCCTGCCCCAGGCCAGGCTCGGTGTGCAGGGGACCCAGGCAGGGGAGCAGCTCTGCTGACAGCCTGTTGGCCCCTTCCTGACCGTCTAGGAAGACTAGATGCTGAGTATCCCCAAAGGAGGCCCTGCCGGCCTCTGTGACACTAGGAACATGGTAGAGATGCCGACATTATTCTATCCACAGGGACAAAACTCTGGAGCCAGGAAAGCCGTTTCTGTTGTGAAGGCCTGAGCTTGGGGTGCTGGCACTCAGAGTCTGTGGGGGTAGGCCGGGCGCGGTGGCTCAAGCCTGTAATCCCAGCACTTTGGGAGGCCGAGACGGGCGGATCACGAGGTCAGGAGATTGAGACCATCCTGGCTAACACCGTGAAACCCCGTCTCTACTAAAAATACAAAAAACTAGCCGGGCGAGGTGGCGGGCGCCTGTAGTCCCAGCTACTCAGGAGGCTGAGGCAGGAGAATGGCATGAACCCGGGAGGCGGAGCTTGCAGTGAGCTGAGATCCGGCCACTGCACTCCAGCCTGGGCGGCAGAGCGAGACTCCGTCTCAAAAAAAAAAAAAAGAGTCTGTGGGGGCAGGCCAGTCAGGAGGGCCACTGCCCCCATGAGGCCGACAGTGCACAGTGTCTGAGTGGACACAGGAAGAGCCTCAGCTGTGTCGTCTGCGCAAAGGCCCAGCCAAGGCCCACGACACCCCCGCAAGCCCAGGGCTCACCTGGCAGCCAGCCTTCTCCAGCATCTGGGCGTACCTCACGGTCTTGTCGATCTCCGGGAAGACACGGATCTTGCACGTGACAGGAACAGAAAGTTTCTCGTGGGCCAGCAAAACTGGGGAGAAGACAGGCAGCTTCCGAGGGGCCATGGTGTTCCCACTTTAGCGGCCAAGCCCGGGAGCCCAGGGCCCCACAGATAGCGGAGTCCAGGCAGCTTTGCTGGGAGGTTGGGAGGCAGCCTGGGCCACCATCTGGGTGTCTCCCTCAGGCTACCGGGCAGGCTCCCTCCGCCATTCCCCCAGCCCTCCCAAGTTCAAACAAGCAGGGCCGAGGCCAGCTTTATCTCCTAGGACGTCTGGGGCTGGGACCGAGCAAGGACTCTGTCCTGGCACCTACTGTCTGGTTTTAAGGGGTGGGTGGCACAGGACAGGCAACTTCACAGCCACCTCCTTCCAGCAGAGAGGCTGCTTTGGGCAGGAAGCCCCAGGGTGATGCTGAGAGCTCCTGCCAAAGCCTATCCTCTCCTAAGCCCCAACTAAGTGGACAGTGCCCATGTGTCCCTCTTGAGGGTCTCTGGGGTCCTTCACCGCCCACCTAGCCAACTCACTCATTCTTTGGAGCAGGTCCCACTCATCCTGCAGGAAGGCACCATAGTGACCTGCAAAGAGCAAGCATGGCCTGGCTGGCACCTGTGTTAAGGCTGGTGGAGCCGAGGCCTTGCGCCCCCTCTGCACCCCCTCCTCCATCCATGCAGGCCAGGAGCTGCCCTGCCAGGCCGGACCCAGGTCCCCAGAACCAGCAATGTATCTAGTTGGGGCAGTGGAACAGTCAGAGCAGTGGTTTGTCAGCATCAGATTCAGGGGCTCTATTTGCCCAGCTGCCTAAGCTCAGAAGGTGCTGAAGGGAACCCCCACCGCCCCACGGTCTGGGACCAAGTAACACCGCCTCAGGGGCTGGGTGAGGTAGACAGGGTCAGCCCACACGCCGCAGTGCCAGGGGGTGGCGGGGACCCTGTATCAGCAATCATGTTTATGCAGAGGGAGCTCCCTGAGGGAAGGGAGAGGCAGGAGGGCTCAGCCCCCAGCCCCGAAGGCCTGAGGACAGCCACCCTCCAGAGGCAGAGCACAGAGGACGGCTGGCTCCAGCCTGAGCCACTGTCACGACAGAGGCAAGGCCTGCCATCCTCCATGCTCACCACACCTGGGGCTGCACTGAGCTGGCTCTGGCCCCTGCCCCGGGTGCCCCCATGCTCCACACGGAGCTCACCTCTCTTGGCTATCATCTGTGGGCAGCCCAAGTTCAGGTCAATGGCGTCACAATAATCCTGAGCCAGGAGAGCCGCCTGAACAAACACTTCCGGGTCATTGGCACAGAACTGGAGAAGACGCAGGAGTCAGCCATGCGCCCAGCCAGGCGCTAGTCCCTTGCTGCCCAGCCCTAGGAGAGGTCCAGTGTGACCCCAGAAGGGTGTGGGCCCAGGTTCACCGCAGGAGGGTGCCCTGTCCTGTGGAGGCTTACAATATGACAAAGCCAGGAGGAGTCCCCAAACTACCCAGATTTACAGATTTTTTTCTGAACTGTGGCAGAAGCCACAATCACTAACTTCTGAAGAGCAGAGCCATCTCTACTGGTTCTGAAGAGGGAGTGTGAGTGTGAGAGGCAGCAATCCAGAGGCCCCAGCAGGGCTGCGAACCTCACAGCACCCTAGCTGCCTCAGCCAGCTCCTAGAGAATGGGGTTGGAGTCTGGGAGGTGCACCTGGCAGCCCTGACTCCACCACAGGCATCACTGCTGTGGCCATGTGGACTCTACACACCTGGTGCCACCTTCTCCCTCTCCTCCTGGAATTGAGCTGGCTCTGGAAAGGCTGAAAGTGATGTCCGGCCACAGAGGGAAGGGTTTTTCCCCAGGCATTCCAGGGCCCGGGACCCAACCGACCCAACCGCTGCCGCCGCCACAGCCCCTCCCGCGCACCTGCACGATGAGGGGCCGGTCCTCGGGGCACACCTCGCAGTACAGGTTCTCCTTCCGGTAGTTGGCGTCGCGGACGAAGACCTGGGCGTGCAGCATGGGCGTGTAGCAGAGCTGTGCTCCGTGGCGCCGGCTCAGCAGCCTCCAGGCCAGCTCGCTCTGGTCCACCATGGGGGCCACCACGTGGCGGGCGCCACGCAGGGTGCGGCTCCAGAACTCGAAGCCCTGCAGCTTTGGCATCGTCTCCAGGCTGGGGGAAAGGCGCAGACCGGGGGCTCAGCCAGGCCCAGCGAGGGGCTGAAGACTCAACTCAGAGGCAGCGGTCAGTCTTCTACGGCCGCTCCGGTACCACCGTGGGGTCACACGCAGGGGCACTAAAGGCGGGGGTCGGTGCAGGCTGGAGAAAGGCCACTCCAGTGCCGCCACCTCCTAGCGGACCTCGGGGGAGCCGCTGGACCCCTGGGCCTTGACCCTCCCTGGGGAGCAAGACTCGATGTCGGCCTGGTAGGATTGGCGTGAAGGGGGAAGATACCGTGACGCCAGCGTCCCCACGGGCCTGGCCGTGAGCAGGTCGCCCTGCGGTGAAGTTAGGACCCCGGCAGGGTCACGCCGCGGCCGGGCACTGCGAGGACCCCCGGCCCCTTCCCGGGAGAATTGACCCGCGCCAGGCCAGGGGAAGGGCAGAGCTTCCCTCTCCGCAGGCGGCCCGGCTGGCTCGAAACGCCACAGGGACGCCCCTCGCGAGACTCAGCCAGAGCCACGCGGCGGCCAGCGTTCGCGATGTGCAGTGACAGGAGCCCACACGCCTACGCGTCCTCACCGCGCAAGGGCCCCGCCGTGTCCGCCGCGCGCCTTTGGCTCCGAGGGCGCCGGGAGCCGGTGTCCCCGGCCCGCCCCGCTCCGGCCTCGCCGCCGCCCAGGGCCCCTGCCGCTCCCCGGCCGCCACGAACGCCCGCACAGCGCCGGGGCCGCCGCCGGGCCGCAGCCGGGCCCAGGGCTCCGCGCCGCCACCGGAAGGTGCCCCGTCCTGCGCAGTCCGGGCGGCCCACGGTGCGGCGGGAAACGCGTTCCCCGGAAACCGCGCCCGGCTCCGAGGGGACCGGCGACGAGAGGTCGCGGCGCGGGGTCGGAGGTCAGAGGACGAGGTCAACACCGTGCCCGTCAGGCCGTGGCTAGAGAGGGGTCGGGACTCGCCGGGACTCACCGATAGCTCGCTGGAAACGAGGCGCCGGCTGTGTGGAAATTGGGCCTCGCTGAGGCGCACGTAAGGCCCGGGCCGCGGGTCGACCGTGGGTGCTGAGGCCCAGCGTTGCCTAATCCCCGAGTTCCAACTCGGGGCTTCATCCGGTTCTCGCCTAAAGCGGCCCCAGAGCCCTGCCTCGAACCCACGCACCTGCCGCCTCGGAAAGCCGCTCCGTTGCGGAAAATCAACCTCCAGGGACCCTCCTTGCCCGCCCTGGGTTTCCGCAGCCGCCAACCTTTCATCAGCTTTCCTCCACCCCGTGGACCCTCCTTGGGTTATTTCGAGCTGTGGGGACCTACTCGGAACCCCAGAGTGGATGTGAAGGTTAATTTAAACTGAAGGCATTTGAGACCCGACAGATGCAAAAAGAAGCTTTGTCAGAGCTTGCCATATCTGAGAGCGAAGTCGAAAGTTGAACCAGGACATTCAGTACATGAAACATGGGAAACCAAAATCTCTTGGGCCCCCCAGAATCACTAAGGAAAACTCTGGCTGGAAGCTGCTCAGGGCAAACCTGCGTCCTGCTGTGTTCAGAGCCACCCTCTGCTCACTGAGATAGATGCACATCTGACCGCCTCCTTTGAAAAGCCTCATCAGAAGGTTGGGCGCAGTGGCGCACGTTGAGACCAGGAGTTCGAGACCAGCCTGGCCAACATGGTGAAACCCCGTCTCTAGTAAAAATACAAAACTAGCCGGGCGTGGTGGTGTGCACCTGTAGTCCCAGCTACTCGGGAGGCTGAGGCAGGAGAATCACTTGAACCCGGGAGACGGAGGTTGCAGTGAGCCAAGATCACGCCATTGTACTCCAGCCTGGCCACAGAGCAAGACTGATCAAAAGGGAAAAGAAAAAAAAAGGCTAATCAGAAACTCAAAACGTTGTAATCGTTTGTGTATCACCTATCTGTGCCCAGGAAGCTCCCTCCCCCATTGCTTTACTTTAAGTTGTCCCACCTTTCCAGACCAAACCAATTTTTTTTTTTTTTTCTGAGATGGAGGCTTGCTTTCTGACCCAGGCTGGAGTGCGGTGGTGCGATTTTGGCTCATTGCAACCTCCGCCTGCCAGGTTCAAGCGATTCTCTTTTTTTTTTTTTTTTTTGAGGCGGAGTCTCGCTCTGTCGCCGTGCAGTGGCCAGATCTCAGCTCACTGCAAGCTCCGCCTCCTGGGTTTCCGCCATTCTCCTGCCTCAGCCTCCCAAGTAGCTGGGACTACAGGCGCCCGCCACCTCGCCCGGCTAGTTTTTGTATTTTTAGTAGAGACGGGGTTTCACCGTATTAGCCAGGATGGTCTCGATCTCCTGACCTCGTGATCCGCCCGTCTCGGCCTCCCAAAGTGCTGGGATTACAGGCTTGAGCCACCGCGCCCGGCCAAGCGATTCTCTTGCCTCAGCCTCCCAAATAGCTGGGATTACAGGCGCCCACCAACACGCCCAGCTAATTTTTGTATTTTAAGTAGAGACGGGGTTTCACCATGTTGGCCAGGCTGGTCTGCAACTCCTGACATCAGGTGATCCGCCCGCCTCGGCCTCCCACAGTGCTGGGATGACAGGCATGAGCCACCGCTGCTGGCTGCAGTGTTCATCTTACATGTATGATTGATGTCTCACGTCTCCCTAACATATAAGACCAAGCTGTGCTCCGACCGCCGCAGGCGCACGCCAGGACCTCCTGGGGCTGTGTCACATCGGCAAAATAAACTTTCTAAATTAACTGAGACCTGCCTCAGATTTTCTGCATTCGCAAATAGAACAGCCTTGGTGGTCTTCAGAGGTGGCCAGGTGTCCCTGGTGGTCTGCAAGGCTGGGTGCACACTAGGGAGAACAGGCAAGGGCCCCGGCTGTCCACCGCCCTGGCCGAGCATGAGGCTTTATACAAGCAAAAAGTAAAAGCCAAGGCCAAATTGTAAACTGCCTGAATTCCAAATGCACCCACATCCCACACAGCGCCATCATCAGAGGCTGGAGGCCCTACTGGTTCAGAATGTTTAAGCACAGTATCGAACCAGTAATTGTAAAAGGCAAAAGATTTATACGATCTGAAGAGAAAGCAGAGTATTCGAACCAGTAATTGTCCACTAAGCTACACCGACCCAGGGGCGAGTCTTAGGAAACCAGACTTGGCCGGGCGCGGTGGCTCAAGCCTGTAATCCTAGCACTTTGGGAGGCCGAGATGGGCGGATCACAAGGTCAGGAGATCGAGACCATCCTGGCTAACACGGTGAAACCCCGTCTCTACTAAAAGATACAAAAAACCTAGCCGGCGAGGTGGCGGGCGCCTGTAGTCCCAGCTACTCAGGAGGCTGAGGCAGGAGAATGGCATGAACCCGGGAGGCGGAGCTTGCAGTGAGCTGAGATCGCGCCACTGCACTCCAGCCTGGGCGGCACAGCGAGACTCCGTCTCAAAAAAAAAAAAAAAAAAGAAAAGAAAATAATTTTTTTTTAACTTAGCAAACACATCTGTAGACATAGCCTGCAGGGGAAACACCCTGGAGAATTCATCCGAGCAAGTCACTAAGCCAATAAAAACCACCAACAACCAGTGGGTTCGAATCCAGAGTTTCCATTCTACAATATATTATCTAAAGTAGTATCCATTTAAAAATTATGAGACATACAAAGAAACAAGAACATGGCCAGTCATGGTGGCTCAAGCCTGTAATCCCAGCACTTTGGGAGGCTGAGGCGGGCAGATCACTAGATCAGGAGATCGAGACCATCCTGGCTAACATGGTGAAACCCCGTTTCTACTAAAAGTACAAAACATTAGCCAGGCGTGGTGGCGGGCGCCCGTAGTCCCAGCTACTGGGGAGGCTGAGGCAGGAGAATGGCATGAACCTAGGAGGCGGAGCTTACAGTGAGTTGAGATCGCACCACTACACTCTAGCCTGGGTGACAGAGTGAGACTCCGTCTCAAAAAAAAAAAAGACTGGGCATGGTGGCTCATGCCTGATATCCCAGCACTTTGGGAGGCTGAGGTGGGCAGATTACCTGAGGTCAGGAGTTCGAGACCAACCTGACCAACATGGTGAAACCCTGTCTCTACTAAAAATGCAATAATTAGCTGGACATGGCGATGGGTGCCTGTAATCCTAGCTACTTGGGAGGCTGAGGCAGGATAATCACTTGAACCTAGCAGGTAAAGGTTACAGTGAGCAGAGATTGCGCCATTGTACTCCAGCCTGGGCAACAGAGTGAGACTCCGTCTTAATAAAAATAATAATTAGGGCCGGGCACGGTGGCTCAAGCCTGTAATCCCGGCACTTTGGGAGGCTGAGGCGGGCAGATCACTAGATCAGGAGATGGAGACCATCCTGGCTAACCTGGTGAAACCCCGTCTCTACTAAAAAATACAAAAAACTAGCCGGGCAAGGTGGCGGGTGCCTGTAGTCCCAGCTACTCGGGAGGCTGAGGCAGGAGAATGGCGTAAACTCGGGAGGCGGAGCTTGCAGTGAGCTGAGATCCGGCTACTGCACTCCAGCCTGGGCGACAGAGCGAGACTCTGTCTCTTTTTTTTTTTTTTTTTTTTTTCAGACGGAGTCTGGCTCTGTCTCCCAGGCTGGAGTGCAGTGGCCGGATCTCAGCTCACTGCAAGCTCCACCTCCCGGGTTTACGCCATTCTCCTGCCTCAGCCTCCTAAGTAGCTGGGACTACAGGCGCCCGCCACCTCGCCCGGCTAGTTTTTGTATTTTTAGTAGAGATGGGGTTTCACCGTGTTAGCCAGGATGGTCTCGATCTCCTGACCTTGTGATCCGCCCGTCTCGGCCTCCCAAAGTGCTGGGATTACAGGCTTGAGCCACCGCGCCCGGCCGAGACTCTGTCTCAAAAAAAAAATAATAATAAATAATAATAATAATTAGGCCAGGCACAGTGGTTCACACCTGTAATCCCAGCACTTTGGGAGGCCGAGGTGGGTGGATCACGAGGTATGTATTTCATATATATATACGAAATTAAAGTGGTAGAGTGGAAAATATCCATTTAACACAACAAAGGCAATAACAGAAGAACAGAGGAATAAAAAAATACATACGAAATACATAATTTTTGTAAAAATACAGAAATTAGCTGGGTGTTGGGCTAATTTAATAGAAACCTACCAAAAGTACAAAATTTAGCAGGGTGTGGTGGCGTGAGCCTGTAACCCCAGCTACTTGGGAGGCTGAGGCAAGAGAATTGCTTGAACACGGGAGGCAGAGGTTGCAGTGAGCCAAGATTGCACCACCTCACTCCAGCCTGGGTGACAGAGTGAGACTCCATCTCAAAAAAGAAAAGAAAAAGAAAAGAAAAGAAAAGAAAGAAATTAGCCAGTTGTGGTGGTAGGCCTCTGTAATCCCAGCTACTGGGAAGCCTGAGGCAGGAGAAGCTCTTGAACCAAGAAGGCGGAGGTCGCAGTGAGCCGAGATCACTCCACTCCACTCCAGTCAGGGTGACAGAGCAAGACTCTGTCTCAAACAAAACAAAGCAAAAACTAAACAAACAAAAAAACCAGTGGCATATGTAACTCTAGCTGTATCAATAATACCATTAAATGGTAATGAACACTCCAAGTAATAGGCCAAGATTTTCAGAGTGGGTTAAGAAATAAACAAGATCCAACTATATGCTTTTTACATTCTAAACGCCTTATTTTTTATTTTATTTATTTTTTTGAGACAGACTTTCACTCTTGTTGCCCAGGCTGGAGTGCAGTGGTGCAGTCTTGGCTCACTACTACCTCTAACTCCTGGGTTCAAGTGATCCTCCTGCCTCAGCCTCCCAAGTAGCTGGGATTACAGGCACCCACCACTATGACTGGCTAACTTTTGTATTTTTAGTAGAGATGGGGTTTCACCATGTTGGCCAGGTTGTTCTCGAACTCCTGACCTCACTCTGTCACCCAGGGTGGTCTCAAACTCCTGGGCTGAAGCCACTCTCCCACCTTTGCCTCCCAAAGTGCTGGGATTACAGGTGTAAGCCACTGCACCCAGCCCATATACATAGTTGATGATGATAAACATGTCCATTCATTAGTAAGATGTAACAATTATAAACAAAACTTATTCCTAAAAGGAAAATTTTGGCTGGGTGCAGTGGCTCATGTCTGTAATCCCAGCACTTGGGGAGGGTGAGGCAGGTGAATCACCTGAGGTGAGGAGTTTGAGACCAGCCTGGCCAACATGGTGAAAATACAAAAATACAAAAATACAAAATACTAAAAATACAAAAATTAGCCAGGTGTGGTGGCGTGTGCCTGTAATCCCAGCTACTAGGGAGGCCAAGGCAGGAAACTCACTTGAACCCAGGAGGTGGAGGCTGCAGTGAACTGAGATCATGCCACTGCTTTCCAGCCTGGGCGACAGAGCGAGACTCTGTTTCGAAAAAACAAAGGAAATTTTTAAGTATCAACACCTATGTTAGAAAAGAAGAAAGATCTCAAATCAATAATCTACGCTGTTTTTTTTTTGAGACGGAGTTTTGCTCTTATTACCCAAGCTGGAGTGCAGTGGCAGGAGGTGGAGGTTGCACTGAGCTGACATCGCACCACTGCACTCTAGCCTGGGCAACAGAGAGAGACTCCGTCTCAAAAAAAAAAAAAAAAAAAGAAAGAAAAAGAAAGGGCAGAAATGTCCCTATTTGCACAAACTATGGATACATAAAACAACATGGATTTCAAAGTTATGCTGAGTGTAACAGAAAGGCCAATCTCAAGAGGTATATATGATTCCATTTATATAATACTCTTAGAATAATGTAATTTTATAATTCTATTATTTTTGTAGATGGAAAACTGGTCACCAGGCCCCTGGCTTGGGGTGCCTTCCTTCCCCATGATGGGACACCTGCCTTTGGATTTTGCCTTCTCACCCACTCCGGGCAATGGAGGTGATAGGCTCGGTGGCCAGAGCCAGGCTGGGTTGACCCTCGGAACTGGCTAAGCTTCCAAGACCCTCTCTTTGTCATGAAGTCTACTTTTTCCATTAACAATATAGTTAGACCTGCTTTTTAATTCTTACTGTTTTCTTGGATTTGTTTTTATTTTTATTTTTCAACTAATTGTCTCTGTGTATTTAAAATCTGACTCTTTTGACAACATGTAGTTGAGACTGCATTTTTATTCTGATCATCCTCTTCCTTTTAACTGGAATGTTTAGTCCATTTACGTTTAACACAGTTATGATGGTTGAGTTTATGTCTGTCCTCTCCCTTCTTGTTTCTACTTGTCTCTTCTATTTTGTGTTCTTCTGCTGCTCCTTTCCTGCCTTCTTCTGGGATAATAAAATAGTATTGTTTTAGTGTTCTATTTTATATGCTCTATTGGCTTCTTAGTGATACTTCATTTTATTGCTTTCTAGTTGTTCTAGGGCTACTCAACATACATCCTAAGTTTTCTAAATCTCTTTAGAATTAGTATTTTACAATTCACACCTGACACTTCCCTCTTTCTATCGTACTTCCAGCTGCAGAAATGTAATAAATTTATGAGTATAGTTTCCTTGTTCCTTGGTGACATATATTTCCTTGTTCCTTGTTGACATATATTTTACAGGCACAAGAGTTACGAAGGCCACCCTACAAAACTTTTTTTGTCTTGTAAGAAAATGATGAGAGAACAAAAAGCATATTTCTTATATTTATCTGCTTATTTACCACTTCCAGGCGCTTTTTCCTTTCTATAGATCTGAATTCCATCTGGTATCTTTTCCTTTTAGGCTAAAAAAACATCCTTTAACCTTTCTTATAGTTCAGGTCTGATAGAGATGAATTCTCTCAGCTTTCACTTATCTGAAAATTTAGGTTGGGTTGGGCATGGTGACTCACACCTGTAATCTCAACACTTAGGGAAGCCAAGGCAGGGGCATCGCTTAAGCCCAGGAGTTCTAGACCAGCCTGGGCAACATAGCAAGACCCTGTCTCTACAAAAAATGTAAAACATAAAAACTAGCCAGGTGTGACGGTACACAGCTATATAATCCCAGCTACTTGAGAGGCTGAGGCAAGAGGATCCCTTGAGCCTGGGGGACTACAGTGAGCTATGGATGGACCACTGCACTCCAGCCTGGGCAACAGTAAGATGTCTCAAGAAAGAAAAAGAAAAAGAAAAGAAGAAAGAAAGAAAGAAAGAGAAGAAAGAAAAAGAAGAAATGAAAGAAAGAAAAGAAGAAAGAACTCAAAGAAAGAAAGAAGAAAGAAAGAGAACGAGAAGAAAGAAAGAAGAAAATGAAGAAAGAGAGAAAGAGAGAAGAGAAAAAGAAAGAAAGAAAAAGAAAGAAAGAAAAAAAGAAAGAAAGAAGGAAGAAAAAAAGAAAGAAAGAAAAGAAAAGAAAGAGAGAGCCGGGCGCGGTGGCTCAAGCCTGTAATCCCAGCACTTTGGGAGGCCGAGACGGGCGGATCACGAGGTCAGGAGATCGAGACCATCCTGGCTAACACGGTGAAACCCCGTCTCTACTAAAAAATACAAAAAACTAGCCGGGCGTGGTGGTGGGCGCCTGTAGTCCCAGCTACTCGGGAGGCTGAGGCAGGAGAATGGCGTGAACCCGGGAGGCGGAGCTTGCAGTGAGCTGAGATCCAGCCACTGCACTCCAGCCTGGGCGACAGAGCGAGACTCCGTCTCAAAAAACAAACAAACAAACAAACAAACAAACAAAAAAAAACTATTGCCTCGGTTGGTGGCTCACACCTGTAATCTTAACACTTTGGGAGGTCATGGTGGACAGATCACTTGAGGTCAGGAGTTCGAAACCAGCCTGGCCAATATGGCGAAACCCTGTCTCTATGAAAAATACCAAAAAATTATCCGGGCATGATGGTGCACACCTGTAATCCCAGCTACTTGGGAGGCTGAGGCAAGAGAATCACTTCAACCCAGGAGATGGAGGTTGCAGTGAGCCAAGATCGTGCCACTGCACTCCAGCCTGGGCAATAGAGAGAGACTCCATCTCAAAACAAACAAACAAAAAAGAAATAAAAGAAAAGAAAAAGAAAAAAAAGGACCAGATGCGGTAATCCCAGCACTTTGGGAGGCTGAGGTGGGCGGATCACGAGGTCAGGAGTTCAAGACCAACCTGGCCAAGATGGTGAAACCCCGTCTCTACTAAAAACACAAAAATTAGCCAGGCGTGGTGGCAGGCGCCTGTAATCCCAGGTACTCGGGAGGCTGAGGCAGGAGACTCACTTGGATATGGGGGGCAGAGGTTGCAGTGAGCTGAGATCACAGCCCTGCACTCCAACCTGGGTGACAGAGTGAGACTCCATCTGAAAAAAAAAGAAAAGAAATATCTCTATTTTACCCTTGTTTTTAAAGGATTTTTTTTTTTGTCAGCTATAGAACTCAAGATTGGGCCGGGTGTGGTGGCTCAGGGAGGCTGAGGTGGGCGGATCACGAGGTCAGGAAATCGAGACCATCCTGGCTAACACGGTGAAACCCCGTCTCTACTAAAAATACAAAATATTAGTCGGGCGTGGTGGCGGGCGCCTGTAGTTCCAGCGACTCAGGAGGCTGAGGCAGGAGAATGCCCGAACCCAGGAGGCGGAGCTTGCAGTGAGCTGAGATTATGCCACTGCACTCCAGCCTGGGCAACAGAGCGAGACTCCTTCTCAAAAAAAAAACAAAAAAATTCAAGATTGACATTTTTATCCTTATAAATGACTTTCCACAAAAGGATAAATTCCATGTAAATGATTCCACTTACATGGAATACCTAGAATGGGTACATTCATAGAAACCAGAAGTAGATTTGAGGTTGCCAGGGAGAAGGGGGTAATTCGTTGGGGGACAGAACCACTTCGCAATTGTCTTCTGTGAGAGGCCAGAGATTATTTGTACCGTTGCTACCCTGTGTGTGGTGTTCTCCACCCCCACCCCCATTTCCAGACTTTTCTCTTTATCTTTGGTTGTTAGCAGGGTGTCCAGGACAGGCCTGGCGCTGGTTCTGTTCGGATTCAGTCTGTTTGTGGGGAGCTGAGCTTCTTGCACCTATAAATCAGTGTTTTCAACAGATTTAGCAAATGTTCAGCTATTATATTTTCAAAAATTTTGCCCCATTCTCACTTTCTTCACCTGTCAGCCTCCGATTGTTTACCACCAAAATCTCGATTGTATTTTATTTTATTTTTATTATTTTTTTGACACAGAGTCTCGCTGTGTCGCCCAGGCTGGAGTGCAGTGGTGCGATCTCGGCTCACTGCAACCTCCGCCTCCCAGGTTCAAGCGATTCTCCTGCCTCAGTCTCCCGAGTAGCTGGGATTACAGGCATGTGCACCATCACACCCGGCTAATTCTTGTATTTTTAGTAGAGCCGGGATTTCACCATGTTGGCCAGGCTGGTCTCAAACTCCTGACCTCAAGTGATCCACCCGCCTCGGCCTCCCGATGTGCTGGATTACAGGTGTGCGCCACCACGCCCAGCCTCCATCCACCCGCCTCGGCCTCCCGATGTGCTGGATTACAGGTGTGCGCCACCACGCCCAGCCTCCATCCACCCGCCTCGGCCTCCTGATGTGCTGGATTACAGGTGTGCGCCACCACGCCCAGCCTCCATCCACCCGCCTCGGCCTCCCGATGTGCTGGATTACAGGTGTGCGCCACCACGCCCAGCCTCCATTGTGTTTTGATGGTGCAGTGGGCTTGACATACCCTGAACTTCGTTCCCTTGGGTTTCCCTGGGAAGGACTGGGGAGCCCTGTGTTCTTGAGGCCTGACTGTTCCCTGGTAGACCCTCTCCAGCACTCTTTCACAGCTGGCAGTGGCATAGGCCGTTGCTTTGAGTGGCACACCAGCCTTATGAATGGGACCCTAAGCAGGGGCAGCAGCCCGTGGTCTTCTCAACTGGCCTCTCCTGGCATGGACTCTCCACCCTACAGGCAAGCTTGGGTAAGGGGGCTGGGGGATCTCAGGCACCAGCCCTGGGATGGAGCTTTCGCCCCAACAGAGAGCTTGGCTGAAAGAAGGCAGCCGTAGCCTTCTCAGCTTCTCTTGCTCAGAACAGAGCTTCTGTAATACCGAACAGGGGGTGAGATGTGCTGGCGGCTGGCCCCTCTCTGGGAGATGTTGCAGCCCTAGGCCGGCCACTGGGGACAAGGGAGCCCGTGTCCATGGCTGCCTCTGCTCCAAGTGGAGCTTCCATCATGTTGAGCAGGGGGAGCAAAGGGGGTCAAGGTGCTGTGACCCACTGATCTTGCCAGAATTTACTTGATTGTCCTAAATAATATTTCTCCTTTTGCTGTGTGCCCTTAGGACATTTCCAGAGATTTTCAATGAATTTCCAGAGACTTTTCAAACTAAAAAGTTTCCACCAGTTGTGGTTATTTTGCTGAGGGGAGAGCCTACAGAGCTCCACACATCAACATTCTGATAGTGTGGATTCCCTTCAACTGTATGTGTGGTGTGTGTGTGTGTGTGTGTGTGTGTGTACGTGTGTGTGGGTATATATATAATTTCTATTTTATATATTAAATATATATATATATTTTTCTTTTTTTTTTTTTTTTTTTTGAGACGGAGTCTCGCTCTGTCGCCCAGGCTGGAGTGCAGTGGCCGGATCTCAGCTCACTGCAAGCTCCGCCTCCCGGGTTTACGCCATTCTCTCGCCTCAGCCTCCCGAGTAGCTGGGACTACAGGCACCCGCCATCTCGCCCGGCTAATTTTTTGTATTTTTTTAGTAGAGACGGGGTTTCACCGTGTTAGCCAGGATGGTCTCGATCTCCTGACCTCGTGATCCGCCCGTCTCGGCCTCCCAAAGTGCTGGGATTACAGGCTTGAGCCACCGCGCCCGGCCATATATATATATTTTTGAGACAGGGTCTCACTCTGTTGCCCAGGTTGGAGTACAGTGGCACAGTCATGGCTCACTGCAGCCTTGACCTCCCAGGCTCAAGCAATCCTCCCATCTCAGCCTCCCAGGTAGCTGAGACCACAGGCAAGCACTGCCATACCCATCTAATTAAAAATAAATTTTTTTTTTGTAGAGATGGGATTTTGTCATGTTGCCCTGGCTGGTCTGTAACTCCTGGGCTCAAGCAGTCCTCCTGCCTTGGCCTCCCAAAGGGCTGGGATTACAGGCGTGAGCCACCATGCCCAGCCTGATGTGATATTTTGATTTTTTTTTTGAGACAGGGTCTGGCTCTGTTGCCCAGGCTGGAGTGCATTGGCATGATCTTAACTCACTGCAACCTCTACCTCCTGGGCTCAAGCAATCCTCCCACCTCAGCATCCCAAGTAGCTGGGACTACAGGCGTGCACCACCACACCTGGCTAATTTTCGTATTTTTTTGTAGAGATAGGGTTTCACCATGTTGCTCAGATTGGTCTTGAACTCTTGAGCTCAAGTGATCCACCTGCCTTGACCTCCTAGGCATGAGCCATTGCACCCGGCCAGTTCGATGTATGTTTAACTCATTACTGCTGTGATTCATTTTGATGCTCAAATCGTCCCAGATTTGGCCAGTGCAAGCCACTCCATGTAGTCTGGCTCCTGTGTTCATATCACCGTTTTTTTTTTTTGTTTTTGTTTTTGTTTTCTGAGCACGTCCTTGTTTTCTGTACTTTCCCTGCCCCAACCCTGGAATCAAGCACGTTTTGCAGGGAGTCCTGGTTTTGTCAGTGGGTAAATGGTATTTAGAGATCAAGATCTTAGTATCAGGTGTCCTCATTACTTTGGGGCTATTGTTATTTTCAGGCTTTTTTAGCAGACCAAATTTAAAATGATATAAATACAGATACGCATACCTGCGCACGCACGTATATCGTTTTTTTTTTTTTTTTGCGACGGAGTTTCGCTCTGTCACCCAGGCTGGAGTGCAGTGGCCAGATCTCAGCTCACGCAAGCTCCGCCTCCCAGGTTATGCCATTCTCCTGCCTCAGCCTCCCGAGTAGCTGGGACTACAGGTGCCCGCCACCTCGCCCGGCTAGTTTTCTGTATTTTTTTTAGTAGAGACGGGGTTTCACCGTGTTAGCCAGGATGGTCTCGATCTCCTGACCTCGTGATCCGCCCGTCTCGGCCTCCCAAAGTGCTGGGATTACAGGCTTGAGCCACCGCGCCTGGCCACGTGTATCGTTTTAAAGGCATGGGTCTACTGATGACCGATGCCTTCGGTTTCAGTCCATCGCCTTGGCTGTCTTCTCTTTCTCCCATTCTGTATTTCTCTTCTGTCTCATTTACAATACATCTTCTAAAAAAGATCAAGATTTGGCTAGGGGTGGTGGTTCATGCCTGTAATCCCAGCACTTTGGGAGGCCAAGGTGGGCGGATCACCTGAGGTCAGAAGTTCGAGACCAGCCTGATTAACATGGTGAAACCACATCTCTCCTAAAAATACAAAAATTAGCTGGGCGTGGTGGCGCGCATCTATAATCCCTGCTACTCGGGAGGCTGAGGCACAAGAATTGCTTGAACCCGTGACAGTGAGACTCTGTCTCAAAAAAAAAAAAAAAAAAGGAAGTTTTTTTGGGATTCTTTCTATCTTTAGAACACACCCACGGAAAGTGGCTCAGGTTTTCTCTGCTGTGTGTTCACCATATCAGTTTAACGTGCAGTTTGGTTCATTTGTTTCTGTTTATCCTCAACTTTAGTTTTGTACCCAAGTTTGCAGACTTAATTTTTTTTCACATGTATACGGTGAGGGTTAGGGTTAGTTTTGACTTTCTAAAACATCAAAACTATATTGAAAGGCATACTTAGAGAAAGGTCCCTTTTACTACTATTTCTTCGACTCCTTTCCACTCACACTGGACTTATCCTTCCTGTGTTTCTTTCTGTAAAAATAAGCACACACACACATACATACTCCTATTTCTCTTTATCTTTTTTTTGAGATTGAGTCTTGCGCTGTTGCCCAGGCTGGAGTGTAGTGGCACAATCTCGGCTCGCTGCAACCTCTGCCTCCCAGGTCCTGCCTCAGCCTCTCGAGTAGCTGGAATTACAGGCACCCACCACCATGCCTGACAAATTTGTGTATTTTTGTAGGGACAGGTTTTCACCATATTCGCCAGGTTGGTCTTGGACTCCTGAGCTCAGGTGATCCACCCGCCTCAGTCTCCCAAAGTGCTGGGATTACAGGCATGAGCCACCACTCCTGGCCCATTTCTTTACTTTTTGTAGAGATGAGGTCTTGCCATTTTGCCCAGGCTGGTTTCAGACTCCTGGCAATTTTTTTTTTTTTTGAGACAGAGTCTTGCTCTATCGCCCAGGCTGGAGTGCAGTGGTAAAATCTAGGCTCACTGCAAGCTCCACCTCCTGGGTTCATGCCATTCTCCTGACTCAGCGTCCTGAGCAGCTGGGTTTACAGGCGCCCGCCACCTCGCCCGGCTAATTTTTTTGTATTTTTAGTAGAGACAGGGTTTCACCATGTTAGCCAGGTCTCGATCTCCTGACCTCGTGATGCGCCCGCCTCAGCCTCCCAACGTGCTGAGGTTACAGGCGTCAGCCACCGCACCTGGCCTAGAATAACTAATGTCTTTGGGCTGCTGATTCCAACATCCGTGTCTGGTCAGGGTCAGTTTTGATTGATTTTCTCTCCCTTGTGGGTCTTGTTTTCTTGCTTCTTTGGCTGCTAATGTTTCACTAGTTGCCAGGGATTGTGAATTTTACCTAAATATTTTTGGGCTTTGTTCTGGGGTGGAGTAAATTTACTTGGAAACAATTTGCAGGCCGGGCGCGGTGGCTCAAGCCTGTAATCCCAGCACTTTGGGAGGCCGAGACGGGCGGATCACGAGGTCAGGAGATCGAGACCATCCTGGCTAACACGGTGAAACCCATCTCTACTAAAAAATACAAAAAATTAGCCGGGCGAGGTGGCGGGCGCCTGTAGTCCCAGCTACTCGGGAGGCTGAGGCGAGAGAATGGCGTAAACCCGGGAGGCGGAGCTTGCAGTGAGCTGAGATCCGGCCACTGCACTCCAGCCTGGGCGACAGAGCGAGACTCCGTCTCAAAAAAAAAAAAAAAAAAAAAAAAAAAAAAAAAAAATTTGCAGCCGGACGTGGTGTCTCACGCCTGTGATCCCAGCACTTTGGGAGACCGAGTTGGGCAGATCACCTGAGGTCAGGAGTTTGAGACCAGCCTGGCCAACATGGTGAAACCGCGTCTCTACTAAAAATGCGAAAACTAGCCAGGTACCTATAATCCCAGCTACTCGGGAGGCTGAGGCAGGAGAATTGCTTGAACCTGGGAGGCGGAGGTTACAGTGAGCTGAGATTGCGCCACTGCACTGTAGCCTGGGTGACAGAGCAAGACTCTGTCTGAAAGAAAAAAAAAAATTGATGCTTTGGGGTCTTGTTTTAAAGATTTTTGTTTTAGCCGGGCGCAGTGGCTCACGCCTGTAATCCCAGCACTTTGGGAGGCCGAGGTGGGCGGATCACGAGGTCAGGAGATCGAGACCATTCTGGCTAACACGGTGAAACCCCGTCTCTACTAAAAATACAAAAAATTAGCCGGGTGTGGTGGCGGGCGCCTGTAGTCCCAGCTATACGGGAGGCTGAGGCAGGAGAATGGCGTGAACCCGGGAGGCGGAGCTTGCAGTGAGCCGAGATCGCGCCACCGCACTCCAGCCTGGGTGACAAAGCGAGACTCCATCTCAAAAAAAAAAAAAAAAAAAAAGATTTTTGTTTTAGGTGGACCACAGCTAACTATTAACTAGTTAGCTAATAGGTCTGGGCCTTGAGACAAACCCTTCTGAGTATTCAATGTCTTATGAATTCTGAGGTTTTCTAGTCTGCTTGGTAGGAACAGGCACTGGTTTCCAGCCCTGTGCAATATCTGGCACTGTTCTCTCTAACCCTTCAGCTGGTTTCCTGCTCATATGCACTGATTGTGCTCAGCCTGGTGCTCACCGGACAGCCCCTGTAGCCCCCTGCCTGGCGGTCCCAGGAGAGCCCCTGCACCCCCCCCTCCCCCCCACTGTCTGCCAGCTCCTCCCGGGTGCTGTCCCACAATCCCGAGCCTCATTCTCCCCCTGGACTCTCAGCTCTACCTTCCTCAACTCAAGGAGTCTGCTGGGCTCCACCTCTCCCCGTGCCCGGCCTGGAAGTTGCCAGGCAGAAAGCTGAGGTTACCCCAGGGCTCCCGGCACCTCGTTCCCACCCAGGGGTCACTGTCCTTCTTTGGCCAAGGCCTGGCATCCCCACAGCTATAGCATCTCCTGTCCTTTGCCTGGATTTTCAGCTGTTTCCAGTGGGAGGGTGAATCCAGGCCTTGCTACTCTCTGGATCACAACTCCAATTCATTGCATGAATTTTCATTTTAATTCAAAAGAAAAAATAACTGAAGTGAAGATAATCGCATCACTTAATGTAATTGTATCTTCCTTTTTTTTTTTTTTTTTGAGACGGAGTCTCGCTCTGTCGCCCAGGCTGGAGTGCAGTGGCCGGATCTCAGCTCACGGCAAGCTCCGCCTCCCGGGTTTACGCCATTCTGCCTCAGCCTCCTGAGTAGCTGGGACTACAGGCGCCAGCCACCTCGCCCGGCTAGCTTTTTTTGTATTTTTTAGTAGAGACGGGGTTTCACCATGTTAGCCAGGATGGTCTCGAACTCCTGACCTCGTGATCCGCCCGTCTCGGCCTCCCAAAGTGCTGGGATTACAGGCTTGAGCCACCGCGCCTGGCCAATAATTGTATCTTCCTAACGAAGATACGTGGCTTCTCTCAGGTGTCCCTGAAGCTAATTTGCAACTTGGATGCACCCCAGGCACATCAGAGCCCGTCTTCCCCTGGCAGGAGCTGCGCCAGGAACGAGGCCCCTGGACACCACATTCTGGTGTTGATGAGCCGGGAGAAGCGGGGGGGGGGGGGGGGGTAACAAGAGCCCATGTGCTGGGCACTGCCCGCCTGCCCTGCAGGGCCTGAGGCTGTGGAGCTAAAGCAGTTGGGTTCTGAGGCCAGATCAGCCCTAGGCCACCCCCAGATAGGCCTGTGAGCCTCTGTCTTCCCTGGTGGCCCTGAGCCTGTGTGCATGGCTGGGGTGGAAGTTGCCAGAGGAGGGGTGGACAGAAGCCAGAGGGGGCCACAGCTGAAGGGAGCACCGGCCCAGTGTTTGGGGGGCCGCAGAAGGGGTGTGGCTGAGCCTCGCTCCAGTGCCTGCCTGCTGTTCACACTCATGCCTGGATACTGCCCACCTGCAGCCGCTGCACCAAGCCCATCCCCCAACAGGCCCCTGGTATTCACTGTAGTCCTGGCCACCTGTGCCCATCTCACCCTCAGCCTGTCAGGCCTGGCCCACTACCCTGCCCTGGGAGATGGCCCCGGTGCCCTCCCCTGCCTCTCCAACAGGGGCTCTCCCAGCCCCCACCCACCTCTGTGCCTTGGCATTCACTGGAAGGCCTCTTCTATGGGCGCGCTGTGCTTTCCAGAACCCCAGGCTGGCCTGTTCTGCTCATTCCCGAAATCCAGTTTTGGCTCTCGCCTCCTGTCTCTACCCCAAGCTCATGTCTACCCAGTGCCCCCGCACAGCCACCCGTGGGGTGCTGCCCTTATGGGTCCTGGAGGCTGCGTCCACCCCACCCCTCGATGCTGGGGGTCCAGGTACCCAGGGCTCCCTGCTCCTTACTCCCTCCCAGCCTCTACTCCTTTGCCTAAACCCAAATCTTCTGTGTCAGCCTGGCAGCCCGTGGCGCTACTGTGTTGGTGAGGCTGTGACGGCATCTTTGGCAGGGGCCAATGCCTACAATCTGCTGACTTCAAGCAAATACTATTCTCCACAATGGGCCTCTCCTCGTCAGCTGAAGCCAACTTTCCAATGTCTGCACCTCCTACACCTTTCTTCCTGGTGCTGTTTCTTGGCCAGAACCTTGATACACCGCCAGCCCCAGTGCCTTCCAGGGAAACCCGGGGCTGCCATGCAGGCTCCTTTCTCACTCCCTGGCCCAGCCCCGGCTCTGGGACATGGCCTAGGGATGTGTGAGAACTGGGGATCAGAGGACAGAGGGCATCCCCTTCATGGCCCGTGACTGGGTGGGGCGGAGCTGGAGAGCTTGCAGCTGCCGGGTCAGGGAGGAGGGAAGAAAAGACGGCGGCAGAGATCACATGCGGTTTAATTGTGGGAGGCTGAGAGCAGCATTTTTACCAAATTGGTGTAAAAATGAAACAGGGTCCAGACGTGAACAATGACAGCTATAGTAAATTTCAAAACCCGAGCAGCAATTTGAATCATTTCTTGAAAAACAAACACAGACAAACACCAAACACGGAGGTGGTGCCCGGCGCGGTCCGCAGGGTTGGAGGCCAGCCCTGCATCATGGGTGTGGCCAGGCACTGTGCCTGTGCAGGGACCCAGCTCCTCGGGGACTGGCCCCCACAACCTCCCACGCAGCGGGCTGAGCCAAGGCCTGGCCAAGAGGGGGCCGCAGCCAGCAGGCCTGGGTGGCCACCCGTGCCCGCAGGGGACAGCGGGGAAATGGGGGCAGTGTGCGGGACCCACACACTGCCTGAGGAGTCTTTGCAGGGTGGACAGGCCTGGGGGTCTCTACCAGCAATGCAATAAATATGCCAATCCAAGCACAGAAAGACCAAGCGCAGACCCACGGGCGCACGAGGCCCAGCCCGGTTCCTGCAGGCATCGCCGGCTCTTCACAGACCAGGAGTCTCCAAGTCGGCGGCTCTGGTGTCCCCGAGGTGCCGTGGGAGGCGGCGGGTGGGTGGGACATGCCTAATGCCTACGTCTAGCAGCCACGGAGGGCAGTGGCACTGGGCGGGCAGGGTCCCACCGGCAGGACCCTTCCTGCCCTGTTGTGTGGCGGGGGGGTTGGGGATGGCAGAGTGGCCTCGGTGGTGGGGGGCATGGGCCTAGCCTTCCCGCACGCTCACACGTGGCTCAGCCAGGGAGCTGTGGATGATGCTGACGATGGACTCCAGGCCGCTGCCCTCCAGCAGCGTGCGGTGGTCACCCTCGATGACGTGGACAGACACTTTCCCGTCGCATACCTGCAGGGGATGCCATCAGCTGCTGCCCCACCCCACTCCCGCCCCGTTCCCGTCAGGCTGCTTGCACACCTGGGAGAGGTTGTAGTCTGCGCCCAGGTCCTCGCCGTAGGCGCCACCCATCTTGGCACGCAGCAGCATCACGTTGCCATGGTACTTGGCCTTGGGCGTGTACTGCTCAGCGGCGCGCAGCTTGTAGTAGAAGGACAGGGCCGCGAAGCTCAGCTCCTGGCGGTCCAGGCCCTGGTGGCTCTTGATGATCAGGTCCACGGCGGCCGCCACGCGCTCCTCCAGGCCCTTCAGTGGCAGCAGCGCCTCCAGCACCTGCGGGGTTGGGCTCTGAGCAGGTGCCAGCAGCACCCACAGCACCGTGCTGCGCCTGCGGGGTGGGCTTTTTTTTTTTTTTTTGAGACAGAGTTTTGTTCTTGTTGCCCAGGCTGGAGTGCAGTGGCACAATCTCGGCTCACCACAACCTCCGCCTCCCAGGTTCAAGCGATTCTCCTGCCTCAGCCCAAGTAGCTGGGACTACAGGAGAGTGCCACCACGCCCAGCTAATTTTTGTATTTTTAGTAGAGAAGGGGTTTCTCCATGTTGGTCAGGCTGGTCTCGAACTCCCGACCTTAGGTGATCCGCCTGCCTCAGCCTCCCAAAGTGCCGGGATTACAGGCGTGAACCACCATATCCGGCCGGGGTCGGCTATTAAAGGGGTGAAGCTGGGGGGCCTTTAACGCTCTTGGCGTCCCATCCCACCCTTCCTTTCCTGCCCAGTGCTCTGGGTCCGGCGGCCTCAAGGGTGTCCGGGACCAACCCTGGTGTGCTCCATGTCCGTGAACTGCTGCACGAAGAAGCATATGGCCTCCGTCTCGGCCTCAGCCTCACAGCCTGGGGTCAGCTTTGCCCGGTAGCTCTGAGAGAAAGGAGGGGCTGCTGAACAGATGGAAGGGGCGGAGCCTCCCAAGCGACCATCCCCCAAAGCCAGGGCACAGGTCGGGAGCCCAGATGTTTGCCACAGGCCTCCAGGGCTGGCCTGGCTCTCACCTGGGTGTAGGCCAGTACGTAAGTGTGCGAGCCATCAAACAGGAAAAGGCTGTTGTGGGTAGGGGCTGGGCTCTGCTGGGCCTGCAGCTGGGAGCACATTTCAAAGGCCACGCAGGCCCCATAGGAGTAGCCAGCCACGCGGTAGGGGCCCTCGGGCTGCACCTGCCTGATGCAGTCGATGTAGTAGGCAGCCAGGCTGTGGATGCTGTCGAGGGGCGCAGCTGCAACGGCAGTGCCAGGCACTCAGCATGTGCAGGTGGCAGTCACGGGCCCCGTGATGGCCAGCACTGACCACCGCGTCCAGAGGAGGGCCCGGGAGTACCTCGGGTGCACTGCAGGCCATAGGTGGGGATGCTGAGCCGGGAGGCCAGGCTGTGGAACACAGTGGTGGAGCCCTCGATTGGGTGCACCAGGAATAGGGGTCGCTCAGAGCTCTGCACTGAATTGAGCTGCATCAGGGTGGGGCCCTCGGGGTTCACCAGCAGGGAGCGCAGGTTCAGTTGAGTCTGCTGCCGGGTCAGACTGTCCTCCTTGGGCGTGGGGGATGCCAGCTCTGTGAAGACAGGGGCAAATGCCAGGCTGGTCTGGCTGCAGGGCCCTGGCACCCACACAAGGACACAGACATGCACGCAAGTCCCCATGGTGCTATGTCTGGTGGGAGTCGGGGTGGAATGCTCAGAACGGCACCGTGATGAAGGGTGGGACGCCTGCTGGGACGTGGTCCAGACAGCAAGGAGGAAGGGCTGGGGCAGACCCGGGACCCCACTCCCGCCTGGTCACCCGCACGCACCATTGGTCGCATCCGCCTTCAAGGACAGCTCCTGCAGTTTCCGGAGCGTTAGCTGCCGCACCTCGCGCATGGACAGCACCAGGTTGAGCTTGTGCTCAAGCGTCTGGCGCACCTCCACGCTCATTAGCGAGTCCAGGCCCAGGTCCGCCAGTGAGCTGTCCAGGTTGACGGCAGCCAAGTCGCGGATGCCTGGAAGGGATGTGCTCGGTCAGCAATTCCGGGAGGGGCGTGGGGACGGCCTGAGTGGGGCAGGGTTGACATCCAGGGGTGTGCAGGCTGTACATCTCCCAAAGCACCATCACCAGTGACACCTGCGCCTGCACCCTGGCTCTGCAGATAGGGAAACTGAGGCACACAGGGCCATGACTGCTACGTCCATCCCAAGACCCTGATGCCAGCAGGGGAACCGCCTGGCACGGCTCCTGCTGGCAGCGCTCACCCAGGATGTGTGCCACAGCCTTCACCAGGTCCTGCTCGCCGTCCCTGTCCCTGCAGGCCGCAGCCTTCTCAGCCAGCACGAAACTGCTCAGGACCATGTGGGGCTGGTTCAGGAAGAGGTCCAGCACCTCCAGGCAGGAGGCCACACGCTGGGGCAGCGTGCCACCGATGACTGTGGCGTTGATGTTCACTGTATCCGCCAAAACGCCCACGTCGCCGATGGCGCCCCACTGCACGGCCAAGCCTGTGGGCAAGGGGGCAGGTGGGCAGGGCTGTGGGGAGAAGGTGGGGGTGGGGAGTGGCCACTGGGGGGTGTGGGCAGGGCCCAGGGGAGAGGGTGGGGCCCACCTGGGAGGCCTTCATGTCGGCGTTTCTCACAGATGCGCTCCATGGCAGAGTTGGCAAAGCCATAGTTGCTCTGTCCGGCGTTGCCGCGCCCGGAGCTCACAGAGGAGAAGACCACAAAGTAGTCCAGCTCAGGGCACGCCTCCCGGGTCACCCTGTGGGCACGCGTGTCACTCCCCATCGGCCGGCACCCCCAGGAACCCCCAACCTCCCATCCCCAGGAAAGGCCAGAGAGGGCTGTCAACGAACCACCTTGGCTCCCACAGCCCTGAGCCCAGACCCCAGCAGAGGCGGGAGCAGGGCTGCGTGGTGCCCACCTGTCCAGGTTCAGGGTGCCACTGTACTTGGGCTTGCAGACGTCCTGGAAGAACTCCGGGGTCTGGTTCTCCAGCATGGCGTCTCTCAAGACCTGGAGGAGGCATCCTTAGCACTCCCTGTGGCTCCAGGGCCTCACCCGCCCACCCAGGGCCCTGCCTTGGTCTCGGGGCTTCCCCTCACCATGGTTAGGTTGAAGATGCCGCCCACAGGCCCGAGCTGTGCCGCCTCGGCGATGAGGCCCCGGGCCCCCTCCAGAGAGCTGATGTTGCTGGTGGACACCAGCACCTGCACGCCCTGGCGCCTCCACTGGCGGACCTGCTTGGCCTGGTAGCCTGCGGGACACAGGACTGTGAGATGGACCGGGCCAGGGTACACAGTCTCTTCCCCACATGCCAGGCTGGGGAAGTGGGGAGCAGCTGCAGAGCCCCGTCCAGCAAGCCCCTGCCAAGATGGAGGGGAACAGACCCCACGTGCCGTGACGGCCCATGATGGTGGGCTGCCGAGAAGGACTCAGGGGCCCGGGGCTGCACCTGGCCCAGGCTGGTCCACAGGCACCCCTGCTGACTCACCTGTCCGCACCCCGGAGCGAGAGGTCAACACAAGCTTCTGTGCCCCACGCTGGATCAGCCACTGCGCCAACTCCAGGCCGAGGCCACCCAGACCTCCAGCGATGATGTAGCTCTTGTAGGCCGGGCAGAAGGTCTTGGAAATGGCCGACATCAGCGTGGGTTTGGCCCCCTTCAGCACTGCCTCCGGCTCCTCCGCAAGCACCTGCATCCGGACAGCAGCACCCACTGGCTCAGGCACTGCCTGGGGACCAGAGCCTGGGATGCGCGAGGCGCTGGGACTCCTCCCCTCACCTGCACGAGGACTTTGCCGATGTGCTTCCCCTGGGCCATGTAGCGGAAGGCGTCCTCCACCTGGGCCCCAGGGAACACCGTGCACTTGAGGGGCTGTACCACCCCCTCCCGGATGCCGGCCTGCAGGAGCGCCGCCACCTCCTGCCATTCAGCACCGCCCTCCAAGAGCGCATCCAGTAGGATCCCGTGGAATGTCACGTTCTTCAGAAAGATGGCCATGCCTGTGGGCAGGGGACGTGCTCACCCAAGGCCTTCCACACGTCCACCCCCACCCATCCATGCCCACCCCCGCCCAGGTCCTGCTGGCCTCACCAAGTGGGTGGTTCTGAGAAAGGTCGAATTTGCCAATTTCCAGGAAGCGACCGTGCTGAGCCAAGCACCTCACGCTGGCCTGCAGCTTCTCTTCCGCCAAGGAGTTCAGGACCAGGTCAACACCTAGGGGGCCAGAGGGGCCCAACAGTCACACCCACTGCAGGCCCAGCCACTGCAGCCCAACGGGCCAGACCCTGCTTCTTCCTGGGCAGGAGACAGGTGGGGGCTGTGGGGGCTGTGGGGGCTGTGAGGGCTGCTCACCCTTCCCGCCTGTGTGCCGCAGGACATGCTGCTCGAACGATGTGTCCCGGGAGTTGGCGAAGCTGGTGCTGTCGAGCTGGGGGAACCTGGCCTGGAGGTACGCCCGCTTCTCAGACGACCCTGGTGGGGAAAGGAGGTGCCGCTGGTGAACCGGGGTGGTGGAGCCGGGAGGGCAGCGACTGGCTCTGGGGCCAGGGCCTTACCCACGGTGGTGAAGACGCGGCAGCCTAGACTGAGGGCAATGGCGATGGCGGCCTGGCCCACGCCGCCGGAGCCCGAGTGGATAAGCACTGTCTCCCCAGGGCGCACCCGCCCGCGCACCACCAGCGAGTAGTAGGCTGTACAGTAGACGACGGGTACTGAGGCCGCCTCCTCCAGGGTCCTGGGGATGCAGTAGGTGGGTCAGTGGAGGCCTGGCCACCACCCACGTGGGGCCCAGGCTCACACCCTGAATACACTCACCAGTTGGATGGTACGTCCCAGAGAAAGTCCGGTGACAGCAGGACAGAGGTTGCCAGGCCCTCGGTGGGCACCAATCCCATCACACGCTTGCCAGTGGGGTCTCGGCCCGAGAACTCCATGCCTAGCAGGCTGTCCTGGGAGGCCCACTTCCCTGGGGGAGACGGCACTGAGCCCCCTACTGCCCACCCTTCCCTCCCAAGGGGCTTCTAGGTAGGTCCTGGCTGGTGGGGTCTGTTCCCCGGTCCAGTCCACTCCCACGGCCCCATGCCACCCATACCTGGAATGGCCTCAGGGGACAGCTTGCCGGTGGCCAGCATGATGTCGCGGAAGTTGAGGGAGGCGTAGTAGACCGTGCAGAGCTGGGCGCCGGGGCGGGAGGGCTGGGCATGGCGCAGCGAGGAGCAGACCCAGCGGATGGAAGACAGGTCCCCCCGGGTGAGGGTGGTCACAAAGGCGTGTGCTGTCGGCTCCTCAGGCTTGTCTAGGGAAACAGGAGGTGGGGCTACTGCAGGGCCTGCAGGCGCAGTCTCCTGGGAGGGGCAGGGCAGTGCGGGGGGCTCACCCTCCTCCAGCAGGAAGTGGCGGAAGGCCCCCCAGGTCCCGTCGCGGTAGACGTTCATCACCAGGTCTCCCTGCAACACCTTTTGCAGCTCTGCGGAGGCCGGGTCCACCTCCGGGACGCGAGAGGCGCTGCTGAGGTTGGAGAGCAGCACGCACCTGGGGGCAGAGGCGGTGAGCTCAGCCTGGGGACGGGGAGGCGAGTGGGGAAGGGAAAGGGGAGAGGGGCCGTGCTCCTACCGGAGGCGGTGCCCGCCGGGCTCTTGGCGGAGACAGTTCACCAAGCCCACCACGCCCGAGGTGGCACAGTTGACGGCCTTCAGCCACACCGGCCGGGAGGAGTCTTCGTCAGCCAGGATGCCCTGGGGCAGGACAGGGACGGTCAGGCCGCACTCGGCAAGCCGGGCAGTGGGCGGGGCCTGGAAGTGGGGCGGGGCCGGGCAGTGGGCGGGGCCTGACCTTCAGCGACTCCACCCAGCGGAAGCTGGTGTCGTCCACTGGCAGGAAGATGGGGCTGTGCTGCGGGGCGGGCCGGCGGCATAGGAAGAGTGCAGAGCCGTAGAACGACTTCTTCAAGCCCACCAGGCGCAGGGACACACTGGGGAAGAGGCTCTCCCACGCGTCCTGTGGGGGCGGCGGTCAGCACCTTGCCGGCCTGGTCCTCACCCGGCCCCACCCCGTCCCCCTGCCCGGCGGCCGCACCTGGCTCAGGATGCCCTGGCCATACTGAGGTTCAGCGGAGGTGAGGAAGGCCACGGTCTCCCCGAGGGGGTGCCCCCGGAGCAGGGTGTGCAGCAGTAGGAAGCCCCCTTCTCTCAGGGCAGCCACCATGTTGCTGAGAGCTGAGGCCGGGTCCCCAAGGGCAGCCACAGCACAGTTGCACACCAGGAGGTCAGTGCTGCCCAGGGCGCTGGGGGCCGGGTCCGCAGGGTCCCACTGGCCCTGGGCAATGTCGTGCTGCTGCAGCTCGGCCTCGGCAGCCTTCAGGGCCTGAGGGTGGCGGTCGGTGGCTGTGTAGCTCAGCTGCAGCAGGGGCTGGGTGCCAAGCAGGCCTGGGATGCGAGAATACAGGTGACCGTGGCCAGCCAGCACCTGAAGGGGGTAAATTCTGGAATCAGCCCCGCACCAGGCCGGTGCCCCTGAGCTGGGGCTGGGCAAAATGTCTATGAGACCACAGTCTGGCAGAAAGGCTTCCCCGTCAACCTGATGATGGTGCCAGCCGCGGGCACGCACAGATGTCACTGGTCTTATCCCCGGGGTCCTGCCTAGAGCACACCTCTTGGAGCCCACGGGCCCTCCACGGTGGCTGTGTGGACTGCACAGGACACCTGCACAGAACCACACAGGCAGCTGGGTGGCCCCTCCCACTGCCCAGGGCCTCCCCGAGTCTGTGTCTCCTTCTGTGACTGACATTGGGGTGGGTTGCACGACGTTCAGGGCAGGGGCCTGGCTGCCAGGAGGCACCCACCTCCACCACCTTCATCTTCCGGCTGGGCATGTTCTCCACGGCAGTGTCCAGGCAAGCCCTGAGCGCTGGGGAGTCCAGGAGGCCGCTGAGCAGAGGGTCCTCTGGCAGCTCGGGCCTCTTCTGGGCCAGCACCTGCGCCAGCTCCAGCTGCAGGTTCCCGTTGAGCTGAAGCCTGCAGGCAGCCGACAGCAGCTGGGGCAGTCCCTGCTGTGGGGGGTCCTGGGGGACCTGGGCCCCGTCCAGTCCGGGCACCACCATCCTCAGCCCCTGCTGGGTCACCTTGGTCTGCAGTGCCTGCACCAGCCCTAGGGAGGGAGGGAGGCAGGCCTGGTGTTCCCAAAGCCCCAGGGCATCTGCCTGGCATGGTCTCTCAGACCCACTCTGTCCTGAGGCCAACACCCAGCTCTGCCTACAGGATGAGAAATAGCTGAGGGATGAGGAGGGGGCTGCCCACCATTGTGACGTTGACTCCTGACCACCGTGGACACAGTGAGGGGCCACATTCAGCTGCAGGGGCTACTCTGCCTAGCCAAGGTGTGACCTGGGGCTGAATCTGTCATCTTTGTCCCCAAGACCCCCTTCAAGACTGAGGAACAGTGACCAGGGACCAGGAAGCCTGGGGGCTGGGAAGGGAGGGAGGCTGCCGTCTGTCATAAGCTCCGGCCGGAGAGTCGGGCTGGGGTTGCTGACTCCGAAGGGGGCCCCGTGGAGAGGCAAGTCTGGGGTCAACATGAAAGGGAAGCAATCGCCCCCCATCGCCAGGGGTGTCCGAAGTCGGCAGGGCCGGGCCTCACCTTTGCACAGCTGCAGCTCCTTCTGCAGGGCAGCGCGCTCAGACAGGCACCCCTCCTCCACGTGGGGCGTGAAGCAAAACTTCTCCAGGATGGGCACCTGCTGGTCCTGCTGCCGCCGCGGGGCCGACTCAGTGTGGACACGGGACATGTGGACGCCTCCAGCCACTGTGATGCTCAACCACCTGCTCACCACCACGTCAGCCACTGTGGGGACAGCCGGGTGAGTGTGGCATAGTTGGCTGGGGGCACTGGGTTGGGGTCGGGGCGGGGCTACCTTGGGCGTTGTCCTGCAGCGTGTACAGCTTCTGCCTATGGGTGGCAGGGTCGATGTGGATGGCGGTGATGCGGGTGGGCAGGTGCAGGCTACGCTTGGCCAAGCCCAGGATGGATATCTGCAGCATGGCGTCCATGAAGCTCACCCAGTTGTCCTTCCACAGCAGCCTCCCCGAGTCACCTGCACACAGGGCCTGGTTGGTGCTGTGGAACTCCCAGGTCCCTGGGGCCACCTCCCAGAGCCCGCTGGGCCCCTCTGCTCCCTCCCAGGCTGCATGCCCAGCCGTGGGTGCCCTCTGTGGCCCCCACAATGGCGACCGCCCTCCCCGGTGGCTTGGGCAGCAGCACAGTCAGTACCCACCTTCCAGGCAGGCCTCCAGGATGCCATGGAAGTGAGGGCCATAGTCGTAGCCACACAGACGCAGCTCCTTGTAAACCTCAGCCTGGGTCAGGAAAAGGGGCTCCTCGGGGCTGGGGGTGGGGCTTTCTGGGTGGTTGAAGAGCTTGGGGTCAGGGTCCTCCCACTGGTACACCTTCCCTGCAGGCAGGCAGGTGTGGAAGAACCTGAAGATGGGTGGCATGGCCAGCGGGCACAGCCCCCGCAGCTCCCGCGCCACCAGCCCTGCTTACCACTCACTATCAGGTTGCCATTCTGTGACACCTCAAAGGCACGGGAGGCCTCCAGGAGCCGTACTTCCAGGGACACGGTCCCTGCAGAGCAGGAGAGTCAGAGGTCAGAGGACAGCACCTGCCCCCAGCTGCCCCCGCCTCGGTCCTGGGGTGCTCCTCACCAGTCTTGGGCAGGATGGTGGCCTGGTGCAGCACCACGTCCTCAAACACCACAGGCAGCTGCTCCACGGCCAGGCCCAGGGCCCGGGCCAGCGTCTTCCACACTATGCACAGGTAGCCAGTGGCGGGGAAGATGACGCGGCCGTCGATGGTGTGATCTACCAGGTAGTGGTCGGGAGACTCGGGGCTGGTGTCTGCAGAGGGCACAGGCCTCAGCACTGGTGTGGGGAGGGAAGAGCTTGCCCACCCGCTGGGCCCCTGCTCACCAATGTTGTAGATGGCGGCTGAGGGGGAACCAGAGCCGTTGGGGAAGTCCTCGGCAGCCGGCACGTCCCAGGCCAGGCTGTGGTCCCACTTGATGAGTGGGGAGATGAGGGGGGTTCCTCGGGGAGCTGGGAACTCCACAGGCGGGAACAAGGCATTGGGGTTGGCGTCGATGCTGTGGAGAAGGGAGGCACAGGCGGCACATCCGTCACCAGGGTCCAGGGGCTCTGGGTTCAGCCGACCCACTCCCTGCGGTGGACCATCCAGGGCTGCTCTCACCAGCCTGGGTCAGCGAGGGTCCCGCAGCCCTGCTCACCCACCCCACGCTGTCGACTGCAGGAGATAAGGCCCGGGATGGGAAGGGACCCACCCTGAGAGGTGCAGCCTGCCGATGCCGGTGAGGAAGAACTCCAGGTTGTCCCTGTGATCCTTCTTCATCAGGGGGATGATGGTGCAGCCCGGCTTCAGGCCACGCTTCAGGACAGCCTGGGGGCGGCAGGGCGCATGGGCTCCCTTGGTGCTCAGCCAAGGTGCCTGTCCCAGGCTCCTGGCGCCCGCTGCCCCCAGGCTGGGCCTACCTGCAGCAGGGCGTGGGGTGCGATCTCCAGCACCACTGCGTGCTCAGGCACGTGCCACAGGGCCTCCTGGAACAGCACAGGGCTCACCAGGTTGTTGACATTGTACTCAGCGGAGGACGTGCGTGCCAGGCTGCTGTGCCACTGGGCCTCAGGGATGGAGGTGCTGAGCCAGCGGGCTGAACGTGGCTTCGGCTCCCGGATCACCTGCATGAGGGGCCAGGTCAGTGCTGGGTCATGGACGCCCCGGCCCGCCCCGCGCCCCCTAGGCCCTGTCAGCACACCTTCTTGAGCGCCTGCAGCAGTGGGGGCGCGATGGCCTCCATGAAGTAGGAGTGGAAGGCCATACCGCCGGTGCGAACCTCCTTGGCAAACACTCCCTCCTTCCTCAGCTGCTCCATGAACTCAAACACAGAGGCCTGGGCATGATGGGAGCCTGCATGAGCATCCTGGCCGGGCACCCAACTCAGGCTCAGGGAGGTAGAGGGAACCAAGAGGGAACGGGCAAGGGACCTGGGGACAAGCCTGCCCCATGCCCCAGGCCTGTCAGAGCCTCACGGGGCACAGACCATGGCCGCATGTCCCTGCCAGACTTGCAGTGGCAGGCGCAGGGGACAGAGGAACCCGACTGGGCCGCAGCACCCACCTGAGGTCCCGAGATGGTGACTGTGTCCTTGGAGTTGTGGCAGGCGGGCACCACGCCCGGGGGGCAGCGCTGTTTACACTCCTCCCAGGACAAGCCTATGGCAGAGCCAGCCTCAGAGGCTTAGTGTGGGGACCGAGCCGCTCCCAGCCACCCACCTACCCAGGACACTGCCTGCAGCTGGGGGCAGTAATGACAGGCGTGGTAATGGCAGCCTTGGAGCCTTCATGAGAAACGTTCACCCCCTGCTGTGTTTGACTCGTGGGTGGAGGCGTCATTACAGAGCTGCCAGGGGCAGCTCCTGGGAGCCCAGTCCCAGATGGTGGCCCCCTCAGTCCTCTGCAGTCCCAGTTCTTTCCAAGCCCTGCCCACATGTGGCCCACGGGGCTCAGAGATGGGTGTCAACGGAGGGCACCAGTCTGAGGGAACCCCGGTGCCCTGTGTGTTGGCTTCACCAAAGCCCCTGGGTTCTTACTATGCTGGGGCTGTGTCCCGGGGGCTCCACGCAGGCCTGATGCCCATGGGCATGTGCCTAGGCCCAAGGCTGCCAGGTGTGGGGCCACTGGGGCAGCTGCACGGGGACTTGCGCACGGCTGTGTCTGAGCTGGGTGTCCCCGGGCCAGCGGGGGCCACTAGATGCTACAGGGGTTGGGGCCGGCCAGGGCTGCAGGTGAGGATCCCACGCCGAGAGGGCAGCCTCCTTTCTTGGAGGTGCTGGGGCCCCCCCGGGAGACCTCGGGGACACCCACCCACGGCTGCCATGGCGCCCAGGGGGAAATGCGCTTCTTTGATGCATTGGCCCCTCCAGTAGGCAGCGAGGACGGCCTCCTCCTGGGACAGGCAGCCGTCAGCGTAGCCACAGGCCACCTCCCCCAGAGAGTGGCCGACGATGCCGTCTGGTCTCAGCCCCATGCAGCTCAGCAGGTCTATGAGGCCTATCTGGGGTAGAAACAGGGTACTCGGGTCGCAACCTCCAGCAGGTGCAGCGGTTGGGGGCGGCCCCCGGCCCCACTGGGCCATCTCCACCCCCGCCACATTGACCCTCCCAGGTCTCTTGGTAGGAAAGAAGCCCCTCTGGCCCCACTGAGACCCCTCCCCATCCCCGCTCCCGTCCTACCCCCAGCACAAGGCTCTGCCCAGCAAAGAGGCTGTCAGGGTCCTGACTAGAGACTGCAGCTCCCAGGCTCCAGGGAAAGCCAGAGCCCCGGGCTGGCGTTGCACACACACACTGGCAGGCTGGGTCCTACCTGGATGGCAGTCAGGCTCACGAAGGAGTGGACGATGTCATCAAAGGTGCTCTCGTCCGTGCTTAGAAGCAGCTGTGACACCTTCAGGCCGAACGGCTTCACAGCCTCATCGGAGCGCAGGATGGAGTCTCGGAAGTGGTCTAGGCGCATGAGGCTCAGCCCCATCCCGCGCCACTGCGTGCCCATCCCTGTCCCAGAGAGCACGTCACGAGGCTTAGTGCCGTCCCACACCACTGGGTGCCCATCCCTGTCCCAGAGAGCACCTCAGGGGACCACCAGCTCCAGCTCGCCTGCCCTCTCCCCAGGGAAGGACCACCTTGGGGACAGAGTGTGGGCTCACCAGAGCAGATGAACCAGAGCGGGCGGTCGCCAGCGGGCACCTGCTGCACCTCTGGGTCACCCTGCTCACCACCCAGCACGGCATAGCCACGGAAGGGCATGGCCGTGGTGGGGACGGCCGCGATGTCGTTCAGCATGCTCAGGAAAGCCAGCTCCTGGCTGTGCTGGAGGCCCTGCTCCAGCAGCTCCTGCACGGCCTCAGGGGTGCGTCCACTAGCCCGCAGCAGACGGGGCAGGCTGGCGTGTGGGGCGGGTGCTGGGGGTGGCTGTGTGTGGGGCCTCAGGATGACGTGCACATTGGAGCCCCCAAAGCCAAAGGAGTTGATGCCCACGTTGCCACCACGGACGGGCAGGGGCTGGGCCACCACTTGCAGCCGCCCATCCAACAGCGCTGGGATCTCAGGGTGGGGGCTGTGGAAGTGCAGGTTGGGGGCCCAGAGCCCATGCTCCAGGGACAGCAGCACCTATGGGGGTACATGGTGGGTGGGCAGCCGCCCCACTCCCTGCACTGCTGCCTGAGCTGGGGGCAGGCACCTCCCCGAGACTCTCATGTGGGGCCAGGGTTCCAGGGCCCTCTCCGACACTTCCTGTCCCCAACCTAATCCTGCCATGGCACAGGGGTCCGATGACTGAGCCGCCATGGCCCTGCCCTCAGCTTGGTCCAAGACCTCCCCTTTGGGACTTGCTGCCTCCCAGCCTGATGTGGCCCCTCGAAAGCCTGGCTGTGGCCTGAACACTAAGGCCCCATTGGTCCAGATGGTGCATCTCAGAGGCTGCAGAGGGCCTGTGACTGCGGGTGTCGGAGCTCCTGTGCCTGGTCTCTGAAGAGCCGCAGGCCTCTGTTAGTGGGTCAGGAAGCTGTAGTCACGGGTGGGCGACACGGGAGACCCTGATGCTGCAGCCGACCCCCCCAGGCCAGCTCCTGTCTCGCTCTTCTAACCCAAGTGGCTCCTCCAGCTTGGCTCCGTGTCCGGCAGGCGCTCAGAGGACATGAGACCCCCCAGGAAAGGTCCAGCGAGCCTGGCTACGAGCTCTCCCTGCCATCAGCCTCAGTGCCTCTGCTCAGACCCGAAGCATGACCCGGGGGACAGGCGTTCCTGGTGGGCAAGCCCCTGCTTCCACTTGGCAAACAGGAAGCAGCAGTGCTCAGCCATGGCGCAACCCAGTCCCAGGGAGCAGGGGCCTGAGGGTCCCCCAAGCCCAGCTCCACCTACCTTGGCCAAGGCTGCCAGCCCCGAGACTGGCTCCGGGTGCCCCATGTTGGACTTGGTGGAGCCGATGAGCAGCGGCTCCTGGCGGGTGGCGCACAGGGCTCGGGTGATGCCATTCAGCTCCTGGGGGTCACCCACCTGTGGGAAACATGGGGGGGTCAGGGGCTCTGGCCAGGCCACCTCTCCAGGCGTGGGCACGGGTTAGGGTCATGGGGTGGTGAGTTGGTGGGGGCACATCACCTTGGTGCCTGTGCCGTGGGCTTCGATGTACTCAAATGACTCAGGGGCCACTCCAGCCGACTGGTACAAGGAACGGATGAGCTGCTCCTGGGCCTCTCCAGAGGGGAAGGTCACGCCTGCGGAGGGCTCAGCTCAGTGCTGCGGCCCCAGCCCCGGCTCCCACCTGCCCCCAGGCACCCCGGCAGAGCCCACCTTGCTCCTTGCAGCCATCTGTATTGGTGCCAGCATTCAGGATGGTGGCGTATACCCGCCGGGCCAGGGACTTCTTGGTCAGCAGGACGGCCACCACACCCTCTGAGCGGCAGTACCCGTTCCCTGGGTGGAGCAGCACCTCAGGCCCCGCGCTCAGCCCCACACCGGCCCTCACCCCACCAGGAGGAGCTCTGGGGTGTGGCGTGGGTGTTTCGGTGGGGGGTCCTGGGAGCTGGCAGGATCCTGCACAGCATGGGCGGGTGCAGGGGACCATCCTGTGCCACTGTCCTGGCTGCCCCGGCCGCACACTCACCCTCTGCGTCAAAGGCCTTGCAGGTGCCCTCGGGGCTCAGCATACCCAGCCGCAGGAACTGCACGGAGGTGTTGGGCTTCAGCAGGACATTGATGCCCCCCACGATGGCAGCAGGGCATTGCCCGCTGGAGATGGCCTGGTAGGCGCTCTGCAGGGCCACCATGCTGGAGGAGCAGGCCGTGTCCAGGGCGATGCTGGGCCCTGCAAGGAAGGGCGCTACGGCTCAGGTGGGGCTGCGAGCACAGGAGACCCCTGGGCATACCTCCCGCCACCAGTCTGGACACATGCTACAAGGAGTGAGCCCACACCACGTGGTTTCTGCTCAGCACGTGGGGACCTGAAGGCCACCCACCATTGCAGGAGGCTGGGCAGGACCCACCTTTGAAGTCGAAGAAGAAGGAGAGCCGGTTGGCCATCATGGCTCGCTGGCAGCCCACCATGCTGTAGCCCACGAGCGTCTCAGGGTCTCGGCTCAGGGCCTCCGAGGCCTCAGAGCCGCTCACGCCCACCCAAACGCCAGTGTGTGTCCCTCGGAGTGAAGCTGGGTTGATGCCTGCCACAAACAGTGGTCAAGACCCCGTGGCTGGGTCCCACAGTGCAGCCTGCCCACCCACCCAGCTCTGGGGTGAAGGTCCTATCTCAGCCTCACTGGCTTGGGGTGGGGGGGCCATCCCAGTGGGACCCTGGAAGGGGCCTAAGGAGGGTGAGGTGTGCTGTAGAGGGGCCGGAGCAGAGCCTGTGGGCAGCAGCCAGCCCAGGTGAGGCCTGGAACAAGAACCAGGTCACAGAGAGAACGAGCCGGAAGGGGCAGGCAGGCCCAGGGGAGGGCACCAGGCGCGGCCAGAGTGGCTCCGGGAAGGACAGAGGGCTGCATTGTCCCTAGGCGACGCCTTTGGCCCCTGGTGTCACCGGCAAGCTCTGATGAGCCCATTGGCCAGTGGCCTCTCCAGCACCAAGGGCAGCCTGCGCCAGGACAGGCTGTGATAAGGAGCCGAGGAGACAAAGCCCAAGTGTCCAAGCTCAGAAAGGAGAGAGGATCACCGGCCACCCCCGGGCAGCAGAACCTCAGTCTCGGGGTGGGGCCTGGCAGCAGGAAGGGCGCAGCGGAAGGGCCTCCGCCTCTCAGCCAGTAGGACCCCTCCTCGTCCCTGGTGGGCTGGCTCTGCCCGAGGGTGGGTGTGTGTGTGAACCGCTCACGCCCAAGGGCAGCCAGGGGCTCAGCCTCCATCAGGAGGTCCTTCTCCACCCAGGGAGGGAGCTCCTGAACCTTAAGAAACGGTGTGGCCGGGCGCAGTGGCTCACGCCTGTAATCCCAGCACTTTGGGAACCCGAGGCGGGTGGATGACAAGGTCAGGAGATGGAGACCATCCTGCCCAACATGGTGAAACCCCATCTCTACTAAAAATACAAAAATGAGTCAGGCATGGTGGCACACGCATGTAATCCCAGCTACTTGGGAGGCTGAGGCAGGAGAATGGCATGAACCCGGGAGGCGGAGGTTGCAGTGAGCTGAGATCATACCACTGCACTCCAGCCTAGGTGACACAGTGAGACCCTGTCTTAGAAATGAATAAACAAGCTGGGCGCGGTGGCTCACGCCTGTAATCCCTGCACTTTGGGAGGCCGAGGTGGGTGGATCACGAGGTCAGGTGATCGAGATCATCCTGACTAACACGGTGAAACCCCGTCTCTACTAAAAATACAAAAAATTAGCCGGGCGTGGTGGCGGGTGCCTGTAGTCCCAGCTACTCGGGAGGCTGAGGCAGGAGAATGGTGCGAACCTGGGAGGTGGAGCTTGCAGTGAGCGGAGATGGCGCCACTGCACTCCAGCCGGGGCGACGGAGCAAGACTCCGTCTCAAAAAAAAAAAAAAAAAAAAAAAAAATGAATAAACAAACAAATAAATATAAATAAAAAAGAAATAGGCCGGGCATGGTGGCTCAAGCCTGTAATCCCAGCACTTTGGGAAGCAGAGACGGGCGGATCACGAGGTCAGGAGATCGAGACCATCCTGGGTAACATGGTGAAACCCCGTCTCTACTGAAAAATACAAAACACTAGCCGGGTGAGGTGGCGGGCGCCTGTAGTTCCAGCTACGCGGGAGGCTGAGGCAGGAGAATGGCGTGAACCCGGGAGGCAGAGCTTGCAGTGAGTTGAGATCCGGCCACTGCACTCCAGCCTGGGTGACAGAGCGAGACTCCATCTCAAAAAAAAAAAAAAAAAATGGCGTTGCGCTTGTCCGAGGTCACGTGCCAGCCAGAGCGTGGGCCAGGCTGGCGGGATGGGGTGGGAATGCCTGGGGTTGGGGAACGTGGGCAGGGTGGTGGGGAGGATGGGAGGGGAGAGACAGCAGGGCCAGTGCTACCTGCTGCTTGGCTGGTGGGGTGGGGGCCCAGGGGGCCCCCCAAGAACCTCCGCTCTGCCTCTCGTCACTCCAGCCCCTGCCCCTGCCCCAGCACCAGTCAGACATCGGGAGTGAGGAAACTGGTACACCCAGGTCAGGCACACCCATGACACCTCTGGGGTGCAGTTGTGAAACCCTGGCCTATCCCGTGGCCCACACCTCCCTGAGCCCATTGGCCAGGGGCACAGCCAGGGAGGGCAGGTGGCGCCAGCACCTGGTTCTACGAGAACCAAGAAGAGAGAGAGCGCTGCCTATTCCACACGAGCAGCAGGAGCCCTCGGCACAGCAGTCTCGAATGCCCGACCCACCTGCATCCACGATGGCCTCATAGGTGACTTCCAGCAGCAGCCGCAGCTGAGGGTCCATGGTGTGTGCCTGCTTGGGGTGGACTCCAAAGAAGGAGGCATCGAACCTAGACAGGTCCTTCAGTTTGCCGGACCGCCGGGGCAGGCCATAGAGCCCTGCGGGACAGGCATGTGTTTAAATCTCTGACTGACGCTGCCCGGAGATGGGGGCCCTGTGGGGTCCCTAGAGGGACCATGGTGGAATTAAGGACTCTGCTATGCCTGGGAGACCCAAACAATGGAGCAGGCTCCCCAGGAGGGGAAGACCGTGGCCCCAAAGCGGGGACTGGTACGACCAGGTCTGTTGCACAAGACCCAAGCCCCAATCCAGAGATGGGCCCCAGAACAGAAAGAGCTTGGTGGGAGTGAGGCTGGGGGACCCTCTGCCTGGCTGGTGTCTCAGCTTCACCATGCTGACTCACAGCTTGCCCGTCAGGTAGAGCTGCTCTGTGGAAGAGCCTACTGGGCATGGGGGAGTTGGACCAGCCTCCTGGAGCGCACCTGGTATGCAACCTGCCAGCTCAGGACACAGGCGGGGGCAGCCTAGCTGGAAGGGCTCTGGCCCCCCACCTGCCCCCTGCATGGGTGACAGTCCCCAGCCCGTGACCCATCCTCTGAGCTTGGCTCCTCCGTAACAAGCAGGTGGGCCCTGCCTGGGCTGGACCCTGGCCTTGCAGCTCTTAGGGGAGCCTCATGGGCACATTTTCTAGGCCATTCTGGTGCAATGTCCAGGAAGGAGGCTGCAGCTTGGACTCACCCATGGGTGACCAGTGGCTCTGCACCTGGGACCAGACTCAGGCCAGTGCCTGGGTGGTGAGGACACAGTGCAGCAGGGAGGCTGCTGTGGGGACTTCCCACCCCGGGCACGGGGAGCCCCGCAGCCACATACCCGCCTTCCAGCGACGGTCATCGTCCGTAACCATGTCCACGCCGCCGATGAGGTTGTCCCAGAACTCCTGCAAGTTCTCTGACTCCGGCAGCTTCCCGGACATACCGGCAATCACCACCTCCTCCATGGCTGCTCTGCAGGGCGGGCCGTGTGAGTGCCCCACACATCCCGGCCACAACACCCCCGTTAGCCTCGGCACCCAGAATGGGTGGACAACCATGGGGCCAAGTGCCACCCTGAGGGTCCATGCGGGCCCTGGCCCCTGTGGCTCCCTTCCTCATGTGGCCAGTTCCTGGGCCCTGACCCCGCTCTCGCTGGGAGGGGCTGCGTGCTCTGGGAACAGGCCCACCTCTGGGCCCTGACCCATTCAGTTCCGGGTATTGGCTAGGGGACCCCACTGGGGCCCTGCTGCCCTGGCCTCCCCAGGAGTTAGTAGTTTCTGCGCCTGTGTCGGCTTCCACTCAGCTGAGCCTCAGCCCTCCAAGGCTCCTGGAGCTCGTCTCAGGCCATCCCTAGGGGCGTCCGGGGGCTCACAGTAAGGGGCAGGCAGGCCACCCGAGATGGGGACAAGGCCCCAGGTGGCCAGCCTAAGAGGCATCAAGGAAATGGAGAGGCAGGGTTCCAAAGCCGGGCATGGAGGTGGCAGAGAGCCCTAGGGGGGGTACTCAGCACCCATGCCCACCCGTGCTGGGGCGGAGGCCCGCTGTCCAGGCCAGCCCAAGAGCCACCAGGGCTGGGGAGCGACGAAATGGGGATAGGCCTGTGCTCTGTGCGAAAAGTGGCTCCTGCCCCACTGTGGACCAACCCAGCCAGTCCAACCCCTCCAGCAGGGTCCAAGCTGGAGAACCACTCCCGGCCAGGACACGCAGGTGTTGCCTGGCACCCCTCACCTGCGCAGGTGAACCCAGACTCCTGCTTGCCTCCCCATACCGACCCAGAACACAGCAGGCCCTCCCTGAGGCCCGGGTCCCTAAGACCCCGAACGGGTGCCCAGGCCGCCGGCTCCTCATCCACAATGGAGGCTGGTGCAGCCCTAGGGAAGAGGCGGAGGCCAGCGCTGGTCTGGCTACTTGCACAAGGCCCCCAGGGCCTGATGTGCGGGCCACCCCTTGGCAGTGCGGCCTCCCTCGGGCCGACCCGGCAGGGAGGCGGCCGCCTTCCCACCCACCACGATTCACAGAGGCTTGGCTGCCCCGGGCCGGCTCCAGGCCCGCACGCTGGGTCCTCGCCGCTTGCTATTCACGCGGGGTCGACGGCCAGGCAGGGGGTGGGGGCTGCTCGGGACCCCTGCGCTTCATCCAGGCGGCGCCACGTGATGGGGAGGCCGGCCCCGGCGCCCACTCCCTCCCTCGCGGCGTTCCCTTCGGGCTGCGCCTCGGCTACGGGGCGGCCCCGGGAGGAGGATGCCGCGGACAGGGCCCGGTGGCGCCTTTGTGGGCGCGGGGAGGCCGAGCTGGGGGCTCCTCCAGGCCCTCCAGGGTCCGCGGCCTCCCCCCGGGAAGTGAAGGCGGCTGTTGGCGGCGCTCCCCGGCGTCCTTCCCCCGCCATCCGCCCACCTGCTCCGCGCGGCCCCGGGCGCTTCCGAAGGGGCTCAAACACCGAAACCCAGGCAGGCCGTGGAGGCGACCCCTGGATACGGGGCCAGGCCATGCGCGCCCTGAGGGCGGAGGATGAGGAGCCGGGCCGCCCCCGGGACCCCGGCCCCGGCCCCGACCACGACCCGCGCCCCGGCCCCAGCGCCGGCTGCTCGTACCTGGTGAGGGCGCGGGCGGCGATGCGGGCGGCGGAGAGCGAGGCTGGAGCGCGGCGGAGAGCGAGGTTGGAGCGCGGCGGAGCGGGAGGCTGAAGCGCGGCGGAGCGGGAGGCCGGGGCCGCTGCCGTCTCTCTGGCTCCCTCTAGGCTGGCGCCGACGCTATTTAAACAGCGGCCATCCCCGGGCGGCCACGCCACATGGGCTGACAGCTTGGCTGCGCCGCCCAGGCCAATGAGCGTCGGGGCTGCGCCCCGGGACCCGGCGCGCCGCCGCCGGTGGGGTGATGCCCGTGCGCGCCGCCGCCCGAGCCGGGACCCTGCGCGAGAACGCGCCGGGGGGGTGGGGCTGGGCCTGGGGGGGTGCCGGAGGCGGGGCGGGCGGGAAACCACCGCCCCCCGACTTCCGCCTCCCGCCTCGCGGGCCCGGACGAGCACGCGGCTGTGACCGAGCCCGCGGCGCGCCTCCGACCCCCGTGTTCGCCGGCGCCACGTGTGCGGGATGGGAATGCTTGGGCCACACTGGGAACTACACCGCGGCCACACCGGGTGTCCAGCCGACCGCGGCGGGGCGCTGGGACCCAGAGGCGCGCGGAAGCACGGACGGACCCGTCTGCCCGCATCTCGGCCGCCGACTCCACGCAGCCGTCGCTGCCCGCGCGGAGTAGGCTGAGGGCGTGGCGCGGCAGCAGCAGCAACCAATCGGGTGCCAGGGGCGTTCGCGCCGGCCCAATGGCGGCGCGCAGGTGGGCGTTGCTAGGCGATAAGGTGATGGGCGGGCGCCGGGGCGGTACCGGATGCCGCGCTGGCCGCGGCGCGAGTTCGGTCGTTGACCCCGGCCGCGGGCACCCGGGCCGGGGTTACTGCCGGTCATCTCAGCGCCTCCCGGGATTTCCTCGCGGGGCCGGCGGGGAACCCAGACGGACGCCAACCCACCCGACGGCCCCTCCTTGGCAGCCTCCCGGGGATGGGGATGAGGCGCAGGGCCGAACGGGCAAGCGCACTCCAGGCCGCTGGAGCTCAGCGGAGGGGAGGGGCGCGGCCACGTGGCCAGCGGGGTCGACCGGGGCACCCACCTGGTGTAGTGCGAACAAAGGGAGCCGCTGCCCCGCTTCCCTGGGCGAAGGCTGCGAGTTTTCCAGGGCGTACCCACGGGTGGGGGCTCAGCCCGGCCCTCGCGCTTTCTCTCCCTCCCGAGTGATTTCCCTCCTGGAATGATTGCCAGCTCGGCGGCCTGAGCCCTGAAGCGCGCCCTCCCTTTTCTGGCAGCCTCGCGCCTGCAGGGCCACGCACCCCACGGGGGGCAAGCGGGCCTTGTGAGGCCACAGGTGTCCCTGGCTGCATGTCCTACTTTGTGGGCTCAGGAAGCCCGGGCCGCTGAAGGGGCACCGGAGACTGGGGCCCCGGCCCCTCTGCAGGTGCGCGGTCTCCTCCCTTTCCTGAGAGCAGGCCTGAGGGTCACGCGGCCACTCCACGTGTCTTTTCCCTTCTGGGTCTGTGGTTCACGCACGGTGGGACGGAGGGTCAAGGAAGGACAAGGGGAGACAGGGCCGGGGCTGGCCCCACACTGCTGTCCCCACTGCAGGGGTTCTTCTGATTCAGGGTGAGGCCCTGTGTCAGCCTCAGGCATGCAGGCACACAGCTCCGGCTCTCCATGCTCCAAACCTCCCAGGTGGCCCTGGAGGCTGCCAGTGCTGGTGGTCAGTGGCCAGCAGGGCCCTGCTCTCTGCAGCCTGTTGGGGGCTGGGCCAGCTACAGGGGAGCCCTGGCTGGCTCCCAAGGAGGTTGGAGACTCGTCCAGCACCCTGAGGGCTTCTACAGAAAGTGAGCGGCAGCAGCTGGGCTTGGTGGCTCACGCCTGTAATTCTAACACTTTGGGAGGCCAAGGCGGGCAGATCACGAGGTCAAGAGTTCTAGACCAGCCTGGCCAATATAGTGAAACCCCATCTCTACTAAAAATACAAACATTAGCCCCGTGCGGTGGCGCGTGCCTGTAGTCCCAGCTACTGGGGAGGCTGAGGCTGGAGAATAGCTTGAACCCAAGAGGCGGAGGTTGTGTGGGAGACCACAGAGCACTGAGAGTCCCCCAGCCCATCCCCAACTCCGTCTGTGGATTCCCATGAAGCAAGGGAGGGACGCTAACTTCAAACGCCTGTGCAGCAACGACTCCTGCCCTGGGGACCACAGCCTGTCTATGTGGTGTGATCTCTGCTTGTCACGTTTATCCAGCCTGCACACCTTTGAGCTAGGCCAGCCGATGGCACTGTCTGTATTTTACACGGGTGTAAACCGAAGCTGCAAAGGTCCCATGATTTGCCAAGGCAGCACGGCAGGTTAGGGCTGGGAGCAGCCTTCTCCCATCGTCTTCCCAGAGAAGCTGTCTGCCCGGTTCAGAAAGGTGGCCCGGGGTATACGGCAAGGCCTGTCACCTCGCCTAGCGGGGTACCGGCTGCCTCCACCCCTGCACTCTGCTGCTGCCTCCACCTCTGCACTCTGCTGCTGCCTCCACCCCGGCACTCTGCTGTGGGCAGAGTGTGACCAGGCCTGGGTGCCAGGCAGGGGGCGGGGGTGGGGGGACAGAGGCAGGGCTTTGGAGGAGTGGGGGTGGGACATGAACCCCCGACAAATCACCCTCCTGCCGGTGCTGGTTGCAGAGCACTGTCCGTGTGGAGGACATGCAAGGACTCTTGGAATTGCTTTTTGGCGGGGTAGTGTGGTGTGTTCTGGGCAGACAGGCATCAGTTTACATGTGTGTTTCTCGTCCTTGCAGGTACCTGGCCCTGGGCACTCAGGTGACAGGGACATCTTGCTGTTATCCTTTGTGGGGGTGGGCGTGGAAGGTCCAGCAGTGACCGCTGTCCTGGGTTGGCCTCCACCCTGTCAGCGCCTGACATGTGCGCCCCAACCTGCCTGAGGCCCAGGTGCCCACCTGGCTTCCAGGGGTCACTTTGGCCAGGTTCACTGGTATCCAAGGCTCTCACTCCTTCTGGGAGGGCCCCTCCCATGGCACTCTCAGGAGACACTTGCTCTGTGGGTGGGCTTTCTGCTCTGACCCCTACCCGCTACCGGGCTCTGAGGAAGAGGCCACGCTGCCCCTGACACCACCGGTGTGCAGGTGGCTGTGGGTGGTGACAAGGCAGGCCAGGCTCTGGCACAAGCACTTGATACTGCATTTCCCAAGTAGGACAGATAAACAACGCTATGGCCACGCCCGCGCCCCAGGGAAGAACCTGGTTTTAATGGGCCCGGCACTCAGGGAGGCCTTCGGTCAGCAGGGTCGCCTCAGCAGCATTTGGGAGCCTGTCCTGCAGCTCCCTGCCTCCACCCTGCACGCTGCGCCCACACAACCCCGACACGGAGGTGAAAGCGCAGGCACCATGTGGAAGCCCTGAGGGGGGTGGGGCAGGGCAGGCGGAGGAAGTCAGTCCTTAATGTTGTAGTTACGGATCTTGGGGCGCCTCTGGCAGCCTTTAACTTTTGCAGGATGAGACCGGGAGGCTCCTGTGGGCTTGGCCTTTGCCTGGGCTGCCGTCTTCATCCCTGGGGTGGCAATGCCTGCCTGCATCTTGACGGGGCTCCTGTCGACTGCTGGAGGAGCCGGGAGCTCTATCAGGTGAAGAGAAACGAGAAAAAAACAGCATGCGTCAGGAGGGGCAGGAGGCTGTGCTCGCACGTACTGCACATGTGCAGTGCTTCTGTGTCCCCGGCCAGCAGGAGCCCTGTGACCCTTGGCCTGGCTGTCCTCCAGGAGTCCATGAAGGCCAAAGGATCCTCCTGGAGTGACCAGAGAGCCGTGGCCTCACCTTGCTCAGTGGGTCCTGCTTGGCAGGGCCTGGGCCTGCCCCTCCACTGGACACCTGGATATCTGGCTCTGAAAATGGTCCTGCCATGGCCATTGCGTAATGGGTCCCAGGAGGGGGCGGGGCGCTGCAGTAAATGGTTGACTCGAAGCCTCTCCTCCTAGGCCGCCCCGGGTGTCCCTACCCTCTGAGACACATCCCCTGCCCCCGCCTCCTCGATGGGCCAGCAGCGCCAAGCTTTCGAGGCCAAAGGAAAGGCTGCGCTAGTGGGTACCATGTGGCCGGGCACAGGCCAAGGGCCCAGGAGTGTGCCACACACAGAGGTTGGGGCCTAAATGCCAGGTAGTGCTTCCAAAGCATCGGCTGAGACCGTCTTCGCAGAGGGGTATTGTAGGGGGTCTATATCTGGCCAGTTTTTCTCTATTTTTCATTTTTTGAATTAAGAATGTGGGTTTTTTTTTTTTGGTAAAACAGCAGCAAAATGTTATTAAAAATCCATGGCAAGGGCCAGCGCTGTTGCTCACGCCTATAATCCCAGCACTTTGGGAGGCCAAAAAGGGCGGATCACCTGATATCAGGAGTTCAAGACTAGCCTGGCCAACATGGCGCAACCCCGTCTCCATTAAAAATACAAAAAATTAGCTGGGCATGGTGGTGGGCACCTGTAATCCCAGCTACTGAGGAGGCTGAGGCAGGAGAGTCACTTAAACCCAGGAGGCGGAGGTTGCAGTGAGCTGAGATGGTGCCATTGCACTCCAGCCTGGGCGACAAGGGCAAAACTCCATCTCAAAAAAACAAAACAAACAAACAAAAAATCCACAGTAAGATGTGAGCTCAGCATCCACTGAGGTCTAGAGGGCTCCAGCACGTGGCTGAGTGTGGCCCGGTGGGCAGTCTGGACAGGCTGACCTGAGCAGGTCAGCCGGCGGCCAAGGCCTCCTGCTGGAGCCCAGCCTGTGTGGTCTGCGTGCAGCCTGGCTGACTGGGAAGCATCTGTGCTTTGGGGTTGCCGGCAATGACGCACTGATTCTCCACTGGGCTGTGCAGTGCACATGGGGGCAGCCACACGCTCCTGGCCCTGGCCCTGGGCCCCTCTTCACATCTCAGCTTCTTCCGCTCTGATCCACTCCTGGGGTCTCAAGACACCTGAAGCCAGTCTTCCTTTCCCTGTAGCCTCGTCAGCATCACACGGTCCCTGGCCCCCTGCTGGGGTCCTGGGGGGCCCTGGATGCTGCCTGCTCCCTTTGCTTCCAACCCCCAGAGGAATTCCTCCTCTTCACACAAAGGCTCCCACCTTATCTCTCAGAATAATCCCCCCATCCCCACTCCCTCCCCCAACTCCCCACGCTCGCAGCAGGTGGGGTATCCCGTGGAAAGGGCTTCCCGCTGGGAAGTTGGTCCTCTGACCAGGCCCTAGTACTCCACTGTGACCCTGAGGGGTCTCCTCAAACGCAGGGGCCTTGGTTGTCCCTCTCTAAGGCACAGGGAATCTGGAGGCTTTGCCCAGCTTGATCCTCCTGAGACAATGCCTGCTGGGATTTTCAGAAAAAGTGAGCTGAGGGAGGGTGAAGGGCCTGCCTCTTTGCCTGGGAGGCCTGAGCTGGTGCTGCTGGGAGAACCCTGGCTGTATCCTGGGGCAAAGCAGGGAGGTGTGAGTGGGGCACAGTCCCTGGGGCAGGGAGGGTGAGCTGGCCCCCTCCCCAGGGCAGGCCGGCCCCTAGCTCAGAATATTCACTTTGCGGGCTCTGGTTTCTTCACTGGTCCTTTTCCTGCCAAGCCCTCCTCAGGGATGGTGGCAGGGAACTGGCCATGAGTCCAGGACCCCAGGGCAGGGTACAGCCCTAGGCCGGAGGCACGGAGCTGGATGTGTCAAGGCGGCTGCCCCAGGCGTGACTCCCTGTGACCCCGGATTCTTCTCCTACCTGATGCTAATCTGAGGTCAACCCAGTAACTGGTCTGTAAAAACACTCTTGGCCTCCACTACTCTCCGCCCCTCCTTCTCGCCTGACCTGTTTTGCCGAGCCTGGCCGGGATTTTGCTTTCTGCATTAGGCTGATTGGGCCAGAGGGAAACCATGTGAACCACAGTTTGCTGGGCACAGCGTGAGGAACGCGCCTCTTGGGTCCTGTGCCCCTCCCCCACCAGCTGCTCGTGCACTGGCCCTGAACAGAGCTTCTGGAAAGTTCCTGAAACATCCGAGGCCTTGCAGTGATTAACCAGGGGAGGGGGACTGGGGCCTGCTTGACCCTTCCAGGCTTACCCTGCCCCAGGGCCCAGTGTGTGTGCTCAGGCAGGGCCACCTGAGCTGGGCTCCATCCCCTCAGGTGGCTGCACTATACTTGGAGGGATTTGGAGACGGAGTCTCGCTCTGTCGCCCAGGCTGGAGTATAGTGGCGCGATCTCAGCTCACTGCAAGCTCTGCCTCCCGGGTTCACGCCATTCTGCCTCAGCCTCCCAAGTAGCTGGGACTACAGGTGCCCACCACCATGCCCAGCTAATTTTTTTGTATTTTTAGTAGAGACAGGGTTTCACCATGTTAGCCAGGATGGTCTCGATCTCCTGACCTCATGATCCGCCTGCCTCGGCCTCCCAGAGTGCTAGGATTACAGGCATGAGCCACCGCACCCGGCCTTGGAGGCTTGAAGCTGGTGGAATCTCGGGGAGGACACAGCCTGTCCTATTGCAGGGGAGGTGCAGCCCTTGCTCCCGTCTCAGCCTGGGGGCATGAGAACTCTGAGCACAAAGGGGACAGAGCTGGTCCCCAGCTTTCTGGCCACCCTGTGGGTTTCTTCTCCTGCACCTGAGCCACAGCCCAGCTCTTGACCAAGTTGGCCTCTGGCGGCTCATTCTCCAGGCTGCTCCGGGCTCTTTGGGTGCCCCTGGGCACACCTACCTGGCTTCCTAGGGCTTTGGGAAGGGCTGGACAGTGAGCCCATTGCCTTCCCTGGTTCTCCAGAGCCTGCCTTGGGGCTGGGGAGGGCCTGGCCCTGATAGCAGCTCAGGCCTCAAGTCCATTCTGGCACAGAGGCCCTTCTGTCTCCCTGTGGCCTCTGCTGTTCTCTGGGGTTCACCCCTGCTGTCCCAAGGGCCCAAGTTCTGCTGAACCCCCTCTGGCTGCCACAGGGCTCCTCACGCACCCAAGATCAACCCTTCTCAAATGCATCGAATTATTTCGAAGTCTCTTGGGAACAAGGCTTTTCCCACTGCTGTCAGCACGGCACCCAGGCCTTCAGTGCAGACAGTGACAGCAAATGTGGCTTGGCTCCCCCCACCCTGAATCTCCAGAAGCTGCACCTTTCCAGGGTCCCCACGTGGGCCTGTGAGGCTCACACTTCTGTCTCCCCAGCCCGTGTCAACCCTCACCTGCCAATGTCTCCTAATGGATGCCCCCACCCCTGAGCTCCTGGAGCTCAGCCCTGGGGGTCACAGTGGCCCTGGGGCTGCCTTTGTGGGACTGAGTGTGACAACAGAAGAGCAGTGAGGTGCAGGGGAGGGAGGCCCAGGTGATCCGGTCCCTATGGCCCCTCCACATGGGGATGCCCTGGGCCTGCTCTGTCCAGCCTCCTTCCCCACCTCACTGGCACATGGAGCCCGGAGCCCCCACTGGGCAGATGCACAAGAGGGGAGGGTACTAGGTGCTGCAGGATCCAGGGCTCTGGGCAGTCCTGCCACCCATCACTCAGCCTAGTGAGGCAGGGCCAGCAGGAAACCCCAGATCCGTCAGGCCCCGTCTGCTGGCCTTTGAAGCAGAGGAGAGGTGGGACTTCGGGGGTCTGGGTGCCGACCACAGGCTGACCCCTTGTTCCATGCCAGCACCTCCTCTGGGCGACCGTGGCTCCTCCCCTAACGGCACTGGCGGGTCCCCTGCTGCTGAGCCTGCCCAGGCCTGTCTGCTAGACTGTCAGTGTTGCCTCATTTGGGCCCCATCCCAGCCCTTGAGAGGGGTCACCCAGTAGTGGGGTGCAAGCTGGGGCCCCAAGGAAGGGAATTTAAGGGAAACACTTCATGGGCAGAAGGCTTTGAGAGAGGCGGGTCTGTCCCTACCGGAGGCTGCATCGTGGACGGCAGGCACACAGGCCTCACTTGGGCGAGAGGAGACCCAGAGATGCACGGCCTTCCTCCTGGGCCGGCTCCCCACCACAGCCCATCCGAGCTCAGCCCACAGGAAGGAGAGGTGCCAAGAACCCCAAGCACAGGCGGCTACAGGCTGGTGGGTGCCAAGGAGGCCGTTAGGAGGCTGGGACGGTGAGAGCCAGGGACGGGCAGCAAGCTGGACAGCCTCTGGGTATCTCCGCACCCCACCCTGCTCCTGCCTTTCAGAGGAGAAAAGGCAGGAGAAGGCCCTGAGGCCCTGGAAGGGAAGTGACATGCAGCACCTGAGCTGGGGCAACAGGAAGTGGCAGCTGTCTCAGCTGTTTTGGAGGCATGGGAACTGGTTTCCTGGTCCTAAAGTGAGGAATGCCGGCCTCATGCCCCTTGGGCCAGGACTCTGCACTGAGTGCTGAGTGCCTGGGGTGGTGTTTAGACAACTCGTGGTCTCTGTTGGCACTGTCTTGGGACAGCAAAAAGCAGCATGGGCCAGTGTGCAGGACAGATTCCAGGTAAAATTCATGAAAAGGGAACTTTCAAAAGGGGCCCATGGGGCCCTCCCAGGTCTGCCAGGCCAGCTCACATCTCCAGGTGGGCACCCTAGCATCTCAGGGCCACAGACCAGCAGGTCACTGCCATGTCCCCGGGGAACAGCACTGCCTGCCACTCACTTTGGCTGAGACCCGTGTCTCAGGGCTGGTCCCTGCATGTCTTGGCAGGAGGATGGACAGCTGGGAAGGAGGCCACGCTCTCCTCCAGGGAGCCTGGCTCTGCGGGAGCTACGCCAGCCACACACATATCAGCTGCCCAACCTGCTTGGGACACGGAGGGCCACACGCCTGGCCAAAGGCCTCTCCCCACTCCTTCTTTTCCCCTGGAGACCAGGCCCCTGGAGTTGCTCTCCGGAGATCTGGGCAATGATCCTCTGGATCCCAGGGTTTTTGCTTCCCCTGGGAAGACAGGCAAAGGTGCACACACCTGCAGCAGGTCAGGGGTGGGGGATGCATGGCACAGCGGCTTGGTGCCCGGGTGGGGCACGGATGCCGTGGAAGTGGGGAGTAGGGATTGGCTGCCTCGGACCCTGCTGTGTGGCTTGTTGCCCTCCATGGCATTTCTGCACCTCCTGTTTGACTCCAGCTGCACAGCACACAGGGCGAGGTTAGCATGAGGGGCCAAAGTGGCCCCCCCACCAGAAAGGAGGAGGAATAGGCCCCCAGGTAGGTGCGTGCTTCTGGGCCTGGCACTTGGCACACTGTGGGGATAGGCAGATGGAGTTGGTCCGCACGTTCCAGAATGAAGGGGGCCTGTTGTGGTGGAGGAAGAGGGCAGTCTGGGTTGAAAAAACACCCCCTGCTGTCCAACAGCTGCACCGCCTGCTCCCCTGGCAACACCTGCCACGCGGACTGGAGAAGACACATCAGCCCCTGGGCTGGAAGTCGTGGACCAGCGTCCACCTGAGACGGGACTCTGGGATGGGCCAGCTGCCGGCCCTCCTGCCTGGGCTGCTCTCAGCATCCTACAGTGCCATCGGCTGCTCTCAGGACAGGTGCCTCCAGAATAGACTCTTATACAGAAAGCGGGTGGGCTCCAGGGCCCAGAGTCACAGCACGGATGAGGAGGCTTTGGGTCACTCTGCACACACCTCAGGATGGAAGTCCTGGTCAGAAAATGCATGAACGTTTCTTGAGGACCCCCCTGCTCCTGGGGCAGGCTGGTTTCTATCCCCATTCCCCGTCCCACGTGCCTCCTTGCCTCTGTCCACGTGATGTTGGAGCAGCGAGCCTTCTCCAAGCTCAGAGTCAGAGGCCACAGGCCGCTGTCCCTTTGGCCAGGCTGCAGTCCTTGACTCTGGAGCACTCGGAGAGCAAGTGGCAGAGATGAGTGACCTGTGGCCGCTCTGGCTGCTAGTGTGATGAGTTGATGGCTTGTCCAGGTCCTGGCGTTTTGCTGAAAGAGCACCTGACCTGTGCTCCCACCCCTGTAGATGGTTCCTCTGTGGACAGCCGGGCTGTTCTTGCTCCTCGGAGGAGTCCCCCAGCCCCTCAGGAAAGAGGTTCAGCCCTGGCCACGGACCTGGCATAAAATTTGCACACAGCAGGGTCCACCGAAAGCCTAAAACAACAGTGAGTTTCAGGGCGAGTGAGTCTCAGGGCGGGAATCTCTCTTGCTTGTGTTGCATTGGTGTCACGTTGTCACTCGCTTTCAGTTTTAAATGGAAATACACAGGGTAGTGCATGTGACAGTGTCCAAGATATGCACAGCAGATTTTCATTCACAAAAAATCTGGCCCCAAGAGCTAAATGGAAATACCTTCCGCTGTCCTTCCCAAGACACAGAGCAAACACCTCGGTTCCCAGGGGTCGGCATCAGTCCTGGTGGAGGCAGTGACTGTGAGCGTGACCAACTGAGCTAATTTGTCCTGAAATTTAGTTGGGACAGCTACAGTTTAATTCTATGACCAGAGAGTGAAGCGTTTCACTGAAGATCTATGACTCGTGTCTCCAGGGGCAGCCCTGGAAAGGAAGGAGCCTCACTTTCTCCAAGAGGAAGACGCGTGCTCCAGGGCAGGGGCAGGCTGGGTGTGTCTGTGTGAAGTGGGTACACGTTCATGCTCTTTAAGCTGCAACTGTGCTTCCTGTAGGACAGAATGAAGTTCTTCGAGGAGGCCAATGAAGGCAGAATATGGGTAAGACCAAACTTACACAAAATCCTTCTACATCTTCATATCAAAACATGTTAAACATAAACCTCCAAATACCTACAGGGATACAAGCACAGGGCTTCCGAAACAGGCGGGATACACAGCCTCAGTCTGTCTGAGGCCCACACAGAAAGTCTTGGGGGAGTCACTGAAGGAAGGAGGGGAAAGAGCTCAGAAAAGCCGTAAGAGCGAGACATGGACAGGAAACCAGGTGGCCCCGGTGCCCCACAGGAGTTCAGAGTCGAGGGCTGAGGTGGCACAGAGGGGAGCGTGTGGCACGCATGCCTGAGAGGGGCCTACGAGGCAGCTGCAAGGCATGAGGTTCTGTGAACCTGGTGTGAACTGGCAGATGTTATCACAGGACAAAATTAGAATGTGTAACTTGTAAAGCAGCAGAGGAAAACCTGGTTTCTCCAGTGTAAAACAAGAGTGTAGGAAAATGAAACAAATGGAAAATAAATAATGTGGAGATTTTTTTTTTTTTTTTTTTTTGAGACGGAGTCTTGCTCTGTCGCCCAGGCTGGAGTGCAGTGGCCGGATCTCAGCTCACTGCAAGCTCCGCCTCCTGGGTTCACGCTATTCTCCTGCCTCAGCCTCCGGAGTAGCTGGGACTACAGGCGCCCGCCACCTCGCCCGGCTAGTTTTTTTGTATTTTTTAGTAGAGACGGGGTTTCACCGTGTTAGCCAGGATGGTCTCGATCTCCTGACCTCGTGATCCGCCCGTCTCGGCCTCCCAAAGTGCTGGGATTACAGGCTTGAGCCACCGCGCCCGGCCATAATGTGCAGATTAAATTCCAGTAGACAATAGTTCAATGGATATTTATAGATGAGTAAACTAACTAAAGAAAAAAAATCTTAGATTAAATTTTTTAAAAATAAAGATCCAACAATAAAAGATCCACTTAAAAAGACAGAAAAAGTGAAAATTAAAAAATAGAATTAGGCAGAAAATGTCACAAGAGGCAAAGAACGCTTCTTTTTTTTTTTTTTTTCAGACAGTCTCGCTCTGTCACCCAGGCTGGAGTGCAGCAGTGGGATCTCGGCTCACTGCAAGCTCCACCTCCTGGGTTCCCGCCATTCTCCTGCCTCAGCCTCCTAAGTAGCTGGGACTACAGGCACCTGCCACCACGCCCGGCTAATTTTATTTGTATTTCTTTTAGTAGAGACAGGGTTTCACCTTGTTGGCCAGGATGGTCGCAATCTCCTGACCTCGTGGTCCACCCGCCTTGGCGTCTCAAAGTGCCTGGCCTTTTTTATTTATTTATTTATTTTTTTGAGAGGCTGCCTTGCTCTGTCGCTCAGGTTGGAGTGCAGTGGCATGATCATGGTTCACTGCAGCCTCGACCTCCTGGGCTCAAATGATCCTCCTGCCCCAGCCTCCCAAGTAGCTGGGACCACAGACATGTGCCACCACACCCAGTCTTCTTATCTTTTAAAGCATGTTTGGCCTTGTTTTGACAGAAAGGTGGCTTACATGTTTTCTTTTCTTTTTCTTTTTTTTTTTTGAGACAGAGTCTGCTCTGTCACTCAGGCTGGAGTGCAGTGGTGAGATCTTGGCTCACTGCAACCTCTGGCTCCAAGGTTCAAGTGATTCTCGTGCCTCAGCCTCCCAGGTAGTTGAAATTACAGGCGCTTGCCACCATGCCGGGCTAATTTTTATATTTTCAGTAGGGACGGGGTTTTACCAAGTTGGCCAGGCTGGTCGTGAACTCCTGACCTCAAGTGATCCGTCCGTCTTGGCCTCCCAAAGTGCTGGGATTACAGGCGGGGGTCATAGTGCTCACCTTCTTGTCTTTTAAAGGGTGTTGGGCCTTGTTTTGGATAAAAGTTGGGTTATGTGGTGTGTTTTTTTTTTGAGACAGAGTCTGCTCTGCCACTCAGGCTGGAGTGCAGTGGTGCGATCTCGGCTCACTGCAACCTCTGCCTCCCAGGTTCAAGTGATTCTCCTGCCTCAGCCTCCCGAGTCGTTGGGATGACAGACATGCACCACCATGCATGGCTAATTTTTGTATTTTTAGTAGAGATGGGGTTTTACCAAGTTGACCGGGCTGGTTGTGAACTCCTGGCCTCAGGTGATCTGCCCACCTCGGCTTCCCAAAGTTCTGGGATTACAGGCGTGAGCTGCCATGTCCGGCTTTGGATTCCTATAGCTGCAGTTTCTCAGGAAGGTTCTAGATGAGCCTTCACTGCAGACAGCATCAGCCCCATTCCCACGGTGTGGCTCCTCCGGAATCTCCACTGAATGTCCACAGTGATCACCGGGGACCCATCACCCCGGCTGTAGCTTCCGTATGTCATGACCCTGTGTGAGCTCTGGAAGTTGTTCACCTTACACGCTCCTTTCTCCTCTTTGCCTGGCTTTGTGGAGTTTTCTTCTACACATGTGCAGGCTGGTCCTTAGTACACACTCAAGAGAACCCTGTGCAGATTTCTGGAGCTCTTTTCTGCAGTTTCCTCCATGCTGGATTCTGCCCTGAAACGCCGGCTCCTGCTATCTCCCCAGGCCCCAGTGCAGTCTCAACTCCGTAACGGTACTCAGCTCTGCTCAGGCCCTGCTTCTCTCCCTGTACTGGCAGCCCAGACACGGCCTTCAGGCAGAAGGCCAGGGCCCCAGGGCTCGCCTTGCCTGTGTCCTTCCCACAAGGGTGGCGGTCTTGTCCTCAATCTCAGTCTTGTTCGCAATCTCAGTCTTGTTCGGCCAGTTGTCCAATGTCTACAAACCGTTGTTTCATATACTTTTTCCAGTTTTCTAGTTGTTTATGGAGGAACATTAAAGTCTGGTCCTTATAACTACAGCCTGGCCAGAAGCAGAAGTGAGTGCCAGCTGTTGTGTGGCCATAGAATAAATATTACCAGAAGGTAAGCCGATTTGGTTATTTCTTAATGTATTTACTTTGTTCTAAAAGTTATTTCAACACAAGTTACTTTCCTAAGTGGCAATCATGGTTTCGTCATTACCATTTCAAGAAAAGAGCTAACAAACATCGACTTGACCATCTGTTTCCGAGAAAGTTCTGAGGCTGCCCTGTCCTTCTTCAGAAGCCACAGGTGTGACAATCAGTGAAGGTGGGAGGCTGGGGTTGTCTGTGCCATTCAGGACACCCCAGTGCTCCCTTCTTGGCCAGAGCACCGGTTCTTGGATTCCTGTAGCTTCCGTGACAAGGTGCTGTGGGGCTGTGTGTCTAGCCTCATAAAACGTCACCAGCGTGACCCGCTCTGTTAGTCACAGCTTGTCCTGAGAGCAGCAACAGGGCTAGAAGGACAGGGGCAGGCACTGAGACACAAGAGAGCAGGGTCCTCTCCTTCCTGGACAAAAGGACTGTCCTGATCCCGCTGCAAGGCTGCCGTGGCAGTGACCAGTGAGGCCTGTGCTGCATGTTGTTGCACACTGAGGAGCTGCCTCCATTCGTTCTCCCTCGCATTCCTGGAGCCACACGCTCCTCACCAAGCTTGCCTCCTGGCTCATGTGTGGGGTGAAGGGCTCCATGCCAGGCCGGGCTTGGGGCTCATACCTGTCCTCTCAGCACTTTGAGAGGCCAAGGTGGCAGGACCGCTTGAGTACAGGAGTGCGAGACCAGCCTGGGTGCCAGAGTGAGACCCTGCCTCTACAAAAAAATTTTTAAAAAAGTAAAAAGATTAGCCAGGCATGGTGATGTGCACCTGTAGTCTCAGCTACTCAGGAGGCCAAGGCAGGTGGATCACTTCAGCCTGGAAAGTTGAGGCCACCGTAAGCCAAGATTGTACCACTGTGCTCTGGCCTGGGTGACAGAGCAAGAATAAAGTAAATAAATAAGAGCCCCATGGCCCCCGTGCCTGCCCTGCAGCTTGGTCTTGCAGCTGTCTTGGGCTGTCCATCTCACCTTGGCCACCAGGAGCCTGATGTGCACCTTCTAGTGCAGGTTTCCTGGGCCCCGATGGAGAGACCACAGACGGAAAAGCGGACTGTGATGTTCCCTGCGCATTTACAAGGGAGGCATAGACTGTTCTTCACGGTTCCCCATTTCTTCTTGTGTCACAGCCGGCTCCTCGCCCATCCATGGCAGGCGCATCCCAACCTGCTCTCCTGAACAAAATGAACGGAAGCCCTGGGTGTCACAAGAAGCACAAAAGTGCCTGCGGAGGTCGGGGCTGGAGGCGGCATGGGGCCTTCGGGCTGGGGGAGCAGGGAGCGGCAGGGGCGTGAGGATGAGCTGGTGCTGAGGCCAAATGCTCAGGGCATGTTTGTATGCCTTGGGAGCCCAGCTGGTCCTGCAGAGGCCAATCACACTGAAATGCCACTCTGGAGTTCCACCATCCTTTCAGGAAAAGCCCAGAACAGTCTCAGTTCAAAAGCACAGGACACTAGGCAGGGGATGGAGGGAGTGTGTCCTGGGCGCCCACTGGCTCCTGAATGCAGAGGCTGGCAGCCCCTGCAGGGCCACAGTGACGGGGTGGGGGGCGGCTGGTGCTCAGGTATCGCAGTCCCCTGCTCTGTCTTCTCAGAGCCAGGTGTGGGAGTTGAGACGCACTCAACCACAAGTGTGGTCCCACTGGCGTCCACCAAACCTCTAAAACTGTAAACATGACTCTTAGCTGGAGGGCCACCCGTGGGGCAGGAGTGTGCCATGATTTGGCCCACACCTTGTTTGGATTTACTTAGTTGCCAATATTTTAAAAAGGAAACACTTTATATATAGAACGAACAGGATTTCCAGCGTCTCTGAGAAAAATGGGAAGACAGGCTTGTTGGCCCCACACTGCCATGGAGGGCGGCCCTGGGGTGGCACTGACACGGCCTCGGAAGACCAAGCCCGCCTGCAGGGCCACCACTGACCCCACTCCACAAGGTTGGCAGTCACCCTGTGCATGGGCACCTAGAACCTTCTCTGCAAAGGAGGCTCTGGCCTGGACTGGATCCAGGGCTTGGATTCAGATCCTGACTCCACCAACTGGGGCCGTGTGACTTTGGACTTCGCCTCCATCTGAGCAAAGAGCCCCAGCCTGCGACAACCACTGGGGCCCGAGCAGGGCGCAGTCACTCCAGCCCTGTGTGATCTCGGGCGGAGGCTCCACCAGCATTCGGGCTGTCCAGCAAGAGGGGGCAAGAGGGGGAAAGGGGCCGGCTTTTGTCCTTCTTTCCCTTTGGATCTTTAGATGAGAATAGCCTGGCTGTAAGGTGTCTTCAACACACACAGCAACTGCCCAGAAATGCTCTAATTCTACCAACAGTTTAAAAAAATAACCAAGTTAGCAGTCAGTCAACAGAATCATGTGACCTTAAGATAATATTTTATGGGCCAGGCACAGTGGCTCACGCCTGTAATCCCAGAGCTTAGGAAGGCTGACATGGGAGGACTGCTTGAACCCAGGAGTTTGAGACCATCTTGGACCACATAGTAAGACCCTGTCTCTACAAAACAAATTTTTTAAATTAGCCGGGCATGGTGGCTTACACCTCTGGTCCCAGCTACTCAGGAGGCTGAGGCAGGAGGATCACTTGAACCTGGGAGGTGGAGGCTGCAGTGAGCTGAAATCGCACCACTGCACTCCAGCCCAGGCGACAGAGGGAGACTCTGTCTCAAAAATTTAAAAAATGTATGCAACCTTTTTTTTGTTTTTTTGAGATGGAGTCCCACTCTGTCGCTCAGGCTGGAGTGCAGTGGCGAGATCTTGGCTCACTGTAACCTCCGCTCTCTGCGTTCAAGTGATTCTCCTGCCTCAGCCTCCAGAGTAGCTGGGATTACAGGTACCCGCCACTGTGCCCGGCTAAGTTTTTGTATTTTTAGTAGGATGGGGTTTCACCATCTTGGCCAGGCTGGTCTTAACTCCTGACCTCATGATCCACCCGCCCAGCCTCCCAAAGTGCTGGGATTACAGGCGTGAGCCAACTCGCCCGGCCACAACCTTTTTTTTTCCTTTTTTAAAGGAAACATCTCAAAATCTGTGGAGAAACAAATATACATTTCAAAAGAACAAATTTTTTAAAGAAAAGCCAGCATTAACATGGGGCCCCTTTAAAGTTGTGACCCTTTTTGCTCCTAAACCATCCTCTGCAGCTGGAGGGTGGGGTGGGGAATGAGAGTGGGAGGGAGGGGGGCCTCCACCCAGAAGAAAACAAAATCACTCACCCCGACCCACCCAGAGGGTGCATGGCAGGGACCACCTCCAACTCCCACCTCCAGGGAGCGGCCCACTGAGCCCTGGCCCCAATCTCGATGAGGCCCCACGTGGCAGCCCTACCCCCTTCTCCTGTGCAGTCTTCCCCGCCCCCACAGCACAGCCGCATTCCTCAGAAGCTCTGGCCCAGCATCTCCTCTGACCCCATGACACACTTGGCCCTCCCCCTGCTCTAATCAGATGAGTCCCTTCCAGAACTCCAGGGTGTACAGTGAGGGCTAGGCCTTGGGACCCTCAGCTATGGGCTCTGTGGCCATGTGGCCTTGGGCCTCAGTTTCTGCATTTGAAAAAGGCATCGTAGTAGCTGTACAGCCTTAGCCTAAATACCTGAGCACAGGTGAAACACCAGGTATAGTGTCTGGCACTTACCAGGCACTCAACAAATATTCAAGGAAAACACACAAAATCATTCTGATTGCATGTGTCTGTAAACCAGGCTTCAGCCCTCCCTCTGGTCTCCAGTCCAGGCCCCCACAGCAGGGCCCTCTCGGGAAAGCTCCTGTCTCCCTTTGAATCTCTGACTTTCAGAACTCACAACAAACACCCATTTTTCTGTTGCCAGCTTTCCTAGTCCCCTTTGAAAAGGACAAAAATGTCAACAACACATATACCACATACAAGACGGCCAATTGATAGGAAAAATCACCAACCTCATCCTTTAAAAATGGCAAATTGGGCCGGGCGCGGTGGCTCAAGCCTGTAATCCCAGCACTTTGGGAGGCCGAGACGGGCGGATCACGAGGTCAGGAGATCGAGACCATCCTGGCTAACACGGTGAAACCTTGTCTCTACTAAAAAATACAAAAAAACTAGCCAGGCGAGGTGGCGGGCGCCTGTAGTCCCAGCTACTCGGGAGGCTGAGGCAGGAGAATGGCGTAAATCCGGGAGACGGAGCTTGCAGTGAGCTGAGATCCGGCCACTGCACTCCAGCCCAGGGGGCCGGGGAACGACTCCGCCTCAAAAAAAAAAAAAAAAAAAATGGCAAATTGACCGGGTGCGGTGGCTCAAGCCTGTAATCCCAGCACTTTGGGAGGCCGAGACAGGCGGATCACGAGGTCAGGAGATTGAGACCATCCTGGCTAACATGGTGAAACCCCGTCTCTACTAAAAATATAAAAAAAAACTAGCCGGGCGAGGTGGTGGGCGCCTGTAGTCCCAGCTACTCCGGAGGCTGAGGCAGGAGAATGGCATAAATCCGGGAGGCGGAGCTTGCAGTGAGCTGAGATCCAGCCACTGCACTCCAGCCTGGGCGACAGAGCAAGACTCCGTCTCAAAAAAAAAAAAAAAAAAAAAAAAAGGCAAATTGGGCCAGGTGCGATGGTTCACGCCTGTAATGCCAGCACTTTGGGAGGCCGAGATAGATCACTTGAGCCCAGGAGTTCGAGACCAGCCCGGGCTAACATGGGGAAAACCCACCTCTACAAAAAAATTAAAAATTAGCCAGGTGTGGTGGTGTGCACCATAATCCCAACTACTCAAGGGGCTAAGGTGGGAGAACCACTTGAGCCCAGGAGGTGGAGTTTGCAGTGAGCTGGGATTGCACCACTGTACTCTAGCCTGGGTGACAGAGGGAGATCCTGACTCAAACAACAGCCAGGCAAATTGGGCCAGGTGCTCACGCCTGTAATCCAGCACTTGGTAGGCCGAGGTGGGAGGACTGTTTGAGCCCAGGAGTTCAAGACCAGCCTGTGCAACATGGCAAGGTCTTGTCTACAAAATGTAAAAAATTAGCCAGGTGTGGTGGTGTGCGCCTGTGGTCCCAGCTGCTTGGAATGCTGAGGAAGGAGGAATACTTGAGCCCAGGAAGCTGAGGAGCCTGGGAGGTCGAGGCTTTAGTGAGCCATGGCAGTGCCACTGCACTCCAGCCTGGGCAACAGACTGAGACCCTGTCTTAAAAACACAAAATAAGGCTGGGTGCGGTGGCTCACGCCTGTGATCCCAGGACTTTGGGAGGCCAAGGCAGGAGGGTCACTTGAAGTCAGGAGTTTGAGACCAGCTTGGCCAACATGGTGAAACCCCGTCTCTACTAAAAAATACAAAAAAGCTAGCCGGGCGAGGTGGCTGGCGCCTGTAGTCCCAGCTACTCGGGAGGCTGAGGCAGGAGAATGGCGTAAACCCGGGAGGCGGAGTTGCAGTGAGCTGAGATCCGGCCACTGCACTCCAGGCCGGGCGACAGAGCGAGACTCCGTCTCAAAAAAAAAAAAAAAAAAAAAAAAAAAAAAAACCAATAACGAAGTATCAGTTTTGACTTATCAGACTGACCAAAAAACAAACAAACAAACAAACAAAAAACCACCCAAACCATTTGCTAAATCCACCAGTACTGAGTGAGAAAGGTGCCTCACGCCTGCAGCCAGGAGCAGGAGTTGGGCCAATGTCCTGGGGGCAATTGGGTAACAGCACTCAGAACTCAAACTGCCCCTACCTTCAACCCAGCTATTTCCCTCCTAGATACTGATCTAACAGCAGCCTCTGTGAGCACGCAGGGCACACGCACAGGAGCTTCACTGTCTTAAGAGCTAAAAATGACAGGCTGTCCAAGTGTCCACACACATCAGACAACAAAACAAAGGGAGGTGAGCTGATGCAGCGGCTCACAAAACTACCAGAAAGATCTGTCAGGCTGGGCGCGGTGGCTCAAGCCTGTAATCCCAGCACTTTGGGAGGCCGAGACGGGCGGATCACGAGGTCAGGAGATCGAGACCATCCTGGCTAACACGGTGAAACCCCGACTCTACTAAAAAATACAAAAAAACTAGCCGGGCGAGGTGGCGGGCGCCTGTAGTAGTCCCAGCTACTCGGGAGGCTGAGGCAGGAGAATGGCGTAAACCCGGGAGGTGGAGCTTGCAGTGAGCTGAGATGCGGCCACTGCACTCCAGCCTGGGCGACAGAGCGAGACTCCGTGTCAAAAAAAAAAAAGATCTGTCAGCTCTGTGTGTACTGACATAGAAAAATACTGCAGACATAAATAAAAAAGCAAGCTGCCCACACAATATGCGATTGAAAGGAAAGAGGATACACACATATATTTAAAAAACCACTTCTGGCCGGGCGCGGTGGCTCAAGCCTGTAATGCCAGCACTTTGGGAGGCCGAGACGGGCGGATCACGAGGTCAGGAGATCGAGACCATCCTGGCTAACACGGTGAAACCCCATCTCTACTAAAAAAATACAAAAAAACTAGCCGGGCGAGGTGGCGGACGCCTGTAGTCCCAGCTACTCGGGAGGCTGAGGCAGGAGAATGGCGTAAACCCGGGAGGCGGAGCTTGCAGTGAGCTGAGATCCGGCCACTGCACTCCAGCCTGGGCGACAGAGCGAGACTCCATCTCAAAAAAAACAAAAAAAACAAAAAAAACCACTTCTGTTCTGAGGGTGGCTGGGGAGTCTGGAGGGGTGCAGGGGCACTGGGCAGCTGTGGCCTGAGGGGTAGGGACTGGGAGGAAGAGAAGAAGGGGAAGGAACACAGTCCACTGAAACGTGATGTGGTGTTACTCAGTGCAAGACGCCCCACGCATCCGGAGACAGGGTTTGGAGCATCCTTTGTCCCAGTGGGGTGCTCCGGAACTTGCAGTGCTTTGCTGCCCATAGATGTGGGACAGACTCTCGGGTGGCTGGTGCCTGTACCGACTCCTGAAAGGACATTTGGAGCACTTGATACGCACCCATAAGGTGCACTCTAAGAAGGTGGAGGCAGGTCTGCTGCAGGGCTCGGCTTCAGAAGCAGGTGCTTCTCTGGGGGTGAGGTCAGACATCTGCCTGGGTGCTTCTCTGGAACTGCCTTAGGGAGGGCTTCCGTCCTCACTGGGTGCCACTCAGCCTGTGGTGCGCTTTATGTACGCTGGCTTTTGTTGTGCTGCTGAAGAATATCTTTCCAGGTAAAAACACTACCTTAGAAATCTGTGATTTCTTCACCCATATCTAAGGTTAACCCTCGTCCGGCCATTTGTAAATACTCAATTCTACTTCTGCGTATTTTCGTGGTTTGCCTTGGAGTCCCTCCCTCGGCCTGGAATGCCTGGTAGTGTGTGGTCTCCGTGAGAGGAAGTGGAGATCGAGTGAGCTGTGTTCCCACCCTGCCAGTTGTTGAATGGTTCTTTCTCTCCTTGGCTCCTGGAGAACAGCTACATTCTTATCTACCAGGCGCCGCTGAGCGGGCCGAAGGTGGGGGCGGGGGTGGGGGTGGGAGTGGTGAGAAATTATGTCTGTATTTTGATTAGAATGACACTACAGATTACTTTACTTTGGAGAAAACTGCTGCCTTTGTACGTTTAATGCTTCCATCCAGGAAGTGTCTATTTTTCAAGCCTCACATTTTTTTGGATAATGCTTGGTAGTTTCTCTAGTCTATCAAACATTTTCTGAGACTCCTAGGTTTTGTAGACTGGGGGCCTCCCATGCTCCCATTTCTCCCAGTTATCTCCCTGTAAACGGAAGGGACAGGAATCAAGGACCATGCCCCTGCATCTGTGGTGCCCCCACCCCTGTGCCCCTGTGGGTACCCCACCTGCAGACCATGCCCCTGCATCTGTGGTGCCCCCACCCCTGTGCCCCTGTGGGTACCCCACCTGCAGACCATGCCCCTGCATCTGTGGTGCCCCCCACCCCGGTGCCCTGTGGGTACCCCACCTGCAGACCATGCCCCTGCATCTGTGGTGCCCCCCACCCCGGTGCACCTGTGGGTACCCCACCTGCAGACCATGCCCCTGCCCTCAGAGACATTCTGAAGCAGACCAGTGGAATTAAGTTTAGGAAGCAAAATGGCATGGCCTGGGGCTGGTGCAGGAAGGAAGGAAGCTGGATGGGGGACAGGTCTCCTGTGCAGGCTTTGGAGGAGGCAGGTGCTGGGCAAACAAGAAGGGTGCCTGCAGGTGCTGCAGGGTCTGCAGGTGGGGTACCCACGGGTGCACCGGGGGTTGGGAGGCACCCACAGGTGCAGGCAGGCTGGAGCTGGAGTGCAGGTGGCTGGGGGAAGAAGGGAGGGAGATGAGGTTGGATGTGCTGGGCCCCATCAGTCTGTGTGGAGACCTATCTGAGGCTGCCATAAAAACGCAGGTGAGAGGAGGCTAGGCTTGGAGGTGGGTCCTCCAAAGAGCTGCATCCAGGGTGTATGGGGGAGCCCCAACTCCAGGCAGCTGTTCCAGCCTCAGAGGTAGGCCGTGCCCTGGGATGGGGTAACTGCTGGGTCTGGATAGGTTGGCAAAGGAGGGCTGTGGACATGAGCAGGAGGGTGGCTCGGGGCCCGTCCCAGGCCCAAGAGGAGTTGGCTGTTCAACACAGCTGTGTGACATTGTGACTAAACACCATGTCCGACAGTAGTCGTTCATGTCATTAATTTAGATGCTACTAAATTGTTAACTATTTCAGTATCATTTCATTATCATGATTATTATTATTTTGCAGAGATGAGGTCTTGCTATGTTGCCCAGGCTGGTCTTCAACTCCTGGGCTCAAGTGATCCACCCACCTTAGCCTCCCAAAGTGCTGGGTTTACAGGCTGAGCCACTGTGCCTGGCCACATTATTACTTTAAACTCTAATCGTGACTGTGTAGTGTGCACACTCTGTTACCCACAATGCACGGAACATGTTTAAAGAAGAGGAGGAAACTTCCTCTCCATTTCTAGAATGGAGCTCGCAGACTGCGTGTCTGGGGAGCGACTCCTGAGCTGCACTCCGTCCTGTGTCAGTGCCCTGGAGGGCCCAGTGTCGCCGCTGAACCAGAACCCTGGTGCCCTTAGGTGGTACCCTTACTTCACCGATGCAGTTTCCAAGGTTTGAAGGAAAGTATTCTTACACCAAGTAAAAATATCACACAGATAATTCAGTTAAGCACGCTCAAACATTCAAAATACAAGGACAGCATCAAGATACTTCGCAGATCATTAAACAACTCAACCGCATTACCTGCTTCAGTCTTTTCCTCAGTCCTCCACAGGGGGAATCAAAAGCCCCATGGACTTACGCTGAAGTGTATCTTTCTTGCTTGCTTTTAATTGCAACATCGCTGCTAAGAAATACCAGCCATTGCCAGGCATGGTGGCTCCCGCCTGTAATCCCAGCTACCCAGGAGGCTGGGACAGGAGGATTGCTTGAGGCCAGGCGTTCTAGCCCAGTCTGTGCAACATAGAGAGACCCTGTCTCTACAATAAATAATAAAGAAAAACTAAATACCAGCCATCCTGTCTCAGCCTAGGGAGGCGGGGCACAGCAGGGCCTGCATCTGGCCACCCCTCCTCTAGCTGTTGAGGCCCCCAGTGCTTCCCCAGCTTTCCTGCCAAGAGGCCCCAGTGCTAACTGAGCTGCAGGCACCAGGCTTTCAGGGACATGGCCTCACTCACGGGGCTCAGGGTTTAAGACTCTGTTAAGACAGTCTCCTGGAGCTGGGTCACAGGGAGGCAACATGACCCCCATAGCCAGGAGATGGACAGCAGGTCTGCGGAGGGCTCTGGGCAGCTTCTCCCTCTCTGATTAAAAGAAAAAAGATCAGGAGAGAGGCTCTTCACCTTGGCCTTCTGAGGGGATGCTGGGAGTGTCTGCAGCCACTGAGGAGCCATCAGGAGAAAAGAGAATTCCAGAGGGGCCACCTGAGGCCCGTTTACCTGGGACTGCAGGCTCCAATAAGCTCCTGTGCCTCAGTCAGCGAGTCCTGTCACGGGGCCGTGCACGCTGCCTGCTGAGACCATTTTGGGTGCTCGGGATATGGACCCCGCAGTTACCTCCTTATTTTAGTAAAGGGTGTCATTTTCCACAGTTATCACGAGGAGATAAAACGCTGGGAAGCTCTGGTTCACATCACTTTCATATCCTGTCCTGTGACTTGTAGCTAAAAGCATCTTACCTGATCCACACCAGCCCAGCCTTCCCTCCCAGGCCACCCACACTCTCAGTCTCGGTGGATGTGTGCTGCTGTGTCAGCAACGCTCCTTCCTGCAGCACGGCCTCTGCCCCAGGTGACTCCTGCAGTCACCAGCTCCCTGGTCTCACGGAGAGCTTGGTGGCCCTCTTCACTCTCTGCCAGATCTGCTTCCTGAGGTGCCAACCCACCATTTTACAACCCGCTTTCTCAAACCTCCTACACCGCTCCTTCCTTCTTCAGAGCCTGTGGCCAGCGTCGGGCTCTCAGCCTGGATGCTGAGCATGTAAGAGGAAATGAAAGGAATCTGCCAAAACCTTTTCCCACCACCAGGCCAGCTGCTGGGGCCAGGGACGGCCTCCCTGGGGCCTGTGCACTCCTGCATGATGGAGGCTGCCCTGGCCACTGCTTCAGACCCTTTGCAAGGGTGTATGTCCAGCAAGCAGCTCAGAAGTCGGAGCGAGCATCTCCCTCAGGTCCAGGGCAGGTGCTTGTGGCGCTCTGGGACTCGGAGGGCAGGTGCTTGTGGCCGCTCTAGGACTTGGTCCCTAGGCCTGGGTTCCTCAGCTGAGACGCACGTCCATCGCACCTGCAGCCACTGCCTGCCCGGCTGCCTGCTATGTGGACAGAGCCCTTGGTCTCTGACCCAGGAACCTCCTGTCTCCTGCCAGGCTTGCTTGTCAGCTTGCAGACTGGGTAAGTGCACAGTGCTAGCTGCCATCAACCTCCTGGCTTTGGTGCCCACCTCTGCCTCTGTCCTATTAAGGGCCAGCGCTGCACACGGCACTGAGCCCCTTCCCCTGCCTCCTCCAAGACTTCTCTCCCGAGTCATCCCATTTCCCACTGCCTACCAGCAGGCTTTACATGGCAGCTTGTGAGCCTCCCCTCTTGACTCCACATTTTCACAAATATGGCCTCGTTTCACTGCTGCTTTTCAGAGCAAAGTTTCTTGGATATGTTGTCCATCCCATCCTCTCCTCAAGCCAGCAAGGATTGAATGACAATTCTACTACTCCCCCAAGACCACACTTAAGACCACCAGTGACATTCACCTTGCAAAAAGGCCAGGGCTGCTTCTCTGTCCTGACCTAACTGGACCTACCTGCAGCATTCTACTGCACCGTTTAACCACTCCTTCCCTCATTATAACTTTTTTTTTTTTTTTGTAGAGACAGGGTCTTGCTCTCTCACTCAGGCTGGAGTGCAGTGTGTAATCACAGCTCCCTGCAGCCTCGAACTCCTGGGCTCAAGTGATCCTCCTGCCTCAGCCTCCCAAAGTGCTGGGATTACAGGCATGAGCCACTGCGCCTGGCCCTTTTTTTTTTTCTTCAGATGATGTCTCACTATATTGCCCAGGCTGGTCTGGAACCTCTGGGTTCAAGTGATCTTCCCACTTTAGCCTCCCCAAATGCTGCAATTACAGGTGTGGGCTACTGCGCCCAGCCTATAGCAATCTTCATGTCAGACAAAATAGGTTTTTTTTTTTTTTTTTTTTTTTGAGACGGAGTCTGGCTCTGTTACCCGGGCTGGAGTGCAGTGGCCGGATCTCAGCTCACTGTAAGCTCCGCCTCCTGGGCTCCCGCCATTCTCTTGCCTCAGCCTCCCGAGTAGCTGGGATTACAGGCGCCCGCCACCTCGCCCGGCTAGTTTTTTGTATTTTTTAGTAGAGACGGGGTTTCACCGTGTTAGCCAGGATGGTTTCGATCTCCTGACCTCGTGATCCGCCCGTCTCGGCCTCCCAAAGTGCTGGGATTACAGGCTTGAGCCACCGCGCCCGGCCACAAAATAGGTTTTTTGGTGAAATACAACATGAGGGGTTATAAGGGATGTTACATACTGGTAAAGGGAAGAAAAGATCAAGAAGGCAAAAACCCTAAACATATATGCAGCTAACAATGGACCTCAAAACACATGAAGTAACAATTGACAAAAACAGATAAATTGATAATTGTAGTTTAAGAACTAATATTTTCCTCTCAGAAGAATTAACATCACAGTAATTTAATTCTCTGACCAGAATGTAAAAATATTAGAAATCAGTAACAGACAACAAAATAAAATTCCACAAATCTAGAAACTTAAGGAAAAATTCCATTTAAGTTAAAGCAAAATGAGTTGAATTGTAAGTCCTGCTAGGGAAGGACGAGAGAACCATGGGGATGCCAAGATTTAGGAGACACGGTAAAAGCAAAGCAGCGCTTGGGGGAATATGCATTTCTTCGACTGCACTGATCAGAAAACAAGACAGATTTCAGACTTGAAGAAGGCATCACGAAGCTAGCACTCCTCCACTATCCTTGTAAACCACCCAAAAGCAAAAAAAAAAAAAAAAGCTAACAATGAAAAGCAAAAATGCAAACTTCATTTTCATTAAAACTAAGAGCCAGAAAAGGTGATGGTGGGGGGGGCGGCTACCAAAGGCTGCAGGAATTTGGCAAGGGCTGTGTCAAAGACATACAGATGCCTTGTTAAAGACCCAGAAAGAGCAGGGAGAGGGCACTTCTCAAAGGCGAGGGCACGCCCTGAGGGTAGGACCTAATTCTTTGTTTCAGGAGTAGGAACATGGGCTGGCAGCAAGTGCTTCCCTGACCTTGTTCTATTCCTGGAAGAGAGGAGGGAGAGTGAACCAGGAACAGAACAGGCCGTATCTGCAAAGTGCAGTATATGTGGGGAAGGGGAAGCGAGAAGCTAGATCAGCTGTTAAAAGCCTGACAGGTGCAGACTTGTACTTAAAGCTAAAATCAACAACAAAACTCTGCTAGATTGGACAATGGCTCTGGCTTCATTTTCCATACAAACTTTTTCAAATAGCTAGTCGAGTAAAAATTTACCTGTTTTAAAGATGAGGCCACGCACAGTGGCTCATGCCCGTAATACCAGCACTTTGAGAGGGTAACATGAGAGGATCGCTTGAGCCCAGGAGTTCGAGACCAGCCTGGGCAACATAGCGAGACCTTGTCTCTACAAAAAACTAAAACAATCTTAGCTGAGCGTGGTGGTGTGTGCCTGTAGTCCCAGCTACTTGGGAGGCTGAGGTGGGAGAATCGCTGGAGTCCAAGAGGTCGAGGCTGCAGTGAGCCAAGATTGCGGCACTGTACTCCAGCCTGGGTGACAGAATGAGACACTGTCTCTAAAAAGAAAAATAAAAAACAATGAGGGGGGAGCCAAGAAACGAAAGTGCTCCAAGAGGAAAGGAGAAAGGAAACAAGTAAACTAATGAACACGAACAGTCTCCAGAAGAACTTTCCATTGAGCTGATGAAAATTCGGACAACATGTTTTGTTGTAAATTAAAAATGCAAGGAGGCAGTGCCCCTAAGAATCCTGAGCACAAAGGAGAGCCATGGAGTGCAGGTGGGAGGGTCAGGAAGACAGAGCGGGACGCACCACAGTCATGATGCCGGAACTGAAGCACACAGGGAACAGAAGCCAGCCACACAACCCCATTCCTTCCTAAGGCAGAAGGGAAGCTACATCAATCCCAATAACACTTACAATAGCGTTTGTGGGGAGGGGCTGGCGGAACCAGACTCAGACAAGCCAAGCCTAAAAATTATACAAAAATAGGCTGGGCATGGTGACTCACACCTGCAATCTCAGCACTTTGGGAGGCTGAGGCAGGAGGATCGCTTGAGTCCAGGAAATCGAGATCAGCCTGGGCAACACAGGGAGACACCATCTCTACTAAATTCTTTTTTTTTTTTTTTTTTGAGGCAGTCTCATTCCCTCACCCAGACTGGAAAGAGGTGGTGCAATCTCAGCTCCCTGCAACCTCCACCTCCCAGGTTCAAGCGATTCTCATGCCTCAGCCCCCCAGGTAGCTGGGATTACAGGCATGTACCACCAGGCCCAGCGAATTTTTGTATTTTTAGTAGAGGCAGGGTTTCACCATGTTGGCCAGGCTGGTCTTGAACTCCTGACCTCAACTGATCCATCTGCCTCAGCCTCCCAAAGTGCTGGGATTACAGGCGCAAGCCACTGCCTCCAGCCCTCTCTCTACTAAATTTAAAAAGAAAGAAAAAAGAAAAAACAAATACATGCAAATAACCAAGAAAATTCTGAGAGAGAAGGGTAAAGAGGAGATCCTAGATCAGCCAGACAGGTAAAAGGACCAGGAAGTGACACTGATTCCGACCCGATGGAACCGCCTGTGAACAGACTGAGAGCGGCTGAATGAACCGTCTGGATACAGCCCCAAAAGCACATGGAACATTTATCATCATAACAAAGGCGGGAGTCCAAATACGCAGGAAGCATGAGCAATGGAAAACTGGGAGCCATTGCCATTGGGGGTGAATAAGAAGGGGTTCTGGCTGGGAGTGGTGGCTCACTCCTATAATCCCAGCACTCTGGGAGGCTGAGGTGGGCGGATCACAAAGTCAGGAGTTTGAGACCAGCCAGGCCAACATGGTGAAACCCTATCTCTACTAAAAATACAAAATTAGCCTGGAGTGGTGGCAGGTGCCTGTAGCTCCAGCTACTTGGGAGGCTGAGGCTGGAGAATCACTTGAACTCGGGAGGCGGAGGTTGCAGTGAGCCGAGATCGTACCATTGCACTCCAGCCTGGGCAACAAGAGCAAAACTCTGTCTCAAAGGAAAAAAAAAAAACAAACCAGAAAAGATATAAAAAACAAGGACATTAAATTACATAAAAATAAAAAATATGAACATAAAAAAATACCACACGAAACATTTAAAAACATGAAGAACTGGGAGAAAATATTTGCACTGCTGTCACTGAAAAGGCTGAATTTCTCTCACATATAACAAGCTGCTACAAATCAGTAAGACAGACGACAATCTAATATACAAAGGGGCAGAGAACTGAAGAACAGGAAAAGGAAGTAACTCCTAAACACACACGAAGAGGCACGACCTCCTAACAGAGGCGCTGATTCCAATCCTGCCTGCCACCAGCAAAAGCTCCGTGAGGCTCCATGACTCTCAGACACTGCTGCTGGGAGCAGCCTCCGGGTGGGCAGTGGAGGCGGAGGCGATGGTGTCCCCCACACGTGGTGTGCAGGCAGCCTCGACTAAGCAAGCCGGGGCACTTACACGTGTCTTTGCACACACTGCAGGCTGTGAGGTTTCTATTCTAACAGTATCTGTGATGGCAAAGGACTGGAACTAGCCTGCAATGCGCATGGAGAGAATGCTAAAATGAATGCGGCACATCCTCACGATGGAAGACAGAAGCTGCAAGGTAAGAAGGGGACGCCCTCCACGCAGGCACACAGGACGGACGCGCTCCCGCCCCCACATTGCATGTCCCCCCACTCTAGCTGCTTTGAAGCAGCATCTGTCTCTCTCCACCCTTCTCGCTACGTCATGGACCCATGCAGTCCCCACAAGGTGCACCCTTCAAATAGACCTTCCTGAAAACTTCCTGAGACCACTCGCAGGAGCTGGCACTGTGACCTGCTGAGTTTACCAGGCCTATGACTTAGGTGCACAGCAGAGTCTCAGGGCGACGATGTCTGTGCAGCAAAGCAGGATGAGGACAAGGATGCGGCGTGACGCTTGTCTGGCCCCCGAGGCTGAGCATCACTGGGGTTGGCCTGGTTCTTCCCCGGGAGCCGGGCTGTCTGAAGTGTACCAGTGCCTGCGCGTCTCACCTGGGTTCCATTCTATGTCAGCATGCACCCGGGTGGACAGTGCTGCACTAGGAGGTGGCATGGTTTCTGCCCTTCAGGGCTTTGCACCATAACCCGGGAAACACTCAGGCGCCAAATGAGAGGTAAGGAGACTCCATGCATTACTCAACCAAAGTGCAGGGATTTCAGGGTGTGGGAGGCATGCAGGGCGCTGACTCTCCACATGCCCCTATGAGAGGGTGGCCCCCACCAGCTGCCAGCTGTGGGCAGCTCCTGGGGAGGGCAGTCTCCTACCTGGAGTTGAGTCACCCTGGGAGGTGAGGCCAGAAGGGCTGGATCCCAGGTCTAGCAACCTCCAAGTGTCCTGGAGGGCGCCACTGGCAAGGGAGGAGGAGCTGTGGGATTGGCGGCCATGCTCCTCAGGGCGCTTGGGAGCCTGGGGTGGCTTTGGGCACCTGTCTTCTTTCTGCTGAGGTGATTTACCGGTCACCATGTGGATGCTGTGTTGCGTCTAGAAAAGACATCATCGTCTTGAAAGCCACCCTCTCTAACCCAGAGGAAGCCACAGGACTCCCCCCACCCACTCCCCAGGGAGCAGTAAGGAGACAGCGGGCCTGGCTCAAAGGCCCAGGCAGATGCTCCCAGGACCACCCAGGAGAGGCAGCTGCAGACGGGTGCATCTGGGGAGTGAGTCTCAGCGCTGGGAGCACTGAGTGTGAGCAGGGCCTGAATCTCAGTGCTCATCTCAACCAACGACAAAACACGTCTAGGGCAGAGACTGCCCCATTTCGATGGGGAATGAGCTGAAATGCAGGGCAGATACCCTGAGGGGCACAGCAAGGAAGGGCCAGCGTGGGCCCCATGTGCTTTAGGGGTCCTGAGGCCCTCCCAACACCCTTACCGCCCTTGTGGGACCACCCGGCAAATGCTCTGCAGCTCACCCTGCCATTGCGAGCAGCCCCTGGCGATGGCACAAAGGCAGGTGCAGAGCGAAGGCCTCGCCGAGAGGCCCAGAGGGCCCAGACCCCAGCTTCCCTGCCGGCCACACCCCACGCAGCCGCACGGGCACAGGCACCACCACTCTCACCTTCGGGCCTCGCAGGGCATCAAATCTGCTGCCCACCTGTGCTGGGCGGGGCCGGTGCTTTCCCAAGTGTCCAGAAGGACACTCACCCTCAGCGCTCTCGGCGTCCTGCCGTGGGGATTTACACGAGAGGACTCTGGTATTCACATCCACTGGTGGGGTGTGTCCATGAGTCTTCCCACAAGATTGGGAAGGAATGCCTTCCCACATTTCTGGTATTAAAGACTCACATCATTTGGTGACAGCCCAGACTGAAGGGACCTGTTTCCCAGACAGGATGAATGGAGCAGGTTTCCCCAATCATTCATTCCCAGGAACCTCCTCTGCAAGGCCAGGGCAGCCTGTGCATGGCCTGCCTGGGATGAGAGCCCCCTGGCCCAACATGGGCACGAGTGGCCCCCAGTGATACCACCTGGCTGATTCTGCTGCTTATTTTTTTTTGAGATGGAGTCTCGCTCTGTCGCCCAGACTAGAGTGCAGTGGCGTGATCTCAGCTCACTGCAACCTCCACCTCCTGGGTTCAAGCGATTCTCCTGCCTCAGCCTCCCAAGTAGCTGGGATGACAGGCGGCTGCCACCATATCTGGCTAGTTTTTGTATTTTTAGTAAAGATGGGGTTTCGCCATGTTGGTCAGGCTGGTCTTGAACTCCTGACCTCAGGTGATCTGCCCGTCTCAGCTTCCCAAAGTGCTGGGATCACTGATGTGAGCCACCACGCCCAGCCACTTTTTTTTTGGGGGGGTAGGGGGTGCGGAGAGACAGATTCTCACTCTGTCGCCCAGGCTGGAGTGCAGTGGCACGATCTTGGCTCACTGCAACCTCTGCCTCCTGGGTTCAAGTGATTCTCCTGGCTCAGCCTCCTGAGTAGCTGGGATTACAGGCACCTGCCACCACGCCCAGCTAATTTTTTGTATTTTTGGTAGAGATGAGGTTTGGTCATGTTGCCCAGGCTGGTCTCAAACTCCTGACCTCATGCGATCCACCCGTCTCGGTCTCCCAAAGTGCTGGGATTACAGGTGTGAGCCACTGGGCCCAAACATTGGCCACATTTTTTTAAAAGAAAAATAAATTTAGGCCGGGTGTGTTAGCTCATGCCTGTAATCCCAGCACTTTGGGAGGCTGAGATAGGTGGATTACTTGAGGTCAGGAGTTTGAGACCAGCTTGGTCAATACGGTAAAACCTCGTCTCTACAAAAATACAAAAATTAACTGTGTGTGGTGGCGGGTGCCTGTAGTCCCAGCTGCTCAGAAGGCTGAGGCAGGAGAATCGCTTGAACCCGGGAGGCAGAGGTTGCAGTGAGTCAAGACCATACCACTACACTCTAGCCTGGGTGACAAAGTGAGACTCCATCTCATAATAAATACATAAATAAAATAAATACAGGCCAGGCCTGGTAGCTCACGCCTGTAATCCCAGCATTTGGGAGGCAGAGGTGGGCAAATTGCTTCAGTCCAGGAGTTTGAGACCAGCCTGAGTGACACAGTGAAACCCTGTCTCTATTAAAAAAAAAATTAGCCAGGCGTGGTGGTGCACGCCTGTAGTCCCAGCTACTCGGGAGGCTGAGGTGGAAAGATCACTTGAGCCTGGGATATGGAAATTGCAATGAGCCGAGATTGTGCCACTGCACTCCAGCCTGGGCGACAGAGCAAGACTCTGTCTCAAATATAAATAAATAAATTTTAAAAAGAAATAAAAAAGGAAACAAAAAGGGGTCTTGGCTCCATAGAGTTTTCTTTTCTCAGTTTTAAGAGTTATTTCTTACGCCTGTCATCCCAGCACTTTGGGAGGCTGAGGCAGGAGGATCACTTGAGTTCAGGAATTCTAGGCCAGCCTAGGCAACATGGCGAAAACCTATCTCTACAAAAAATACAAAAATTAAGGCCGGGCATGGTGACGGGTGCCTGTAATCCCAGCTACTTGGGAGGCTGAGGCAGGAGAATTGCTTGAACCTGGGAGGCAGAGGTTGCAGTAAGCCCAAACTGTGCCACTACACTCCAGCCTTGGGTGACAGAGCAAGACTCCATCTCAAAGTCAAAAAAAAAAAGGAATAAGAAAGGATAGCCAAGACAATTTTGTAAAGGAACAGAAAGAAATAAGGTCAAGCTTGCTCTAAGAGATATTAAAGTATGTCACAAAGCCACAGTATTTAAAGCAGTATAGTACCATTTCAGGAAGAGACAACTCATTGGAACTGTGTAGAAAACCCCAAAATCAATGCAGAAGCTGAATTTCTCAAGGCTGCAGCATCAGACAGATCCATAGTCTACAAAACACTGACTGATTTTTCAAAAAGACACAGAAAGGCAGAGGGAGTGTTCTGGGTTAAAGGATAAAAACACAAGAGTCAGATGCAGCAGGAATTCTGGACTCTGAGGTTATGGAAAATCAGCAAGGAACACACATAAATCACCCACAGAAGAAGAAATACAAATGGCCAATAAATAGATTAAAAGCATTTAATGCCACTAAGGATATAAGAAATGTCTTTGTTTTTTTTTGGTTGAGACGGGGTCTCACTGTGTTGCTCGAGCTAGTCTTGAACTCCTGGGCTCAGGTAGTCCTCTCACCTCAGCCTTCTGAGTCTGGGGTTACGAGGTGTGCGCCACCACACATGGGTAATTTATTTTTATTTTTATTTTTCTGTAGAGACAGTCTTGCTGTTTTGTTTTTTTTTTTTTTGAGACAGAGTCTTGCCCTGTCATCCAGCCTGGAGAGCAGTGGTGTGATCTCAGCTCACTGCAGCCTCTGGGTTCAAGCAATTCTCCTGCCTCAGCCTCCCGAGTAGCTGGGATTACAGGCGCCCACCACCACGTCTGGCTAATTTTTGTATTTTTAGTAGAAACGGGGTTTCACCATGTTGGTCAGGCTGGTCTCAAACTCTTGACCTCATGATCCACCCACCTCAGCCTCCCAAAGTGCTGGGATTATAGGCGTGACCACCCCACCCAGCCATCTTGCTATCTTTTAAAAGATACGAGTTGTGGCTGGGTGCACTGACTCATGCCCATAATCCCAGTACTTTGAGAGGCCGTGGTGGGCAGATCGCTTGAGCCCAGGAGTTCAAGACCAGCTTAGGCAACATGGCAAAACTCCATTTCTACAAAAAAAAAAAAAAAAAAAAATTAGCCATTAGGATGGTGGCGCACACCTGTGGTCCCAGCTACTTGGGAGGCTGAGGTGGGAGGATCATTTGAGCCTAGGAAGTCGAGGCTGCAGTGAGCTGTGATGGCACCACAGCACTCTAGCCTGGGTGAAAGAGCCACATCCTGTCTCAAAAAAAAAACAAAAAATAGAATTTTTTGTTTTTTTTTTTCACTTATCATACTGGTAAAGATTTAAAAAATAGTACTCAGATATGTAAAGTTATAGTAAAACATATACATGATACAATTTATAATTAAAAAATAAAAAAAAAACGGGGGCTGGGTGTGGTAGCTCACACCTGTAATCCCAGCACTTTGGGAGGCAGAGGCAGGTAGATCACCTGAGGTCAGGGGTTTGAAACCAGCCTGGCCAACATGGTAAAACCCCATCTCTACTAAAAATACAAAAATTAGCCAGGCGTGGTAGCGTGCGCCTGTAATCCCAGCTACTCGGGAGGCTGAGGCAGGAGAATTGCTGGAACCCGGGAGGGGGAGGTTGCAGTGAGCCGAGATTGCACCATTGCACTCCAGCCTGGGCAACAGAGCAAGAATCCGACTCAAAAAACAAACAAACAAACAACCCCCCCAAAACAAAACCCAGCAGAAAACACACTGAAATGTTACTGGTAACTATGTCTGGATGCTGAAAATTGGAGGCTTTTTATATTGTGTTTATCGTAATTTGAAGTTTCTGTAATGAAAACGCAACACAATTTGGGAAATTTTTTTTAAAATGCATGTCTTAGATGAAGGGGTGTTACCTTAGCTGTAAAATGGGGCTGCCCCTGTCCCAAAGGTGGGCTGCGATCCAAAGGCCTCCTGGGCTCCTGGCCTGGCTTCCGGGCCTCGGGGGCAGGAGGGAGGGCGTGGTGCGGCGGCCGCCCTGGGAATGGGATGGGGACAGGGTTTGTTGTCTGAACATCAGTTCTGGATTCCTCTTGTGCTGAGTGCACTCAGAAAGAACAGCATGTTCCTTTTCGAAACCAAAGTAACTTCCATTTCATAGAGAACTTAGGGAGGGGCGGACAACAGTGAACTGTGACACACAGAATTTCGGCAGAGCTCTTGCACACACAATGCCATGCCCCTGCCACACACAGCCCTTGCTGTCCTCACAGCGGGGGCAGCAAGCACATTTGCTAAGAAAAGCACAGAGACGGCCTTTCTGTGGCAGGCACAAATAAGAAGCAAGAGCTTGCCAGGTGCGGTGGCTCACGTCTGTCATCCCAGCATTTTGGGAGGCTGAGGTGGGTGGATCACCTGAGGCCAGGAGTTTGAGATCAGCCTGGCCAACATGGTGAAACCCTGTCTCTACTAAAAATACAAAAATTAGCTGGGCGTGGTGGTGGGTACCTGTAATCCCAGCTACTCAGGAGGCTGAGGCAGGAGAATCACTTGAACCTGGGAGGCAGAGGTTGCAGTGAGCCGAGATTGCACCATTGCACTCCAGCCTGGGTGATTCCATCTCAAAAAGCAAACAAACAAACAAACAAACAAAAAGAAGTAAAAGCTTAAGTATAACAACTTAAAAATGATGGTTCTACTCAAAGTTTCGGCATGCTAGAAATGACCCCACATCAAACGAGATCCTTTCATCAATTCCATTCGTGTTATGTAGACACATCAGAAGACATAATTACTGAAATAACATTTCCCAGAATAACAAATCAGTTTTGTTAAACTCACTGAGGATTCCAACAGGTTTTTGGAGGGCGTTTATAATTGTTGACATTTCACATACTGGAAATTGAAACAGACTTTTTTTTTTTTTTTTTTTTTGAGACGGAGTTTTACTCTTGTTCCCCAGATTGGAGTGCTGTGGCACGATCTCAACGCCCCCACAACCTCCGCCTCTGAGGTTCAAGTGATTCTCCTGTCTCGGCCTCCTGAGTAGGCGGGATTACAGGCAAGCGACACCACGCCTGGCTAATTTTGTATTTTTAGTAGAGATGGGGTTTTTCCATGTTGGTCAGGCTGGTCTCGAATTCCTGACCTCAGGTGATCTGCCTGCCTTGGCCTCCCAAAGTGCTGGGATTACAGGCGTGAGCCATGTGCCTGGCCAAAACAGAAAATTTTTAAAGCTTTTTAATCAATTTACTTGAAGTTGGCCATGATGAACATATTGCTTATGATCAGCATCTGAGGAGCATCGCAGGATTCGCTCTGCCCTGTGGACATCCCGAGATGGGCCCTAAAGTAAAGCATCAGTTTCTTCCAGACAATAAAAGAACCCAGAGAAGATAACACTTGGAAATGAACATGTTTCCCTTGGTTTATAAACACCTGAATTTAAAAGCCATGAAGTCAGAAGATGCACGTGTGGGCAAAAAGCTCCTGAAGACACTCAACACCATTGGTCACCAGGAGAATGTAAAAATTGAATCCACTATGGGATCCTGCCTCACATCCACTAGGATGGCTAGGATCCATAGGATAGAAAACAGCCGGGTGCGGTGGCTCACCTGCAACCCCAGCACATTGGGGGGCCCAGGTGCAGGTGCTGGTACTGGCCTGGGCAACACGATGAGACCCCACCTCTATTTTTAAAAGAAATTTTTTTAAATAAAAAAATAAAGTTTTAGGCCGGGCGCGGTGGCTCAAGCCTGTAATCCCAGCACTTCGGGAGGCCGAGACGGGCGGATCACGAGGTCAGGAGATCGAGACCATCCTGGCTAACACGGTGAAACCCCGTCTCTACTAAAAAATACAAAAAATAAAATAAAATAAAATAAAAAAATAAAGTTTTAAAAAATATGCAATAAAAGTATTCTTAATAAAAAACCGGACAGAAAATAGCAAGTGCTGGTGCAGATGTGGAGAAATCAGAACCTTCCGTGCACAGCTGGTGGGCATGGGAGGCAGTTTGGTGGCTCCTTACTGGGTTAGACACAGAATGACCACACGACCCAGCAAGGCCACTTCTAGGGAGGCACCCAAGAGAATGGAATGTTCACAGCAGCATTATCCCCAACAGCCCAAAGGCGGAAACCATCCAAATGTCCATCGAACTGACAAATGCCTACAGCAGCCTGTCCCCCACCAAGGAGCTGTTCCCACGGAAAGGAATGAAGTGCGGATGCCCCAGCACGAGGGACTCTGAAATATGACACAGAGGAAAGAAACCAGGCACGAAAGGACACATCCTGTAGGATCCCGCTGAAGCGAAACGTCCAGAGCAGGCAAAGGCATGGAGGCAGAAAGTGGGTGCTGGGCCGGGGACAGGAAGTGACTGCGAATGGGTGTGGGGTTTCCTCTGAGGTGATGAAGGCATTCTGGAACAAATGATGATGCTCGCACAACATTCTTAATGTGCTTAATGCACTGAACTGTATACTTTGTACACTTTATAAGCTTTCAACCCTACATTTTATGTGTATATTACCAAAGTTTAAAAAAATAAAAAAAAAAATAAAATAAAATAAAAAAATAAAGTTTTAAAAAAATGCAATAAAAGTATTCTTAATAAAAAACCGGACAGAAAATAGCAAGTGCTGGTGCAGATGTGGAGAAATCAGAACCTTCCGTGCACAGCTGGTGGGCATGGGAGGCAGTTTGGTGGCTCCTTACTGGGTTAGACACAGAATGACCACACGACCCAGCAAGGCCACTTCTAGGGAGGCACCCAAGAGAATGGAATGTTCACAGCAGCATTATCCCCAACAGCCCAAAGGCGGAAACCATCCAAATGTCCATCGAACTGACAAATGCCTACAGCAGCCTGTCCCCCACCAAGGAGCTGTTCCCACGGAAAGGAATGAAGTGCGGATGCCCCAGCACGAGGGACTCTGAAATATGACACAGAGGGAAAGAAACCAGGCACGAAAGGACACATCCTGTAGGATCCCGCTGAAGCGAAACGTCCAGAGCAGGCAAAGGCATGGAGGCAGAAAGTGGGTGCTGGGCCGGGGACAGGAAGTGACTGCGAATGGGTGTGGGGTTTCCTCTGAGGTGATGAAGGCATTCTGGAACAAATGATGATGCTCGCACAACATTCTTAATGTGCTTAATGCACTGAACTGTATACTTTGTACACTTTATAAGCTTTCAACCCTACATTTTATGTGTATATTACCAAAGTTTAAAAAAATAAAAAAAGGGCTGGGCGCGGTGGCTCAAGCCTGTAATCCCAGCACTTTGGGAGGCCAAGGCGGGCGGATCACGAGGTCAGGAGATCGAGACCATCCTGGCTAACTCTGTGAAACCCTGTCTCTACTAAAAATACAAAAAATTAGCCGGGCGCGTGGCTCAAGCCTGTAATCCCAGCACTTTGGGAGGCTGAGGCGGGTGGATCACGAGGTCAGGAGATCAAGACCATCCTGGCTAACATGGTGAAACCCCGTCTCTACTAAAAATACAAAAAACTAGCCGGGCGTGGTGGCGGGCGCCTGTAGTCCCAGCTACTCGGAGGCTGAGGCAGGAGAATGGCGTGAACCTGGGAGGCGGAGCTTGCAGTGAGACGAGATGGCGCCACTGCACTCCAGCCTGGGCGACACAGCGAGACTCCGTCTCAAAAAAAAAAAAAAAAAAAAAAAAACAAAAAATTAGTCGGGCGTGGTGGTGGGTGCCTGTAGTCCCAGCTACTCCGGAGGCTGAGGCAGGAGAATGGCATGAACCCGGGAAGTGGAGCTTGCAGTGAGCTGAGATCACGCCACTGCACTCCAGCCCAGGTGACAAAGCAAGACTCCATCTCAAAAAATAAAATAAAATAAATAAATAAAAAAAGAAAGCTAGTTTGTGTTTTTGAGACAGGTTCTGGCTCTGTCACCCATGCTGGAGTGCAGTGGTGCAATGACGGCTCACTGCAACCTCGACCTCCTGGGCTCAAGCGATCTTCCCGCCGCAGCCTCCCAAGTAGCTGGGACCACACCCAGCTAATTTTTTTATTCTTTAGTAGAGACAGGGTGTCACTATTCTGCCCAGGTTAGTCTCAAACTCCTAGCCTGAAGTGATCCTCCTCCCTTGGCCTCCCAAAGGGCTGGGACCACAGGCATGAGCCACTGCACCCAACTGAAAGCCAGGTCTTGTTTTTTGTTTTCTCAATCCTTACTTGGTTGAAGGAAAGCTAGTTTATTATTATTTATTTATGTACTTATTTATTTATTTTTTTGAGACAGAGTCTCACTTTGTCTCCCAGGCTGGAGTGCAGTGGCACGATCTCGGCTCACTGCAAACTCTGCCTCCAGGTTCACGCCATTCTCCTGCCTCAGCCTCCTGAGTAGCTGGGACTACAGGCGCCTGCCACCACACCCGGCTAATTTTTTTTTGTATTTTTAGTAGAAACGGGGTTTCACTGTGTTGGCCAGGATGGTCTCGATCTCTTGACCTCATGATCTGCCTGCCTCAGCCTCCAAAGTGCTGGGATTACAGGAGTGAGCCACCATGCCCGGCCGGTAAGAAAGCTAGTTTTTTAAAAAGCTATAAAACGTGTTAAAATCTTAGCAAAGTTAGCTCAATTTTGATGGGCTTGTTTCCTTGGTGTACTACCTTTTTTTTTGTTTTGAGACAGAGTCTTGCTCTGTCATCCACGCTGGAGTGCAGTGGTGTGATCTTGGCTCACTGCAACCTCTGCTTCCCAGGTTCAAGCAATTCTCCTGCCTCAGCCTCTTCAGTAGCTGGGATTACAGGCACCTGCCACCATGTCCGGCTAATTTTTGTATTTTTAGTAGACAAGGGGTTTCACCGTGCTGGTCAGGCTGGTCTTGAACTCCTGCAGGCCTCAAATGATCCGCCCGCCTCAGCCTCCCGAAGTGCTGGGATTACCAGCGTGAGCCACCACATCTGGCCTTCCTTCGTTTACTATTTACTGACTTCCCCTAAAATATAAAGGGTTATAATCTGTTCACACAGCAAAGGTGCTGTCCTACCAGGGTAATTTTCCATACTTTTCGTTGACTTACTATGTCTTGATGGTTTAAGAAAACAAAGCTTCCCATGCTTAGGAAAGAGCTAAGTTTCTCTATAACTGTTCTCTCTTATGTTTAAGCATTTTGTCACTTTCACATGGGTAGCTAAATATTATTCCTCAGGTACCCAGGAGTCTTAATGTTCAAATCTCCTGACATCTTTTTATTTTTTTTCTTCTCAAAATTGAATTCTAAATGTCAAATAAAATAAAGCTTTTAGGAAACTTTTTTTTTTGAGATGGAGTCTCACTCTGTGGCCAGGCTGGAGTACAGTGGCACAATATCGGCTCACTGCAACCTCCCTGGTTCCAGTGATTCTACTGCCTCAGCCTCCCAGATAGCTGGGATTACAGGCACCTGCCACCACGCCTGGCTAATTTTTGTATTTTTAATAGAGAAGGGGGTTTCACCATGTTGGCCAGGATGGTCTTGATCTCTTGACCTCGTGATCCACATCCACCTGCCTCGGCCTCCCAAAGTGCTGGGATTACAGGTGTGAGCCACCACGCCCGGCCCCAGGAGAACCTTGATATTTAAAATGATCTATGTTATGTCCCAGAAGTTCCCCAGAAAATCACAACATTTTTTTCTTATAAAAAGAGAGGTATTTGAAATAATTAGGTACAAGGTGGGGTGTGGTGGCACGCGCCTGTGGTCCCAGCTACTCGGGAGCCTGAGGCAGGAGGATCTCGTGAGCCCAGGAGGTTGAGGTTGCAGTGAGCTGTGATCACACCACTGCCCTCCAGCCTGCATGACAGAGGTCTCTATCAAAAAAAAAAAAAAAAGAAGAAAAAAGTAAAAAGAAAAAAGATGTTAAGGAAACGATTAGTTTCTTTGATGTGTTAGGATTGATGAGTACCAGGGGAAGAACTGCTGAGTTGGGAGAAATGCGTGGCCTGCCCTGAGCTGTGTGTGTCAGGTAACTCGTTGGTCTGAAGCACTGAGAATTGCGCACAGTGCTGCACGGAGACATCCCGGCTGCCCACAGCGCTTCTCTTCATCGGAGTCCTGAGGCCATTTGCCTGACGCTGTCAGCCGGCAGCAGTCCGGAGCAATTGGGCATAAACCCCATCATTGTTGTTACGTTAACTTGGGAATCACCTCACTTGAACGTGAGCTGTGCGTCTCCAATGCCAGTAGTTTGCAGCAGGGCGACCGTCACTCACTCTGGGGCTGTGTTACCAGGCAGACGGCCACCGCCTGGCCCACACTTTTTGCCCATCCACTGGATATTCTTGCTAGAGTCATGGAATAGTCAGCTTCACAATTATCTGTAAGTAATTTCCTCTGTAAACATCTTGCTCATCCATTTTTTAGAGATCAGATGTTCTGTTTCAGGCATCTTTGAAAACAGCGTCAACGTCTTGGATTAACTTTGTCTAGAACTCTTTTTTGGACTCTGTTTCCAGATGTCTACAGGACAATCAAATGTTACTTCTCAGTTGCACTATTCTTGCTATGAGCAGACCTTTCACTTTTGAAAAGTGGAAGTGGTAAATTCACCATGGCAGTCTTTTGTCATCCACAGTTTATTTATTTATTTTGAGATGAACTCTCAAAGACGACTCCTGACCCAGGCTGGAGTGCAGTGGTGCAATCTCAGGTCACTGCAACCTCCACCTCCTGGGTTCAAGCAATTCTCGTGCCTCAGCCTCCCGTGTAGCTGGGATGACAGGCGCCCGCCACCACGCCCAGCTAATTGCTGTATTTTTAGTAGAGACGGTGCTTTGCCATGTTGACCAGCAACTCCTGACCCCAGGTGATCCACCTGCCTCAACCCCAAAGTGCTGGGATGACAGGCGTGAGCCACTGTGCCCAGCCCCATCCATGGTTTTTGTGTTACTCTGATGCTCCCCAGAAAGCTTGGAGTGCTTCATCTTCAACAGGGACTATCTCAGAGCCTGGGGAAAGGACTGGGTACGCATTATGGGCACAGGCTTCTGATGGCGGCATTTAGATGATGCTGAGACCATCCCAGGACTGAGTCTCTAGTCGAGAAGCAGATGGATTGTTGAGACCAAGAACCAAGATGGAGTAGAACAAGAATGGACCTCACAGGAGGGGATGAACTGACGGTGGAAGATGACGGCTTTTGTTAAGAATATGGTTGATGTCTTTTTAATGTTCTACTTTCTGGATATATAAAGAACTCTTCCTCTTTCCTCTGAAGCTATGTATAGTCCATAAAAATTTTGCAGTCTCTGCTTTTGTGAATCAAAACAGAACATTTGTAAGTGATATTTTTTTTTGAGACAGAGTCTCGCTCTGTCGCCTAGGCTGGAGTGCAGTGGCGCAATCTCAGCTCACTGCAAGCTCCGCCTCCAGTTCACGCCATTCTCCTGCCTCCGCCTGCCGAGTAGCTGGGACTATAGGTGCCTGCCACCAAGCCCAGCTAATTTTTTTGTATTTTTTTTTGTTTTTTTTTGAGGCGGAGTCTCGCTCTGTCGCCCAGGCTGGAGTGCAATGGCCGGATCTCAGCTCACTGCAAGCTCTGCCTCCCGGGTTTATGCCATTCTCCTGCCTCAGCCTCCCGAGTAGCTGGGACTACAGGCGCCCGCCACCTCGCCCAGCTAGTTTTTTGTATTTTTAGTAGAAACGGGGTTTCACCGTGTTAGCCAGGATGGTCTCGATCTCCTGACCTCGTGATCCACCCGCCTCGGCCTCCCAAAGTGCTGGGATTACAGGCGTGAGCCACCGCGCCTGGCCTAGAATTATTTTTTAAAGAGGCTTTTACAAGTCCAATCTGAAATTCTTTACGGAAACTCCTAAGAAAGCAAAGTCAAGAATGCAGAGACGGTGAATGCGCACTCTCGCTGCAGCTGTGGAAATCATCCAGCCATCCACAACCAGCTCCATTCTGTGAGACCAGAAACCACCTGTCCCACCCTTCTGTGCTTCATCAGCCTGACTACTGGGTTTTCATGCAGACGTGTGAGTTATGCCTCCCTCAAGCCTTGTCACGACATCCGCACATTACCCGTCTGATGTGCAGGGAAAAAACACCTTTCTCTGAGATTACTTTCCACCAAAAGCAGAGAAACTGTAGGGAACGCAGAGACTGCCTTGCCTGCTGCACTTCCCCGAGGTTATCCGCGTCCAGCCCCTCGTTGTCTCGGAGCTGCTTTGCGATTCCACCACTGATAGGCATGCGGGTTCTACCCCACCCGCCTCTCCCTCGACAAGAACCAGTTCTGCCTCCATCTGAAACGCGATTCCTTTACTCCATATACAATTGTGCTTGTTTGACCTTTCCTTGGAACTGGTTACAGCATCTGTCTGGTTTCCTCATTGTTTAATGAATAGAATACAATCCTAAACAATGCTCATTTTTCATATTTGAGAGCCACATTTTACTTCTTTCTGAAAATTATCTTTTAACACATAGTTAAATAAATATTACTGGATGCAGTTAAACATCAGAAAGGACACTGCATTATGAACCGGGATGAGCTACAGTTGTCCTGAATGTTTCTGCTCTAAGTAACACAGCACTGAAGTTATGTTGTTGTCTTTTTTTTTTTGAGACGGAGTCTTGCTGTCACCCAGGCTGGAGTGCAGTGGCGCAATCTCAGCTCACTGCAACCTCCGCAATTCCGTACATCGGACCAACCTCGTCCAATGGGTTTGAGGAGGGTACTCCATCGACAATCCAACCCTTACACGATTCTTTACCCTTCACTTCACCCTACCCTTCATTATCGCAACCTTCACAATTCTACACCTACTCTTCCTACACGAAACAGGATCAAATAATCCCTGTGGAATCCCCTCCGACTCCGACAAAATCCCCTTCCACCTCTACTACACAATTAAAGACATCTTAGGCATGATCCTCCTCCTCCTTGTCCTGATAGTATTAGTATTATTTTCACCCGACCTTTTAAGCAACCCAGACAACTACACCCCAGCCAACCCACTAAGCACCCCACCACACATCAAACCAGAATGATACTTATTCGCATACACAATCCTACGATCTGTTCCTAACAAATTAGGGGGAGTCCTGGCGCTTCTCCTATCCATTCTCATCCTAGCAATTATACCTATACTCCACAAATCCAAACAGCAAAGTATAACATTCCGCCCACTCAGCCAATTCCTACTATGACTCTTAATCACAATTCTACTAACCCCGACCTGAATTGGAGCTCAGCCAGTAAGCCAACCCTTCATTATAATCGGACAAATAGCATCCATAATATACTTCATTACAATCCTAATCTTAATACCACTAGCCTCCCTAATCGAAAACAATCTCCTCAAATGAACCTGCCCTTATAGTATAAGCTAATACACCAGTCTTGTAAACCGGAAACGGATATTTTCTCCCAAGGGCAACTCAGAAAGAAAGCACCTAACTTCGCCACCAATACCCAAAATTGGCATTCTATCTAAACTACTTTCTGTATTCTAAGGGGCACAATCCTTAGAGAACAACTTAAGTACAATCTAATTTTACATGCTCCTATGTAATTCGTGCATTACTGCTAGCCAACATGAATATTATATAGTACTATAAATGCTTAACCGTCCATAGAACATACAATTACATATTTACTAACAGTTTTTCCAAGGCATGCTTACAAGCAAGAACCCTGTTGAAACAACTCAACTATAATACAGAGTATTTAAATACCCAAAGTCTAAGACACAGTCCACTAGAATATCAACCGAGTTAACAAATCCATTAACGTACATAGTACATTCCATCCTTTACCGGACATAGCACATCGCAGTCGAGCACTCCCAAACAACCCCTGCCAATACGGATACCCTCGTCAGTTGGGTGTCCCTTGTTCACCATCCTCCGTGAAATCAATATCCCGCACAAGAGTGCTACTCTCCTCGCCCCGGGCCCATAACTCGTGGGGGTAGCTATAAACGTCAGGGACATCTGGTTCTTACCTCAGGGCCATGCCATTAAAACCGCTCACACGTTCCCCTTAAATAAGACATCTCGATGGATCACGGGTCTATCACCCTATTAACCAGTCACGGGAGCTCTCCATGCATTTGGTATCTTTTATCTCTGGTCTGCACGCGACCCCATTGCAGAATGCTGGTCTCGCCACAATCAGTCCCACCGCGCCTGTCTTTGATTCCTAGTACATGACATTATTAATCGCACCTACGTTCAATATTCTAGCCCCACATAAGACCATACAAGGTGTTATTTAATTCATGCTTGTAAGACATACAGATGGCCGGCGCGGTGGCTCAAGCCTGTAATCCCAGCACTTTGGGAGGCCGAGACGGGCGGATCACGAGGTCAGGAGATCGAGACCATCCTGGCTAACACGGTGAAACCCCGTCTCGACTAAAAAATACAAAAAATTAGCCGGGCGAGGTGGCGGGCGCCTGTAGTCCCAGTTACTCGGGAGCTGAGGCAGGAGAATGGCGTGAACCTGGGAGGCGGAGCTTGCAGTGAGCTGAGATCCGGCACTGCACTCCAGCCTGGGCGGCAGAGCAGACTCTGTCTCAAAAAAAAAAAAAAAAAAAAAAAAAAAAGACATACAATAATAATCACCGCACACCTACCACCTACCACACCTCAATTCAAACCATAGCAAACTAACTCCACTCAACCCTCCCTCCCCCCATCTCCGACCACTCCCATATAATTTGCCTTTGCCAAACCCCAAAAACAAAAGCCTGCTACCTAGTCGAAGATTACATTTTTATCTTTTGGGTGTACATAATCTCAACTGTCATTCCCTCAACTAATAAAAATTTATTTCGCTTACCACCCTTAACACCTTTACCAAACCCCAAACAACCCCCAAAGATAGCTCTCACAATACCCACTACTACGTTTATGTAGCTTAATATATTCAAAGCAAGACACTGAAAATGCCTAGATGGGCTCACAAACCCCATAAACAAACAGCCTTGGTCCTGGCCTTTCTATTAACTTCTAGCAAGATTACACATGCAAGCATCCCCACCCCAGTGAAGATGCCCTACAAATCACCATGATTAAAAGGAGTAAGTATCAAGCACGCTCAATGCAGCTCAAGACACTTTGCTTAGCCACACCCCCACGGGAAACAGCAGTGACTAATATTTAGCAATAAACGAAAGTTTAACTAAGCTATGCTATTCTAGGGTTGGTCCATTTCGTGCCAGCCACCGCGGCCATACGATTGACCCGAGCTAATAGACATCGGCGTAAAGGGTGTTTTAGATAAATCCAACTAAATAAAGCTAAACTCTCTCTAAACTGTAAAATCCTAGCCAACGTAAAATAAACTACGAAAGTGGCTTTAAAAATCTGGGCCGGGCGCGGTGGCTCAAGCCTGTAATCCCAGCACTTTGGGAGGCCGAGACGGGCGGATCACGAGGTCAGGAGATCGAGACCATCCTGGCGAACACGGTGAAACCCCGTCTCTACTAAAAAACACACAAAAAAAGCCGGGCGAGGTGGCGGGCGCCTGTAGTCCTAGCTACTCGGGAGGCTGAGGCAGGAGAATGGCGTGAACCTGGGAGGCGGAGCTTGCAGTGAGCTGAGATCTGGCCACAGCACTCCAGCCTGGGCGGCAGAGCGAGACTCCGTCTCAAAAAAAAAAAAAAAAAAATCTGAATACACTATAGCTAAGACCCAAACTGGGATTAGACACCCCACTATGCTTAGCCCTAAACTTTAATAGTTAAAATAACAAGACTACTCGCCAGAACACTACAAGCAACAGCTTAAAACTCAAAAGACTTGGCGGTGCTTCATATCCCCCTAGAGGAGCCTGTTCTATAATCGATAAACCCCGATACACCCGACCACCGCTTGCTCAGCCTATATACCGCCATCTTCAGCAAACCTCAATAAGAGACATAAAGTAAGCACAAACGCCCGCGCAAAAATGTTAGGTCAAGGTGTAGCTTATGAGTTGGAAGAAATGGGCTACATTTTCTACCCCAGAAAACCCCACGATAACTCTTATGAAACCTAAAAGTCTAAGGAGGATTTAGTAGTAAACTAAGAATAGAGTGCTTAGTTGAATTAGGCCATGAAGCACGCACACACCGCCCGTCGCTCTCCTCAAATATATTTGAGAATTAGCTTAACTAAACACTCTAACATTTATATAGAGGAGATAAGTCATAACATGGTAAGTGTACTGGAAGGTGCACTTGGATAAATCAAGGCATAGCTCAACACAAAGCATCCGGCTTACACGCGGAAGACATCAACATCACTTGATTGCCTTGAGCCAATACTAGCCCAAAAATCCAATCAATGCTACTACCAAATTTATATAGATATATTAAACCATTCACAAATATAAAAGTATAGGTGATAGAAAATTTATTCTGGCGCTATAGATACAGTACCGCAAGGGAAAGATGAAAAAAGAAATGACCAAGCACAAAATAGCAAGGACTCACCCCATACCTTCTGCATAATGAACTAACTAGAAACTATTTCGCAAAGAGAGCTAAAGCCAAACACCCCGAAACCAGACGAGCTACCCAAAAACAGCTAAAAGAGCGCACCCGTCTATGTGGCAAAATAGTGGGAAGACTTCTGGGTAGAGGTGATACACCTACCGAGCCTGGCGATAGCTGGTTATCCAAGATAGAATCTTAGTTCAGCCTCAAGCTTACCCACAGAACCACTAATCTTTCTGTAAGCTTAATTGTTAGTCTAAAGAGGGACAGCTCTTTAGACACTAGGAAAAAACCTTATATAGAGAGTAAAAAATTTCAACTCCCATAGTTGGCCCAAAAGCAGCCATCAATTAAGAAAGCATTCAAGCTCAACCTTAATTACCCGAAGAAATCCCAAACATCTTACTGAACTCCTCACATTACATCGGATTAATCTATTATATCATAGAAGCAATAATGCTAGCATTAGTAACATGAATAAATTCTCCTGCGCATAAGCCTAAATCAGACCGAAAACTTCACTGATACCTAACAGCCAAGTACTAATAACTACAAACAAGCCAGTACTATATATACTGTTAACCCAACACAGGCATGCCCTCAAGGAAAGGTTAAAAAAAGTAAAAGGAACTCGGCAAATATAATGCCGCCTGTTTACCAAAAACATCACCTCTAGCATTACCAGTATTAGAGGCACTGCCTGCCCAGTGACACATGTTTAACGGTCGCGGTACCCTGACCGTGCAAAGGTAGCATAATCACTTGTTCTTTAAATAGGGACTTGTATGAATGGCAACACGAGGGTTCAACTGTCTCTTACTTTCAACCAGTGAAATTGACCTGTCCAGGAAGAGGCGGACATAAAATAATAAGACGAGAAGACCCTGTGGAACTTCAACTTACTAATGCAACCAAAACCATTACAAATCCACGGACTTAATATACTCTGCCCCTGCATTAGAAATTTTGGTTGGGGTGACCTCGGAGCATAACTAAACCTCCGAATAAGCTATGCCAAGACTACACAAATCAAAGCGAACCATTATATATAATTGATCCAATAACTTGACCAATGGAACAAGTTACCCCAGGGATAACAGCGTAATCCTATCCCAGAGTCCATATCGACGATAGGGTTTACGACCTCGATGTTGGATCAGGACATCCTAATGGTGCAGCAGCTATCAAGGGTTCGTTTGTTCAACGATTAAAGTCCTACGTGATCTGAGTTCAGACCGGAGCAATCCAGGTCGGTTTCTATCTATTCTATATTTCTCCCTGTACGAAAGGACAAGAGAAATAGGGCCCACTTCACAAAGTGCCCTCCTTTCATAAATGACCTAGTCTTAATTTAACAAAAACCCACAGACACAACCCAAGAACAGGGATTGTTAAGATGGCAGAGCCCGGTAATTGCATAAAATTTAAGACTTTATAATCAGAGGTTCAACTCCTCTTCTTAGCATTATGTTCACAATAAATCTCCTACTTATTACTTTACCCATTATCGCTGCCATAGCATTTCTTACACTCACTAAACAAAAAATACTAGGCTATATACAACTACGCAAAGGGCCCAATACTGTAGGCCCCTACGGACTACTACAACCCTTTGCCAGTGCAATAAAGCTCTTTACCAAAGAGCCCTTAAAACCTTCAACCTCTACCACCACCCTCTATATTATTGCACCAGCTCTAGCCTTTTCCATTGCTCTCCTCCTATGAATACCCCTTCCCATACCCAACTCCCTAATCAACCTTAACCTAGGACTTCTATTCATTCTAGCTACATCTAGCCTAGCTGTTTACTCCATTTTATGATCAGGGTGAGCATCAAATTCAAACTACGCATTAATTGGAGCACTATGAGCAGCTGCCCAATTTCATATGAAGTAACTCTCGCCATTATTCTACTATGAGTGCTACTACTAAGCGGCTCATTCAACCTCCATGCACTTATCACAACACAAGAGCACCTCTGACTTCTCCTACCATCATGACCCCTAGCTATAATATGATTTACTTCCACATTAGCAGAAACCAACCGAGCCCCTTTTGATCTCACAGAAGGAGAATCAGAACTAGTATCAGGCTTTAATATTGAATATGCTGCAGGCCCATTCGCCCTTTTCTTCATAGCCGAATACATGAATATTATTATAATAAATGCCTTAACAACCACAATTTTCCTAGGTACACTATACCCCATTTACTCACCAGAATTATTCACAACATGCTTTATTACCAAAACACTCCTCCTAACCTCCTTATTCCTATGAGTTCGAGCAACCTATCCTCGATTCCATTATGACCAACTTATACACTTACTATGAAAAAATTTTCTCCCCCTTACGCTAGCATTCTTCATATGATATATTTCAACTCCCATTATAACCTCTGGCATCCCCCCTCAAAACTAGAAATATGTCTGACAAAAGAGTTACTTTGATAGAGTCAATAATAGAGGTGCTTAACCCTCTTATTTCTAGAATTATAGGCATCGAACCTACTCCTGAGAATTCAAATTCCTCCGTGCTACCTATCACACCCCATTCTAAGTAAGGTCAGCTAAATAAGCTATCGGGCCCATACCCCGAAAATGTTGGTTATACCCTTCCCGTACTAATTAACCCACTAGCCCAACTTGTTGTTTATTTTACCATAATTATAGGCACTTTCATCACATCACTGAGCTCCCACTGATTTCTTGCCTGAGCGGGCCTGGAAATGAATATCCCGCTTTACCTCGATCTTAATTAAAGAAGCAAATTCTCACTCCACAGACGCTGCCACTAAATATTCCTCATACAATCCACTGCGCCTGTAATTCTCATAGTAGCAATTATATGTATAATTTATTCCCCGGACAATGAGCCATAATAAATAATCCCAACCAACTCTCAGCCCTAATCATAATAATAGCCCTTGCTATAAAATTAGGAATAGCCCCTTTCACTTTTGAATTCCAGAAGTTACCCAAGGAACACCCTTAATTCCCGGCTTACTTCTCCTTACATGACAAAAATTAGCTCCTATTTCAATCATATATCAAATTTATCCGTCAATTAATACAAGCATTCTTCTAACCCTATCAACCCTATCCATCATGGCAGGCAGCTGAGGAGGCCTCAACCAAACACAACTACGTAAAATCCTAGCATATTCTTCAATCACACATATAGGCTGAATGATAATAACACTAACATACAACCTAAATATTACAATTTTTTACCTATTTACATATATTATTCTAACAACCACTGCATTTCTAGCCCTAAACCTAAACTCAAATACCACAACCCTAATATTATCACGCACCTGAAACAAACTAACCTGATTAATACCACTAATATCATCCACCCTTCTGTCCATAGGAGGCCTACCCCCACTAACCGGCTTTCTACCCAAATGAGTTACCATCCAAGAACTCACAAAAAACAACAACTTTATTATGCCCACTATTATAATTATTATAACTCTACTCAACTTATATTTTTATCTACGCCTAATCTATACCACCTCCATAACACTACTCCCCACATCCAACAATACAAAAATAAAATGACAATTCGAAAATACAAAACCCACACCTCTCATCCCTCCACTCATTATTCTCACTACACTCCTCTTACCATTATCCCCAACAACTCTAGCTATCTCCTAGAAATTTAGGTTAAATAAGACCGAAAGCCTTCAAAGCTCTTAGTAAGTTAAGTATACTGAATTTCTGAAGCACACTAAGGACTGCAAAACTCTACTCCGCATCAACTGAACGCAAATCAATCACTTTAATTAAGCTAAGCCCTTACTAGATCAATGGGATTCAAACCCACAAAAACTTAGTTAACAGCTAAATACCCTAATCAACTGGCTTTAATCTACTTCTCCCGCCGCAGGGAAAAAAGGCAGGAGAAGCCCCGGCAGAAATCTTAAGCTGCTCCTTTGAATTTGCAATTCAACATGAAAATCACCTCGGGGCTGGTAAAAAGAGGACTCAACCTCTGTTCTTAGATTTACAGCCTAATGCTTACTCAGCCATTTTACCTTTTTTCCACCTATGCTCATTAACCTCTGGCTATTCTCTACAAATCATAAAGATATTGGAACCTTATATTTATTATTTGGAGCATGAGCTGGAACCGTGGGCATGGCTATAAGCCTTCTTATTCGAGCCGAATTAGGTCAACCCGGTAACCTATTAGGCAATGACCACATCTACAATGTTATCGTTACAGCCCACGCATTTGTCATAATTTTCTTTATAGTTATACCCATCATAACTGGAGGTTTCGGAAACTGATTGGTACCTTTAATAATTGGCGCTCCTGACATAGCATTTCCCCGTCTAAATAATATAAGCTTCTGACTTCTTCCACCATCCGTCCTACTTCTTCTTGCATCAGCCATAGTAGAAGCTGGTGCCGGAACAGGTTGAACAGTCTATCCGCCTTTAGCAGGAAACTTATCCCACCCAGGAGCTTCTGTAGACCTAACTATCTTCTCACTTCATCTAGCAGGCATCTCTTCTATCTTAGGAGCTATTAATTTCATCACAACTATTATTAATATAAAACCTCCTGCAATATCCCAATACCAAACCCCCCTGTTTGTTTGATCAGTCCTAATTACAGCAGTCCTACTACTCCTATCCCTACCTGTATTAGCCGCTGGCATTACAATACTATTAACAGACCGTAATCTCAATACCACCTTCTTCGACCCTGCCGGAGGAGGAGATCCTATTTTATATCAACACTTATTCTGATTCTTCGGCCACCCCGATGTCTATATTCTTATTCTACCTGGGTTTGGGATAATTTCTCATATCGTAACATACTACTCTGGAAAAAAAGAACCATTCGGGTACATAGGCATAGTCTGAGCTATAATATCAATTGGGTTCTTAGGCTTTATTGTGTGAGCTCATCACATATTTACAGTTGGCATAGACGTGGACACACGAGCCTATTTTACTTCTGCCACTATAATTATTGCAATTCCAACTGGCGTTAAAGTCTTTAGCTGGCTCGCTACACTACACGGAGGGAATATCAAGTGATCCCCCGCAATACTCTGAGCCTTAGGCTTTATTTTCCTTTTTACCGTAGGAGGTCTAACCGGCATTGTATTAGCAAACTCATCACTAGATATCGTACTACACGATACCTATTACGTCGTAGCTCATTTCCACTACAACTTATCAATAGGAGCTGTCTTTGCTATTATAGGGGGCTTTATTCACTGATTCCCCCTGTTCTCGGGCTATACTCTGGATCAGGTCTGCGTCAAAGCCCACTTTACTATTATGTTTGTGGGCATAAATTTAACTTTCTTCCCACAACACTTTCTCGGCTTATCCGGAATACCACGGCGCTATTCCGACTACCCTGATGCCTACACTACATGAAATATTGTATCATCTGTAGGCTCCTTTATTTCCCTGGTAGCAATATTATTAATGGTCTATATAATCTGAGAAGCCTTTGCCTCAAAACGCAAAGTACTATTAATTGAAAACCTACCTCTAACCTAGAGTGACTATATGGCTCTCCTCCACCATACCATACATTTGATGAACCAACTTTCATCAAAGTTAAATAAAAAAGGAAGGAATCGAACCTTCTGAAACTGGTTTCAAGCCAATCCTATAACCCCTATAACTTTTTCAATAAGATATTAGAAAAATTATTTCATAGCTTTGTCAAAGCTAAATTATAGGATATACCCTATATATCTTATATGGCCCATCCAGTTCAACTAGGCCTACAAGATGCCACATCCCCTATCATAGAAGAACTAATTGCATTCCATGACCACGCCTTTATAATCGTAGCCCTAATTAGCTTCCTAGTCATGTATGTTTTATCATCTGTACTAACAACAAAACTAACCAACACCAATATTACAGATGCTCAAGAGATAGAAACTATTTGAACCATTTTGCCCGCAATTATCCTAGTCTTAATTACTCTCCCATCCCTACTTATTCCCTACTTAACAGATGAAATTAACAACCCCTCATTCACCATTAAATCAACTGGACATCAATGATACTGGACCTATGAGTACACAGATTACGGGGGCTTAATCTTTAATTCTTATATACTCCCACCATTATTCTTAAACCCAGGGGACCTTCGACTTCTAGAAGTTGACAACCGAGTAGTACTTCCAATCGAAGCTCCCGTCCGTATAATAATTACATCCCAAGACGTCTTACACTCATGAACCATCCCCACACTGGGTCTAAAAACAGATGCAATCCCCGGGCGCTTAAACCAAACTACATTTACTGCCATACGACCAGGAGTTTTCTACGGACAGTGTTCAGAAATCTGCGGGGCAAATCACAGCTTTATACCAATTGTTGCAGAACTAATTCCACTAAAAATTTTTGAGATAGGGCCCGTATTCACCCTATAGATATATTGCATTTACCCTACTTAATTTACTCTTAAAATATCGAGATCCATTATATAGCTGCCACAGCATTAACCTTTTTTTTTTTTTTTTTGAGGCAGAGTCTCGCTCTGTCGCCAGGGCTGGAGTGCAGTGGCCGGATCTCAGCTCACTGCAAGCTCCGCCTCCCGGGTTTACGCCATTCTCCTGCCTCAGCCTCCCGAGTAGCTGGGACTACAGGCGCCCGCCACCTCGCCCGGCTAGTTTTTTTTGTATTTTTAGTAGAGACGGGGTTTCACCGTGTTCACCAGGATGGTCTCGATCTCCTGACCTCGTGATCCGCCCGTCTCGGCCTCCCAAAGTGCTGGGATTACAGGCTTGAGCCACCGCGCCCGGCCAGCAACACCCCTTCTAACGCTAACCGCCTGACTCTTACCTCTCATGATCATAGCAAGCCAATATCATCTACACAATGAAAGTCCTTTACGAAAAAAACTCTATCTCTCCATAATAATCTTTCTACAAATTTCCCTAATCATAACATTTATAGCTACAGAATTAATCTTATTTTATATCCTATTCAAAACCACCCTCATCCCCACCCTAATTATTATCACTCGATGAGGTAATCAAGCAGAACGCCTCAACGCAAGTACATATTTCCTATTCTACACATTAGCTGGCTCTCTCCCCTTACTAATTATATTAATATTTACACAAAACAGTCTAGGCTCATTAAATATTATACTGCTAACACTCACAGCCCAAAAACTAACAACCACCTGATCCCATAACTTAACCTGACTAGCATGCATAATAGCCTTCATAGTAAAAATACCTTTATATGGCCTACACTTATGGCTCCCCAAAGCCCACGTTGAAGCTCCCATTGCCGGATCAATAGTCCTTGCCGCAGTACTTTTAAAACTAGGCGGCTATGGTATAATACGGCTCACCTCAATCCTCAACCCCCTGACAGAATACATAGCTTACCCCTTCCTTATACTATCTCTATGAGGCATAATTATAACAAGCTCAACCTGCCTCCGACAAACGGACCTGAAATCACTTATCGCATACTCCTCTGTAAGCCACATAGCCCTGGTAATTATGGCCTACCTCATCCAAACCCCCTGAAGCTTTACTGGCGCTATTATCCTTATAATTGCCCATGGGCTCACTTCATCTATACTATTTTGCCTAGCAAATTCAAATTATGAGCGAACCCATAGTCGCATTATAATACTTTCTCGAGGACTTCAAACCCTACTTCCACTTATAGCCTTCTGATGATTCATGGCAAACCTTACCAATCTAGCCCTACCCCCCACTATCAATCTAATTGGAGAATTATTAGTAGTAATAACTTCATTTTCTTGGTCACACATTACCATTATATTCACAGGACTAAACATGCTAATTACTGCCCTTTATTCACTACACATATTCACTACAACGCAACGAGGAATACTCACCTTCCACATCATTAACATAAAACCCTCCTTCACACGGGAAAATATACTAATATTTATACATATTTCCTCTATTATCCTTCTATCCCTCAACCCCAGTATTATTATAGGCTTCACCCCCTGTAAATATAGTTTAACTAAAACATTAGATTGTGAATCTAAATATAGAAGCCCACCACTTCTTATTTACCGAGAAAGCTTGCAAGGACTGCTAACCCATGCCCCCGTACTTAACAAAACGGCTATCTCAACTTTTAAAGGATAACAGTTATCCATTGGTCTTAGGAACCAAAAACATTGGTGCAACTCCAAATAAAAGTAATAACATGCACACCTCCATTGTTATACTAACCCTAACTTCCCTAATCTTCCCAGTTATTATAACCCTTATCAAACCCAGTAAAAATCATTTATATCCTAATTATGTAAAAATGACTATAATATTACCTTTATTATTAGTCTCCTTCCTATAGCTCTATATATCTTCCTAGACCAAGATACAATTATCTCAAACTGACATTGAATGACTATTCAATCACTAGAACTAGCACTGAGCTTCAAACTAGATTATTTTTCCATAATATTTATTCCAATCGCACTATTTATTACTTGATGTATTACAGAATTTTCACTATGATACATAAGCTCAGACCCAAACATCGACCAATTCTTCAAGTACCTCCTCATTTTCCACATCACTATATTAATTTTAATTACCGCCAACAATCTCTTCCAACTCTTCATTGGATAGAAGGTGTAGGAATTATATCCTTTCTACTAATTAGCTGATGACACGCTCGAACAGACGCCAACACCGCAGCGACTCAAGCAATCTTGTATAACCGTATTGGTGACATCAGCTTCGTTCTAGCCATAGCATGATTTCTCCTTCATTATAACTCATGAGACTTTCAACAAATATTCATCCTAGACCCTAGCCCAAATCTTCTACCACTAGTAGGTCTCCTTTTAGCAGCAACAGGAAGATCAGCTCAACTTGGCCTTCACCCTTGACTACCCTCTGCTATAGAAGGCCCAACCCCAGTTTCAGCCCTACTTCATTCTAGCACTATAGTGGTAGCTGGGTATTTTTACTCATTCGCTTTCACCCTATAATAGAAAATAATATGTTAGTCCAAAGCCTTACACTATGCCTAGGAGCTATTACCACTATTTTTATAGCAATCTGCGCTTTAACACAAAATGATATTAAAAAAATCGTAGCTTTCTCCACCTCAAGCCAACTAGGATTAATGATAGTTACCATTGGCATTAATCAACCATACCTAGCATTCCTACACATCTGCACCCACGCCTTCTTCAAAGCCATACTATTCATTTGCTCCGGATCTATTATTCACAACTTAAACAATGAACAAGACATTCGAAAAATAGGGGGACTATTTAAAACAATGCCCCTTACCTCAACTTCCCTAACTATTGGTAGTCTAGCACTTACAGGTATACCATTTCTTACAGGTTTCTACTCCAAAGATCTTATCATCGAAACTGCAAACACGTCATATACCAACGCCTGAGCCCTATCTATCACTCTCATCGCCACTTCCCTAACAAGCGCCTACAGCACTCGGACTATTATCCTCACACTAACAGGACGACCTCGCTTTTCAACCTCAATTTATATTAACGAAAACAACCCAGCTCTACTAAATCCAATAAAACGCCTAACAATAGGCAGCTTACTCGCAGGGTTTCTTATTATCAATAATATCTCCCCCACCACACTTCCCCAACTAACAATACCTTATTACCTAAAACTCCTGGCCCTATGCGTAACCACCCTAGGTTTCCTAATAGCCCTAGATCTAACCCTTATAACCAATAATCTCAAAATAAATATCTCGTCACACATATTCAAATTCTCCAATATATTAGGGTACTTCCCCACTACAGTTCACCGAACAATCCCCTATCAAAATCTAGTCATAAGTCAAAATCTGGCCTTTCTCTTACTAGACTTAATCTGACCAGAAAAATCAATACCCAAAACAATTTCACACACCCACACTATTACCTCCATCATCACAACTACCCAAAAAGGCATAATTAAACTTTATTTCCTCTCTTTCCTTATTCCCCTCATCCTAATTCCACTTTTAATAATATAGCCTATTACCTCGAGTAATTTCAATAACAACATATACACCAACAAATAACGTTCAACCAGCAACCACTACCAATCAACGCCCATAGTCATATAAAGCACCTGCACCAATAGAGTCCTCACGAATTAACCCGGGCCCCTCTCCCTCAAAAATTACCCAACTTCCCATATTATTTAAATTAATTACCACCAACTCATCATAGTCTAATACTCATAAGATCAACCCTACCTCCACTGCCAATCCAACCAAAAGACTACCCAAAACCTCAAACCCTGAAACCCACGCTTCAGGGTACTCTTCAATAGCCATTGCAGTAGTATAACCAAAAACAACCATTATACCTCCCAAATAAATTAAAAACATTATTAAACCTATGTAAGTACCCCCATAGTTCAAAATAATTACACAACCAATGATACCACTAACAATCAATGCTAAACCCCCATAAATAGGAAAGGGCTCAGAAGAAAACCCCACAAACCCTATAACCAATAGTACACTCAATAAAAGTAAAATATATGACATCGTTTCCACATGGGTTCCAACCATGACTAATGATATGAAAAATCACCGTTGTATTTCAACTACAAAAACATTAATGACCCCTGCACGTAAATCTAATTTAATTATAAAAATAATTAATCATTCCCTTATCGATTTGCCCACTCCATCAAACATCTCCACATGATGAAATTTCGGCTCTCTACTAGCAACTTGCTTAATTTTACAAATTATTACTGGCCTGTTTCTAGCAATACATTACTCACCAGATACCTCCTCTGCCTTCTCTTCTATCGCACATATTACCCGAGATGTAAATTATGGCTGAACTATCCGCTACCTCCACGCTAACGGCGCCTCTATATTCTTTATCTGCCTATTCCTGCACGTAGGCCGAGGTCTATATTATGGCTCATTTCTTCTCCTTGAAACCTGAAATATCGGCATTGCACTCTTACTTATAACCATAGCAACAGCCTTCATGGGCTATGTACTCCCACGAGGACAAATATCATTTTGAGGTGCCACAGTAATCACAAATTTATTATCCGCAATTATCCAAATTAGAGGCGTGAGCCACCATGCCCGGTAGCACTAAAGTTTATAAAACATGATGGTGCCAGGCGCGGTGGCTCAAGCCTGTAATCCCAGCACTTTGGGAGGCCGAGACGGGCGAATCACGAGGTCAGGAGATCGAGACCATCCTGGCTAACACGGTGAAACCCCGTCTCTACTAAAAACTACAAAAAAGGCCGGGCGCGGTGGCTCAAGCCTGTAATCCTAGCACTTTGGGAGGCCGAGACGGGCGGATCACAAGGTCAGGAGATCGAGACCATCCTGGCTAACACGGTGAAACCCCGTCTCTACTAAAAATACAAAAAAACTAGCCAGGCGAGGTGGCAGGCACCTGTAGTCCCAGCTACTCGGGAGGCTGAGGCAGGAGAATGGTGTAAACCCGGGAGGCGGAGCTTGCAGTGAGCTGAGATCCGGCCACTGCACTCCAGCCCGGGTGACAGAGCAAGACTCCGTCTAAAAAAAAAAAAAAATTAATAAGTATATTTAATATGGTTGTTAAACAGAATAAAATAAAAAGTAGTATCCAGCACATTTGGTTTAATAAATAACCAAAGGAATTCTGAAACTTCCCCTTAAGTCACTGGTGAAATAGAAAAACAGCCCACACTAGCCATGCGCAGTGGCTCACGCCTGTAATTCCAACACTTTGGGAGGCCGAGATTGCGCCACTGAACTCCAGCCTGGGCAACAAGAGTGAAACTCGGTCTAAAAACAAAACAAAACAAAACAAACAAACAAAAACGCTCGCAATGGCAGGCTATCTAGACAATAATTACACTGATAATAATATCCCTCAAAATCTCTGGGGCTTGGCCAAAGTGATACTCATGAAAATTCTCACCTTAAGAAATGCAATTACTAAGCAAGAAAGAATAAAAATAAATGTGAAACATTCAATCTAAGAAATCAGGAAAAGAACAATAAAATAAACCCAAGAATAGGAATGAAAAGAGATGAAATGGGAATTACTTCTGTTCAAGATACCGGAGTCATCCAGTGGTTCCAGAGTGTGGAAACCCCTGGAAGGGGGAGAGGGTGCTCTTACACACACGCCACACACACACACGTGTCAGGGAGCATGTCTGACATGCCCCATAAGCTCTCCAGAAGAGATGAGACAGAAATGGAAGAAAGCAGTGTTCGAAAAACAATGGCTGAGAATTCTAAAGAATAGAAAAACAACCAGCCAACCAACCTAAAATTTGGTCCTAAAATTTAAAAAACATACTGATTCCTGAGCAGGATTCAGGGAAACAAATCCACACTTAGACACAACAATGTCTTAACAGGAGCACTTAGCAGATTGGGAGAAAAGTCTAAAAACAGCTTCCCCAGGCCAGGGGCAGTGGCCCACTCCTGTAATCCCAGCACTTTGGGAGGCCAACGTGGGTGGACCGCTTGAGCTCAGGAGTTCGAAACCAGCCTGGCCAACATGGCAAAACCGTCTCTACAAAAAATACAAAAAAAAAGAAAAAAATAGCTAGGCTGAACCCGGGAGGCGGAGGCTGCATTGAGCCATGGTCATGTCACTACACTCCAGCCTAGGCAACAGACAGCAAGACTCCGTCTCAAAAAAAAAAAAAAAAAAAAAAACAGCTTCCCCAAAGGAACTGAGATCAGACTGATGGCTGACCTCTCTGAAGACATAAGAATATTATCTTCAAAAGAAGTTGAGCCGGGCATGGTGGCATGCATCTGTAGTCCCAGCTACTCGGGAGGCTAAGTGAGCTAAGATGGCACCACCATGCCAGCCTGGGTGTCAGAGTGAGATCCCATCCCTTTAAAAACAAAAAAAAAGTTGTAGAAAAATGTCAACATACAGGAAATTCTATTTCTGGCGAAAGCATCATCCTAGAAAGTCATCTGCAGATACGTAGCGTGTACTCCCCACAGACTCTTGCTGAAGGAGCTGACAAAGCAAAGGGCAGAGATCCCTGAATAAAAGTCCATTTCCCTTTTCTCTTTCCTAGAAAAGACGGGGCTGCCTCGTATCTGAGTCTGAGTAGAAAGCCTTGCGTCCGATCACTGCCCTCCAGGCTCCTGGAAGACCCCATTGCGGTAACAGGGAACGGAGGTCAAGGAGCAGTCCTGGGAAGAGCTTCAACCAACTATTTCATAAGATGTGAGCAAAAGTTATTACTTCCAAATTAATATATTGTTATCAGATTTTAAATACGTATATGTCATTTAATAAATTAAATGAAAATAGATACTTTACTATTTATGCACATATGCCTAATAAATAGTATTGAATCAGCTGCCAACTACTGGGAAACAACACAGCGAGATCCGTAATTTGTTCTTTTTCACTAGATCATTTCCAGATGCATCAAAGACTCAGCAGGAAAATGACATAACGATAAGATACCAGCGGCCCCACAGTAAGCCCCCTACATACACACAAAATTAAAGTACAAATTGAAAACAGGAAATCCTTTTATCTATTTAGATTGGCCCTCCAAATAAATTTTCTTTCTCTCTTTTTTTCTGAGACAGAGTCTTGCTCTGTTGCCCAGGCTGGAGTGCAGTGGCTTGATCTTGGCTCACGGGTTCAAGAGATTCTCCTGCCTCAGCCAGCCAAGTAGCAGGGATTACAGGCATGTGCCTCCACACTTGGTTAATTTTTTTTTTTTTTTTTTGTATTTTTAGTAGAGACTGGGTTTCACCATGTTGGCCAAGCTGGTCTCAAACTCTTGACCTCAGGTGATCAGGTGGTAGCTCAGACCTGTAATCCCAGCACTTTGGGAGGCTGAGGTGGGCAGATCACTTGAGGTCAGGAGTACAAGACCAGCCTGGCCAACATGGTGAAACCCTGTTTCTACTAAAAAAAAAAAAAAAACTAGCTGGGTGTGGTGGCACATGCCTATAATCCCAGCTACTCGGGAGGCTGAGGCAACAGAATCGCTGGAACCCGGCAGGTGGAGGTTGCAGTGAGCCGAGATCACACCACTGTACTCCAGCCTGGGCAATAGAGCAAGACTCTGTCTCAAAAAAAAAGTTAGGTATCATGAAGAAGTTTGCTAGAAACAACATTTTAAGGAATCCCAGCTTTCTACAGGATCAAGGAAATGCCATGTGCGGCTGATTTCTGGAAGGCACAGAGGGAGGGTGAGCTCCAGGCACTGCTCACTCTGTGGGTGGAGGGGCCTGCAGGCAGGGTCCCACAGCACCTGCCTCCTGCTTCCCCCTGCAGGCCCCTGAGTGGGGCTGTTCTCACTCCCCGTCCTGGTCTTGGCCTGAACCCTGCAGCAGGCAGGTGAAGCTCCTTGTCTCGGAGGGGCCCCACCACGTCACCTGCTGGAGTTGGCTCCACAGTCTGAATGGGTATTGGCAGGAACCAGTGTCACCAGAGCACAGGGGATGCCCCGGCACCTCCCCCCACAGCCATGTATATGGGCACCGGCAGCGCGAGACAGGCTCTATGCCTGAAAGCAGCTGAGAGCCAGTGAAGTGATGGTCAGCTTGCTCCCTGCAGAATGGGGCCCCTTCCCAGAGGTGGACAGGTGAGGACATGCACTGAGGCAGCTGCAGGTGACCCCTGGGCCACCAGTGCTGGGGCAGAGTAACTGTTGTGAAGTGGACTAGAGAAGCATCTAGAAACAGCCGCAGGCAGAGCAGGTCCTGCTAAGCCCCTGGCTGGACGGCTGTCGCATGTTGAGTAATGATGATATGTTTGTCACAGCTGGCCATTCTGTACTACTTAACGACTGCAGCCACATCATTGTGAACCAGATTATAGATCTTAGGGAAAAAATGCAGATAGACCAGTCTTGCCTAAACCTTTGCAATCAGGACTGATCTTTTTAATTTTTTAAAATGTTTTTAGAGACTGGATCTCCTGTGTTGCCCAGGCTGGAGTGCAGCGATTCTTCACAGGCAGGATCATACCCACTGCAGCCCCGACCTTCTGTGCTCAGTAATCCTCCCACCTCAGTCTCCCAAGTAGCTGGAACTTCAGGCGCACGACACCATGCCCAGCTAAGAACTCAAGTGTTTAGGTGGGAAGGACGGTCTTCCCAAAAAGAAACAAATGGAGTATGTTAGGTATAATCAAAGCCAAGCCAAAAGTCCCCATTCTTCTCTTCTCACTCTACTTTCTTCTCTAAATTGCCAAGAAATTGACAAACTTCTACTGAGTCCTCCCTGTGGATGTGCGCGTGCATGCACACACGGTCTCACATACAAATGCACGCGCGCATAGTCTCACAAACACGTGTGCACAGTCTCACAAACGCGTGTGCAGTCTCACAAATGCGTGTGCAGTCTCACATACAAACGCATGTGCACACACATACAAATGCACATACACAGTCTCGCACACAAACGCGTGTGCACACACAGTCTCACATACAAATGCATGTGCACACACACACAGTCTTGCCTCAGGGAGTGCTGGGATTGCAGGCGTGAGCCACCACACCCAAACGAGGAGACATCTCTTTAGCCAGATTTGGGCCTGGCGACACAGGAACTGAAGAAGGTAGAAAGTGTCTGGCACTCAGCAGGGGCTCCTCTACTGGATGGGTGGATGGATTTATGAATGGGTAGGTAGGTGGATGAATGACTGGATGATTGGATGGATGGGTGGATGGGTGAGTGAAAGGATGGATAGGTGGGTGGGATAAGTGGTTGGATAAATGGATGGATATGTGGGAGAATGGGTAGATGGATGGATGGATGGATGAATGGATAGATGGATGAATGGATGGGTGGATGCATGGATAGATGAATGGATGGATGAATGGGTGGGTGGGTGGATGGGTGGATGGATAGATGGATGGGTGGGTTGGTGGATGAGTGAGTGGATAATTGGATGCATGGCTGGAGAGAATAGATGGATGGGTGGATGGGTGGGTGAATGGATGGATAGATAAGTGGGATAAGTGGTTGGATGGATAGATGGATGGATGGATGCATGGACGGACGGATGGATGGATGGATGGATGGATAGGTGTGTGGGTAGGCGGATGGATGGATGGATGGGTGGGTGGGTGGATAGATGAGTGGATGGACACATGGGTGGGTGGGTGGGTGGATGGATGGATGGATACATTAATAGATGGATAGGTGGGTGGGTGTATCAATGGATGGATGGATGGATGGGTGGGTGGATGGATAGATGGATGGGTGGGTGGGTGAATGGATGAATGGGTGGGTGGATGGGTAGATGGATGCATGGTTGAGTGGGTAGGTGGATGGATGGGTGGATGGACACATGGATGGGTGGATGGGTGGATGGATGGATGGATGGATAGGTGGGTGGATGGATGGGTGGATGGATGGTAGATGGATGGATGCATGGGTGGGTGGGTAAGTGGACAGATGGATGGGTGAGTGGGTGAATAGATGAATGGGTGGGTGGATGGGTAAATGGATGGATGGTTGGGTGGGTGGGCAGATGGATGGGTGGACTGATACATGGATGGGTGGGTGGATGGTAGATGGATGAATGGGTGGGTTGATGGATGGTAGATGGATGGGTGGGTGGGTGGGTGGGTGGATGGTAGATGGATGGATGGATGGGTGGGTGGATTGATGGTAGATGGATGGATGGGTGGATGGGTGGGTGGTAGATGGATGGATGGTGGGTGGGTGGGTGGATGGTAGATGGGTGGGTGGGTGGGTGGGTGGATGGTAGATGGATGGGTGGGTGGGTGGGTGGATGGTAGATGGATGGATGGATGGGTGGGTGGATGGATGGTAGATGGATGGATGGGTGGGTGGATGGATGGTAGATGGATGGATGGGTGGGTGGGTGGATGGTAGATGGATGGATGGATGGGTGGGTGGATGGATGGTAGATGGATGGATGGGTGGGTGGGTGGATGGTAGATGGATGGATGGGTGGGTGGATGGATGGTAGATGGATGGATGGGTGGGTAGATGGATGGATGGGTGGGTGGGTAGATGGATGGTAGATGGATGGATGGATGGGTAGATGGATGGTAGACGGATGGATGGGTGGGTGGGTAGATGGATGGTAGATGGATGGATGGATGGGTGGGTGGATTGATGGTAGATGGATGGATGGGTGGGTGGGTGGATGGTAGATGGATGGATGGGTGGGTGGGTGGATGGATGGTAGATGGATGGATGGGTGGGTGGGTGGATGGTAGATGGATGGATGGGTGGGTGGGTGGATGGATGGTAGATGGATGGATGGGTGGGTAGATGGATGGATGGGTGGGTGGGTAGATGGATGGTAGATGGATGGATGGGTGGGTGGGTGGATGGATGGTAGATGGATGGATGGGTGGGTAGATGGATGGATGGGTGGGTGGGTAGATGGATGGTAGATGGATGGATGGGTGGGTAGATGGATGGATGGGTGGGTGGGTAGATGGATGGTAGATGGATGGATGGGTGGGTAGATGGATGGATGGGTGGGTGGGTAGATGGACGGATGGGTAGATGGATCGGTGAGTGGGATAAGTGGTTGGATGGATGGATGGATGGATGGATGAATATACAGGTGGGTAGATGGATGGGTGGGTGGATGGTGGAAGGATGAGTGGGTGGATGAACCGATGGGTGGGTGGGTAGATGGGTAGGTAGATGGATGGATGGATGGATGGGTGGGTGGGTGGCTGGGTGAATGGATGGGTAGAAGGATGGGTGGTTGGATGGATGGATAGGTAGGTGGGTGGATGCATGGAGGAACAGATGAATGACTCACTGAAACACTCAGTCATAAAGCCAGTGTCCCTTGCCTTTCTTAGGAAGTCAGCCCGGGTGTGTCTGTGTCCAACAGGCCCAGCCTCCACCTGGGTCAGGAGACACTGCTGTCTTTATCTGGAGAAGTCTATGGTCATCTTTGCTGCTCGCCACAGAGCCGCACAGAAATGCCAGCTGCTTTGCTAAACTGCGGCGTTGTTCTCACTATGGTGCCAGCAAAGTGAGTTCCCAGAGCGTCCACAGCTGAGATGAGGTCCTGCTCTGTACAGTGGCCTCCAACCAGGCCCCACTCACAAGAGGGGCTTCTGCACTCCTTTGGGCCTTCCTGAGAAGGCTGCGGCCAGAGCCCTCCCACTGACCCCAGGCGCACACCCAGAACCTGGCCTGCACCCAGGCCACGGCCTCCACTTCCCGGACTCACCTTCGGGCCGGCCCAGCTCCGCACGGAGCCTGTTCCCCATCTCGATGAGCTGCTCCTTCTCCAGGCGGAGGCTGAGGATTTTTCTGGCTGCCTCCTTCAGCTTCCTCTGGAGTTGGTGCATAGATAAGGTCTGGGGGGCGCGTGCCACCGGCTGGAGGTGCAGGAAAAACTCTCCCTGGTCCTCGGCCTCCACAGGCTCTCCCTTGACAAGGCCCTGTAACAGAACTCACAGGTAGAAACCCCTGCGAGGCTGCCCTCATGGAAGGATGCTGGGGTGCCTACCCACGGAGCCTCTTCACCTGCTCTCCCAGGGTGGGCACTGCTGGGTGCCACCACTGGGTGACGTCCTTCCAAAAGAAAGACAAAAAGGGTCGCTGCTCCCAATGCTTCAGTGGGTCCTTCTCTTCCACAAATAGAATAAAGGCCCACAGATCTCCCAGGCCAGGGTGGCCCCCGGGCCCTCACAGCCCTCTGCCTCCTCCCCACCATCCCTGCCTTCTGGTCACATATGCCTTTGTGTCTTTCTTTTTTTTTTTTTGAGACGGAGTCTCGCTCTGTCGCCGGGGCTGGAGTGCAGTGGCCGGATCTCAGCTCACTGCAAGCTCCGCCTCCCGGGTTCACGCCATTCTCCTGCCTCAGCCTCCCGAGTAGCTGGGACTACAGGCGCCGCCACCTCGCCCGGCTAGTTTTTTGTATTTTTTAGTAGAGACGGGGTTTCACCGTGTTAGCCAGGATGGTCTCGATCTCCTGACCTTGTGATCCGCCCGTCTCGGCCTCCCAAAGTGCTGGGATTACAGGCTTGAGCCACCGCGCCCGGCCTCCTTTGTGTCTTTCAAGTGAACACAGTGAGAATCTCAGGACATCCAACCAGCACAGCAGCTCCCCAGGGAGAGCAGAGAGAAGGCTGTGGCCTCTAGCAGTGCCCAGGACCCAGGAGGACACCTCCCGCTGGCGTGGCTTGGCCCTCCTCCACGCCTTGGGGTCCCTCCTTTCTCTACCTGCCGGATGGACACCCCACAACCACGCTGCAGGCTGACTGTGGCTTCCCTCCTGAAGCAGGCGCAGGGGGAGCCAAAGGCCGTGGAGAGGGAGAGGCCGACACAGAGGCAGTGGAGCTGGCTGGGCTCCCCCTCAGCACCCAGGCCTAGGCCAGCCCTAGATCTGAACCCCTGGGAATCACTGTGTTGTCCTTGCTCAGCCTGGCCTGGACGTGCGGCCTACACCATGCCAGTGCTACAGAGTGCGGTCCCAACACAAAGGGATGCCTGGACCAAAAACGGGGCACAGGAAAAACCAGTGGTGTCCAGGCCCTGGTGAGACGGAAGCCGACGACCTACTTCTCCCATCCGCTCCTGGCCCCTGTGAGGAGCCAAGCTGCACCTTGTCCTGGCCACACGAGCTCTGAATCCCTGGAACGGGCCAGCACACCCTGTTCCTGCCAGCTTCCCGGTATGCCTCTCCAGGGCTGGCAGGTGCTGCTGCCTTCCAGGTGCTGCTGTTCTTCGGATGGCCTGGGGCGCATCCACTGTATGCAGTGCCTCTGGGCATGTGCCGCAGGTTCATGTGGGACGCTCGGGGGGCCGCAAGGATGACACAGCAAAGGGGAGAGATGTCTGCCTTCCTCTTGGACAGAGAAAGTTCTATGGCGCCGCAGGCCCCGGCCAAGGCCAGGTGCAGGGCAGCCCCCACAGAGGCTCGCCACAGGCCTGAGCCCGAGTCCAGACTCACTTCCTCCAGTGAGCGGGCCTCGTGCCTGCTCCGTGAGCACCCTTGGCGAGTGTGGCACAGAGGCTCACTCGTGGCCCTGGGAGGATGGGCACGAATGGGCTCTTGGGCCTAGGAGAGGCCAAGGCAGATCTGGAGGAAGGGAGGTCTTGTGCTGGTAAAACAGATTGCAGATGGTGCAGGGCTAGGGGAGAGCAGCCAGGCGGTGAGACTCCAAGTCTGGGTCTAAAGCCCTGGGTCCCCTACAGGAATGCACTGGGTTATTTTGTTACTTTAACTGAGGAAAGAACAATCCTGAAAACAGATTTTGCAAACCTCAAAACACTTAAGAGATTTAAGAGACAATTCCCTCTTCAAAAGCAGTCCCCTCTGCCCGCAAAGACGCCCTGATGTTGCCCCAGGCCCTTGCGGCTGGTGCCAGGCTTGAGGGGCACTGAGGGGCCTTCTTGCTGTTGACCCCACAGGCACAGGAAGGAGGGCACAGGTTGCAGGGCCCATGTCCTAGTCGTGATTCTGCACACAGTGACCTGGGGGCAGGGAGTGAATGATTCTACCTCTCTTGGATTCAGTTTCTGGTAAAATGTTATTTGGTAAAAGTTTATTTTGATGATTCTCTAAAATCTTTCCACAAAATAAGATTTCTACAGCCTGAGACATATTCAGGAATGTCTTCACCACTGCATGCTCCAGGGGCTGCCCACCCATCTGCCCCCATGCCTGGGACTGCCCCAGCACCCAACTCGTGAGGGGGAGATGTCTCCATGTATCCGGACAATTAGGAGGAAATTAGAAGGAAACTCTGGTCTGCTGAAATGTCTTCACATCTTGAGGACACGTGTGAGTGAGTGACACAGAGAAATCCTTCTCAGAGGCTGAGGCCTGGAACTGGTGCAGTGGGTTCCATCAGGCTGGGCCGGCGCTCACCACCCCACAGTCACTCCAATGCCATGGCCAACACTGCACCCCAGTGGACCCAGGGACATAACACATCCTCCAATTCAGACCTGGCGGCCAGTGCCTGGGGGGAAGTTTTATGTTTTAAGGACTAGAGGCAGTTGATGTGGGTGGTGCAGTCAGGGAAGGGCAAAGCCAGGCTGTGGGACTCAGCCTAGTGGGGCCTGCCTGGGAGCAGAGCGACCCACTGTTGTCCACAGGCTCTCCCTCTGCCACAGGAGAAGTGGGAACACGTGCCTCTGTACACACCTGGCCTCGGCTTTGCAGGCCTGGCTCCTTGGCTGTGGCCGGGGAAGGGACCAGCTTTTGTCAGGGGTGCTGGAGGACACTCCCTGGGCCCCTGTGCGCTTCCTCACTGGCCCTGCACAGGCTTCCTGCACTACAGGAGGTAGGCTGGAGACGCTGCGCTGCGTCACACCTCAGTACTTGGTGGACGCACACAATATGTGACCCGGTCCATTGCCTGTGTGCAAATGTCACCAACCATCCGGATAACGCCCTGACGCTCTCTCCTGCGCAGGGTCCAGGGTCCCACGTGGCATTTCTATGGATGATGCCCTGACGCTCTCTCCTGTGCAGGGACCACAGTCCCACCTGGCGTTTCTACACTGTCTCTCCTGCGCAGGGTCCAGGGCCCCACGTGGCATTTCTACACTGTCTCTCCTGCGCAGGGTCCAGGGTCCCACGTGGCATTTCTACACTGTCTCTCCTGCGCAGGGTCCAGGGTCCCACCTGGCGTTTCTACGTGGGGTCTCCCAGGTCTCCTAACTGGAGTGGCTCCCCAGCTTCCACGTTTGGGCACCCACCAAGCGTGTAGAAGTCCCTCTGTTTGGGCCTGCCTGAGGTTTCTTCATGCTTAAGCTCAGGTTCTGCATCTTTGGCAGGGACCCCGAGAGTGAGTCTGTGCCGTCTCAGTGTGGCCCGCCTGGAGGCGGGTACACCCAGCACTGGCGATGGGAGCTCTGATCACTCGGCTCAGCTGGGGTCCAACAGGCTGCTCCACTGGAAAGCCAGCATTACCCTTGAAAATAAGTCACGTGTGGGTGATGCTGCTTTGCGTCTGTCTGATGGGAATCCCTCTGGCTCAGTACCCATCTGTGATCACCCAGCGTGCCATTCCTGTCACGTTCCCTGGCTGGCACTCTCACGTGGAGGAGCACCCTGTTCCCCTGACTGATCTGTCCATTGCTATCAGCCTGGCCCCATTATTTCCTGGTTGAGTCCATGGATTATGGTCTTCAACATCACTGCTATTGGCCTAGATCTCGTCAGTGGGGGCCCCTTTTCTGCTGGTTCCCGTGCCCTCCGAACCTGCCTCCATGCTGGAGCTCCGGCTCCTGTGAGCACAGCAGGAACCATGGAACCAGTGCCTGCAACTGTGGAACTGACATCTGCTGTGGCCGAGTCCAGGCTGCGGGCCCTCTCAGGACACAGCTGGGATCAGATGCACACGCAGCTCTACCCACTTCTCTCTATACCCAACATAACAGACACACTGATCCTCTACCTGAGGGCCCTGCCCCCTTCTCCATCTGGGCTCCTTTCCCAGCGGCAAGCAGCAACGACCTGGGCCCGCCCTCGTCTCCAGGAGCTCAGCCATGTTGCTTGGCAGAGGACAGAGCCGTGGTGGGCCTCGCCTGGGTGGAGAGCCCGGCCACAGGATGCTCAGACCCAGGAGGAGCCTGGAGCCCGACTGTCACCTCCATGCACATAGACACAGAGCCTGGAGTGTCTGCCCCGACTGTGCCTTAGCTCCAATAACTGGGACTGGGCTGCAGGTGGCTTCAGCTCCCACTCTGTCTGCTATGGGATTTAATTCCTCAATTTAAAATTCTGCCTATTTGGGCCAGGCACGGTAATCCCACCACTTTGGGAGGCTGAGGCAGGCAGATCACTTGAGACCAGCCTGACCAACATGGTGAAACCCTGTCTCTACCGAAAATACAAAAATTGGCTGGACGTGGTATACCTGTAATCTCAGCTACTTGGGGGGCTGAGGCAGGAGAATTGCTTGAACCCAGGAGGAGGAGGTTATGGTGAGCCAAGATAGCACCAGTGCACTCCAGACGGGGCAACAGTGTGAGACTGTCTCAAAAAAAAGAAAAAGAAAAAAATTCTGCTTATTTGTATAAATTCTTGCTCCTTCATTCTAAACAAGTGGGAAGACAGTGAACTACACAAGGGCTGCCAGTGAGAGCTCCTGGGGCCCCTTGCTGCCCAAGGAGGCGCCCACCCGTGTCCGGGAACACACGGCGTTCAGGTGGGTGGGACACGTGTGGGGGTGCAGACATGCTTACCCCCCGCTGTGCTGCTAGCTGGCCCAGGGGCCACAGCCCCCACTGGGCAGGAGCCACCCTGGAGTGGCTGGACTGGGAGCCCAGGAGGGCTAGGGTGCTGGGGACCCCTGAGGACCGCACCGCCGTACCAAAGATACAGGGGCAGTGCAGCTCAATATCTTACCAACCAGCTCAGCCCTTCCTGTGCACACTGGCTGGGCACCTGCTGGGGCCTCAGGCTCCCTCCGCCTTCTCATACCTGCTCTGTCGTCCCCCTGAGGCATCCTCATGGTCTTGCCCATCCCATGCCAAGGCAGCTCTGGCCTGCTCCTCACTGTCCTGGAGCCTGAGACAGCCACGGCCCATCTTCCTCAGTCCACTCTATTCCAGTCCGAGTCCCTGGGGTCCTGCTCCCCAAGCATGGTGCCCTGGGGATCGGCGCTGTCTTCCACTTTGTGCCTTCTAGACATCATCTACCGTCCCTGAAACCTTCTGTGGATTCATAGGTCACCCCAGTTACCAACAGTCTGGGGTACGAAGTCAGGGGGGCTGGGCAATCTGCCCTTCACAGCCTTTCCCTCTGGCCTTAGGTAGGAAGAAGGGAGCCCTGCTGGTCGGCTCTGCCAAGCTTCAGAATCAGGACCTGGGGTCATCTCCACAGCTCAGAGCTGTGGCTCAAACCCAGCCATGGAGTTGGGGGTCACTCCCTCGGGGCCAAGGGCCTGACCAGGACCAGGATAGGAGTGCCGTGGCATGGAGCAGCTGCGTGGCTCTGAACGCAGGAGTGAGGGCCATGTGGCCCCTCCCCACGCAGGGAGGGCCCACCGCTAGGCATGGGGCAGGCAGGACTGTGCACGCAGATGCCCCCTCAGCAGGCCGTCAAGGCCCTGCATTAAAGCAAACATGAGCCACCTTCAGTGTGTGAGTTTCCAACACAAGATGCTGTTAGCTGAAGGGAGGACTGGGATGGGCCCGGGCCTGTCCCCACCAACAGGGCGTCAAGGTGAAGGACCAGAAAAAGAGGAAGCAAGCGGAGGAAGAAGGCAGAGGAAGAAGGGGGAGAAGGGTGGAGCAGGGCCCACTTCCAGGCACAGCCTTCACTGCAGCTCTCGTACCACCTGAGCTCCCAGGGAATACAGGCAGCAACGCTGGCAGAGCACAGGCAAGGACAGTTTCTGTGGCAGGAGCCTCGACAGGCAGGTGGCAGGAGGAGCTGGCGGGCACCCACCTCTCTCCCTAGGGTCACGGCGTCCGAGGCTGGGGGCTGCTTCTTGCCTGAAGGCTCTGCTCCCCCATGCTGGGCTATCCTGAGATGCTTCCCCAGCTCAGCCACCTGCTTCCGCAGCTCCAAAACCTCCAGGTGTACCTGGTCCACCTCACGGGGAAGCTCACGCTGGAAAACGGCCGGCTCCAGGGGTTCCCGCAGCACCTAGAGCCATTTCAAAGGCAGTGTAAGGAATCAAAGCAGTGGCTGGGCTGCAGCAGGCCCCTGGGGCACCAACAGGAAGCGCTGTGAGTGCGGGGAAAGAACATGGGAGCCTGAGATCAGGGCCTCCTCCCCAGCTGGATGCAACTGCCCTCTGCCCTCCGCCCCCAACCACAGCCGCTGATCCTCCTGCCCCGCCCAGCTGGCCCCGGCGGCTCCCCTGTACCCTGCTCTGGACTCCCAGGCTGGTGGGGAGAATCCGTGCATGGACAGAGGCAGAGTGCCACGAAACCCCTTCCTGAACCCTCCTTCCAGGGAGAAATAAAGGTCTCCAGAATTGCAAGTAACCAGTAGGAGGTGTAGATTTTTCTCTTCTGCTAATCAAAGGGGGCAGAAATGGGGAGGCCAGAGGGAGGCAGGCGAGGAGGTCGGAGGGCTGAGGCTATTGAAAGGTAGGTGGATAGGCCGGGTGCGGAGGCTCAGGCCTGTAATCCCAGCACTTTGGGAGGCCGCAGCGGGCAGATCACGAGGTCAGAAGATTGAGACCATCCTGGCTAACACGGTGAAACCCCGTCTCTACTAAAAATACAAAAAATTAGCCGGGTGTGGTGGCGGGCGCCTGTAGTCCCAGCTACTCAGGAGGCTGAGGCAGGAGAATGCTGTGAACCCAGGAGATGGAGCTTGTGGTGAGCCAAGATCGCACCACTGCACTCCAGCCTGGGCGACAGAGCGAGACTCCGTCTCAAAAAAAAAAAAAAAGAAAGGCAGGTGGAGGCCAACAAGAGGCCCGAGTGAATGGGGGGCTGGGGGAGGGGAGTCACAGGCCACAGAGTACCTCCGGGAGGCAACAGGCTGGCCATGAGACCCACCCTGGGGGCCCTGGGCTGGCCTCCAGCTCTGGCTGCCTCTCTCACTGACCACACCACTCCCGGCGAGAGGAGGGAAGAAGAGCAGAGCAGGTGAGAAAGATGAATACCTCCCTGCACCAGAGCCTTCCCGCCTCATTCCCAGTAACATAAAATATTACTTTCCCTATTCCAGGGACTCCTACGGTGAATTCCTTATGAATACTTCATTTTTGAATTTGCCACCTACACAAAAATAAAGGTTATTATTTAATTTACAGACACTGCTAAGTAAAAACCCAACCAAACAATATTACTTCAAGGTGAACATTTTCCCCAGGATAATCAAATCATCTATGATTAACCAAGGTAAAATTAAAAGCTTGTATTTATTTGTATTTATTTACTTATTTTATTCAGACGGCATCTTACTTTGTTGCCTCGGCTGGTCTCAAACTCCTGGACTCAAGCGATCCTCTGCCTCAGCCTCCCAGAGTGTTGGGATTACACCTGTGAGTCACCACACCCAGCCTGTTTTTATTTTCAGAGACAGGGTCTTGCTCTGTCGCCCAGGCTGGGGCGCAGTGGCGCGATCATGGCTCACTGCAGCCTCAACCATCTGGGCTCAAGCAATCCTCAGCCTCCTGAGTAGCTGCGATTACAGACGCACCACCATTCTTGGCTAATTATTTCAGTTTTTAGTACAGACGGGGTCTTGCTGTGTTGCCCAGGCTGGTTTCAAACTGCCGAGCTCAAATAATCCTCCCACCTCACCCTCCCAAAGTGTGGGGATTACAGGCATGAGCCACCGTGCCCAGTCTTGTTTAGTTTTTGTAGGGACAAGGTCTCCCTATGTTACCCAGGCTGTTCTCAAACTCCTGGGCTCAAGTGATGTTCCCGTCTCAGCCTCCCAAAGTGTTGTGACTACAGGTGTGTACCACCGTGCCCAGCCTAAAAGCTTTTTAAATGTTTATTTCTTGTCTGTAGGATTTGTGTGGGAAATGGGGGAAACAGCAACTGCAAAGTGTCGGGGATCTGGAGCCCCGTCATGGGTACACGGATCTTCAACCGCCTCGACTGGAGCCTCTCACATGTACACGGATCTTCCTTGACAGGAGCCCCTCACGCGTACACGGATCTTCCTCGACAGGAGCCCCTCACGCGTACACGGATCTTCAACCCCCCCCGACTGGAGGACTGAAGCCCCTCACGTGTACACGGATCTTCAATCGCCTCAACAGAAATGGAAAAGTAGCCAAGTTCCTCTTCACTGCAACAACAAAGATGCACTTCCAATCAAGGTGAGACGTTAGGCATCAGCAGAAAATGAGAGGTATGAGGGGTAATGCACATGTTAATTAGCCTCATTTAGCCATTCCACAGTGTGTACATGTTTCAGAACATCATGTCACACACCACAGAGATATACAATTTATTTTTGTCATTTTCTCTTTTTTTTTTTTGAGATGGAGTCTTGCTTTGTCGCCCAGGCTGGAGTGCAGTGGCACAATCTCAGCTCACCACAACCTCCGCCTCCTGGGTTCAAGAGATTGACTGCCCTGCCTCAGCCTCCCAAGTAGCTGGGATTACAGGCACGCACCACCACGCCTGGCTAATTTGTTGTATTTTAGTAGACACGGGGCTTCAACATGTTGGCCAAGATGGTCTCAATCTCCTGACCTGGTGATCTGCACACCTCGGCCTCCCAAGGTGCTGGGATTACAGGCGTGAGCCACCTCACCCAGTCATATTTGTCAATTTCAATCAATCCATCAAACATCTTAGGAAGATTAAAAAAAAGGCATCCGGCCGGGCGCGGTGGCTCAAGCCTGTAATCCCAGCACTTTGGGAGGCCGAGACGGGCGGATCACAAGGTCAGGAGATCGAGACCATCCTGGCTAACATGGTGAAACCCCGTCTCTACTAAAAAATACAAAAAACTAGCCGGGCGAGGTGGTGGGCGCCTGTAGTCCCAGCTACTCGGGAGGCTGAGGCAGGAGAATGGCGTGAGCCCGGGAGGTGGAGCTTGCAGTGAGCTGAGATCCGGCCACTGCACTCTAGCCTGGGCGACAGAGCGAGACTCTGTCTCAAAAAAAGGCATCCAATTTCTGGAGCACTGCCTACTCCCTCGGCAGATGGGAAATCTGGAATACTTTGTTTCTAGAGAGATGTTCTGCATTAGGGAAGAAGCAGAGGCTTCAGGGAAGGTGTGATTTACATATTTACAATGTGAGAGGACATGTGGAAGTTCCCTCGTTACGTCGCCTCACAAGGAATAAAGGCAACGTGATGAGGATAGCACGACTCAGAAGCACAAGCAACAGGAGACATGAACAATGGGACTGGATCAAAACTGGAGACATTCGGTGTCCTTCAAAGGACACCATCAAGAAAGTGAAAAGACAGGCCGGGTGCAGTGGCTTATACCTGTAATGCCAGCACTTTCGGAGGCGGAGGTTGGGAAGATCACCTGAGGTCAGCAGTTTGAGACCAGCCTGGTGAAACCCCCTTTCTACTAAAAATACAAAAATTAGCTGGCCATGGTGGCTCACACCTGTAATCCCAGCTACTTGGGAGGCTGAGGCAGGATAACTGCTTGAACCTGGGAGGTGGAGGTTGCAGTCAGCCGAGATCACGTCACTGCACTCCAGCCTGGGTGACAGAGTGAGACTCTGTCTCAAAAAAAAAAAGAAAGTGAGGCCGGGCGCGGTGTCTCAAGCCTGTAATCCCAGCACTTTGGGAGGCCGAGACGGGCGGATCACGAGGTCAGGAGATCGAGACCATCCTGGCGAACACAGTGAAACCCCGTCTCTACTAAAAAATACAAAAAACTAGCCGGGCGAGGTGGCGGGCGCCTGTAGTCCCAGCTATTCGGGAGGCTGAGGCAGGAGGATGGCGTAAACCTGGGAGGCGGAGCTTGCAGTGAGCTGAGATCCGGCCACTGCACCCCAGCCTGGGCGACAGAGCCAGACTCCGTCTCAAAAAAAAAAAAAAAGAAAAAAAAAGAAAGTGAAAACACAAACCACAGAATGGGAAAAAATGTAGCAAATCATAAATCTAATAAGGGACTTGTATCTGGAATATAAAAATAATTCTTACAACTCAAAAAGACAACCCAATTAAAACTGGGCAAGGGATCTACATGGACATTTCTCCAAAGAAGACAAATGGCCGACCAAGACACACGTGAAACGCTGCTTGACATCAGGAGTCATCAGGAAAATGCAAATCAAAACCACAGTGAGGCCCCACTTCACTCCCACCAGGATGACTAGCATCACAGCCAGAAAACAGCTAGTGTTGGTGGGGATGGGGAACCGGAACCCTCACACAGTGCTGGTGGAGGTAAAATGGTGCGGCTGCTGGGGAAAACAGCGCGGCGGCTCCTCGAGGGGTAAACACAGGGTGACCGTTGGGGAAAACAGCGCGGCGGCTCCTCAAGGGTTAAACACAGCGCGGTGGCTCCTCAAGGGTTAAACACAGGGTGACCGTCGTCGGGGAAAACAGTGCGGTGGCTCCTCAAGGGTTAAACACAGCGCGGCGGCTCCTCGAGGGGTAAACACAGGGTGACCATCTGACAGAGCAATTCCACTCCCAGGTGTACACCCAGGAGAACTGAACTTTGCATAAGTCCACACAGGAACGTTCACAGCAGCGTCATGCACAATCCAAACGGCGGAAGCAACCCAAATGTTGAGTGCATGAGTGATACACGAAGTGTGATCCATCCGTACAATGGGATACGCCAGCCACGGGAAGGAATGGCGCCCTGACATATGCAGAGCTGACCCTGAGAACATTCTACTCAATGGAAGAGCCAGGCACAAAGGACCAAAGGACGAAAGGACAACTGCCGTATGACTGTCAATATGAGGTCCCGTCAGCAGACAAACTGATCGGGACGGGGAGGGGAATGGTTCCTAGAGGCTGGCAAGCAGGGAAGGGGTGATACTGCTGTGTGGTTTTGGTACCGAGCTGCTATCTGGGGTGGGAAGAAAAGCTCTGGTAATAGTGAGAATGTTTCTACAACAACGTGAATGTACTGCCACTGATAGGTACACTTTAAAATGGTCAAAATGGTAAACTTTGTTATATATTAATGCATTTTACAATTAAAAGAAATTTTTTTTTTGAGATAGAGTTTCACTCTTGTTGCCCAAGCTAGAGTACAATGGTGCGATCTCGGCTCACTGCAACCTCCACCTCCTGGGTTCAAGCAATTCTCCCACCTCAGCCTCCCAAGTCGCTGGGACTACGGGCACCTGCCACCATGCCCGGCTAATTTTTTGTATTTTATAGAGACGGGGTTTCACCATGTTGGCCAGGCTGATCTTGAACTCCTGACCTCAGGCGATCTGCCCAACTCGGCCTCCCCAAGTGCAGGGATTAGAGGCATGAGCCCCCATGCCTGGCCCCACAATTTTTTAAAGTAAAAATCAAAATGATGTTAGGAATCTGTAGCAATCAAACCAAGGCAGTGACCCCAGCCCCACGGGAAACAGGGTGGGCTTGCTGCTGGATGCATGCAGATACTGGCCCCAGCAGGAGTATGACCCGACCCCCAAAAGGCAAGGGCCCAGGAGGTTGAAAAGAACAGCGTTTGCCAAGGCTTGAGTGTCTCAGATGAAGTGCAGCTCGTCACTGACATGGAGCACATGCGCCCTGTTGACCAGGACTCCTCTGAGTGGGGAGGTGGCATCAGGCAGCCCACACACACGCCCCGTTGACCAGGACCCCTCTGAGTGGGCACAGCCAGGGCCTGGTGGTCTGGCCGTCAGCACTGCCTCCACTGCCTGGATGGTGCTTCCCAGATTCTCATGGCATGCCTTCCATGAGCACACCTGAGATGAACTGGTTCCTAGGACCTCCCTGTGGCCCATTCCTCAGAAGAAAACAGGCACAGAGAGGTCAGTGGATGCCCGAGGTCACCTGGGATTGCACCAGGCAGTCGCTCAGAGCCCACACGCCCTCCCCCAGCAATGGCTCTCTAGGAGGAAGACCCCACAAACTCGAGTGCCTCACCTTCTGTCTGAGTCGTGTCACCAGCAGGTTTAGGAGCTGCACTCTGTCCCCGAGCTTCCTGAGTGCCAGTCCGGAGGACACTGGGCCAGCTTGGACAGACCCTCCAGCTTGACCAGCTTGGACAGACCCTCCTGCAGAGAAGAGTGGCTTCTGTCAGCTCAGATCTGAGAACGAAGGAAGGCCTTTCAGGGGAGACACACATCTCTATCAGCTCTCCCTTTCCCGGGAGGCCATGGCACCAGCGGCTGACCCCAACGCAAAGCTGTTGTTCATTGGCGTCAGCAGATCTGGGTCCACATGACGATTAGAGATGCTGTACAGAAAGCATAATCCTCATGTAAAGAAAGCAAGAATCCTTGTAGGAAAAAGTCTGACTTTACCATGTCGTGTCTGATAGAGACCAATTGCTTCAGTCTGTCCAAATAAAGAGCCACTTATTTAGAAATTGAGAAAAAAGATGTCACATAACACAGGGTCAAATAAAAAAATCACAATGGATATTAACAACTATTTTGAATGGAAAGATAACAACAATACTACTTTAGAAACTTCAGGAATGAATCTAAAGCTGTCCTTACAATAATAATTACAGCTTTAGATAAATATTTTAGAAAAGAAGACAGGCTGAAAACCAGTGAGCCAAACATTCATCTCAAGAAATTACAGAGCCAGGCACAGTGGCCCCTGCCTATCATCTCATCACATCGGGAGGCTGAGGCAGGAGGATCCCTGGATCCCAGGAATTCAAGGTTACAGTGAGCTATGATTGCGCCACTGCACTCCAGCCTGGACAACAGAGTGAGACCCTGTCACACACACAAGCAGAAAAATAAATTTAAAAAGAATGACCAAATTAGAGCCAAACAGGGCTGGGCATGGTGTCTCACACCTGTAATCTCAGCACTTTGGGAGGCTGAGGTGGGCAGATCGCCTGAGGTCAGGAGTGGGAGACCAACCTGGCCAATGTGGCAAAACTCTGTCTCTGCTGAAAAAAAATACAAAAATTAGCCAGGCGTGGTGGTGCGCCCCTGTGGTCCCAGCTACTCGGGAGGCTGAGGCACGAGAATCAATTGAACTCGGAAGCTGGAGGTGGCAGTGAGCCAAGATTGTGCCATGACACTCCAGCCTGGACAACACAGTGAGACTCCGTCAAAAAAAAAAAAAAGCCAAATAAAGTAGGAGGAAGAAAAGATAACGTCAGTATGAAATACTGAGGAAACAGAAAATAAATGTATAATAGAGAATCAACAAAACCAACAGCTGATTCTTTGAGAAGGCTAAAATAAACACCCAGGAATACTAAGCAAGGAAAAAAATAGAAGCAAATGACCAATATAATTAATGGCAAAAAGGAGTTATCACTTCAGACCCCACAGATATTTAAAAACTCATAGGATACTACAAGCAACTTTATGTCAAAAATTTGAAAATTTAGATGAAATGGACAATTTCTTAGTAAAATATAACATCAAAAAGGTATAAAAAAGAAAATCTGAATGTCCTATAACTGTGAAAAAAACTGAATTCACAATTTTAAACCTTCCCACAAGGAAAACTCCAGGCCCAGCTGGTTTCAAAGTTGAATTCTACCAATTATTTAAGAAAAATTAAGATAAGTCTGATACAAACTTTTTTAGAAAACAGAAAAATAGAGAATACTTTTCAACATATTTATGAGGCCAGAGTAACTTTGATTCCAAAACCTCACATGAACATTATGAGAATTGAAAATTATAGGCCAGTCTTACTCATGAACATAAATGTACTAATCCTCAATAAAACACGGGCATGGGCAAACCAAGCTGGGCCTGGTGGCTCGCACCTGTCATCCCAGCTACACGGAGGCCGAGGCAAGAAGACAGCGTGAGCCCGAGAGTTCAAGAACAGCTTGGTCAAAGAGCGAGACCATGTCTCATGTAAACAAAAAACAAAAGGAATATCAGCACACCAAATCTGTCAAATGATAAAAAGAAGAATCTATCACTACATGTTGAATTCTTCCTGGAACTGCAAGGGTGGTTTAACACGATGGAGACCCTGCAGTCCAACCCCATTTCCCCCAGCTAATCTCAGCTAAAGGCCCAGCCAGAACACAAAAAGCCCCACTAGGGGAAGATTCTGAACGGTGAGAAACAAAGCCTGAGTGTCTAGGGGCCTCGGATCCCAGGGATGGCTGGCAGGGAATCCCTCGTCTCCTTCCTGCACACACTGGCCTGGTGCTAGACAGCCACAACCCAGAGCTTAGACCAAAAAAAAAGGCCGAAGAGAAGCTGCTCCTGGGACCAATGGAGCAGGAAGACGGGGACATGCAGGTGGAGCCCTTGGGATCACACCTGCCCTCCTGCCAGCCCACGGTCCTACAGCCTGATATAGACAAAGGCCATCTCAGCTTCTGGGAGAGCACGTGGGGAGGGTCACAGGAGGAAGGAGGTCTGCATGAAGACCCCCGAGGATCCGCCGTGTAAAACCAGCCAGAATCAACAGAACCAGCACAGCAAAACCTCTGACAACTGGGCCTGGCGGGGGACACTGCCCAGGATTTAATTGGCCACTTGCCAGCTCACGTGTAGGCACAGTAAAATAGCATCATCAAGGCTCTGGAAAGTAATGGACATTCAAACCTCAGCCCACCAGAGTGGGCCAGGATATGCAGTGTGAACCCAGAAAGGCTGACTTAACACAGGTTTAATAAGAACCAGAATTTCATAATGTGACATTCAAAATGTCCATGATACAGTAAAAAATTACAGGAGGCTGCCTGTAATCCCAGCACTTTGGGAGACTGAGGCAGGAGGATCACTTGAGCCAAGGAGTTTCAAAACAGCCTGGGCAATATAGTGAGACCCCATCTCTAATTTAAAAAAAAATACTCGTAATATTAACAACCAAGAAAATCTCAACGTGAATGAAAGAGACAACACCAAGATGACACAGACATTGGAATTATGGGATGAAGATGTTAAAGCAGCCGTTATAACAATACTCAAGCAAGTTACTGGGGATGGTGGAGGTGAGAGAATTGCTTGAAGCCAAGAGTTGAAGATCAGCCTGGGCAACATAGTGAAACCCCATCTCTACAAAAAAAAAAAAAAAAAAAAAACACAAAAATTAGCTAGGCATGGATGGTGGTACGTACCCATAACCCCAGCTCTTCAGGAGTCTGAGGCCAGAGAGTCGCTTGAGCCCAGGAGGTCCAGGCTGCAGTGAGCCATGATCATGCCCACTGCACTCCAGCCTGGGTGACAGAGCAAGACCCTGTCTCTAAAAAAAAATGAACAAATACACAAACAAAAAACTCCAGCAAGCAATTTAATACACTCTAAAAACATATGGCAAAATGAAAGTTCCAGTAAAGTAAGATATAAAGAAAACTAAGGCCAACTGTGATGGCTCATGCCTGTAATCCAAACACTTTGGGAGGCTGAGGCAGGAGGATCAGTTGAGGTCAGGAGATCAAGACCGGCCTGGGCAACATAGTGACACTCCATCTCTACAAATATAAAAAGAAATTAGCGTGGTGTGGTGGTGCACACCTGTAGCCTGTAGTCCCAGTTACTCGGCAAGCTAAGGTGGGAGGGTCCCTCGAGCCCAGGGGGTCAAGGCTGCAGTGAGCTATGACCATACCACCACACTCCAGCCTGGACAACAGAGCAAGGCCCTGTCTCAAAAACAACCACCACAATTAAAAAAAAAAAGAAAAAGAAAACCAAAATGGAAATTTTAGAAACAGCAACAAAAATCTCACTGAATGGGCTTAGCAGCAAAATGGAAATGACAAAAGAAAGAACGGAAGAACCTGAAGAATAGAGGAAAAGGAACTATCCAGTTTGAACGAGAGAGAAAACAAATGGAAAAAAGGGACAAAACACAGCCTCAGGGACCAGCAGGACAATAACAAAAGACCGAACGTTTGTGTCCTCAGAGTCCCCAAAGGAAAGACTGTGGAGCTGAAAAAATACTTGAAAAATAATGGATGAAAACGTCTGAAATTTGGTGAAAGACATAAACCTGCAGATTAATATCAAAAAGAATAAACCAAAGAAATCTATGCCCAGATACAACATAATGAAATTTCTTTCTTTCTTTTTTTTTTTTTTTGAGACGGAGTCTTGCTCTGTCGCCCAGGCTGGAGTGCAGTGGCCGGATCTCAGCTCACTGCAAGCTCCACCTCCCAGGTTTACGCCATTCTCTTGCCTCAGCCTTCCAAGTAGCTGGGACTACAGGCGCCCGCGACCTCGCCCGGCTAGTTTTTTTTTTTTAATTTATTTTTTATTTTTTAGTAGAGACGGGGTTTCACCGTGTTAGCCAGGATGGTCTCGATCTCCTGACCTCGTGATCCGCCCGTCTTGGCCTCCCAAAGTGCTGGGATTACAGGTTTGAGCCACCGCGCCCGGCCTACAACATAATGAAATTTCTGAAAACTAAAGGCAAAAACTCTTTTTTTTTTGAGATGGATTTTTGCTCTTGTTGTCCAGGCTGGAGTGCTATGACATGATCTCGGCTCACTGCAACCTCTGCCTCCTGGGTTCAAGCGATTCTCCTGCCTCAGACTCCCAAATAGCTGGGATTACAGGTGCCTGTCACCACGCCCGGCTAATTTTTGTATTTTCAGTAGAGACAGGGTTTCTCCATTTTGGCCAGGCTGGTCTTGAACTCCTGGCCTCAAGTGATCCACCCGCCTCAGCTTCCCAAAGTGCTGGGATTACAGGCGCCTGCCATCACACCCAGCTAATTTTTGTATTTTTAGTAGAGACGGGGTTTCACCATCTTGGTCAGGCTAGTCTCAAACTCCTGACCTTAAGTGATCCACCCACCCAGCCTCTCAAAGTGCTGGGACTACAGGCATGTGCCACCACGCCCAGCTAATTTTTGTATTTTTAGCAGATACAGGGTTTCACCATGTTGGCCAGGCTGGCCTTCAACTACTGACCTCAGGTGATCCACCTGCCTTGGCCTCCCAAAGTGCTGGGATGACAGGCATGAGGCATGAGCCATGGCGCCCAGCCTGTCAACGTAATTTTAAAAGTCAAGTGTGAAAGAGTGTCTATCACATTCACTTGCCATTAGTTTTCCTTCACTCCTGACGTTCCTAGTTTCCTTCCTTCCGTTGTCTCTAAAGTACCTCCTTCATCAGTTCTTTTAGATCTAGTCTGCTGGTGATAAACTTTTCCTTCATCTGAGAATATCTTTATTCACTCTCATTCCTGAAGAATATTTTTTTTTTTTTTTTTGAGGCGGAGTGTCGCTCTTTCGCCCGGACTGGAGTGCAGTGGCCAGATCTCAGCTCACTGCAAGCTCCGCCTCCCGGGTTTACGCCATTCTCCTGCCTCAGCCTCCCGAGTAGCTGGGACTACAGGCGCCCGCCACCTCGCCCGGCTCGTTTTTGTATTTTTAGTAGAGACGGGGTTTCACCGTGTTAGCCAGGATGGTCTCGATCTCCTGACCTCGTGATCCGCCCGTCTCGGCCTCCCAAAGTGCTGGGATTACAGGCTTGAGCCACCACGCCTGGCCCTGAAGAATATTTTTACTGAATGTATAATTATGGGTTTACAGTTTTTGCTTTCAGTACTTGAAAAATATTATGCCACTTCCTTCTGAAGAGAAATGTGATGACAGCTGCTGCTGAGAACCCACTGCCGCTCCGGTCACAGTCCCCTGTAGGCCATGCATCACTCTCTCTGCATGCTTTCAACAGTCTTTGTCTTTAGGCCAGGTGCAGTGGCTCACACCTATCATTCCAGCACTTTGGGAGGCCAAGGCAAGTGGATCACTTGAGGCCAGGAGTTTGAGACCAGCCTGGCCAACATAGTGAAACCCTGTCTCTGCTAACAATACAAACACTACCAGCTGGGCATGGTGGCACATGCCTGTAACCCTAGCTACTTGGGAGGCTGAGGCACGAGAATCGCTCGAACCCAGGAGGCAGAGGTTGCAGTGAGCCAAGATTGTGCCACTGCACTCCAGCCTAGGCAACAGAGACTCCGCCTCAAATAAAGGAAATTCATTTCAAATATAAAAGACGGAGGTAGGTAAAAAGAAAAAGGGATGAAAAAGTTATACCACGCAAACGCAAATCAAAAGAAAGCTTGAGTGGATTAATTAATATCAGACAAGGGAGACCTCAGAACAAAGAACGTTGCCAGGATAAAGAGGAAGATTACATAACAATACAAGGGTCAATTATCCTAAAGAAAAATAATCCTAGATGTATACACATCTAACAACAAAGATACAAAATATATGAAACAAAAACAAAGAATCATTATTTAAAAAATGAAGATGTATATTAAAACAGGAATAGAGAGAAACTTCCTTAACCTCCCTCCACTACCCCCACTGCAAAAAACCTTCAGCAAAAACGAAACCTAAGAAAGTGAAATGCTGAAAGTCCTTCCTCTGGGATTAGGGAGAAAGACAGCTGTTATGAATATCACACTGGAGAGTTTAGCTAGGGCAATAATGCAAGAAGAAGTAAACAATATCCGCATTGGAAAAGAAAAATAAAACCTCCTTTATTTTATTTTATTTTTTTTGAGACGGAAGCTCGCTCTGTCACTCAGGCTGGAGTGTAGTGGCGCAATCTCGGCTCACTGCAACCTCCACCTCCTGGGTTCAAGCGATTCTCCTACCTCAGCCTCCCAAGTAGCTGGGATTACAGGTGCCCGCCACCACGCCCAGCTAATTTTTTTGTATTTTTAGTGGAGACGGGGTTTCACCATGTTGGCCAGGCTGGTCTCAAACTCCTGACCTCAGGTGATCCGCCCACCTCGGCCTCCCAAAGTGTTGGGATTACAAGTGTGAGCTACCACACCCGGCCAAAACCTCCCTCATTTGAGACAATCTGTGCCAGTGGAGTGTCCTGTCTGGCTCCTCCCTTTCTTTTCCTGCCTCAGGCCTGTAGGTGGGGCCTGCCTCCCCTACCTAAGGGGGACTGTGGCTCCAGCAGGGTGAGGCAGCTGAGTGGAAGGCAGCTAGGCTGGGCTGTCAACCTTGGTGATGCTGGGGAGGTATCCAGGCAGGAGAGGGGCCTCCAAATAGGGGAAGGGGCTGCAGCAGCAATGGGGGATTGGTTACACCAAGAGGACTCGATCAAAGTATGTGTCAGTGAGAAGGGGCGAGCCAGGTTTCTCATTGTTGGAAAAGGAAGTTAGAATAACGAAAAAGAATGCTAGAATGCTAGAATGAACCTTTTGATGTTTGACTAACCACAATGGAATAGATTAGCCTGTGAGTTTGTCTTGAAATGAAGACCATCCATTCACCAAAGACACCAGTGAAGGAATAAAAGGCAAAGCAACCCATAAAACCAGTGCAAGGCTCATATTCAGAATCAAATACCCTAAAAACAATCTATGACAAAAGGCAGATCATCCAATAAAACATGGGCAAAAAACATGGCCTGGAGCTTCAAAAGAGAGGCTGTCAGAAGGCCAATTCTATGGACTGAACTGTGTCCCCTAAAATTGACAGGTTGAAGCTCTAACCCCGAACATGATTGTATTTGGAGACAGGGTCTTTGAGGAGGCAGTTAAGGTTACATGAGGTCCTAAGGCTGGGGCCCTGGACTGTTCTTATAAGAAGAAGAGCCGGGCGCGGCAGCTCACGCCTGTCATCCCAGCACTTTGGGAGGCTGAGGCAGGCAGATCACGAGGTCAGGAGTTCGAGAGCTGCCTAACATGGTGAAACCCCATCTCTACTAAAAATACAAAAATTAGCCGGGTGTGGTGGTGTGCACCTGTAATCCCAGCTACTTAGGAGGCTGAGGCAGGAGAATCGCTTGAACCCGGGAGGTGGAGGCTGCAGTGAGCTAAGGTCACACCACTGCACTCCAGCCTGGGTGACAGAGCAAGACTCTGTCCCCCTCCAAAAAAAAAGAAGAGGAAGAGACACCAGGAGTGAGCACGCAGCGGGGAGGAGCCATGTGAGCACGCAAGGGAGAGGCCACATGAGGGCGCAGGGGACAGGGTGCTGTCTGCAAGCCACAGAGAGACCTCAGGAGGAACCCACCCTGCCGGCAGCCTGATCTCTGACATCCAGACTCCAGACGTGAGAAAATAAATACCCGTTGTTTAAGCCACCCAGGCTGTGGTGTTGAGTTATGGCAGCCCTAGCCAATCATACACCAATGCACACAGGAAAGATGTTCAATCCCACGAATCTCATGAAATTTGCAAATTAAACCAAAATAGGATGTGCTACGTGTCCACTAGAGGGAACAGAAGGAGCCACTGACCATGTAAGTGCGGGTGTGCATGCAGCACCATGGCTGCCTCGCACGCTGATGGAGTGTAAATTGTAGGGATGCTTCGGAGAAGAATCTGGCATTATCAAGTGAAACACAGTGTAGGTCTGAAGACGCCAGAGAGAGCACAGGTGCCACAGAATTCCATTCACACCGAAACAGGGAACGCTAACTGCAGTGAGGAGCCAGGGCACGTGGGCTCTGGAGGGAGCACAAGGGGCTGCCGGGCTGGATGACACTGCCCCGACGTCTGCAATAGCCTCAAGCTGTCTATTTGCTGTGAGTGGACTTTCTGCAGGGGTCAGATTTCAGTTTATAAAGGGACAGCAAGTAGCCCAGTGAGATGCGGACTCTCACCAGTTGTCTCTGTTGAGGTGCGGACGCTGGGCTGAAACTCAGCACGAGGTGAGGACATCTTTAAAGGATCCAGCACATCTTCTAGATGCTCTTCTAGAGTTTTAAACTTATGCTTTAGAGTTCGTATTTCTGCTTCAAGGGCCAGAACATAATCTGCCAAAAAAAGCCCAGTGAATATAACACACACACACATCCTTTTGCACCGCCCTCCTGTGAGCACCAGCTCAGGGAGCTGATGCCAGCTCGTGCCCACTGCCTCACTGTGCATGTCCTCCTGTCCTCCCCACACGAGAGCTTCACAGCAGTTTCCACACTCTCTGTGTGTGTCAGACTGAAAGACCTTCCCTCCCCTCAATGGCCAGAGTGTGCCAGCCAGAGATCAGCACAGTCTCCGCGCTCTCCATGAAGGGCTTGCGATCAGGAGCAAATGTTTCACCTGCCGCCTGCCCACGTGCCTCTGTGCGAGGGGCCAAGTCCCACCTCGAGAACGGAAGCTCTGCATCCATCCCGGCATCCGCCCACCCACAGCCACTCATGGGGTTCCAGGGCATCGGGCAGCCCTCATCAGCTCTGCATGGACACTTCTCTGGAGGAAAGGCCTGTGGTCCACCAGCCCCTGCTACCAACCCACTCTGGGACAGCACGACACCAAGCCAGCCCTGGTTGAGGTCTAAAACAGGTTTTTTAAGTGTGTCAAGCAGGTACCCTCATTTTTTCCTTCTACTTTACAAGTATAAAAGCTTTCTGGTATAAAACTGAAGATTCCGGCCGGGCGCGGTGGCTCAAGCCTGTAATCCCAGCACTTTGGGAGGCCAAGACAGGCGGATCACGAGGTCAGGAGATTGAGACCATCCTGGCTAACATGGTGAAACCCCGTCTCTACTAAAAAATACAAAAAACTAGCCGGGCGAGGTGGCGGGCGCCTGTAGTCCCAGCTACTGGGGAGGCTGAGGCAGGAGAATGGCGTGAACCCAGGAGGCGGAGCTTGCAGTGAGCTGAGATCCGGCCACTGCACTCCAGCCTGGGCGGCAGAGCGAGATTCCATCTCAAAAAAAAAAAAAAAAGCTGAAGATTCCTTCTCTTGGAGAAAAAGCAGTTTTCATGCTTTGAATTTATTACAGGGGATGTTAACTTACAGGACTCTGAAATGAAGCCTCCTTGAAGCCAGTCGAGACCCATGCTCCTGTCTGTCCTCCTCCCTCCCTCTCCCACTTCCCCTCCCGCTCTGTCCCTTCCTCCCTGTTACTCACCAGGAGTGGCGGTGTCTCCCCCAGCCTTTGGGTCAGGCTGGTTTGCATCTGTGCTCTCTGCCGCTGTCTGGACGGGAGGAGGAATCTGATGGCTTAGAGCCTCCATTTCTTTCCTCATCTGGGCAATCGCACTTCGCAAGCTCGTGTTCTGCTCTCGGAGCCGCTGGATCTCATTGGATGGAAAGTCTTTACTTATTTCTTCTTCATGCTGCCCGAGGAGCATCTGTCAAATGCAAGGAAAAATGACTACAAAAAGATGAACGGTTCCCCAGCTCGTCCTGGCAGACTGCGCCTCCGCCCTCCCTGCGCCCCTCTCAGGGCCAGTCCCCTGCTTGAGCTTGGCCTGTGGTCCCTCCCCCTCCCCGGGGTTGTGATATCCCTCCTTCCTGGCCTGACAGAGGTGCAAACATGACACTCAAATTCCTGAAGCCTTCCATACTGTTGCGATCCCTAGAGTGTCAAATCCACAGAGGCAGAAAGTGGAATGGGGGTGCTGGGGCTGGGGGCGGGGAGGGGGAGCCCGTGTTTCTGGGGACAGAGCTTCAGTTTGGGAAGAGGAGAACGTTCTGGAGAAGGGTGGTGTGAGGGCTGCATCTCCGTGTGAATGCACTTCACGCTGCTGAACGGTGCACCAAAAAATAAAGTGGCCAGCTTTGCGTTATGTATACTTTAGTACAGTCAAACATCCACTGAATAGGATGAAGAGCAGGTTCGGAGCACACAGAAGAAAAGGTAGTGAATATAAACACCAGGCACCAGAAAATACCCAAACTGAAGCTCAGAAGGAAAAGGGCCAAAGACGAAAAAATGAGGAGAGCTCTGGAGACCAGAAACAAGGTGCACAAGGAACCAGGAGCCCAGACGAACACGAAGGCAGCAGACGCGTCTACGACGAGGCCAAACATGTTACAAATGCGATGAAAACCGTACACCACAGATGACGAAGCTCAGTGAAGCCTAAGCAGGATAAACAGAAAGAAGATCATACCAGAGAGCATTGCAAAATCAAACTGCTGAAAAATCACCAACACAATGGAAACTCTACAAGCAACCAGAGAAGAGAGACATGTTACACTCCGGTCAAAGGGCAGGCATAGGGATGACAGAGCTCACAAGGAGCCCCCAAGGTGGGAGGACAACAAGGCGAGGTGGCTCTGGTGCAGGAGGAGAGGCAGGCCCCACCCACCCGGTTCTGGGTGAGGAGTGTCCTTCTCTAACCAAAGGTGGGGGCACTTCTGCCTCCGACCAGGAGGGACTCGCCGCTATGAGTCTTTCCCTCTGGCTGTGAACAACTAGAACAGCAGACACATTAGAGGAAACACCTGCTTCCAGACGCCAGCACAGACCCCGGATACCAGAGAGGGAAACAAAGTCCCAGGGCTCTGGCCCAGCTCAACCATGAGTCCAGCCAAGATGTGTGCAAAAGGCACAGCTTCCTCTCCTGCGGAGCCACCCTGAGGGATGCAGAGCCTGTTCCCCGCGCCGCACTCCGTGAATACAAGCCTGAAGCAAGACCTGGACCCCTTCCCAGGGTGCTCTGACTCCCTGGCCCACGGGCTCCTCCATGCTCACCAGCAAGGCCAGCTGGCCTGGGCTCCCAGGAGGAGAGCTTCACACGCCGTGCTTAAGGGTGGAGAGAGGCCGGGCGCGGTGGCTCAAGCCTGTAATCCCAGCACTTTGGGAGGCCGAGACGGGCGGATCACGAGGTCAAGAGATCGAGACCATCCTGGCTAACACAGTGAAACCCCGTCTCTACTAAAAATACAAAAACTAGCCGGGCGAGGTGGCGGGCGCCTGTAGTCCCAGCTACTCAGGAGGCTGAGGCAGGAGAATGGCGTAAACCCGGGAGGCGGAGCTTGCAGTGAGCTGAGATCCCGCCACTGCACTCCAGTCCGGGCGACAGAGCGAGACTCTGCCTCAAAAAAAAAAAAAAAAAAAAGGTGGAGAGAATGCGAACAGAACATGAACCTCAACTGGCAGTTTAGAAACGGAGACAGTAAACTGCCCACCGCAGCGCCGTGATAACACTGGTGAACAACGTGAAGGACCATTGGTGAGAAAATTCCTAGGTGCGTGACGGTGTGGCCACTTGATAAAATATGCAGACATTTAGATTCTGTTTGTGAAGAATTGTAATGACATGGGAATATATTTATGGTAGAACCAAAATGAAGAAAGACTTCTCCTGGAGAAACAGTCGCATGAGGGGCAGACCGCCGAAGGCCGCGCTCGACCTGGCCAGCTACAGACTGGGATACTGAGTGCTCACGGGCTTACCAGGCTCTGTCCTAGGATGCGCTGAGGGTGCTGGCCGCATGACCTCACTGGCTGCGCATTCCCGCCACAGCCGCAAGCAAGGCTCAGAGGGCTCGGCAGTGTGAAAGGAAAATCTCATTAAGCTAAAGGGAAAAGTCAAGCTGGGAACTGCTCAGGGCAAACCTGCCTCCCATTCTATTCAGTCACCCTCTGCTCACTGAGGTGAATGCATATCTCACTGCCTCCTTTGGAGAGGCTCATCAGAAACTCAAAAGAATGTAACCATCTGTCTCTTATCTACCTATGACCTGGAAGCCCTCTCCCCACTTCAAGTTGTCCCGCCTCTCCAGATGGAACCACTGTTCATCTTACATGGTGATTGATGACTCACGTCTCCCTACAATGTATAAAACCAAACTGTGCTCTGACCATCTGGGGCACATGTCATCGGGACCTCCTGAGGCTGTGTCGGGGGGTGCATCCTCAACCTTCGCAAAATAAACCTTCTAAATTCACTGAGACCTGTCTGAGATTTTCTGGGTTCACACTTTGGTAACCACAGGGAGATTCTGAGTGGAGATGCCTCTGACCTTTGACAAAACTCCTATCAGTACTTGGTACTGGAATAAGCCAACTTTATGGCTCAAACCAACAGGACAATTTGCCGAGGTCTGGGAGCACCCCCTCCAGAGAATCCGATCTCCCCAAATTTGGTCAAGATTTACAGTTCATTTTGCTGTACAATATTGGCAGAAGAGCTGAGGCAGGACTTGCTTGTCTGTTAGAGAGCAGTCTTCAGCCTGAGACCCATTCCCTAGGTAAGTAACTGAATTGGCATTTGTCTTGGCTAAAGTTAAGATTAACAACCAAGCCGGGCATGGTGGCTCACGCCTGTAATCCCAGCACTTTGGGAGGCCGAGGCAGGCAGATGACCTGAGGTCAGAGTTCGAGACCAGCCTGACCAACATGGAGAAGCCCCATCTCTACTAAAAATACAAAATTAGCCGGGCGTGGTGGCGCTCACCTGTAATCCAAGCACTTTGGGAGCCGAGGCAGGCAAATCACCTGGGTCAGGAGTTTGAGATCAGCCTGATCAACATGCAGAAACCCCATCTCTACTAAAAATGCAAAAAATTAGCCAGGCATGGTGGTACGCATCTGTGGTCCCAGCTACTCGGGAGGCGGAGGCAGGAGAATCACTTGAACCCGGGAGGCGGAGGGTGCGGTGAGCAGAGATCATGCCATTGCTCTCCAGCCTGGGCAACAAGAGCAAAACTCCGTCTCAAAAAAAAAAAAAAAAAAAAAAGCCAGGTGCGGTGGCTCATGCCTGTAACCCCAGCTACTTGGGAGGCTGAGGCAGGAGAATCACTTGAACCCGGGAGGTGGCGGGGGTGGTGGTGCAGTGAGCTGAGATCACGCCACTGCACTCCAGCCTGAGTGACAAGAGCAAAACTCTGTCTAAAAACAAACAAACAAACAAACAAAAAAACTCTAAAAATTAGCCAGGCATGGTGATGCGCATCTGTAATCCCAGCTACTTGGGCAGCTGAGATGGGAGGATTGCTTGAGCCTAGGGATAGGAGGAGATTGCAGTGAGCTGAGATTGCACCACTGCACTTTAGCCTGGATGACAAAGCGCAATCCTGTCTCAAAACAAATGAGTAAAAACCACATGAATGAAGCACGAGCTAGGAACAATCTTCATACCAGTTAGGATCTGAGTCCTAAGTACACTAGGCTGCCTTGGCACTCTTGGAGGAAGCCCTGCCCATCTAGGCCCTTCATGACAAGCCAAGCCTCAGGCAGAGAAGCGAATCGAACAGGAGAGAATGCACACCAGCGGTGGCTTTGTGTGGGGAGGTGGGACCAGCAGGGGGCAGGGACTCTCGGGTGGTCGTGTTGCGGTGGTTGTGTTGCGGTGGTCGTGTTGTGGTAAGGGTGCTTGGGCACATTGATGTGTCGACTGCACTGACCTGTGTGCTCCAGGCCTGCGTACACTCTACTGCATGTACCACACCCCCACGGAAAAAGAAAAGCCATCTGCAGGCCTAGGGTAGTCCTCCCATGCTGGGCCCTCTGTGCTCTCCCCCAGCCTCCTACAGCCCTGTACCCCACTCCCATCTGCCTGTGGACCCAGCTCTGTTCTGATGAGCTGTGACAACTCAGGCAAGCTCCTCAGTGTCGCCATGTCTCAGTGGACATGGTGCCAACCTCCAAGATGAAATGAGTGGAGGGACGTCAAGGCCTAAGGGCAAACCCTGGCATAGGATGAGTACTTAACTACTGACCACTAACGTCACTGCCCAACAAAATCAGGAGTGGTGATGACAGATTCCTAGCATAAAATGACCTGCTGTGACGGTCCTCAGGCAATACCATAAGAACAAACTCACATGAACGTCTGCTATCTAGTAATATTTGGATTTGGGATTTTTAAAGCTTTCGAACATGAAAGATACAAAGAAGCCCGAGTTCACCTTAACTCTCTCAAGCTTCCGACTTAACCCTTGTTTGTGCAACAGGTCATTTAAAAAGAACACAACTGAAAGACTTAACTCCAGTCTTGGTAGGATTTGGGGATCCAGTCCTATTTTCCCACTGCTGCTGTTGAGCAAAGTCTCAAAGAGCAGGCTGGGCACTCTCACCTGTGCCCCTGGTCCGGGGAGCCCATGCATCCTCAGGGCCTGCACGGCCTGGTCTCGTTCCAGGGTCACGGCCTTCAGCACCACCTCCTGCTCCCGTAGCGCCCGCTCTGTCTCCTGCAGCTTGGCAGCAACCTGGGAATGACGCTGGGACTCAGTCCCTGTGTGGATGATGGGGCAGCTCCCATGCCTGCTGAGGCTCCAACAGCACACATAGGTGGGAGATGCTCAGAGCACCAGGCTCCCCACTGCGGCCAGGCCACCAAACCCTTCCTGCCACCCACACCCCTGGCTGTCCTTGCAGGCCAGCGGGGATCATGGGATCATGCAACACTACTTAAACCACGAGGCTGGCCAGCTACAGAAACCGCTTATGCAAGAAAGTCACGGTGGGTGGACGGGCGGGGCGCATTTTTATTACTGTAATTTTTGTTGCTACACAGCATACTGCTCAGTGAGGTTTAGTGTTTTCAAATTTAAAGAACCATTTGGGCCGGGCGTGGTGGCTCAAGCCTGTAATCCCAGCACTTTGGGAGGCCGAGACGGGCGGATCACGAGGTCAGGAGATCGAGACCATCCTGGCTAACCCGGTGAAACCCCGTCTCTACTAAAAAATACAAAACACTAGCCGGGCGAGGTGGCGGGTGCCTGTAGTCCCAGCTACTCGGAAGGCTGAGGCAGGAGAATGGCGTAAACCCGGGAGGCGGAGCTTGCAGTGAGCTGAGATTCAGCCACTGCACTCCAGCCTGGGCGACAGAGCGAGACCCTGTCTCAGAAAAAAAAAAAGAACCATTTGGTGAGAACCAGACCCATCCTGCCCAGCCCCACCTCTGCAGAGGCGCCGAGAAGGCCCCAGGCCCTGGTGGCCCCACACACCTGACTTTTTGCCGTGGTCAGACCCTGAATCAGGGCCTCTGACTTTTGGATCTGGTCCCTTTCAATGTCGTCACAGCGGCGCTGCCAGTCCAAGCCCAGCTGCACCTGATCACGCTCCAGGCTCCGCTCCCTTTCCACCGCCAGGGACAGCTGTTGCTTGTACCTAAGGACACGTCCAACCGCCCAGCATTAATGCTTCCTGAGGAGGAAGCATTCCACAGGAAAAGTGGAGGAGTGACGGGAAAGGCAGGGCTGCCGCTGTCCCTCCTGCTATCACGCGGCCTGCGCTGGCCTGACGTGCTCTGGGCTCCCGTGGATGGGCACACAGGGGTGCCCAATAAGATGAGCAGGCGCCAAGGATGGCCGGATGCCGGAGAAAACCCAACATGATGGAGGAGGGCGATGGATGAGGGGGATGCGCACAAAAACAGAAGAACCAGCAAGCAGGAAGAGAGGGAGGAAAGCAACAACCTTAAAAGATCATAAACTGGTTATGCACAAAGGAACGGAGCTACGAAAGCAAGCAGAGCAGGGTGGACCCAGCCACGGGGCGGGCAGGGCTGGGAGAGGCCCCAGAGCAAGCGCAAAGGGACAGAGGGCTGGAAACACAGGAACCCGGGGCTTCCTCCAGAAGACCAGCATCTTAGATCAGAATGGAGGGAGGAAGCCACCCAGGATGTAAAGGGGCAGGTCCACCAGGACAGAGCAGATGCCAGCCTTCAGAGAGCTCTAGAGACCCCACACGCACACAGTAAGGGGCAACGTCACAGTACGAAGGACAGAGCAGACGCCAGCCTTCAGAGAGCTCTAGGGACCCCACACGCACACCGTAAGGGGCAACGTCACAGTACGAAGGACAAAAGAAAAGTCTACAGGGGAAAAAGAACAAAAATTGGACGGGGACTAGGCTTGACACCAGCAACTCTGGGACAGAAGGCCATGGGGCCACACTTTGGGGGCAGAATTCCAGGCTGTGGGCGATCCTGTGATGGGGAGAGGTCCCTCCTGTCCGAGGCAGTGACGCAGAGATGGTGGCATGGCTCTGCATGGGAGGGAGACTCTCCTGCTGGCCTCATTGCACCGGTAAACTTCAGGGAGTTTGAATGATAGCAATGGAGCCATCATATTGAGAGGGTCCCTGGAGGGGCTGTGTGGCCAGGGCTGAGGATGCCTCTAGGGTGGAGAGTGACCCTGGCTGTCAGCCAGCGAGGGAATGGAGGCCTCGGCCCCACAGCTGCAGGGACTGAATTCTGCCAACAGCTGGGTGAGTCTGGAAGGGCCCTGGGCCTCCAAGGAGAGGCAGGCCCGGCCATCATTGATTCTAGCCTGGAGAGACCCTGAGCTGGGAACGGCTGAGCCCTGCCTAGGCCCTGGCCCCAGAACCTGAGATAATAAATGGGTGTTTAAAGTAGTTAAGCTGCTAAGTTTGTGGTAATTTATACACAATATGTTCTTGTTTTTGTTTAATTATTTTTATGGTTTTTTTTTTTTTTTTTTGGATACAGAGTCTTGCTGTGTCACCCAGGCTGGAGTGCAGTGGCGTGATCTTGGCTCAGTACAGCCTCTACCTCCTGGGCTCCAGCAGTCCTCCTGCCTCAGCCTCTTGAGTAGCTGGGACTACAGGTGCATACCACCACGCCTAGCTAATTTTTTTTTTTTTGAGACGGAGTCTCGCTCTGTCTCCCAGGCTGGAGTGCATTGGCCGGATCTCAGCTTACTGCAAGCTCCGCCTCCCAGGTTCACGCCATTCTCCTGCCTCAGCCTCCCGAGTAGCTGGGACTACAGGCGCCCGCCACTTCGCCCGGCTAGATTTTTGTATTTTTTAGTAGAGACGGGGTTTCACCGTGTTAGCCAGGATGGTCTCGATCTCCTGACCTCGTGATCCACCCGTCTCGGCCTCCCAAAGTGCTGGGATTACAGGCTTGAGCCACCGCGCCCGGCCACCTAGCTAATTTTTGTATCTGTCATAGAAACAGGGTTTCGCCATGTTGCCCTGGCTGATCTCAAACTCCTGGGCTCAAGCCACCTGCCCGCCTTGGCCTCCCAAAGTGCTGGGATTACATGTGTGAGCCACCACGCCCGGCTACACATACTTTTTTTTTCTTTTGAGATTGAGTCTGGCTCTGTCACCCAGGCTGGAGTGCAGTGGTGTGATCTCAGCTCGCTGCAAGCTCTGCCTCCCAGGTTCACGCCATTCTCCTGCCTCAGTCTCCCGAGTAGCTGGGACTACAGGTGCCTGGCAACACGCCCAGCTAATTTTTTGTATTTTTAGTAGAGATGGGGTTTCACCGTGTTAGTCAGGACGGTCTTGAACTCCTGACCTTGTGATCCACCTGCCTCAGCCTCCCAAACTGCTGGGATTACAGGCGTGAGTTACCGCGCCTGGCCCCACACATACATTTTTAAATGCCTGTAACTGCAAAAATAAATAAATCTGTAACACGACACAGCAGCTGTCACCACGCCTATCTTCCCACTTCAAACAAATGGGACACTGGGCAGAAAATGGGGCATGGCTTTCACAGAGTGAACGACAAACACACAAGCAGTGCGGGGCCCAGGTCCCTCAGAGAAGGTCCTCACGAGATGGACCCACTCGCCTCCCGGCTTCTCTCCACAGGCCCTTCCGGGTCCCCACAGGGACGTGAACCATGCAGAGCACGGTGTTCTTGCTGTGAGGAGAAGACAAAGACTGGAGTTTGGAGAAGCTGAAGTGGCTGAAGTGATGAGGCAGAGTGGCAGAAAGGAGGGGATCCCGGGATCTGTGCAGGGATCTCCTAGAAGTTGTGGCTGACAGCCACGTGCAAAAATACACAGGAGAAGCCCACATGGGCTGGGCCAAGAGCAACTCGTGGGAACGGAGCAGCCAGCAGAGAGCTCCACGTGCGCTCATTCCCAGAGCTCGACAGGACGGCCGGCAGAGCGTCCTTGGAGCTCTCTCTCCAGGGCACGCAGTGGGGTCTGGGAGAGTCATGGTGCTGAGTCAGCCCTGGTGAAAAGGCTTCTCCAGACCTGCCCCACCTGCCCTCGCACCAATTTTTAAAAAGTCTCAAAAGGGTCAAGCTGCCATGTAAATACTTAACTGCAGCCAAACAAAAAACACCACAGCCAAATCCAGACACTTGCCAACATCCTATTCACCATGTCTGACATCCAGTGAAAACTTATCAGATGGGCAAGGAAGTACAAAAAAAATGTAGCTCTCGGCCGGGCGCGGTGGCTCAAGCCTGTAATCCCAGCACTTTGGGAGGCCGAGACGGGCGGATCACAAGGTCAGGAGATCGAGACCATCCTGGCTAACACGGTGAAACCCCGTCTCTACTAAAAATACAAAAAAACTAGCCGGGCGAGGTGGCGGGCGCCTGTAGTCCCAGCTACTCCGGAGGCTGAAGCGGGAGAATGGCGTGGGCCCGGGAGGCGGAGCTTGCAGTGAGCCGAGATCCGGCCACTGCACTCCAGCCTGGGCGACAGAGCAAGACTCCGTCTCAAAAAAAAAAAAAAAAAAAAAAAATGTAGCTCTCTCCAGTAGAAAAATCAGCCAATAGAAACAGACTCAGAAATAAAGATATGATGGAATTAGACAAATACATTTAAGCAGCCATTAAAATAAGTTCAGAGATTTAAAGGCAACCGTGCACATAATGAGGAGAGAAATTAAATGTATAAAAAAGTCTAAATATTGCAATATGTGCTGTTTTCTTTCAGTGAATGGAAGAGTTTAACAAAGAAAGAACATTGGAATCAAGAGTTGAGAATGTAAGCCAGATGCATTGGCTCACACCTGTCATCCCACCACTTTGGGAGGTCAAGGCAGGTGGATCACCTGAAGTCAGGAGTTCAAGACCAGCCTGGCCAACATGGTGAAACCCCGTCTCTACTAAAAATACAAAAATTAGCCAGGTGTAGTGGCGCGTACCTGTAATCCCAGCTACTCTAGAGGCTGACACAGGAGAACTGCTTGTACCCAGGAGGTGGAGGTTGTAGTGAGCTGAGATTGCGCCACTGCACTCCAGCCTGGGCGACAGAGTGAGACTCTATCTCAAAAAAAAAAAAAAGAAAAAAAAAATTGAGAACTTTATCACAACATGTTTCTTTTCTTCTGCATTAGCTTGTATTATGAGCATTTTCTACATACACAAGTAATACGTAAATCTAAGTGTGCTTTCTTGAAGATAATATTTCATACTGTTTAATTTCAGTCAGTGGAAGTATTTAACAACAACAAAAAAGAATGCTGGGGCCGGGCGCGGTGGCTCAAGCCTGTAATCCCAGCACTTTGGGAGGCCGAGACGGGCGGATCACGAGGTCAGGAGATCGAGACCATCCTGGCGAACACGGTGAAACCCCGTCTCTACTAAAAAATACAGAAAACTAGCCGGGCGAGGTGGCGGGCGCCTGTAGTCCCAGCTACTCGGGAGGCTGAGGCAGGAGAATGGCATAAACCCGGGAGGCGGAGCTTGCAGTGAGCTGAGATCCGGCCACTGCACTCCAGCCTGGGCGACAGAGCGAAACTCCGTCTCAAAAAAAAAAAAAAAAAAAAGAATGCTGGAAGAGCTAAGAACATTATTACAACATGTTTATTTCAGCATTGGTACTATTCCTTTTTTTTTTTTTTGATACCAAGGCTCGCTCTGTCGCCCAGGCTGGAGTGCAGTAGCACCATCTTGGCTCACTGCAGCCTCTACCTTCTGGGTTCAAGTGATTCTCCTGCCTCAGCCTCCAGAGTAGCTGGGATTACAGGCATCCGCCACCACGCCCGGCTAAGTTTTTGTGTTTTTAGTAGAGAAGGGGTTTCACCATGTTGATCAGGCTAGTCTCCAATTCCTGCCCTCAAATGATCCACCTGCCTTGGCCTCCCAAAGTGCTGGGATTACAGGTGTGAGCCACTGCGCCTGGCCGGTAATTTTTTTTTTAGACAGAGTCTTGGTCTATTGCCCAGGCTGGAGTGTAGTCACACGACCAAATACCTTTCAACTATGAAAGGAAACACTGTCAACCTAGAATTTCTCATCTAGTGAAGATGCTCCTCAAAAATATGGAGACAAAGTTTCAGACAAACAAAAGCTGAGATGATTCCTGAGCAGCACATCCGCACCACAAGGTATATTAAAGGAAGGGCTGAGGCTGAAGGAAAATAATACTACACGGAAACCTTATATCTGATTTGTAAAAAATGAAGAACATCAGAAAAAAATATTAGAAAAGGTATAAAACTTTTTCTTTCTCGTTTTTATTTTTACAAAGGATAGTCTGATCAAAGCAAATATAATGATTCCCCTTACATAAAATATAAGAAAACCATAGTAAAAAGGAAGAGGAGGCTGGGCACGGTGGCTCACGCCTGTCATCCCAGCACTTTGGGAGGCCAAGGCGGGTGGATCATGAGGTCAGGAGTTCGAGACCAGCCTGGCCAACATGGTGAAACTCCGTCTCTACTAAAAATACAAAAATTAACTGGGTGCAATGGTGGGCGCCTGTAATCCCAGCTACTTGGGAGGCTGAGGCAGGAGAATCGCCTGAACCCAGGAGGCAGAGGTTGCAGTGAGTCGAGATCATGCCACTGCAGTCCAGCTTGGGCAACAGAGCAAGACTCCGTCTCTCAAAAAAAAAAAAAAGAAGTAGCAGAAACAGAGGTCATTCTTTGAACAGAAGCAGAAATTGAATTGAAGAGTTTTATATTATACATACAGTGGTAAATATTAAACACAGACTGTATATCTTATAAATCTCAGAACAACCATTAAACATGTAAGACAAAGAGGTTTATATAATAAGAAAACTGGAAATAAAATGAAATTCTAAAATATATTCAATGGATTTTTTTTTTTTTTTTTTTTTTGAGACGGAGTTTCGCTCTGTCGCCCAGGCTGGAGTGCAGTGGCCGGATCTCAGCTCACTGCAAGCTCCGCCTCCCGGGTTTACGCCATTCTCTCGCCTCAGCCTCCCGAGTAGCTGGGACTACAGGCGCCCGCCATCTCGCCCGGCTAGTTTTTTGTATTTTTTTAGTAGAGACGGGGTTTCACCGTGTTAGCCAGGATGGTCTCGATCTCCTGACCTCGTGATCCGCCCGTCTCGGCCTCCCAAAGTGCTGGGATTACAGGCTTGAGCCACCGCGCCCGGCCTCAATGGATTTTTTTAAAGGCAGAGAAAAAGAAACAAAGAACAGATAAGGATAATGGAACGCGAATAGACCAGGCACGGTGACTCATGCCTGCAATCCCAGCACTTTTGGGAGGCTGGGGTGGGCCCATCAGTTGAATCCAAGAGTTCGAGACCAGCCTGGGCAACAGAGCGAAACCCCGTTTCTACCAAAAATACCAAAAAATTAACCAGGCATCAGAGCACACGCCTGCAGTCCCAGCTACTCAGGAAGCTGAGGTGGGAGAATTGCTTGAACCCACCCGGGAGGTTAAGGCTGCAAGTGAGCTAAGATTGCACCACGGCACTCCAGCCTGGGTGACAGAGCAAGACCTTGTCTCAAAAAAATAAATAAATAAAATAAAATAAAGAGAATAGCAAACAGTAAGTGGAGATTTAAGCCATAATATACAAATATATCAATAATGGCATTAAATTAAATTATCTAAACCCCCTGAGGAACAGGTAGAGTGTTACACTAGATAAAAGAAGACTCAAACACAGGCCACCCACAAGCCAGGCACGGCGGCTCGCACCTGTCACCCCAACACTCTGAGAGGCCAAGGCGGGAGGATCGCTTGAGTCCAGGAGCTTGAGACCAGCCTGGGCAACATGGTAAAACCCTGTCTCTACAAAAATATAAAAATTAGTTGGGTGTGGTGGCGTGTGCCTATAATCCCAGCTACTTGGGAGGCTGAAGTGCAAGTATGAGTTGAGCCTGGGAGGTTGAGCCTGCAGTGAGCATGAGCCCTGATTGTGCCGCTGCACTCCAGCCTGGGTAACGGAGTGAGATCCCATCTCAAGAAAAAAAAAAGATGAAGCACAAGTTAAAGCAGAGGGTGGGAAACTGAAGCAGAAAAAGCTCAAGCAGCCCTGTTAATATCAGACAGAGAAGACTGTGGACAAAAGAATATTACCAGGAGGGTCAGGTGTAGTGGCTCACACCTGTAATCCCAGCACTCTGGGAGGCTGAGGCAGGAGAATTGCTTGAACCCAGGAGGTGGAGGTTCCAGTAAGCTGAGATCGTACCACCGCACGCCAGCCTGGGCGACAGAGCAAGACTCTATCTCAAAAAAAAAAAAAAAGGCCAGACGCTAACACCTGTGATCCTAGCACTTCGGGAGGCTGAGGCGAGTGGATCACCTGAGGTCAGGAGTTTGAGACCAGCCCGACCAATACTGTGAAACCCCGTCTCTACTAAAAATACAAAAAAATATTAGCTGGGCCTGGTGGTATGTGCCTGTAGTCCCAGCAACTTGGGAGGCTGAGACAGGAGAACTGCTTGAACCTGGAAGGCAGAGGTTGCAGGGAGCTGAGATCGTGCCACTGCACTCCAGCCTAGGCAACAGAGCGGGACTCTGTCTCAAAAAAAAAAAAGCACACTGGGACAGGGGCCTGACTGCGGAGGGCAGGAGGGAAGTATGTGTTTACAGAAGATTCCATAGCTTGCCTGAAGTGGTGATTATATGGCGTAGTCATCCTTTTTCACCCTGCTATAAAGAACTACCTGAGACTGGGTAATTTATAAACAAAAGAGGTTTAATTGACTCACAGTTCCACATGGCTGGGGAGGCCTCAGGAAGCTTACGACCATGGTGGAAGGCAAAGGGGAAACAAGGCACGTCTTACATGTTGGCAGGAGAAAGACAGAGTGTGGTGGGGGGAGCTGCTAAACGCTTATTTATTTATTTATTTATTTATTTTTGAGACAGAGTCTCGCTCTGTCGCCCAGGCTGGAGTGCAGTGGCGTGATTTTGGCTCATTGCAATCTCCGCTTCCCAGGTTCAAGCGATTCTCCTGCCTCAGCCTCCCGAATAGCTGGGATTACAGGCGCATGACACCACACCCGGATAATTTTTGTATTTTTAGTAGAGACAAGGTTTCACCATGTTGGCCAGGCTGGTCTCAAACTCCTGACCTCAGCTGATCCGCCTGCCTCAGCCTCCCAAAGTGCTGGGATTATAGGTGTGAACCACCACGCCCAGCCCACCAAACATTTATTTATTTATATTTTATTTTTTATTTGTTTATTCATTTTTTTGAGACAGAATCTCACTCTGCTGCCTAGGCTGGAATGCAGTGGCATGATCTGGGCTCACAACCTCCGCCTCCTGGGTTCAAGTGATTCTCCCACCTCAGCCTCTGGAGTAGCTAGGACTACAGGTGTGAGCCACCATGACTGGCTAATTTTTGTAGTTTTAGTAGAGACGGGGTTTTACCATGTTGACCAGGCTGGTCTCGAACTCCTGACCCCGTGATCCACCCACTTTAGCCTCCCAAAGTGCTAGGACTACAGGCGTGAGCCATCACACCCAGCTCACCAAACACTTTTAAACCATCAGAACTGACTCAGTATCATAAGAACAGCACGCGGGAAACCACCCCCATGATCCAATCACCTCCCATCAGGGCCCTCCCTTGACACACGGGGATTACAGTTTGAGATGAGATTTGGGGGGACATTGAGCCAAATATCATATGGCATACACATTCCTCAAAATTCATCAAGTGTAGAGTTAAAATGGATGAGTTTTAGCAAATGTATTCTGTAACAAAGTTGAATGTGTATGGGAAATAGAAGTTATCTTTGTTCAAGTAAGTGTTCATCCCAATGGATAGGAAAAACATGAGGACATGAACAATCAGACAAGACAGATGAGGAGATTCTTTGTTTTTGTTTTCCTTTTTGCAGAGATGGAGTCTCACTATGTTAACCAAGTTGGTCTCCAACTCCTGGGTTCAAGCAATCCTCCTGCTTCTGCCTCCCTAAGTGCCAGGATTATAGGTGTGAACCACCACGCCTGGCAACAGGAACTTCTCAGTGCAGGATCAAACAGCAGAAGCACCTTTATGGCTCTTATTACAGACTGAGAAACACCGTCCTCTGGCCGCACTCCCTCCAGCAGGCGGCCCCTTCTGCGTCTTCCCACACCACCCTGCGTGACTGGACATTCTATCTGTCTTGTTCACTGTCTTTCTCCCCCAAGAAAATGTGAGGCCAGGGACTCGACCTGTTCAGTTTTGAATCCTTAGTACCTACAACAGCACCTGCCCATAGGAGACACTAAATGGAAATAACTGCCTGGGGACAGTTACCTTTCAATGTCCTGCTGGGATCGGGCCACCTGTGCCTTGAGCTTCACCTCTTCTTCCTGTAGTGTCTGAATCTGAAGGTCTTTGGAGACCATCTCCTTAGACAGTTGAGCAATCTGAGCATCCCAGGCAGATTTTACAGTTGACACATCTTCACGAAGTCTAAACATGGAAGGGAAACTATGTAGATGTGGTTCTCACTCACTCAAGTTGTCTCTTACACAGCACTCCCAGCAAATACACACACACACACACATACACACACACACACACACACACACACACCCAGCTCTCAAAGGAAATCCACATCAGAGCTGAAACTTCCTGGCCTAGATGATGGAGATGGTTCTGCACAGGAAGAAGTAAGCATCCATCCACCCAACTGCCTCCATGCATGCATGCATCCCACCAACCCAGATTCCAGCTAAGCTCCTGCAGCACACCAGGCCATGTGCCAGGTTCTTGGTGTGGGGAAGGTGAGGCATGACATGCCTCCTATGCCCACAGAGCCCACAGTCATGAAGTAGCACCACCTCTGACCAACTTACCCGCATGTCCTCACCATGCCTAGCACAGCACCCCATGTGCAGAGACATTCAACACGTTTTCAAATTGCATAGTAAAATAAGGTTCTATAGAACCTATTAAACAACCTTAACAGCAGGACGCCTCTGGTACCCAAAATTGAATAAATTTCCCAAGAAAATGTTCGGGACAATATCTAGAGCTGTTAACTCAGGTAGCCACGGTACTAACCTAGGCAAGATGACACCTGCCCACTTGCATGGGCTTAGGCCTATTTCCCTAAAAGATGGGGTAGACAGCTCACAAAAGCAACTGTAACATGACACACAACAGACTTCAGATGCTCCTGCGCTGACGAACTTCCAACTGACAGTGAGAAGCAGAGGGTGAGCTGGCTGCCCCCACAGAGGCCACCCCTTGTCACAAGGGGTCAGTTAAACCCAGCATGAGTGGTGCATTCAAGCCTGGTGTTATACAGAATGGAAAAAAAAGCCACCAGTTTTGGACACATATTTTAGCACGGCTGAAAAGAGACACCATCAAAGGCATCAACATTTCCAGTCATCTCTGGCAATTCGGGCTGACACAGAGTGTCTGTCTGGGCTCCTTCCACGCGGTGCGCGGGCACCAAAGAAGTGTGTGTCTGGGCTCCTTCCACGCGGTGCGCGGGCACCGGAGAAGCACACTCGCCAGCGGCCTCGGGCTCTGGGAAGCAGCTTTATCCCTGGACCATGAGCCGCCTAATGACGAGGGCCGGCCCCACTCCCAGCATCAGGACGGTGATGCGACTCTGCCTGGGGCCTCCCGATGCACAGTCTCAGGTGTAGACAAATGGGCACGGCTGCTGAGCCCTCACTGCAGGGACAGAGGGCACCACGAGCACGAGCGGGAGGGCACCGCTCACCACAAGAGCGAAATGCTTTCTGGGAGAAGCCAAGGTGGGAGGATCACTTGAGCCCAGGAGGTCGAGGCTGCAGTGAGCCATGATCGCACTGCTGCACTCCAGCCTGGGCGACAGAATGCAACGCCTTCTCTTTCTTCTGCGTAATGGGATGGTTAAAATAAAAAAAAGAAGGCTGGACATGGTGGGCTCATGCCTGTAATGCCAGCACTTTGGGAGGCTGAGGCAGGCAGATTGCTTGAGGTCCAGGAGTTCGAGACCTGCCTGGGCAACATGGCTAAACCCTGTCTCTACTCAAAATACAAAAATTAGCCGGGTGTTGTGGCACGCACTTGTAGTCCCAGCTACCTGGGAGGCTGAGGGGGGAGGATCACTGCACTTCAGCCTGGATGACAGAGTGAGACCTTGTCACAAAAAAAAAAAAAAAGGAAGAAAAAAATGCTTTCATGTTAATCCTACAGGTTTTCTCTGTAGTTCCAAACTCCAAACCAGCACAAAACTACTGAAAACCTCATTGAGAACTACAAAGCTAGCCAGGCATGGTGGCTCACACCTACAATCCCAGCATTTGGGAGGCTGAGTGGGGAGGATCACTGAGGTCCAGGAGTTTGAGACCGTCCTGGGCAACATGGGGAGACTCCATCTCTATTTTATTTTATTTTATTTTATTTATTTATTTATTTATTTTGAGACGGAGTCTCGCTCTGTCACCCAAACTGGAGTGCAGTGGCCGGATCTCAGCTCACTGCAAGCTCCGCCTTTCGGGTTCACACCATTCTCCTGCCTCAGCCTCCCAAGTAGCTGGGACTATAGGCGCCCACCACCGAGCCCGGCTACTCTTTTGTATTTTTTAGTAGAGACGGGGTTTCACCGTGTTTGCCAGAATGGTCTCGATCTCCTGACCTTGTGATCCGCCCGTCTCAGCCTCCCAAAGTGCTGGGATTACAGGCTTGAGCCACCGTGCCCGTCCTCTATTTTATTTTTAAAAAGAAACAAAGGAACTGAAATAAATAAAGCTGTCACTTATTTCTATTTTTTTAATTAAAAATATCATTTTTTTAGAGACAGAGTCTTGCTCTGCCTTCTGAGTAGCTAGGACTATAGGTGAGCACCACCGTACCTGTCTAATTTTTTGGGGGTAGACATAGGGTCTTGTTTTGTTGCCCAGGCTCAAGTGATCCTCCTGCCTCGGCCTCCCAAAGTGCTGGGATTAGAGGTGTGAGCCACTGTGCCCAGCCGAGGTCATCATTTAATGCTAACTCATACTTGGGATCATGGGACCAGAATGACAACGGAACTCCCCAGAAGTAAACGCGGAAAGATACAAGCTTTAGAACGTAGAAGTTTGTTTCTTACTGCCAAAATAATACTGCGTACGTGTAGCAATAATTCTCAATGAGCAAAGAGTATTTATGGACAGAAAACGAAAAGACAATCAAGAACAACATTTAGCTTAAGGCTGCAAGGGGAGGCCAAGGTTAGGCGCACAGGAGTGGTGAGGCCCGGCCGCCTCGGCCCCTCTCACCTCGCACACCGACCGCAGAGGCTTCAAGTGCCCCCATGCGTGGCAGCTTCAACAACTCTGCTGGAATCTGACTCATCAAACAACAAAACAGCATGCTGAGTCAAGAGAAACTATCCTGAATAAGCCCTTAACTTCCCGGTACTGTGTAGTTCTAAGAGCCATTTCCCCCTTAAACAGGAATACAATGTGACAGAGAATTCTGTCAGTGGTGGCTCACGCCTGTAATCCCAGCACTTTGGGAGGCCAATGTGGGAGGATCACTTGGGTCCAGAAGTTTGAAACTAGTTTAGGCAACATGGAGAAACCCTGTTTCTACAAAAAATACAAAAATTAGCTGGGCGTGGTGGCGCACACCTATAGTCCCAGCTACTGGGGAGGCTGAGGCAGGAGGATCACTTGAGCCCATGAGGTCAAGGCTACAGCGAGCTGTGATACACCACTGCACTCCAGCCTAGGCAACAGAGTAAGACCCTGTCTCAAAAAAAAGAAAAAGAGGCCAGGCGCGGTGGCTCATGCCTGTAATCCCAGCACTTTGGGAGGCTGAGGTGGGCAGATCACAAGGTCAGGAGATGGAGACCATCTTGGTCAACATGGTGAAACCCCATCTCTACTAAAATACAAAAAATTAGCCGGGCATGGTGGCACATGCCTGTAATCCCAGCTACTTGGGAGGCTGAGGCAGAAGAATCACTTGAACCTGGAAGGTGGAGGTTGCTGTGAGCTGAGATCGCACCACTGCACTCCAGCCTGGTGACAGAGCAAGACTCCGTCTTAAAAAAAAAAAAAAGAAAAACAAAAACAAAAAGAAGAGAGAATTATCTGTAAAAAAAAAAAAGTGATGGAAATTTTCCTAAACAAAGAGAAAAAGCCAGTGGCTAAGTGTAGTAAATACTAGAAAATGACTCGTCTTAAGCGTCTTCAGTAAATACAGCTTCTCCATGGATCACGTCTGGAGACTGGAACTTAGTGCTAAGCACTTCACCGTGGCTGCAGTGGTGTAGCTTGTATGCATCTCACCCTGTACACCAGGCACAGGTGGAACAGGGCTGCCCATATGCCCTGGCCTGGCTCAGACACTAGAAAGGAAACGGGATTTAAAAAGAAACTAGTGGCTGGGCGAGGTGACTCACGCCTGTAATCCCAGCACTTTGGGAGGCTGAGGTGGGTGGATCACCTGAGGTCAGGAGTTCGAGACCAACCTGGTCAACATGGTGAAACCCTGTCTCTACCAAAAATACAAAAATTGGCCAGGGGTGGTGGCAGATGCACCTATAATCCCAGCTACTCGGGAGGCAGAGGCAGGAGAATTGCCTGAACTCAGGAGGCGGAGGCTGCAGTGAGCTGAGATCACACCACAGTACTCCAGCCTAGGTGACAGAGTGAGACTCCGTCTCAGAAAAACAAAATCGAAACAAAAAAGGAACTAATGAATGAGTGAATGCTTGGGCTGCTGCTGGGAATGTGGTGCAGCCACTGGAAAGCAGAAATGTGGCTCCTCAAAAGCTAAACACAGAATTAGATGATCCAGAAATTCCACTCTGCATCTGTGCACAGAAGAATGGGAAGCACAGTCTCAAAGATAAATTTGTAACCGAGGCTCACGGCAGTATTTTTTTTTTTTTTTTGAGATGGAGTCTCGCTCTGTCGCCCAGGCTGGAGTGCAGTGGCCGGATCTCAGCTCACTGCAAGCTCCGCCTCCCAGGTTCACGCCATTCTCCTGCCTCAGCCTCCCGAATAGCTGGGACTACAGGCGCCCGCCACCACGCCCGGCTAGTTTTTTGTATTTTTTAGTATAGGGATGGGGTTTCACCATGTTAGCCAGGATGGTCTCGATCTCCTGACCTCGTGATCCGCCCATCTCGGCCTCCCAAAGTGCTGAGATTACAGGCTTGAGCCACCGCGCCCGGCCGGCAGTATTATTCTTAAGAACCAAAAGATAGAAACAACTCACACGTCTATCAACGGATGGACGAATAAACAAAACATGGTCCATCCAGACAATGGAATATGGCTCAGCCTTAAAAAGGAAGGAAATTCGGCCCGGCGCAGTGGCTCACACCTGTAATCCCAGCACCGTAGGAGGCCAAGGCGGGTGGATCACGAGATCAGGAGATCACCAGGTTAACCATCCTGGCTAACACGGTGAAACCCTGTCTCCACTTAAAAAAATACAAAAAAATTAGCCAGGCATGGTGTGGGTGCCTGTAGTCCCAGCTACTTGGGAGGCTGAGGCAGGAGAATGGCGTGAACTCAGGAGGCAGAGCTTGCAGTGAGCCGAGATCACACCACTGTACTCCAGCCTGGGCGACAGAGTGAGACTCCGTTTCAAAAAAAAAAAAAAAGGAAGGAAATTCAGACTTAATGCCACTAAACTGTACACTGTAAAATGGTCAAGATAAGGCTGGGCACAGTCTTATGTCTGTAATCCCAGCACTTTGGGAGGCGGAGGCAGGTGGATCATCTGAGGTCAGGAGTTCGAGACCACCCTGGTCAACATAAGAGAAAACCTGTCTCTACTAAAAATACAAAAATTAGCTGGGTGTGGTGGTACACGCCTGTAATCCCAGCTACTCGGAAGGCTGAGGCAAGAGAACTGCTTGAACCTGGGAGGCAGAAGTTGCAGTGAGCCGAGATCGCGCCACTGCACTCCAGCCTAGGTAGCAGAGCCAGACTCCATCTCAAAAAAAAAAAAAAAAAAAGGCCGGGCGCGGTGGCTCAAGCCTGTAATCCCAGCACTTTGGGAGGCCGAGACGGGCGGATCACGAGGTCAGGAGATTGAGACCATCCTGGCTAACACAGTAAAACCCTGTCTCTACTAAAAAAAAAATACAAAAAACTAGCCGGGCGAGGTGGCGGCGCCTGTAGTCCCAGCTACTCGGGAGGCTGAGGCAGGAGAATGGCGTAAACCCGGGAGGCGGAGCTTGCAATGAGCTGAGATCCGGCCACTGCACTCCAGCCTGGGCGACAGAGCGAGACTCCGTCTCAAAAAAAAAAAAAAAAAGACACCACAATTTAAAAATTCAGAGAAAAGGAATGAAATTCTGACACATGTTAAAATGTGTGCAAACTTTGAGGACATTATGCCAAGTGAAACCAGCGAGTCCCAAAAGGACAAATACTGCATGATTCCCATTTACAGGAGGTCCCCAGCCTGGTTGCACCCACAGAGGCAGCAAGTAGAATGGAGGTGGCCAGGGGCGGGCGGGACTCGCCGGGAGCTGGCAGGGGTTGGGGGGCAGCTGGCGGGGGTCAAGGAGGCATTGGTGTGTACTGGGAAGATGGAAAGTTCTGGAGATGACAGTGGTGATGGTTTCACAACAATGTGAATGTGCCTAATGCCACTGCCACTGATCTGTACACTAAGAAATGGCTACAATGGCAAATTTTATGTTATGCATATCTTACTATAAACAGATGAATGCATACATACATAGAAACTACACAATATCAAAACTAAAGAAAAGGCAAAAAACAAAACCAAAAAGCCTGGTTAAGAAAAGTGACTGAGAGCTACAGAAGCCACTCCCTGTCTGCTGCCTGGCCCACTTTCCTGTAGTCTGGCACCAGTGGGCCCAGGTCAGTACAGCCACAGCCGTCCCTGCCCTCACCTTCTGGGTGGAGCCAGGCACATACTCACTGGTCAATGGCAGCATCCTTCTCCTTGGCCGTGTGGGCCTGCCTCCACTCTGCCCTGCGGAGCTGTGCCTCCAGGGTCTCGCAGTGGGCCTGCAGCTCCAGAACGCTGGCCTTCAGCTCCCGCAGCTGCTCCACATGGGCTCCCTTCACCGCCACCAGCACCGCGTCCTTCTCCCTGGCTAGACGGTCGAGCTCCTCATGCCTGAAACAGTGAGCGTCCCATGGTGCTCACCCAGCCCCCAACACCCAGGCCCCAGACCCTCTTTGGAGGCATTCATTACCCTGCCTCGTGCACAGGTGCTGCTATATGTCTGCCTCAAGGCTTTGCAGCAACCACCTGGCCACCTGTTCCTCATTCCTTGCAGGCTAACATGGACCAAGGCCCCTGGCCTGCCCTCCAGAGCCCACAGCCCCCCCGGAGAAGCACACCAAAAGGAGGTGCATAGAGCACAGTTTGACCCGACCAACCTGTGAAAGCAAAAAAAGGTAGATGCTCATTGCTTTGTCTCCTGGCAGCCAGCCAGGTCTACTGAGCCACACTGCACCCAGCCTATTTATTTTCCAGTTAGAGGCAAAGTCTTGCTGTGTTGCCCAGCCTGGCCTTGAACTCAAGCAATCCTCTTACCTCAGCTTCCCAAGTAATTGGGCTTACAGGCCACACCACTTTGCCTGGCAAAAATCTTTTACTTTAAAAATATTATGTTAGAAGCCGGGCACGGTGGCTCACGCCTATAACCAAAGCACTTTGGGAGGCCGAGGTAGGTGGATAGCTTAAGCCCAGGAGTTGAAGACCATCAGCGTGGGCAATATGACAAAACACCCTCTATGAAAAATACAAAAATTAGCCTTTGTGGTGGCAGGCACCCATAGTCCCAACTACTCGTGGGGCTGAGGTGGGAGGACCACTGGAGTATGGGAGGTTGAGGCTGCAGTGAGCCGTGATGGTGCCACTGCACTCTAGCCTGAGTGACACAGTGAGACCCTGTCTCAAAACAAACCACTGCGCTCCAGCCTGGGTGACACAGTGAGACCCTGTCTCAAAACAAACCACATTAGCAAAAGGACTAAATAAATAAATATTTTAAAAAGATTTACGTGTTGGTTTTCTACCCTGAGCATATTAGGCTCTACTAAGTGGAGTGCTATCAGGTATATGTAACGCTATGGAAGCCATCTCAGTGACGTCTTTGATCTAACCCTACCAGGACTGAGAGAGTGAACAGCTCTGCTGACTGGTTTCAGGCCCCTTGGCAAAGCCAACCCCAGCTCTCTGCTTCCACCAAGTTGGAAAAGCTCATTCAATTATCAGCTGATGGATGATTTAAAATCATTCTTGGCTGGGCACAGTGGCTCACGCCTGTAATCCCGGCACTTTAGGGGGCCAAGGAGAGCAGATCGCTTGAGGTCAGCAGTTCGAGACCAGCCTGGCCAACACGGTGAAACCCAGTCTCCACTAAAAAAATTCAAAAATTAGCCAGGCATGGTAGTGCATCCCTGTAATCCCAGCTACTCAGGAGGCTGAGGCAGGAAAATCGCTTAAACCCAGGAGGCAGGGGTTGCAGTGACCCGAGATCACACCACTGCACTCCAGCCTGGGCAAAAGAGACTCTGTTTCAAAATAAATAAGTAGGCTGGGCACAGCGGCTCACCCCTATAATCCCAGCACTTTGGGAGGCTGAAGCAGGTGGATCATGAGATCAGGAGTTCAAGACCAGCCTGGCCAATATGGTGAAACCCCGTCCTATTAAAAATACAAAGAATTTAGCCAGGCGTGGTAGCACATGCCTGTAACCCCAGCTCCTTGGGAGGCTGAGGCAGGAGAATTGCTTGAATCCAGGAGGCGGAGGTTGCAGTGAGCCGAGATCGTGCCACTGCACTCCAGCCTGGGTGACAGAGCGAGACTCCGTCTCAAAATACATACATACATACATACATACATACATACAAACATACACATAAAATAATTCTTGAGGGGAAGTCACCAGTTGGTCGTTGGCATATAACTTGGAAGTAGTTCAGAGAACGTGTGATGTTGCCATAAGGGGCTCCACTCCCGTCTGATCATGCATGTGAGGGTCAGGCTCTCACAAACTGACTTGGGGGAAGCCCCACAGGTCTCAGTAGAAGGAGCCTTCCCAATAATATTTTACATTTTACTTAACGATTACTGAATTTTATGGCATCTTGTATTGTTTTAGCAGATGTATACCAATAATTACGAGAGTATCTTAATTAAAAGCCTTTCTGAACACTTGGAGCCTTGTGACCCCAGCAAATTTTATTTTTAGTTTATATGACCATATCTAGTATATACTATATCATATAATTTATATGACTATTTTGTTGTTACAGATGATTGACTTCAAATGTATTCAAACACAAAAAATATATTCGTATAAGATTCTGTGGGGAAGAGGGATGGAAATAGTTCAAGGGGAAAAAGGAATGATGTACATTTTCTGACGGCTACAGCAAGGCTGGTTCAGGTAGTTTTCTGAGATCGATGACAGTGGTGTTTTGTTTTGGTTTTTGAGATGCAGTCTGTCTCTTTAGCAGACTTCACCATGTGGGCCAGGCTGGTCTCGAACTCCTGACCTCAAGTGATCCACTTGCCTTGGCCTCCCAAAGTGCTAGGATTACAGGAGTGAGCCACCGGCCTTGTTAGTGGATATTAAATCACTATGGTATTTAGATTAGAATTTATTATTATTATTTTTTTGAGTCTCACTGTTACCTAAGCTGAAATGCACTGGTGTGAGCTTGGCTCACTGCAACCTTGACCTCCCATGCTCAGGGGATCCTCCTGCCTCAGCCTCCCAAGTAGCTGGGACCACATAAGTGTACCACCACACCCGGCTAATTTTTTAAAAAATTATTTGTAGAGACAGGATCTCCCCATGTTGCCCAGGCTGGTCTCAAACTCCCGAGCTCAAGGGATTCTCCTGCCTCAGCCTCCGAAAGTGCTACGATTACAAGTGTAAGCCATTGTGTCCCGCCTACATTAGAAACATTCTAAAGTAGGAGTAGTTGGAGCTGAGAAATAAGAAAAATTATTTTAATTTTTAAAAATAAATATTTTATTTATTTTTTGAGACAGAATCTTGCTCTGTCACCTAGGCTGGAGTGCAGTGGCATGATTTCAGCTCACTGCAACCTCCGCCTCCCGGGTTCAAGCAGTTCTCATGCCTCATCCTCCCTAGTAGCTGGGATTACAGGCACACACCACTACACCAGGCTAATTTTTGTATTTTTAGTAGAGAAGGGGTTTCACCACGTTAACCAGAATGGTCTCCGTCTCCTGACCTCGTGATACGCCCGCCTCGGCCTCCCAAAGAGCTGGGATTACAGGCATAAGTCACTGTACCCAGCCTAAAAATAAATATTTTAAAGAGTGACTGAACAGTTTTATTTATTAATACTAGAAATTACACTCATTTTCAACAATAGTTAACCCTTGAACAACAGGAGTTTGAACTGCAGGGATCCACTTATACAAGAATTATTTTCAATACATATATTGGAAAAATGTTTTTGGAGTTTTGTGACAATTTGAAAAAGTTCTTAGACTATGTACCTTAAAATATTGAAAAAGTTAAATTGTCATGAAACCATAAAATATATATACTAATTTTATCATTTACTACCATAAAATATACACACATCTATTTTTTTTTTTTTTTTTTGAGACGGAGTCTCGCTCTGCCCCGCCCAGGCTGGAGTGCAGTGGCCGAGTCTCAGCTCACTGCAAGCTCCGCCTCCTGGGTTTACGCCATTCTCCTGCCTCAGCCTCCCAAGCAGCTGGGACTACAGGCGCCCGCCACGTCGCCCGGCTAGTTTTTTGTATTTTTTAGTAGAGACGGGGTTTCACCATGTTAGCCAGGATGGTCTCGATCTCCTGACCTCGTGATCCGCCCGTCTCGGCCTCCCAAAGTGCTGGGATTACAGGCTTGAGCCACCGCGCCCGGCCTACACACATCTATTTTTAAAAGTTAAAATATATCAAAATGTATCAAAATGTATGCACACAAACACTTACAGGCCTTACACTGGGCTATTTGGAGTCTAGGGAAATGTAAACAAACAGAAGATGCACTATTAAACAACTGCACACAGTTAACTCAGTCTGAACCACACCACGGTGGTCATTTCGTAGCCACTGCATTTCCTGTTATTATGGTGAGCTAAAGTGTTTCCAGTATCTGCTTAAAACACCATGTGACACGGCCGGGCATGGTGGCACTTTGGGAGGCCAAGGCAGGCAGATCACCTGAGGTCGCGCGTTCGGGACCAGCCCGATGAACACGGAGAAACCCTGTCTCTACTAAAAATATAAAAATTAGCCAGGCATGGTGGCGCGCACCTGTAATCCCAGCTACTGGGGAGGCTGAGGCAGGATAATCACTAGAACTCGGGAGGCGAAGGCTGTAGTGAGCTGAGATCGTGCCACTGCATTCCAGCCTGGGTGATAAGAGCGAAACTCCATCTCAAAAAAAAAAAATGAGACACTAATGAGACACTAATCATCTCCGTGTGAGCAGTCTGTCTCTCCAGTAAATTGCATATCCCAGTATAGAGTGACATCTCAAGGTTCTTCATATCCCAGTATAGAGTGACATCTCAAGGTTCTTACCTATTTCTCATTGTGTTTAGTAATACTGTAAACCTTCAATAATACCATGGGATCTATGCAAAGGGCCACCCGTGATGCTGGAAGTGAGCAGAGGAAAGTCATGCATTTACAAGACAGGTCTGCAGCTGCTGGACGTTCTAAAACACATTAATCCAGTCTGCGTGTGGTGGCTCGCCCCTGTAATCGCAGCACTTTGGGAGGCCGAGGTGCCTGGACCACTTGAGGACAAGAGTTTGAGACCAGCCTGGCCAGCATGGCGAACTCCATCTCTGCTAAAAATACAAAAATTAGCCAGGTGTAGTGGTGCACATCTGTACTCCCAGCTACTTGGGAGGCTGAGGCACGAGGATCACTTGAACTCCAGAGGCAGAGGCTACAGTGAGCTGAGACTGCATCACTGCACCACCTGCCTGGGCAGCAGAGAGGCTCTCCAAAAAAAGTTATTTTGATAATGGACAATGCCTCTTGCCACCCAGAACCCATGAGTTCAACAGCAAGGCGTTGACATGGTCTGCTTGCCCCCAGACACAATGCCTCTAATTTAGCCTTTATCAGAGGCCATATGGAACTTAAGGCTCACTACACATGGCGCTCTTTGGAGAGGATGTCAATGCTGTGGCCGAAAACCCCACAGAGAGAAGAACACCTTGAAAGCCTGGCAGGTTTCCACCACTGAAGCCATCATTGCTATAGAAAAAGCCACGGAAGTCATCAAGCCCCAAATAATAAATTCCTGATGAAGAAAGCCATGTCTAGATGTCGTGCCTGACTTCACAGGATGTCCAATGGTGCCAATCAAGTAAATCATGGGATCAATTGCAATATGGCAAAAAAAAAAAAAAAAGGTCAGGGTGCGGGGTGAAGGATTTCACAGCACGGATCTTGGAGAAACCCCAGAGCTGACCCCACAGCAGAGGAATGAATGGGGTACAACTCAATGGGGACAAGTGCTTCCGAACCGGTGCCAGACGATGAGGAAACAGATACAGAAGCAGTGCCAGAAAAGAAACCGACATCAGACAGACACTCCTGCAGAAGGGCTCCCACCACTCATGCCTGCCTTGATTTTTTACCACGTGGAACTGTCTATGACACGGGCACTGAGACTCAAGTGTGAAAGTGGGATTGGCACTGTATAGAAACCTTTTTAGAGAAAGGAAAAAGTAAAAAAGTCAGACAGAATTACAATGTATTTCTGTCAAGTTACACCAAGGGTGCCTGCCTCTGCTGCGCTCCCTTCCACCTCCTCCACCTCTGTCTCCTCCTCCTCAACCTCCTCAATGTGAAGATGATGAGGATGAAGAGCTATAGGATGATCCGCTTTGGCCGGGCTCGGTGGCTCAAGCCTGCAATCTCAGCACTTTGGGAGGCCAAGACGGGTGGATCACGAGGTCAGGAGATTGAGATATCCTGGCTAACACGGTGAAACCCCGTCTCTACTAAAAAATACAAAAAACGGCCGGGCGCGGTGGCTCAAGCCTGTAATCCCAGTACTTTGGGAGGCCGAGATGGGCGGATCACGGGGTCAGGAGATCGAGACCATCCTGGCTAACACGGTGAAACCCCGTCTCTACTAAAAATACAAAAACTAGCCGGGCGAGGTGGCGGGCACCTGTAGTCCCAGCTCCTCGGGAGGCTGAGGCAGGAGAATGGCGTAAACCCGGGAGGCGGAGCTTGCAGTGAGCTGAGATCCGGCCACTGCACTCCAGTCCGGGCGACAGAGCGAGACTCCGCCTCAAAAAAAAAAAAAAAAAAATACAAAAACTAGCCGGGCGAGGTGGCGGGCGCCTGTAGACCCAGCTACTGGGGAGGCTGAAGCAGGAAAATGGTGTAAACCCGGGAGGCGGAGCTTGCAGTGAGCTGAGATCCGGCCACTGCACTCCAGCCTGGGCGACAGAGCGAGACCCTGTCTCAAGAAAAAAAAAAAAAAAAAAAAAAAAAGATGATCCACTTCCACTTAACAAACAGTAAACATATTTTCTAAGATTTCTTTTTAGACAGGATCTCACTTTGTCACCCAGGCTAGAGTGCTGTGGCACCATCTCGGCTCACTGCAGGCTCAACCTCCCAGATTCAAGTGATCCTCCTGCCTTAAGCCCCCTAGTAGCTGGGACTACAGGTGTAAGCCATCACACCTAATTTTTTATATTTTTTGTAGAGAAGGGGTTTTGCCATGTTGCCTAGGCTGGTCTTGAACTCCCAAGCTGAAGCAATCCACCTGCCTTGGCCTTCCAAAGTACTAGGATTAAAGGTGTGAGCCACAGTGCCCAACCTACTTCTACTTTTTTATTACTTTCTTTTTTCTTCTTTTTGTTTTTTGAGACAGAGTCTCACTGTGTCGCCCAGGCTGGAGTGCAGTGGCGCAATCTCGGCTCAGTGAAACCTCCACCTCCCGAGTTCAAGTGATTCTCCTGCCTCAGCCTGCCAAGTAGCTGGGATTACAGGTGTGTACCACCATGCCCAGCTAATTTTATATTTTTAGTAGAGACGGGTTTCACCATGTTGACCAGGCTGGTCTCGAACTTCTGACATAAAGCAATCCATCTGCCTCGGCCTCCAAAGTGTTGGGATTACAGGCATGAGCCACTGTGCCTGGCCTCTTATGATTTTCTGTTTTTTTCTTTTCATTTTTTTTTTTTTTTTGAGATGGAGTCTCACTCTGTCACCCAGGCTGCAGTGCAGTGGCGCGCCATTTTGGGTCACTGCAATCTCCACCTCCTGGATTCAAGCGATTCTCCTGCCTCGGTCTCCCAAATATCTGGGATTACAGGCGTGCACCACTACGCCCGGCCAATTTTGTATTTTTCGTAGAGATGGGGTTTCACCATGTTGGTCAGGCTGGTCTCGAACTCCTGACCTCAAGTGATCCCCCTGACTCGGCCTCCCAAAGTGCTGTGTGATTTTCTTAATGACATTTTCTTTCCTCTAGCTAACATTACTTTAAGAATCAGCATAGAATACACATAACATGCCCAATGTGTGTTAATCAACTGTATTATCAGTAAGGCTTCTGGTCAACAGTAGGTTCTTAGTAGTTAAGTTTTTGGGGAGTGAAAAGTTATATGTGAATTTTTGACCGCATGGGGCTAGATGCCCCTAACCCCCTCATTGTTTAAGCAACAACTGTATTTCAATTTATGATTTTGAAATATGCTAGGTGTAGACTTAAAAACACACGAAGAGAAACAGTGTCTGTCCAGCTTCGTCATGGCCGTACGGTGCAGCTAAGCAAGCAGTCCTCCACCACTGCCATCTGCTCTGTGTCTATTTGGGCTCGACTCTGCCTTGGTTTCCTCATCTAGATATGAGAACCCTGATGGGTGCCCTCACAACGCGAGCCAGCTGAGGGCACAACCCTCTCTCACCACCACCAGTAGGGTCTGCACAGCAGGCTGGAAAGCAGCTTCCCACTGCAGATCTGATTAGAAATAGCAAAGACAGTGTCCTTGAAGTTCTTCTCGATTTATACAAACTGCACAAATATCATGTCAATAAAAGATGCAAGAAAATGCACCTGAGTCACTGTCCATCACCCGTTGTGATTACACAGTATCTTCCTAAGCAGCCTATGTGTTTTTTATTTATAGTCACAACGTTTCTTCAGAAAAGAAAAAGGAAATGACCTGCGGGAGCTGACACAGAGGCTGCCCCTGTGCAGGTTCATGGGGTCCCACTGAAGGCACCCAGGCCCAGGATCCTCCCAGCTGAACTCACTGACCTCCCCTACCAGACCCCATGGCCTAAGCTCCCCTCCTGAGCAAAGCTGCCCCACCTGGCCCTGTCCTCTCAGAGCCTGCCTGGCTCCATCCCATCTTGACCTCACTGCCTTTCAGCTTGTAAGGTGGATTCTCCAATTGCTTCGCCAGGGCCACTGCCCCGGGACCACCATGATGGCTACTTTCTGGGTATCCCATGATACCCGGCAATGCCAGGCACACGGAGAACCTGCTGCTGCTCTGCCTGGGGTCACATGACCCACACTGAGTAACAAAAACCATTTCTTTTTTTTTTTTGAGACGGAGTCTCGCTCTGTCGCCCAGGCTGGAGTGCAGTGGTGCGATCTTGGCTCACTGCAAGCTCCGCCTCCTGGGCTCACACCATTCTCCTGCCTCAGGCTCCCGAGAAGCTGGGACTACAGGCACCCACCACCTCGCCCGGCTAATTTTTTTTTTTTGTATTTTTAGTAGAGATGGGGTTTTACCGTGTTAGCCAGGATGGTCTCGATCTCCCATCCTCGTGATCCACCCGCCTCAGCCTCTCAAAGTGCTGGGATTACAGGCGTGAGTCACCGCTCCTGGCCCAATAAAAACCATTTCAACAGGAAAAGGGCTCTTTAAAACTTGATAGTTATAGATCCAAGGGAAGAAAATTCTTTACCCACAACAGTTTAAAAAATAAAGGTTACTGTATCACCAAAGTAGAATGGCTATAATCTAAAACTGATTAACTCGTTAGTAAGTAAAGCCTTGAAGTTTTAAAAGTTAATATCTAACTTAGGTGTTAACTAATTAATTAATTTTTGATTTTTTGATTTTTTGATAGGGAGTCTTGCTCTGTCATCAGGCTGGAGTGCAGCAGCGTGGTCTTGGCTCACTGCAACTTCCACCTCCCGGGTTCAAGAGATTCTCTGCCTCAGCCTCCTGAGTAGCTGGGATTACAGGCACGCACCACCATGCCCAGCTAATTTTTGTATTTTTAGTAGAGACGGGGTTTCACCATGTATGTTGGTCAGGCTGGTCTCGAATTCCTGACCTCAAGTGATTCACCCGCCTCGGCCTCCCAACATGCTGGGATTACAGGCCTGAGCCACCACGCCTGGCCAGGTGTTAAAAATTGTGTGTTTTGTTTTGTTTTGTTTTGCTTTTGAGACAGGGTCTCATTCTGTGGCCCAGGCTGGAGTACAGTGGCACAATCATGGCTCACTGCAGCCTCAATCTCCCGGGCTCAGATGAGCTTCCCACTCCACCTAGTCTAAGTTTTACGTTTTACAGCACTAAGAAGTCTAAACACCACTCAAAAAGTCCAAAGCAGGGGCATAAACAGAAATCCAAAGCAAGGCTGAGTGTGGTGGCTCATGCCTATAATCGCAGCATTTTGGGATGCCAAGGAGGTGGGTGGGTCATTTGAGGCTAAGAGTTCAAGCCCAGCCTGGCCAACATGGTGAGACCCTGTCTCTACTAAAAATGCAAAAATTAGCCAGGCATGGTGGTGCCCGCCTATAGTACCAGTTACTTGGGAGGCTCAGACATGAGAATTGTTTGAACCTGGGGTTTGGTGGGGAGATTACAGTGAGCCAAGATTGTACCACAGCAATCCAGCCTGGGCACAGAGCAAGACCCTTCTCAAAAAAAAAAAAGAAAGAAAGAAAGAAAAAGAAAGAAAAGAAAAGAAAAGAAGGAAGGAAGAAAGGAAAAGAAAGAAAGAGGGCCGGGCGTGGTGGCTTACACCTGTAATCCCTGCACTTTGGGAGGCCGAGGGTGGCGCATCACGAGGTCAGTAGATCGAGACCATCCTGGCTAACACGGTGGAACCCCGTCTCTACTAAAAATACAAAAAATTAGCCGGGCGCGGTGGCGGGCGCCTGTAGTCCCAGCTACTCAGGAGGCTGAGGCAGGAGAATGGCGCGAACCCGGGAGGTGGAGCTTGCACTGAGCAAAGATCACGCCACTGCACTCCAGCCTGGGAGACAGAGTGAGACTCTGCCTCAAAAAAAAAAAAGAAAGAAAAGAAAAGAAAGAAAGACAGAAAAAAGAGAGAGAGAGAGAGAGAGAAAGAAAAGAAAAGAAAGAAAGGAAAAAAAAAAAAAAAAGAAAAGAAAAGAAAAGAGAAACAAAGAAATGCAAAGCAGTGGGCTCCCAGGCCCCAACCCCTGGAGTGGGACCCTCTGCTCCCTGGGGCGTCAGCACAATGGTTCCACTTCCCTCCTCTCCTGGGAGCACTGACATGCAGCACGATGTTGGGAGGCAAAACACTCACTTCCTCTTAAATGTTTCCTCTTCCTTCTTCCTGGTTAGCTGCACAGAGTGAAGTTTATCCTCTAAGTCCTTTACCCTGAAAAAAAACAAATATTTGTGGAAGGAGCAAGTGAGATGAAAGCAAAGGCCAGCCTGGAATGAGCAGAAAAGGTAGAATCCCCCAGACTCTGGTCCTGGCCTGCGAGGCTGCCACAGAGCAGGCCTCAGGAGATGAAGGACTCACGCACCGGGCGCAGTTCATGGCCTCCAGGTCCCGGAGCTCCGCGGCTCGACTCTGGAGCTTCCTCTCCAGCTCGGCGTTGGTGGCCTCTGCCCTCTGCAGACTCTCTGCAGCCTTTGTCCCGGCTTCCTTCAGAGCCTCCAGCTCTTTGTGCAGTAGTTTAACCTTTGAATGATAAAAAAGAGTTCAAAATGAGGCGATAATTAGAAGACACTGAGGCATTAGGGTACATATTGCCATTTTATCAGGATTGGGAGGGAGAAGAAAAATGAAAATTCAAGAAGCAAAGAAGCAGTAAAAGAGTGAGAATGTCCTAACACAACTCAAATGAGACTCAATGACTTTTTTTTTTTTTTTTTTTGAGACAGAGTCTCGCTCTGTTGCCCAGGCTGGAGTGCAATGGCGCGATCTCGGCTCACTACAACCTCCCCTTCCTGGGTTCAAGCAATTCTCCTGCCTTAGCCTCATGAGTAGCTAGGATTACAGGCATCCACCATCACACCCAACTAATTTTTGTATTTTTAGTAGAGACAGGGTTTCCCCATGTTGGCCAGGCTGGTCTCGAACTCCTGACCTCAGGTGATCCACCTGCCTCAGCCTCCCAATGTGCTGGGATTACAGGTATGAGCCACCGCACCTGGCCTTCACTGACCCCCCTGACAGCACTCAGTACCCCACCAAAATCAGTCCATTAGGGTGCCCTAATACCCTAATTGGTCCAAGCCCAACAGACCAATTTAATTGCACTTCATTTCTTAGCACATAATTTGCACGTTATTTAAACAAGGAAATTAAACACAAAGCCAGGGGTCTAGGAAGGGGCTCGGTGCTGAGCAAGCCACTCGAGCTGCACACTGAGCTCTTCGGTACCTTCCCGGGCCTGTTTCCCAGCCTGTAAGCCACGGGTGGTGACGATGGCTGCTGCACCCAAGTCAGCCGACATGAGGACCGGGCTGCGCCCGGCCTGGCAGGCATTGAGACTCAGCTCTTGCTTTTCCTACTGATCTGCGTATTATGATGCCACCACGGGCAGGTATCCAGGACTGTGATCAACTCACACAGCAGATGGGGGCAGAGGTGAACTGGCACCCAGTGCCCACCTTTGATGGGAGTGCCCACCCTGTCATGGGGCACAGGGCATCCACATGGCCCACCTGCTTGCCGGTCTGGAACTCCTGGGCCCAAGGGATCTTCTTGCCTTGACCTCCCAAAGTGCTGGGATTACAGGTGTGAGCTACCACACCTGACCAAGGAAAAACCAAAAAACCTTCAAGACCCAAGGGTGTCCCCAGTTACCTTGAGCTCCTGGGACAAGGCTGTGTTGCTCATGCTGTCAGTCTGCAGACGGAATTCATGCTCCCTCTTCTGCATTTTCAATTCAAACTCCAGCCGCAGTTCCTGGAACAAATAGGTTTCATGGTGAAAGAACAGTGGGAACCCAGCAAAGACCCCCACCCATGTCCTGGGAGGTGGGATCCAGAGGTGAGCAGGACACAGTGGTCAACAGAGAAGGACCACACACACTGTCGAGGAGAGAAGCTGGGGTCAGTGACACCAGTAACAGCACTCTGGGAGGCCGAGGCGGGAGGATCGCTTGAGCCCAGGAGTTCAAGACCAGCCCAGGCAACATAGTGAGGCCCTGTCGCCACAGAAAAAAAAAAAGAAAAGAAAAATCCTTATCTCCATTGAGTCAATTCTACCTCTGACAATAACAAACACCAAGATCTTCCAAAACAAGAGACAAGAAATCAGAACAAGGGAAACCATGAAACTGACAAGCATGTAAGACCCCAGTTTAGTAACTAAAAGGCTGAGATGCCAGCAGCAGAACAGAGCTTCCCAACAGCCGGTGCCAGCATCCCAGAGCTCACACAGGATCAGACTGCCCAGAACCACACTAGATGCGTGCCGCCCAAATTTCCCCTAGTAACCAAAGCTGCTATGTTAAAACATCACGTTTCCTTCCTTCCAGAGACAAGGCTACTATCCGAACATGATAAAAAATACATGTTCCCAACATCTGAGATGGCTCTCCCTGAATGAGCCCTGCTGAGTCTGAGAAATTTGGCGTGGACAGCCTGGGAAGTCAGTCAGAGTCACGGCCCAACCAGAAACCCTGACAAGAATGGCCGTGCCCCGCCAACTACAACCAGTCTCAAATTGCCACTGTTCCCAAATGCTGCCGAGAGCCCCCCACCTGCTGGGCAGGACCACCCACAGCTGGATCCTCCTCAAACTCCTTCTTTGGAAGTGACGTTGGAGCCACTTGAGAAAGCCTCATTACTTAGAAAAGTCACCACTGGTCACTGCTTGACCACAGATTTTAGATGCTGGCTTCATGCCTAATGAACTCCGGGTGTTCTCAAACTCACCTACAATCGACAAAGCTCTTTGGTCTCTGAGAATTCCAAGAGAAAGTCCTCTGCAGGCCATTTCAGAAGCAGCCTCAGGGACCTGTGAACAAGGGGAGTGAGCTCAGCACTTCCGGGGACAAGTGAACAGTCCACACGAGGGCCCATCATGACGTGAGCGTGGCCTCCTTCTCTGCTGACCTGACTGTGGCAAATTCTCAACACACTGGCCTATGCTACTATGACCAAGCTCCCAACATCCGACAGGACCAGAGAGGGGACCCTGTCACACCTCCACAAAGCCCTTCATCACTGCTGCACCTGCACAGACGCAGCCCCTCATGACACCCCCATAGACACAGCCTCTAGTAACACTTGCACCTACCTGCATAGACACAGCCACTTATTGCACCTGCACCTGCATAAATGCAGCCCCTCATCACACCTGCACTTTCATAGAAGAAGCCCCTATGACACCTGCAGAGACACAGCCCCTCGTGACTCCTGCACCTGCAGAGATGCAGACCCTTGTGACTCCTGCAGACGCAGCTCCTCCTGACACCTGCAGAGCTGCAGCCCCTCGTGACACCTGTCAGAGACGCAGCCCCTCCTGACACCTGCACCTGCACAGACACAGCCCCATGTCATATACCTGCACCTGCACAGGCACAGTCCCTCATCACATGTATACCTGCAGAGACGCAGCCCCTTGTCACATATGCACACAGTAGCGGCATCTCTGACTGTGGTCTCTGGATATAAATCTACAGGATGTCTTTCAACAAAACCCCACCACAACTGAGTCTCTTGGAGGTGTAGGCTGAGTTTCAAGAACCCCGAGGAGAAATTCGGTGACTGCCATTTGTCAGTTGAAGCATCTGTTTTTAAACTTACCATAATTGAATTCCAAATTCTTTTCTACAGTAAAAATTCATGTTTTTAAAATTATACTTTTCTAAAAATAAATTTAAAAGTTTCATCATTTCTGAGGTGTGCTGGTTAATTCCATGTGTCAAACGACTAGGCTACAGGCTGCCCAGATAGCTGGTAAAAAATTATTTCTGGGAGTGTCTGCAAGGGTGTTTCCAGAAGAGCCTAGCATTGTAATTCACGGACGAAGTAAAGACGATCTGCCCTCCTAGTGTGGACGGGTGTCATCCAATCCACTGAGGGCCTGAATAGAACGAAATGCAATGAAGGGTGAACTCGTTCTCTCTGCTTGAGCTGAGACATTCGCCTTCTCCTGCCTTGGACACTGGGCTCCTGCATCTTGAGCCTTCAGAACTGGACCAGGACTCACATCAGTGGCTCCCTGGTGCTCAGGCCTTTGCACCTGGGCTGAATTACACCACCAGCTTCCCAGGTTCTCCAGCTTGCAGATGGCAAACTGTGGGACTTCATGGCCTCCATAACTGCATGAATGAATTCCTATAATTTACCTCCTATATATCTACACATCTCCTATTGCCTGTTTCCCTGGAGAACCTTGACTAATCCATGAGGAAAGGAAACAAGGAAACACCGTGGAGGTGGCTGCATGTAGACATCCCATCCTGTGTCCCTGCAGACCATCTCAGTGGCATCTGCCCCGATGACACCATTGTACTCCCAAGGGGAATGCAGGCAATGAACCAAATGGTTGTCTTTTCCTCAGCCCTACATGATTTCAGTTTCCCAATGGGCAGGCGGGGAAAGCACCCAGGAAGGGGCTGACCCAGAGGCTCTACCTGTCTCTGCAGAGCAAGCTCACCATCGAGCTCCTCAAGTTTTCTCTCCAGCCTCCATTTTAGATTTTCATATTGTTCCCGGTGGTGGTCGATCTCACCATTCTTGTCACTGTGGTAATAAAACAGCATTAAGAAAAGCCACACCAAATATTCAGCAAAGGTAATACATTTTCAAGGTGTACTTGACACGTGAAAGTTGGTGCTTTGCTTTTACGAAGGGGTGGCTTCAGTAGGACCCACAGGGTAGCAGAACTTCCAGCCCCACCTGGACCAGCATGCTACACCAATCTATAAAAGAGGAAATTAAATAGGGCCCAAAGTCTCACAACATAAAACCCAAAATGTCCAGGATACAATTAAAAAAAAAAACCTGACAACCAAAAACCAGAAAGATCTGACCGGTGCGGTGGTTCATGCCTGTAATCCCAGCACTTTGGGAGTCCAAGGTGGGTAGATCACAAGGTCAGGAGATCAAGACCATCCTGGCTAACAAGGTAAAACCCCATCTCTACCTAAAATACAAAAAAATTAGCCAGGTGTGGTGGCGGGTGCCTGTAGTCCCAGCTACTAGGGAGGCTGAGGCAGGAGAATGGCATGAACCCAGGAGGCAGAGCTTGCAGTGAGCCATGATTGCATCACTGCAGTCCAGCCTGGGCGACAGAGCAAGACTCCGTGTCAAAAAAAAAAAAAAGAAAAAAAAAAAAAAGAAAGATCTGAGCTTGAAGGAGAAAAGACAATAGGTAGATGCCAACACGAAGATAACACAGACGCTGGAATTCTTCAACAAGGATGCTATAGCAGTCGCTATAAAAGCACTTCAAGTAATCGAATAAAGCAAATGGAAAAACAAATCTCAGCAAAGAAAAAGCTATAGCAGGCTGGGTGTGGTGGGTCATGCCTATAATCCCAGCACTTTGGGAGGTCGAGGTGGGTGGATCACTTGAGGTCAGGAGTTCGAGACTAGCCTGGCCAACATGGTGAAACCCCGTCTCTACTAAAAATACAAAAATTAGCTGGGCGTGGTGGTGGGCGCCTGTAATCACAGCTCCTCCAGAGGCTGAGGCAGGAGAATCCCTTGAACTCCAGAGGCAGAGCTTGCAGTGAGCCAAGATCACGCCACTGCACTCCATCCTGGGTGACAGAGAGAGACTCTGTCTCAAAAAAAACAAGAGTGTGAGACTGAACAAGTACCTGAACATGGCTGAGAACATACCACGCTTGGAGAGAAGAATGAGCAAGAGACTTGAAGAGACACCTCACCACATAATGTAAGGCACTTTTAAAAGGATACTCTAAACACTCTGGAAAACAGCTATGAGAAAGTCAGCCCCCACACGGAGGGCAAGTGGGCCTCAGCTGTCCAAGCACTGCATGCGCCTGCATGGACTCGGCGTCTGGACAAGGTGCAGCCTGAGTGCCAGCCTTCATGCTGGGGACGGGAGCTTCTAGACACTCTCTCTCCACTCAGGGAGAAGCTGACCTCCAGCTCAACTCTCTAGCTCTTTCCCTGGACCCTGGGAAGGTGGCACATGGGTGTGTGCCATATTACCAAGCAGTGCTGCTTGGGTCAAATGACTGTTGACTGGCACTTTCTATCCACGCTGTTTATCCACACTGAAAGATGCGATAAAGGAACCATAAATACTGTGGGCTTCGTAGAAGACAGTGACTCTCGTTGGGGTACATCTGTTGCAGGGACCACAGACGTGATCCCTGTGGGCTGCTACAGGAGATACTGGCTGTGGAATACTGGCTGGGGCTTCTGAGCCAGAGTGGCACCGCACCTACCAACGTGGGTCTCCTCTCCTTGCACCTGACCTGCCGCAGAAGGTCTCTCTGCTGCACAGGAGCACCTGGCGTGGTCCTGTTGGCCTGCTCACACCCATCTGAGACCCTTCTGAGCAAACGGGCCCAGCATACACAACAGAGGGTAGCCGGTCAGTTAAAAGGGTGCGGCAGAACCCAGCACATTGACACAAAGAACAGACACCACAAATCGATCAGGAAAGTGCTGGACGCACATTTCGGAGCGGTGTGCGCAGTCAGCTCTCTTTAGGGCCTGGAGATGACACAACAGATGGCCTGTGGCAGCTTTCACTTTGCCATTCCACCACAGCGTCTTCTCTGAGAAATGACTTTCTATTATAAGAGTAGTTTATTCCTGTGGCTTTAAAAAGTGCTTTAAAAAGCTGCTTATGGCCAGGTGCAGTGGCTCATGTCTATAATCCCAGCACTTTAGGAGGCTGAAGCCAGTGGATCACCCGAGGTCAGGAGTTCAAGACCAGCCTGGGCAACACGGCAAAACCCCATCTCTACTAAAAATACAGGAAAAAAAAAAAATAGCCAGGCGTGGTGGTGGGCACCTATAGTCTCAGCTACTCGGGAGGCTGAGGTGGGAGAACCACTTGAACCTGGGAGACTGAGCTTCCAGTGAGCCGAGATCCTGCCACTGTACTCCAGCCTGGGCAACAGAGCGAAACTCTGTCTCAAAAAAAAAAAAAAAAAAAGCTGCTTACATTAGAAGAATACATAAAACATAAAAAAAAGTATCCAGGCTCCTGTTAAGTACAAACAGAGAGTGCAGCCGGCTCTCCTGACACCTGCACACACGCATTACACAGGAAGGGCCTCTAACTGCTAATGTGCTATGATGAACCTGCGGTGCTTCCGAAGTGGGGGATGGAAGATTTTGTCAGAGAAGCCTGTCCTCCTTCCTTCCCTCCTGTCTCCCCAAACTCTCCACAGCACGGCTGGGTGAGTGGAGCTGAGGGGATACCAGGCATGTGGGTAAGTTCCAGGGGCCCCATGACAGGCCCCACGACAAAGGCTGTAGGTTTTTATGTCGACTTTGCCTTAAGTCAGCTCATTTGGTTTTGAAATTACTAGAGACTTCATATTAAAATCATTATAAATTCAAATATGTGTTAATATAGATTAGTAATTAACGAAATAAATTCCAAATATTTAAACCAATCTCCATTAATTTCAGAGTTATATCAGAGCCCAGAAAAAGACAGGGCATTCCTGGATCCACACACATTCACTCAACAAACACACGTTCAGAGGCCACGAGGCACTCGGCCACTCAGACAGACCAGCCCCCGTGGCCCGGAATCAGCAGCAGGAGGAGGGGCAGTGAGAGTGGGCAGTGCTCGGGCGGCACAGCGGAGCAGGGGGCGTGTGGGGGCCTCCGCCAAGCGCTGCGGGGGAGGGCTCGTCGGTGGGTAGCTCACCTGTAGACGCGCTCCAGCTCCAGGCGATGCTCCTGCCACACCAGCTGCTGCTGCTGCTGCAGCTCCTCCACCTTCCTGGTCTCTCTGGCTAGCGCCTGCCTCAGCTTAGCTGCCTCTATCTTGAGCTCGCTCACCTCTGCCCGCCTGGCCTCCTCCCACTCCCTGGCCCGGGTGAAGGCGGCATCATAGCGCTCCAGCTCAAGGTCCCGCTCCTCCAGCACCTGAAGGTTGTAGACAAAGTCCTCCTGCAGGCACCGCAGTTTCCCCTGCGCCTCCTGTAGCTGGCTCCGTGTGTCCTGCAGAGCCGCCTCCTGCAGCTGGCTGCGATGGGCCTGCAACGCCCTCCACTCCTCCTCCTTGCGAAGCAGCAGCTCATTCAGGGCCGGCTCTGAGTCCAGTGGCAGCATGGTGGCCGCTGCAGTAAAGAGAAGGCAGGTTCGGGGTGCGCCGTGAGGGGCCCTAATTTTCCTTCCACAGTACCCACCTCACATTCCCTATCAAGTTACCATGGCCGGGCGCAGCGGCTCACACCTGTAATCCTAGCCCTTTGGGAGCCTGAGGCAGGCAGATCACCTGAGGTCAGGAGTTCAAGAACAGCCTGGCCAACATGGCAAAAACCTGTCTCTACTAAAAATACAAAAATTAGGCTGAGCGTGGTGGCTCATTGCCTGTAATCCCAGCACTTTAGGAGGTCAAGGTGGGTGGATCACTTGAGGTCAGGAGATTGAGACCAGCCTGGCTAACATGGTGAAACCCTGTCTCTACTAAAAATATAAAAAATTAGCCTGGTTTGGTGGCACGTGCCTATAGTCCCAGCTACTCGGGAGGCTGAGGCAGGAGAATCGCTTGAACCCAGGAGGCGGAGGTTGCACTCCAGTCTGGGCGACAGAGGAAGACTCTCTCAAAAAAAAAAAAAAAAAAAAAAAGGCCAGTCGCGGTACCTCACTCCTGTAATCCCAGCCCTTTGGGAGGCCAAAGAGGGCGGATCACCTGAGGTCAGGAGTTTGAGACCAGCCTGGCCAACATGGTGAAACCCCATCTCTACTAAAAACATAAAAATTAGCCTGGCATGGTGGCGCATGCCTGTGATCTCAGCTACTCGGGAGGCTGAGGCAGGAGGATCACTTGAACCCAGGAGGTGGAGGCTGCAGTGAGCAGAGATTGCACCACTGCACTCCAGCCTGGAGGATCACTTGAGCCCAGGAGGCGGAGGCTGCAGTGAGCAGAGATTGCACCACTGCACTCCAGCCTGGGCAACAGTAAGACTCTTTTCTCCAAAAATTAAAAAATTAAATTAAAAAAAAAGAAATCCAGAGGAAGTAGAGGAAGGAAAGATGGGAAACATGGTTTGTCCAGCTACAAGAGCTAGGTTCTATAAAATAGCTTCAACGCAGCACTCTGTCCATTTCACGGCTGAGAAAACTAAGGCTGCTAAGTGGCTACGCGAAGACTGATACTGGGTCAGTCCCTCAGAACCAACGCCCCTTCCCACCCAACGCCCTGCTCCTGAAAGATCCACCACCTGATACGGTTTGGATATTTATCACTGCCCAAATCTTGTGTGGAATTGTAATCCCCAACGTGGGAGCTGGAGCCTGGTGGGAGGTGTTTGGATCGTGCGGGCAGACCCCTCGTGGCTTGGTGCCGTCTTTGTGACAGTGAGTTCTGGGGAGATCTTGTCATTTCAAAGTGCCTGGTGATAATGAGTTCTGGTGAGATGTGGCATCTCTCCGCCACTCACACTCCCTCTCTTGCTTCTGCCTGTTCCCCGTTTACCTTCCGCCATGAGTGAAAGTTTCCTGAGGCCTCCCCAGAAGCTGGTGCCAACGCTATGCTTCCTGTACAGCTGGGAGAACCGTGAGCCAATTAAATCTTCTTTCTTTATAAGTTACCCAGCATCAGGTATTTCTTTCTAGCAATGTAAGAACGGTTTAATATACCATCCAAGAGTACATTCCTTTGTTCTCTTTTTTTTTTTTTTTTTTTTTTTTTTGAGACGGAGTCTTGCTCTGTGGCCCAGGCTGGAGTGCAGTGGCCGGATTTCGGCTCACTGCAAGCTCCGCCTCCCGGGTTTACACCATTCTCCTGCCTCAGCCTCCCGAGTGGCTGGGACTACAGGCGCCCGCCACCTCGCCCGGCTAGTTTTTTGTATTTTTTAGTAGAGACGGGGTTTCACCGTGTTCACCAGGATGGTCTCGATCTCCTGACCTCGTGATCCGCCTGTCTTGGCCTCCCAAAGTGCTGGGATTACAGGCTTGAGCCCCCGCGCCCGGCCTCCTTTGTTCTTTTATTTTTTTCATCATGGACTGGTATTTTGGTAAAGCCATAAAAATAAAGTGCTAGAAAAAATAAAATTTAAAAACAAAGATCACAAAAACCAACAAACTGGGCACAGTAGCTCTTGCCTGTAATCCCAGCACTTTCAGAGGCTGAGGTGGGCGGGTCACTCGAACTCAGGAGTTCCACGCCACAGTGAGTGGTCTATTAAAAAAGAAAGTTTCTTCTGGCTGGTCCTGGCTGCCCCCAACCCTCTAGAGGTCCAAGTATGAGCTCCATTTGGACACAGAAATCCCCCACAATTCTTCTCTGGTGTCCACACAGGGGCACTACCTGGCCTAAAAGGGCCACACCCAGTTGAGGGACAAGCACAAACTTCCAGCCTGGTGGGACATGGCCCAGGAGCTGCTGCCAGAGCAGAAAGAAGCCCCAGCCTGCCTTAGGGTACCTCTGCATCTCAGGGCACAGCAAAGGTTGTACAAAGCCCCAACTCCCAGAGGGAGCGGGTACAAGGGCACAGCCAGGCTGCGCACCAGCCGTGACAAAGCACGAGGAGGAGGTGGGTAAGGGGCTGCAAGACCCGTGGGCCCTCCAGAAAGGGCTGCTCAGCAGGGCATGAGGCCCCGGGGGTCCTGAGACGGCACTTCTCTGACGAGGCTCTGGAGCAAACATGGCCTTCATCCCACACGCTTCCTGTGATGCAGCCCCCTGCCCAGCCCCGCCCAACACCCTAGGCCCATCACGCCACCTGGACCACCGCGGCCTGGCTCCTCCAAGCTGCACGTGCCCACCCATTGCCCGAACTAACGGGGTCCCTACCGACCATCTCAGTGCTCTCCCACACTCCTGTGCCTCGTCTCCCTCAGCTCCTACAGTGTCCCTACCGTCCACCCTGCGTAATGACCCTTGACCTCTCGCTGTCGCCCACCCTGTGCCCACACCTTGGCCACCACAGTGTCTTACTGCAAAAGACCTCAACTGGCCTCTGCTGCGCACTCCCACTTTCTTGGCTGCCAAAGGAATCTCTTCAAAAATGCTTAACCAGGTTTCCCATTCCACTGAGGACACCTGGACCCCAGACTCCTTCCTGTCACGGCCACGCGCCCCCAGAGCCTGGGATGTGTGGCAGGTGCCCCTCTGCCTGCAAAGTTCCTCCTAACCACAGGGCAGGCTCCTCCTGCCACTGGGACCTCAACCTGAATATCACTGCAGGGAAGCTCTCCTAACTTCCATCTCATGTTGGCACAACGCCATCGCCCCCGTGTCAGCTGTAGTGAGTCCCACTGTCTGGCACAGTCTTGGCGACTGAAACATTTTGTACATAGAGGCCATGCACATACCTGTGCACACACAGGGAAAGAATTGGAATATCAGCAAATACACATTAAATGATGGAACATCACTGTGATCTCTGATGACTCAGAACCCTTCACACAGTGCCCGTGAGTCATGACAACCATTCTCTGCAGAGCCTGAGGTCTGTGAGGTCTACGGGCCTCTTCTCTGAGGACTGCCTGTGGCTCTCATCCGGTACCAGGCGCCCTGCCACTGGGCTTGCCTGTAACTCATCGATCACAGCCACCCATGGGGGTCGCTCTTCTGAGAATCTGATCACGCGATCTTACCTCAAATCTGCCCGCGACTCCTGACCATTTTCAAAATAAAGTTCGATCTCCTTGGCACAGTGTATGAAGACATACCGAGGACGGGGCCCAGCCTGCGTGGCTTCAGCTGCTCCTTGTAGGCCCAGAGCAGCCTTTATCTGCCAGTTTCTGCACACGTGCTACTCCAGGCCCCCAGACCCCTCTCCCCACATTGGGTGAGGTTCCTTCCCACCAGCTCTCAGGACTCAGCAGGTCTTATCAAAAGCTTCAGGCAGCCAGGACAGGCAGATGGCACGCACCACCCCCTCTATGTGAGATGGGTGCTACCAGGCCTCTGTGCTCTGCACAGAAGAGCAGCTTGATAAATCCACACAGCAAGTGACTCGCTGCAGCACCCAGGGAGCGCCCAGCTTCTCCAGCGCCTTATCCATCACACTCAGGACCCACAAAAAGCTCCACACACCAAGGGCCTGTAAGTCAGCTGGGCTTGGCGCGCCTTTCCTTCTGACCTCATCATAGAACGGCCTGCCCTGCTTCCGTACAAATCCCATCTCTGGATGATCCCCAAAGCCTCAAGGCTGAGATTAATTGGCTTTCAAAAGCACGGATTCAGCGTCTGGACGCAATCTGCCTGTTGGCCAGCAGGCGTCACTAGCAAGCACCTGGTTTCAAGAAGGACCACATGAAGCTTCCGGGTTGGGGAGCGGCAGGAGAAGCCTCCGGGGAGGGTACGGACCCACTGCCAAGCAGGCACCCTCTTCCAGGAGAACCTCCCAGCAAGGGCTGGAACAGCACCAGGGGGCATCCCATCACTTAGATTTTCTCATTTTAAAAATACTGAGCTGATCTAATGGTGATGTTGTAGGTTTACCCGTTGTGGTATAATGACGCATCATGGTTTTCTTACAGTTCCTGGCTCATAACTCTCCCTCATCACAGTCTTTTGTTACAATGTTGGGCGTGTCAGGCCTCAGGAAACAGAATCCTCCCAGGTCTCTACTCTCACCTGACTTTCCATTGTAGGTCATAAGCGTCTCCCCAGAGCTCCCACCCTCTACCCTGGGCGAAGGAATGCTGACTTCAAGAAGCCTCCCTAAAAACCCACAAGGACAGGGTTTGGAGAGGTTCCTGGGGAGTGGTGGGGGGGCTGGGGGGTCCTCCAGGAAACCCCTTTCCCCATGTCTCCCCCTACGCATCTCATCTGTATCCTCTGTAATACCTTTTATAATAAACTGTTAAACCTATGTGTTTCAGGCCGGGCACGGTGGCTCAAGCCTGTAATCCCAGCACTTTGGGAGGCCGAGACGGGCGGATCACGAGGTCAGGAGATCGAGACCATCCTGGCTAACACGGTGAACCCCGTCTCTACTAAAAATACAAAAACTAGCCGGGCGAGGTGGCGGGCGCCTGTAGTCCCAGCTACTTGGGAGGCTGAGGCAGGAGAATGGCGGAAACCCAGGAGGCGGAGCTTGCAGTGAGCTGAGATCTGGCCACTGCACTCCAGTCCGGGCGACAGAGCGAGACTCCGCCTCAAAAAAAAAAAAAAAACAAAAAAAAAAACTAGCCAGGCGAGGTGGCGGGCGCCTGTAGTCCCAGCTATGTGGGAGGCTGAGGCAGGAGAATGGCGTAAACTCGGGAGGCGGAGCTTGCAGTGAGCTGAGATCCGGCCACTTCATTCCAGTCTGGGCGACAGAGCGAGACTCCGTCTCAAAAAAACAAAAAAACAAAAAAAAACAAAAAAAAAGTATGTGTTTCCCTGGGTTCTGTGAGTCACCCCAGCAAATCGAACCCAAAGAGGGGGTTGTGGGAACCCCAACTTGAAGCCAGTGGTCAGTCAGAAGTTCCAGAGGCCAGGACTCGTGACTGGTGTCAGAAGCGGGGCAGTCTTTGAACATCATTGCAAAATTATAACTGAGACAGTGAAAGAAATCTGACCTAACTAATTCCATCTTGCTTCTAACCTCCAAGCTCTCCTTGTTCATTCCTGGGTGTAGGCCGAGCTAAGTTTGGGAGAAACTTAGTTTGAAACAAAGACAGTAACAGCCCTTTCCTGAAACAAACCCCCTTTTTACTTGGGGACTAGACTGCCTTTGTAGGACTAACAAATTAGCCAAAAGATTAGAAATTATGGTTTAGGGCCAGGCGCAGTGGCTGGCCCCTGTTGTCCCAGCACTTTGGGAGGCTGAGGCAGGATCACTTGAGTCCAGGAGTTCGAGACCAGCCTGGGCAAAATGGCAAAACGCTGTCTCTACCAAAAATACAAAAATTAACTGGGGCATGATGGTGCACGCCTGTAGCCTCAGTTACCAGGGAGGCTGAGGTGAAAGGATTGCTTGAGCCTACGAGGTTGAGGCTTCAGTGAGCCGTGATCGCAGTACTGCACTCCAGCCTAGGTGACAGAGTGAGACCCTGTCTCAAAAAGAAAAAAAAAAAGAAACTATGGTTTAGGAGTCATGCAGCTATAGGCTACAAGATTCTGACCTTCTCCAAATTGTTCCTGGGGTAACATCACCATTGTAAAACCTAAGATCAATCACTGTTGGAAATATTTTGCAGACCCTGCACTCCATGGATCAGCTGGCACCCCCCAGAATGATAAACTGGCTCATCCCATCTTGTGGCCCCCACCCAGGAACTGACTCGGCGCAAGAGGACACCTTCAATTCCCTAGGTTTTCATCACCAACTCACTGGCCCCTACAAACCAAGTTATCCTTAAAAACTGATCCCCGAATGCTCGGGGAGACTGATTTGAGTCATAATAAAACTCCATTCTCCTGCACAGCTGGCTCTGCGCGACTCACTCTTTCTCAATCCTAATTCCCGTCTCAGTGAATCGGCTCTGCCTAGGCAGCGGGTGGGGTGAACCCGTTGGGTGGTTGCATCTTGGGGACTGAGCCCTCACCCTGTGGTCTGACCTCTCTCCAGGCAGGCAGTGGTGGAACTGAACTGAAGGACACCCAGCCGAGTCTGCTGCAGAACTGACTACTCACATGCTGGTGAGAAACGCCCTCTCCCGCCACATTTGGTCACAGAAGTCTTCCTCTGTGCTGATGATTCTTGTGGTGTGAGAGTAGAGGAAAAACAGTGTGAGTTTTCCAGACCTGTGAATAAAATACACACAAAATAAAATCTACTAAAAATACACGGAGATGGGGTTTCTCCATGTTGGTCCCAACCTCAGTGATCCACCCGCCTCGGTCCCCAAAGGGCTGGGATTACAGGTGTGAGCCACTGCACCAGGCCCAAATATATATATCTTTTTATGATCTCCATATGTAAATGTATTTAATACTCTTAACTTATTATTATTTTAGACAGAGTCTGGCTCTCTTGCCCAGGCTGGAGTGCAGTGATGCGATCTCGGCTCACTGCAACCTCCATCTCCTGGGTTCAAGTGATTCTCTGCCTCAGCCTCCCAAGTAGCTGGGATTACAGGCACCCGCCACCACGCCCGGCTAATTTTTGTATTTTTACTAGAGATGGGGTTTCACCATCTTGGCCAGGCTGGTCTTGAATTCCTGACCTTGTGATTCATCCGCCTCAGCCTCCCAGAGTGCTAGGATTACAGGCGTGAGCCACTGCGCCCAGCTAATACCCTTAACTTACAAGACACTTTCTGGGACTGGAAGGCAGGTCCGGGGTGGCTCACTCACTTTGTACTCAGGAAAGAAGACTCAGGCAGGCACCACCATGCCCAGTTAATTTTTTTTTTAATTTCTTGTAGAGATGGGGTTCCACTATGTTGTCCAGGCTGGTCTTGAACTCTTGGCCTCAAATGATCCTCTCACCTTTAAATGTACTGAATTTAGCTCTTGCGGCCCGTTGGATTCCAGAGAGTGCTGCTCAGCCCTCTGGGAGGCTAAATTCAGTACATCCACTCTTTTGTTTTGAAACAGAGTCTCACTCTGTCGCCCAGGATGGAGTGCAGTGGCACAATCACGGCTCACTGCAGCCTCAAATGCCCATCTAAAAACTACAACTCGGCCGGGCGCACTGGCTTACACCTGTAGTCCCAGCACTTTGGCAGGCCGAGGCGGGTGGATCACAAGGTCAGGAGATCGAGACCATCCTGGCTAACACAGTGAAATCCTGTCTCTACTAAAAATACAAAAAAAATTGCCGGGCGAGGTGGCAGGCGACTGTAGTCTCAGCTACTCGGGAGGCTGAGGCAGGAGAATGGCATGAACCCAGGAGGCGGAGCTTGCAGTGAGCCGAGATCCAGTCACTGCACTCCAGCCTGGGCGACAGAGCAAGAAACTGTTTCAAAAAACAACAACAACAACAACAACAACAACAACAACAACTCAAGCGATCTTCCCACCTACTTACAGGTATGAGCCACTGCACTTGGCCTCTCATCTACTCTTTAAATAGGCCCAGGGGACAAAAGTTATGTACCTGTGACCCCATGTTTTTTTTTCACTTCCTCACTGACTGCCAAAGAGTAGCCACAACCATTTTTAAAACTGAAATAAGAGAGATTGGCAGTAGGTCTTAATTCTGTCACTGGCACTTGCTGGAGAAGAAGTGCACCACCACCATGAAGGAACATGAAGGGCTGTTTTCTTTAAATGTGCACTTGCCAAAAAAAAGTGAATAAATGAGAAATAGAAGTTGAAGTCAAAGTCTTGTCATTGAGTTTAGACTTTGCGGACTTTTAGAACCACGTACACGTTTCACGTGCCAAAAACAAAGCACAACAAAAAACAAAAACCCTTAAAATCAGTAAGGACTCAAAATGAAGTAGAAACAGGTGAACCTAACTTGATTACAAGTGGGTAACTTGTAATAAACTCACAGGTATTTTTGTGTTTGTTGAGATGGGATCTCACTCTGTCACCCAAGCTGGAATGCAGTGGCATGATTATAGCTCACTGCAGCCTCAAACTCCTGGGCTCAGATGGTCCTCCCACCTCAGCCTCCAAGTAGCTGGGACTACAGGCACACGCCACCATGCCCGGCTAATTTATTTTATAATTTTTTATAGAGATGGGCGTCTCACTTTGTCGGCCAGGCTGGTTTCCAACTCCTCACCTCAAGCGATTTTTCCCCCCAGCTTCCCAAACTGCTGGGATTACAGGTGTGAGCCGCTGTACCCAGCCACAGGTTTTAATATGTACACGGACACAGATACACTGAAATAGATTTATATGTGTATAGTGTATAGAAACACACGTTGCCGGCCGGGCGCGGTGGCTCAAGCCTGTAATCCCAGCACTTTGGGAGGCCGAGACGGGCGGATCACGAGGTCAGGAGATCGAGACCACCCTGGCTAACACGGTGAAACCCCGTCTCTACTAAAAATACAAAAAAAACTAGCCAGACGAAGTGGCGGTGCCTGTAGTACCAGCTACTCGGGAGGCTGAGGCAGGAGAATGGTGTGAACCCGGGAGGCGGAGCTTGCAGTGAGCTGAGATCTGGCCACTGCACTCCAGCCTGGGTGACAGAGCAAGACTCCGTCTCAAAAAAAAAAAAAAAAAAAAAAAGAAACACACATTGCCTAGCTCTATCCATTAAGAAAACCAAGAAGAAACGGCATCGCAGAAGCAATATGTCTATCTGGTACCAGGATCTTGGTTTCAAAACACCACCTTCTAAACTACAAGGAACCAGGACTCCTTGGAGAAATGACTGATGCTGGGATACGTCAAGGCAAGCGTAAGATGAGCCTGAATTCTGTGGTGCCAGAAAGAAAGAAAATGCTCCAGAAGGTTGGGACGTGCTATGAGGACAGAGAGGCCAACTTGAAGGGGCTTCTAACACCTTAATCTGGACAATGTGAGCAACAAAGTACATGATAGCAATGGGTTAGAATCCATGGAATAAAAAGATGCAGTAATACCAAGACCGCACCCCTGCACTACAGCCTGGGTGACAAAGTGAGACTCGTACTAACACTGAGACCTCACCCCTGCAACTCCAGCCTGGGCGACAGAGTGCAACTCGTACTAACACCGAGACCACGCCCCTGCACACCAGCCTGGGTGGCAGAGTGAGACTCCATCTCAAAAAAAAAAAAAAAAAACTAATGAAAATTAATAGACAAATGATGAGAAGAGATGGTTCTTTCTTACAGGAGAATCCCAACTAATAAATGTAGGAGTAATGGAAACAGAAAAATCATTTAACAAATAGCACATTAATAGTTATTTTGGGGAAACACTCATGGGTGCTAAAATTAGTGACAGAAGTATATGGTTAGAAACAAGATCTTGCTGGGCGTTGTGGCTTGGGCCTGTAATCCCAACACTTTGGGAGGCCGAGGCAGGCGGATCAGTTGGGGTCAGCAGTTCAAGACCAGCCTGACCAACATTGTGAAACCCCGTCTCTACTAAAAATACAAAAAAAAAAAATTAGCTGGGCATGGTGGCAGGCGCTGGTAATCCCAGCCGCTCAGGAGGCTGAGGCAGGAGAATTGCTTGAATCCGGGAGACAGAGGTTGTAGTGAGCCAAGATCGAGCCACTGCACTCCAGCTTGGGTGAGAGAGAGAGACTCAAGTCTCAAAAAAAAAAATAATTAATAACAACAATAAAAAAAAGGCCGGACGTAGTGGCTCACACCTGTAATCCTAGCACTTTGGGAGGCCAAGGTGGTGGATCACCTGAGGTCAGAAGTTTGAGACTGGCCTGGCCAACATGGTGAAACCTCGTCTCTACTAAAAATACACAGATTAGCTGGGAGTGGTGGTGGGCGGCTGTAATCCCAGCTACTTGGGAGGCTGAGGCAGGAGAATCACTTCAACCCAGGAGGCGGAGGTTGCAGTGGGCAAAGATTGTGCCACCAAACTCCAGCCTGGGCAGCGAAGAGAGACTCCATCTCAAAAAAAGAAAAAAGAAAGAAGATCTTTTACGTAGTGGCAAAATATTTCCCCACAAAATATGTATTATTTATAAAGGGAAGGACCCCAACTTTGTGGACACATTTGGCAGACACCACCTCAGCCCCCAGGACCCGATGAGCACCAACAGCCAGGGGCATCCTGTGGCTCGTAAGACACTGGGAAGGACACAATTTCCCTGTTGAGGTTTTCTTGCCAAAAATGAGTAATATGAAATCAATTACGAGAAAACATCAGAGAAACCCAAAATGGGGGCATTTTACAAAATAGTGGACTTATCATTGGATAAGTCCACGGTACAGTCATCCACCAAGCAGCTGCTAAGCAAGAATAAATACTGGAGACCAGATCATGGGATTGTATTAACATGAACGCCAGTGTCTGCATGTTGCTGAATGAACTGTGGTTCTGTAAGACATCAGCCTTCTAGGGGCTCTGGGCAAAGGGTACACGGGAAATCTTTGTGCTGCTTTTGTATCCTTTTTCTAAGTTACAGACAATTTTTTTTTTTTTTTTTTTTGAGACGGAGTTTCACTCTTGTCTCCCAGACTGGAGTGCAATGGTGCGATCTCAGCTCACCGCAACCTCTGCCTAGTGGTGTCATACCCTACCTTGTTTTAACCTGATTGGCGCTCTCTTAGCTGAGAGCTGGACAGACTCCATGTTGGTTTCTTTGCTTGCAGCCTCTTATCCCCCTCCCTTAAGGACGTACCTGGTGCAAGTCGACTCCAAGCACATCCAGGAATGCGCTTACTGATAAGAAACTGGAGCAAGCTGTACCAGCAGCTCCTGGGAACGCGCGCTCTGTTGACGGTACCCAAAGCCCCTGCGTTTATCATTTTGTGGTAATTGAAGCCCCTGCACCTGAAACTGTTTTTTGTTTGTTTTTTCCTGTAACTCTTTCTGTAACCATTTCTCTTTTAACTTTTTTGCCTGTTCTGCTTCTGTAAAAAAAAAATTGCTTCAGCTAGACTCCCCCTCCCCTATTTAGACCAAGGTATAAAAAGAAATCTAGCCCCTTCCTCGGGCGGAGATAATTTCGAGCTCTAGCCATCTCTCGGTCGACGCCGGCAATAAAGAACGCCTGAATTAGTCTCAAGAGTGTGGCGTTCTCGGCCGGGCGCGGTGGCTCAAGCCTGTAATCCCAGCACTTTGGGAGGCCGAGACGGGCGGATCACGAGGTCAGGAGATCGAGACCATCCTGGCTAATACGGTGAAACCCCGTCTCTACTTAAAAATACAAAAAACTAGCCGGGCGACGAGGCGGGCGCCTGTAGTCCCAGCTACTCGGGAGGCTGAGGCAGGAGAATGGCGTGAACCCGGGAGGCGGAGCTTGCAGTGAGCTGAGATCCGGCCCCTGCACTCCAGTCTGGGTGGCAGAGCAAGACTCCGTCTCAAAAAAAAAAAAAAAAAAAAAAAAAATACAAAAAATACAAAAAACTAGCCGGGCGAGGTGGTGGGCGCCTGTAGTCCCAGCTACTTGGGAGGCTGAGGCAGGAGAATGGTGTAAACCCAGGGGGCGGAGCTTGCAGTGAGCTGAGATCCGGCCGCTGCACTCCAGCCTGGGCGACAGAGTGAGACTCCGTCTCAAAAAAAAAAAAAAAAAGAGTGTGGCGTTCTCTCTGTAACTCGCTCGGTTACAACATTGGGTTCAAGCGATTCTCCTGCTTCAGCCTCCCGAGTAGCTGGGATTACAGGCGCCCACCACCACGCCCAGTAATTTTTGCATTTTTAGTAGAGACGGGGTTTCACCATGTTGGCCAGGCGGGTCTCGAACTCCTGGCCTCAAGCAATCTACCCGCCTCGGCCTCCCAAAGTGCTGGGATTACAGGCGTGAACCACCGCGCCCAGTCTTTCTTTTCTTTTTCTTTTTCTTAAACTCAGACGCAGCAAGGCTGCCCGGGCGCGGAGCCGTCCTTGTCGACGGCGGAACCCGGGGAACTCTCCCGGGGCTGCGGGGCCCTGGTCGGCAGCGCCCACCGCCCCAGGTCATCCAAGGGCGACCAAGGAAACACTCCCGCCCAGCGCGGCTGCACACCCCGCCCCGCCCCGCCGCAGCCTCCGCCAGCGGGTCCCCGGTCCGGGCCCGGCCGGGCTCTGAGGGTCGACCTCGCGCTCCAGGTCCCCACCGGAGCGCTGCGTCCGACAGGACAGCAAGTCCCGAGGTTTTCCACAGGAAGAGTGGTCGGAGCGCCTCCCACGCCGCCCGACCGCGCCTCACCCGAACGCCCGCCAGCAGCGCTGCCGGGTCCCGCCGCGTTGCCACAGCGACCGGGTCAGTCGGCCGCGTCCGGCTGCGCTCGGTGCAGCGCTCGGGTCCCGCCGACAGGAAACGGGGTCCCTGGCGCTGGGTTCCGGCCGCTCCCGCCCCGCCGGGTTCAGCGCTGCGCCCAGGCCCGAGAGACGCCCCGGGCCGAGCCGACCGCCGCCGCGGATCGAGGGAGGGAGCCCGGCCTCCTCCCCGGCCAGCGGGGCGACTCCGGACTGGGTTCCGGGCTATGGGGACGGCGGGCTGCGCCGCGCGAGGCGCCCCCACCCTCGCCGCCCCCAGCTTCGCCGCCCCCGGCCCGGCCGAGGGTCCCCAGGCGCCCGCACCCTGAGGCCGCCCGGCTCGCGGTCCCGAAGGGTTGTCTTGAGCTTTTGCCCTGAGATGAGGGGAGCACGGGGGCGGGGGCGGCCGAGGCTGCCCGTGGGGGTCTGTACGGGCCGGGGGCGCCACCAAGTCCTGCCTGAGGGTCGGCTGCGGCCACCAGGCCACGAGTTCCCGGCTCCGTCCACGGGCTCGGAGACTGGCGGGGCCCCGGGCCGTGCGCGCAGCCGCTCAGATCCTGGTTGGGGAACTGGGGGAAAGGAAGGGGGTCGAGACCGACCAAGGCCCGGAGACCCCCCCATCATCCTGTGGGAACAACATCCTCAGGGCCAGCCATTCTCCACCATTCACATCCTCCGAAAATGGCACCTGTTCTTATCCATCTGCGGATCAGTGAATGGAGCCGGGCCTGGTTCACCCGAACCCTCAGCCCGCACTTCTGCGTGGGAGTGGAGGGGGTGTCTGGTGTCTGGGAATTCCCCTGGTGGGGCAATAAGCCAGGGGTCTGGTGTCATCCCCCACCCATATTGTTACACTGGGTCACTCCAATCCCTGCTGTGCCTGCAGCCCAGGCACCCTACAGCCCGTCCTCCCGGACCCACGTGTCCCGGTGGGGCTGCCCCTCACCCACTGTCCTCAGTCCCGTCTCACACACCAAACCCTCTTCTGCCTCCGGGCCTTTGCGCCAGTTGCCTCTGCCTAGACCTGGTTCCCTGGATGCCCCCTCCCCACCCCACGTGTGTGTCCGGCTCCCTGGATCCACCCCCCACCCTGTGTGTCTAGCCCCCTGGACCCACCCTACATGCTGTGTATCTAGCCCCCTGGACTCCCCTCCCCACTCCCTGTGTCTAGGTCCCTGGACCCCCCACCTGCCCCATGTGTCCAACTCCCAGGACTTCCCCCACCATGTATCTGCCTCCCTGGGTTCCCCTGCCACCCCGTATGATTGGCTCCTTGTCCTGCTGCCTTCTCAGTGCTTGTACACCCCCAGCCTCATCAGACTTGTCACTCTATTAGAACAGGATGTAGGGCCTGGACTGTTGGCTCCCTGCTACCCCCAGCCACAGGGCAGTGCTGGGGTTGACCTGGCCTTGGTGGCACATTTGGCCCCTGGATCAGCTCTAGGACTAGATGTACCCAAAAGGATGCCCATATCCCTGCCTCAGCTCCTGCCTCTGCTCACCCAGAAAGCTGCCTTGCTCCCATGTCCACGATGCAGCCACCAGGCCTGGGTAAGTGTGGGTGTCAGAGATCGGCTGGGCCACCCAGAAGAGGAGCCGCACTTGTTGGGTCTGTATCCTGGCTCTGCATGCCTCAGTGTCCCTGCCTGTAAAGTGGGATCTATAGGAACCCACGTGTGGACCGGGCACAGTGCTCACACGTAAAAACCCAGCACCTTGGGAGGCCAAAGGAAGGATTCTTTGAGCTCAGGAGATAGCCTCTCGCTCTGTTGCCCAGGCTGGAGTGCAGTGGCACGATCTCAGCTCACTGCAGCCTCCACCTCCCAGGTTCAAGCGATTCTCTTGTCTCAGCTTCCTGAGTAACTGGGATTACAGGCGCTTGCCACCAAGCCTGGCTAATTTTTGTATTTTTAGTAGAGATGGTGGGGTTTTGACATGTTGGCCAGGCTGGTCTCGAACTCCTGACCTCAAGTGATCTGCCTGCCTCAGCCTCCCAAAGTGCTGTGATTACAGGTATGAGCCATCATGCCTGGTCCAAAAAAAATTTTTTTTAATTAACTGGGTGTGATGGCACGTGCCTGTGGTCCCAGCTACCTGAGGCCAAGGTGGGAAGATCACTTGAACACAGCAGTTTGAGGCTGCAGTGAACTATGATCACACCACTGCACTTCAGCCTGGGCGACAGACCAAGACTCTGTCTCCAAAAAAACCCCCTAAACCCATGTGATATGGATAGGGCCTCTAAGAAGGTATTTAAGGTTACGTGAGTTCTAAGGGTGAGGCCCTGAACTGTTGTCCTTATAAGAACAGGAAGAGGCACCAAAAGTGAGCACACAGAGCAGAGGGACTCAGGGAGAGGGTGCCGTCTGCAAGCCACGGATTGGCCTCAGGAGGAACCCACCCTGCCGGCAGCCTGATCTCTGACATCCAGACTCCAGAAGTGAGAAAGTAAATGTCGTTTAAGACCCCCAGGCTGTGGTGTTGAGTTATGCAGCTCCAGCAGGTCATTCACCAGGTCATGGGGATCTGGGCCTGGAATCATGTGCTGGCCACGTCAGCAGCATGGCGCCCATGGTCACCGCTTCAGCTGACCACATGCCCGCATGCCCCAGGGACAGAGCAGGGTGTGCCACGGGCACTGCCTGGGTCCTGAAGCTGTGGGGCAGGCCGGTCTGGTCCTGCCCAGAGCCCTCACAGCCTGTGCTCTGATTCAAGGGCCATTCAGTTGGGTAGAGCTCCAGGGTTCCAGGGCACCTGCTGTCAGCTCAGGCCCGAGGCCACACCTCACTGAATCCCCTCAGCAGCAGATGCCCGCGTACCCGTAGATTCCCTCAAACCAAACTGAAGGTGCTGGCCCTGGCCACACCCTTGGCATCTGGGGACGCTTTTCCCTGCCCTTCAGCACTTCCTTTGGGGCAGAAAGATGTTTTGGAGCTCTGGACCCCTAGCCTGAAGAAGATGCCCCCCAGCACTGCAGCACCCCTCCCCCTCCTTCCTACCCCCCCCCCACTGCAGCACCCCTCCCCCTCCTTCCCTGCCCCCCGGCACTGCAGCACCCCTCCCGCTCCTTCCCGGCGTCCCCCCACTGCAGCACCCCTCCCCCTCCTTCCCTGCCCCCCAGCACTGCAGCACCCCTCCCCTTCTTTCCCTGCCCAGTTCCCCAGCTGGGCTATACCTGGACACCCTCAGTGTGGGTGGCTGGGAGTTGCCTGAGGGAGACCACATTCACCTTACTCCTGGCCTCCAGAACCCAGCAGGACTCACAGGTGGAAGGCAGACAGGGTATGTGCCAGGGCCTGGGGCTGCCAAAACAAGGAACCTCAAACTGGTCCTTTCTTCTTTCCCAGTTCAGGAGAGCTGAGGATGTCAGCCAGGCCACGGCCCCTCCAGAAGCCCTATGGGAGAATCCTTCCCACCTTTGCCTCAGGTAGCTGGGACCACAGGCACCTAACACTTCCAGCTTCCGCGTCCTTGGCTGCAGCCACATCGCCCCCTCCCACCCCCACATCCACCATCATGTGGCTTCTCCTGTGTCTCTGTCTCCAAGTGCTGCCCTTCTTAGGATGCCATCGCGTTGGAGTGGGACCACCCAGCCAATTACATCCGCAATGACCCTATTCCCATGCCACATTCTGATAGACCAGTAGCTACGACTGGATCCTATCTGTTTGGGAACCACCATTCAGCCCTGGACCTGTGTGGGGCTGATAGCCCCCAGTGCTGGCTCCCGCAGGCCACCCTGCAACCGCCCTCATCATAGATGCCACGACAGTGGAGGCCAAGGGCCCTTCCTGGTGCCCCGGTGAGTGGCATGGCCAGGACCTGACCCTCCCATGCCTCTGTGGCAGAGCAAGGTGTGTGGGGAACTGGCTGTCCTCTCAGCGGCATTCCTGGCACCCATGCCCCGCCCAGCCCAGAGCAGATGCCAACACACATCTGGGTGTCAGGCAGCCCCGTGTCACTGAGTGGGGTAAAGAAGGGAGGGTGAGAGGAAGGTCAGAACGCCATGGCTGAGGGCGTAGGTGTGGGCTGTGGCTCTTGCTTCCCAGAACACAGACTGACCTTGGTGGCAGACTTCACCGTGGGAGCCCCCAAAAGCTGCTTGCCTGGGGCCTCCAGGCCTCTTGCGGGGCCCTAAAAGCACAGGGATCCAGGACAAGCGGTGCGGGGGCCCCCGCCTGGGCACAGCCTGCATGGGCCAGAGCAGGCCACTTCCCCTCAGGTTTGGGGAATGCCCACGTCAGACTTGCAGAGGCAACTTCTCCATCTGCCTGGCTCCCAAGCCCTGTGGCAGGAGGGGAGCCAAGAAATGAAAGGGCCCGGTGGGTGTGGACGGGCCCTGTTCCCATCTGGACTCGGCCAGTGTCTGTGGCACGCCCTGCTCTGTCCCTGGGGCACCCAGGCATGTGGCTCAGCTGAAAGGGTGACCATGGGCACCATCTGCCTGGCTCCCAGGTCCTGAGGCCGGAGAGGAGCCAAGAAATGAAAGGGCCTGGTAGATGTGGGTGGGCCTCAGTGTCTGCCTGCTCCAGGAGGAGGGGGGTGGGCACTGACTCCTGGTTGAGGGCTGGGGGCAGGGAGGCTCCTCTGGACAGGAAGACCCTCCAGGAACAGACCAGCAAGACCGGCACTGTCCAGATGGGACCAGGAGCCGGACAGCGGTGTCAGACATGCCCCACAGCGGCCACAATCACAGCCACTTCCCGGAGGTGAAGACCTGGAGGCAGGGCCACTGCTGCCAGGGATCCTGGTATGGACACGGGCAGGACTAGGGGATGCTCCCTCGAGGCTGGTGTGGAAGAGGCCGTGCTGCCCAGCGGGTGGGCACCCAACGGGGCTCCAAGCCAGGCTGTCCTCCCAAGGCCAGCCTCATCCAGGAAGAGAGGGGCCAAGGTGCCCCGGCATCCACCTTCCTTGACTGCCCTGTCCACTGCAGCGACAGCAGCCTGTGGGCAGGAGGTGCTTTGAGGGAGCCAGGGGGAGCCTGGGGGATGCACGGCATTTCCACACTGTAACAACATCCGGTAGAGGTCACAAAGTCCACCCGTCTTGGGGTAAAAGTGAGGAAACTGAGGCTGGGGAAGCTAAGGGGCTCACGTGGCCCCTAGAAGGGATGGGGCTGCACCCCGGCCGCTGACAGTGTGGAAATGGCGGTTCCTGAGCCAGTGAAGCAGCAAGGGGCAAGGTACGGGCGCTGTCAGAAGTCCCACGCCCCTCCCCAACCCCCCAGGAAGTTCCACTGAGCGCTCAGTGCTGAGTCACCGGCTGCGGGGCCTGCAGTCCTGGCCGGACAGGAAGGTTGAGCAAGGCCTTGCCTTCCCCCTCGGGCGGGAGACACAGATCCTGGCACACAGTCCGGCCCCACTCCCCAGGCCCCCAGCCCCATAGCCCTCCAGTCACAGCCTGGCTGCTGTCCTCACGCCCTTGGCTCTGGCCTGGTGAAGGCCAAGGGCACCTCAGAACCTCCCTGTGCCTTCATGTGTCAGGCTGGGGCTGGGCACGAGGCCACAGCAGGGGCTGGCAGGTGGCGACCTCTGCCTCTTGACCTGGGGTGCTCCGGGTTGAGACATGGGGTAGCTGCAGTCCCAGCAATGACAAGCTCTGCATAACCCTGGCGAGTGGACGGCCAAGGGGAACCCAGCCTCAGTTACTGGGGAGTGGACCGGCAAGGGGAGCCCAGCCTTAGTCACTGGCGAGTGGACAGCCTAGGCGAGCCCAGCCTCGGTCACTGGGGAGTGGATGGCCAAAGCGAGCCCAGCCTTAGTCACTGAGGAATGGATGGCCAAGGTGAGCCCAGCCTTGGTCACTGGCGAATGGATGGCCAAGGGGAACCCAGCCTCGGTCACTGGGGAATAGACGGCCAAGATGAGCTCACCCTCGGTCACTGGGGAGTGGACGGCCAAGGCGAGCCCAGCCTCGGTCACTGGGGAGTGGACGGCCAAGGCGAGCCCAGCCTCGGTCACTGGGGAGTGGACGGCCAAGGGGAGCCCAGCCTCGGTCACTGGGGAGTGGATGGCCAAGGGGAACCCAGCCTCGGTCACTGGGGAGTGGATGGCCAAGACGAATCCAGGCGGTCACTGGGGAGTGGATGGCCAAGGGGAGCCCAACCTCGGTCACTGGGGAGTGGACGGCCAAGGGGAGCCCAACCTCGGTCACTGGGGAGTGGACGGCCAAGGCGAGCCCAGCCTCGGTCACTGGGGAGTGGATGGCCAAGGCGAGCCCAGCCTCGGTCACTGGGGAGTGGACGGCCAAGGCGAGCCCAGCCTCGGTCACTGGGGAGTGGACAGCCTCGGCAAGCCCAAGAGGTCACTGGAGGAGGAGAAATGCAGGAAGAAGGCAGCTCTCGACAGCGCAGCGGGTGCACAGAAGCCCTGAAGGAACCGTGTGTAAGGTGCCGAGGGTGTGTGCAGGTGGAGCTTACTCAGGGAGGCCGCACCAGGACCAGCAAAGCAGGTGATACCTAAATGACATTCCAGGCCAGGGAAGAGAGGACAGAGGCCCGGCCAGGGCTAGAGCATAAACCAGACTGGTGCTGACCATGGCAGAAGGTCCTCTCCGGCTGTGCGTGGAGAATGGGCAGCAGGGATGAGAGCCTGGGACCAGGCTGGTGGCACTGGCTATTCCTGAAGCCTGCATCTGTTCCATCCAGGTGCTGGGGTGGGCAGGACACCAGGATGCCAATGGCTCACTGAGCCTCTGGGGGCACCACTAGGGCTCGGGGACCACGGGACTTGCCACTGGACATGGGGGTTGAGGATAAGGGAGAGAGGCTGAGGCAGCCCCGCGTGAGCCCAGCAGGACTAGGGTTACCGTGAGAGGAAGCTCCTGAGGGCTGTGAGAGTGGACGGGGCCATCCCGGGCAGGTGTGGGCATGGAGGAGAGGAGCAGGGATGGGGCCCATACATTGGGCTCAGGAGACGTGGGGAAGACCCTGAGCTGCAGAAGAGGAGGACACCCAGGACCAGGCAGGGCCCGGAGACTGGGGCAGCGACAGAGCCTTGCTGGGCCTGCAGGTCTGAGGCACTTGGGGGTTGGTCTGGAGGCCTAGGAAGGGCGTGTGGGGCAGCAGCACACTTTGCTGGTGCCACCTGGGAAGGTGCCCACCCGTCTCCAAGGGGCGGGGGAGGAGCTAGTCTGTGCAGAGAGGGTGACACTGTCCCGGTCACCCTCCCCTAGACAGCAGGGAAGGTCGGGTCACCCCCAGGCACTTGCAGGCCGTGGGGGCTCCCCAGGAGCCGGTGGCTGCCAGTAGGGTCTCGCAGGCCAGAGGCCTTGTTCCCTGGGCCTGCTCTGTCTCTGGAGGCCCCAGCTGGCAGGGGGACCGATGGGGCCCTTCCCCACCAGCCTCCCAGGTGCCAGTGGCCACCCCTGAGCAGGGGGGTCCGAGGCCCCTGCCTGGGCTGCTCCCCCATTGCTTGGCCAAAGGGTGCAAAGAGGGGGCTGGAGGGCTGCACTGAAAGGCGGGGGAGCTGCACTGAGAAGCGGGACTACAGGCGAGCACGGGCTGCGCTGCTCCCACCCAGCCTTGAGTTCCAGCCCTGACTCCTCTCCTTCCACACTCCAGTCCTGCCTCCATGGCAGACCCAGGGCCGACGTGGGCTCCAAGGAGGGCAGAGGAAACCCTGACCCCGCAGTCCCCAGCTCAAGAGGAGGCAGGGGTGGGACACAGGGCAGGTGGAGTGGAGAAAGGGGGAAAACCGCACTCCAGGATGCTGGATGCTCAGGGCCGGCGGGGCTGCTGTTCACAGCAGGTGGGGGGAACTCTTAGGGCCACACTCTGTCCAGCCTCCAAAAGGCTGAGCCGAGAGGAGAGGGCAGTGTCCCCACCCATCCAGCCACCTGCCACCCCAATCCTGGGACAGAGTTGTCTCTGCTGGCCCAGCCTGGCCTGGATGCCCCAGGCTGGGCTCCACGGCCACCAAGGCTCTGACACCCCAAAACCTTCTTGCCAAGGAAAGATGTTCCTCCCCGAGTGCCCAGGAGAGCTGCCTCCTGCTCCATGCCCACCACTGAGGCCTCCAGCTGATGACCCCCTGGCCTGCTGAGGATTGAGTGTTGGGGCCAAGGGGCTGGGGTAGGGCTCCACTCCACCCCAGGAGTGGGAAGGGGAGACCCAGGGCAACCTCTGGCCCCACATGCAGCCCCTGCCCGGCACACCCACTCCAGCTTAAACACAGAAGCAGGCTGACCACACTGATTTTTGTCCTTAGGATAGATTCCGGCCAGGCATGGTGGCTCATGCCTGTAATCCCAGCACTTTGGGAGGCCGAGGCGGGAGAATCACCTGAGCTCAGGAGTTCAAGACCAGCCTGGCCAATATAGTGAGACCCTGTCTCCATCTAAAAAAATTTTTTTTTTAAATAAATAAGAAAAGAAAGTAAAGATCTCTTCCACAAATGTGCTGGGACAACTGGATATTCACATGCAAAAGAATAATGCTGGATCCCTATCTCACACCATGTATAAGTATTAATGGAAAATAGATCAACAAACAAAACGTAAAAGCTAATATAAAACTCTCAAAAGAAAGCATATTTATTTATTTAATTATTATTATTATTTTTTAGAGTCTCACTGTCACCCATCCAGGCAGGCGTGCAATGGTGTGATCCCGGCTCATGGCAACCTTTGCCTCCTGGGTTCAAGCAGTTCTCATGCCTCAGCTTCCCGAGTAGCTGGGAAGGCTACTGGCATGCACCATCACACCGCGCTAATGTTTGTATTTTTAGCAGAGACGCGTTTCTACTGGCCAGGCTGGTCTCAAACTCCTGGCCTCAAGTGATCTGCCCACCTCGACCTCCCAAAGTGCTGGGATTACAGGTGTGAGCCACTGCACCCGGCCCAGTTTTTTGAGATGATACCAAAAACACAAGCAACATAAGAAACAAAGATACAATTTTGTGCATCAAAGGAGAGTGAAGGCAGCCCACAGAATGGGGGAAAATACGTATCTGCAGACCATGTATCTGTTAAGCGTTTAATACCCAGAACCTGTAAAACTCAGCAAAGGGCTGGGCATGGCAGCTCACACCTGTAATCCCAGCACTTTGGGAGGCTGAGGCAGGCGAATCACTTCAGCTCAGGAGTTCAAAGAACAGCCTGGGCAACATGGTGAAACCCTGTCTCTACAAAACCACACAAAAACATTAGCTGGGTGTGGTGGTGATGCTCACCTGTCGTCCCAACTACTTGGGAGGCTGAGGCAGGGGAAGCTCGTGTGAGCCCGGGAGGTGAAGGCTGCAGTAAGCTGAGAATGCACCACTGCACTCCAGCCTGGGCAATAGAGTGAGACCTTGTTCCAAACATGAAAGAGAGTAAAACTAAACAACAACAACAACAAAGACAACCCAATATAAGAATGGGTAGGATCCGAATGGACATTTCTCCAAAGAAGATACAAAATGGCCAATGGGGTAGGCCGGGCGCAGTGGCTCATGCCTGTAATCCCAGCACTTTGGGGGACTGAGGCGGGCGGATCACGAGGTCAGGAGATCGAGACCATCCTGACTAACACAGTGAAACCCCGTCTCTACTAAAAATACAAAAAATTAGCTGGGCGTGGTGGCAGGCGCTACTAAGCTACTCGGGAGGCTGAGGCAGGAGAATGGCGTGAAACTGGGAGGCGGAGCTTGCAGTGAGCAGAGATTGCGCCACTGCACTCCAGCCTGGGGCACAGAGCGAGACTCCGTCTCAAAAAAAAAAAAAAAAAAAATGGCCAACGGGCATATGAAAAGATGCTCAACATCATTAGTCATTAGAGAAATGCAAATCCAATCCATAACGAGACACTACTTCACACCCACAAGCACGGCTTTATGAAAAACAGGCCTGGTGTGGTGGCATGGGCCCGGAGTCTCAGCCAGGCAGGAGGCGGAGGCGGGAGGATCACTTGAGCCCAGGAGTTCCTGCCTGGGCAACATAAGATGATCCTGGTCTCTGAAAAACAAACACCTCCCAGAAAACCTCCACAGAAAATAACAGGCGCTGGTGAGGATGTGGAGAAACTGGAATCCTTGAATACCCTGCTGAGAACAGAAGCAGCCAAAGCCTCCGAGGAAGACAGGGTGGTGGCTCCTCACGGAGAGGAGCGTCGCCCTGGGACCCAGCAACTCCGCTCCTACGTTCACACCAAAGAGAAATGAAGACATCTGTTCACACAGACACTGGCCCATGAATGTCCATGGCACCACTGTTCACAACAGCCAAAAGGTGGAGACGACTCAAATGTCCGTCAACAGATGAGTGAAGAAATGAAATGTGATCCATCCACATGAGGAAACATCATTCAGTCGTAAAAAGGAATGAAGAGGCCGGGTGCGGTGGCTCACGCCTGTCATCCCAGCACTTTGGGAGGTCGAGGCGGGTGGCTCACCTGAGGTCAGGAGTTCGAGACCAGCATGACCAACATGGTGAAACCCTGTTTCTACTAAAAATATAAAAATGAGCCAGTCGTGGTGGTGGGCACCTGCAATCTCAGCTACTGGGGAGGCTGAGGCAGGAGAATCGCTTGAACCGGGGAGGCGGAGGTTGCAGTGAGCTGAGATCACGCCACCACACTCCAGCCTGGGCGACAAGAGTGAGACTCCATCTCAAAAACAAAAAGGAATGAAGCACTGATAGACCCTCTCCCGTGGATGAACGTGGAAGACGAGATGCTCAGTAAAGAAGCCAGTGACAAAGGCCACACCCGGCAGGGCTCCATTCACATGAAATGTCCTGGACAGGCCAGTCCACAGACACAGAAAGCAGATGGGCGGATACCAGGGAATGGGGAGGGGCTGTGGGAAGGAGGATGGGGAGCGATTACTTAACGGGTGCAGTGTGTTTTTATTTACTTATTTATTTTTGAGACGGAGTCTCGCTCTGTCTCCCAGGCTGGAGTGCAGTGGCGTGATCTCGGCTCACTGCAAGCTCCACCTCCCGGGTTCACGCCATTCTCCTGCCTCAGCCTCCCATGTAGCTGGGACTACAGGTGCCCACCACCATGTCTGGCTAATTTTTTGCATTTTTAGTAGAGACAGGGTTTCACTGTGTTAGCCAGGATGGTCTCGATCTCCTGACCTCGTGATCCGCCCACCTCGGCCTCCCAAAGTGCTGGGATGACAGGCGTGAGCCACCGCGCCCGGCTGGTGCAGGGTGTTTTTAAGGGGTGATGAAAGAGTTTTCAAACTAGACAGCTGGTGGTGGACAACGTGAGCACATCCAGTGCCTCTGAGCTGCCCTCCACCGTAGCCGTGTGCTACAGAAAGAAGCTCTACCTGAATTAATTATTATTATTTATTTATTTTTTTTTTGAGACAGAGTTTTGCTCTGTTACCCAGGTTGGAGTACAGTGTCATGATCTCGGCTCACTGCAACCTCCACCTCCCGGGTTCAAGCGATTCTCCTGTCTCAGCCTCCCGAGTAGCTGGGATTACAGGCACCCATAACCATGCCTGGTTAATTTTTGTATTTTTGGTAGAGATGGGGTTTCACCATATTGGCCAGGCTGGTCTCGAACTCCTGACCTCAGGTGATCCGCCTGCCTCAGCCTCCCAAAGTGCTGGGATTTCAGGTGTGAGCCACTGAGCCTGGCCTATTTATTTATTTTTCTTTTTGAGACAGAGTCTTGGTCTGTCACCCAGGCTGGAGTGCAGTGGTATGATCTAGGCTCACTGCAGTCTCCGTCTCCTGGGTTCAAGCAATTCTCCTGCCCTCCTGCCTCAGTCTCCTGAGTAGTGGGAATTACAGGTGCACACCACCACGCCTGGCTAATTTTTTGTATTTTCTGGTAGAAACTGGGTTTCACCATGTTGGCCAGGCTGGTCTCAAACTTCTGGCCTCAAGTCATCCGCCTGCCTCAACCTCCCAAAGTGCTGAGATTACTGGTGTGAGCCACCATGCCTAGTGCAATTTATTGATTTTTGCTTTTTGAGACAGGGTCTCACTCTGTCCCAGGCTGGAGGGCAGTGGCACGATCTTGGCTCACTGCAGGCTCAAAATCTCAGCCTCAAGCAATCGTATCACCTCAGCCCCCTAAGTAGCTGGGACTACAGGTGTGCATCGTCACACCTGGCTAATTTTTGTGTGATTTTTTTTGTAGAGACAGGATTTTAATATGTTGCCCAGGCTGGCCTTGAACTCCTGGGCCCATGTGATCCACCTGCTAAAGTGCTGGGATTACAGACATGAGCCACCGCACCCAGTCCCACCTTGATCTTTAAAAGGAATGAATAAGTAATACAAAGTCCCTGCTGGCCTGCTGGCAAAATGGGAAATGTAGGAAAGTAAAGGAGGAAATCGAACACAGCCCTACCTGACCCCAGGTGGGTGTGTCCTGGTCTCTATGTACATGTGTGTTGCCCAGGCTGGTCTCAAACTCCTGGCCTCCCAAAGGGATCCTCCTGCCTTGGCCTCCCAACCTGCTGAGACTGCTGGCATGAGTCACTGTGCCAGGCCTGGGGATGATTTTGTAGGTAGCAGTAGAGGATTAATACAGTTTGCAAGTCTGTGGGGAAGGCGGGACCTCGACACCAGGCCCTTTTGTCTCCCAGGTACGGTAGAGGCCTCCCAGTCCAGTGTCTCCCCAGAGCCAAGGCTTCACCTCTACCGATCAGGGTAGGGGTGGTGGGACTTTGGCAGGGTCCGTGGGTAAGTAGCAGCTGTCGCTCAGGACCTGCCCAGAATCCTCTGGCATGATTTGCCCCTAGCAGCCAGGTCCTACCCCAACCTGGTTACCGCATCTGGATAACAGAAAGTCCTGGAACCCCACACAGGTGCACCAGCCTCCCCTGGGGTCTACAGCCCACAGGCGAAGCCCTCTGTGCCCCAAGTACCCAGGGAGAGGGTACAGCCCATGCCAAGGCTCAGAGACTGAAGGAGAGCCGAGAGGAAAGGCTCAGGAGCCTTGTGGTCTGGACAGGCCGGGGCCCCCAGGCTGCTCTCTGGCCCTCCCTGGTCTTGTACCCACTGTGGCTCTGCAGTCCACACCTGGGACCAGTGCTGGGGCAGCATCTCCTCCCTGCGCACCCTGCCCCTTGCCCCCCTGCCCACCCTGTCCTTGGCCCTCCCCCACCCACCTTGCCCCTTGCCCCCCTGCCCACCCTGCCCCTTACCCTCCCTGCCCTTTGCCCTCTCCCTGACAGGGAAGGCCAGAGCCAAGCATGATTGGCTGCTGAGTCTGACCTCTCTGAGGCTCCATCCTCTCATTTATGAAGAGACAAAGGAGAGTTCCCCGAGAGGGGTCCTAAAGTGTGGTGGCGGACGGGCACAGACGTGTCCCAGTTGAGCAGTGACCCCCAGGCAGAGGCTGCCTGTCCTCAGAGCCTGTGTCCCTAAGAAACTCCCCATGGGCTGGACCTCAGTCCCCACGCCACACATCCCCTGCACTTGCTGGCACCCACACATGGCTGTCCTGGCAGAGCTCAGTTGAGGGCACCAGGGAAGACGTCAGGAAGACGAGAGGCCAAGCCACCCGGCCCCAGGACACAGCCCACGCCTGACCCGTGGACAGAGCCGGGGCGTGGGGTAGAGGGAGGATGAACCTGAAGTCTAACGTGAGAGCCCGGCCAGTGCCGACAGGATGATGGGGGCAGGACATGGAAGAAAATGTGGTTTCTCTTTTTTTTTTTTTTTTTTTTTTTAGGCGGAGTCTCGCTCTGTCGCCCAGGCTGGAGTGCAGTGGCCGGATCTCAGCTCACTGCAAGCTCCGCCTCCCGGGTTTACGCCATTCTCCTGCCTCAGCCTCCCGAGTAGCTGGGACTACAGGCGCCCGCCACCTCACCCGGCTAATTTTTTTTTTTGTATTTTTAGTGGAGACGGGGTTTCACCGTGTTAGCCAGGATGATCTCGATCTCCTGACCTCGTGATCCGCCCGTCTCGGCCTCCCAAAGTGCTGGGATGACAGGCTTGAGCCACCGCGCCCGGCCGAAAATGTGGTTTCTCAATGGGGTTCTGGAAGGACTGTGGGAGGTCTTCCGGGGTGCTCAGGAGGGGAGGATGCACCTAACAGGTGAGAAACCCTCCCAAGAGCCACCAGGTGAGCTTTGTTGCGCCCACTCTACAGAGCAAGAGACTGAGGTCCAGAGAGATCCCCACACTTCTTTCTTTCCCCACTTGACCACATTCCTGGAATGGCCGCCCAGGACACAATGGGCATTAGTTTTGAATGTTCCAGCAGCACTGACCCCATCTCAGTTCTGTCTCCCAGTGACAGAGCGAGAGGTCACTGAGGACATCAAGAAGACCTGGCCAGCCCACAACAGCTGCTCTCATCAGACCACGAACACCTACACCCCAACACCTGTGCAGATGCAACCCTACACCTATGCAGACACACCCCTATACCCATGCACAGACGTACCCCAACACCTGTGCACAGACACCCCAACACCTATGCAGATGCAACCCTACACCTGTGCAGACACACCCCTACACCCATGCAGACGTACCCCAACACCTGTGCACAGACACCCCAACACCTGTGCAGATGCAACCCTACACCTATGCAGACACACCCCTACACCCATGCACAGACGTACCCCAACACCTGTGCACAGACACACCCTCACGCCCCTGCACACCCCTAGCCCCACACTCCTGCACACTCATACCCCTACACCATGCATCACACCTGAACCCCATGACCAAAACCCATCATGGGCAGCAGTGTGGTGGGTCAGGCCCCACTGGGCCACGGTGCTGGCTCTCCTGCCCTTTTCACCTCTGCACCCTGCCTGAGCTGCCGCTCACAGGGAAGGCCCAGCAGCAGCCAGGTTAATATGCATTTTTCTGACTTTGGGAGGCCGAGGCAGGTGAATCATGAGGTCAGGAGTTCAAGACTTGCCTAGCCAACATAGTGGAACCCTGTCTCCACTAAAAATACAAAAATGAGGCCGGGCGCGGTGGCTCAAGCCTGTAATCCCAGCACTTTGGGAGGCCGAGACGGGCGGATCACGAGGTCAGGAGATCGAGACCATCCTGGCTAACATGGTGAAACCCCGTCTCTACTAAAAATACAAAAAACTAGCCGGGCGAGGTGGCGGGCGCCTGTAGTCCCAGCTACTCGGGAGGCTGAGGCAGGAGAATGGCGTGAACCCGGGAGGCGGAGCTTGCAGTGAGCCGAGGTTGCGCCACTGCACTCCAGTCTGGGCGACAGAGCGAGACTCCGCCTCAAAAAAAAAAAAAAAAAATACAAAAATGAGCCGGGCGTGGTGGCGGGTGCCGGTAATCCCAACTACTCGGGAGGCTGAAGCGGGAGAATCGCTTGAACCCGGGAGGTGGAGGTTGCGGTGACCCGAGATCGCGCCACTGCACTCCAGCCTGGGTGACAGAGTGAGACTCTGTCAAAAACAAAAAGAAAAAAATGTATTTTTCTGGGAGCCTGGACAGGTTCTCTGGGGCGAGTGAAGGGAAGGCGTAGATTTGGGCCATGGTCCTGGTCCTGGGTCTAGGCTCTGTGTGGTGGGGGGCGCCAGCCTCCCCTGGCACCGTCCTGCCTGCATCCCCTGTCCAGCCTGGGCACGTCCCACCACACGCCCCGCACGGGTCTGGAGTCTGGGGAAGGTGTGGCCACAGGTGTGGAGTGACAGGCTGTGACAGTTGTGTCACCAGATCCTCTGGGCAGGGAGCTGTAAGGCAGGCAGGGTCAGGAGCTGGACGGCCCAGGACCCCAGGGAGGCGGGGCCGTGGCTCGGCCGGAATGTCCTTCCCCGTGACTCGGCTTTCTTCCCCTGACCCGGCCAGTCCTGGCCGCAGTCCTGTCCATGGGGTGGCAACTGGTGCTGGGTGGTATGGCCAGGACTGGGGCAGGACGGGGTGGCCCTGCTGGGATCTGGAAAATGGTGTGCGGGGTTCCCAAGGATGCAGGATGTGGGCTGTGTGTGGCTCCCCAGACCCTGGAAGGTTCCCTGGGACCTGAGATCTGGCCCCGATAGGTCTGGGGCCACCCCCTCTGGGGCAGCGGCTGTGACGTCCCTCAGAAAAAAGCCTCTCCGCACTTCCTAGGTCATGTCATGACACAGAGGTAGGGCCTGGCTCCCAACCTGACTGAAGACGAGACCCTTAGGGCAGCCCATGGGGGAGGAAGCAGATCCCAGCCTTCCCTTCATGCCCGTCCCCTCCCACAAAGGTTGCTCTTGGAAAAGGTGGGACCACGTTCCCCAAGGAACTTAAGCCTGCCAGGGAGCAGGGTGGGAAGAACCTGGGGGCCAGGCCCCTAGGAGGACATTCCAGGGCCTGGAGGGCCCCGTAGCTGGAACTGGGAACAAAAGGAAGTTGGAGGCAGGTAGGGGCAGGTGGGGGCACCTGAGGCTGGGGGAGAAGTCAAGACTGGGGGCTGTGGGGTCACAGGGGGGCGTCCTGTGAAGCTGCTCACTGGCCAGGGCTGGTGCCACCTGTCCACACCCACACCTCCTTTCCTGCAGAAAAGTGCGGTCTGGGCCTAGGGGCTGACCCAGGGCCACTGTGGGGGAGCAGGCATTGGAGCCAGGTCTGGGGTGGGTGCTCCCAACACCACCCAGAGTGCAGCTGCAGAGATGCAGACACACGTGGCCTTTCCCACCCCTTCCCGCACCTCCAGGCCACTAGCAGGCGAGGGGATCACACCACACCCAGAGGTGCCTCTCCCGTTGCACCATCGCTGTCTCTGACACATCCATGATTGTTGAGGGAGGGGCATGTCCCCCGGAAGGCACCTTACCCAAAACCTGAGTGGTATTCAGTGCCCAGGTGCCCATGGAGTCCTGTGTCAGATGGAGCCTGGCCACCTGGGCCCTGGTGCCAGGCCTGCAATGCCCCCCGCCTCCAACTGCTAGGCCTTTCTACAAGCTGAGCACTTGGAGGTCAGGGGTGCCCCATGCTACCAGAGTGCCAGAATCCTCAGAGAGGGGCCCAGGGTCGCGGAGGCTCTGGCCCAACCCCACAGCGCCCTGTCCTGTCCAGGCCCGGGGTGAGCTGTCCCAGGTGGCCTGCTTGCTAGCTGTGCTGAGCCTTTCCTCTGGGTAACAACCTCTGGGGCTGGGTAACAACAACAGCCAGCCCCCAGCCCCAGCCCCCAGCAGCCATCATATCACTGTGAGCACTCTGTGGTCTTCCAGTCCCCCCAGTCAAAGCCCACAGACTTGACCTCTCTGCTGGGAGCCAGTGCTCATCAGTCTGCCTGCTCCCTCCCCTCTGAGGGCAGGGAGGCTCCACCCCAGCTCTGGGTGGGCAGTCCTGGGGTCCACACTCACGAGAAGCCATGCCTAGGAGGAGGCCAGGCCTGGGGGTCCGAGCCAAACCCCAGGTGCTCCCTGGGACCCCTGGAGGGATGCGTGGGCATCTTCCCAGCTGGGAGAAGACCTGGCTCTGGAAGGGGCACCCCTTTGTGCTTCAAGAGGCAGGAGGGGGCAGTGAGACCCCAGGCTCTCCGGCTCTGTCTTCCTCCCCCTGTTGCTGCTCTACGGTGGGTTCAGGGTTCAGGGATCAGGGCGAAGCTGTAGGCAGACGTGGAAAGTGTCTTGATGGCTTCAGTGGGGGCCCCAAGCCCAGCCGGCAGGCCTGGTGACTCAACAATCCGGGATGGGGAGCACGGTGCCCCTGCCTCCCCAGCAGGCAATACCTTGTGGAGGACCCATTCCCACGGCTGTCCACGGTGCCCCACACCCCCTATGCTGCTCTCCCTCACCAGAAACTGATGAATCGCCTGGTACAGGAAGATGGGAGCACCACCTGCATCACCCAAGATGGCTCCACCACCTGCCCTAGGCAGTAGCACAGCCCAGCTACATGGGGTCTTCATCCACGAAGTCCGAGGCCCCCTCACCACTTGCCACAAGCCTGGGTTCTGTTCACAGGCTCTCATCTTGATGTCTGGGGATGGGGGTGGTTGGGCCCCAGGTAGGAGTGAGGGCCAGACTCAGCCTCTGTGAGTGCTGGTGGGAGGGTGGGCTCATTACATTACACAGAAAGAACAGGTGGCCTCACCGGACTTGGCATCCCGGAAGGCTGGGCTCCAGGTGGAGAGCCAAGGCCCACATGGCTTCATTGCCAGGGATGGGCCTCCCCTTGCCCTCTGGAGGGGTCCTCCATTGATACCCACTGCCTCTTTTGTGCGAAGGTACCGGCTTACTGGTGCCTGGGCCTCTGAAGCCCCAGGGTCTGTGAGGGGCCAGTTAAAGCGTTCCTGTGGCCCTGATAACTAGACTCCTTGGTCCAGGCCAACAAAGGCCTTACTCCCTGGAGTTGCCTCAAACCTGAGCACCCAAAGTGCTCCGTTATTTCCATGTTGCAAACAGGCTGGGAGAAGCGCCTCGCGAGGTCCGGCGGGTGGACAGGCCTTGCCTCCCCAAGGTGGAGACGTCCGGGTTCTCAGCCGCGAGCGGGGCGGGGCAGGGGCGCAGTGCTGGAGTGGGTGGCTTTGCAGGGCCCCGCAGGGCGCGGAGCCACCTGGGGAAACGGAAGTTCAGGGAGGGCGAGGCCGTGCCCCAAATCCAGGCAGCGCAGGCTGCGGGCCGCTCCCCGAGCCCGGAGGGGCCGCCGTCCGCACCGGGACCGAGGAGGAAGCGGAGGTCTGAAGAGGGACAGGTCGGATGTGGCCTCAGAGAGGGGGGATGCGGGCCCCGGAGCTGAGCCAGGCGGCCGGAACCCCACGGGGCCCGCGCGCCCCTCCCCGCCAAAGGGGCCCCGGCGTTGGGGGGCGAGGGGTCGCTGCCCTGGAGGACGCTGGGACCTGCCGCGCTGCGTTCCCCGCGAGCCGGGGAAACGGAGGGACGGGGGAATGGGGGTTGGCGGGGAGCAGCGAGCCTGGACTCCCGGGGAGGCGAGGCAGGGTGGCCCCAGTCCCGGGGCGCAGAGGGGGCAGGCGAGCTCCGGCCCGGGGGCGCCACGGGGACGGTTCCGGTTGGGGGGTCCCTGGGCCCGGCGGGGTTGTGGGACGCGCCGTCGGGGAGCTGCGGCCCGGGAGCCCGTCCGGAGGCGGCGCGGGGTCCGGGCGGGGCGCGCAGGGGCGGCGCCAGGCGGTGACGTGCGCGGGGGACGTGCCGCGCCAGCGACCCGAGCACTTAAAGTCGCCCCCGGCGCGGCGCCGGGCGGCAGAGGCGGGCAGAGGCGGCGAGAGGCGGGCGGAGGCGGCCCAGCGGCGGCAGGTAGGCGCGGCCGCGACGCTCGCGCGCGGGCCGGGGCCCAAGAGCTTCCCCGTGCCCGGCAAGGGGGCGGCCTCTGGGTCCGCACTCTCGCCCCCACCCCGCCCACTTTGTCCATCAGGTCCGGGGGCGCCCGGGGCACGGACTAGCCCTCTCGCCCCCCGCGCGGCCCCCACCGAGGGCTCCCGAGAGCCAGCCGCGCCCCTCCGCGCCCTCGCATCCCTGGCTGCCCAGTCTCGTCTCCCCCGGTCCGGCCGGGCGCCCACCCGTCGGGCTGCCCTCAGGGGCTGGGCTCCGGCCAGGAGGTGGCTGTGCTGGCGGCCAAGCCCGGTCCGGGTATAAATAGCTCGGTCCGCGGCGGCGGGGGGCGCGGGCTATATTTGGTGGGGCTGCTGCAGCCCTCCCTGTATGGGTGGCCTCCCCGAGGGAGTGGGGAGCACGTGCGCTCTGGCCGAGGCGCTTTCCCCTGTTCACACCACCCTAAACACTCCCCGACCCACACCCGCCCTTGGGCAATGACTAACAGCCCGTGCAGGGAAATGTGGGATCCCCTCCAGGGCCAGGCTGGGCTCCCTGGGTTCGCCCTACCTCTACCCCGGGCCCCAGGCTGGGAAAACCAGGCACAGACTTTGGTAGCCTCCCACTTCCTAACCCACGCCTGTTTCCCCATCTGAAAAGTGGGTTGATCAGGAGCCTCCCTGGGTGTTGGACCAGCCAAGAGACAGGGGCTGCAGAGTGGAAGGGAAGTGCTTAGTTCTGGCGGGGCCACCAGGGGTGGCTGGAGTCGGTGAGAGACGAGGCGGGGAGCGGAGGGGCCACTGTCCTCCTCTCTGTCCCAGAGGCACCGAGCTTCCTGGCCAGGAGGCCTGGGCTGAAAGGGTCCCTCTCCTGGTGATGGCCGGAGTTAGGCCTGTTGGGCGGGAAATGGCAGTTGGCCCACCCCAAGGCCCAAGGGCTTGTCCATGCTGAGCACAAGGGTGGGTGGTCTTGTGTCTATTGGGGCTGGGGAGTCCAGGGTCCCAGCTTCACTTCACAGGCCTGGGAGTCAGGTGGGGGCTGGCCTGACCGTGCTGGGAGAGGAGCTGTTCTCCAGCGTGGTGTGGAGGAGGCTGGGCTGGACTCCCTGATGGCGAGCAGGAACTGAGTAGGTGCTAGGAGGCCATGGGGGGTGTCTGCCCCCAGAGAGGCTTTGAGTGCATGGGGGCACTACCTTGGCAGGTGCAGTCTTTCCCCCAGGGGTCCGTGGTGTGGACAGAGTCTGGGGTGGGCATCTGGAGGCCTGATCTCAAGGCAGACTTGGTAACGACCCCATGTGACCTTGGGCAGGGCCCACCTTCCAGGCCACCCAGAAAGCCATGTGGCCTGCATGGTCAGGCCAGCCCCCACTGACTGAAGCAGGGCACTTTACTTTGGAGGTGCAGCTACCAGAGGGCTCTATGGATCCCAGCCCAGCCGTCAGGCCGGACGGGTCCCCCCACTGGCCTGCAGTGACCCTTATGCCAGGCTTGGCGGGCTCAGCGGTGGGTCCTGGGGTGACCTGACCACGTGGGACAGAAGGGCCAGTGCCGCCCCCTCCAGTGAGGAGCCAAATGTGGGCTACACTCTGGGCCCCAGCGGGGGCCTTCTGGGCGGTGGCGCAGAGCCATTGGAGGTGCCCAGGCCCTGGCGCAGGGGCGGGGTGGGAGCAGACAGGGCTCGGGGAGTCCTCCCAGCGTCACCTGCCCCAGTCAGTCCCATCTGTGAAATGGGCCACGCCGGGCAGCCGCACGCACGGAACCGCGGGGCCCTGCCCCGAGACCCGCGGTTCACGAGTTGATGTCCCCAAGCTGCGCCCACTTGACCCACCTCTGCAGCAAGTGGAGCCGGCCCCGACGCCTGGCTGGCTCCCGGGCTCCGCTGACCCCGGTGGACCCGCGCGCCGGCAATTACGGTAGCGTCCGGTAGGGCGCCTACTGCGGGCAATACGGGGGCTCCTCCCATGGCGCGGTCACGTCCCCCACGTCCCGCGGCCGGCGGGGCGGGACCGGGCGGAGCATCCTTCCCTCCCCCTCCCCCAGGTGGGCCCCGCCCAACCTCGCCCACCCGCGCCGACCCCCGCCGTCAGAGCCGGGAAGCCGGAACCCGCAGGCGCCCTCCCTCCAGCCCGGGCCGGGGTGGAGTTTGGGGTTCCCCCCTCCGCCCCCCACCTCCCGCCTTCCTGCCTCCTCCAGGTCACTACTTCCCCCCGGGTCCCCACGACGCCCGCTGGGCGGCGGTGGGGTGGGGGCGCCTCCTGACCCGAGTCCCCCTCTAGTCTTGGCCTTCGGGCCCTGGCTTTAGGGTGGAGGGGTGCATGGGAATCCAGGAATGGGGCGAGGTGGCCTCGTGGAGGGGCGGCCTGGCAGGGTCCAGGAGGCCTGGGAGGTGGGGGAAGGCGGCTCTGGACCAGCTCCGGCCCCCACCGCCTCCCGGCCCCAGGGCGGTGACCTCAGCCTTGAGGAGAAGGGGTCTTCAAGCTCTGAGACCCCGCAGTGCCAGCTCAGGCCTGAAGCCGGCGGCGGCGGCACATGCAGCCTCCCTTTCCCACGTGGGACTTGAGCCCAGTCCTTCTTGGGGTACCAGTGGGGGCTCCTGGCCCTGGGTGTAAGTGGCCAATCCGGCCTGTGCGTCTGCCCCGCCAGCCCCTGCCTTCATGATGTAAGCGGACACAGCGGCAGGGCACGGGCGTGCGCAGGGGTCTGCGGGGGTCAGAGGTGGGGTGCACAGCCCAGGCCTGGGGCAGACCCTTGCGCAGCGTCCACCCCCTGCCAGCTCGGCCCGGACACCTTTGCAGGCGGCTGGGGCGGGGCTGCCGGGGGTTATTCACTGATCCTTCCTTGTTTGCACAACAGGGACGGCGGGGGAAGAAGGGAACTCAGGGAGGCCCCTCCCCCAGGTGCCGCGCCCTCCCGCCCTCAGCACCCCTTAGCAGCCAGGCGCTAGCCACAGAGGGGCCGTTTCCTTGGTCCTCAGGCAGCTCCCTGGGATCCAGGAAGGAAAGGAATTGCCCTTTTCCTGCCCCGCCTCCTGCCTGGGCCGCAAAGGCAGGGCCAAGGCCCATCCTTCAAGGGCTGGAGTCAGTTAGGTAACAGACCTCGGGCTCGGGGCTCAGGCCACTGCACGGACCCAGGGAACAGGCTGACAGTCCAGTGGAGGCCTCAGCAAGGCGGCGGCACTGCGCATAAACCTGAGGACGTAGGCGGGTGAGGGGTCTGCAGGTCCAGACGCCTGAGGGGAAGCATGCCAGGGTGCCCACTGCCCCCCAAGGAGGTCAGCGAGGTTACTGGAGAGAGGCCCAGGAGGAGCAGGCGTGGGCAGCAGGGGTCAGGTTTCGGACCCTCTGTGCGTGAGTCCACGTTGGCTCTGCAGGTTGGCATTTCGAGCCACCTGGCATGGCGCTCCAAGCCTGTGACGGGGCAGTGCAGGGGTCTGACTGGCAGGCACCCAGGTCCTGAGGGCTTCATGGTTGAGTCCTGGCCTAAAGCCAGGAGTCCTTACAGACCCCTGTGCCCTGCACCCTTGAGGGAACTGCTGCCAGCAGCCCCTGGCTTGGGAGGGCACACGGCTGTGGGATGCGGGGTCTCCTGCAAGGGCCCTTCCCATCCACCCCTGCCCCAGGCCTCCTGCTCAGCTTCCAGCAGCCTGGGGTCCTGGAGTCTTTGGGGGACCCGCTCTCCGGCAGCCCCCACCTGGGAGATCAGCTTTCTCATCCCAGAGGCCAGGTTATTTCTGGGCGGGTTGGCATGCTTCCTGGGGGGCGGGGAGGGGGGGCAGTAAATGTCAGGGGAAGGCCAGCCTATGGCGTTTGCCCACGGAGAGGCCAATGCTTGTTGATTGTGGCGTGTGCTCCAGGCAGGACAGCCCCAGGGTGGTCCTCGGAACACCAGGCGACCTGTACCTTGGCCCATCGCAGTGCCGGGGTTATCCTGGGAGATGGGTTGTCTGCGCCGTTATTTCGTGCCCCTTCCCCGTACTCCACCTCCTGTGGAATCCCCTGCCCCAAGCCATGTGGGCAGACAGCTGGCTCCAAGTCAGCCCCTGGACACCAGGCTGGAGTGGGAACTCCTGGAGCCATTTCAGCATGGCTGGCACCCCAGGCTGGGTGAGGACAGACGATGGTGCCAGGCTGTGGTCTGGGGGCTTGTCCAAATGCCTCATCTTGACACAGAAAATGGCTCTCCCCATGTGAGCTTCACGTGGAAGCCACAAGCACCTCAGGTCTCAGAACATGCTGTGCCCTCCTGGCCAGTGAGTCCTGGCACTGCCCCAACCCTCTGCCAGCCCTCCTTGACCCTAGTTCAGGGGCGCCGCGTCTCCTGAGGGTGGCCCCCGGCCCCTGCCTCCTCGCGAGCCCTCGTCTGTCTCCGGAGGACCCTGGCAAGCTCCAGATGCTGGGTTTGCCTGCGTCCCCTGCCCCCGCTGGTGCAGCCAGGAAGACTGAGAGGCCCTGATGCCTCTTTGTGTTTTGGAGGGGAGCCTGAGGTATGCGAAATCTGGCTCTTCTGTTTCTTGTATACACATTTCTTTCCTTGGCCTTGCATGGCCTATTTATTTTAAAAAGTGTCAACCCGCAACCCCAAACAAGCTGGGGCCCTGAGGCCGTCAACCCTCCAGTCTCCCCTGTGACCCGCAGTCTGCACCCTTTCCCAGTTTCATTCCTCAAGTGCATATATTTTTAATATCTATCTTGTAGTTACCCTGCTGTCTACTGTCATCTTAAGAACCCTTTAAACTTAATACCAGTATAAGCAGGACCTACCCTGCCGCTTAGTGACCCCAGACAGCATGTCCTGAAGTGCTGTGTCCTGAGGAGGTCCCACAGTCCTCCTCTGTCCTGTCCCAGGCACTGTGGTGGGGGCATCCGGTGTCCAGGTGCAGAACCAAAAGCTGCTCCTGGGTTTCCCAGAAATGGTCGTGAGGCCTTGGCCCCAGGGAGCCAGCACAGATTGGGGAGTGGACCTCTGGCCCTGTGGCGGGGGTCTGTTCTGCTCCAGGGGACCGCATCTGCCTTGTCATCATCCAGACAGCCACAGCTGGCTCCTGGGTCCCCCGTCAAGCGGCATTTCCCAGTAATAGTGACTTCGTGGAACACTTACAAAGCCCTTACAAACCATCCTCGGAGCTCTAAGGCAGGGACTCCAGGAGGCACAGCACCTGTGGTGGGGATGGTCAGGCAGGCTGGAGGTGGGGAGGGTTCGGGAAGAGTGAGGAGCCACGCACGGAACCCCTCAGACTCTCCCAGCAAAGGTCCTTGCCCTTGTGCGGGTCCTGCCTCTAGTCACGTGTTTGCCTTAGAGGCAAAGTTGGGCCGTCACGGCGGACCCACCAGGATGGGGTCTGCGGACACACTTGCAGGAGAAGCCCAAGGAAAGGGGGCGGGGTGGAGCCCCACAGATGGCGTGGAGCGTGTGCAGCAGGCCTGCTGCCGCCTCCCAGGGCGCTGGTTCACAGCACAGTCTGGAGAAGCTGAGCCGGCTGGACCAGACCACCCAAGGTCTCAGGTTGCAGCTCCCTGGTGAGGAGAGAACAAGGTGACTTCTGGGTGGGTTGGGGCATGAAGATGGAAGTTGGGCCTTGGGTTCCAACTTGACTCAAACGAGCTGAGCTCCTGGAGTTTACAAAAGGGACACCAGCTTCAGACATCGTGGGGGCTGGCGTGGTTTGCTCTGGTGGGCTGGATGGGAGCCTCCCCAGCCCCTCCCCTCCCCAGGAGGCTCTAGACCCTCCTGATTTTAGGCTGCAGCCTGTGGGTCACTCCAGGCACAGGTGGGGTGAGTCTCTTCTCACTGGAGAAGTTGCTGAGCAAAAGGGCCGGTGGGAGGCAAGGGGGCATCCAGGGATAAGGGGCCAGCTCTGGCCCCCCTTCCCCACCTCACCCACTCTAATACTGCAGCCCTGTGCTTCCAGCTGCCCCCTCCAGCCTGGTGCCCAGCCCCTCGCCACCAGCGACTGCCCGCCTCCTCTTGTGCAAGCTCCTGGCGGGCTCCACTGAAGCCAAAGTGGGCCCTTGGGGGCAGGAGAGCCAGAGCAAGGCACGCTCCACCTAGATTTAGATGGAGAGACCTGGCGGACGCCACCCCCAGAGGCCCCGGGGCGAGCTCAGTGCTGGGGACCGGAGGTGCAGGCTGTTACCAGAATCATAGTGAGTGTGGCCCTGCCCAGCACGGGTCAGCCAGAGCGAGCCAGGACAGAAATGACGGCCAGGCCGATGTTCCTGCCGGGGGCTGCTCCTCCCAGGAGGTAATCTGAGTCCTGGCTGAGCCCAAAAAAGCCACTGCCCTTTAGAGCCAGCTGTGTGGGTGCAGGAGGCAGTGCGGAGGGAGTGGGACCCCCAGCTGCTAGCCTCCCTCCAAATCCTCCTGCCTCCACCAAGCACCAGATCAGGGGGCCACACGTGTGGGCGCTGGGCAGCTGCCCCTCAGCTGAGCTGCGGGGCCGTCCAGCCCAGGTGTGTGTGCCACCCAGCTCGTGTGGCTCCCCGACGGGCTGCAGCTGGGATGATCACCCGGGGCAGCCTGAGTCAGCCTGCGTTCTCTCTCAGGTGAGGCGTAACCAACCCTCTTGGCCATGGGAGGGGCCGTGGTGGACGAGGGCCCCACAGGCATCAAGGCCCCCGACGGCGGCTGGGGCTGGGCCGTGCTCTTTGGCTGCTTCGTCATCACCGGCTTCTCCTACGCCTTCCCCAAGGCCGTCAGCGTCTTCTTCAAGGAGCTCATGCGGGAGTTTGGGATCGGCTACAGCGACACAGCCTGGATCTCCTCCATCCTGCTGGCCATGCTCTACGGGACAGGTGAGGGCGGCCTCACACCGGGCCCCCGTCCGGGGCTCTGCTGGCAGATTCTGCCAGGCGCAGGAGCCCGCGTGTGGCCAAGCTCGGCAACAGGGCCTTCTGCCCGCTCCCCAGGAACCCTGGAGGGAAGCCCTTGGGGCCGGGATCCTGCTGGGCAGCAACATGTTCTCCACGGGGCCAACCCAGGCAGGGCGCGAAGTCCATCCTGGCCCCTGTCCAAACGGGTCGGCTGTATTTATAGACAGTCCCAGAGGACAGGGCTCCCGAGAGCCGTTCCTGAAAAGATGGCTGTTCCGGAGCTGCAGGGACCCACGGAGCCCAGCAGTGGCGCTCGCGTGTCACTCCACCCTGCGCTCTGGGCCTGGCCCCCAGGGTGCCCCGGTGCCCCGCGGAGGGAGGGGTGGCAAGGGAAGGGGAGGCCGGCTGCAGACGAGCTCAGTGGGCTGGCGGGGGCAGAGCTGGCTGCAGGCCCAGCCCCTCAGCTGCTGCCCTCCTCAGGCCCACTCTGCAGCGTGTGCGTGAACCGCTTTGGCTGCCGGCCGGTCATGCTTGTGGGGGGCCTCTTTGCGTCCCTGGGCATGGTGGCTGCGTCCTTTTGCCGGAGCATCATCCAGGTCTACCTCACCACTGGGGTCATCACTGGTGAGTGGGGCCGGCCGCTGGGCCGCAGGTGCTGGGAGGGGCGGGGGCCGCGCACTTCTGCTCCTGGGTCCAGGCCTCTGGAGGACAGCAGGGCGGGGGGCTGCAGGATGTCCTGGCCCCACCTCGTTGTCCCCCTCTCGAGTGTGTGGGTGGCAGGGGCTCTGCACACTGGGAGCCTGAGCCCGTGGGAACCTGGGGGTAGAGACGCGGGTCTTGGGCTTTGGGGGCAGCCTTGGGGGGCGCTCTCACCACGTTACATTCCCTTTGCTCCAGGGTTGGGTTTGGCGCTCAACTTCCAGCCCTCGCTCATCATGCTGAACCGCTACTTCAGCAAGAGGCGCCCCATGGCCAACGGGCTGGCGGCAGCAGGCAGCCCCGTCTTCCTGTGTGCCCTGAGCCCACTGGGGCAGCTGCTGCAGGACCGCTACGGCTGGCGGGGCGGCTTCCTCATCCTGGGCGGCCTGCTGCTCAACTGCTGCGTGTGCGGCGCACTCATGAGGCCCCTGGTGGCCGTGGCCCAGCCGGGCTCGGCGCCGCCGCCATCCTCCCGGCGCCTGCTAGACCTGAGCGTCTTCCGGGACCGCGGCTTCGTGCTGTACGCGGTGGCCGCCTCGGTCATGGTGCTGGGGCTCTTCATCCCGCCGGTGTTCGTCGTGAGCTACGCCAAGGACCTGGGCGTGCCCGACACCAAGGCCGCCTTCCTGCTCACGGTCCTGGGCTTCATTGACATCTTCGCGCGGCCGGCTGCGGGCTTTGTGGCGGGGCTTGGGAAGGTGCGGCCCTACTCCGTCTACCTCTTCAGCTTCTCCATGTTCTTCAACGGCTTCGCGGACCTGGCGGGCTCCACGGCCGGCGACTACGGCGGCCTGGTGGTCTTCTGCATCTTCTTCGGCATCTCCTACGGGATGGTGGGGGCCCTGCAGTTCGAGGTGCTCATGGCCATCGTGGGCACCCACAAGTTCTCCAGCGCCATCGGCCTGGTGCTGCTGATGGAGGCGGTGGCCGTACTCATCGGGCCCCCATCGGGAGGTGAGCGCTGTGCCCCCAGGCAGTTCCCCACGTCTGCCCTTCCCATCAGATGCCTGCTTTGCGAGGCAAAGATGCACACCCCTAGGCAGCCGTCCGCACGGTGGGACTCAGAGCTGAAGGGGGGTGCACTGTGTTGAACCGCTGAACCGACCCTGATTCTGCGGGCGCCAGCGGGTCTCTGTTAGGAGTGGGGGGCTCGGTCTGGCACAGTGCACCCCAGACAAGGCAGCTAGGGGCTGGATCCGTGGGGTGGGCAGCTCCTCCAGGCTCTACATGGGCACCACGTGGCAGCTCCGGGCAACCCCACAGCCAGTTTTTGTATTTTGGGGCCTCCTTTTTGAAGGCTGACTGAGCTAACGTGAGGGAAATTAGGTTTGACTGGAGCAGCCTTGCCCAGGCTCTGGCTGCCTGGCGAGGGGGTCCTGGGCTTGGGGAAGGCCAAGGTCTCACCTCCAGACTCCTGTCTTGGAGTCCGCAGTGGCCAGGACACAAGGCTGGTGCTGAACACAGCAAGGCTTCTGGTGCTGCCCACTGGAAGCCTCAGGGGGATTCCGTGGGGACCAGCCTGACTCCTGCCAACAACCAAAGCCCAAACTCCGCAAAGCCACTGCTATTTTTAGCCTCTTAAGTCTTTGTTCCCCTGGGGAGGAGGGAGAAGCTGAGGAGGGAGGATGCCCCCAGCTGGAAGACATGGAGGGGAGAGAACACCTCCCAGCCCCACGAACTCAGTGGCAGACAGGGCGACCCGTGTGTGCTGAGACACAGAGACACAGGCTTGGGGGGAGCTCTGGGCCCTGGGGGCAGCCCGCAGAAGCAGCTGGGACTAAAGGGGTCTTCCTACAGGCAAGCTCCTGGATGCGACCCACGTCTACAAGTACGTGTTCATCCTGGCGGGGGCCGAGGTGCTCACCTCCTCCCTGATTTTGCTGCTGGGCAACTTCTTCTGCATTAGGAAGAAGCCCAAGGAGCCACAGCCCGAGGTGGCGGCCGCGGAGGAGGAGAAGCTCCACAAACCTCCTGCAGACTCGGGGGTGGACTTGCGGGAGGTGGAGCATTTCCTGAAGGCTGAGCCTGAGAAAAACGGGGAGGTGATTCACACCCCGGAAACGAGTGTCTGAGTGGCTGGGCGGGGCCGGCAGGCACAGGAGGTACAGAAGCCGGCAATGCTTGCTATTTATTTTACAAACTGGACTGGCTCAGGCAGGGCCATGGCTGGGCTCTGGCTGCCGGCCCAGCAGATCGTCGCCTGATCAGTGTTTTGCGGGGAAAAGGTGGCGGGGTGGGAACCATGTCATTCCAGAGTGGATCTGTGGTGAAACCAAGCCACGAAGTTACAAGGCATCCTCACCAGGGGCCCCGCCTGCTGGTCCCAAGCGGCCTGCGGCCACTGCTATGCTCAAGGACCTAGAAACCCGCGCTGCGAGACGTGACTTTAATGGGAGGGTGGGCCGCAGACAGGCTGGCAGGGCAGGTGCTGCGTGGGGCCCTCTCCAGCCTGTCCTACCCTGGACTCTCACATGGGGCCTGTGCCCACCCCTCTAGTGTCTTGGGGACAGCTCCTTCCACCCCTGAAAGGTGGAAATAAACCTGCATGTGGGTGGAGCGTCAGGACAACGGTTTCCTAGGACTGTGTGGTTTTGCCGTGTGGCCTAACTCTGTGTCCCGAATCTCACATCTGCTGGTAGCCTGGCTGTTCCTACAGTGGCTCTGTCCTCACCAGCTTTCCCTGCAGCGGCACAGCATTCGTAGCAGGGGCAGGCACTGCGTGGAGGGGTGCGGGGCGGGCGCCTGGAGGCCGCCTGTGCCAGGGTGGCCTCTGAAACATTCCCTGGGAGCCCCTAAGTGGTGGTTATACGGGAGCTGAGGTGGAACAGGCCACTTGATTCACTGCTATGTTTAAGAAACAGGACTCTCCTGCCTTCTCTTTTTCGCCCCTCTGGCTGGCAGTGTGCGCGGTGTGGCCGGTGCCCAGGGCTGGTCTTTGTGCCGTCCTCCATCCAGCCTGGCCCAGCACTTGGGCTTGTCCTGGGCACCTAACACCCACCTGCCCTCGTGGCCAGCAGTGGCCTGCGTGGCTGGGAGCCCGGTCAGAGGCCGCCGGGGCCCTCAGTAGGTGCGTCGTGGGCGCTGGGGACGGCAGCGGGTGCCCTGGCGGGCTGCGTGCAGCCGGAGAGATGCCATGTCCCTGCTCCTCTGCAATGAAAAGCAAGCGAAAAGTGCACATCTCAGCTCCAGGTGCCCCCATCTGCCCCTGGCCTTGCCCCAGCTGGGCTGGAGCTCTCTCAGCCCGGGCTCATGCCTGCAGCCTCAGGGCTGTGGAGGCCTCTAGCAGGGCTCAGGCTGGCGGGCAATGCCAGCAGCTGCAGGGATCAAGGTCCAACTCTGCACAGCCAGGCCCATGTGTCTCGACAGAGTCCACCAGCCCCACTCAGTAGCTGAAGGGAGAAGGACGAGGAGGTGGGAGCAGGCAAGGTAGTGGGAAGCAGGCAGCCTGGGCCTCAGAAGACACATGGCCTTCCCCGGCCGGCACCCCCACATCAGGGCCCCATGGGGGCTGCTCAGACCCAGGGGTTGCCGCCTCTGGACCTGGCTGTGCCTGGTTCTGCTGGCCTCAGGAGTGACCTGGGCTTACAGATACTGGCAGGGAGGTCATGGGCCGGGTGGGGGGTGCTCGCTCCTGGAACCCTCTGTTTCCAGGTATCTCGGGCCCTCACCCTCCCCTAGGCAGGAAGCAGGCCCCTCTAGCTCAACTGTCGCCCCTGATCTGCCCCACTCTGGTCCCCACACCCACAGCACACAGCAGAGGCCCAACACGAAGTAGCCAGGCAGTGCTGCTCCTAGACAGACATGCCTGAGGGGCCCTGCTCAGTGATTCAGGAGTGGTCCAGATGTGGGAAGGCAGCCATGTTTGGCTGGGGACACGGGACGTCTGGGGGCTGGGGTCCCTGTGCCGTGGAGTGGGTGTTGAGTTCTACCACCCCCTCCTTCAGCTGGTGCCTTAAGAGGAAAGAAGCCATGGGGCAGCAGGTCTGCTCTGACACAACAGGCAGGCGTGAAGGGAAGGGAAGCCCGGGGCCCGCTGGAGGAAGCTGGGCGCAGAGGTCTGGTGTTTGGGCTGCGCAGAGCTACCCCCCAACCCCGGTGACAGATTCTGGGGCCAAAAGTGGTTCAGGTCTACCATGTTGTGAAGACCCCCTGACCAGAGACACATCCATCTAGAACCACTGCTACGTGTGTGTGTGGGGGGGGGGGGGGGGCGGGGCAGAGGGCGCACCGACTTCTTCACACGATCCCAGATCAGAGGAGGGAGGTGTTCACCCGGCCTGGGCTTTCCCAGAGAACAGCCCTGGAACAGATGTGTGCAGGGCCCGTGCTAGGGGAGGTGGCGGGGGAGGCGCAGGGAACCCAGAAAGGGCCTGGTGGCCACAAACGCTGCCATCCCTGCGCCTTCCAAGGGGTCTGTGGTGAAGCTCCCGGGAGGCGTTGCCCAGTACCTGGAAGGCCTGCTCTTCCCATCTAAACCACGTCTGAGGACACGGACCCAGCCAGACTCAGGTGCAGAGAACAAGCCCTCTAACCCGGTCCGCTCAGGCCCTCACAGATGAGATGCAGAGCCGCCACCCAGCAGGCCCTGAGGACATGTAGCCCCTGCTCCCTCTCAGGGCAGGCAACGCCAGGAGGGAGGCTGCGGGCCCGGGAAGGTCAGGCAGGAACTGGAACTTGGGTCTTGCCATTTTCCCGTTGGGGCCGGTGAACGGGGCAGGGGCTGAGCCTCACCCACGGCCGCAGTGAGGCCCCACCCACTGTCTCAGTCTGGGGCAGCAAGAGGGAACCACGTGAGGCAGCCTGGAGATGGGGAAGGCCCTGGGAGACGGCAAAGTCTGGGCAGGAGGGGCTGGCAGAGCTCCAGGCCACAGGCCTCCCCAGGGTCGGGGCGGAGTGCGTCACGGGCAGAGTCGGCGGGACAGCCCTGGAACCCCCTCAGCATACACCCACGTGAGGCTCAGAAAGCTACACTGTTCTTAGTTCGAGCAACCTCCACGCAAGTGGCCCGAAGTCCTTATGCTTTCACTACAAGCCAAAATATCCTCATCTTAGGCAGTGTGACCCTGCTGGCGTGGCTGTGGCCAAGGACCAAAGCAGTGGCCTGGAGTGGAGAGTGGAGAGTGTGCGGTGGAGGTAGGGGCGGGAGGGGAGCTGGGAGGGGAGGCGGCCTAGCCTGGCTGAGCTCACCCACACACAAGAGCACAAGTCAGGAGTAGGTGCGGACCTCCCTGCTCCGGCAGCCCGACAGCCCCCGAAGGCCTTGGATAGGGGCCACTGCTGTATGCTCTGGGAGAGGGGGCAGAGAGGAACCGCATCCTTGTGCCTGTGCAGGGCCATTGGGGCAGCACCTGGGCTTCAACAGCTCAAGTGACAGGGGAAGCCCTGAACCCTGCAGCCCTATGGCAGTGGGAATGGACATGCGCTCACCCCAGGCGGCTGGAGTGCCGCTGCCGGTGCCACCTCAGAGGGCAGGGGCTCTCCAGAACCATCACAGAGAACATGCGTGGACTCCCGTGTGCACACCAGAGCCCAAGGGGGCAGCACGGCGAGGAGCAGTCGCCACCCCTCCCTGCCCGGCAGGAGGCCCAAGGCACAGCTCTCCTCCTGCTCTGCCAGCTCCCAGACACCCACGGCCTGAGAAAGAACAATCATCTCAAAAAAGTATTTTCACATAGTTCACCTCAATGCATCGAAAACTCTCAAGCTGATGAAATAAAGACCACATGAAAAGGGGAGGGAAGAAAGGTAGAAGTCATTATGAATTTATTATTTACACAATTGTTAAAGTACACAAATACAGTGGCGACACAAACGCACAGCTTGGAGACTGGCCACCAGCGCACAGCTGACAACGTCCTACCTACGTTTCCTGCACGGGGCGACGGGGACTAGATACTGGGCAAGGACTGTCACAAGCACACTCCGAAGACACAACCTGACAAGGCTCGGGCTGGAACCCGGGCGCAGAGCTGCCTCGCACAAACGTTCTGGCACTACGTCAGGACCACGGGTATTTACAAAGCCAGCTTGCGCCACTTCAGGCCACAGCCGCAACGTCTCTCCGGGTCGGGGACGTCTACCTTCAGGAAGGCGTCCAGCAACAAAGAAAATCTCTAACTTGGCTCTGACCCACCCCGACTTCCCTCTGTACTTCGACACACAGCTCCCACCCGCTCAAGGCCCCGTCCTCCAAAATGCTTATTACACAGTAACCAGCCTAGGATTCAGAAAGCACCCATGGACTCAGCCAGCCAGCCAGCTGGGAGCATGAACAACTGTGTTCTGGGACGCCAGCCAGTTACGGTGTCCGGGGATCTCTGGGGAGGAGAGGGAAGAACCCAGGTGCACACCTTCGGGGCCCTAGAGTCCAAAGGGAACATTGTCCATCGTGATGGGGTCCAGCAGAAGTGCCCACGAACACAGACTGCACTGCGCATTGGGGTTGGGAGCACACGGCCACTGGCTACTGGCCAACTGCTGCGGAGTGAGAGGCGAGAAGGCATCCTGGGCATCTCAGGGCCCAGCAGCGTGGAGCCTGGGGCAGCACCAGCTCACGGAGGCCGCCTGCCTTCTGGTGGGACTCGGCGCCACACATGCTGCTTCACTTCTGACCAAGAGACACGCGCCCAACAGAAGGTCACAGAGCGCAGACCCTACTTCCTGGCCATGAAGGTTCTGGGTCGGGTTGGGAGAGTCACCTGCTCCTTGGCACCTCAGGGTGGGTCCTTCGGTCCTGCCGGCTTTTCTGAGCTGGTCTTGGCACCCGGCAAGGACAGCCCTGCTCCCGGTTTTGAGCGCAGGCATTCACACAGACCTACTGCCAATCCGCACAGGAGCACTGAGTGTTGAGAAAATGTACCGAGTGCAAAGGCAGCAAAGGCAACCAACACTGCAGTAACCACACGCCTCTCGGGTCACAATCCTCTCCCAAGGGACCAGAAACGCATCTTCCACCTTAATCCTGGGACTCCCAATTGTCCTGCTAGGGTCTCAAAGCCTCTGCTTTCAGGTTCTTAGCTGCCTGCCCACCTCCTGGGGAAGAAGAGCGCAGTGCTTTGCCTGGTAACACCCCCCGCGCACCCCTGCTTCGCGGCAGCCTGCGGGTTCCTAACTCCTCTCCAAGGGCCTCAAGAGCTCCCAACAGCAGGTATTTCAATTACAGGAGGAGGGAGCGTGAGACGCCAAAATCAGGCTGAAGAGGTCCCACCACACATGGGCACGCACACATACCACAGACTTCTGATGAGAAATCTCCTCTCCAAAGTGGACAACAAAACACTGCAAAACAAACACAACACACACCCTTGAGATCTGCCTGCACCCTCTCCCTGCCCGACTCCACCTCATACACAAACTCCAATCCAGCGTCTGTCTCAGAATTCCTTAGAATCAACATTTTTTTGTAAGACCGCAAAAACAGACAAGAAAGAAACAATAAAAAGACAGATATTCTTTACACAGATTTAAGCCAGTAATTTTTAGCAAAATGATACAAAACTGTCTTAACCAAGTAGAAGATTGGTAGTTACAGTGGAATCGTCAGGGAGTACAGGGCGGCCACCACTGGAGGGAGCTGAGGCCCTGGAAAGGGAGTCTGACTCTCTGTAATTCTCTCTCTGTTTTTCTTCCCAGCCCTGTTACAACCGAGTTCACGTGGAGGGCCGCAGTGCAGCCCCAGCGGTGGCAGCTCTTGGAGTCTGTCCGTTTAGTCTGTTTCCCCCATGAGCGTCGCTGGGTGAGTGGCCTGGAGAGCTCCCGGTGTTAACATTTCGATCCTAGACCGGGGGACGCGTCACTAGTAAAGCCATTGGTAACAGAGTAGATCAGCCATGCATTGTCTGCCCTTCACAGCAATAAGGAGAGTTCTCATCGGTGCACGACAGACTGAAGACCACTGGAAGCCACCCGACCAGGAATCTGTCGGAGCCAAAGCACAGGAGAAGGTCAGCATGGGGCCGGGGGAGCCAGTCAGGCACCCGGGCACAGATACCACAGTGACGGTGCTGGGCAGGGAGGGGACGCACCGCCACTGCCTAGCCCCAGTCTAGACGCCTGCGTCCCTCGCCACGCACAGGGGCCTCTGGGGCCGGGACACGTGCTCAGCAGAACGAGTGACAGGAAGATGGGAAGGAGGAAGAGGCATGCAAGCAAGGTGCCCGCAGAGCCGAGCTCGGCACGGTCGGAGGATCAGAGTGGAGCGGAGACGGGTGCTCCTGCCTCCCTTCCTGGAAAGGAACCTGGTGTTTGAAAATGAGTACCCCTCTCGGGGAAGACGTGAAAAGCAGTTCCTGTCAACACATTTCCCGAGTGTGCACAGTGTGAAAACTGCAGCAGGTCTCCCAGCAGCACGGACCCGACAGAAGCGCAAGCCCCTGCTGGAAGGAGCTGCCGAGCGCGTGGCCGCCAAGGAAGGAGCACAGCGTGGACGCCGGCCATGCACCGACGGCGGGGAGTGAGTGGGCTGCAACTGGAGGAGTTAATACAGATGAAGCTGCGTGGACAAGACGGCTGGGCAGAGACCAAGTGTGAAAAGAAACACAAAACAAGGACAGAGATAAATGAGACAGGAAGAGAGAGGCGACTGGAAAAGCCGGCATGGCAGAGACCGCCAGGAGTGTGGCGCGGCAAGAGCTTAGGAGCCCCCAACACAAGCGTGGAGCCACTCAGCGGAGCAGGACACAGACGGCCTCCAGGCACGGCCCACCCTAGACAAGGCAACTCAAGTGCTCAGGGCACCCGCCTTGCCGCTCCTGCCCCGCGGGTGGGCGCCCAGGACAGGAGGGGAGCAACGGCACACAGAACGCAGTCATGGGGAGGCCACAGGCCAATAGGATGGTTTCCTGGGCTCACTCTGTTCCAAGGCTCTCTGTGGACAGCCTCCCCCCAAGACTGGGCAGCGGACTGCCCCGCTCTGCACCCCACGAGAAGAACAGAGCAGAAGAAGCCTCACTCTACCTCCAGCACCTGGCATGCAAGCCCAGCCCACCTGCAAGCTCCCACGGGCGGGGCGTGGTGGCTCCCACCCACTTGGCACTGCTGCCTGGCGCCCGCCGCGCGCACACTCACCCAGTGCTGCCTTCCGATGGGAGACGAGCAGCTACTTGCCGTGGTGTTCGAAAGGAATGCTATTCTGAGGTGGGGAAAAGACAGCTGTTGGTAAGCGTCCCGCCGGCCCCCTGACTACCTGTGTCGCCGGCCCCATGTCCAGATGGGCGTCCTTGCCTCAACCAGGTCCACAGACTGACGGATGCCGCCTGGGTAAGCCCAGGCACGGCGCACAGCCTCACTAGCCTCTCGGGATGGGCCTCTGGATAGGAGTGGCGCCCACTCCTCTTCTGCAATCACTTGCTCTTAAGGCCAATGAGGGCACGGGACAGGCCCTCCTGAGTGTTCTCAAGCACTAAGGAAACCTGACTCCCAGCGGGATGGCAGGTACTGGGCAGCCCCACAACTGGGTCTCAGGGCGCAGCCTGCAGGCAGCGGAGACGCACGTCCTCGCCGCTATGACAACAGAGCTCAGGCCTAGTCCTGGACAGGGGTTGATCAAAGCGAGTCGACTGTTGAAGTGAGGAAGCCTTCTTCTCACAAAGTAAAAACCCCAAACAGACTCAGCAACTAGATGGCCTTTACGGCCCAGGCTACTGTGTACAAAGAGCCCTGGCCGAACACCAACAGCCCGAGAAGAGAGGGGTTGAAGACGGAACAGACCGGGGGAGTCCAGGCTGGGGCGGGGTCCTACAACTATGGGGGCCTCTGTGACCTGCAGGCAGGGCTGCCATGTGGTCCTCCACCCATCCACACACCCAGCCATGGCCAGCAACCCCTGGGAGACCTTCCTGCTGCCTCCTCCCATCTCCACGGGGCGCAAGGACTCCTGAGAGGAGCAGAAAGAACCAGGAAGAGCGACGGCCCGAGGAGGAAGACTGGCCGGGGATGAGTCACTGCCCATGGTGACTGTCTCTCCAGCTCACCTGAGCAAGCGGGTGAGGCGCTCAGAGCAATCGAGCCTCCTGTATCCCCCTTGGGATTCAAAACGGGGGGCTGCCGGTCATAGCCACCACGTGTGCCGGTGCTGGCAGAGTCTGGCAGGACGGGAACACAGCCAAAGCCTTCCCGTGAGATGGTGACGGAGGGGGCCGGCCCTGGAGGTGGGGAGCCCTCAACATGCCTCTCAAGAAGGCCCCCCAGGGTGTCCAGGAGCAGAGGCCAAGATGCTTCTTTTGGAAAGAACACACCCCCAAACCAACTCTCTCTGGAGACTCCTCCCTGCTGTTAAGAGTCCACGTCGTATTTCCTCATATGGAAAACAAGGGCCTGAGAGCCAGCCGTGGTTCCTGCCACAGCTCACCATGGAAGGAGGCACTGCTCACGGCCACCTCGGGGGCTCGCGGCTATGATGGCCACACCCAGGTGCTGCCAAGGCTGTGTTCCGAGAAGAGGCAGCTGGACTCAGGGCTGTGGCTGCTCAGCCCGCTCAGGACGGCTTCACTGCCCTCAAAGATCCCAAACCACTAAACACTTTACTTTCTTTAAAACAAACAGAAAGCATTCAGGCCCCTTCCCTAGTCTTTGCTGGCCAAGCGCTGCGGCAAGGCGGCCCAAGTCCAGTCAGCGCCCAGCGAGGGGAGCACTCTCGGCTCCTGCGCCATGGTTCAGGGCTACAGAGCCAGCCGTGCGTCAAGAAAACACAAGGGCATGGACAGACCCTCCTGGGACCTGCTCACGGTAACTGATGCGCAAGTGCCAGGCTCGTGGAAAGAAGCCAGTTAAACCCTCTCTGTGTCTGGAGGTGAGAGCAGGGCTGTGCGCAGGTAAGGGACCCACTCTCGTGATGCAGCCCAGACCCCTTGAACCCAATTCAAATAACCACGAAGTCAAAATCCTGCATCTTTGGTCTCTTTGGAAGTTATCACACAAGAAATCCACTTCTAATGATATCATTAGTTAGTTAGAAATGTGCAGTAACCCCAATCATTTTATTAAAAGACGGCAAGTGGTCAAGAATGCTCCCCACTCTGGTGTGTTCCTGGCTAGCCAGCTACACCCAGCCCCGCTCGCGGCAGCAGGCCTGGCTCCATCCTGTGACCCCAAAAGACACCTCCCCAAAAGCCAGGCTCCAGGGCATTTCCAAACCGAGTTCCTGCTCATGCGGAAGACCCGTGGGGGATCTGGGCACCCCCCAGGATGCCTGCTGGTGACACACGGCCCTGCCCCACTAACCCTGTCCCTGTTGGCGAACAACCCAGAAAACTATTTGAAGAAATACAATGGATCCATATGGAGAAAGCTGTTCTGGTTCAAAGAGCACGTTAGCAAACGCAAAAGACAACAGAAGCCAGAGCAAGGAGAGGAGAGGCTGCTGGAGGATGCTGAAGAGGAGGCGGCCGTGGCCAGGCCCGGGCTGCGCAACAGGGTACTTCTCGTCCGAGGGAAGACGGGCGAGGCCGTCAAAAGAAGGGAAGCCTTGTCGCAGGGCACGCCACCAGGGAGGGTCGCGCGGGGAGCCCGTGGAGGTCCCTACGGGCCTCCATCCCTGGCCAGTGGCAAGAATGAGGAAGAATGAGGAAGGTTCCCTTGGGCCAGGGGCACCCACAACGGGACGCAAGCAGGCGCGTGGTGTTGGCTGCCTGGGGACGGCTGCAGGCAGTGGGGCACTCAAACGGCAGGAGAAAGCCCCCATGGTTTGCTGGCCTCGGGCACCTGAGACCTGAGACTGGCCACCTGCGACCAGGAGACAAGCCCCATGACGGCCCAGCTTGTCTCCCAGGCCCTCCCGAGAAGCCTCATCTGCAACCAGGACACCACACCCTGGCGAGATTAAAAACTCTCAAACATGGGGGGAAGAAAGGAAAGAAGGAAAGAAGCCCTGGAAAAACCACAGCCCGCTCTTGACTCAGACGGGGTAGCCCGAGGCCCAGCGCCCACCCAGGAGCTCTGCACCTACCTGTGAGGTGGACATGCGAGAGGTATCTTGTCGGCCCGTGAGGTCGGACGAGGAGATGTTGACGGGGGCCCCGCGGTGCAACCGCATACTCACTTTCCGCTCTCTCTCCATGCCGGAGACAGGCCGGGGGGAGGTGTTCGCTGAGGACAGGAGAGAAACGGAGTGGGTCGCCCCTGTCTGCTGCCTCTTGCTTGCGGCTTCCTGTGAGAGGCTGTGGCCAGAGAGGACCCCGGGCTGCCTGGACAGTCAGGAGCTGGCAGCAACCGATGGCCACCAACATTCAGATCCGGCCGCAGGGACACAAAGGGACATGGGAGCGAGGTCAGGGGGCTCATAGGGGAGGAACGCGAGATGTGGGAGGAATCATGTATACCGGCAGGTGTCCTCATTTCTAAAGGCAACCGAGCAGCCTGGCTCATCCACCCCAGGAGGAGCATTGCCTGACACGGGGCACTTACGGCATCCACCACCAAGTGTACCCTCCCCACCAACCCTGGGACACAGGAAGTCACCCCAGAGCTGCTCCAGAGCGCTGGGAGGGGGGCACTCACCCGTGTGTGAGGTAGGGGTGAGGGGTGTGGGGGGAGCCACTTCCTGCGTCCCCCGCAGGCGGCCGGAGGCTGTGGAAGGGAGGCCGCGGGTAGCCGGGTTCCGTGAGTGTCTCAGCCGCTCCTCTCGGTCCCTGCGCTCCCGCTCGGCGTCGTCGGCGGCCCGGCTGGCACCCTGAGGAGTCAGGAGATGAGGCCAGAGTGGAACCAGGTTTGACAGAAAGCAACCCTAGGTCCTAGGCTGCCCCGGCCACGGGAGAAAATCCCTACCAAAGGCCACTGGGACAAGACTGTCTGCGAAGCCGCCCACAGACCACGCGTTTCTCCCCACGGGACGCCAGCGTGATCCTCACAAGGGGTCAGAGTCAGGCCTCTCAGCTACCCCAACAATCAAAAAAACCCCACTCGCATGTCATTTCCCTGTGGGCTCAAAACTTCCTTAAACTTCAAAATGGGCAACAGCTGGCCCCCTGCTTCTCTGTGAACATGCTCACTGACACATGCAGGGAGAGAGACAGGAACCATCGGAGGCCAGAGACAGGCCCCAAATGGTGACAGCTGGGGACGAAAGCAGGGTGGGAATGAGAGCGTTTGCTCAGACGAGGAGTCCACTCAGGGTCCAGACCCTACGGCCTGCAACAGCCTGTGCAGGTGTGGTGGGTTCGGCCGGTAGCCGGGTTTGTGCTGCACTGTGCAGATGCACAGGGGTGGGGAGGTCAGATTCTAAGCCGAGACAGCAGCCTATGAAAGAGCAGATTCTAACTGCCAATGCTGTGTGGCAGGGGCCTGAAAACTACAGCCCCGGGGCCAAACCCAGGTGCCACCTCTTCCTGCAGGTACAGCTCACTGGACACAGCCACGTCCACCAGGCAACACACAGCGGGACACACGCCTGCAGCTGCAGCACCATTCAGCCAGCACCGCCCAGACTCCTCAGGCTGCCATTTACGGAAAACACTGGCCTAGCCTGCTCTGAGGGCCAGGTGACTCCACTACCGCAGGAGGGTCGCTCTGCCGCCTCCAGAGGCAGCACAGCCTCGGCAGAGGGACCCGTCCGCTCTGCAGAGCGCACCCCTCCCAGCACCTGGAGGCGCCGAGGCCGGGTCCAGGGCACCCCTGCCCCTCCCTGGCCCCTGCACGACTATCGGACAAGGCCGCCGTTTTTGTACCCTCCCAAGAGGCAGTTCTGCTCCTCCATCAGACTGTCGCCTGGAAAGACTCCAACTTCTACTTAAAACTGACAACTAAACAGCAAGTTTTTAATGAAAGAACACAGCAGTTCCACAGGAGCTTCAATTCTGGCAGCAGTGTCTGAATACGAATTCAGCTCAGACATGGACCCAGGGCTGGGCTGCGTTTTAGAGGCTCCAGGGCATGCTCACACCCGCATCAAGAAAGCCACAGGCAAAACCAGCTCTCGACAGGGTCAGTCAGGCTGGACCAGCAGCACCTCAACAGGCCCCACCCCCCACTCATCTTGTGAGCACCACGACCATCTGGCACAGTGAATGGGAACACGTACCCCCAGCCCCCACCCTCTGCCCCCAGGGCATGCTCTGGGCCCTATCTTACTTCTTGGCACCCCTTTCTGGCAGACACCCACTCGGTCCAAGTCCTGCCCACTACACACTCGCCCTTCACCACCAGAGACACTCCCTATACAGTACAGCCCCTCAACAAGACGGTCACTGGCCTCTCGCTGACGAGGCATCCCCTGCACACCACACTGAGCGAACGTGCTGGCAGCACAACTTACAAATTTGAGCATGTTCCAGTCGAACACGTAGTCGTAGGAGAAGCCCTGGCGATGGAACAGATTCCGGAAAAGCTGCCTCAGGTAGGAGTAGTCGGGCTTGTCGTCAAAACGCAAGGAACGGCAGAAATTCAGGTATGTGGCAAATTCGGCTGCAAAACAACAAACTCAAAGCTAACTCAGGAAACCCAACTGCGACTCGAGGTGTCTGCCAACGTCACTGTCTACCTCCTGCTGCTGCACACTCAAGGGGAGAAAGACAGATGCAAAACACCTGTCAGATTTCTAAGACTCTAGGCCTTAAGAAAGCTTTTAAAAGAATTCAAGTCATAAAGCACAATTTAGTCTCATCTGAGGTGTGTATCCTGGGGCAGTCCTACAAATGCAAAGGGAGAGAGGTCCCACCACTGCCCATCCGTCCCTTTCCAGCCACTTAGGACCCCAAGGCTCAGGCCTGCCTCACCTGCCATCTCTCCAGGGCCTCCAAGTGCTCTCCACACTGATGGGCACTTGGCAAGTAAGTCAAGATGAACAGGAGGGCAGGCTATTACCACCACACACAAAAGCACCCCACTTTCCTGCCACCACCCCTTTGGAAGGGGAGCAACTCTTCTGACAAAACCCAGGCTGAGCCATCTCAGCACACCCGAGGCGGGCCCGACGCACGAGCAACCCCCGTGAGCAGCTCCACTGAGAAGAGGCCTCCAGATACTTACAAGGGTAGCCTTTACACAACACTTCAATGGGGGTGGACATTTTCTTCTCGCTAATCCTTTCATATTTCTGTCTCTTGGTAGCGGCCTTCAGCCCCTGCCAGGGTAGAGAGCCCAGGTTGAAGTACATTAGCACGTAGCCCAGAGACTCCAAGTCATCTCTTCGGGATTGTTCTGAAAAGAAAAGGGAAAGGCGTGAAGAACGGCACTTGCGTGCTCACGTCAAAGCAAAAGACGCAGCTGGCACTTCCAGTGGAGACAAGCCTCAGACACGCACGCCCGGATCACTCTCACCCAGAGCTGCCCCTTATGCACACTAAGGAAATTCCCGAACACCTCACAGGTGACTCAGCAACATCTCAGCATCCACCTGCCCCCATACACCTGGCAGTCATGTGCCAGCCTATCTGCTGCAAAGGTCTGATGACACACTCGCACCCCCCGCTCCCCGAGAGGCTGGCCTCTCCCTGGGTTGAGGCATGGACATGCCCAAAGGCACCTTAGGTCAGTGACCCACGCCCAGGGGCTCACCAATTCCAAGGTGCGTGTTGATGGAGGCATACCGCGCCGTCCCTGTGAGGTTCTTGTTCTCGCGATAGGGGATGTGCTGGTGGGTGCGTGCGTCCCGGTACTTCTTGGCCAGCCCGAAGTCGATGATGTACACCAAGTTGCCCTTCTTCCCCAGGCCCATGAGGAAGTTGTCTGGCTTCACATCCCGGTGGATGAAGTTCTTTGAATGAATGTATTCGATGCGACTGATCTGCGAGCAGAGCAAGGCGCGAGATGGCAGCCCAGGGCGGTCTCAGGGAGGGACAGCTCAACTGCAGGACACTGTGCCAGTGGCTGCGTTGTTCCTGCCCCTCAGCCACAGCAGGTGAGTTTAACAATTAGTGAGCGGGACGCCCAACTGACCAAATTGTTCCCCCAGGTGCCTTCAGCAACCTTCACCCTCCACAGGTCTAGGCGCTTTGCCTTCAGCTCCCACAAAACAGAGAGGTGAGGTGACAGAGAGGGGACAACCCGCCACTAGACATCGGTCTCTCCCAGCACTGTCCTCCGCACAGGCTACACACCAGGATTAGCAGAGAAACTGCACAGAGGTGCTTGGGAATCACATGCGTGTTCCTGAGAGACGGAGGGGCCCACTGCATGGAAACGTGTTATGCTGGTACCGAGAGGGTGGCCTCCAAGCCAGTCAGCGGAGCCACCAGAGCCTCAAGGCTAAGGCTTAGCACATTTCCATTTCCTCTGTGAATTAACAGCTGTAATAATGGTGAGAACAGCACAAGTGAGCGGCTGATTCCACCAGACGGCAAGTATGTGCCAAGTGTCAGGAAACGGTCCTTACCATTTGGTCAGCAAGCAGCAGGACGGTTTTGAGGCTGAATTTCCTGGAGCAGAAGTTGAAGAGGTCCTCCAGGCTCGGCCCCAGCAGCTCCATCACCATGACGTTGTAGTCCCCCTCAGCCCCGCACCATCTGATGGTGGGGATGCCCACTAGGTGAGGAAATCAGACAGCGTTTCAGTCCAGGCCCTGCCTCAGCTCCACACTACGTCTGTGCTGTGCACACCAAGGGGTCCTGGTGACAACCCTGAACGGGGGAGGGGTGACGGAGGCAGAAGACCCCGGCAACGCCAGTCCTCAGGGACCCATCTTCGAGATTAGGCCCCATCTGTTAGCAAATGGCCTGAGGCAGACGTTGGACCAGGGCCAAGCGGGCAGGAGCTGCAAAGGAGACAAGGAGGGGATCGAAGCCCCACCTCCCTGACTCTCACCTTCTAGGGCAGGGGGGCAGGAGACACAGGAAGCAGTCATGATGCGGGAGAGAAAGAGCTCAGGCAGAAAGGACCAGAGCCCACCAGAGACGTCACACGGGAGAGGGGAGGAGGTTCAGGAGAGAAAGCAGCTACCATGGGTTAGGTGAGAGAAGAAAATATGTTCAATGACTATGATGTTGGTAGAAGTATTTGACTGGATAAGAGAAAAACAAAAGCAATGAAAACTTTGTGGGGATTTACACAGTAACCCAGGCTTGAAATACACAAATCAGGGAAGTGAGAATACAGACACAATAAATCTAACAGGAAGAATTTACAGATGGCTGCATAGTATCAGTGCTGAAGGCATAATCAACACTAAAAAGACACACGGGCCAGGTGCAGTGGCTCATGCCTGTAATCCTAGCACTTTGGGAGGCTGGAGCGGGAGGACTGCTTGAGCTCCAGTTCGAGACCAGCCTGGATAACATAGGGAGACCCTTATGTCTCTACAAAAAAACTTTGGGAATTAGCTGGGTGTGTGGCACGCTTCTGTGGTCCCATCTACTTGGGAGGCTGAGGCAGGAGGATCACTTGAGCCCAGGAAATGAAGGCTGCAGCGAGCCGTGATGGCACCACTGCACTCCAGCCTGTGCCACAGAGCAAGACCCTGTCTGAAAACAAAACAAAAAAAATCTACTTTAGAAAAAAATGGGTGAAAGACCTGGACACTTCACCCAAGACTTTACGTATGAAAAGTCAACGACCACAAGAAGATGCTGAGAGATGGAAACACATGCTGATAAAGACGCGTGCAGGAACACGCAGGAGCGCGCACTGCAGCCTCACGCCAGAGTCAAATTCGAACGCTGCAGCAACAGATGGGTTTCTCAAAATACCACCCCCAAAATATGTCCTTCGGTCCTATTTTTTCTCTCATATCCACAAGAACATGTTTTTTTGGTATGTTTTCACAGCACTAGGTCCTTAACTATACACATGGCTCTACACACATACAGCTTATGAACGGCCTGGATAAACCTTTCATGTCCTTCCATGGCAAGACAGATTTTTAGTTTAGTCTTACAGCAAGTTTTTGTACCATTAGGAAAATTTACTTCATTAAAAAAGTTGTTTCATTATTTTATTGTTTTGAGGTGAGGTCTCGCTGTCACCCAGGCTGGAGTGCAGGGGCGCTATCCCGGCTCACAGCAACCTCCGCCTGCCGGGTTCAAGCAATTCTCCTGCCTCAGCCTCCTGAGTAGGTGGGATTACAGGCAGGCGCCACCACGCCCGGCTCATTTTACAGGTCATATGTATCTCCCTCTCCTCTGAAGGTGTGTCTTTTTGTTTGGGTAAGTTTTTCCATCGTGGTATCTTTTTCCTATTTATAATAGTTCCTTATAAATTCTAGATACTAAACCATTGTAGGCTTTTTGTGAGGCAAGTATCTCTCAGTTAATGGCAGGTTTTTAATTTTCTTCTGGAGTTTCTTGATGAAAAGACTTAATTTTCATGAATATGAATGCCTTTATCATTTGCTTTATGAGTGCTTTCAGTATCTTACATTAAAAAATAATTTCTGCCCTCAGCGTCAAAAAGAGATGCTATAGACCATCCTGGCTAATACGGTGAAACCCCGTCTCTACTAAAAAATACAAAAAACCAGCCAGGTGAGGTGGCGGCGCCTGTAGTCCCAGCTACTCGGGAGGCTGAGGCAGGAGAATGGCGTAAACCCGGGAGGCGGAGCTTGCAGTGAGCTGAGATCCAGCCACTGCACTCCAGCCTGGGCGACAGACAGAGCAAGACTCCGTCTCAAAAAATAAAAATAAAAAAAAAAAAATAAAATTTAAAAAGTGTAAAAGTCACTTCTACTTCTAGCAAAAACAGTTATGGGGCCTGATTCGCCCTCACACCTTAAGTAACTAAGGGAAAAAACAAAACACACAGCCTCACACCTGACAGAGCGGTTTCAACAACGCCGGCCCGGCCAATGACTGACAGCCGTACCAGCCAATAACAGCCGTGCTTGAGGGCGGGAAGGAGCGGCGAGAGGGCGCCCTGGGCTGCCCCCTGTACTGCTGGGAGCTTAAGCACAAAGGCCAGACCTAGCAGATCCAGGAATCCAACCTCATCCCAGAAGAGAGCTGAGGAGGAGCCTGCAGAACGTGGAAGAGCACAGCATGCGTGACATTCTCGATGTCCGGCATCCACAGTGGAAAACAAACCTAGAGTAAGAGGTCAACTGAAACAGACCCGGATGTTCAAATCAGCAGAGAAAGTCATGAAACGTTACTACAGATTTCAACTGTATTCCACATCAAAAAGTTTTTTAACTGGCCAGGCTCAGGCCTATAATCCCAGCACGATGGAGGTGGAAGTGGGAGGATCACTTAAGCCCGAGTTGAGACCAGAAAGGAACATAGTGAGACCCTCGTCTCTACAAAAAAATTTTAAAAATTAGCTAGGCTTGGTGCTGTGTGCCTACTCTCGGGAGGCTGAGGTGAGAGGATGGCTTAGCCCCAGGAAGTTGGGACTGCAGTGAGCCGTGACTGCACCACTGCACTCCAGCCTGGGTGACAGAATGAGACCATCTCACCAAAAAAAAAAAAAAGGTTAAAGGCATGAGGCATATACATATACGTGTGTTTATGTTTGACTTCGGTCTTTTGTATATATGTATATATATTTTTTAAAAATGTATATATAAACCTGAATACATATGAGATATATATATGCAAATACATATCTACTTTCAGATTCTGGAATAGTTGCATATAAATGTATATATAAACCTGAAAATATATGATATACACATGCAAATACATACGTACTTCCGGATTTTGGAATAGTTGCATTCTGCGCCACAGCTGACCATCCCTAATCTGAAAATCCAAATGGCCCCCATTTGCATCTCCTTTGAGCTTCATGTCAGCACTTTTCATAAAGTTTCTGATTCTGGGTGTTTCAGATACTCAACCTTACTACGGATTTGTGAATTCTCTTTCTCTACATATTCAGCATTATGGATTCCCAAATTCCCTTTCTCCACTCCAATGCATCACAGTTCCTTCTTCTTAATACTCATTTTGAAGTTTTCACTGTCCTAAATTTAGGCAACAGACAACCTTTCAAGCTTTTTCCTGTACCCTCACAACAAATGCCTATCGGTTTTGAACTTCTTTTCTTTCTGCCACATGTTCCAGATTCACCTTCCTTCTTTCTGCCCCAGCCCTGGAATCAGCTGCTTCTCCAAGCACTCAGGACTCCTCTTAACAGAGAGCGATAAATACTTACAACCCACCGAGGCCCAGCGTGCTCAGTGTTCTAGGCTGTCACTCCTTCTAAGCCCTTCTCGTGGCCAGAACTACAGTTTCATCGTGACAGCTTTATAGTAAGTGCTGGTGTTTGCAGGGCAAATGGCCCTCTTCTTCACAGATGTTTTAATTAACCCTGGCCTTGCACTCTTCTTGGTGAATTCTAATCACCTCGTCATGTCAGAGAAGTGGCTGGATGTCGATAGGAACGTCACTGAATGTTAAGAGCAACTTTGGGAGACCTGACACTGGCATCTTCCTTTCTCTGAACATAGAGGAGAATTAGGCAAATCTTTCTTAAATGTCTTTCAATAAAGTTTATATATTTTCTGCATACAGAACTTATCTGTCTTAAAATTTATCCCTAGATACCTTTTTGCTACTGTAAGCAGTACTTTTTAAATTACATTGTGTAACTAATTATTGTTGGTTTAACAAAATAAATAGATTTTATATTTTGATCTTAAATTTGCTGAACTCTCTAATCTGTTGAGATCCCTATGTAGGAAACGACATCACATCAATATGCCAGTACCAGCAGTTTTTTTTCTGCCTTTTCCACCCCCTGCCCTGCTGAAAACAGTGTTGTGAGGCTGAGGATGATGAGGGCTACACAAAACTCTGCTGCTCTGCAGGGGGGAATGGAAATCTGCATAACCACCTTGGAAAAATCGATACATATCAATATGCGGACGCCTGCGTTATCTTGCAGAACTGGATATTTGCACGTGCCAAGCAACAGCCACTGCACCTTCACACGTAGGTGCTGGCACACGTAGGTGCTGGCACGTGTGCCCCAGACACATGGACAAGATGTGCACAAAAACACTGTCCCTAAGAGCAAATGCTAGAAGCTCCCCAGGGCTCAACGCAGAATGAGTAAGAGGAAGCTAGTTTATACAGCTATGTAGATAATCAAGCAATGAAAATCAATTACCTAGAGCTGCAATCCATAGGGAAGAATCTCAGGAATACTCTGGGTCAAAGAAAGTTACAAAATATAGACCGCATCGCATAACACTAAAACTTTCATGTATTCAAAAGACATATGTGGCATGGACTCATGATCCATCTGAACTGATGGTGTACTGACTGATGTGACTGATGGTGTACTGACTGGTGTGACTGATGGTATACTGACTGGTGTGACTGACGGCGTACTGACTGATGTGACTGATGGCATACTGACTGATGTGACTGACGGTGTACTGACTGATGTGACGGACACTGTACTGAATGATGGTGTACTGACTGACGTGACTGATGGTGTACTGATTGACGGTGTACTGATGTGACTGACAGTGTACTGACTGATGGTGTACTCATCTGACTAATGGTGTACTGACGTGACTGATGTAACTGACGGCATACTGATGTGACTGACGGCATACTGACTGATGTGACTGATGGTGTACTGACTGATGGTGTACTGACATGACTGATGGTGAACTGACGGTGTACCAACTGATGTGACTGTGTACTGACAGATGTGACTGACGGTGTACTGACTGATGTGACTGATGGTGTACTGACTGATGGTCTACTGACATGACTGATGGTGTACTGACTGACATGACTGGTGTACTGACTGATGGTGTACTGACTGATGGTGTACTGACCGATGTGAGTGACGGTGTACTGATGGTGTACTGACTGACGTGACTGGTGGTTTACTGACTGATGTGAGTGACGGTGTACTGACTGATGGTGTTACTGACGGTGTATGTACTGACACAAAATTTCTTTCTCTCTCTCTTTTTTAAACAGGGGTCCTGCTGTCATCCAGGCTGGAGGGCAGTGGCACCATCACAGCTCACTGCAGCCTTAACCTCCCGAGCTCAAGCCATCCTCCTGCCTCAGCCTCCCAAGTAGCTGAGACTACAGGTGTAAGCCACTGCACCTGGCCTGTTTATTTTTCCTCCCTGCCCCCCAAATGTCTCAGCAGAATCACCCCTTTTGGTAGCTGTAACAATGTGCCCCGTCATGCATGGCATTAGAGAATGGATAAAATACAGTAAAAGCAACATGCTCTTGGCTCCCAATGCACTTGTGCTCAATGGACTTACTGCTACTGGTGTTTTTGCAGTAACAAGTGAAGCCAATGGGTTTGAAAACAGAGACCCAAGGCTGCCTAAGTATGCCAGTCATCCAGGGCCACCCTGCTGCCCTGTCCAGGTGCTGTCATGGTGGGAAGCAGCCACTCGTGCTATTTGTCACCTCCACACTTTTCCCTCATGGTGCCCAAAGATAGCTAAATATATGCATGGGGATAAAAAAATGGGAGGACGGCCGGGCGCGGTGGCTCAAGCCTGTAATCCCAGCACTTTGGGAGGCCGAGACGGGCGGATCACGAGGTCAGGAGATCGAGACCATCCTGGCTAACACGGTGAAACCCCGCCTCTACTAAAAAATACAAAAAACTAGCCGGGCGAGGTGGCGGCGCCTGTAGTCCCAGCTACTCGGGAGGCTGAGGCAGGAGAATGGCGTAAACCTGGGAGATGGAGCTTGCAGTGAGCTGAGATCTGGCCACTGCACTCCAGTCCAGGCGACAGAGCGAGACTCCGCCTCAAAAAAAAAAAAAAAAAAAAAAAAAAAAAAAAAAAATGGGAGGACAAGACCAGATACATGAAGACATGCTCCACCCTGATCTGTGAAAAGTTTCAATATAAATGTGGGGACTCAGCATAATGCAAATAGAAATTTTCATAAAGTTTTCAGCAATTCAACCCTAAAATGACTTATATAACTGTAAAATGTTTCTAGAAGGCCGGGCGCAGTGGCTCAGGCCTGTAATCCCAGCACTTTGGGAGGCCGAGACGGGCAGATCACAAGGTCAGGAGATTGAGACCATCCTGGCTAACATGGTGAAACCCCCTCTCTACTAAAAAATACAAAAAACTAGCCGGGCGTGGTGGCGGGCGCCCGTAGTCCCAGCTACTCGGGAAGCTGAGGCAGGAGAATGGCGTGAACCCAGGAGGCGGAGCTTGCAGTGAGCTGAGATCTGGCCACTGCACTCCAGCCTGGGCGACAGAGCGAGACTCCGTCTCAAAAAAAAAAAAAAAAAGTTTCTAGATAATTTCATTATTTGGATTTTGAAAGTTTCTTGTAGGATGACAAAGAAACAAAAACTTAGAAACAGATGAGCGAGGGCCTGGCACAGGCATGGGGCATGGCAGGCAAATCGGCTCCACAGGGAGGAGTGTTCCTCTCAGACGGGCAGGACAGGGTCCTGGTTGTTGATTTTAACGTCCTTGATAACCATACACGTTACATACGTTCTTTGGTGTTGTACAATATTTCACAATAAAGATGATGGTAGGCAGTCGCCCACCCTCAGCCACAGAACCTTCACCCACTGGCCCAGTTCTACACAAGCACTTCCCTCCTCCCTCCCAGAAACCACGCCTGCCATCTTAGCCTTGACCAAAAGCAGCTGGGAACTAAGTAAATGTCGTTTGCTGAGGGGTTCCCCAAGGAGGGAGTGACCTAAAGCCGCTTTTGGGGGATGTTAGGATCGGAAAGAGCACTTACAACAGTCCCTGGGTTTTGTCCACCAGTCCAGTCGGTTTTGATAAAAACTAGGTGTCTATCCAAGTCTTTCACCAACATAGCTAATTTTGGTTTCTTTCTACTATTTCAGGTATTGAATCTACTGTCCCAACCAGATTTGGGACAGGTGGGAGCATCTGCGGCACATTCCTGACGGCTGAAGGCCACATAGGGTGGCTGCCATTTCCTTCTCTGGGAGCAGACAGCTGCTTGAGCAGTAGTCTGGGGGGCTAGAACGCCCAAGTTCAAGTCTGTCCTCTGTGAAGTTACACAGCCTTCTAAACCCAGTTTCCTCATTTGCAACATGAGGCTGAAGAGCTCAGTACCCACTGCCCAGGGCTGCTGTGGGCAGTGACCGGTGTGTTTTTAATGCTCAATCTTCCCAAGCTGCAGATAACAGAATGCACTCAGCGTGGAGCTTTCTCCTGGAAGGCAGCTTCCATCAAGCAGACGTAAGCAATATCAGAACCTGGCACCACCGCTTGACTCTCACGTGAAAGGAAGGAAAACCACAATGAGAGGTGCTTGCTGCCCGTTTTTTCAGAGACAGCAGGACAATCTGCACCATCCACAGCAGACACTGCACAAGGGGACAATCTGCACCACCCACAACAGGACAATCTGCATCACTCACAGCAGACACTGCACAAGAACGGGCGGCGGCAAGATCTGGTGGTTTCTGGATGAAGCAATTTCTTCCCATTATTTGTCAACTCCCTGGTTTTGTCTCAAAGTGAATTCAAGAACCACCACCAGAATGAGGCCTTCTGCCTTCCCAGACATCATTTGTTTTCTAAAATGCAGATCTTTAGATCTTTACAGTATCTGGACAGGCGCGGTGGCTCACGCCTATAATCCCAGCACTTTGAGAGGCCGAGGTGAGCAGATCGCCTGAGATCAGGAGTTCACAACCAGCCTAGCCAACGTGGTGAAGCCCTGTCTCTACTAAAAATACAAAAATTAGCCAGGCGAGGTGGCTCATGCCTGTAATCCCAGCTACTGCAGAGGCTGAGGCAGGAGAATGGCCTGAACCCAGGAGGCAGAGGTTGCAGGGGGCCAAGATCCCGCCACTGCACTCCAGCCTGGGCAACAGAGTGAGACTGCGTCTCAACAAACAAACAAACAAACAAACAAAAACAAAACTTTGCCAGTATCCACCAGATGTGTGTGCATTTAACACAGAAGACCTGACCTACATTTTGGAATGGTCAGGGACATGGCAATGCGCTTGAAGCCCAAATGGGAGAAAATCCGTTTCTGAAATCCTGTTTGGTTTCCAGGATCCTAGGGAAGGTGCATGGGCAGGAACAGGAAGGTGCTTCTTTACTCTCTTAAGCCAGTGGCCACAGGGGAAGGAACTTTGCCTGCTAGGGACCTTCAGCACTGTCTGAAGAAAGTTTCGAGTATCACAACTGGGGCCTGGGGTGCTGCCAACATCTACCATGCAGAGAACACACCACTACAAACAGCACTAGTGCTGGGTGGAGAAGTCCTGTTCAGGAACCACGTAGCTACCTTTTGGTTCGGGGTTGGCTTCCCCAGTGACCATCCTGGGCTTTTTTCTTTTTTTTGAGACAGAGTCTCGCTCTGTCACCCAGACCTGAGTGCAGTGGCGTGATCTCCACTCACTGCAGGCTCCACCTCCCGGGTTCAGGCCATTCTCCTGCCTCAGCCTCCAGACTACAGGCGCCTGCCACCAAGCCCGGCTAATTTTTTGTATTTTTTTTAGTAGAGACAGGGTTTCACCATGTTAGGATGGTCTTTATCTCCTGATCTCATGATTTGCCTGCCTCGGCCTCCCAAAGTGCTGGGATTACAGGTGTGAGCCACCGTGCCTGGCCTATCCTGTGCTTTTAAGGACTGGCTTTCTTCCCTTTGCCCTTGTGTACCCCTGGCTTGCAAGTTCACCTGCAGATGTCTCTCGTAAAAGGTTAAGGTATTTTTAAGCTTGCAGGTTTTACTCGACCCCCGCACCAGGCTCCCGCAGGCCAAGGTCACACCTTGCACCACCCTGCTCTACTTGGCTCGTCACACCTCCAAGGCAATGCAGGCTCCAGGCCCTTGAGAAGCCGGTCCACCACCAAGGGCCGCCAGACAGGCTCCCAGGGCGGGGTCTCTGCTGAGCTTTCCTTGGGTTGGTGATGGGATTTTTCATTCCTGTGGCCTCCTCTGGTCATGGTGAGGCCCGTGTAGGATACATTGGATGGTCCTCTCTGTAACGGGCTCCCCAGGACCACGGGTGCTGCCAAAGACATTTTGTGTCACATAAACCTAGAAATGTCGGTTTCTTGTAGTAGCACAGATTACGTTGCTTGTGCTGAGAAAAGATGTCAAAAAAGCCCATCAACAGTCCTCCCTTTCCCGTGACAAAAGGGCTAACAGAGGGCCCTGAACAGCTTCTCCTTTGGCCGGTTGCCCAAGGGGACTCACCCAACCATCCGCCTACAAATGTGCCCCGGAGGCTTCTGACCGGGAGGGCTCCACGGACATGGCACAGCCACTCTTCAGACAGAAAGCCCTGTTCCCAAAGAGCGCACCTGCCAGACCGAAGCTCTGCTGCTGAGATGCGTGCTTCATGACTCTGAAATCCCCACAGAGAATGCCCTCCTGCTCCATCAGCCGAACTGTTTCAAAGTCCAGGGAACTCGCAAGAGCTGGACTCTGAGGTCAGGAAGGAGCACTCTGCTCCACACTCGGCCCACCATGGAACACCAGGTATCTAAGGCCCTGGGCTGAGGGCTCGCCGAACGGGGACAGTAACTGAGCTGGAAGAGGTCATGATGGTCGCCAAGCTCAAAACCCTTGTTTTGCTCAGGAAAAAATGAGCCCAGAGTGTGTGAAGGGACATCCCCCAAGCTGTAAGCAAAGCATGCGAAGGAGCAGAGGCCTCACCCAGGGATCACACACCAGGAAGGTCCCACCAGCAACAGCCCCCGCGACCACTGAGGGGCACAGACACCATAGGGAGCATGCATTAAAATTCACACAAACTTTATTTCAGACACCATGACCCGACATGAAGTAAAATTTAAACAAAAGGACAAGATGGCATGTTTCTTTTCTTTTTTTTTTTGGGACAGGGTCTCACTCTGTCGCCCAGGCTAGAGTGCAGTGGTGTGATCTTAGCTCACTGCAACCTCCGCCTCCCAAGCTCAGGCGATTCTCCTGCCTCGGCCTCCTGCATAGCTGGGATTACAGGTGCACGCCACCACACTTGGCTAATTTTTGTATTTTTAGTAGAGACGGGGTTTCACTACGTTGGCCAGGCTAGTCTCGAACTGCTGACCTCAAATGATCCACCCGTCTCGGCCTCCCAAAGTGCTGGAATTCCAGGAGTAAGCCACCGCGCCTGGCCCATAAGATATATATTTGTGTTGAGGGAGGGTCTCTGGACCCGAGACTCTCTGAAGGAAGCTGTGACCTCTTCGTCAGGGTGTGGGGAACACTTCCCTTCCTTTTGCCCGGAGCCAGTTTTGGGTTTATTTTAACCAGCAATACTGAGTTGCTGTTCTCCCTTAGAACCCTGGTGTTCCTCTGTGACTGGTAAAGGACCTACCTCCTCCCTGCATCATCTTGTAGATTTTGCTCTCAATGTGGAGCTGAGGGTGTTTGGTTTTGACACATTCAAGCTTGATGGCTACTTCTTCTCCTGCAGCAATGTCCGTACCTTGGCAAAGAAAGAAAACCACAACAGGAATTACCTGGTGTCCACCAAATAACCCAACGTGCTGGAGAAACGACAAGCACTACGTGAGTTTTCCAGTAAGGACCAAGTGATGGACGTGTTCTCCTTTCTAGCATAGTAAGGCGGGTTCATTAGCTAACACATCTCTGGGGGAAGTTATCCTTAGTCCCATTTTCACAACAGGACAAATTTGAACTGCACAGAAAGTCTATGCGGTTTCCATCACCCGCCTACCAGTCTCCAGGTGCTGCAGCTCCCTCTCCACAGTAGCCCTTTTGGTCTGCATCCTCCCATCAGCCCTGCCCAGGGCCCCTGCATTCGCCTGCCCCAGAGAGCCCATGGTGGAGCTCCAGGGTGCCATTCCCTTTTCTCCACGCTGCCTTGACAGGCCTCTGGGAGGGGGTGGTTTCAGATTCTCCCTGAGGAAGGGCTGGGTTTTTACCCAACAATCACAGCCCCAGTTCACCCAGGCACGGCATCGCAGGCAGTGGGAGTCATCTCCAGCCAACCTACTGCACGCAAACACCCTCCACCAGGCGGAGGGAGGCCCTTCTCTGTTCCTGGGGCCGCAAAGCCAGAAGAATCGCCTGTTTTCAAAGCCCTAAACGCACCACCTACCAACACACACCGGTCGCACATCTTTCGTCAGTCAATGGCTAAAACCAATGACACATCTAATACCCTGATGACTGGACTATGAGTCTGGAGGCAAAATTAAACTTTTTATCTAGAAATGTTCCATCTCTGCTTTACTCTGATAAATGACAAACGTGACAATCACCATCCCTCTCAGGTTCACCCACAAATACTCCTGAGTTTGAATCTGGCCCAAAGCCTTCCCCAAATCCACTGCATGAGGTATCCCAGGAGCTTGAACCGAAGAGGAGAGAAAAAGAAGCTGCACACAGCACATACTCAGCTCTCTCCTCTTCCATCATGGATCCCTTCGGAGTATAAGACACTGGAATCGGCCGGGCATGGTGGCTCACGCCTGTAATCCCAGCACTTTGGGAGGCCGAGGAGGGCGGATCACGAGATCAGGAGATCAAGACCATCCTGGCTAACACAGTGAAACCTTGTCTCTACTAAAAATACAAAAAATTAGCTGGGCGTGGTGGCGGGTGCCTGTAGTCCCAGCTACTCGGGAGGCTGAGGCAGGAGAATGGCGGGAACCGGGAGGCGGAGCTTGCAGTGAGCCAAGATCGTGTCACTGCACTCCAGCCTGGGCGACAGAGCAAGGCTCTGTCTCAAAAAAAAAAAAAAAAAAAAAAGACACTGGAATCCTTCCCAACAGCGTGGCTATGTGCAAAGGAATTCACACTAGCTTCACACTAGCTTCAGCAGCCCAGACAGAGCCCTGGGAGACTTCCTTCCCGGGGGCACTAGTGCTGGGCAAAGTGACCTGGCTAGTTCTTAGCGACTCAGTTTCTCTTGTCAATGGAGATCAGTGGTGAGGTCTGACATCTATCTCATGAGAGTTGTGGAGATGAATGGGTTAAGTTTCTCATACAGCTTAAGATTCTCATACAGCTTTAAGATTCCCTGATGAAAGGCAGAGTAAGGTCAAGTGAGCACTAGAGCCGTCTGTTGATATCCACACACGTCCACTGAACACCCAAGAACCCCCTCGTCTGCCCAGATGGTGGCATGAGATGTGCCACTTCCAGCCTGGGCCTCAAACCCACCGCCACTGCTGCGTTCCACAGGAATCGCCATGATCAGGTCATCGCCAGTGACCATTCTAGATTAAAGAACGTCACTTACTATCAACACAGACTCTTCGGAGTACTCAAGGTAATAAGTTTTGTTCTTCCTGCCTACAGTTGAGACAGTCTATCCAATTACAAGAGAAATGACTTCATCGAAAAATGTACTGTGCAAATGAAAAACGAACTCTGAGTTCCTTTAAGGACCTGGACTCTGAACTCAACTCGCCAGCCGGAAGGGAGGGTGACTCATCCCACTAGTTATGTCAGCAGCTCCCTGAACCCCCAAGCAGGCGCAGTGCAGCCTCGGACAGCACCGCCACCCTCGCCAGCTGGCAGCCCAGTGACCCCACGGCCTGGGGCCAATGGCTTGGGGCCACACAGCCTGCTGACTAGCATCTCTCACTCCACTTCTCTGTAGATGACACAGCTAATGTCTGCCAGTCGTACCTGCAACACTGACTGTCGTGGGGCAAAGTCATCACCAGCCACTCTGGCACACACCACCAATCACACCCTATCATGGGGCTGGGACCTCTTGCTGTGCAAGCACACAGAGCCAGCCCTGCTGTGGAACCAGACACCAAGGTTGCCCTGAGTCTCTACAGGGGAGCAGAGGATGCAGGCCCTGCACACAGATGTGAGGACGGCAACTCTCTGGGGCCTCCAGCAGGCAGGCGCCTCATCACCTGCTATGCAGAAGCATCAGGCAGCAGAGCATCAAGGTCTGTGCATTCCTGGGCACCACCTGCCTCAAGGTCGCTGAGCACCACTCAGACCCCTGGCCTGCAGCCCTGTCCTACCTCACCCACCGGGGGCACCCCCACACTCTACCAGTCGTGCTGCTCAGTCAGGTCCTCCAGCTGCCATCAGTCCACAAGGCAGCACGGAGGCGCTGAATAACTGTGGTGGCAATCTGGCATCGCTGCAGCATCCTGACCTTATTATACACAAGTTTTGGTGTGCAACCGATTGAAAATTACAAGCCTGGTCCTTCACTGCAGGCTAAATCTGAGAAGCACGACTAAAAGCGGAATGAGAATTTGAAAGACCCTGAGCCCTGGGTGTCAGAATCAAAACAAACCAAAACCTGGCGACACACAGATCACCAGGCTGTCTGGGTTGTCTGTTTATACAAAGGACATTCTACCAGCAGAACAACCTCAACTCTTCCCTGCAGCTCAACAATCCTGGTCTGCTGTGAGACAGGGCTTTCCTCAGTCTGTGTCTGGGTGTCAGTTAATGTTAGTCCTACAAAAACAAAAAGATGTCCCTCAAGTTCAGCAGACAAAAGCAGATGGTGGCCGGGTGTGGTGGTTCACGCCTGTAATCCCAGCACTTTGGGAGGCTAAGGCTGACGGATCACTTGAGGTCAGGCATTCAAGACCAGCCTGGCCAACATGGTGAAACCCCATCCCTACCCTCAATACAAAAAAAACTCGCCAAGCGTGGTGGTGAGCGCCTGTAACCCCAGCTACTCAGGAGGTTGAGGCGGAAGAACTGCTCAAACCCAGAAGGCGGGAGTTGCAGTGAGCTGAGATCATGCCACTGCACCCCAGCCTGGGAGACGGAATGATACTTTGTCTCAAAAAAAAAAAGGCCAGGCGCAGTGGCTCAAGCCTGTAATCCCAGCACTTTGGGAGGCCGAGACGGGTGGATCACGAGGTCAGGAGAACGAGACCATCCTGGCGAACACGGTGAAACCCCGTCTGTACTAAAAAAATACAAAAAACTAGCCGGGCGAGGTGGCGGGCGCCTGTAGTCCCAGCTACTCGGGAGGCTGAGGCAGGAGAATGGCGTAAACCCGGGAGGTGGAGCTTGCAGTGAGCTGAGATGGGGCCACTGCACTCCAGCCCGGGCGACAGAGCGAGACTCCGTCTCAAAAAAAAAAAAAAAAAAAGCAGATGGTGAATTAAGTGAACCTAACCAGAGTGTGGCCCTGTCCTGGCAAAGGAGGGTAATTCTGAATTACCAGCCTGGATACTGGCAACTCCCATTAAGGATTGTCTTGTCAACAAAGAAACAGGGAGACGCCTTGAGCAGCAGGACAAAGGTCACCTCACAGGGCAGTGGTCAGCAGTACTACGACTTCTCATTACAGACGCTTGAGTTAAGCAGAGTCAAAGGTCAGCAGAGGCCACAGCCCTCAACACTGCAGTGAGGAGACCCCGGAAGCTACAGTGAGAACAGGTGGCCGCTCTCCTCTCATGGCTGGTCAGCGTCTTGGGGTCCTGCTGCATGCCAGGCACCCTGCAGGCTGCCTCTTGAGAAATCAGTCAGTGCGGGGAAAAACGTGTGCTTCAGAGATGAAGAAGCAGTTAGCTCCCAAAAGATACTTGTGTACATTACGAGGTCAGTCCATCCACGTAACAGGTGGACAAACGGGGGCCCTGACAAGCTGACAGTGCAATGGGATCAAGTACAAACGCCAACAGATGCACCTGTCCAGCCCACCAGCCAGGTAACCCGGGCCTGCCACTCACCTCCAGCACATGCGACGGGCGAGAACAGAGGCCAGCTGGGCTCTCACTGCCTCTCTGCATGGGCCCCCTGCGGGGTGAACACAGCGCCTCTCCCTCTAACCTGGCCCAGCCGAACCTTCCCCCAGACACCCCTGTGGTACTGGGGCTGGGAACTTATGGTCCACATTAAGGACACTGTCTGTTTTCAAATGTTATCAAGTTTTTCAGTGGTACTCTACCAGCAAAAATGAAAGGACTTCTGGTTTATGGCCACACCACACGGACACGAATGTGGAGGGCAGCACGGGGCCGGGGCCAGGTCACACGACAAGCTGCCAAGGTGTGCGCTCCACAGGTTGTGTGTGGGCTCTGCCGCCTCCCAGCCTGCCCTCCTGAAGGGCCTTCCAGATCTGGCAATCTCAGACTGAAGACTGAGATTGTTCTTTTTGGGGTCCCACTTTCCAAGGCCTGGGCATTCAAGAAATAGCCCCCAAATACTGCCCCCTTTAAAGGGGCAATTTTGGAACACGACAACCCGGCAGGATCCTGCAGTGCAGCACTGCCCTCCAACTATCACAGCAGGGTCGGGGCAGGCAGGCCCACACCACACTTCTAGGCCACAGGCACTCCACTGCAGCACAGCCTTCCCCTCCCTTCCCCGGCTCAAACATCGGAAAGCACAGAAAGTCCCCAGTGGAAAAACAAAAACCCAAAAGCCAGGCTCAAAGCAAGGTGAACCCCACCCGGAGGATACCAAAGTGAACAGTAGGAAAGGTCTTAACGATACTTATACTAGAATACACACGACACGCAGAGGTCAAGATGAAGACCTAGTTCCTCAATTTATGTCTAACTGGCTGCCCAAACAAAACTATGGTGGGGATTGACCAATCCATCTCAAGGTCTTCAGATCAGCCATCTTTGACTCTAACTGCCATTCTGCTCAGACTCACGCTTCTTCCAAACTGCCTTACTCCGGCTAACGTGACCACCTCGCCTTTCATTTCCTCAGCGGGGTCATCTGAAAGGACCACAGTGTGGCCAGGAGCCAATGCTGACGGAAAAAAAAAAATCAGCCGTGCCCAACCCTACACAAGTAACTGGACGTGCACCCTGATGGATGGCTGTCTGGGGGAGTCCAACCCCAGGGAGTCAGAGCCACAGCCACCTGCAATCCCGTATCCAGCATGACTGTATGCCCAGCGAGAGGTGAGGCCTGGAGGGTGGAACGCTAAGTGAGGAGACAGCCTTCCATCCTCCACCTCTGGAATTAGTTGGTGACAACCACACCAAAATTTGTCTGACTCTATCTTTGGAAAGCACAAAAGCTGTTTGACAAGGTCTCAGAGAAGAAAACAGATAGTTTCAAAGTACTTCTTTCTTTTTTTTTTTTTTTTTTGAGATGGAGTCTCGCTCTGCCGCCCAGGCTGGAGTGCAGTGGCCGGATCTCAGCTCACTGCAAGCTCCGCCTCCCGGGTTTATGCCATTCTCCTGCCTCAGCCTCCCGAGTAGCTGGGACTACAGGCGCCCGCCACATCGCCCGGCTAGTTTTTTGTATTTTTAGTAGAGACGGGGTTTCACCATGTTAGCCAGGATGGTCTCGATCTCCTGACCTCGTGATCCGCCCGTCTCGGCCTCCCAAAGTGCTGGGATTACAGGCTTGAGCCACCGCGCCCGGCCCTTTCTTTTTTTTTTAGACAGAGTCTCACTCCCTCACCCAGGCTGGAGTGCAGTGGTGTGATCTTGGCTCACTGCAACCTCCGCCTCCCAGGTTCAAGCGATTCTCGTGCCTCAGCCTCCCAAGTAGCTGGAATTACAGGCAGCTGCCACCATGCCTGGCCAATTTTTGTATTTTTAGTAGAGACAGGGTTTCGCCACGTTGGTCAGGCTGGTCTCGAACTCCTGACCTCAAGTGATCTGCTCGCCTTGGCCTCCCAAAGTGCTGGGATTACAGGCGTGAGCCACCATGCCTGGCCCAAAATACTTCTTTTTGATGCCTGCCTAAAGGTGGTTAATGGACTGGCTTTGCAGTGTAACTCAGATCCTGGGATTAAAACTTTCGCCAAAATCTACTGTTCTATAAATAAGCCAAACGACTTCCACTTACCAAGCACTCTGACTTCCAAAACACTGCCAAGAACACATCCAGCTGACCACCTGGTATAAATGTTTAAATAGTCAAACCCAAATGTCTAAAGCCTGCTTACTCAACAGGCCACTAAAGCATATGTACAGGTTCAAAAGCAACAACATGGCATGTGACGGGGTTAGCCGGCAGATTAACCAGGCACCCAAAGTATGAGCCACCCATATGTATGGATTCAGCCTAACGCTGTCAGCCCACCAGGTCCTGAGTCCTCTCTCTGGTGAAAAGTGGGAAGGGAGTGAGAACTGGGGACTGTCCACATGTGGGTTCATCTAAAAGGTATGACCAGAGGCATCACTGACATCCCATGGGATTCCTGACCCTGGCTGACAGATGCCCCAGCCAAAACACGCCCCAAAGCTAGCGCTGCTGGAACAGAAAAACAGCTCCCCTCAAAGGTCTGCAGCAGCCCCTCTGCAGGCACATCGCCTGCGGCTACATATCCTCAAATGCAAGGGGTCTTGGAATAACTCGTGCACTGCACAATCCCACTGACAAGTGCAGAAAATTGTTACTGTAAAATTACAAACTTCCGCCAGGCGCGGTAGCTTCCCAGCACTTTGGGAGGCCGAAGTGGGTGGATCACTTGAGATCAGGCGTTCAAGACCAGCCTGACCAACATGAAGAAACCCCGTCTCTACTAAATATACAAAATTAGCCCGGCGTGGTGGCGCATGCCTGTAATCCCAGCTACTAGGGAGGGTGAGGCAGGAGAATCACTTGAACCTGGGAGGCGGAGGTTGCGGTGAGCCGAGATGGCGCCATTGCCCTCCAACCTGGGCAACAAGAGCGAAACTCCGTTTCAGAAAAGAAAAAAAAAAAAAAATTACAAACTTGAAGATTTAAGCCAACCTTTCATTACACTTGTGTTCACGTGCATATTTTTCCATTGTAAACATGACACAACCCAGAACGTTCTAATCCCATTTTTTTTGAAATCCACCTTGAGACTGTTACAGTCTAAAGGACAGCTCATGAGTACAACTACTTCATCTGCCTCTCACTTCGCCAGCATCTTAACCCTGGGTGACTTTTTCTACAGTCACCTAAACTTAACCCTTGCTCATCTGCACTCAGTCACCGCTCCAAGGCCAAGGGGCATAGGTGAGAGAGAACCCCCAGCGGTCAGTCACCAGGGCGACTGCGAGGCGGAGGGCAAGCCCCGCTCCTAGCCGGGCCACTCCCCCACTCCCACAAGGCATTTGGGTCTTTCTGACATTTTCCCCCACGCGTGCAAAACGCAGGGGCAGCCTCTGTGGGGGGCGCCAGACAGCCCCGGACCGGGCTGCGGAAGAAAGACCGTGGCCTTTGTTTACTGCGGTGACCTTAGGCGTGGAGGAAGCCGACGCCCGCTCCGCGGCCCCGGCCTTGCCCCCTCCCCTCCCACGGCCCGCTGCCCCCACCCCCGCCCTGCCCCTCCCCCAGGCCCGCCTCCCCACGCCCCACCCAGCCCTTCCCGGGTCCGCTCCCCGCGACCCTGCCCCTACCCGGGTCAGCGGCCCCGAGACCATGCCCCAGCCCGGGTCAGCTCGCCTGTCCCCTCCTCCCTCCAGACCCTGCTCCCCCGACCTGGCCCTGCCCCTCCCCCACGTCCACTCCCCACTGCCCTCCCCACCCCTGGCCGCGCTCGCCTAGTGGCCGTTGGGTTCTGGCCACGACCCGGCGGCGCCCAGACTTGCACGCAGACCCTGCGGGGGCCTCCACTTCCTTCCGCGGTCGCGATTGGTCTTGGCAGCCGCAGGGCCCGGGTCCTCGAACGGCGGGCGGGCGGGCGGGGGCGGCGGGGCCTCACCGAGATAGATGTCTCCGAAGGAGCCGCTGCCGATCTTCCGGCCCAGCCGGTACCTGTTCCCGACTCTCAGCTCCATGGCAGCAGCGGCGGCCCGATTCGCTCCTGCCCTCCCGGCCGCTTCCTGGGTCTGAACTCCGGGAGGCGGCGCCGCTGCTGCCGCTACTGCGGGTCCGGCTGCCGGCTCCGCCCCCCTCACGGCCCCGCTTTCACCATCGCTTTCCTGTCACCCCGCCGCTCCCAGCGCCTCAATACGGGGCGGATGGGACAGTCCGAGCGCCGCCGCCGCTGCTCCGGCCCCTGCCAACCCCGCTTGCCCTCTCCCCGCCGCGGATGGACTCGGATCTTCCGGGCCTAAATCCCCCTTCAGCTGCCTAAAGGAGCCGCCGCCATCGCGCTGTGACGTCACTTCCCCTAGCAACCCGGCGGGGCGGGGCCGCGGCGCTCCGCGGGCGGGGCCTGGCCCTCGGGGGCGGGGCCGGGCGGGGCGAGCGCTCCCGGCCTCCTCCCAACTCTGCGCAGGGCCCAGCCCTTCTGCCCCGCCCTGTCCCGTTACCCCCGGACCTCGGGCCGCCAGCCCCTTCCACCTGCAGTCTTCCGCTGCTCTCGCGGGGGCTCTTCGTGTGTCCCCCAAGATGTCGAGGAAACCAGATGAGTTCCTCGCGACAGGCGGTGCCTTTTGCAGGAGGGGACAGGTAGCTGGGACCTGGACAGAGTGACAAGCCAGGCTCAGGGGACACAGGTGAGACCCCCTCACTGGGCTACCAGTTCCCGGGCTTGGGGCATCCCAGGACGTCAGTGTCTGCGGCCTTACCTCCTGACACCTAAGGCCAGAGACAGAGTGGGCCTGCGCCCTCGGAGGTCCTCATGTCCAGCTCGGAGGTCAAGGGCAAAGCCACCACCTTTCACAATACGAGGCCAGACCACCTGCCTCCCGCCAGTCCCTGCAGCCTGGAGACCAAGTCAACATTCTTATCTGTGTTGGTTCTGAATGTTCCTCCTTGCAAAAGAAAACAACGAGTGGACGTTCAGGCTGATGGCCAGCTTCAAAGATTGGGGCCTTTGATTCCCATCGCTGGGAAGAAAGCCCTTCAGACAAGCCCCCTGGGCTGCAGTGCGTAGGGACCTTGAAGAACCCGTACCCATGGTCCCACGTCCGTGTATGTCGAGACCTGTCGCATCCTCGCTGAAACTCAAGAACGTGAAACAGGTAAATGTGTGTTTTGAGGCAGTAGCATACCAGGGCTCTGGTGTGGGCACCACAGCGTGAGTGAGACAACAGCCTCAGCCCGTCCAGGTCACTGCAGAAGAGGAAAGCAGCCCCCGCAGGCCCCGCAGTGGTGCCCGCCTTTCTCCACCCCCAAGTTCTTCCTCTCCACCCCTCAGCTCCAAACAGCTGGAGGTTGGGTCGGGGAGGCAGGCGTCCATTCCTGAAGTTACACAGCAGGGCCTGGGGACAGGAGATGCCGCCGGCCAGACCACCGTCAGTCACTAATGAGGCACAGGCAGTCGTAACTGCCCAGTTTCTGAGTTACAGGAGCCTGGGGTGGGGGGCTGCCAGACTAGTACAACTGACCTTGTTGGCAGAATTGCTCACGGCTTTTCTGTTGATGAACAGAGCCCACTCTCCCGTGGGTGACTGTGATCCTTCTTCCGGGGGAGTCCTGCTCTCCCTGACCAGGGGCACCTGCCCACCTGTCAGCTGCTCCTCCCTCAGCTGGTCCTCCTGGGCTCTGATGGCCCCAACATTTCTAGCTCTTCTCACCCATAGTGCCCCAGCTTCATGCAGCTGCAGCAGGTACTGTGCCCATCTGCCTGACTTTTGTGTGTTTGTGTCTTGACTCTATAACCCGTGCACACAGAGAGGGCTGTGGTGTAGTGGGGATGGCCAGAGCCCTGGGAATGTGCGGGCTGGTCAAGGTGAGGGAGGCTGATGGCTGTGGCTCCCCCACCACCAGCCCCAGCCACGACAAACTGACAAAGGAAGAGGACAGTGGTGCCCTGGAGCCCCGGGGTCAGAGAGAGGAGGCCAAAACAGGTGTGGAGCCCAGCGAATGACACCACGCCTTCCGAAAAGACAGGACGCAGACATGGCATGAACAGGACATCCTACAGCCAGAGCCCCAGGTTCTGAGCTAGCAAACTGTCGGCAGGGGGCTGAAGCTGAGGATAGTCATTGCCAAGGAACAGCCTCCATCACAGGGGAGACGCTTGCACAGATGCGGGGATGAGGGGTTGGTGACCGCTGGGAACGGGCGTGTGAGGCAGAGTCTCCAGGCGTGGTCTGTGGGGTGGTTTGATGATACTAGGACATCTTTCAGACTAGAAGGACGTCCGGACCTGCAGGCTGGAAAGCCCCCTGAGCTCCCAGCAGGACGTATGAGGGCAAGCCCACACCCGGGACCGTCCTGATACAACTCCTGAACACCACAGTGTCTCCTTTACTGTTGCTATCAAGAAATACCTGAGGCTGGGCAATTTATGAAGAATCATGATGTAATTTGTATATTTGTCCCTACTAAACCTCATGTTGAATTGTAAACCCCGAGGTTGGAGGTGGGGTTTACACTGAGTGGTGGCTGAGAGGTGGCTGGACCGTGGGGGTGGATTTCTCAGAAATGTTTAGCACCATCCCCTTGGTGCTGTCCTTGAGATAGTGAGTTCTCCCGAGATCTGGTTATTTAAAAGTGTGGGGCACCTCTCTCCCTCGCTCGCTCGCTCCTGCTCTGGCCACGTGACCTGCCTGCTCCCCCATTGCCTTTCACCATGATCCGAAGCTTCCAGAGGCCTCCCCAGAAGCCAAGCAGGTGCCAGCACCATGCTTCCTGTCAAGCCTGCAGAACCATGAGCCAAGTAAACCTCTTCTCATTATTTATTTATGTATTTATTTTGACACAGGGTCTCGCTCTGTCACCCAGGCCAGAGTGCACTGGCGCACTCTCGGCTCACTGCAACTTGCGGCTCCCGGGTTCAAGCGATTCTCGTGCCTCAGCTTCCTGAGTAGCTGGGACTACAGGCACACGCCACCATGCCTGGCTAATTTTTCATATTTTTTGTAGACATGGGGTCTTACTATGTTGCCCAGACTGGTCTCAAACTCCTAAGCTCAAGTGATCCATCCACCTCAGCCTCCCAAAGTGCTGGGATCACAGGCGTGAGCCACCACGCCTGGCCCTCTTTTCTTTTAAAATTGCCCAGTCCTAAGTATTTCTTTATAGCAAGGCAACCACAGCCTAACATAGCTCATGATGCTGAGGTCTCGAAAGTTCAAGATCCGGCGTCTGCCTCTGGTGAGGGTCTCGCTGCCTCCACTCATGGCAGAAGGTGAAGGGGAGCTGGAGTGTATGGAGACCGTGTGCGAGAGGGAGCCGGAGTGCGTGGAGACCGTGTGCGAGAGGGAGCCGGGGTGCGTGGAGACCGTGTGCGAGAGGGAGCCGGGGTGCGTGGAGACCGTGTGCGAGAGGGAGCCGGGGTGCGTGGAGACCGTGTGCGAGAGGGAGCTGGAGGAGTAGGGAAGTACAGGCCTTTTTTTTTTTTAAGATGGAGGCTGCAAAATCCACCTTCCAGGTTCAAGCGATTCTTCTGCCTCAGCCTCCTGAGTAGCTGGGATTACAGGCACCTGCCACCATGCCCAGCTAATTTTTGTATTTTTAGTAGAGACAGGGTTTCACCATGTTGGTCAGGCTGGTCTCAAACTCCTGACTTCGTGATTCGCCCGCCTTGGCCTCCCAAAGTGCTGGGATTACAGGCGTGAGGCACCACACCTGGCTGTGCAGGCCTTTTTAAAAGCACCTCTTGCTGGAACTAGTAAGAGTGAAAACTCACTCATTACCAAGAGGACAGCACCAAGCCATTCGTGAGGAATCCGCCCCCATGACCCAGACACCTCCAACACTGGGGATCAGATTTCAACCTGAGGTTTGAAGGGACCAACACCCAAACTATAGCAACAGGGAAAGGAAAGTTTATGGATACCCATTTAGAAAGAATCTGCTAAGAAAGGGAAAGAATCGGCCGGGCGCGGTGACTCACACCTGGAATCCCAGCACTTTGGGAGACTGAGGCAGGTAGATCATCTGAGGTCAGGAGTTTGAGACCAGCCTGGCCAACATGTGAAACTCTGTCTCTACTAAACATGCAAACATTAGCCACGTGTGGTGGCATGTACCTGTAGTCCCAGCTACCCAGGAGGCCGAGGCAAGAGAATCCCTCGAATCCGTGAGGCAGAGGTGGCGGTTAGCTGAGATCCTGCCACTGCACTCCGCCCGGGCAACAAGAGCGAGACTGTATCTCAAAAACAAACAAACAAACAACAACAACAACAAAGTGAAAGAATCAGACTGGCTTGGGGCTCTGCTGTCACCTGCCCGTGACCTCCCAAAAGTGTGTATCAGAAACTGACCTGCCTAGTGCATCAGTGGAGTGGGTGCTTTGGAGGGGGTCTCGGATCGTGAGGCCCCGCCCTCATGAATGGCTTAGTGCCTGGTGAAAGGGCTTGATGGAGGGAGTTTGGTCCCTTTTCCCCTTTTGTCTCTCTGCCGTGTGAGGACACCACGTTCCTCCCCTCTGGAGGACACAGTAACAAGCTGTCATCTTGGGAGGAGACACCGGGCCCTGACCAGACGCTGAACCTGCCAGCACCCTCATCTTGGACTTCCCAGCCCCCAGAACTGTGAGAAATAAATTTCTGTTCTTTATAAATACCTAGTCCATGGCGTTTTGTTACAGCAGCATGAACAGACTGAGATAGCGGCTTACACATAACTAGAAACTGCAGAAAACATCTTCAGACAGCTGAGACGGCTCCCAGGACTCATGCCTGGCACAGACACCATCTGCCTGGCAGGGCGAAGAAAGACATCTGTGGGTGTGGGAGGATTCTGAGTCTAACACCCTGAGCCTAGCCAGGAAGGGGCCAGGAAGGCCTCCCTGTGAACGACGAATGAGACAGAACCCAGATCTCAGACAGGGCAGGGAAGGGGAGGGGGCACCATGTCAAGCAGCACTCTCTGTGTAAGTCGGCACCTGCGCACACCTGCATGTACACATGTGTATTGTGTGTGTATGGACATGTTAGAAATGGATGTGTGCATGTGTCTGCATGTGTGTGTGTGCATTTATGCACACATAGTACACAGGTGCATGCACATCATGTACATACATGTTTGCATATGTGCATGTGTGTACGTGCATGTGTTTGTGTGTGCATGCACACAGCATGCATGTGTGTTTATACTTGCATGCATGCTAACATATGGTAGAGAATAAATAATGATCACCTCTCTGGAACTGGGTAAAGTAAGTGCTAAACAGATTTTCGACAGGAAGTGCTACTGCAAGGAATTCCTCTGTAGGCTAGCCCTAAAACCTGGAAGCTGGGGGCAGGGAGCAGTGAGGAGTGGAAATCTTCCCAGAGCTCTCATCAGAAGTGAGGAAGGCTGGATACGGTGTCTCACGCCAGTAATCCCACGCTTTGAGAGGCAAAGGCAGGAGGATCAGTTGAGCCCCGGAGTTTGAGACCAGCCCGGGCAACATGACAAATCCCCATTTCTACAAAAATACAATTAGCCAAGAATTGTGGTGCGCACCTGCAGTCCCAGCTACTTGGGAGGCTGAGGCAGGAGGATTGCTTGAGCCCCGGAGGTCTAGGCTTCCGTGGCCGTGACCGCACCACTGTACTCAAGCCTGGAAGACAGAGTGAGACCCTGTTTCAAAAAAAAACAAAAACGAATGATGGCCAGGCACGGTGGCTCACACTGTAGTCCCAGCACTTTAGGGGGCCAAGGCAGGTGGATCACTTGAGGTCAGGAGTTCGAGAACAGCCTGGCCAACAAGGTGAAAACCTGTCTCTACTAAAAATATGAAAATAGCTGGGTGTGGTGGCAGGCGCCTGTAATCCCAGCCACTTGGAAGACTGAGGTGGGAGAATCACTTGAACCTGGGAGTGGAGGCTGCAGTGAGCTGAGATTGCACCACTGCACTCCAGCCTGGGTGACAGAGTGAGACTCTGTCTCAAAAAAAAAAAAAGGAGGCACTAACCAAAAAAAGAAGGAGGCAGTAACGTGCTACAACACAGACAAATCTTGAAAACCCACGATGCTCAGCAGCAGAAGTCTCAGAAGACTCTATACTGTATGAGTCCATTTACATGGAATGTCCAAAATAGGCAGATTCATCCACATAGACTGTGGATCGGTGGTTGTCAGGGGCTGGTGGGATGTGGGCAGTGACTGCTCATCGGGAGGGGCTTGCCTTCCCTTTCGGGACGGTGACAATGTTTCAGAACTAGACAGAGGTGAGTGTTACATAATATTGCAAATGTACTAAAATTAACGGAAATGTACACTTTTAGATAGTTAAAATGATGAATTTTGTTATGTAAATTTTACCTACATTTAAAAAAAAAAAGTCCAGGCGCAGTGGCTCACGCCTGTAATCCCAGCACTTTGGGAGGCCGAGGTGGGTGGATCACAAGGTCAGGAGTTCGAGACCAGCCTGGGCAAAAAGGTGAAACCCCGTCTTTACTAAAAAATATAAAAATTAGCCCGATGTGGTGGTGCGCACCTGTAGTCCCAGCTCTCGGGAGGCTGAGGCAGGAGAATCGCTGGAACCTGGGAGGCAGAGGTTGCAGTGAGCCGAGATTGTGCCGCTGCACTCCAGCCTAGGCAACAGAGTGAGACTCCATCTCAAAAAAAAGTAATTAATTAAATTAAATTTTAAAAAACCCAACCTAGACAACTAGTGAGACCTTGTCTCTACAAAAAAATAAAAAATTAGCCAGGTGTGGTGGCTCACACCTGTAGTTCAAGCTACCCAGGAGGCTGAGGCAGGAGGGTGGCTTGACTGCAGGAGTTGGAGACCAGCCTGGGCAACATGGCGAAACCCCGTCTCTACAAAGAATATAAAACTTAGCCCAGCATGGTGGTGCGCACCTGTGATCCCCGCTACTCTGGAGGCTGAAGTGAGAGGATTGCTTGAGCCCCGGAGTTGGAGGTTTCAGTGAGCTGAGATTGCATCACTGCACCCCAGCCTAGGCCACAGCAAGACGCTGTCTCAACAACAACAAAACAAGAGGCTGGGCACAGTGGCTCATGCCTGCAATCCCAGCTCCTTGGGAGGCAGAGGCAGGAGAATTCCTTGAACCTAAGAGGCAGAGGTTGCATTGAACTGAGTTCAGGCCACTGCACTCCAGCCTGGGCGACAGAGTGCAGAGTGAGACTCTGTCTCAAAAAAAAAAAAAAAAAAAAAGAAACAAAACCCAGAAACAAAAACCACCAAAACCCACGAAGCAGCCCTGAGTCCAGAGCCAACTCCCTTGCTGGGTTAGAGGTCCTCCCCTCCCATCCCACTTGCAGTTTCCTGAAGGCATCAATGTTGCCCCGCCCCTGAGCCTGGGGGTGATGAAGATGGACAAGCCAGCCCTGCACAGATGAAGGCCACTGACAGCTGCACAAGGGGGGCTGCGGTTTGCAGCTTCCAGCAGCTTTCAGGGGGACGGGACTTCAGCCCGATAAAAGATGCCAGCATGGAGGTTCCCAGATGGGACCTGAGGGTGGTATTCCAGGAGCTAGAGGCAGTATGTGTTCCTGAGTGTGTGCATACAAGTGTGCGTGTGTGCACGTGTGCATGTGTGTCCGTGTGTGTGCACGTGTCTGTGTGTGTGCATGTGTGCCTGTGTGTACCTGTGCACGCATGTGTGTGTGTGATGTGTGCACGTGTCCGTGTTTGCATGTGTGTTCACGTGTGTGCATGCATGTGTGTGTGTGCACAGGTATGTGTGTGTGCGTGAGTGTTGGGCAAACCTATCTATCACCCACCTGCTGGCCAAGGGTAACTCCAGGAAGTGCGGGAATCACCCAGGGCTCAGGTTAGACGGAGGCACGGGTAGAGCTGAGGAAAGCAGCCCTTCATGTTCCTGAGGCTCCTAGCCAGCCCTGGTGACTAATTGGGCAGAGGCGAGCAATGCCCAGCCCATGCCAGGCAGGAATGGAAGGGAGTTCATGTTCCACCTCCCACGACTTAGCCCAGGCACCGATGAGGCCACCATGAAGGCTGGGACTGTAATGAGGTTGCCCTAGAGATGCCCTGTGCAACGCGGCAGCCGTCAACCACATGTGGTTATTTAAATTAATTAAATAAAAGTGAAAAGCAGTTCTTCAGGCTCCTAAGCCACATTTCAAGTGCTTGGTGATACTCGGAGTGGTCAGGGCTGCTGGAGACCAGTGGTCTGGACCAGAGGTGATTTCGTTCTCTAGGGGGGATGTGGCTGCTGCCAGAGAGAATGGCCTGGCCCTGAGTCAGTAGGGCTAAGGCAGAGACCCCCTACCCCCTGCCCCAGACCCAGCCCTGATTCATGCCCCTGGCAGCATCCAGGGTAACGGCTGGCTACGAGGGAGAGCTTTCCATGCACATGGCTCCTTCCACAGCTGGTTTACCTGGTCAGGTGAGGGTGTGAGCCTTGAAGAAGCCAGGTGGGAGGAGGGGTTTGGTTGTACTGGCCCTTGGTAGGGCTAAGGGTGGCCCACGTCTGTGGTCATCGCACGGTGGGGGCTGCATGCCCCTGATGGAGTTGGTTCCCATCAGACATTTTGAGTCCTGAGCTGGGAACCTATTGGGGGTGGAACCTGCCCCATACCTGGACCCTCACACCTTCCCCCACATGGCCCACAAGGTGATGGACCGCCTGGGCTGGGTGCTGCTCCAGTTTTTGTGTTCAGAGGTCGTCCAGGGTTCCCAGGCCCAGCCCTGCATGCCTGGCTCAGGAGCACCCTCCCTCAGTCCTGGGGCCCGTCCTTAGCCTGGCAGCCCTGGGCAAACTGTGTATCCTCTAGTCAGTTTCTCCAGGGTGACCGGCAGTGACTGAAGTCCCTGTTTCCTGTTCCACCCTCGCTGTGCAGGGTTGGGCACACAGGGCGCCATCAGTGCACTGTCTGCAATGGCGAGAAGCCAGCGCTCCACGCAGGAGGAACGATGTGTCCTTGCCACTGCCCTCATTTGTGACTTGGACAGCCGCTCCCAGCAGGATGGAGTCCTTTCCTCCAGAGCCGGGGAGGAGTGAGGCCTGGCGTCCGGGTGGTACCTGCCTCACCCAGGTCTCAGAGAGCTGTTCCTCGGCCGCCTCTGCCACTGGAGGTGTGGGCAGGTGATGGGGTGATGCCCACAGGAGTGCAGTGGATGCGGCCCTGGCCCAGCCTGCAGGAAGTCAGAGGGGTCCCCACCAGGGCTGGGGCTGCTGCCCCATCCCCGTCCCACCAATGAGTCCTGCTGCTGGCTGGTCAGGGCACAACTGGAAGGGTCATGCCTGTCCCCAGCTCCCAGAGGTCTCGCTCCTCTCTCGTGGCTGGCACAGAACCAGCAGAGAGGCCCAGCCTGCGTGCTCTTCAGCACCCCAGGCACCATCCCGGCCAGCTGGGGTGCGTCTGTGCCCAGACGCCCTCGACCCCCCTCTTCTCTGAATCTCACAGCTGTGTGGGGTGACTGGGCATGAGTCATCAGCCACTGAGGCCTCCCACCTGCCCCAGGTGAGCACAGCCTCTGTAGGGGCCACCCAGTGAATCGGCAGCCATGGGAACTTCCCTAGCACCTCCTCCCCAGGGTGTCCATCCAGGCCACCTCCTTTCTCTGCCGCCTCGTCCAGGCAGGACATCCCACCCAACTTAGCTGGCAGAGCTCTAGAGGTCAGGCTAAGTGACCAGGTAACATGGGGTAGCCCTCGCCAGTCCCAAGCATGTTCCCTGAGGAGGCCACTGGGAGGTATGTCCCTGGTGCTGGAGCAGGCTGAGGGCATTCTGGGTCAAATTAATGCAAGATTTGGGACCTCTGAAACAGAGCTCTGAGCACATGCTGGGAAGTTGGGGGCGGGTAGAAGAGCTGCTGGGAGCGCCCAGCACAGCGCGGGATGCAGGATGCGGGATGCTCAAGGAGGGACAGCTGCACAACTGGGAGTTGCGATGACGTCGAGGACCGGGGAGGCATTGAAGGCAGCTGACTCCAGACCAGCTCTGTCTGCTCCAACGCAGCACTGAGGCATCCAGTCGAGGCAGGCAACTCAAGTCAGAGCAGACCCAAAGGAACAAAGAGAGAAAAATTAAAAAGACAGAAAGCAGTGGGGCAGGAAGGGACGAGAGAGAGGGGAAGAATGAGGATTAAAAAACCCAAAAGCTGGGCCATGGTGGCTCACGCCTGTAATCCCAGCATTTTGGGAGGCTGAGGCAGGCGGATCACTGGAGGTGTGGGCAGGTGAACTCCTGAGGTCAGGAGTTTGAGACCAGCCTGGCCAACTTGGAGAAACCCCATCTCTACTAAAAATACAAAAATTAGGCCGGGCTCGGTGGCTCACGCCTATAATCCTAGCACTTTGTGAGACTGACGCAGGTGGATCACCTGAGGTCAGGAGTTCAAGACTAGCCTGGCCAACACAGAGAAACCCCGTCTCTACTAAAAATATAAAATTAGCCGGCCATGGTGATACATGCCTGTAATCCCAGCTACTCGGGAGGCTAAGGCAGGAGAATCACTTGAATGGGGGTGGGGGGTGGGGGCGGAGATGGTGGTGAGCCAAGATTGTGCCACTGCACTCCAGCCTGGGCAACAGGAGCGAAACTCTGTCTCAAATAAATAAATAAATACAAACTTAGCTGGACCTGTAGTCCCAGCTACTCGGGAGGATGAGGCAGGAGAATTGCTTGAACCCAGGAGGCAGAGGTTGCAGTGAGCCGAGATTGTGCCACTGCACTCCAGCCTGGGCAACAGAGTGAGACTCTGTCTCAGAAAACAACAAAACCCCCAAAAGCTGGGGCATGGGAGGAATGACCCCGCAAAAGCACCCTGCAGGAATGAAGAAAGGAAAACAAGACAGCACAAACAAAACGCAAGAAAGGAAGTGACTGCAGAGTTTTAAATAATACAATTAGAAACACTTAAAAACCAGTAACACTGAAAACCGACATGAAGTCGCTAAATTCCTAGAAAACTGTAAAACGAAAAAAACAAAACAAAACAAAAGGCAAAAAACTGAATAGATTAAAAGTGTTTGTTGGGGCCCTCCCCTCCTCTAGCACGGGGCCTAGGCTGCTGTATGAGTGAGTTCCACTCAGCTTCTGGGGCCAGTTAATTCCTGTCTTGGACAAAATGTTCCAGAAAGTCAAAAGAGTGGGATGTGTCCAGCCCACTTTATGAGGCTAGGACGATAGCAACTCCAAACCAACAAGAATAGACAAAAACAGAACATGAGAGGCCTGTCTCACTCCAGATTTTAGGTGCAAAAAATATGAAATAAAATATTAGGGGCCAGGTGAAGTGGCTCATGCCTGTAATCTCAGCCCTCTGGGAGGCTGAAAGCAGGGGATCACTTGAGCCCAGGAGTTCAAGACTATCCTGCGCCACATAGTGAGATCCTGTCTCTACTTAAAAAAAAAAAAACTGTGGCCGGGCGCGGTGGCTCAAGCCTGTAATCCCAGCACTTTGGGAGGCCGAGACGGGCGGATCACGAGGTCAGGAGATCGAGACCATCCTGGCTAACATGGTGAAACCCCGTCTCTACTAAAAAATACAAAAAACTAGCCGGGTGAGGTGGCGGCCGCCTGTAGTCCCAGCTACTCGGGAGGCTGAGGCAGGAGAATGGCATAAACCCGGGAGGCAGAGCTTGTAGTGAGCTGAGATCCGGCCACTGCACTCCAGCCTGGGCGACAGAGCAAGACTCCGTCCCCCCAAAAAAAAAAAAAAAAAAAATTAAAAATTAAGCCTGGGCAAAAACATAGTGAGACTTTGTTGCCATGAAAAAATAAAAAAATTAGCCAACGTGTTTGCGTGCACCTGCAGTCCCAGCTACTTGAGCTGCTGATTTCAGGAGCATCACTGGAGCCCAGGAGTTCGAGGCTGCACTGAGCGGTGATTGTGCCACTGTACTCCAGCCTGGGTGACAGAGTGAGCTCCTCTCTCTAAAAAAAAAAAAAAGAAAGAAAAAAGAAAAAATTTGAAATAAAATATTGGCTAGCTGGACCTCATGGTCTGGGTTTCTCTAGTTTAATATCAGACAATATCAGTGCAATTTGTCCCATCGATATGCTACAGAAGAAAAACTCTGACCAACTCAGGCATAGAAAAGCATTAGATGGATTATAATTGATTTCACCTACTGTGTTGATGATTTAAAAGCTCTTAGCAAATAGACATATTTTCCAATGGTACAGGTTAGACACCCGTGTCCACAGCAACCATGCATGCGATGGAGACACTTCAGTGGCTGAGCCCATGACCAGGACAAAATGCCCAACGATGTGCTCCTGGTTCCCGCGGCCTCAGAGACGCACAATCCAGCAACCGTGCTCTTTGGTGTTACCTGGGTTGAAAACTTATGCCTATACAAAAACCTTCATGTGAATGTTTATAGCATCTTTATTCATAATCATCCAAAACTGTCCAAACTGGAAGCAACCAAGATATCCTTTCTTTGGTATCAGTACCTCCATCCAGTGACACAAGATAGAAGGTGCCAGCGCGCCACACCAAGGCACGCGTGAATTGTGAATGAGGGTGAAAGAAACCAGTCGGAGGCCGGGCGCGGCAGCTCGCGTCTGTGCTCCCAGCAGTTTGGGAGGCCGAGGTGGGTGGATCACCTGAGGTCAGGAGCTCGAGACCAGCCAGGCCAACATGATGAAACCCTGTCTCTACTAAAAAAAAAAAAAAAAAAAAATTAGCCAGGCGTGGTGCTGGGCACCTGTAATCCCAGCTACTCGGGAGGCTGAGGGAAGAAAATTGCTTGAACCCCTGAGGCAGAGGTTGCAGTGAACTGAGATCGCACCATTGCACTCCAGCCTCGGTGACAGAGTGGGACATTGTCTCAAAAAAAAAAAAAAAAGAGAGAGGGAGGGGTGAACAGGTGGAACACAGAGAATTTTAGGACAGTGAAACAATTCTACATGCTAGCGTAGTATGCTACTATAATGTGGAATACACAAAACTACACGTGTCAAAATCCATAGACTGTATAGGAGACAGAGTTGGCCTTAATGTATGCAAATTTAATCACTTGGGAGATGGAGGATCCCGGGATGGAATTCATACTGTGACAAGAGACTCTCACTGCATTACAGATGCATGGGACAACCTCATGGAAGGGTGCTAACCTAAATAACTTTGGACATGGGTGGAGTCTGTAGGACAAAAGACAGAGGATGTCAACACTGTTGTCTAGTTGATAAAGGCATTTCCCACGGGGATGCCAGCTAATAATTCTGAAACCACTATACATACATTCTGGAAGTGAACAATTGAGTATGTGGTGGCAGGTGGTAGGGGTCAGGTTTCTCACTATGGGAATGGGAGCTTACAGATAAACAAGGGGAAAGGCTAGAATGATCCATGTGGTAAAGAATTAGAGACATTGTATAATCTTATGCTTAATGTAACCACTTGTGGATATGTGTACAAATAGATGTGCATATACACAGCTTCATATACACACATCTGTCTCTTTGTTCTGTCAGCTGAGAAGCAATGAGCACACTTAGCCTTCAGATCTTGGTCTCTAAGATCCTTCTCCAGTGAAAAGAACCACAGGTCTTTGGCTAAGTGGCTGATTCTAGGACTGGAACAGCAAATACACAAGATGATCCTGGAGTGCCTTGCAGTGCTAGTGTTACGGACTGAATTTCTTTGCCCCCAAATCACAAGTTGAAACCCTAAACCCTGATGTGACTGCATTTGGAGATGGAGCCTTTGAAGAAATTATTAAGGTTCAATTAGGTCATGAGGGTCATGATTAGATGGGCGTCTTTTTTTTTTTTTTTTTTTGGTAGAGGTAGGGTCTCACTATATTGCCCAGGATGGTCTTGAACTCCTGGACTCAAGTGATCTTCCCACTTTGGCCTCCCAAAGTGCTGGGATTATGGGTGTGAGCCACCGTGCCCAGCCAAGACTGCTGTCCTTATGAGAAGTGGAAGAAACACCAGGAGTGAGCATGCAGGGGAGAGGCCATGCGAGCATGCAGGGGAGAGGCTATGCGAGCATGCAGGGAGAGGCCACATGAGCACACAGGGGAGGTTACTTAAGCACAGAGGAGAGGCCACGTTAGCACGCAGGGGAGGCCACGTGAGGACGCAGGGCGAGGCCATGTGAGCATGCAGAGGAGAGGCCACATGAGGACTCAGGCAGAGGCCATGTGAGCATGCAGACAGGCCACGTGAGGACGCAGGGAGAGGCCATGTGAGGACACAGGGAGAGGCCACGTTAGCACGCAGAGGAGAGGCCACGTGAGGACTCAGGGAGAGGCCATGTGAGCATGCAGACAGGTCACGTGAGGATGCAGGGAGAGGCCACGTGAGCACGGAGGGGCGCCATCACAGTAGAGGCTCAGTAGGAACCCACCCTGCCGGCAGCCTGATCTTGGACATCCAGACTCCGTAACTGTGAGAAGAAAAACATCTGTTGTTTAAGCCGCCCAGGCTGTGGCATTTAGCTGTGGCAGCCCTGGTAATATAGTGAGAAGGTGAAGAAGTGATCAAAAAACAAAACCAGCACCGTGTTAGCTCATAACTTGCAGCATAAATCTCCACAAGTCCATACCGATATAAGGAAAAGACTGAGTAAATAAATAAGTGGGGAGGAGAGATGAATCACAAAGGAATTCCAAGTAATTCATGTGGACACTATGCCCCTAACAAGGGGGAACCTAACCCCCCCACGCCTTCCTTGGGTGCTGCAAATAGTGACTTCCCCGCCAAGAGCACCGTGTGGAAAGGGGGACGTCGTGGTGGGGAAAGCTGACAGGCTCCACATCGGCCAGGTGGCCCAGGCCAGCCCCACCCATGACCTGGCAGGTGGAGAGCATATGTCCTTGACAGGCCGGGATGAGGAGGGGACTTCAACCCTGCAGTCTTCCTCCCAAAACCCACATCCCCTGTCTAACCAAGAGAAAGATATCAGACCAATCCCAACAGAGAGACATGCTCCAAAACACCTGCCAGTGCTCCTCAAAACTGCCAAGGTCATCGAACACGAGAGAAGCCGAGAGGAGCCTGAGACCTGAGGACTGAGTGTTCTGTGGGGTCCGGGATGGGCTCCTGGGACAGGAAAAGGACAGCAAGTGAAACTGAGGCAATAGGAATCAAGTGCGAGCCTTAGTCTATAACGATGTGTCAGTATTGGCTCATTAATTACACACAAACACCAAACTAATGTCAGATGCTAACAAGAGTGCCCTCCTATCTATCTTCACATCTTATCTGGAAATCCAGATTTATTCTAAAATAAAACGTGTATCTAAAAACGGAAAAAGTTGCTGTAGGTTCCTGATTGTTCCCATAGCAGGTTAAGGCTCTCCCCCATCGTTCCTAGCTTGCTAATAGTGGTAACAAGAATGAGCATTTAAATCTATCGTCTCGAGATGGAAAAAACACATGTACACAAAACGCAGTGGAAGGGCTGCCTACGAGTCAGAGGAATGAGAGCAAGGATGGCGGAGTAACAAAGAAACAGGTGAAATCAGAGAGGCCTTGTCTGTTCTGATCATATTCTACACCTGGGACCCCTTCGGGAGGTCCAGCCAAAGCACGAAAGAAAGGCCAGGTGCAGTGGCTCATGCTCATAATCCCAGCACTCTGGGAGGCCAAGGCAGGTGGATCACCTGAGGTCAGGAGTTCAAGACCAGCCTGGCCAACGTGGTGAAACTCCATCTCTACTAAAAATACAAAAATTAACTGGCTGTAATCCCAGCTGCCTGGGAATTTGAGGCAGGAGAATTGCTTGAACCCGGGAAGCGAAGGTTGTGGTGAGCAGAGATCACACCACTGCACTCCAGCCTGGGGGACAGAGCAAGACTCCATCTCAAAAAAATAAATAATAATAATAAAAAAAGAAGGAAACCGGTTGTGGATTGTGTTAAGTTAAAAATCACAAGATCTATACATTCAGAAAGGAGACTTTACTTCTTATAAAGGTTTATAGCCTGTAAGGTGGCCATTCTGACAGGCTGGGAAGTGTGGCCTCCAGCCTAAGGCCAGAGACACTTGGAGGGAGAGTGGGGTGAGACAGGAATGTAAGCCGAATGGGTTGGTCAGGTATACATACTCAACAGGTTACAGGAGGCATCGTGAATATGCATGCATGTTTATCTAGACACGTGTGCTGGATAAACATGCATGTTACATATGACCCATGTTCGCCTTGGGGTGGAGGCAACATGTAAACGTATTACAATTAGGTCGTATACCTTGAAAGGTCTTTTCAGGACATGAAGGCATATGAGGGCAGAATCTCTGTAAACCAGCCAGAACCCATCTATGGTCAGGGTCTCTTATCAGGGAAAAGTTACTGAAATGACTCTCTTGTCCAAGGAAAGCTCTAGCTATGGCTGGCGGAGTAGTGGTGTGGAGTCAGGGTCGGCGGGTGGAGGAGCTGCAGTTGTTTCAATGCTGATTTTTTTTTTTTTTTTTGAGACGGAGTCTCACTCTGTTGCTCAGGCTGGAGTGAAATGGTGCTATCTCTGCTCACTGCAAGCTCCGTCCCCCAGGTTCACGCCATTCTCCTGCCTCAGCCTCCTGAGTAGCTGGGACTACAGGCGCCGGCCATCACGCCCGGCTAATTTTTCCATTTTTAGTAGAGACGGGGTTTCACCGTGTTAGCCAGGATGGTCTCGATCTCCTGACCTTGTGATCCACCCGCTTCGGCCTTCCAAAGTGCTGGGATTACAGGCATGAGCCACCGTGCCCGGCTTTTTTTTTTTTTTTGTAGTAGAGACGGGGTTTCACCGTGTCAGCCAGGATGGTCTCGATCTCCTGACCTCGTGATCTGCCCACCTCGGCCTCCCAAAGTGCTGGGATCACAGGCATGAGCCACCGTGCCCGGCCTCAATGCTGCTTATCTTGAGGCTAGTGCTTGTTTAGCTGCTAGAGGAAAAGAGAAATCTGCGGCCTTTAGAACAGAGTTGGTTCTTCACGTGCAGGGATGCACGACTTACTTTTGCCAGGCCTGGCCCTTAGGTCCTGTTTATAATTTGTTATTTTATTGCCACAGAGCCTATTCTTAGTCTTATGATCTCTATTTTAACATGAACGCTGGTCAATTCTGTCTAAACCACACAAGGAAGCGGGTAGAATGAGGTGCCTCTGACCTACCATCCCAGCATGGCTGGAAACTCAGTTTTTTGGTTTTATTTTTTGAGATGGAGTCTCACTCTGTTGCCCAGGCTGGAGTGCAGTGGTGTGATCTCGGCTCACTGAAACGGATTCAAGCAATTCTCCTGCCTCAGCCTCCCAAGAAGCTGGAATTACAGGTGTGTGCCACCACCCCTGGCTAATTTTTATGTATTTTTAGTAGAGACGGGGTTTTGCCATGTTGGCCAGGCTGGTCTCAAACTCCTGACCTCAGGTGATCCACCTGCCTCCACCTCCCAAAGTGCGAGGATTACAGGCATGAACCACCATGCCTGGCCAAGATTTTATTTTCAGTTTACAATTGGAAGGCTAGTGGACCCGTGCAGCATCTCGCTGACTTTTGGGTGAGTGTGTTGAGGGCCCCCGCACCAGCTGCTCTTCTGCTGAATGGTGCAGGGTGGGGAGGCCTGCGCGGCTCTGCACTGGCCACACAATCCCCTCAAGAAGATCTATGCGAAACAAAGGAGCATGAGCGAGGGAAGCTCTGCTCAGAAAGGACCATCTTGTATCACTCAAATTGTGGGAAATGATGAAAAATAACAAATTGAAATGTCATGAAAAAGCACACCAATAAGACTATTTTTAAATATACAGAAGAAGCTGGAAAATACGGAAAGAGGAACCATTCAGACAATATACTCAGGAAATATCCAGGACTGTTATACCTAAAACAGCCCTCACTGTCCCCCTCCTGGCAGCGCACCTGAGCCCAGAGTCTGCCAGGGATAGCTCTGAGGAGCCAGGCAGGGCCAGGGATGGGCTCTGAGGGGCCAGGCAGGGCCAGGGATGGACTCTGAGGGGCCAGGGATGGGCTCTGGTGCCTGCCTGCTTCCTTGAGGGTTCCTTGGTCAGAGCCAGCGATGCCAAGATTAGCAAATAATCTTGGCCAGAATTAGCAAATAAAAATATGGGATGCCGATAAATCTGCACTTCAGATAAACAACAAATACTTTTTAGTACATGCCCAACGCGGTAGAGGTAAATCTATATGGGCTGAAGCAGATTTGCGGGGCTGTGGGCAGGGTGGGGAGTGACTGCTCATGGGCACAGGGTTTCTTTCTGGGGCAACACAAACGGTGTCACATGAGATAGTGAGGATGGCTGCACATCTCCGAATATACGGCAAAACTGTAAGCTTTCAAGAAGTTAATTTCATAGTAAGTGCATTATATTTCAACAAATCTGTTTTAAAATCTTAACTGAGTCGGGCTTGCTGTCTCAGGCCTCTAGTCCCAGCTACTCAGGAGACCGAGGCAGGAGGATTGCTTGAGGCCAGGAGTTCAAGACCAGCCTGGGCAATATAGCGAGACCCCAACTCTACAAAAAACACGTTAAACAAAAACGTTAACTGGGCGTTCCGTGTTGTATCCAGCAATCCTAACAGCCCTCCGCCCCGAGAGCCCCAGTCCTTTCCCTGCGGCTGGGCTGGGTCCCCCGCCCTGGGCGATGCGGGTGCCCCGCAAGAGTCCACAGAGCTGGGCTTCCGTGGCGGCAACCCCAATCCCAGCGCCACCTGGTACAGCCCGGACCGTGGGTCCCTCCGGGTCAGGACGCAGACGCGCCCGCGGCGGTAACCGGGGACCCGGGGGCCTCGGGCCCACCCCAGCCAGACCGCGGGTAGGAGCGCAGGGCACTGCCCGCGCCGGGACTGGGCTGAGATTTCCGATCGTCCCGGATGTCCTTCGGGAGACTCATTCGCAGCAGAGGTTGCGGAGGCGCAGGAAAGAGGCGGGCAGGTGCCTCGGAGGGCCACAACCCACCGCACACAGAGCACAATCCACCATGTCCAGCTGCGCGCCGAGCGTCGGCTCCACCATAAATAGACACGGCTGGGCTCTAATTGGCCTAGCTGGGGTCACGTGCTCTCCGATGGCCCAATCACTAAGGCTGGATGATGCTGCGCTGTGAATGGCCAGGCCCGGGTCATGTGCCCGGAGTGGGCGGGGCTGGGCGCTTCGGCTCGCAGGGTCTGGCGATCCGACCCGCGCTCTAGAGCGGCGAGGGCAGGGCTTCCTAGGGCGCAGGGGTCGAACCCGCGCTCCCTGCCAGTCTTAGGGCCGCATCCCTGCTGAGGCGGGCGTTGGAGAAGGGTGGGAGAGGGGAGGGCGCGCTGGTGCGTGGAGGGGAGGGGAGGGCGCCGGGAGGGGTCCAACGACAGGGCGAGGGCCGCGGGTTTTGGGGCTGCGAGGAGGGAAGAGGAGGGCGAGGGGAGGGGAGGGGAGGGGAGGGGAGGGGAGGGCGGGGGCTTCGGGGCTGCGGGAGGGAGGGGCGGGTTCAGGGCTGCGGACCCCGCCCGGGGCAGCGCCTGGGTCAGGCCTGGGGCCGACTGCGGAGAACTTGGCCACTGCGGACCAGACTGCGGGTCCCCCAGGATGGAAAATAAAAAAGACCCAAACAGCTCCCCTGTGGCCACGGGCGTTCCGATCAGGGGGTTGTGTTTAGTGGGGAACGCCAAACATCTGGCAAGGTCGAAATGATTTTGCGATGAGCACCGCCTGGCTTCTGCGGTGACCGCGACTGTTTGCGCGGTCGCGGCCTCACCTGCCCGGTGCATCCGCCCAGCTTGTCAGGCAGATCAACATCACCCGGTAAAACGGATGACTTAGGCCGGGCGCGGTGGCGGGCACCTGTAATCCCAGCGACGCGGGAGGCAGAGGCAGGAAAATCGCTTGAACCTGGGAGGCAGAGGTTGCAGAGAGCCGCGATTGTGCCACTGCAGTCCCGCCTGGATGACAGAGCAAGACTCCGTCTCTGAATAAATAAATGTATAAGTAAAACATATGACTTAGGTACACACACATGGGGGGAATCCTCGTAAAGCCGGAACGTGCTGCACATTCCGGGGACTGGGACAGGAGAAGCACACGAGTAGATCTAAGTCACTGGAAATACCTGGTTTGCTGCTAGAGGTGGGTTTGCAGGTGCTCGTTATTACGCTCGTTGTTATTATGCTGTTGTAGTAAAACAATGTTAGTTGCAGTATTAAATTGCAAATGTCAGTATCCTTCACTGCCAGAACAGCGTGCATACCACTAGCATATAATTTTTGTAGTTTTTTAATGTTAAGTTTGTAACAAGTGCACAAACTTAATTGTACATTCGCTGAGGTTCTTTGTTTTAAAGACAGTCTTGCTCTATGGCCCAGGCTGGAGTGCAGTGCGTGATCATGGCTCACAGTAACCTCAAATTCCTGGCTTCAAGCGATCCTCCTGCCTCACCCTCCTGAAAGGACTGGGATTACAGGCGAGCCACCATGCCCAGCCTCCATTTGCTGAGTTTTATTTTATTTTATTATTATTTTTTGAGACGGAGTCTTGCTCTGTTGCCCAGGCTGGAGTGCAGTGGCTGGATCTCAGCTCACTGCAAGCTCCGCCTCCCCGGTTTATGCCATTCTCTTGCCTCAGCCTGCCGAGTAGCTGGGACTACAGGTGGCCGCCACCTCGCCCGGCTAGTTTTTTGTTATTTTTAGTAGAGACGGGGTTTCACCGTGTTAGCCAGGATGGTCTCGATCTCCTGACCTCGTGATCCACCCACCTCGGCCTCCCAAAATGCTGGGATTACAGGCTTGAGCCACCGCGCCCGGCCCATTCGCTGAGTTTTAACAAATACAGTTGTGTAACCGAAGATACTATCAAGACAAATAGAACACTTCCCTCACCCCAGAAAATTCTCTTATGCCCGTTTCCATTCTATGTCCACTGCTACCATGCCACCTATTCTGATTTCTCCACTATGGTTCCCCTGTTCTAAGAGTTCCTGCCAACGGATCGTGTCCTTTTGGGTGCATGTCCTTGTGTAAGGCGTCTTTCCCTTCGCGTCATGTTTCTGGAGATTCATCTGTGTTGTTTCACGTCTCAGGAGTTTGTTCTTTTGATCACCGAGTAGTCCACTGTAAACACACCAGTGTGTTTACCTGCTGAATTCATGGACACTTGTAGCTGTCTCTAGCTATTGGCCATCATGAATAAAGTTGCTGGTGACTTTCTTTTTGAAGTCTTTGTGTGGACATGTTTTTATTTCTCCGGGCAGATACTGAGGCGTGGGTCAAAGGAAAGGCGTATGTTAAGTTTTATAAGAAGTTGCCAGATTTTCCCACATGGCTGTTTCCATGTTACTAGTGGAGTCTGAACCTTCCATTTCCTCCACATCCTCACAGCACTTGGTAATGCCAGCAGGTGTGTGTGTGTGTGTGTTGTAGCCGTTTTATTTATTTTTTTGAAATGGAGTCTCGCTCCGTCGCCCAGGCTGGAGTGCAATGGCGCAATCTCAGCTCACTGCAACCTCGACCTCCTGGGTTCCAGTGATTCTCCTGCCTCAGCTTCCTGTATAGCTGGGATTACAGGCATGTACTAGCACACCTGGCTAATTTTTGTATTTTTAGTAGAGATGGGGTTTCACCATGTTGGTCAGGCTGGTCTCAAACTCCTGACCTCAGATAATCAACCTGCCTTGGCCTCCCAAAGTCCTGGGACTACAGGTGTAAGCCACTGTGCCCGGCCAATTTTTGTATTTTTAGTAGAGATGGGGTTTCACCATGTTAGCCAGGCTGGTCTCGAGCTCCTGACCTCAGGTGATCCACCTGCCTCGGCCTCCCAAAATGCTGGGATTATAGACGTCAACCCCCGTGCCCAGCCTGGTAACCACCATTCTAGTGTCTCCTATAAATTCTGCTTTTTTGCACTCCACATGTATTTCAGTGGATCATGCAGATTTGTCTTTCTGTGCCTGGCTCACTTAGTGATGTCCTTCAGGTTCATCCATGTTGTCAACAACGACAAGATTTCCTTCTTTTTAAAGGTGTATTCTAAGGTGTAAATGTGCTTTTTCTGTGGGGCATGGGTCAGAGTGATGGGAAAAACTGTAGGGAAAGGATGCAAACCTTCTGAAAGGGTGGAAGGTTCTGCAGAGCCCTGGGGGAGAATAACTGAAGGCAGCTGTCCTAGAACTCTGAGGCAGAGGGCAAGTAGTTGGTACAAAGGAGTGTGGGGGAATTTATCTTAAACAGGCTTGTTTACTTATGTTAACCAGGTTACTTATGTTAACCTTTGATCATGTGTGCAATGTTCCCTGAAAAGGGAATAATAAATGTTAATTACCTACAGGTTGTGTGCACTCTTAGGTTTTTGGCATTGCGCCTGCACTGAATAAAAGCAGACAGTGGCCGGGCACAGTGGCTCACGCCTGTAATCCCAGCACTTTGGGAGGCCAAGGCGGGCGGATCACAAGGTCAGGAGTTTGAGACTATCCTGGCTAACATGGTGAAACCCCATCTCTACCTAAAATACAAAAAATTAGCTGGACGTGGTGGCAGGCACCTGTAGTCCCAGCTACTCAGTAGGCTGAGGCAGGAGAGTGGCATGAACCCGGGAGGTGGAGCTTGCGGTGAGCCAAGATCGTGCCACTGCACTCCAGCCTGGGCGACAGAGCAAGGCTCCATCTCAAAAAAAAAAAAAAAAAGCAAGCAGTTCCACCTTCTCCAAGCTGCTCTCTGGCCACTAGAGCCAGGCAGCCCCCTAGCTGCTCTTACACTGCATACCTGTGTCTGAGTACTCATTTCACCCATCGGCCAGGGTCTGCGGGACAGACCTGGCGTTTTTCGTTCTCCATTCATTCGTTGACGGACTCTTAGGCGGGTTCCATACCTTGACTGCAGTGACTCATGCTGCCCCAGTGGCATTTTATTGGCAATGAACTATTACAGGAGGGTGTTTGAAGTGGCTTATGATCTGGAAAATGAATCTTCCAGTGCTTCTCTGCCCCCAAACCTTGGGTAAAATACCAACAGTGCAGTTGGCCTAAAGGCACCACTTAAATTGTGTTGCAGATGACGTTGCTAAGGATGGCTTTCCGGTCTCCTGGTTCTGGGCAGCTCCCTCCACTGCTGGTTTTAGCCATGTTGCAAGGAGAGTGTTAGCAACTCAGTAGTGATGAGGTTTAATGGACATTTTATTTAACCATCTGTCAAGTAGGCCAAATGAAATGTTACATATGAAAAGAGCCTATATTCCGATTTCTGCCTGGGGATGTAAACATTAGCTTGCACGATGCCTGGAAGCCCCTGACCCTGAGCTCCCAACTGCCTGCCAGCTGCTGCCCCCCACCCCCGCCTCCCTCCCCTCCACCCCCCTCAGCCTCCCCTTCGTCCTCCCATCCTTCCTTCCCTTCCCCCTTCCCTCAGCGTCCGATGAAGCTAGTTTTGGAATGGCTTTTTGGAGCAGTTCTTTTGTACGGATTGGTAACCTTACGAGTTTAATATTCTCACGGGTCTTCCAAAGTGCAAAGAGAATACAAAGTTACTTTTGCTTTTCTAATAAAGTAAAACGCATCCTATCCTGACCTAAGAAGCACGAATCTTGTCAGGCAGAAAAACACCTCATAAACCTGTGAAACATATGACTCAGGCATCCCAGTGGTCTTAGCTTTCCTATCATGAGATGTCTGCTATAGTCCATCATCCTAGGAATTATCACGCATCCGTGGCTCCTGGCTATGCCACAATGACTGGAATCCTATGAAATGAGAGCATTCTGGAAGGATGACCCAACACAGTGCCACCCTGCAGCTTTGCCACAAGCTGCCCTGGGTCCTGCATCCTCTTCGAGGTGGAACGAGGACACAGCCGAGAGCTCAGGATCTTCCGACTGCTGCCCACAGTGGCAAAGAGAAGAAACCTGCTGGGAGAAGATGAGTCAGACGGAGCCAGGAGCCCGTGGCCGGTGACGGCAGCGGTGGGGACACACAACGTCCTGGAAGTGATCTGTGAGTGAGCGGACGGTGGATTTCTCCTGCAGTTGGTGGCAGGAAGGACGTCATCACACACCATTTCGTGACCAGCCCCTGGACCACAACTCACGTGAGCAGAAGGGCTTTCTTCTTTGCTTAAGACGTCTGTGCTTACTGGCTCCAGGTACAAGAAGGTTTTCTATGCTTACAGTCATATTAAACATTTTAATAAAGGTTTTTCTTATTGTCCTTGTGTTTACATTTGTAAATTATTCATACGTTGACGAAATATAAAAACAGAGACTCATCTCCGGTTCCCGGTACAGTGAGGTGAGAGCTGCTGTGCCAGGTGCGGGAAGCGCCTGGCCCCAGGTTCCTCCTGGACAGAGGCCAGAAGGGCTGATTGCTCAGCAAGGCTGAACCAGTGAGGCTGGGGAGGAGGAGGAGGTGCTGGAGCAGGAACGGCCGGCCGGGAGGGGCGAGGCTGGGGGACAGTCACGCAGGGCTGGGGCGGGCGTGCGGTGCGGGAGCGTGTGTGTGTGTAGGAAGCTTGTGTGTGTGCGTGTGGGGAGCGGGTCTGGGGAGGGTTCACTTGGGCCTGAGCCCCTTCCGGGCCCCTCGTGTTTGCTGGAGGCTGCGTGTACTGTGTCCTCACCCTAGACGCTTGCGCTGAGGGACAGATTTCTATCAAACACCCTGATTGTCTCCTTCAGTAAGTTCCTGGCACATCTACCCGGAAGTCATGGGCTGGGAGAGATGACATGCCCCGGGGACCGTGAGCAGTGGAAACCACGTCATTGCAAGGAAATGATCACACAAACACCAGCCTGGCAGAGTGGAAATTTTGCCAAACCCCAGAGCTGCAGCGAGCGACTGGGCAACCTTCCTGAGGACACCTCTTCCCCAGCTCCAAGCTCCTCCCTGCCCCCGCAGGGCATCCCTGGACCTGGCAGCTCACTCCAGCCAGAGCGGCCTTCCACAGCCCTCAAGGGGCAGAGCTACAGTTGAGGACCCCGTAGGTGGTGGAGGTGCCCAGGGCCGGGCTCTGGGGCTGGCAGAGGCAATGTGAGTGCCTGCCGCCTGCAATGTGACCAGGGGACTGGGGCTGAGCAAGGGCACAGAGGGGAGAGTGTGGCATGAGGGAGGGGCGGGACCCCGCAGAGGCTTCCACACCTTCCAGACAGCAGAGGAGAGGGGGAGGCTGCCAGCAGGCAGAGTAGGGCTCCGGGGGGCGGCAGGCGGGCCCAGGGAGTTCTAGGAAACAGGACAGCCACTGTCCACCTGCAGAACGCTGGCTCCGGGCTTGCAGATGGGCCCAGTGGGCGGGGTCATGATTTTCACTCCTGAAGGGCCTGGGGTGACAAGCCGGAGGTCTGGGAGATGGGACTGGAAACCGGGTTCAAAAAGAGGAGTTCTCCACTCTGTCAGCAAAAACCCCGGAACCCCAGTGTCCACAGTGACCAAATGTTGGTAAAGTCCCTGAGGACGGGACCCAGGGCACGCCCCTCACCGGACAGTGCCCTTGGGCCCTGCAGGGGATAGAATGTGGGGTCATGAAGATCGCAGAAGTCCGTCTGAGGAGCAGGTGGGCACACGTGGTGCAGGGAGATGCCATGCACCAGAGTCGGTTCAGAGCAGCGGAAGCTCTAGGGGGCACCTGCAGGTTTCTATAAAATGGGGGATTTGTTAAGGGGCCTTGGCCTGATGCGACGGTGGGGCTGGCTGAGGAGTCTCTGGGAAACCATGTGGGAGCTGGAGGTCACAGGGCAGGCCGGCGGGAGGGCAGCGGGGCAGGGATTTGGGTCCTGTCTCCAACACTGAGCCTGGGCCAGGCAAATAAAGTCCCCACAATTGCTGTGGAAAGAACCAAGTGAATGCCTAAGTTCCTGCCAGGCTTCCAGGAGTAACTCCGTAAAACAAAACCAACCAACCAACCAACAAACCCAGAAAAGGCCCTAGGTTCATGGTAAAAATTCAAGAGGTGGAAGGGGCTGGACGATGGGAATTCCAGCTCCACTTCCTGCCCAGAAGCAGCCCTGACTCCGGCTCCTGCTGCGACCTTGGAGGCCAGCACAGGTGTGTGCCCCTCCTTGGAACCATCTGTATTCTTTTCGCCCAAATGGGCGACATGACGCCCCCTGCTTCTTCACTCGGAGCCAGTCCCTGTCCCGCCTGGGGCTCCACCTTGTTCTCGCGGTCACTGCGGAGACCCCTCACCCCTACCCTCTGTTCTTAACTTCAGGAAGTTTGAGATGCACAGGGGAGGGTGGAGAGGAGAATAATCCTCACATACGTGGCTATCACCAAGAACTCACAGCATCAACACTCAGGCCGGCTTGTTCTTGTTTTAATTTTTTATTTATTTTTTGGTTACGGCAGCACTTCTATTTTTCCTTACACAATGATATGTTACTGGGGCCTAATGTTCTCACCTAACATTAGAAAACCAAAATTTGGCCAGGTGCAGCAGCTCACGCCTGTAATCCTAGCACTTTGGGGGGCCAAGGCAGGCGGATCGCTTGAGATCAGGAGTTTGAGACCAGCCTGGCCAACAGGTGAAACCCTGTCTCTACTAAAAATACAAAAATTAGCTGGGTGTGATGGCGGGCACCTGTAATCCCAGCTACTCAGGAGGCTGAGGCAGGAGAATCACTTGAACTCGGGAAGCAGAGGTTGCAGTGAACTGAGATTGCGCCACTGGACTCCAACCTGGACAACAGAGCAAGACTCCGTCTCAAAAAACAAAACAAAACAAACAAACATAAATTAAATTAAAAGGATGAATGCATTTACAGGTGTAAATACAAACCATTTCCAACTCAAGACAAGTCATCGCCCACAGTGTTCTGACAGGAAAACAACAGCTAAGAAAGGAAACTGGGTCCCACGGCTTGGACTTTCCCACCCCGACAGACTGGCAGGACAGAAACCATGGGTTCAGGAGCCCTTGCCAGCCTCTAGAGCAATCCCAGAACACTCAGCCCTGACACGTTAATACCCTGCACAGATTGGAGGCTGCTGGCCACGCACTCACCAAGCCTTGTTCTTTCTTATGGTGTTTGTTCCTTACAAATTTAGCACTGACGGTGTCTTGGGGCCTGCCCCGGCCCCTCTGCTGAGTCACTGACCATGGAGGTTGATGGGGCCATTTCCTCAGACACGTCTGCAGCCATCCTTCAAGTGTCTGGGCTGACCGGTCTCCCATAGCGCACAGACTCCTTCTCCGCGCTTTCCCCTCTGAGACACGGACAGCAGGATGCAGGCCGACGACCTCGTGGGTCTTCCTCTCCAAAGCCGGAAAAGTGACCCCTGTCCCCTCCACCGGGCAGCAGAACTCAATGCCCCCAAACCTGGACAGCATCTGCCAAGGTCGGGTCTTTCTCCCTCATGGGACCAATGGGTGGCCGGGCTCTGAGGCCGCGAGGTCCCCGACACTGTGAGGGGCACGTCCCGGCCTCTGCATCTCCTCAGGCGCCTCCCACTTTTCTGGTGGGTTGCTGTTTTCCTTTCCTTTCTTTTTTTTTTTTGAGACAGAGTCTCACTCTGCTGCATAGGCTAGAATGCAGTGGTGCGATCTTAGCTCGCTGCAGCCTCTGCCTCCTGGGTTCAAGCAGTTCTCCTGCCTCAGCCTCCCGAGTAGCTGGGACTACAGGCACCCACCACCACGCCCAACTAATTTTTGTATTTTTAGTAGAGATGAGGTTTCACCACATTGGCCAGGCTGGTCTTGAACTCCTGACCTCAAGTGATCCTCCCACCTCGGCCTCCCAAAGGGCTGGGATTACAGGCGTGAGCCACCATGCCCAGCCTTCTATTCTTTATTTTTTATTTTATTTTTTATTTTTGAGACGGAGTCTCGCTGTGTCGCCCAGGCTGGAGTGCAGTGGCGCAATCTTGGCTCACTGCAAGCTCCGCCTCCCGGGTTCACGCCATTCTCCCGCCTCAGCCTCCGAGTAGCTGGGACTACAGGTGCCCGCCACCATGCCCGGCTAGTTTTTTGTATTTTTAGTAGAGACGGGGTTTCACCATGTTAGCCAGGATGGTCTCGATCTCCTGACCTCGTGCTCCACCCGCCTCGGCCTCCCCAAGTGCTGGGATTACAGGCTTGAGCCACCGCGCCCGGCCCTTTTCTTTATTTTTTTAAGGCAGGGTCTCACTCTGTCACCCAGGCTGGAGTGCAGTGGCAGAATCATAGCTCATTGCAGCCTCAACTTCCTGGAGCCCAAGTGAACCTCCTGCCTCAGCCCCCAGTGAGTAGCTGGGACTATAGGTGCCTGCCACCATGCCCAGTGAATTTTTGTGTTTTTAGTAGAGACGGGGTTTCGCCATGTTGGCCAGGCTGGATTGGAACTCCCGGCTCAAGGGATCTTCCTGCCTTGGCCCCCCACAGTGCTGGGGTTACAGGCTGAGTCCTGCGCTGGCCGGGTTGTTATTCTCTTCCTGTGTTGTTTGCATTCCTCTTCTATTCTGTGACCAGAACCTGGTGTAGGAGACTGTCCACGTTCCCACGCTGTCATCAATACTGGACTACGGATTTTTGAAGCTTACAATTTCTTTTTTTTTTTTTTTTTTTTTGAGGCGGAGTCTCGCTCTGTCGCCCGACTGGAGTGCAGTGGCCAGATCTCAGCTCACTGTAAGCTCCGCCTCCTGGGTTTCCGCCATTCTCCTGCCTCAGCCTCCCAAGTAGCTGGGACTACAGGCGCCCGCCACCTCGCCCGGCTAGTTTTTGTATTTTTAGTAGAGACGGGGTTTCACCATGTTAGCCAGGATGGTCTCGATCTCCTGACCTCGTGCTCCACCCGCCTCGGCCTCCCCAAGTGCTGGGATTACAGGCTTGAGCCACCGCGCCCGGCCCTTTTCTTTATTTTTTTAAGGCAGGGTCTCACTCTGTCACCCAGGCTGGAGTGCAGTGGCAGAATCATAGCTCATTGCAGCCTCAACTTCCTGGAGCCCAAGTGAACCTCCTGCCTCAGCCCCCAGTGAGTAGCTGGGACTATAGGTGCCTGCCACCATGCCCAGTGAATTTTTGTGTTTTTAGTAGAGACGGGGTTTCGCCATGTTGGCCAGGCTGGATTGGAACTCCCGGGCTCAAGGGATCTTCCTGCCTTGGCCCCCCACAGTGCTGGGGTTACAGGCTGAGTCCTGCGCTGGCCGGGTTGTTATTCTCTTCCTGTGTTGTTTGCATTCCTCTTCTATTCTGTGACCAGAACCTGGTGTAGGAGACTGTCCACGTTCCCACGCTGTCATCAATACTGGACTACGGATTTTTGAAGCTTACAATTTCTTTTTTTTTTTTTTTTTTTTTTGAGGCGGAGTCTCGCTCTGTCGCCCGACTGGAGTGCAGTGGCCAGATCTCAGCTCACTGTAAGCTCCGCCTCCTGGGTTTCCGCCATTCTCCTGCCTCAGCCTCCCAAGTAGCTGGGACTACAGGCGCCCGCCACCTCGCCCGCTAGTTTTTGTATTTTTAGTAGAGACGGGGTTTCACCGTATTAGCCAGGATGGTCTCGATCTCCTGACCTCGTGATCCGCCCGTCTCGGCCTCCCAAAGTGCTGGGATTACAGGCTTGAGCCACCGCGCCCGGCCGAAGCTTACAATTTCACGGGTGAAAATTGCACTTTGCCTTTCTGTGATGATGAGTGCAGTCGGGCATTTTCACATGTATCTAAGCTGTTATCTTGTTTGAGACCGGACTATGCCTTCTTCTCTTCCTTAGTGGCTTCGGGAGCTCTCTGTGTGCTGAGAAGATGGGCTGCTTACCTGCTGTCCCATGAAGTTCCACACACCGCTGACTTTGGGGTGTGAGCCTTGCTGCTCCCAACAAAACCCAGCTCTCAGGCTGGCTCTTAAAGTCCCATACTCTGGGCTGGGCGCAGTGACTCACACCTGTAATCCCAGCACTTTGGGAGGCCGAGGCAGGCGAATCACGAGGTCAGGAGATTGAGACCATCCTGGCCAACATGGTGAAACCCCCTCTCTACTAAAAATACAAAATTTAGCTGGGTGTGGTGGCAGGTGCCTGCAGTTCCAGCTAGTCAGGAGGCTGAGGCAGGAGAATCGCTTGAACCAGGGAGTCAAAGGTTGCAGTGAGCTGAGATGGCACCACTGCACTCCAGCCTGGGCGAGAGTGCGAGACTCTGTCTCAAAATCAATCAATCAATCAATCAATCAATCAATCCCATACTCTGGACTCTCCCCAAATCATGCAGAATGTGTGGGATGCAAGTTTCTCTGTGAGAGGGCAACAGCCCTGGGGGGACCTTCCTGTTGGTCCATGACCGCCCAGCCCACTGGGAGTTCACCTTGAGGGCGAGGAGGAGGGCTCCATCTCTTGTCAAAAGTCTCTGCTACCTCTGGGTCTCAGTTTCCCCACCTGTTAGCCCAACTCCCTTGCAGGCCAGGAAGCTCTGGCAGGCAGTCTCCCGCCCATGCCCTGTCCTGCTACCAGAGGGCAAGCAGCCCTTCTCGGCCCGGGGCCAGCCCGGCACAGCTGGCATTGCTCCTGCAGGGTGCTCGGCCCATGGTGCTAGGAGGCCACCTGCTGAGGCTGCCCTTCCGGCAGTAGAGGCCTCAGAGGCAGGCCCATCCTGGGTCAGGGCAGGCTGGGGCTGGCCCAGACGATTTCAGCAGAGAGGAAGGGGTTCCAGGCAGGCCGGGGGGAGGTGTGCAGGGCGCGTGTGACGGAAGCTGCCTCCTGGGCCTCTCCCTTACCCCCGGACATGGAGAAGCCTCAGGTCCCACAAACCCAGACATGCCCAGCAAGGAGATCGGGGGGCACTGAGGTGACCAGGCTGATGGACCGAGGGGGGGAACGGCCAGGATGGGTGGGCTGGGCAGGAGGGGCAGCGCTGAAGTGCATCCCTGGGGACCTCCGGCCACAGTGCACTAGACGGCTGGGTGGGCAGTCGGGCTCAGCCCAGACACCAGGGAGCAGGGCCGGGGGTCACATCAGCGCAGGCTGAGCTCAGGGCTTTCCCGGGGACGGGGGAGAAAGTGACACAGGCTTTCTTATCAGGGTGTTGAGGGCAGTGGAAGGGGTGGCTCATGATGGTGGGAAAGGGGCAGGGGCCTTGGAGCCCTGGGTTGGTGTGGAGAGAGGGCCCGGGCAGGGGTCCCGGCATGCTTGAGAGCCAGCCCTGGGGTGCACACAATGGCCTTCCTGGCAGCTCTGGGAACAATGTGACTGGCCACTTTGTCCGTCTCAAGGCCCCCCACTGTGCTGTCTCAAGGTCCCCCGCACAGAGCTTGGTGACCAGGACCAGGGGCTGCATGTCCGTGCTGGGGCCCCATAGCTGGTCCCAGAGATGGCAGGAGTGCCAGGGCTTCCGGGGTGGACCCCTGCTCTCTGGCCCATGTTCCCCCAGCCCGGCAAGTGACAGCCCTCAGCAGGGAGGTTGGGGCCCATGGAGCTGGGAGAGCAGTAGGGAGCCTGTGCAGACTAGCCACCACCCCCAGGTGTGGGAAAGGCAGGCGCCTGGGGCCTGGGGAGTCTGAGGTCTCGGTCCCGCCCCACTGAGGATGTGGGAAGGAACGGTAGAGGACTCTGAGGGTCAAGGTGGTCTCTCCTGAGAGTGCCAGGGAGGGCCTGGACCTTCTCACATCTTGGTGAGAAGGGGGCTACCCCACACGCCCTGTACTCCACTTCGCACACACCCTGTCTCCCCCGCAGGGACCCCAATTTCTAGGGCTCCCACCACTGCTCTTCTCGGACCCCTCTTGTCTTCAAGGAGGGGTTGGGTGGGGCTGGCTCTCTGGGAAGCTAAGCAGCAGCTGGCACAGGGCCTCCGCGCAGGGTAGGAAGTGGTGTCTGCACTGGTGGGAACGCGGTTTACCCGTCCACAAAGGCTGCTCAGCCGCTTCTCCAAGTGTGAGGTGTGCTCAGAGAGGCCCGTGGCTGAGTGGCCAGGCCCAAGGCCTTCATGAGAAGTGGGTCTCTTCAGCTTCCCAGGCTGGGACTTTGAAGACCAGAAAATGTGAAATTAGGGCCTGCCACAGGGAGAGGGAGTTGGAAAAGCCCCGATCCCTTTACAGATCACTCCCTTGTACTGAGTTTTCTGAAGCCTCGGGTGAGGGCAGATGCTAGGAGCCGGGCAGCCTGGTCCCAGAGCCAGCCAGTACCGGCAGTGACCCTCTCCTGGTGCCGTCCCAGGACCTGGCTCCCAGCTCCTGCTCCTGGGAGGGAGACTGGGGAGGGTGAGGGGATGCAGCCCCTCACCCAAGCAAAACCACTTCCATGGGGCTTGGGGCCCCTCCCCAGAGAAGCCCTCTTCCAAGTCACCCACCGGCGTCGTGATCCAGGAGGCCTGAGGCAGGCCGGGTGTCCTCTGTCTGGGTCGCCCTCTCCCAGCCTGCACCGTGGGACTGGGAGCGGCTGGGCCCAAAGCTGAAGGTGGTCTTTTGGGTGCTGAGCCTTTAGCAGGGCTGGGAAGTGCCATCCTTCATGACAGGGGCCGTCAGGGGCTGCTGGGGTAGAAACCCGGGCAGGGGTCTTATTAGGACGAGGAGTCCTGCAGTGGGTGGAGGTGTCGCAGGTAGCGTGGGCGCCTGCTGAAGGCCCCAGGCCAGGGGCAGGTGGTGGTTTGGAGCCCTGCTCCAGGGGTGAATGCTGTGGCAGAAGAGAGAGAGAGGCAGGATGCCGCCTCCGCGCCCACCGTGAGAAACAGGAAGCTCAGCCCCCAGCGGGGTCAGCCCCGGCCCGAGCCTCAGCTTGACCATACTGAGCAGCCGAGGGCGTGGGTCTGGCCGGCTCCACGCCTCTGCACCACGGCTTTCCCTCTGTGGCCACGGATGGCCAGGCACTCCAGCCTTGGTGCCCCGCCTTCTGCTCAGGCCTCTGGGAGCCATTTCCCACATCCCACAGCAGCCCAGTCTGTGGGTGAGGAAGGAGAGGGGCAGTTGTGTGGCCAGCGCCCACAGCGTCCTCACCCTCCCCCGGTTTCTGGCATCTTCCTCCGTGGTCTAGGGCAGACTTTGATCTTCAACTCAGGAAGCACCAAGAGTTCATGCACAGGATGGTGCAGGCTGTTCCCCCAGCTAGGGGCGGGATACCCACTGTGTGGTCTCAAGGTGTGGAGCACCTGGGGCAGGCAGGCTGAGTGTGGGAACAGCCCTGGCCATTTGCGGTGGCCCTGGCCTCTGGTGCCCGTGTCCCTGTGTCGGGGGCACCATGTCCTGTGGGTCTTTGCACTGCACTGCGCCCCTACTCCAACCTGCACAGCTCCTGAAGAGCTCATCCAGCTGTGGCCACAGGCCCTGGCGGCGACTCCCCATTTCTGCAGGGTGGGGGAGGTGAGGTCTCTCCGGAGGGGAACTCTCCTTCCCCATCATTGTTACCTGGGGCAGGGGTTTGCCCCTCAGACCTTGCTGTCCTGGCCTGGGCCACCTCTTCCTGGCTCAGGCCTGGTTTCGTTAAAAGAGAGGCAGGGTCTCCCTGGCTGCCTGCAGGCCCATGAAGATTAAATGCATTGAACAATGGGGTGAAGCTGCTGGCTTGAACCTGAGAGAGAGGCGGATGTGCTCGGGGGCACATGAGGAGCCCCAGGCCCAGGGTGTCTCCGAGCAGGCCAGCCACCTGCCACAGCCTGGAGACCGGGAGGCTTGGGGGTCTTGGAGGCTGCCCGCTGGACGCAGGGCAGACTGAGAGTCTCAGCCGGACAGCAGCTCCTGGCCCAGCAACCGTCCATCCGTCAGCCCAGCCCACCGTCCTTCACCATTCAAGCGAGTGGGGGAGCTGAGGAGCCCCTGGGGCTGGGGGTGGGAAGGAGAAGGAGCCCTGCGGGAGGGGGGCTTGTCAGGGGAGGGAAGGGGAGGGGAGGGGAGGGGAGGAAGGGAGGAGAGAGGAGCAGATGCGACCCGGCCCTGTCACAGGGAGGCTAGTGCCCCTCTGCGTAGCTCCTGCCTTTCTTCCAGCTGCCCTCTGAGCCCCCTGGCCTCTGAGCACCAAGAGCCCCAGGTTCCCCGCCTCCAGGCTGCTGGGTTCTGGCCGACCCACGCCGGTGGGAGCCGAGCCGATGTGTGTTCTCCCTGCTGACTCTGCGAGCCCGGGGGTGGCCCGGCCCCATCCATCCCTTCCTTCCCCCTGCTCCCCGCCCCTCTGCTCCTTGCCCCCTTATCCCTTCCTTCTCCCTCCTCCGTTCCTGTCTTCCCCACATCCACCACGAGCTCCCCGTCCCCACTCCAGCTGCCCAGGCCACAATGTGATTCCCTGTCCTGTCCTCTGAAGCTATTTTCCCAACAGCGTTGGTAACCCCTTTCGACCAGGCAGAGGCTGACAGTAGACAAGTGGAAAATGGAGAGAATGGGTGACCCCCCCACCTGTGATTCCCCCGCCTGTAACCCCCAGCTGTGACCCCGACCTGTGACCCCCCACCTGTGACCCCCACCTGTGACCCCCTGCCTTTGACCCCCACCTGAGACCCCCCACCTGTGACCCCCACCTGTGACCCCATCTGTGATCCCCCACTTGTGGTCCCCTTGCCTGTGACCCTCCATCTGTGACTCCCACCTGTGACCCCTGACCTGTGACCCCACTTGTGACCCCCCACCTGTAACCCCTCCACCAGTGACCCGCCACCTGTTACCCCCCATCTGTGACCCCCACCTGTAACCCCTGCCTGTGACCTCCACAAGTGACCCACCACCTGTAACCCTGGCCTGTGACCCCCACCTATAACCCCCCATCAGTGACCCCCCACCTGTGACTTCCACCTGTGACCCCCACTGTGACCCACATCTTTGGCACCCCCACCTGTGACCCCTGCCTGTGACCCCCTCACCTGTGACCCCTGCCTGTAACCCCTGCCTTGGGAGGCCCCTGCCTGCATGGTGCGGCCCCCAGGTCCTGGCCTTCAGGCAGCCCCGGACATCTGTCTCTTTGCCTTGGTGTGGTGGTGGTGGCAGGGAAGGGAACATTTTGCTCACCCCCAGGTACTTGATTCAGGAGCACGATGGCCCAAGCAGGTGCTTCCCCAACCTTGCCCTGCTGACCTCATCCGGGATGAAGCCCATTCCCTGGGCCCAGGACCCTGGAACCAGTGCCCAGAAAATGACAAGCAGGACCCTGGAACCGGTGCCCAGAAAATGACGAGCAGGACCCTGGAACCCAGTGCCCAGAAAATGACGAGCAGGACCCTGGAACCCAGTGCCCAGAAAATGACGAGCAGGACCCTGGAACCCAGTGCCCAGAAAATGACGAGCAGGACCCTGGAACCCAGTGCCCAGAAAATGACGAGCAGGGCCCTGGAACCCAGTGCCCAGAAAATGACGAGCAGGGCCCTGGAACCCAGTGCCCAGAAAATGACGAGCAGGGCCCTGGAACCCAGTGCCTAGAAAATGACGAGCAGGGCCCTGGCTGTGCTCCAAGCCCTCAGGAGTGCACAGACCTGAAACTTTCTCTCACCTCTCCCAGAGAGAACATGTGGCCCAGCTTCCCACCTCACCTACGTGTCTCACCTGTACCAGCTGACCCACCTTATCTACCCCACCCACCTCACCCATCTGTCCCACCTCATCCATCTGACCCACCTGACCCATCCAACCCACCTGACCCACCTGTCCCACCTCATCCACCCAACCCACCCAACCCATCTCATCCACCCAACCCACCCAACCCACCTGACTCACCTCATCCACCCAACCCACCCAACCCACCTGACCCACCTCATCCACCCGACCCACCCAACCCACCTGTCCCACCTCATCCACCTGACCCCCTGACCCATCCAACCCACCTGACCCACCTGTCCCACCTCATCCACCCCACCCACCCAACCCACCTGACTCACCTCATCCACCCAACCCACCCAACCCACCCCGACCCACCTGACCCACCTCATCCACCCGACCCACCCAACCCACCTGTCCCACCTCATCCACCCGACCCACCTGACACACCTGACCCATCTCATCCACCCGACCCACCTGACACACCTGTCCTACCTCATCCACCCGACCCACCTGACCCACCTGTCCCACCTCATCCACCCAACACACCCAACCCACCCCGACCCACCTCATCCACCCAACCCACCTCATCCACCCAACCCACCCAACCCACCTGACTCACCTCATCCACCAACCCACCCCGACCCACCTCATCCACCCAACCACCCAACCCACCTGACTCACCTCATCCACCCAACCCACCCAACCCACCCCGACCCACCTGACCCACCTCATCCACCCGACCACCCAACCCACCTGACTCACCTCATCCACCCAACCCACCCAACCACCTGTCCCACCTCATCCACCCAACCCACCCAACCACCTGACTCACCTCATCCACCCAACCCACCCAACCCACCCCGACCCACCTGACCCACCTCATCCACCCGATCCACCCAACCCACCTGTCCCACCTCATCCACCCGACCCACCTGACACACCTGACCCATTTCATCCACCCAACCCGCCTGACCCACCTGACCCACCTCATCCACCCGACCCACCTGTCCCAACTCATCCACCTGTCCCACCTCCCCTTCTTGCACTTGTGCCTCCAGCCAGTTCAGCAAACACACTGTGAGCTCCCGCCCCAGTACCTCGGCCCTCCTGTCCCTCTCCTGGACACAGCCCTGGTACTCCCAGGCTGGCCCCTGGCTTGGGCCCTGGCATTGCGCCCTCCCCTCCTCCCAACCCCTCATAGCTCTCCTGCTGTCTTCTCATCAGCTCCCTTGCTGCCCAGCACCTCAGATGCTGCCTTACGGATGTCACTTATCGCCCTGCCTCCCCCAGGGCCCTGGGACAAGAGCCCGAGTTTGTTTATTCTCTTCTGTATCCCCAGCACCTAGACCACCACCCTGGGCAAAGGAGCCACTGAGTCAGTATTTGTTGAATGAGGCTGGGCGCGGTGGCTCACACCCGTAATCCCAGCACTTTGGAAATGAGGCTGGGTGCAATCACTCACACCCATAATCCCAGCACTTTGGGAGGCTGAGGTGGGTGGATTGCTTGAGCACAGGAGTTTGAGATCATCCTGGGCAACATGGAGAGACCATATCACCACCACAGAAAAAAAATTAGCCTGATGTGGTGATGTGCACCTGTAGTTCTAGCTGTTTGGGAGGCTGAGGCAGGAGGATCACTTGAGCCCAGGAGGTGGAGGCTGCAGTGACCTGTGATTGCGCCATTGCACTCCAGCCCAGGCGACAGAGAGAGACCTTGTCTCAAAAAAAAAAAAAAAAAAAAAGTTGAATGAGTGTAAAAGTCACTTATTCCGAGGAACAAGACCTACTCCTGGCTCCAGCTTTGCTCCTAACCTGGCATTTGTTTTGAGGATGTTACTCAGGCCCCAAGCTCCCATTACCACTCAACTGAGCATCCTCGTGCCTGGGGAGGCCCAGCACTGGCTCCAGGGCAAATGGTGCATGTGGAAGGCTAGGGGCTGGAAATTCCTGCCATGGGGCTTGGGGGAGGTTTCAGGCCTGCCCCTGAGTTCTGGTCGACCCTTGGAGAAGCTGCAGCAGATGGGGTCTCTGACATGGGATTGTTGCTGGCGCCCTCCTCTCCTGCAACACAGCACAAATAACAACCCACCTTCAGGACCTTTGGCGCTGTGCACACCCCCCGGCTCCACGAGGCAGCCCGTCTGGCTGGACCTGGCTGGGGCCCTTTCACCCTGAAACACCTGACCGCAGACCTCAGCCCTCTGAAGGCCCTGGAGGGGGCCTGGCAAGGGGTTGTATACAATTTGCTCAAGCTGTTTTGACAGCGGTTGGTCCAGACTGCCATCTCCTCTGGCATCAGGTGCCCAGAGCATTTCTGGGGCCCGGCTGAGGGACGCTGAGCTGGGTGTTTAGCTGGGCTTAGCTTAGTGGGGTCTGTTGATGGCTGTGCAGTTGCTCCAACACTGAGGATATTCTTTCCAGCTGTCCGAGAGAGGGATGTCGCCCTGGATTGAATAGTGTCCCCCGAGATTCGGGTCCACCTGGAACCTCCGAATGGGGCCTTATTTGGAAACAGGGTCTTGGCAGTTGTCATCCCGTTGAGGTTACTGGATGGCCCTGAATCCCACACGGCTGGTGTCCTGACGTGAAGAGAGAAACCACAGGCCCGGGAGAAGGCCACGTGACGACGGAGGCAGCCACTGGAGTGGCACAGCCACAAGCCGGGAACTCCAGGGCCGCCGGCAGCCCCAGGAGCTGGGAGAGGCCTGGAGCCTGTCCTCCCTCAGAGCCTCTGGAGGGGAACAAATGTCGCGACACCGTGGCCATCTGAAGAGGCGGCCAGAGAGCAGGCAGCAAAATGAAGCAGCAAAAATACAACTTGTGGCGCCCGTTAACTTAAAAATATTGTTAATTCCTGGATATTGTTGATGCTTTTTAAAAATTTGAGATTTTCTCATTCTAAATAAACATTCGCTTGTGTACATAATTTTTTATTTCTAATTTTTTATTTTCTTAGCCCCCTCAATTTGTAGAAGCTGAGGCTCGGCTTTGCTGAGCAACTGCTCCCCCTGACCCTCTGCACTGCCCTGCGTGCAGGCTTCCGTTACCACACTGTGTGCGAGACCCCAGAGGCAGCTTCCTGCCTGTCTGTGTGGTCAAGTATAGTTATCTTAGGGTGTGGAGGAATTAAGAAGTTTTATTCTCTCCTCCTCCTCCTCCTCCTTCTTCTTCAGACAGGGCCTTGCTCTATCACCCAGGCTGGAGTGCAGTGGTGCAATCTCAGCTCACTGCGACTTCAAACCCTGGGCTCAATGGATCCTCCCACCTCAGCCTCCTGAGTAGCTGGGATTACAAGCACACGTCACCAAGCCTGGTTAGTTTTTGTATTTTTTGTAGAGACTGGGTTTCGCCACGTTGCCCAGGCTGGTCTGGATCTCCTGGACTCAACTGGCCTCCCAAAGTGCTGGGATGACAGGTGTGAGCCACCGCGCCCAGCCTGGTTCTCATCGTCTTCCTTAGCTCCTGATGACAGTAAATGAGCATTTAAACAAAGTTTCACATACACTGATGCTAGTGTCTGTTTTCTGTTTCACAAGAGTAGAGGTCCATGTTCACTAATTTCATGACTTAGATCTGAAGGAGCACGTTAAAAGCTTGGGCTGAAATGGGTGATGCATCTGTTTTTCTCTGTAGTTCCATCATTCCTGGTTTGCATATTTTGTCTTGATCTTTAGTTTCACCTGTGTTCATGTTGGTTGTATCTTATTCTATTGTTCCATTTTGTCAGAACATAAGATTGATAACTTTTGTTTTCTTCTGGTTCCCATCTGCCTCATAAGTTTCCTATCCTTTTATTTCCAACCCATTGGTGTCCTCTTGTTTAAAGTGTGTTTACAGGTGTGGTGGCTCATGCTTGTAATCACAGCACTTTGGGAGGCTGAGGTGGGAGGATCGCTTGAGGCCAGGAGTTTGAGATCAGCCTGGGCAACACAGTGAGACCAGTCTCTACAAATACTTCAAAAAAAAATTAGTTGGGCGTGGTGGTGCACACCTGTAGTCTCAGCTATTCAGGAGGCTGAGGGAGGAGGATTGCTTAAGACTGGGAGGTTGAGGCTACACAGAGCCATGATTGAGCCCCTGCACAGCAGCCTGGGCGACAGTGAGACCTTGTCTCAAAAAAAAAAAAAAAAAAAAGAAAGAAAAGAAAAAAAATAGATATCTTCTGTAGACAACAAATTGTTGAATCTTTACATTTATTTATATTTATTTATTTATTTAGAGACAGGGTCTCACTCTGTCGCCCAGGCTGGAGTGCAATGGCACGATCTTGGCTCACTGCAACCTCCGCCTCCTGGGTTCAAGTGATTCTCCCACCTCAGTCCCTCGAGTGGCTGGGATTATAGGCACCTTCTACCATGCCCGGCTAATTTTTGTATTTTTTAGTAGAGACAGGGTTTCACCACATTGGTTAGGCAGGTCTCCAACTTCTGACCTCAAGTGATCCACCCACCTCGGCCTGCCAAAGTGCTGGGATTACAGGTGTGAGCCACGGCACCCGGCCGCCCAGCTTGATTTCTAAATCTCATCTTCATCTACATCCTGTTTGTGACAGGAGAGGTGTCTTCACATGTTGCCACATTCCTCAGACTCCGCCTCCCTCTCTCCATGACGTTGGTACTATCTAGAATTTTGATTCTAGATTATTACATAGATTGAACATACATTGTAGAGCCTGTGCTTTTTTTTTTTTTTGGTCATTGCTTTTTCTATTTTGGACAAAATAAACTCTATCTGATTGCTTCTTATTTCTCTTGTAAGGATCTTGTTTCGGTTTCTTCTTACTTGGATCCCGCATCCAAGAGGGGTTTCAAAGTCAACTTCTCTGATGTGTCTTAAGACCTTATATGCAGCTGGGTGCGGTGGCTCAGGCCTGTAATCCCAGCACTGTGGGAGGCAGACAGATCGCCTGAGGTCAGGAGTTTGAGGCTAGTCTGGCCAACATGGTGAAACCCCGTCTCTACTAAAAATAAAAATAGAAAAATTAGCCGGGCGCGTTAGCACATACCTGTCATTCCAGCTACCCAGGAGGCTGAGGCAGGAGAATAACTTGAATCGAGGAGGTGGAGGTTGCCGTGAGCCAAGATTGTACCCCTGCACTCCAGCCTGGGTGACAGAGTGAGACTCTGTCTCAAAAAACAAAACAAAACAAAACAAAACAAAACAAAACAAAAACCCTTATATGCCTGAGAATATCTTTATTATATACTTAAATTTTATGATAATTTAGTCAAAGGCGACATTCCAGGTACACACTTCTTCTCTTTCAGTACCGAAGAATATTGCTTCCATTGTCTCCTTGAACCCAGAGTTGTCTCGGAGAATTCTGAGATCATCTGCATTTGAGGATTCTCTCTGCTTTTGACGTTCTAGTCCCCTGAATGTGTCCAGCGGGTTTTCCTTCTCTCTCCTGTGTGGTCCTCTGCGTGCTGCTGGGATGTGAGTGCTCTCTCTTCTCTGCTTCTGGGAGATTTAGCATCATTCTCCCTCTTTCTCATCCCTTTATTGGATATGTTTTCTCTTCTGTTATCTGTGTCTCTTAGCTTTTTATTTTTTTCTCTATTTTTCCCTTCTGGGAGACTTCCTCAGCTGAATCTTGCCCCTCCCTAACGCGGCTTTCCTGTTGCTCATTCTGTCCGCGGTTTCACTGGGTCCGGGATCTGGCTTTCGTCCCCAGCATGCCGCGTGGGTGTTGACAGCTTTTTCTTCCTGCTCCTGTCCTTTGAGGGTGTGCCTTTTGCTGGCCGTGATGGGTATGGCTCTGCCCTCACTCCCTGAGACGCGTGTGGCCCATGTGGCCGTCTCCTTCCTGGACAGAGCGCCCGGCTCAGGATGCCAGCTATCAGGCCATGAGCCTCAAGGGCACCCAGGCCTGGTCCAGGCTTTGGGGCTGGGCCAAGCTTGGAGTCGGAGGGGTGAGCCCCTGGGTGGCACAGACCCTGCCCCTCAGAGCCCTCTGCCTGCCTTGCCAACCCTTCCCTGTCAGCCACGGTTCCTTGGCCAGTACCTTGTGTTGGGAACCTAGTTTTTTTTTCTGAGACAGAGTCTTGCTCTGTCACCCAGGCTGGAGTGCAGTGGTGTGATCTTGGCTCACTGCAGCCTCCGCCTCCCGGGTTCAAGTGATCCTTCCGCCTCAGCCTCCTGAGTAGCTGGGATTACAGGCATGAGTCACCACGCCCAGCTAATTTTTTGTATTTTTAGTAGAGATGGGGTTTCACCATGTTAGCCAGGATGGTCTCGATCTCCTGGTCTTGTGATCTGCCCACCTTGGCCTCCCGAAGTGCTGGGATGACAGGCGTGAGTCACCGCGCCCGGCCGGGAGCTTGGCTTTAAGACCTTGAAGTGGGGGCTCCATGGCCATCCTTGGGCTTTGGGGTGAGGGATAAGTGCTCCACACTGGGGGGGCTTCCACCACTCCTCAAAACACGGGGCTGCCTTGGGCCGATGCTCACTGTTTCTCCAAGTCTGAAAGGTTTCCCCTCGTGGTCAAGGGCTTTTCTTCCCGTCTCCTGCGGCGTCCTGCCAAGCCTGTACAGTTGGGGAGCGTTTGCTCTCACAAGCATTGTCTTGTCCCCATTTTACAAATGAGAAAACCAAGCTCTGAGAGGCTCAGTTCCAGAAATAGACGGTGGGGGAAGCAGGACTCAGGCAGAGAGAATTTGACCGGTGTGCACATTGACCCGACACACCCAGGACACAGAGTGCTGTCAGAGGCCCTCTACACCTGACCTGGGTGGCGGTGGGGGACACACCATGAGGGACCCTCCCTGTCCTCCAGGTCCCTGCAGTCTGGCTGTGGACAGAGAAGTGGAGAGATGATTATGGGCACCGAAATGAGTGGTGGAGGCATGGAGGGGATGAGGAGGGGAGGAGGACCTCGGGGAGCACCGCCCTGAGCATGGAGGGGATGAAGAGGGGAGGAGGACCTTGGGGAGCATGGCCCTGAGCCTGGAGGAGATTAAGGGAGAGGAGAAGGACCTTGGGGAGCACGGGGGGAATGAGGAGGGGAGGAGGACCTTGGGGAGCACGCCCTGTCCCTGCATGACCTCTGGTCCCCGGGGTGAGGTCAGGCTGCGGGGGATGCCTCAGATGACAGGAGCTCTGCTGATGGCCTCGTGGTGCTCTCTGCTTATCTGGGATGAGAGGACAGGGGACGTGGAGACAGCACCCTGGTGGGAACTGAGGGTGAGGGTGTGGGCATGGCCTGGAAACCAGAGTCCTGCCGTTGAGGAGAGTGCGAACCTACCTCCCTCACTTACAGATGGCAAGTTAAGGCCCAGAGGGGCAGTGACTTGTTCAATGCCATCGGGCTCCCTCTCGAATTGACAGAGGTCCCTGTGTGGAGTGCCTGGGTCCTTGGAACCTCAAGCCCTAACCCCTTATCCCTGGATCCCTTAAGCTTTTCCCTGGTCACTGTCTGGGTTCCAGCCGTCAGTGCTGGACGCACAGGAGCCAGCATGAGCCGGGCAGGCACATAGCTGCTGGTGAACGGGTCCCGGAGCTCCCCAAATGCGGGTACCTTAGTGACTTATCCATGTTTACAGAAGAGTTTGGTGGTCTCCTGGCGCTGAGGGTCCGAGCGTCAGGTGCAGAGGGAGCAGCAGTGGCAGGGGACACCACAGAGGCCACCATGAAGGCCTGGGGACAGGTGACACTACTGGCTGCAGCCCTGGGAACCCGTGAGAACTTGGGGAGTGTAGCCTGGAATGCCAAGTCCATCATGTCTGGTGACTCCCTGCCCCGGCTAACACACCGTTGTCAAATGCAAGTACTGAGAAAGTGCTGAGAAAGAAGAAACTAAACCCACAGTTCATCACCCAGAGAGAACCTTTGTTAGCACTTTGTAAGACTATTCCATTATTTTAGTCATGCAGAAATAAACATGCATACAGGCGTCGCCATGCTCAGCATAAAGACGTTTTGGTCAACAACAGGCCGCACATGCCCCGGTGGTCCCATACGAGGACAGCAACTCCACCAGGAAGCCTGGGCGTGGCCTGGGCTCTACGTCTAGGTCATGTGAGCACAGTCGGTGACGGCCGCACAGTGATGACACTGCCTAGTGATGCGTTTCTCAGAATGCGTCCCTGTAAGCAGCACGTACACCATCCATACAGTAATAAATGTGCCTCATACGTCTATTCTACAACCGTCTGTGTGGCTTCACTGGGTCATGTGAGGTCCTAGGGTGCAGTCACAGATTTTTCCATGGTGCCCTTTTACTTTTTTAATATTACTATTATTATTAATTATTATTATTTTTATTATTTTGAGATGCAGTCTCTCCTTGTCGCCCAGGCTGGAGTGCAGTGGTGCGATCTCAGCTCACTACAATCTCCGCCTCCCGGATTCAAGCGATTCTCCTGCCTCAGCCACCCAAGTAACTGGGATTACAGGCGCCCACCACCACACCTGGCTAGTTTTTGTGTTTTTAGTAGAGATGGGGTTTCACCTTGTTGCCAGGCTGCTCTCAAACTCCTGACCTCAAGTGATCCACCCGCCTTGGCCTCCCAAAGTGCTGGGATGACAGGCGTGAGCCACTGCGCCCGGCCCATGGTGCCTTTTTAACACATGCTGCATGTGCCATAATCACTATAGTAAAAGTCTCCTGCTTGGAGACTTACATCCTTCCTTAGTTGTTACATCTATTTTTAAGATGGGGTCTCAGCTGGGTACAGTGGCTCACATCTGTAATCCCAGCAGCACTTTGGGAGGCCAAGGCGGGCAGATTGCTTGAGCCCAGGAGTTTGAGACCATCCTGAGCAACATGGCAAAACCCTGTCTCTATTTAAAAATTAAAATAAATATTAAAAAATGAAACATAAAAATACTCACAAGGTGAGGAGATTGAGACCATCCTGGTCAACATGGTGAAACCCTGTCTCTACTAAACATACAAAAAATCAGCCAGGCGTGGTGGCGGGTGCCTGTAGTCCCAGCTACTAAGGAGGCTGAGGCAGGAGAATTGCTTGAACCAGGGAGTCGGAGGTTGCAGTGAGCTGAGATTGCGCCACTGCACTCCAGCCCGGTGACAGAGCGAGACTCCATCTCAAAAAAAAAAAAAAACACACGCACACAAAAGATAAAGATGGGGTCTCGCTCTGCCACCCAGGCTGGAGTGCAGTGGTACAGTCACAGCTCACTGCAGCCTCAAACTCCTGGGCTCAAGTGATCCTCCCAACTTGGCCTCCCAAGTAGCTGGGACCACAGGTGCACACCACAGTACCCAGCTTCAGTTGTTAAATTTTTAAATTGAAAGTTACATGGCAACGAATATCACTATACCTCTAAACTTGCTTCTGTGCCTAAACATAATTTCCCAAAGAAACTTTTATAGAAGTGGAATTTCCAGGTAAAACGGGCATTATGTTTTATTGTTTTTTTTTTTTTTTTGAGTCGGAGTCTCGCTTTGTTGCCAGGCTGGTGTGTAGAGGCACCATCTCGGCTCACTGCAACCTCCACTCCCTAGTTCAAGCAATTCTCCTGCCTCAGCTTCCCAAGTAGCTGGGACCATAGGCGCACGCTGCCACACTTGGTTTTTTTTTTTTTTTTTTTGTATTTTAGTAGAGACCGGGTTTCACCATGTTGCCCAGGCTGGTCTCCAACTCCTGAGCTCAGGCAATCCACCCGCCTCGGCCTCCCAAAGTGCTAGGATTAGAGGCGTGAGCCACGCACCTGGCCGTACTATATTTTAATGACATTTACATCTTTGCAAACCCAGCTGGCGAAAGGTTACCTCATTTCAGCTGGTGTTGCGTTGACGCGTAGCAATGGGAATGGCTGCCTGTATTTGTTGCTCCTTGTTGGTATTTGCGTATTTTTAGTCGGTGTTTTCTTCCCATGGATTGATACGGCTCTGTATGGATTAAACATACTAACCTTTGATCTGTAATTTACTTGTCAAATATTTCACCCTGGTTTGTAGACGTTTGTTGTTTATTTCTGTTTGCAGTGTTTTTATAGAGGGTTTCATAGTTTCCCACCGTGCAGCTGATTGTATTAGTTTTTTGTCTTTGTGACCTCGATGGATGGTTTGATGGTGACTGCAGTCAGAGGCTCAGGAGCGTCTGGGTCTGCAGCTGTCTTCTCAGCCAGGCACTTTCTCGTATTGACAGAGGTCCTCTGTGTGCAGGACCGAGGAGACCACCACGGCCAAGGTGGACCACCAGTTGAGCATGGCTGGGATGCTAGCAGGCCCCAACACTGCAGGCCTGGGATGAGGCAGCCTAGGGAGGGAGGGGACTCTGATTTCTCCTGATGGTGGGCCTGGATGGGCTGGAGAGGACTTGGTCCTCTGCCCAGAAGGTATTCCAGGTGTCACAGAGACCACATTCAAGGTTGGAGGTCGGCCCGGGCTGCCTATGTGAGGCTGGGGGTGCTGACCAGAGGCCAGCTCCTGCACATGAGTCCTGGACACCAGGACAGTGGCGTAGAGCCTGCACAGAGGCAGCTGGACAAGGCTGTGGGGGTGTCCTGCACGAGGAGGACCCTGGGTTAACGCGCCAGTGTGGCAGGAGGATGGGCTTGAGGTGTGGGTGTGGGGTGGGTGAGGGGCAGGTGTGAGGGGTGGGTGAGGGTTGGGTGAGGGGCAGTGTGAGGGGTGGGTGTGGGGTGGGTGAGGGGCAGGTGTGAGGGGTGGGTGTGGGGTGGGTGAGGGGCAAGTGTGAGGGTGGATGGGGGCAGGTGTGAGGGGTGGGTGAGGGGCAGGTGTGAGGGGTGGGTGAGAGGTGGGTGAGGGGCAGGTGTGAGGGGTGGGTGTGGGGTGGGTGAGGGGCAGGTGTTAGGGGTGGGTGAGGGGCCTGCACAAAGGCCCCACCTTTGCTCTCCGCCTGTGTCACAGGCGGCAGTGAAGTGCAGTGTTTGGGGCCCTAGCAGCTCCCCTGGCAGTGGCTGAGGGCCAGTGCTTCTGTCTCCGCCGGGAATGGGCGAATGGTGGCTCCCGTCCCCACGTGCAGCATGGGAGCTGCGCTGGCCAGGGAAGGTCTGGAGAGTCGGGCTGCATCTCCCCCATGCCTCTGAGAACGAGGAGGAGACACCTTGCACCTCGGGGCAGAGAGGGGAAGCGACCAGGCTGCTCCAGTGAGGCAGGCCTTGTGTTCAGCTTGCTGGTCCCAGTGTGCCCTGGGGTCGGCCTCAGAGGCTGTGTCGCTGGAGTGGAGGTGGGGGGGATGGGGGGATGGGGAGGCTGTTCTGAGGCTCCTGAAGGGCCCCTGGGGCCGGCCTCCACCTGGACTGGTGGATGTGCTTCTTCTCAAGGGTCAGGGGCCCCCGGGGCTCCTTTCAGGGCTGGGGTGGGAAAGTGCTCCCTTCCCCACCTTCAAGGCTGCAGCTGCAGAGCCCCAGGCGGAGGCCTGGGGAGGGTCTGCAGTCTCAGCCACCTGCCCTCCCTGGCTCCTGCTGGATAAGAAATAAATGCAGAAGTCAGAAAAGGAAGCATAGAAGCCTTTATTTCTGGTACGGCTGGGTGGCGGACTGCTCTCCAGTCCTCTGCCGGGCTGCCGGGGCTTGGGGGCCTGTTGGTGGGTGGGCCGGCACTGACAGGAGAGGGCTGCGTGCCCAGGCCCATCCCACAGAGAAGCCCTCCTTGGCCATGGCTGGGAGATGCAGCCAAAGGACAGTCAGGCTTCCTTCTCGTGACAGCGGGGCTGGGCAGGGAAGGCTTCCCGGAGGAGGTGTCATTGTCCACTGAGAAGCACTGTGGGGCCCGGCCACTGCCTGTGTGTCTGCTCAGAGCTGGGCAGGGCTGGGCCCTTCAAACTCTGCTGCAGCCATGGGAGGACAGCGGGGTTGGGGGCGCGGCGGGGTAAGGGGTGTGGCTGGGTGGGGGTGTGGTGGGGTGGGGGGCGCGGTGGGGTGGGGGGCATGGTGGGGCAGTGAAGATGCTGGGGAACCATGGGTGGGGCGTGGCCGGGCCCACTGGGTCACTGGTACTGGTTGGGGGAGGACAGCGTGTTGCGGCGGCTGTGGGACATGTCCTCGTACACCACACACGCCGCCGAATTCTTATCCCGCGACGAGCACAGTTTCTTCATCTGAAAGACAGGACCTGCTGTTTCCAACCAGTGGCCAGCGTGGTGTCCTGGACCCCACCCCACTCCGGTCAGCTTTCTCATTTTAACGCGAGACCCCCATGGGACTCCCCTGGGCCGGCCCCCAGGTTTCCTGAGCCCCAGGGCTTCCCAGAAGAGCCTTCCCCGGACAGGGCTGGATCAGACCCCAGGGCGCCTCTGAAGAAGGAGAGTGGAAGCGGCTTGGACTGGCCCCCGCAGCCCAGGCCAAGCGGGGCCCCTACTCCAGCCCCAGACGAACAGCAGGGACCGAGGGCAGGGGCCACGGCCTAGACTCTGTGTCTGTCTGAGGCTCCCTTCCCTTCCCTTCCCACAGCCACACAGCATGCCCGCACACTCCAGCATGCACACACAGTCCTCAGAGACCAGCCCCCACACACTCACACCTGCGTATGCGCACACGTGCACGTGTGGGCCCAGAGCCTGGGCGCTCCCTCCTCCGCCCACGCACTCCAACAAGCACACACAGTCCTCAGAGAACCCCCCGCCACACTCACACCGGCACATGCGCACACGTGCACATGCGGGACCAGCACCTGGGCCTCTCCCTCCCCCTCGGGTCGCTTTGGTGCTGGTTTCCCTCCCTCCCTGCCAAGGCCACTTCCACCCTGAGAGCTCCAGGGCCTGCAAAGGAGGCAGCGGGTACTGGGGCTTTCCTCTGGGGCTTTGGCGCCCTCCACCCTGCTCTCAGGAGAGGGAACCATCTGTGGGGGTGCAGTGGCAGCTGGGGCTCACACTGACCTGCTTCCTCGCCAGCACACATGCCACCCCCAGGCCCAGCCCGAGGAGGAAGCAGATCACCGCCAGGGCCACAGGGAGGGCACAGGCTGTCGGCAGGGCAGGGAGGGCAGAGGCTGTCGGCAGGGCAGGGAAGGCAGAGGCTGTCGGCAGGGCAGAGCCTGTCGACGGGGCGTCCGAGCATCTGTGCAATCCTTGGGACTGTTCCTCTGGGAAGGAAGAAGGAAGGAAGGGATCCTCCCAATGGAGAACCTGTTAGAGCCCCCGGGGTTTGGGGTTCAGGGCAGGGAAAGCTGTGGAGCAGAGGAAGGGCAGCTATCTAGGAGGCGGCTGGGGGCGGTGGGCTGGGAGCTGGAACAGTTCAGGCACGTGTAGGAGGGAGGGTCCCCCGACAAGGGCTGGGGGAGCAGAGCCTGGCCAGCAGCCTGGGTTGGGGGGGATGGTCTGGGATAGGCGCATTCCCTACCTGTCACCAGGACCAGGGTACCGGAGCCGTAGATATTGACCTCCGTGATGGCCTGGCAGGTGTAGATGCCAGTGTCCGACGGCTGCAGGCGGTGCATGGTAATAGTCAGGTTGTCCTGGGACCCCGATAAGTCAATGCGGCCCCGGAACCGTTTGTCCGTAGTGGGCACCACCCTGTCCTCGTAGTAAATGATGTCTTGGGGCTGCGGCCCGAGTTGCTTCAGGTAGATCCCGTGCAGGTCCCCGCTGGTGGAGCAGGTGATGTTAACGGAGCCTCCCGCGGGGGCAATCGTGCAGCGGGGAGACTGCCGCACCTCTAGGGAGGACCTGGGCTGTCACCACCAGTCTGGCCAGAAGGACAGAGAATGTCCTTCCTGCAGGGGACAGTGGTGGGGACGGTGGGGCCCTGGGACAGCCCAGGGATGACATGTCGCCCCAGACACGGTCAGTGCCTTTCAGGGGCGTGGAGCAGACCTGGGCACCCGCAGCGGTGTTGTGCTCAGGCACTGAGAGGTTTCTTCCTCCCAAAGCAGCAGCCCTGCCTGGACAGCCCCGGCCACTCCCCAACGGGGTCCACCCTTTTTCCTTCTCTTAAACGAGTCCCCAGACACTGGAGGCCGCTTGGCACCCCACCCGCTTCCTGGGGGGCTGTGCTGTGGCCTAGGTTGGGGGCGCTGAGCTCACGCTCCGGAGCTGTGGCCATGGAGGGTCTGGGAAGCTCTTACCTTGGGCGACCAGGGCCCCAGGCAGGCCATGAGCCAGTGCCAGGAGGAGGGGCAGCAGCAGGAGCCTCGGGGGCCTGGCCATGTTCCCCACACCCAGCTCTCCCAGCCTGATGAGTGTAGCTCTGGGTCTGCAGGACCCCACAGAGAGCAGCACACAGGAGACCGCAGGCGCTCAGAGCTCAGAGAGGGCTTCCTGGAGGCGGTGCCTCAGACCAGGGTAGTGATGTGGGCCCGGTGGGAGGGGCGGCCTCACCTACCCCTCCCCAGCACTGCTTCCCCGAGAACTGCCCTGAGATCAGGGTGTCCCTGTCCCTCCCCGCCCCTGCAAATCCACAGGGAGGAGGTCAAGGCCTGGGGCTGGGCAGACGAGAGGACAGAGAAGGGACCCCCTGGCTGGGGACGGGCGACAGGGTCTGGAGGTGAGGGGCAGGGCTGCCCCCCCTCAGCCTGCCTGGTCCTCTGGGGTACTTTCTGCTGGAACCCAATTTATGCCCAGAAATCTGGAGTCACCCATGAGTCACCCACACAGTGCACAGGAGTGCAGGGTAGGCCAGAATTAGCACCCCCCGGTTTGGCCGTGGGGAAGGAGGCTGGGCCTGTGCCCGTGCCCAACACTGCAGCCGACCAGCCAACCGTGGCTCTGTGTTCCATGTCCTGGGGACGAGAGGGCTGAGCCGTGGTCCAGGCCTGAGGTTCCCCCACCTCCCTGGGAGGAGTGTATCAGGCCACAGTGCCCAGCTTCAGGGGCTGAGGGAGACCTGTGCCTGGCCTCTAACCCCAAGGGGACTGAGTCCTCTGGGACGGGGCACTTCTGTCCTGACAGCCTCAATGACAAAGCATTGACGTCGGTGCCCAAGCCAGCAGGTGCAGCACATGAGCAGGAGCGTGTGGACACGCGTGTGTGCAGAGACGGGTGCGTGTGGACACACGTGTGTGCAGAGACGGGAGCGTGTGGACACGTGTGTGCAGAGACGGGTGCATGTCGACACGTGTGTGTGCAGAGACGGGTGCATGTGGACACGTGTGTGTGCAGAGACGGGTGCACGTGACTCCACGCATATGTGCAGATGGGTGCGTGTGGACACGTGTGTGTGCAGAGACGGGTATGCGTGACTCACGCATGTGTGCAGACATGTGCCCATGACTCACACATGGACTTGCAGCCCTGAGCTGCTTCCCCGGAGGTCCTAGCCACAGCAGTCGGTGTGGAGACACTGGTGGGGCTGCGGGGTGGTGCAGGTTTTCTGCTGGGCTGAGGGTCCTGCAGGAGCCGGTTTCCCACCCCCAGGCTCTCCATAAACAAGAGACAGAGGATTTGGGGGGCAGAATCTTGCCCAGAGGCCCTGGAGCACCCTAGCGAGGCGGTGGCGCGAGGCGGTGGCGCGAGGCGGTGGCGTGAGGCGGTGGCGCGAGGCGGTGGGTAACTGCGCTTTACAGAGCAGCCCCTCCTCTGGCGTCTGCTCCATGCATGCATTGGGTCACCAACGTTCACCGAGCGTCTTTATGCCAGCCTCTGTGCCAGGAGCAGGGGACAGTGTGGACCAGGGGCCCTCCCGCCTGGAGCTGACCTCAGGGAGGCCAGGTGGACAGCCAGCAGGACACGGGACATGGGTGTGGCCCTCCAAGGCCAAGCCAAGAAGGGGTCGTGGGTGAAACCAACTGGGGCCCTGGAGAACAGCATTCCAGGCAGAGGGATCAGCAGAATCCCTGAGGCCAGAACGTGCCCGGTGTCTGAGGACAGCATGGGGCCGGGTAGGTTTGGGGGGTGCAGAGGGAGACACAGACCCCCACACACCGCGGGGGAAGGCAGCGTGAGGACCAGCAGTAAATCCCAGTAGGGAAAACAGACACAGAGATAAGCCACCAGGAAAAGATGAAGATCCTCAGGGACTCCAGCCCCAGGCTCTCCTCCTGGGTTTCCTGCCTGGGTGTGCAGGGGACATGGCGACCACCGTGTGCCCCACCCAGACTACCAATTTCAAAATGACCTTGAGGCCGGGCACAGGGGCTCATGCCTATAATCCCAACACTCTGGGAGGCCAGAGTTGGAGAATCGCTTGACCCCAGGAGGTCGAGCCGTGATCACGCCCCTGCACTCCAGCCTAGGCAGCAGATCTAGACCCTATCTCCAAAAAAAAAAGAAAAAAGAGAAAGAAAACTTTGACCTGAAGACACGCCAATGCTCTTCAGCCTGTGTAGGCAGGTGTGATCCCCGTACGGGGGTCCCAGGTGCACGGGGGTCCCTGCCGCACGGGGATCCCGGGCACTGTGCCCACAGGACATGATCTGACCCAGCAGAGTCCCGACCCAGCACGCGGATGGGAACCTTATTTTATTTTTTATTTTTATTTTTATTTTTTTTTTGAGACGGAATCTCGTGCTGTCACCCAGGCTGGAGTGCTGTGGCCGGATCTCAGCTCACTGCAAGCTCCGCCTCCCGGGTTCACGCCATTCTCCTGCCTCAGCCTCCCGAGTAGCTGGGACTACAGGCGCCGCCACCTCGCCCGGCTAGTTTTTTGTAGTTTTTAGTAGAGACGGGGTTTCACCGTGTTAGTCAGGATGGTCTCGATCTCCTGACCTCGTGATCCGCCCGTCTCGGCCTCCCAAAGTGCTAGGATTACAGGCTTGAGCCACCGCGCCCGGCCGGGAACCTTATTTTAACCTGAGACACAAACGTGCACCTTCTGGACCCTGGCTACAGCCCTGACCCTCCGGGCGGCTGGCTCCGCGAGGTCTCGGTCACCGGGCGACGCGGTGTCCCTGCGGGGTCTCCAGCTGGCTGGGGGCTCCCCGTGTCTTCATCTTGAGGACACCTTAGGGACGTTTGGGGGCTTAAAGCCACTGAAGACGTTTCTTTCAGATTTTTGTTTTTCATTTTAAAAATTGCATTTCCCAGCTACTTGCAGGTTTGTGAGTCAGTTTGTTTTCTTCATTTCAGAGATTCAAGTCATGGAACTTTTTCAAAGAACTGAAGGGGGATTCCCGAAGTTATTTTTTCACCCGATACATATCAAGACGTTAGAGGGCTCCGCCGCAGTGACGAAGACAAAAGCAGGAACAGATCTGGGTCCAAGGAGGCCTGGCAGGTGGGGTGGGCACGAGGGAGTGATTCCCGGGCGACCAAGAGACTGAGGGATGCATGTCAAGCCCCAGAGGGCAGCGTCCACCTGACCCCCAGCCCCAGCGGCCACCGCCTCCTCCTGGCCCGGCCTGCGCTGCCCCCTGGCAGTGGGGCCAGGAGCCATCCCAGCCTCTAACCCCTGCACCCCGCCTTGGCACCCGGGGCTCCCGCAGAGGGGCCCCCAAAGCCTGCCATTGGTCATAGGCGTATGCGGCCAAGGCCCCTACAGCCCTGAAATGGAGTGTGTCTGAGGTTCCAGCAGCGGCCCCCTCACTTGGGTGTGGAGTCCCGGGAGTGGAGAGAGCAGACCCCATACCTAGGGCTGGACTCAGGCTGGGGTGGCAGAAAGGGAGCCTGGGTCTCTGGGTTTGATGAGGGCGGAGGGAGGGGCATGGGTCCTGGTAGGTCGCATGCTGCAGAGGTGAGGTGTTCCCATTTTGGAAACTGAGGAAGCAGAGCTTGGAAGACCTGGGGGGGTGGAGGGGAAGGGTCTGCACCTGCCCTGGAGTGGGTGACACAGAGGCCCAGCCTGCACCAGCTGTCCCAGACCCTCCCAAGCAAGCCGGTGTCTGTGCCCTCTGGGTGGGACTAGAGACCCAGGCCCTGCCCCCCAAGGTCGGCACTCAGAGCCGGCTCTCCTGTGTCCTCTCTGCCTTATAGGTAGTTATGGGTCTACGGCATCTGGAAACAAGGGTTCGGGAGACAGCAGCTCCAGGGCTCCAAGTGCTGAGGATTTGACCACCAGTGCCGGCGGCCTCGGAGTAGGCTTGGGGTCTGGGGTCCACAGGCCAGGGGAGGCTCTGCTCAGGCCCTGCTGTACTCCCAGTCTGAGGGCTGGGGTTCTAGGAAGACCTTCATCTGCGGGGGGAGGAAGGAGGTGCCTGTGTGAGCTGCATCCCCTGTGCCCACAGCTCTGCCCTCAGGCGTGCGCTCACACTCGTGGGCATGCTTGCATGCACATGCACACTCCCACCCCCAGGTACACCATGTGCCCTCACAACACACACCCCTTCCACACACCCCCAGCCCTCACTTTGGTTTTGAGCCTGCTGGAGGTCGAACCCACTTCCCACAGCACCCTAAGCAAGAGGTTCCCTTGGCTCAGAAACTCCAGGTTCTGTTCCTGATGGAGACCACATGCCCTGCCATGCTGCCCTCCAGGGAGTCCTGGGGACAGCGAGGGCTTGCAGGGAGGGCAGGGCGGGTCTGGGAAACCTGGCTCTGTATTCTTGACCACAGCTGGCTGGGCCCCTGGCGGGGACGGGCTCTCTGGGACTGGTGCTCCCCCCACCCTCTCCTGGAGCCCTGGCAGGTGCAGGACAGTAAGACTGAGCTCAACCTGGGGCAGCCCCACCCAAGACTCCCCACCCGCACATACTGGGGTGCAGGGCCTCCTACCTCCCGGCGTTGCTGGGAACAGTGGCACCTGTACCAGGCGAACATGACCGTAAGAGCCAAGAGGATGAAGATAGCAGTGACCACCACAGGCACAGTCCAGGACCCAGCGTCAGGGGCGGACTGGGGTTCTGCACCTGAAGGAGGCAATTCAGCGGTGGACAGGTGGGTTGGGCATCCCCCACCCCCAACCTCCTCCTCCTGCACACCCCCGGGGGTGAGAATGAGCCCCGGAGGACTGCACCGCCCTTGCCCAGGAGGTACAGGAGTGGGAGGGAGCCAGGAGGAGAGGGGGCGCAGGACCACAGAGGTGGGAGGACACCCGGGGCACAGGTGCCTCGGGGCAGGGAGGGAAACATCTACCCCTGGACGTGCGCTGGCCTCGTCCTTTAGGCCTTGGGGCTCTGGGGAAGAGATGCAAGAGCAGGTGAAGGGCCTGCCCTGATGCAGCCCCCACAGGGCCAGGTATCGGAGAAGCCCCATACCTGAGTCCAGGAAGGGCTCACCAGATGCCCTGGGGGTGGGGAGCAAAGCAGAACCCAATTTGGGTGACCCGGGTGAGTCAGAGCCGGGTGTGGTGAAGGTGGGAGGGCTGGGAGGGGCCATGGAGGCTCCTGAACTTTGCAGGAAAGGAAGGGGAGGGTTGGGAGTGGGTCTGGGGACTGGGGGGTCTGTGGTCCTGCACAGTGGTGTGGCTGCTCGGGGCCTAGGGAGCAGGTGGGAGGGGCTTGGAGGGCAGCACGGAGGCCGGAGGGTGCTCTGCTGGCCATCACTGCTTTCTGGTTGAACCAAATAAGTAGCTGGTGGTGGTGGCTGTGGGCCCTGAGTTGGGGGAGAAGAGGCAGAGGGAGCAGTGGGCTGGGCGAGCGGGGACATGGGTGGGGGGTGGTCATGCCTGTGTCGGGGGAGCTGAGGCAGAGAGTGGGGCAGTCAGCATCCCCTGAGGGCAGGAGGAGAGGGGTGGGGACAGGGAAGGGTGGGGATGGTCCCAGCCCTGAAGACAGGAGGGGCGAGGGCAGGTGTGGTCTAGGCGCTTTTGAGGTGGACAGCATGGGAGTGGGAGATGCAGGGCAGGACTGTGGCAGCCTGGGAGGCCCCTGTTCATGGTCACAAGGGTGGTGGGCGGGTGATCTTGAGCACCTCTGGGTGACCCCAGTAAAGGGAGGGCAGGTGCCTCAAAGCCGGGCGCTGTGGGTCTGGAGGGCCTCTCAGAGCACAGGCATTTGGGGTGCAGCTTCCCCACACAGCCGGGATAGGAGTGATGGGGAGGCGAGGGGTTCCTGGGCTTCCTGGCTGCAGGGTGCAGCCCTCACCCCTGACAGGCTCCTTTGAGGAGCAGAGGCTTTGTGTTCTGTGTTGTTGGTGGGGCTCTGGCTGCCCTTTGTGGGTCTGTGCCCCCTGAGCCTCCGGCCTGACTCCTGCCCCTCCCAAAGGGAGAACTGTCCCAGGAGGTCAAGAGGCCTCCACCCCGACTCTCCACCCCGGCACCCCGTCTCCTGGCAGCCCTGCTTATGCCTGCTCTTCCTCCTCCTCCTTCCCTCTCAGTCTCAGCCCTCCCCCTGCCCAGGCCCCCTCCCCTCCCTGTGTCCCCTCTCACTCCCCTCCCCCTTGCTTCCCCGAGCCTCCCCTCACCTGAAACCTCCAGCGTGACTTGTCTGTTATTTCTCTGGCGTCCCACGAGGTGCCAGGTGTACAGCCCAGCGTGGGAGTCCCGGGTGCCTTTGATCACCAGCTGGGCCACACCTCCCTGAACTTGGAGCTGCCAGCCGTCCCGGGAGAAGTAGCCTGGGGCCACCTCATTGAAGATGGTGCTCTCCTGCCCGTGGGCACGCAGCTTGATGTTGACACGGGAGAAGGCATTGGAGATGTTGCAGGACATGATGGCGTTCTCGCCCCGAGACACAGAGACCACCCCCTCTGTGCAGACAGGGCTGTCCCAACCTGTGGGGCCGGATAGGGGCACGCACAGATCAGGGCTGGGCCTCAGGGCACTGGCTGGCTGCTGTGCCCAGGGCCAGGGCCGGGGCAGGAGACAGGGCCTCTAAGGGACACGATGAACTATGTATACATCCATCCGACCCAATCAGCACATATGTCTTGTGTGGGAAGAATAAAATCGCAGCAAAAAAGAAGAGTGGCTCTCTGTGTTTGTGTGTGTGTGTGCGCGCGTGTGTGCGTGTGTGTGTCCGTGTGTGTGTGCGCGTATGTGTGTGTGTGCACGCGCGTGTTTGTGTGTGTGCGCGTGTGTGTGTGTGCGCGTGTGTGTGTGTGTGCGTGTGTGTGTGTGTGTGTGCGTGTGTGTTTGTGTGTGCACTCATACCCATGTCTGTTCCTTGGGGTGTGTCAGCTTGGATGAAGACATTTCCTATCAACTCCCTCCCCTGTACATTTCCACTGGGGTGGGTGAAGCCAGACCCTCCGGGGTGTGCCGGGCGACTGCGCTGTGGCAGGAGTGCTGCTGCTGACCTGCCGGATCACCCTCTTCATGGGAAGTAGTGGCCAAGCCCCACCTCCCTCAGCTCCTCCCTCAGTTTCTCCAAGGCCTAGGCCAGGTGCAGGTGCTTGGCTGTGTGAGAAAGGGCAGGACTTCTGCAGACACCCACAGGCCAGCCTCAGAGGCCAGCAGAGCAGACACAGGTTCCAGTCTGTCCTTGTGGGACCCAGCCTGCGCCATCCCCAACATCCCCTTTCCCCTCTCGGGCGCCCACTCAGCTCCAGGCGGCTGGGCCAGCTCCACACACAGCTCCACAGTCCTGGGAGGTCAAGTTCTTGTAACAAGCCAGTGTGTCAGTCTCTCTCTCCCGCCTCTTGGGTGCACCCTGCCCAATAGCAACCCGTGCAGCTGCTTCCCTCAGAGGTCCAGGGCCTTTGCCCCAGCAGCCAGCTCAAAGATGCCTGAGATTCAGGTTGTGTGGCCCTGAGCATGGTACCAGCCTGGGGTCTTGGTGCTGCCACTGTCCCTGCTGCACCAGCATCCACTGTGACTGGACACGGACGGACGGATGGACAGCAGGGTGAGCTCTTGGGGAGCACACAGCATGCTGGGTGGAGCCACCATTTGGCCACATGTCACTAAATACAAAACCACATGGCAGGTGCCACATGCTGGCAAGTGCCAGGGGCCTTGGTGCCCATGGGAGGGGGTGGGCTTCAGGGGCACCTGGCCTTCAGGCTGGACTGAGTTTCCTCGGACGAGCAGGCTGGCTGCCTGTCTGGGTGCTCTGAGTGTTCAGGGACTGCAGGGCCTCTACAGGCCATTGCAAAAATTCGCACTGTCCAGAGGGCAGCGTGCGGCTGTCGGGGGGGCCCCAGCCAGTCAGCCAGTTGCACTTTGGAGCCACTCTTGCGGGGTGGGGCCAGAATCTCCCGAAACCTGGGTTCCTCCATCTGGGATTCCTCTGTTTCAGTTTTGTTTTGTTTTTTGTTTGTTCTTAGGATTCTGACTAAACTGCTTTGGGATGTGGTTTGGGATGTGGCTGAGCTCTGACACCTTTTAAAAGCCCCTCGGGTGGCTCAGTGGCTCACGCCTGTAATCCTAGCATTTTGGGAGGCCGAGTGGGAGGATCACTTGAGCTCAGGAGTTTGACACCAGCCTGAGCAATGTGGCAAAACCCTGTCTCTGCAAAAAATACACAATTTAGCCAGGTAGGGTGTGCATATCTGTGGTCCCAGCTACTCGGGAGGCTGAGGTGGGAGGATCACCTGAGCCCAGGAGGTCAAGGCCGCAATGAGCCATGATTGTACCACCGCACCCCAGCCTGGGTGTCCAGCCTGGGTGATAGAGGTAGACCCTGTCTCAAAAATAAAGAAAAGAAAAGCCCCTCAGGTGACTTTGCTGCACAGGTTGGGGGTCTAGAGAGCTGGGGAGGATCTCACTGGGGGACCTTGTTCAAATGCCGATCCACTCCTGGCAGGCCTGAGATGCGCCTAAGGAACCCCCAGGCCAGGGCTGCTGTCCATTTCCCGGCCACAGCACAGGTCGTAACTGACCCAGACCCTCTCGCTTAGAAACTGGTCGTGATCTTGGTCCTTCCCCACAATTGCTCTGACAGTGACCACCAGGTACCACAGTGGCCACCGCCTCCCGTCATCCATGGCAAGACACAGCCCACCCACCACTGCCCTCCATCCATGGCCGGACACGGCCCGCTCACCACCGCCTGGAGCAGCCCAGCTCCGCATGGTTGGACCCTGGGTCTGCAGAGTCAGTCATTATCAGGGGCCTGGTGGCATCTGGACCCAACCTCAGTGCAACCCTCCCACCCCTGCCACGTCCCCACCGGGCTCCCCTTTCCCCAGCAGAGAGGCAGGACCCTGAGACTTACCTTCATTCTGAGCACTCAAGGAGGCAGCCAGGAGCAGGAGGGCCCCAAAGGGCCAGGAAATGGGGCCAGGGAACACCAGGGGGCAGGTCTGCATGGCTGGCGGGACTTCGGCAGCCTCAGGGGCCCCTGGTCCTTGTCACTGGCTCTCGGGACACTCCCTGGAGGAAGGAAAGCCCGTGGGTCAGAGCCCTCTGTGGCTGCCAAAGGGGACAGTGGGAGCGGCTGTCGCCTGGCGGGGGCTGGGAGGCTGGGGGTCCCCACTTCTTTCCTGAGCGGCTGTGCCTGGGATGCCAGAGCCTCCACCCTCCTTCCCTGTGACTGTAGAGGGTGTGCGATGCTGGCTGCGCGCGAAAACACAGTTCCCTCATGGGAGTTCCCTGCAGGTCACCTGCACTCTGGTGTGTGGGGTGCACTGGGAGCTGGGGGCAGGAGACAGAGTCGCCCCAAGCACAACGGGGACATCTGACTTGTGGGTCAGTCCTTTTGTTTTACAATAAATTACTCATGACTGTGCCTGAGGGTGTTTCCTGTAGAAATGGGTCAGGACAGGTGGAAGCTTTGGTAGCCGCCTCTACCTAACACCGTACGAAGACCAGCTTCCAGCCCCAGCCCCTCACCAACGCGAAGCACGAAATCGATTCTCCGTCTACTTTGGAGCACGTGTGTAACATCACTCGCACGCCCAGGGCACAACCCCAGCCCCTCACCAATGCTCCTCCGTCTACTTATCCTTCTACTTAGGAGCACGTGTGTGATATCGCTGCACGCCCAGGGCACAGAGCTTCGTCATTACAATCCTCTGGTGTCTGTCTCCTCTTTGGTGTTGTCCAGACCTCCAGTCACTCACAGAGAGCCTCACATGACCAGCACCCACCGTCCGCCTCTCCCAGCCAAGCCCATCGCTGGCCACAGCCTGTAGTCAGCACCCCCCAGCCCATCTACCGGTCCCCCCTGCCTGTCCACTGGCCCCGCTGCCTGTCCACTGGCCCCCTGCCTGTCCACTGGCCCCCTGCCTGTCCACTGGCCCCCCCCGCCTGTTCACCGGCCCCCTGCCCATCCACCGCCCCCCTGCTTGTCCACTGGCCCCCCTCCCCGTCCACCAGCACCCCCTGCCTATCCACCGGCTCCCCGCCCATCCACTGGCCCCCCCTGCCAGTCCACGGGCACCCCACCCCCCGCCCGTCCACCGGCTCCCCTCCCGGGGCAACGCTCAGTTGCGTTCCTTTCGAATCCATCGTTTACACCTCTGTGCGTTCCTAACACACAAGTCAGCTTTACCTCTGCTGCTCTCACTGGCAAGGCAGGCTGCTGGGCAGCTTCCAGCATGCGAGCCTCCTTTTGCTATCTTGCCTTGGGCCTGCAAAGGCTAGGGGCCGCCTAGCTGTGTGTCTCCTCTCCTGCCAGGCAGAGGCAGCTGCAGTGCACACACGCCAGGGGCAGGGTCAGAGAGGCAGGGATGAGCCTCTCAAGGGCCCCAGCGAGGTCCCAGCTTCTGTGCTTCCCATGGGGCCCCACTCAAGCCCTGCATACAGTAGGTGCTGGATATATGTGGATCTGGGTCCCCTGAGAGCAGCTGGGGGATGAAGGTCCCTGTGTGGACGCTCCACAAAGCCCCACCTGCCCCCACGCAGGAGCTCAGCTTTGCATAGGAAAGTGCCCTAACCCTAACTCAATCAGTCCCTCTGGTGGGGTCTGGGCCGATGCCCGCGCGGGTCAAAGGTCAGGCCCTCACCTGGACCAGGTGACGTGCTTTTGCATGAACCTGCTGACATGCCTGCTGGACTTTGAAAGGCACCAGGGAAGGGAAAATGAGGGGAGGCAGCCTGGGTCTGTTCCAGGCAGGGCAGCGGGCAAGGCCCAGCAGGAGCCCTGGCAGGACTTGCCCTTCAGCCAAGAGAACACCGCCTCAAAGGAGGCTGGGGCAAGGGTTCCTGGCCAGGCTGCCCTGCCTCTCGGGTCCCTGCACCTCTGCTGGGAAAAGTCCCTCAGTAGGGTGGTGACTGCAGCCCTGCCTCTCCCAGCTCCCAGTGAACCCCCCACACCAGAGTGCAGGTGACCTGCAGGGAATTCCCATGAGGGAACTGTGTAAAGCGACCTTCAGACGAGCTATTTATAGATGTCTATAGTTTTTAGATGTGCGTTTCTCCAAACAAACAAACCACCAGAAAGTGTCACAGCAGGACACGTCACCAACCCCGGGGACCCCATGTCACCGGGGTCCTCCCAGAGGCTGGAGTCTGGGCCTGCTAAGGACCAGGCTTGCAGATGGGCTCCGGCCTTCTTGTCCCATTGCCCCAAGTGTCCCTGCCCCCTCTGAGCCTACCTCTAGTCATCTCTGGGCCCTGCACAGCCACAGGCAGCCGCCCGTCATTCCCACACTCTCACTGTGGTCCTGCCTCCACACGGAAACCCCTGCCAGCCGCGGAGTGCAGGTGTGCGGACACTGTCCCTGCAGGTGGGCATGTCACCAACCCCGAGGTGCTGCTGAGGCTCAGGGATGGTCCCACGTTGGCGCAGGGTAGGGGTGTCCCGAGGTCTGGGTTCCCCACCCCAGGCAGCTACTGCGCTCAGGATGAGTCCAGTCCCTTCTGTCAGAAACCCCACCCCACCCTGCCAGGGCCTGGGTTCGAGGGGAGGGAACCCATACCTGAGACCTTTTGTGGCCTCTCACTAACACCCCCTTTCCTGCTGTGACCCCTCAGGGCTGCTCAGATGGGCTTGGAGACAGGCTAGGGCCCCATCTCCCATCATGCATCCAGCATTCTGGATTAGCTGGAAGCCCGATGGGGTCTCTCTGGGCTAAAATCAAGGGGTGGGCCAGGGTGGTCCCTTCTGTAGGCTCCAGGCAGAATCTGTCCCTCTCAGTCTCCAGCGCCCAGAGGCATCCGCATCCCTCGGCTCACGGCCCCTCTGCCACCTCCCCACCACCGCCCCCCAGCTGCTTTCCTTGTCTCCCTGACTCCCCCTCCTCCCTCCCTCTCCTGGAGACCCTGTGGTGGCATCAAGGGCCCCCCTGGGTGACTCAGGACACACGCCCCAGGTCAGCACCCAAGACTTCATCCCATCTGCACAGTCCCTTTGCCATGTCAGGTTCTGGGATGAGGACATGACATCCTTGGGGACTGACAGCCGACCACAGAACCCCCATCCCCAATGCAGTGGGAGACCCAGGCCACCTGGAGATCCCCGCATGGAGGTGAGATTCACACAAGGAGACCGCAGTTGGGCTTGGGTCCGGCTCCCCTCACCCCATGCTCCACGATGCCAGCCCAGCCGGCCCACCTTGGAGCCACACAGATGGACAGCAGGGAGGGTTGGGGCTGCTGGGGGCTCTCCCACTGCTCTTCGCACCACCCCGTTGACCGTGTCCGGGAGGGGTGCCCTGCTGTTCTCCCCAGGCTGCTCTGGGGGGTCCTGTCCTCACCTAGAGCCCGGAGGCCATCTGAGTCTGTTTCATAAATGCTTCCAGGGACTACTCCTGCCACTGTGCTAAGGGTGGGAACTCTGGGCACACAGCCAAAGGTCACAGATCCCCAGAGCCCTGAGAGTGCTGCATCCACCCCACCTGCCCGCCCAGGTGCTAGCTCTGCCACCTGTGTCCTGAGTCAGCCTTGACTCAGAAAAGAGCTGCACCCTGAGCCAGACCTCAGCAGCTGGGTCCTGAAGGCCCCCGAGGGACAGCTGCACGCACCTGGCTTCATGCCAAGCTCCTCCCGCCTAGCAGTGGCTGTGTCTGCCTCCCCTCCTCCCTGAGTGTCCCAAGTCTGCCCGCTCTGCATTCCATGGGGCCAGCAGTGCGGTGGAACCTCTGCTCTCGGGGGCTACAGCGGCTCCTAGATGCCTCTGCCGCCGCGGGTGGACCCTGCAGCTCCATCTCCCAGCCTCCCTGCCTGATTGCTTCCCGAAGACCCAGGGTCCTGGGCTGCCCTCGATGGGGAGAGGGGGGTGGGAGTGAGAAGCTGGCACTGTCCCTCTTTCTGGCCTCATCCCCTCCATGGTCTCAGCCCCTGGCGGCCTGGACTGCACTGTTCTGGAGATGCTGCCTCCCCGCCAAGTCCCTTCAGCCCAGCTGTGGTGGTGGCTGCTGCTTCTCACACGTGGATCCTCTCACTGCCTCTCCCGGGTCCTCCCTTCCTCCCAGCACCTTCACCAGCTCCCCACTGAGCGCCCTCCGATGTTGGCAGCCCTGACCCTTGCCCAGCCAGGGGTGAAGGGCAGAAGGGCTGGGCTGGAGGGTACTAGGAGCAGGTGGTGGTGCCCTCCCCATCGGTCCACACCCGGCAGGTGGCGGGAAAGGTGTGGAATGAGTCAGCCGTGGAGGGGTGCCCCAGGCCTGGAAGACCCCTGTTTGGCTTGAGAATGACTTTGAAGGGCTCAGGGGGAAGGGAGTTGAGGGGAGACAGGATGGAGAGTGGCAATCTGGCTCTACTCTGAGGCTTCAGGCTGCGGACTGTGCGTGGCCCCAGCTCTGTCTGGACAGCAGGTGTCAGTGACATTGGGTTGCTGCAGGGAATTTGCTCCGTTTAATAGAAGAAAACGCACCCTGGCGACACAGGCCCCGCTCAGGTCATCAGGCATCAGTGTACCTGCACATCTGGTCACATCTGAGTCTCAGATAAACAACCAACGATGTCCTGGTAAAAGCTTGTCCCGTGGGACACTTGGGACACACTTATATTAAAACACGATTAATGATCTCAAACTCAGATGTTGCTGGGTATCCTGTGTCAGCCCTGTCACTCTGCCCCTGTCTGCCTGAGTCCTCTCCTGCCGTCCTCCTGACCAGAGGCATGGGCTCGAGTTGAAAACTGTGCAGTGGCTAAAAATCAGAGACAGCGCAAGCGGCAGGGTGCAGCCACAGGGAAAGTGGCCAGGTAGGCGGAGACCGGCCCAGCAGCTCCATTTATGGTACAAGGAGACCAGGCTCAGGGAGACTAGGCGCACGGAGCCTCAAAACTTCTAGAGTGGGTCAGGCGCAGTGGCTCACGCTTGTAATCCCAGCACTTTGGGAGACTGAGGCAGGTGGATCACCTGAGGTCGGGAGTTTGAGACCAGCCTGGACAACATGGTGAAACCAAGTCTCTACTAAAAATACAAAAAAATTAGCCAGGCCAGGTGGTGTGTGCCTGTAATCCCAGCTACATGGGAGGCTGAGGCAGAAGAATTGCTTGAACCCAGGAGGCGGAAGTTGTGGTGAGCTGAGATCGTGCCACTGCACTCCAGCTTGGGTAACAAGAGCGAAACTCTGTCTCAAAAAACAAACAAACAAATAAAACAAAAACAAAAAACAAACTTCTGGAGTGGGAAAAGATGGAGGCAGCAATCAGAATTCTCTCAAACCACGAAAACAGGGGTCGGCATCTGAGGAGCTGGCACCAGACACAGTAGGGTCTGAAAGCTCCCGGACCAGGATTGACGCACAGGCTTGGAGTCGTTCCCAGTGACACGCCTAGGAAAGTTCATGCACCACCCAGCACGCCTGTGCGCGCCTAATCCCGCTCCTTGGTGCCCTGGGCGCCGGCCTGTCCCGGCTCCCACAGGTGCTGGGTGTGTGGAAGCTCAGGTCCCCTCGGGCTGGGTTCACTGGCATCCTCCTGTGTGATCAGCAGACTCTACCCCCACAGCACCTGAAGGGTGGCTGACAGTGCTTTCCCAGCTGCTGCAGGGGCTCAGGGAACACAGGTGACCCCACGTCTCTACAGAGAATGAGCACACCAACACCTCTCAGAAAACAGCTGCAGCCTGCAGAGGCCATGGAGCCCACCCAGGCCCACGGTGTGGACGTCTCTGACCTGGTCTCTGCTGGGGCAGGCCCAGAGGGGACCCCAGGTGGTCAGCAAAGTCCCCTCAGGCCTGGGGGCTAGATCGGGCTAACCCTTCCTCCTCAGCATTTGCTCACCTGTCCCCTCTGTTGGTGGCCTCCTGTCTTCCTGCTCTGGGCTCAGCAGCGGCCCCCTGGAGAGGCCCTGCCACCACCCCCTGCCCTGCTGGAGACAGGCCTCCTGCTCTGGCACCCGCAGCCAGTCACCCTGGGCCTCCCAGAAGCCAAGGATCCTCTGCCAACGACGCGCAGAAAATGTGCTTCTCAAGCTGCAGGTGAATGACCAGTAGTGGGCAAGGAACTGAATGTGGAGATTACTGCCGAGTCAGCAAAACCAGCGCGAGAAGGGGCAGCTGAGGGCCTGCCTGGGTGAGGGGAGCCTCACGGTTCCTGTTTCATGAGTTTGCTGTGAGTGCACATGAAGCTGTGGCTGTGGAGTGTGCAACAGTCCACGCGTGCCTGCGTGTGCTCATGTGTGCGTGTGTCCACCAGCTCGTGTGCACTCGTGTGAACGAGTGCGTTTTGCTCCCACCTTGGTCGCAGCGACGGCGCAGGGAACCCCGGGTGAGGCTGAGGACCAGGAAAGGCGGAGGGCGCTCCGACCCACTGGACTTAGGGGAACCCCGGGTCCGAGATGCCGCCTCTGTCCCTTCAAGACTCGAGCCCGGGGCGCAGGGCAGAGACGCGGGTCCCCACACGGCCTGCAGCTCGTTCCCGCCCCTCCCGGAGCGCGCCCGCTGCGCCCCCGCCCGCCTGGCCTGAGCGCCAGCGGGGGTGACGGTCCCCGAGGCAGAGGCGCTGCAGCCCCAGAGTCCCCATCCCTGCGCGGACCGGCGACCCCAGTGCACCGAGAGGCCCTAACACAGAGCGCCCAGCACCGAGCCCCCAGCACGGGGTCCTCAGCACAGAGCACCCAGCACCGAGTCCTCAGCACCGAGTCCTCAGCACAGAGCACCCAGCACCGAGCCCCCAGCACCGAGTCCTCAGCACCGAGTCCTCAGCACAGAGCTCCCAGCACCGAGCACCCAGCACCGAGCACCCAGCACCGAGTCCCCAGCACCGAGCCCCCAGCACCGAGTCCTCAGCACCGAGTCCTCAGCACAGAGCACCCAGCACCGAGCCCCCAGCACCGGGTCCTCAGCACCAAGTCCTCAGCACCGAGTCCCCAGCACCGAGCCCACTCCGCGCCCGCCGCTCTGGTTCCCCGGCCCGTCCCTCTCCGCGCCTCACCGGGTCCGCTGCTGGACGCGCTCCTCCGGGATGCAGCTTCTCCGCGCCCCGGAGCCTCAGGAAAATGAAACAGGCGGGAGGGAGGGGCCGGGGAGGAGGCGGCGGACCCGCGCCGGACCCACCTCCCCGATGAGGAAGGAGCGGGGTTTACGGGAAGCCGCCGAGTTTCGGGAACACCCCGCGTTCGCAGCAAGCGTGACAGGGAATTTATTGTTTTCACGCGAGGCACTGCACCCGCGGTTCACGCTAAAGGCAGCAGGAAAACGGCCGGGGCGTTTCTCCAGGAGAGTTCGCGCCTGGGCGGGTCCAGCTCGCGCGCGGCGCGCGTTCCCCGCGGCGCAGGTTGGCTCCGCTCGCAGCTGCCGCGAGTCTGTGCGCGGGGCGAGCTGGGCGGGTCCAGGAGGCCGCTGCGGGGCTGCGGGGCTGCCCCCAGATGGCCGGGGTGCGCGGGCAGAGTGAGCGGGGCAGCGGGAGGGTCAGAGGCCCTTTCATAAAAGCGCGCGGAGCAGAGGAGCGATCCCCCCAGCTCCCGCGCAGAGGGTCCTGCACCTGCGGCCCCGGCCTTCGCGCGTCCTGAGGCCCCTGCCGAGGTGCTGGCCTGGCCAGTCCAGGAGGAGGGGCCCAGCCTGTTGGGGCAGGAGATGGGGTGCGGGTGGAAGGCTCCAAGATGCACCTGGGCTGGGAACGCACAGACATCCCAGGTGGGTTGAAGGTGGGTCGAGGAGGCCTGGAGGACCCGGTGCCTGGCGGGGTGGCAGGTGGGCCACGTCCTCCACTAGAACCCAAGGGGGCATGCGCGCAGGTGCGGGCGGGGTCAAGGATGAGGAGGTATCTTCAGGACACTAGGAGGAGGCCCCACAGGCTGCAGTCACGTGAGCGGGCAAGGCCCCACCCGAGAGATGGTGGGGGACACCGGGGTGTGGGCAATGCCCCCAGTTTCGTGGAAGAGAGGAAGAAGCAGAACCAAATTCTGTGAAACCCTCACATCTGGGGAATGGACAGAGCAGGGCCAAACTGGACGCTGAACCTTGGGGCCTGCAGCCCGGCCATCAGACCCAGGGTCCAGAGGTGGATAGCACCCAACAAAGTCCCCCAGGGTGTTCAAAAGAGAAACTGTCACCAAATTGGCAGGTGAAACAGAGCCTGTCATCCTCCCAGCAAGATGGCACCATGGCCGGGGCACAGAGGTCAGATTCCCCAGCTCCCGCCCTCGGGGAACCCCCAGCCACCCTGGCTGCCAGTGAGATGCTGGAGAAGGGGCTGAAATCCCACCTGCCCACATCCTCTGCACAGCTTCCTTCTCCTCTTTTCCTGCCCGCTAGGTCTCTAAACTCAAAGGGGGCTCCAGTTCCTCGGGGCAGGGGTTTCGGCTGCCCCGAGGAACTATGTAGGAGCACCTGCACCGTGAGGCCCTGGAGGGCAGCTGAAGGCTGGCAGACTTTTGTCCCGTGATGGGACACCTTTGCGAGTTGGAGGAAAATGCATATCCTGATAAAGCAATCATGTTGTGAAAGTGAAACTAGTTTATTTTGTTTACGTCGAAAGTAATACAGGCACAGGAACAAAATAGAATGAAACCAACTGTTGCCTTTTCCTCCCCACCCTGGCTTCAATTCCCAGGGCTGAGTTATGGACACTGCCTCACTTATCCTTCTAGAAGTTTTCCTGGTCCATACAAACAGCACAGTCATCCACTCATGTTTCTTCATTTCTTTCTTTTTTTTTTTTAGACAGTCTCGCTCTGTTGCCCAGGCTGGAGTGCAGTGCTGTGATCTTGATCACTGCAACCTCCAACTCTTGGGTTCAACTGATTCTCCCGCCTCAGCCTTCTGAGTAGTTGGGACTGCAGGCATGTGTCACCACGCCCGGCTAATTTTTGTAGTTTTAGTAGAAATGGGGTTTCACCATGTTGGCCAGGCTGGTCTCGAACTCCTGACCTCAGGTGATCCACCTGCCTTGGCCTCCCAAAGTGCTGGGGTTACAGGTGTGAGCCACTACGTCTGGGCAGTATCTTTCTTTCTTTTTTTTTTTTTTTGAGACAGAGTCTCGCTCTGTCACCCAGGCTGGAGTGCAGTTGCGTGATCTCGGCTCACCGCAAGCTCCGCCTCCCAGGTTCGCGCCATTCTCCTGCCTCAGCCTCCTGAGTAGCTGGGACTACAGGCACCCACCACCACACCCGGCTAATTGTTCTGTATTTTAAGTAGAGATGTGGTTTCACCGTGTTAGCCAGGATGGTCTCGATCTCCTGACCTCATGATCCACCTGTCTTGGCCTCCCAAAGTGCTGGGATTACAGGCGTGAGCCACCGCGCCAGGCCATATCTTTCCATTTCTATACAATGCTGGGATCAGGCATCTTAGGGTAGGTACGTGGCTCATTCCTTCACCCTTGGCCTGGCCTTGAATCACAGCCTCTGCTGTGCCAGGTGACATGTGGAGTTTCATTTCCTGTTCTAGGAATTTGTAGATTTCAGTTGTGATTTCCTATTTAACTCTCCAAATTATTCAGCAGCATATAATTAAAATCCCCAAGGTCCTGGAGCATTTGCTTTCCTTTTTTTTGGAGACGGAGTCTTGCTCTGTCGCCCAGGCTGGAGTGCAGTAGTGCTCACTGCAACCTCTGCCTCCCTAGTTCAAATGTTTCTCCTACCTCAGTCGCCTGAGTAGTTGGGACTACAGGCGCCTGCCGCCACGCCCGACTAATTTTTTTTTTTTTTTTGTATTTTTGGTAGAGACTGGTTTCACTATGTTGGCCAGGCTGCTCTTGAACTCCTGAACTCAGGCAATCCGCCCGCCTCAACCTCCCAAAGTGCTGGGATTAGAGGCGTGAGCCACCCCGCAGGCCACGTTTGCTTTTCTTTGTGTTATCAACTTGTAACTTGATTCTCTGGGTTCCCTGCCTTTCAACCTTGCTTGCCCACATGACTGCAGCCTGTGGGGCCTCCTCCTAATGTCCCGAAGATACCTCCTCATCCTTGACCCTGCCACCACCTCGGGTTCTAGTGGAGGACGTGGCCCACCTGCCACCCACCCAGGCACCGGGTCCTCCAGGCCTCCTCGACCCACCTCCAACCCACCTGGGATATCTGTGCGTTCCCAGCCCAGATGCATCTTGGAGCCTTCCACCCGCACCCCATCTCCTGCCCCAACAGGCTGGGCCCCTCCTCCCAGACTGGCCAGGCCAGCACCTCCGCAGGGGCCACAGGATGCCTGAAGGCCTGGGCCACAGGTGCAGGACCCTCTGCAGGGGATCTAGGGGGATCGCTCCTCTGCTCTGAGCGCTTTTATGGAAGGGTCTCTGACCCTCCCGCTGTCCCGCTCATTCTGCCCGCGCACCCCTGGCCACCTGGGGGCCGCCTCTCCAGCCCTCGGCCCACGCGCAGACTCACAGCCTCCTGGGAGAGGAGCCAACCAGCCCTGCAGTTTTGTGCATGACTCAGTCATACCCACTGCTCACTGACTGGAAGGGTCTCACGGGTCCTTGCGACATGTAATATTCTCTGACTGTTGAGAGCAGGGGTCTCTGCAGGTGTCCCTGCTGTCAAGGCGTCAGTGGGGTAGGTTAGATCTTTTATATACTTGTCATTTTTTTTTTTTTTTTGAGACAGAGTCCCACTCTGTCGCCCAGGCTGGATGGAGTGCAGTGGCGCCATCTCGGCTCACTGCAAGCTCCGCCTCCCGGGTTCACGCCATTCTCCTGCCTCAGCCTCCTGAGTAGCTGGGACTACAGGCGCCCACCACCGTGCCTGGTTAATTTTTTGTATTTTTAGTAGAGATGGGGTTTCACCATGTTAGCCAGGATGGTCTTGATCTCCTGACCTTGTGATCCGCCCACCTGGGCCTCCCAAAGTGCTGGAATTACAGGCATGAACCACTGCGCCCGGCCTGTTCTAGGAATTTTTAATCATATATTTGGAGGCTTTTTTTTTTTTTTAAGAGATGGGGTCTCCTGTAGTTGACCAGGCTGGCTTGCAGTGGCTGTTCACTGGCAGGATCGTAGCTTAGTATGCCTTGACCTCCTGGGCTCAAGCAATCCTCCGGCCTCAGCTTTCTGAGTAGCTGGGACCACAGGCAGACACCACAGATAAAAAATCTTATCTCAAATGTTTGCTTGGGTCTTTGTCATTTTGTTCCTCTTGTTCTTGTCTTGTGCTAACCTAATTCTATCTATTTTATAATATTTGGAAGTTGTAAAATGTGAGGCTAATTTTAAATTCTTACCCAGCATGTGTTTCTGCTTTTGATGGAATCCACAAATCAGCTTGTTATTTTCCACCTGAAAAGGCTGTGCTCCTCGAACATCCAGTTATGTTGCCCTGAGCCCCCTCTCACTTGCCAATCTTCTTGGTATTTCTGTTGGGATTTTACTGTCTTTATAGCTTAACTTTATTTTAATTCTATTTATTTATTTATTTTCTGGGGATGGAGTCTCACTATATTGCCCAGGCTGGAATGCAGTGGCATGATCTCACCTCATTGCAACCTCCGCCTCCCAGGTTCAAGTGATTCTCCTGCATCAGCCTCCCTAGTAGCTGGGATGACAGGCACGCACCACCACACCTGGCTAATTTTTGTATTTTTAGTAGAGACAGGATTTCGCCATGTTTGCCACGCTGGTCTCTAACTCCTGACCTCATGATCTACCCACCTTGGCCTCTCAAAGTGCTGGGATTACAGGCGTGAGCCACGATGCCCAGACATTATAGCTTAATTTTAGAAAGAATGGCATTTTTAGGGCTGGGTGTGGTGGCTCATGCCTGTAATCCTAGCACTCTGGGAGGTTGAAGTGAGAGAATCCCTTGAGGCCAGGAATTTGAGACCAGCTTGGACAACACAGCGAGACCCATCTTCACAAAAATAAAATAATGAGCTGGGCGTGGTGGCCGTGCCTGTAGCCCCAGCTACTTGGGAGACTGAGGTAGGAGGATCTCTTGAGCCTGGGAGGTCGAGGCAGCATTGAACCGAGATCAGGTCACTGCACTGCAGCCTGAGCAACAGAGCGAGATCCTGTCTCAGAGACAGAGAGAGAGAGAGAGAAAATACTTTTTTTTTTTTGAGATGGAGTCTTGCTCTGTCACCCAGGCGGAGGGCAATGGTGCTATCTCGGCTCACTGCAAGCTCTGCCTCCCAGGTTCACGCCATTCTCCTGCCTCAGCCTCCCGACTAGCTGAGACTACAGGCGTCTGCCACCACGCCTGGCTTATTTTTTGTATTTTTAGTGGAGACGGGGTTTCACCGTGTTAGCCAGGATGGTCTTGATCTCCTGACTTCGCAATCTGCCCACGTCGGCCTCCCAAAGTGCTGGGATTACAGGCATGAGCCACCACATGCAAAACCCTACTGTGAATAGTAGAGCGACTGTAGCAATTCCTGCAAGGGTGATGTAGTGGATTATTTCCGTCTAAAATCTGACTGGCCAAGACATAGCATTTCCCTTTGGGGGGTCTATGGAGTTCCTTGGTTTTATTTTTATTTATTTATTTATTTTTTTGAGATGGAGTCTCGCTCTGTCACCCAGGCTGGAGGGCAGTGGCGCTATCTCGGTTCACTGCAAGCTCCACCTGCCAGGTTCACGCCATTCTCCTCCCTCAGCCTCCTGAGTGAGTAGCTGGGACTACAGGCACCCGCCACCATGCCTGGCTAATATTTTTGTATTTTTAGTACAAACGGCGTTTTACCATGTTAGCCAGCATGGTCTCCATCTCCTGACCTTGTGATCCACCCGCCTCGGCCTCCCAAAGTGCTGGGATGACAGGTGTGAGCCACCGCGCCCGGCCCTGAAGTTCTGTGGTTTTATTTTTCCAAACAGAGAAACCCCTGGGTTATGGGTACCCTACTCACTTTCCTTACCTGGCAGAATTTGCAGGAGAATTGCCCGGAACTAGCATACCGATCCCGGTTTTTACGTCACCCATCCCTTTCTGTTTCTTCCAAGCTGCAGGAGGTCACCACTTGGTTCACGGGAGTAAGCAGGGCTCATCTAAAATGTCGGCAAAAAGCTGAAAAACAATTCATGAGACTAGGATTTAATGGCAAATAAGTTTTGGGCACAATTTCTCTCTCCAGTCCTCATTTTTGGTAAAAACAAATTATGATAGGACCATGTTGTTTGTAGAATAAGCTTTAGTCTTTTTTTTTTTTTTTTTTTTTTTTTTTGAGACAGAATCTCGCTCTGCCGCCCAGGCTGGAGTACTGTGGCCAGATCTCAGCTCACTGCAAGCCCCGCCTCCCGGGTTTACACCATTCTCCTGCCTCAGCCCCCCGAGTAGCTGGGACTACAGGCGCCCGCCACGTCGCCCGGCTAGTTTTTTGTATTTTTTTTTAGTAGAGACGGGGTTTCACCGTGTTAGCCAGGATGGTCTCAATCTCCTGACCTCGTGATCCACCCGTCTTGGCCTCCCAAAGTGCTGGGATTACAGGCTTGAGCCACCGCGCCCGGCCTGAAAGTGACATTCTTTACTGACCACAGGTTAGGAACCCTGTACAGGGACTGTGTAGACAGGTATGAGGCCAGTTCTCACCACGGGGCTTTTATTGGCTCTGCAAGTCAAGACTGAGTCCTTAAAGGGCTTCCAGTCAATACTTTTCCAGTCAAAGCCTTGATAAAATAACCAGTTTCTCCAACTGCATCCTGTTAAAAAGAAAAATGGATTCTTATTGCACTGATGCAGACAACTGTATTGCCATCAGAGTACTCACAGATAGTTTCCAAATTCTAGAGGAACCCGGCAGAGAAATAAACATGCTCCAAATTTCGTTCACAGGAGTTTGCTTTGCTCAATTATTAAAGGCCGTGAATAGTTCAAGTTTCCTTGACTCTGAAAAACAAGACAAGGATCAGCAATATTCCAAGCAAAAGTCAAAAAGGTTGCTGCTGTCTGAGTGCCGTCCATTTAGTCAACTCTTGTTTTGCTTGACATTCGTGAACATTTCAGTTCTTTGTGAGTCCTGTAAGTTTTTCCTCTACTCCAAAAAAAAAAAAGAAAAGAAAAGAAAAACAAAAACAAAAACAAAAAGGCCAGGCACGGTGGCTCCCATCTGTAATCCCAGCACTTTGGGAGGCCAAGGAGGGCAGATCACTTGAAATCAGGAGTTCAAGACCAGCCTGGCCAACATGGTAAAACCCCATCTCTACTAAAAATACAAAAATTAACCAGGTATGGTGGTGCACACCTGTAATCCCAGCTACTCAGAAAACTGAGGCAGGAGAATCACTTCAACCCAGGAGGCTGCAGTGAGCTGTGACTGTTCCACTGCACTCCAGGCTGTGCAACGGGGCGAGACTGTCTCAAAAAAGTTCCAGGGCCTAATCTTGAGATAAACAGACCAACCCTGGAAACTCAGTGGCAAAATTCCAGAGGTTTCCCCCAGGCAGCGAGTCAGCCACCCAGTCATTAATTAGATGATCCCAGCCCACGCTCCAGGTGGACTGGGACCCAAGATGGCCACTGCGGACAGACACACAGACCTTGTACCCAGCACAGCACCTGCCTCCCATGCCAGCTTGCCCTTTACAAGCCCCTGCCTTCTCCCTAGGAATTTGAAGTGGTTGTTTTGGATGGGAGTGCGGCCCCTTACCCATGACTAGTTTTGGTTAATAAAGTCACTTTCTTTCCACCAGGCCTCCCTCTTGATCACTGGACTCTGCAAGTGGTGAGGAACGGAACTTGTGTTTGGTTACAATTTTGGTGGCCCATGTGGGAACTTGTGTGCTTTGGGGGGCCCAAGCCCACCCATCTGGTTTCTGTTGGACAGGGCGTAGCGTCACCTGTGAGTTCCAGCTGCTCGTGGCCGCTGAGCCTGTGGCTGGAACGGGAGGAGCTGCCCTGCAGCCGCTGAGATGCTTTCGTCCGGGAATCCTGTCTTTCTCGTCCTGCTACCTTCAATGCTTTGCTGGTACAAAGGAAGTGATCTTTGGAGAAGTTAATAAACTTTGGAACTTGGGAACTTTGGAACTGGGTGCATTAGTCGGAGTTACCTAGGGACCCTCTGCCTCTCTGGGATGTAGCTGGGGCCCTGCTCTGTTTAGACTTGGCTGTGAGTGACACCAGTTGGGCATTTGATGCATTTGATGTGTTTGTGTTTGTGGCACCCTCAGGGCTCTGCTCAGCGAGGGCTCAGTCGCCCGAGGGGCCGTTTGAAACTGAGGCCAGGGATGTGGGACTCGACCAAACCCCTTGAAGGGGATTTGTTTGGACACAGCTGTTGGTTTGTGCGCGTGAATCTGTGCACCCTGACCTCTCTCTCCTTCCTCCAATGTCCTCCTCCTGTCCGCCACCAAAGCCTTATTCCTCTTGGTCAAAAGCACCCTTAGCTCCCTGTGGCTACAAACGGTTGACCTTGACAGGCAACCTGCAGAGGTGGGAGGGATTCGTCCCACACCGCACAGGTCTGGGGTGCTGAGGCTCTCCCTGATGGGAGATGATTGAGGGTGAGGGGTGCTGGCTCTGCACCATGCGGTGGCTGGAGGCTCCCTGGCCCCCCTCCTTCCTTTCTCGTTCCTCTTCCCTCCTGCAAACCTTTCTCCTCCACTTTCCTTTTTTTGCTATTTTCCTGTTCAATCCAGGGGTCTGGCCCAAAAAGGGAAAGACAGTTTCCAACATCCTGGCCCCGGATTTTGTCGTCCTCTTAGGGACTCCAGCTGGTTACATATGACAGCCCATTTGTGTGCATGTTTTAAGCTGATGGGCAAATGACAGTGAGAAAAATTCAGACCTCCAACGGTGAACCTGCACTGTAGTTAAGTACAGTCTTCTAAGGTACTCTCTCGTCCTCTCTTTTCTTTTCTGCTTTAAACCAGCTGTTACGAAGCTGCTGGTGTGAAGACTCATTATTTGTGGTCTAACTAGAATGTAAACGTTGGAAACTCATTTGAAATTAAAGAGAAAGAGGACAAAACAATTTTTTTTTTGTTTCGTTTTGTCTTGTTTTTTAAAACCAAACTGCCACAGAGATTGCTTTACCCAAATTTTGGTTCAGGCTCTCCTTGAATGACCTATTGGGTGACAAGGGTTAGCCAGGTGAGCGGGTTCCAGTTCTGTCAGCACAGCCACCTGCAGCCCCCTGGCACCTACAGGTCTGGGAGTTTGTGACGCTTTACCATTGCCATGGCAACCCCCAGACGTTACTGCCCTTTCCTGTCATGCGGGCCTCCATGACCAGTTTCAGTACTGAGGGAGTTAAAAGCCAGCACCCTTATACCACGGCTGGAATGTAACAAAAGCCCACCAAGAGTTTTGCCTAGCCCTCTCCTGGGCTTTAAAGCATGAAAAAATAACAAAGGAATTCTTAATAGGACCCATTTAGGATTACACACGTTTTATTGCCGGTCTGAAGAAACTCCCCAGGCCTCCACAAACAAGCTTACTGGGGGCGGGAAGGAACTTCTCCAACCTCGAGACTTAGCAGGAGACAAGATAAGGTCATGACCCCAGCACCTGGACCCATCTAGCGGAAGTAAATGTACTGAAGGCCCAGAGGAAGGGCTTCAGGACTCAGACCTCAGTCACAGATGAGAAGTTCATCACTTACGTCTTTAGATGACACTCTTACACGTGGACATAGAGCTTAGAGGGTAGATAAGCTCTGGAGGACTTTGTCATTCTGAGTTGGTCTGGAGATAATGTCCAGGCCTTCTTCCTGTGACCAGTTGGGGAAATAAACACATGGTTCCTCCCCAGTTCAACTGCGCCTTGTTATGGGGCCCGACCCTCAGTTTGGTCCAGGAACGGGGGCTCCCTCTCATCCCAGGACCTGCTGCTGCTCCTCGTCATGGCCACAGCTCCGTCCGCCTTTCTGTCCAGGCTGCCAGCTCGCCGCTCTCCCCACATCTGGCTCCCGGCTGTTGTGCAGGGTCACATTGTCCCCAGAGTTCTGCTAACACAAGTGAAGTCTCGTTGGTGTGACCTCAAACAGCTACGAAGACCGTCTCTGTGACGCGGAGACCACACGCTGAGTCTCCGGGACGAAGCCTTGCTTGGCAGGGCCGCCGGCCGGTGCCTGGTCTCTGTGTTCTGTGCCGCACACGCCGCGTGACTGTTTCCCACTCCCTGCGTGTAGGTGGGACCCCAAGATAACGTTTTTCTGAAATGAGTATAATCCAGTGCCGTTCCTCAGATAATTGTTTATAAAATTGGAAAAACTGGTTCTAAAGTTCACACGAAACAGCAAAGAGGGCCGGGCGTGGCGGCTCACGCCTGTAAACCCAGCACTGTGTGCCACGTGCCTCCGTGTGAAGAGACACCAACAGGCTTTGTGTGAGCAACAAGTGGGTGCACGTGGGCTGAGTCCGAGACGAGAGTCAGCAGAGGGAGGTAGGGGTGGGGCCTTTTTATAGCAATGAGGTAAACACGGGAAAGTTACAGTTAAAGGTGGTTACCTGTTGTCAGCAGAGGGGGGCACAAGGTACACAGTGGGGAGATCATAAGCCTCATTGTCCAGAAGAAGGATGTCACGAGGTCAATCAATCAGGTGGAGGCAGGGCAGGAACAAGTCATAATGGAATGTCCTGAGGTCGGTCCATCAGTTAAGACAGGAGCTGGCTGTTTCACTTCTTTTGTAGATTTGGGTTGCCCCAGACTTCTTGGCTCTTGCAGGTCATCTGGACATATATGTGCAGGTCACAGGGGTCACAATGGCCGAGCTTCGGTTCAGAGGCTTGACAGAAGGGAGCGTGTGTCTGAGGGAGCAGCAGTCGAGGAGGGGCTGCCCCTCCCCAGGAGGGCTCCAAAGGAGAAGTCAAGAAGCTGTTTCCTGCACACTCCAGTGTGAAGCTGCAAACCTCTGCCTGCTCAGCGGCAGGTTCAGGTTTAAAGATGCAGAACTTAACAAAATAAAGTAGTCACCACAGTGGGGTTGGAAGAACCACTCTGCAAACACATGAGAGGGCACAAGATTTCAGGATAGCGCCCATGTGGGCGACCCCGACCCAGTCCCTGCCCTGCTTGTGCCAAGGACCCTCAGGCACCTGGGCTTCCTGTTTGCACAGTCAGGACGGAGACCACTACTCCTCCTGCTGCCCTCGTCCCCCCACCTTGCCTAGTTCACAAGACAGGAGTAAAGAGAAAGAAACAAAAATAAGATAAATAGCCAGACAACCTTGGCACCACCACCCGGTCCTAGGAGTTAAACAAAGTAATCATAATAACATCAACCCCTGGCCTAAACTACTTATGTTATCTGTAGATTCCAGACACTGTATGAAAAAAGCATTGTAAAACTTTTTGTTCCGTTAGCTGATGTATGTAGCCCCCAGTCACGTTTCCCACGCTTGCTCGATTTATCACGACCCTTTCACGTGGACCCCTTAAAGTTGTAAACCTTTAAAAAGGCCAAGTATTTCTTTCTCGGGGAGCTCGGCTCTTAAGATGCGAGTCTGGGCCGGGCGCGGTGGCTCAAGCCTGTAATCCCAGCACTTTGGGAGGCCGAGACGGGCGGATCACGAGGTCAGGAGATCAAGACCACCCTGGCTAACACGGTGAAACCCCGTCTCTACTAAAAAAAAATACAGAAAACTAGCCGGGCGAGGTGGCGGGCGCCTGTAGTCCCAGCTACTCGGGAGGCTGAGGCAGGAGAATGGCGTAAACCCGGGAGGCGGAGCTTGCAGTGAGCTGAGATCCGGCCACTGCACTCCAGCCTGGGCGACAGAGCGAAACTCCGTCTCAACAAAAAAAAAAAAAAAAAAAAGATGCGAGTCTGCCAACGCTCCCGGCCAAATAAAAAACCTCTTCCTTCTTTAATTCAGTGTCTGAGGAGTTTTGTCTGCGGCTTGTCCTGCTACAACAGGACGCCCAGCAGAACGCCCTCTCTCCAACTGGAGACAGGGACTGAGGGGTCCCCAGCCTGAACGCCCTCTCTGCGGGCTCGTCCATCAGAGCTGAGACCTTCTGATTTTCTTGTCTGGTCTTTTGAGATGGGGTTTTGCTCTTGTCACCCAGGCTGGAGTGCAATGGCGCGATCTTAGCTCACTGCAACCTCCGCCTCCCAGGCTCAGGTGATTCTCCTGACTCAGCCTCCTGAGTAGTTGGGATTACAGGTGCCTGCCACCATGCCCGGCTAATTTTTGAATTTTAGTAGGGACAAGGTTTCGCTGTGTTGCTGTGTTGGTGAGGCTACTCTTAAACTCCTGACCTCAGGTGATCCGCCCATCTCGACTTCCCAAAGTTCTGGGATTACAAGCGTGAGCCACTGCACCCAGCCAATGCTTTCCGATTTTTCTGATCTCTCATTTTCCTTTCTAGAAGGGAGGCCTCTTGTCATCCTGTCTCTACCCGCAGAAAACAGGATTTGAGTTTCCATTTGAGTGCTGGGGCCCAGCATTGGAAGGAGGGAAGACATCAGAGCCAGAGCCCCTCCAAGGCTGCCCCCCAGGGCCTGGGGCTGCAGGGGGCTGGCCCTGCTGGGGAGGAGAGGCTGCCAGGCGGGGCCCTGGGCCAAGGCCCCGGCGTAAACACCCACGAGACCCCCTGGGCTGGCCAGCTGCCACCCTGCCCTGCTACTCACCTCATCGCTTTCCTTCACCTCTCCCTCCTTCACAAACTCACCCAGCTCCACATCTGACACACATTTCTAAATCTATCTTCCTTGTCAATGATTCAACCAATGCTTGTATTTTTCAAAGAGAAACCTGCCATAGCGGTGAACTTAGAGCCACAGTCGCCACGATGTAAATGTTTTCTTCTCACATTTGGAAACCTGCTGTGTTGGAATTGAATAGTAAACGAGAATGATAATACATGAAATAAACCAGCCGTCCCTGAAATATCGCTCCTCAGGACTTGAGGTTGACCTGAGCCAATTCTTCCACTGATTTCTGCGTGGAGCCCCGGGGAACTCCTAGTGGAGCATACATTCTGAACTGGAGACGCACGTTCAGGGGCATGGAAGCCTCACGCTGAACAACTAAACAAAAGCCTCTGATTTTAGAATTTAAAAATGTCCGTGAGGGGTGCCTCAGTTGCCCCCGTGACCCCAGCTCTGGTGCATGTCCTGGGATCCTGACCCCCCTTTCACACCCGCCAGAGCGATGCCAGGTGACTCAGGGGAGGCTCGCCTGCTCAGGTGAGTAGAGTCAACCCTGTTGGCCGCTGGAGCCGCTGGGGCAGCCAGGACCGCAGAGCTCTGCACAGCCCGAGGTAGGCTGATGTTCAAAACAAAGCTGTTATCATTGGAAAAGTACAAACATAAACACAAAGGAGGAGACCGGGACAATAATCCATTCAATTGCTGCCTACTCCTGGCCTCTTCCACTTCCTCTGTCTTCCTCCACCCCTCCCAGCCAGAAGGGTGGGAAAGCGCTGCTTTTAATTAGCGATTTCGTGACTGCCTCCCCCTCCTTCCTGACCCTCTCTCGGTTTCCTGACAGTGGAAAACACTCTGGCTTTGATTTGTAAGCAGATGTGTAGATACTTTTCTTAGAAGGTTTCCCAATTGTAAAATGATTGGAACTTGGTTAACGCCTTCTGAGACACAACAGTTCCGTTTCCCCAAAGCCTCGCTTTAAAGGAGTTCTTACTTTATTAATTATATGCGTTACTGAGAGAACGAACGGTGTTGATGTCACCTTCAGGTTTCCTGGGTTGTCTGGAGCTGTCCCAAGTGTCCCGAGAGGCAGACGTCTGCAGCCCAGAGCTTTGAGCGGGAGCAGACTCTGCAGCTTCAGTGAGGGCCGCACACATGGCATCTGTGCAGGACGCGTTGCCCTCCACACGGCCCCAGGACCACAGGGACAGCATGTCACTTTCCCACGTTACTTGGTATTTTTAAAAGCTCAAATGTTAAAGAGTCGGCTTTTTAGGTTGTGCCAGAATGACTCTGGGGTCAAACTATTTCTGTCTTTTTTTGTTTTTGAGACAGAGTCTCGCTCTTCACCCAGGCTGGAGTGCAGTGGCGCGATCCCGGCTCACTGCAACCTCCACCTCCCGTGCTCAAGCGATTCTTCTGCCTCAGCCTCTGGAGTAGCTGGGATTACAGGCACCTGCCACCACGTCCAGCTAATTTTTATATTTTTAGTAGAGACGGGGTTTCACCATGTTGGCCAGGCTGGTCTCGAACTCCTAGCCTCAGGTGATCTGTCCGCCTCGGCCCCCCGTAAGTGCCGGGATTACAGGTGTGCGCCACTGCCTTCTGCCGAAACTATTTCAATGTGACACCAGCATCATGTGTGGTGTCTACAGGCCTCTCTCGGGTTCCCCTCTGCACAGAGCCTGTGGTTTTCAGGGCAAGATGCCCAGCTGCGAGCCAGCCGCCCTCGGGGCCTGAACCGTCTGTGGGACAAGGGCGACCTTTGGCCTGGGGTGCAGGGGCCCCTGGACTCTGATGCTGCACCTCGAGTTTACCCAGGTCCCAGGCCCTGCACAGACTGAGCCCCACACTAGCGTGACTGCCCCTGGAGCTGTTTGTTACAGAGACTTGCCGCCTGACTTGGGGCCCCACGGTGGCAAGGTCACCTGCCCACCAGCAGGGGTGTCTGTGGGGGTCGATGCCTCCAGGCACTGATCTGTTCTTGGGGGAGGATCTTATTTGTCACAAAAAGAGGTCAAGTAGGCTGACAGTTCCTGATGAGGGCCAGGTGTCGGGGCTGTGTGTCAGTCCTGGCTGCACTGCCTGGGCCCTGCCCGCTTCTCTGCACCTCCCTGGGTGATGCCCATCTCACTGGCGCTGGTGGCAGGTGCACCGTCATGGGGCCCAGCACACCCGGCACCTCAGACGTCTCTGCCCCAGCCACTGGGCCTGCCCAGGAGGACCGGACGGGCGACCTCCTCGGCCCACCCTCGAGGCTTCTCCAGGGCTCAGTCCAGGCCGGAGTTACTGGCAGCCCGAGAACGTTACGGTTGTTGAGCTTCTTATTTCCAGGTGACTCAAGTTCATTTTAGAAGCTGTGGAAAACACAGGCAAGCAGAGAACATGAATGACCTGTCCCCTGTTATCCACCCCAAACCCGACTTCAGTCAGCATCTGCTTTTAGGTCCTCTCACTTTGTAGCTCCTGCCTTTGGGGCCAGCTGCTCCACACCCCAAGTTCTATTATTAACGGACTCTTCCTGTTTACTTCAATCCAGCAGATGTGTATAGAGCAGCAACCACGCCGGGCTGGGACCCTGTGACCAAGGCACGTCCTGGAAGGAGTCTCTGAGGTCACTCCTGCCCACAGGTGCACTTATGTGCACCCGCCCACTCCCACATACACACAGACACACCTGTGCATGCACATACCACACCCCCACACACCCCTGCACACGCGTGAATACATGCTCTCACACACAAACATGTACACTCACAATGGGCCTCCAGGGCTGGGGCCGGCCGTGAAGCTGGACTGAGGGAGGGAGGGAGCTTGCGGGGGTGGCCCAGGTACAGCCCCTGGCCCGGCCTCAGCCCACCTGCCAGACTCTCGGCTGAAAGAGGACGTGGGTTGCCGTTCGGACACCATGTGCAACATCCCAGCTTCACAGATCTGAAGATGAAGGCAGAGCAGGTTGGAGGAGGCGGGTCAGGAGGTCTCAGGAATCGCTAAAGGGCCAGCCATGGGTTCTCAGTTCTTCCCAGAAACCAGTCCAGAGACCAGGCCAATGGCTGGGCCCCTTTGCCGGCCTGGCTAATCTGGTGGCACAAAAGCACGAGCGTCTGTGCAGACTGAAGTGATCACCAGGGGGTGCTATTGGCACACAGCAAGTTGGCGCCCAAATCCAGGGCCTAGAAATTGATCCTGCTGCCTTTGGGCTGCTTTCCCGCACCGAGAGGTGCCCAGGGATGCCAGGAGCCTACCCCAAGCTGCGTGGGGGTGGCACAGGTGCACCCGGAAGGCCCCAATTTCCATAATCTTCCCTCCCTGCCGGGAGGTGTGTGGGCTGGCTAAGTCCGCTTCCAGTACCTGCTTCTCCAGTCTGAGATCTCAGCAGGACACCAGGGGCATGGGGGACCTCACACCCAGGGGCTGTCGCTGCCACACCGCTTCTTGTGTGTGGGCGCTGTGCCCCCTCCCTTGGACAGAACCCCCGGTGCCCACCCCTGGGTGGTGGGATCCAGACCAGAGGGCAGAGGAGGGGGAGGCCATGCTCCTTTGGGACCATTTGTGTGCCTGGCGGTGGTCCCCATTGTATCTCCAAGTGGGGTTTATGGTGGTGCCAACGGCTGCGGGGGGCACACCCAGTACCAGGAGCTTCTGGGCTGATTTGAGGGTTGTTCTGTGTTTTTAGGCCATGTGGGGTGGGCCACGGCCTGTGGCCAGGGTCTTTATGGAGCAGGATTGAGCCACATGTGGACAGGGTCCTGTGAAGTAGGATTGAGGCCCCCTAACCTCCCAGCTCACTTTCTCTGCACAACTTTGGTTTTGCTCTGGTTTAAAAATGAACAGATTGGCCGGGCGCGGTGGCTCAAGCCTGTAATCCCAGCACTTTGGGAGGCCGAGACGGGCGGATCACGAGGTCAGGAGATCGCGACCATCCTGGCTAACACGGTGAAACCCCGTCTCTACTAAAAAATACAAAAAAACTAGCCGGGCGAGGTGGCGGGCGCCTGTAGTCCCAGCTACTCCGGAGGCTGAGGCAGGAGAATAGCGTGAACCCGGGAGGCGGAGCTTGCAGTGAGCTGAGATCCGGCCACTGCACTCCAGCCTGGGCGACAGAGCAAGACTCCGTCTCAAAAAAAAAAAAAAAAAAAAAAATGAACAGATTAAACTGAAGTAATATATCAAGCTGTTTTTAACCAAAAAAACAAAAATGTGTTATTCATCATGCTCGGTGCCCTCGCTCAGATGACAGACAGTGATGAGCCTGGCTCCACGGGGCAGGCAGCTGGTGGCTAAGGGTGAGGTCAGCATGACATGGCTCTGATTTACCCGGAATGTTTAATACGTGCCATTTTTCTCCTTAGTTTTCGTTTAATGTCTTTTTTTTTTTGAGACGGAGTCTCGCTCTGTCGCCCAGGCTGGAGTGCAGTGGCGCAATCTCGGCTCACTGCAAGCTCCGCCTCCCGGGTTCCCGCCATTCTCCTGCCTCAGCCTCCCAAGTAGCTGGGACTACAGGCGCCCGCCACCACGCCCAGCTCATTTTTTGTATTTTTAGTAGAGACGGGGTTTCACCGTGTTAGCCAGGATGGTCTCGAACTCCTGACCTCGTGATCCGCCCGCCTCGGCCTCCCAAAGTGCTGGGATTACAGGTGTGAACCACCGCACCTGGCTTTTTTTTTTTTTTTTTTAAAGACAGAGTCTCACTCTGTTGCCTAGGCTAGAGTGCAGTGGTGCGATCTTGGCTAACTGCAACCTCCACCTCCCGGGTTCAAGCAATTCTCCTGCCTCAGCCTCTGGAGTAGCTGGGATTACAGGCACCTGCCACCACGCCCAGTTAATTTTTGTGTTTTTAGTAGAGAAGTGGTTTCACCATGTTAGCCAGGATGGTCTCGAACTCCTGACCTCTGGTGATCCCCCTGCCTTCTTCTCCCCAAAGTGCTGGGATTACAGGCGCCAGCCACCGTGCCCAGCTATTTAATGTCTTTATGGAGATGCCATTTTGTAGGGTGATGAGAGCAAAAAACAAAATCGAGCACCAGGACCCCCGGTATACGTCTTCTACATTTGGTTTATTTGATGAAGGAGTCTATGGCTAACAGGGCCCCATAGCCATGGAGCCTGGCCCTCCATTGCCCAGGTGTGACCCAGACCTTTAGAATCGTGGGCCCTCAACTCCATCTCACCCAGAAGCATGAACCCTAAATCTACTATGGAGGCCTCAGGGAGAGAGGGGGTAGGAGGGTGGCTGCACTCTCATACCCTCCTGCATCTGCTGGAACCCAGGGCCCACCTCACAGGCAGCACCTGCTCCTGCAGGCTACAGACAGGGTCATGCAGGCGCCTGGAAGCCGCTGCCAATTGCCAGGATTGGGTTTGCACCTGCCCCGGCCTCCCTGGCCCTGGGTGATGGGGGGAAGCCAAGAGGGGAGAGTCTGAGGGAACGTGACCCCCGCTGCCTCGTCCCGCGTGGGTGTTCAAAGGCCCGGAGCCCTGGGATGTTGGGGGGATATTTCTGTATCCTCAAACCTGAAGGCACCCGGACTTCCAGAAAAGCCTGGCAATGGACGGACGGAGGTGGGGGTGCCTCCTTCACGGGCAGCTTCTTTCTAAGCTGCATCAGGCCGGGAGGTTGGCAGGGCACAGAGCTGCCCAGGGGCAGTGTTTCCACAGGTCTGGGGTATGGAAACGGGGACTCCTGGCCACCCTTCCTCTCTGGCCTTCTTCCAGCACCTCCCCCCAGGAGACACCAGTCCCCTTTCCCTGTGGGACCGCTCAGAGTCATGTCCAAGGCCTTCCCCAGTGGTGGTCTTTGCTGACCTCTCAGGGCAGCCCCCACCCTTGCCATTGTGGATGGAGAAATCCCCTGGGGTGGTGGGGGCTCTGCTTCCTGGGGTCTCACGTGGCCACCTCCACCCCCTCACTTGGTCCCCAGCTGCCTGGAAACCCACCCCTAGATGGACTCAAGTTACCCACAGCTGTGTCTGACAGAACAGCAAGGATATACCTGTGGTTTCGAAGACACTAGGCTCGGCGGGATCACCACCCTGCCTTTTTAGGGAAGGGCCCACAATTCCCAGCACTCATTTGCTCTTTTGCTGCTCAGAGACTGTCACTGCACAGGCCCTGGGGCCTATGGAGGAGTCACAGACTCTGGACTCAGGATGGGGCCCCAGGCCCCAACCAGGCTCTGGCCCAGCCCAGGGAAGATAATAATGGAAATCCCACCCCAGGAGGGTTCAAGACAGACCCCAGGAGGGTTCAGGACACAGATGGCCACAGCTGGGTACAGCGCCTAGGCCCTCTCTCCTTCCTTCCTCTCCTGCAACCGTTCTTCCTACTTGAGAGTAAGATGCAGAGACCTTGCTTTTTTGCACTCTCTGGAGAACGGGGACCGGTGGTGTTCTTTCCTCTTATTTGCTTGCCTCTTTTCTAAATGTTTGACAATGAATTTGTTTACTTTGAAATAAGCAAACAATACCAAAAGTTATTTTTAAAAGTACAGCCTCTAAGTCCATGATTACAATTTGGATGATGGCCCAGGGTGATCGAGGGTGTTCTGATCCTCCCACAGCACTGGCGACAGACCTGGGCAGGGCACATAGAGGTGCTTCCACACGGCAGTGGCTTCTTGGTCCTTCAGGAGGACGGAGGCCACCAGCGGGTCATGGAGGACAAAGCAAATGAGGAGGAAGGGTGGGCTGGGAGTGAGGGGAGGTGACTGTGGTCCCCTGGACAGAGTCTGTTGTAAGGAAGCCACTCAGGTGGGTGCGGTGGCTCACGTCTGTAATCCCAGCACTTTGGGAGACAAAGGGCGGATCATGAGGTCAAGAGATCGAGACCATCCTGGCCAACATGGTGAAACCCCGTCTCTACTAAAAATACAAAAATTAGCTGGGCGTGGTGACGGGTGCCTGTAATCTCAGCTACTTGGGAGGCTGAGGCAGGAGAATCGCTGGAACCCGGGAGGTGGAGGTTGGAGTGAACCAAGATCGTGCCATTGCACTCCAGCCTGGGCAACAAAAGTGAAACTCCATCTCAAAAACAAACAAAAGAAAGAAACAGGCAGCTTCTCAGAACACATCTGTCCTCCACGTCCACAGGCGCGTCCCACCCCGGCCACCACCGTGTGGCTTTTCTCCGTGGAAGCAGAGGCCGTGCATCACTCCCACAGGCATCTCTGATGAGCCTCCCTAGTCAATTCATGCAAGAAACAAAGAAAACTGCTCCTCTCCTTCTTTAGTGTCTGTGCAGAGGAGTGAGAGGGAAAAGCCAATCAACGCCATTGCATGTGCTGCTGAAATGCTTTGTGCAAACGTTGAGACTGGAGGTGAGGGTGGAACTTTGTAATATAAGAGCAAGAAGATAAATGTTGACTTTAAAATCCAAGTACTTGGACTTTGCTAGAATATTCCATAATCCTTTCCTGGTCTTGATTATTAAAACAGTTTTCAAGAAAGTTCTATTTGGTGAGTCACCTGATTATCTAAACACACTTTTCTTTCTTGTTAGGGTTTGACTCCAGCTGGGTCCTCTGCCAACAGAACCAAGCCCACTTGGGTCTTGGAGGCTTTGGGGGCTGGCTGGTTTCCCTGGGCACGATTGATGAGCTCAGGTCAGATTCCTGGACTTGCTGGAGATCCTGTGTCTGGGAAGGCACCAGCCCAGGAGGCTCCGAGCCTCGGCCAGGGAGGCAGCAGGTTGGTAGCGCCTTGGCAGCCATCCCAAGGACACAGGTAAGAAGCCAACAGAGAAGCAAGAATGTGTCATAAGACATTAAAGCCGCTCCACTCCACAAGCATCTCTGGAATGTTCTCTGGGCCCCGGACCTGTGCGAGGCATTGTGGGTGAGACAGAGACAAAGCCCCTTGCTCGAAAGCCGGCGCTTGAAGGGCGTGATGTGGCCTCACCCCATTCTGCTGCAGGGCTCAGCTGGCATCTGCACCCACAAGGTAGCTGGGGGCCCCTGAGCTTGGCCAGGCCCATCTGGCAGCCTTGTCCCTGCTCGCCCACCCCCTCTGGGTTGCGTTCAGTTTCCTGGGCTCCGCCTGTTCACTTGTTCCTAACGAGAGCTTGTGCACCCGAGGATGGTGGGGATGGAGTCTTGGCTTGTGGGCAATCTGGGTGTCAGGCTCAGGGCCCCAGTGGCTCTGGGTCATGGCCTTGGTCCAACAATGGCTGTGTTGCTCCATTGGTGGTCTCTGCAGCTGGGGAAATGCCTGGTCCTTCTGGAGATACAGGAGTGCTGGATTCCCCGATGATGGCCATGTCCTGTTCCTCTGGTACCATCCACCCACCAAGTCTTGCCACGGTTTCCCTCTGGGCCCCAAATCCAGCTGTCCATCCCAGCTTCTGCCTCGAGTGGCCTCTCCTGTACCCAGCTGCCCAGGGAGCGATCCAAAGTTTCTGTCCCAGGTTGCTGAGGTGACTGAGGACCTTGAGAGGGCCCTACACTCTCAGACCAGGGTGAGGCTGGGGCCCCAGAGGCAAGTCCCTGCCCAGGCCCTGGTTGGCCAGGACGCGCTGGCCACAGCTTCCCAGAGAGGACGTTGCCATGCACCCACCAACACTTCCCCATCAACTTGCCAGTCCCGCACCGCTCCTGCTGGGCAACGAGGTCACAGCATATTAAATTCTCGATGCAACTACTGTGTGAAAAAGCCACGCAAACCAGCAAGGAGCCTGCTTGCCACAGGGGCCCTCAAAAGACTCTGCCGCTCCCGTCAAAACCTCCTTTAGGCAGTGACTCTGCCAGTGGCCGGCTGGGCATGCGAACTAGGGCTGGGAGGGGTCAGGTGGGAGGGTCCTCATCCTCCAGATGCCCGCCGGCCCAGCCCTCAGTGTTCATGACAGGTGCAATGCCCCCTCTGGCCCCCTCCTGGCCAGGGCAGCCACAGCTCAGCCCCGAGGCCTTGAGTGGCCTTTTCAGAGAAAACCAGGACCTGGAGGCTCCTTCCGGGAGCCTCTGACCACCAGACCCATTAACAGGCTTCTCTGTGGGGTCCCCCAACTAATACTTTCCTCTCGCCTGAGGGGACCAGCCAGGCGGCTCAGGCACCTGAGTCTTTGGGGAATGAGCTCACCGCCCTCTCCACCCACAGCAGGACACCTGGCAGCCAAAGCTCCACACCTGCCCCTACCCCAGGGCTGGGATGAGGAAGCCCCAGGGTGAGGGGTAGCCCTGATCCGAGCCCTAACCTGGCGGGGGTGGCAGGCAGCCCCAGGTGCGTGGATGACCCGAGCCAGGCACAGACAGCCCCCAGGTGGGGAGGAGCAGAGGTCATGGGGATGTAGGGAAAGGGTTTGGGGGCTCCTCCTGCAGGGCCACAGTGGGAGACAATTTGTCACTTTCTTACAAAACAAAACACACTCTGACTGCAGCATCCAGCAATCCCGCTCCTCAGAGTTTATCAAAATGAGTTGAAAACTTACGGCTACAGAAATCTGCACACGAATATGTGTAGTGGCTTTATTCATAATTGCCCAAACCTGGGAGCAACCAAGATGTCCTTCCATCATAGATGAAAGGATAAATAAAGCATAGTACATCCAGACAATGGAATATCATTCAGTGTTAAAAAAATAAGCGAGCTGGCCAGGCAAAGTGGCTCCCATCTGTAATCCCAGCACTTTGGGAGGCAGAGGCAGGCGGATCACTTGAGCCCAAGTGTTCGAGACCAGTGTGGGCAACATGGCGAGATCCTGTCTCACAAAAAATACAAAACTTATCGGGGCATGCTGGTACGCACCTGTAGTCCCAGCTATTTGGGAGGCTGAGGTGAGAAGATTGCATGAGCCCAGGAGGTTGAGGCTGCAGTAACTGTGATTTTGCCACCACATTCCAGCCTGGGTGACAGAGCAAGACTCTGTCTCAAAAAAAAAAAAAAAAGAGAAGTGAACTATCAAACCACAAAAGACATGGAAGAACCAAAGTGCATATTACTAAAAAAGAAGTTGAAAAGACTACGTAATGTGTGAGTCCAGCTCTATGACATTTGGAAAAGGCAAAATTCAGGAGACAGTCAAAAGATCCCTGGTGGCCAGGGGCTGGGAGAGGGAGTGATGAAAATGCAGAACGCAGGTGAATCTTGGGGTGGAGAAACCTGTCTGTACGATATTAGACTGGTGGGTCTGCATGATTATATGTGTGTCCAAATCTACAGAATGCACAGCACCAGAGGAAAGCCTAATGGAAACCGCAGAGGGTGATGACAATAATAACAATGTATAACAAATGGCTGGGACGGTGGGACTGGGGAAGGCCTTGCACCTACAGGAGCTCCATGGTGGGAGAGCTCCATGCTTTTGGCTCAATTTTGCTATGAACCTAAAACTACTGTAAAAAATAAAATCTATTGAAACAACAAGTGTTAATTTACAAGTGTCTCTGTTTAAAGAGCGAAGAGATGAACCACAAAGGGGAAAATGTGTTTAAACAATAACTAATTGATAATTGGCTCGTTCCTAAAATTCAGAGAACTTTTAAGAAAGAGACAGCAGGCCGGGCGTGGTGCTCAAGCCTGTAATCCCAGCACTTTGGGAGGCCAAGACGGGCGGATCACGAGGTCAGGAGATCGAGACCATCCTGGCTAACACGGAGAAACCCCGTCTCTACTAAAAAAAATACAAAACACTAGCCCGGCGAGGTGACGGCCTCTGTAGTCCCAGCTACTCAAGAGGCTGAGGCAGGAGAATGGCGTGAACCGGAGAGGCGGAGCTTGCAGTGAGCGGAGATCCGGCCACTGCGCTCCAGCCTGGGCGACAGAGCGAGACTCTGTCTCAAAAAAAAAAAAAAAAAAAAAAAAGAGACAGCAAAGCAGGGATCACGTTTTACAAACACGACAGGACCAGGACATCGTGCCCACAACGGGACAGCAACCACAGGCTGGATGCTCACCCCATGCCAGTGTGTGGACGGAGAGCACCCACCCCGACCTCCAGCCCACAGAGGAGCTGCCTCCTCAGGGCCTTCCTGCAGGCGCCCAGGGGCTGCACATGGCCCTCCTTAGGGGGAGCTAGTGACTCAGCATTTTCATTTCCTGGAAACTGAGGCTCATGGGAGATATGCAGATGAACCCAGAGCACCATGGGAAATGGCCCTTTATATACCCAGATGGGCTCTGCCTCCTCCTTTCCCTGGGTGCCCACATGAGTGGAGACACCAGGACAGTGAGGTGTCCCGAGGAGGGTCTTGGAGACACGGCCTGGTGCTGGGTGAGGGGTTGGGAGGCTGAAGAGGGGCCAGGATACCTCAGGTTCCCTCAGTTTCCCTCAGTTTCCTTCAAGTTCCCCTCAGGTTCCCTCAGGTTCCCCCAGTTTCCCTCAAGTTCCCCTCAGGTTCCCCCAGTTTCCTTCAGGTTCCCCCAGTTTCCCTCAAGTTCCCCTCAGGTTCCCTCAGGTTCCCCCAGTTTCCCTCAAGTGCCCTCAGTTTCCCTCAGGTTCCCCCAGTTCCCCTCAGGTTCCCTCAGTTTCCCTCAGGTTCCCCTAGTTTCCCTCAAGTTCCCCTCAGGTTCCCCCAGTTCCCCTCAGGTTCCCTCAAGTTCCCCCAGTTCCCCTCAGGTTCCCCCAGTTTCCCTCAGTTCCCGTCAGTTTCCTTCAGGTTCCCCTCAGATTCCCTCAGTTTCCTTCAGGTTCCTCCAGTTCCCCTCAGGTTCCCCCAGTTTCCCTCAAGTTCCCCTCAGGTTCCCCCAGTTTCCCTCAGGTTCCCCCAGTTTCCCTCAAGTTCCCCTCAGGTTCCCTCAGGTTCCCCCAGTTCCCCTCAGTTTCCCTCAAGTTCCCTCAGTTTCCCTCAGGTTCCCCCAGTTCCCCTCAGGTTCCCTCAGGTTCCCTCATGTTCCCCTAGTTTCCCACAAGTTCCCCTCAGGTTCCCTCAGGTTCCCCCAGTTTCCCTCAGGTTCCCCCAGTTCCCCTCAGGTTCCCTCAAGTTCCCCCAGTTCCCCTCAGGTTCCCCCAGTTTCCCTCAGTTCCCCTCAGTTTCCTTCAAGTTCCCCTCAGATTCCCTCAATTTCCCTCAGGTTTCCCCAGTTTCCCTCAGGTTTCCCCAGTTTCCCTCAGGTTCCCTCAGTTTCCCTTAGGTTCCCCCAGTTTCCCTCAAGTTCCCCTCAGGTTCCCTCAGTTTCCCTCAGGTTCCCCCAGTTTCCCTCAGTTCCCCTCAGTTTCCTTCAAGTTCCCCTCAGATTCCCTCAGTTTCCTTCAGGTTCCCCCAGTTCCCCTCAGGTTCCCTCAGTTTCCCTCAGATTCCCCCAGTTTCCCTCAGGTTCCCTCAGTTTCCCTCAGGTTCCCCCAGTTTCCCTCAGGTTTCCCCAGTTTCCCTCAGGTTCCCCCAGTTCCCCTCAGGTTCCCTCAGTTTCCCTCAGGTTCCCCCAGTTTCCCTCAGGTTTCCCCAGTTTCCCTCAGGTTCCCCTAGTTCCCCTCAGGTTCCCTCAGTTTCCCTCAGGCTCCCCCAGTTTCCTCAGGTTCCTGCAGTTCCCCTCAGGTTCCCCTAGTTCCCCTCAGGTTCCCTCAGTTTCCCTCAGGTTCCTCCAGTCCCCTCAGGTTACCCCAGTTTCCCTCAGTTCCCCTCAGATTCCCTCAATTTCCTTAAGGTTCCCCCAGTTCCCTCAGGTTCCCTCAGTTTCCCTCAGGTTCCCCCAGTTTCCCTCAGGTTCCCTCAGTTTCCCTCAGGTTCCCCAAGTTTCCCTCAGGTTTCCCCAGTTTCCCTCAGGTTCCCCCAGTTCCCCTCAGGTTCCCTCAGTTTCCCTCAGGTTCCCCCAGTTTCCCTCAAGTTCCCCTCAGGTTCCCTCAGTTTCCCTCAGGTTACCCCAGTTTCCCTCAGTTCCCCTCAGATTCCCTCAATTTCCTTAAGGTTCCCCCAGTTCCCCTCAGGTTCCCCCAGTTTCCCTCAGACTCCCCCAGTTCCCCTCAGGTTCCCTCAGTTTCCCCCAGTTTCCCTCAGGTTCCCCTAGTTTCCCTCAGTTCCCCTCAGTTTCCTTCAAGTTCCCCTCAGATTCCCTCAGTTCCCCTCAGGTTCCCCCAGTTCCCCTCAGGTTCCTGCAGTTCCCCTCAGGTTCCCTCAGTTTCCCTCAGGTTCCCCCAGTTTCCTTCAAGTTCCCCTCCGGTTCCCTCAGTTTCCCTCAGGTTCCCCAGTTTCCTCAAGTTCCCCTCAGGTTCCCTCAGGTTCCCCCAGTTCCCCTCAGGTTTCCCCAGTTTCCCTCAGGTTCCTCAGGTTCCCCCAGTTCCCCTCAGGTTCCCCCAGTTTCCCTCAGGTTCCCTCAGGTTCCTCCAGTTCCCTCAGGTTCCCTCAGTTTCCCTCAGGTTCCACCAGTTTCCCTCAAGTTCCCCTCCGGTTCCCTCAGTTTCCCTCAGGTTCCCCCAGTTTCCCTCAAGTTCCCCTCAGGTTCCCTCAGGTTCCCCCAGTTCCCCTCAGGTTCCCCCAGTTTCCCTCAGGTTCCCTCAGGTTCCCCCAGTTCCCCTCAGGTTCCCTCAGTTTCCCTCAGGATCCCTCAGTTCCCCTCAGGTTCCCCCAGTTTCCCTCAGGTTCCCTCAGTTTCCCTCAGGTTCCTCCAGTTCCCCTCAGGTTCCCTCAGTTTCCCTCAGGTTCCCCCAGTTTCCCTCAAGTTCCCCTCAGGTTCCCTCAGGTTCCCCCAGTTCCCCTCAGGTGCCCCTAGTTTCCCTCAGGTTCCCTCAGGTTCCCCCAGTTCCCCTCAGGTTCCCCCAGTTTCCCTCAGGTTCCCTCAGGTTCCTCCAGTTCCCCTCAGGTTCCCTCAGTTTCCCTCAGGTTCCCCCAGTTTCCCTCAAGTTCCTCCGGTTCCCTCAGTTTCCCTCAGGTTCCCCAGTTTCCCTCAAGTTCCCCTCAGGTTCCCCCGTTCCCCTCAGGTTCCCCAGTTTCCCTCAGGTTCCCTCAGGTTCCCCAGTTCCCCTCAGGTTCCCCAGTTCCCTCAGGTTCCCTCAGGTTCCTCCAGTTCCCCTCAGGTTCCCTCAGTTTCCCTCAGGTTCCCCCAGTTTCCCTCAAGTCCCCTCAGTTTCCCTCAGGTTCCCCCAGTTCCCCTCAAGTTCCCTCAGTTTCCCTCAGGTTCCCCCAGTTCCCCTCAGGTTCCCTCAGTTCCCTCAGGATCCCTCAGTTCCCTCAGGTTCCCCCAGTTTCCCTCAGGTTCCTCAGTTTCCCTCAGGTTCCTCCAGTTCCCCTCAGGTTCCCTCAGTTTCCCTCAGGTTCCCCCAGTTTCCCTCAAGTTCCCCTCCGGTTCCTCAGTTTCCCTCAGGTTCCCCCAGTTCCCCTCAAGTTCCCCTCAGGTTCCTCAGGTTCCCCCAGTTCCCCTCAGGTTCCCCAGTTTCCCTCAGGTTCCCTCAGGTTCCCCCAGTTCCCCTCAGGTTCCCCAGTTTCCTCAGGTTCCCTCAGGTTCCTCCAGTTCCCCTCAGGTTCCCTCAGTTTCCCTCAGGTTCCCCAGTTTCCCTCAAGTTCCTCTCCGGTTCCCTCAGTTTCCCTCAGGTTCCCCCAGTTTCCCTCAAGTTCCCCTCAGGTTCCCCCGTTCCCCTCAGGTTCCCCCAGTTTCCCTCAGGTTCCCTCAGGTTCCCCCAGTTCCCCTCAGGTTCCCCAGTTTCCCTCAGGTTCCCTCAGGTTCCTCCAGTTCCCCTCAGGTTCCCTCAGTTTCCCTCAGGTTCCCCCAGTTTCCTCAAGTTCCCCTCCGGTTCCCTCAGTTTCCCTCAGTTTCCCCCAGTTTCCCTCAAGTTCCCCTCAGGTTCCCTCAGTTTCCCTCAGGTTCCCCCAGTTTCCCTCAGTTCCCCTCAGTTTCCTTCAAGTTCCCCTCAGATTCCCTCAGTTTCCTTCAGGTTTCCCCAGTTCCCCTCAGGTTCCCTCAGGTTTCCCCAGTTTCCCTCAGGTTCCCCTAGTTTCCCTCAGGTTCCCCTCAGGTTCCCTCAGTTTCCCTCATGTTCCCCGAGTTTCCCTCAAGTTCCCTCAGTTTCCCTCAGGTTCCCCCAGTTCCCCTCAAGTTCCCTCAGTTTCCCTCAGGTTCCCCCAGTTCCCCTCAGGTTCCCTCAGTTTCCCTCAGGATCCCTCAGTTCCCCTCAGGTTCCCCCAGTTTCCCTCAAGATACCTCAGTTTCCTCAGGTTCCCCCAGTTCCCCTCAGGTTCCCTCAGTTCCCCTCAGGTTCCCCCGTTCCCCTCAGGTTCCCCCAGTTTCCCTCAGGTTCCCTCAGGTTCCCCCAGTTCCCCTCAGGTTCCCCCAGTTTCCCTCAGGTTCCCTCAGGTTCCTCCAGTTCCCCTCAGGTTCCCTCAGTTTCCCTCAGGTTCCCCCAGTTTCCCTCAAGTTCCCCTCCGGTTCCCTCAGTTTCCCTCAGTTTCCCCCAGTTTCCCTCAAGTTCCCCTCAGGTTCCCTCAGTTTCCCTCAGGTTCCCCCAGTTTCCCTCAGTTCCCCTCAGTTTCCTTCAAGTTCCCCTCAGATTCCCTCAGATTCCCTCAGTTTCCTTCAGGTTCCCCCAGTTCCCCTCAGGTTTCCCCAGTTTCCCTCAGGTTCCCCTAGTTTCCCTCAGGTTCCCCTCAGGTTCCCTCAGTTTCCCTCATGTTCCCCGAGTTTCCCTCAAGTTCCCTCAGTTTCCCTCAGGTTCCCCCAGTTCCCCTCAGTTCCCCTCAGTTTCCCTCAGGTTCCCCCAGTTCCCCTCAGGTTCCCTCAGTTTCCCTCAGGATCCCCCAGTTCCCCTCAGGTTCCCCCAGTTCCCCTCAGGTTCCCTCAGTTTCCCTCAGGATCCCTCAGTTCCCCTCAGGTTCCCCCAGTTTCCCTCAGGTTCCCTCAGTTTCCCTCAGGTTCCTCCAGTTCCCCTCAGGTTCCCTCAGTTTCCCTCAGGTTCCCCCAGTTTCCCTCAAGTTCCCCTCCGGTTCCATCAGTTTCCCTCAGGTTCCCCCAGTTTCCCTCAAGTTCCCCTCAGGTTCCCCCAGTTCCCCTCAGGTTCCCTCAGGTTTCCCCAGTTCCCCTCAGGTTGCCCCAGTTTCCCTCAGGTTCCTCAGGTTCCTCCAGTTCCCCTCAGGTTCCCTCAGTTCCCCTCAGTTTCCCCAGTTTCCCTCAAGTTCCCCTCAGGTTCCCTCAGTTTCCTTCAGGTTCCCCCAGTTCCCCTCAAGTTCCCTCAGGTTTCCCCAGTTTCCCTCAGGTTCCCCTAGTTTCCCTCAGGTTCCCTCAGGTTCCCTCAGTTTCCCTCATGTTCCCCGAGTTTCCCTCAAGTTCCCTCAGTTTCCCTCAGGTTCCCCCAGTTCCCCTCAAGTTCCCTCAGTTTCCCTCAGGTTCCCCAGTTCCCCTCAGGTTCCCTCAGTTTCCCTCAGGATCCCTCAGTTCCCCTCAGGTTCCCCCAGTTTCCCTCAGGTTCCCTCAGTTTCCCTCAGTTCCTCCAGTTCCCTCAGGTTCCCTCAGTTTCCCTCAGGTTCCCCCAGTTTCCCTCAGGTTCCCTCAGTTCCCCCAGGTTCCTCCAGTTCCCCTCAGGATCCCTCAGTTCCCTTAGGTTCCCCCAGTTTCCCTCAAGTTCCCTCAGTTTCCCTCAGGTTCCCCTAGTTTCCCTCAAGTTCCCTCAGTTCCCCCAGGTTCCCCCAGTTCCCCTCAGTTCCCCTCAAGTTCCCGCAGTTCCCCTCAGTTTCCCTCAGGTTCCCCTAGTTTCCCTCAGTTCCCCTCAGTTTCCTTCAAGTTCCCTCAGTTCCCCTCAGTTTCCTTCAGGTTCCCCTAGTTCCCCTCAGGTTCCCTCAGTTTCCCTCAGGTTCCCCCAGTTTCCCTCAGGTTCCCTCAGTTTCCCTCAGGTTCCTCCAGTTCCCCTCAGGATCCCTCAGGTTCCCTTAGGTTCCCCCAGTTTCCCTCAAGTTCCCTCAGTTTCCCTCAGGTTCCCCTAGTTTCCCTCAAGTTCCCCTCAGTTCCCCCAGGTTCCCCCAGTTCCCCTCAGGTTCCCTCAAGTTCCCGCAGTTCCCCTCAGTTTCCCTCAGGTTCCCCTAGTTTCCCTCAGTTCCCCTCAGTTTCCTTCAAGTTCCCCTCAGATTCCCTCAGTTTCCTTCAGGTTCCCCTAGTTCCCCTCAGGTTCCCTCAGTTTCCCTCAGGTTCCCCCAGTTTCCCTCAGGTTCCCTCAGTTTCCCTCAGGTTCCCTCAGTTTCCCTCAGGTTCCCCCAGTTTCCCTCAGGTTCCCTCAGTTTCCCTCAGGTTCCTCCAGTTCCCCTCAGGTTCCCTCAGGTTCCCTCAGGTTCCCCCAGTTCCCCTCAGGTTCCCTCAGTTTCCCTCAGGTTCCCCTAGTTTCCCTCAAGTTCCCCTCAGGTTCCCCCAGTTCCCCTCAGGTTCCCTCAGGTTCCCTCAGTTTCCTTCAAGTTCCCCTCAGATTCCCTCAGATTCCCTCAGATTCCCTCAGTTTCCTTCAGGTTCCCTCAGTTCCCCTCAGGTTCCCCCAGTTTCCCTCAAGTTCCCCTCAGGTTCCCTCAGTTTCCCTCATGTTCCCCCAGTTTCCCTCAAGTTCCTCAGTTTCCCTCAGGTTCCCCAGTTCCCCTCAGGTTCCCTCAAGTTCCCCCAGTTCCCCTCAGGTTCCCCAGGTTCCCCAGTTTCCCTCAGTTCCCCTCAGTTCCTTCAAGTTCCCCTCAGATTCCCTCAGTTTCCTTCAGGTTCCCCCAGTTCCCCTCAAGTTCCCTCAGTTCCCCTCAGGTTCCCGCAGTTCCCCTCAGGTTCCCACAGTTTCCCTCAGGTTCCCTCAGTTTCCCTCAGGTTCCTCCAGTTCCCCTCAGGTTACCCCAGTTTCCCTCAGTTCCCCTCAGATTCCCTCAATTTCCTTAAGGTTCCCCCAGTTCCCCTCAGGTTCCCTCAGTTTCCCTCAGGTTCCCCCAGTTTCCCTCAGGTTCCCTCAGTTTCCCTCAAGTTCCCCCAGTTTCCTTCAAGTTCCCCTCAGGCTCCCTCAGTTTCCCTCAGGTTGCCCCAGTTCCCCTCAGGTTCCCTCAGTTTCCCCCAGTTTCCCTCAGGTTCCCCTAGTTTCCCTCAGTTCCCCTCAGTTTCCTTCAAGTTCCCCTCAGATTCCCTCAGTTTCCTTCAGGTTCCCCCAGTTCCCCTCAGGTTCCCTCAGTTCCCCTCAGGTTCCCGCAGTTCCCCTCAGGTTCCCCCAGTTTCCCTCAAGTTCCCCTCCGGTTCCCTCAGTTTCCCTCAGTTCCCCCAGTTTCCTCAAGTTCCCCTCAGGTTCCCTCAGGTTCCCCCAGTTCCCCTCAGGTTCCCCCAGTTCCCCTCAGGTTCCCTCAGGTTCCCCCAGTTCCCCTCAGGTTCCCCCAGTTTCCCTCAGGTTCCTCCAGTTCCCCTCAGGTTCCCTCAGTTTCCCTCAGGTTCCCCCAGTTTCCCTCAAGTTCCCTCCGTTTCCCTCAGTTTCCCTCAGGTCCCCCAGTTTCCCTCAGGTTCCCTCAGGTTCCCCCAGTTCCCCTCAGGTTCCCCCAGTTTCCCTCAGGTTCCCTCAGGTTCCTCCAGTTCCCCTCAGGTTCCCTCAGTTTCCCTCAGGTTCCCCCAGTTTCCCTCATTTCCCTCAGGTTCCCCCAGTTTCCCTCAAGTTCCCTCCGTTTCCCTCAGTTTCCTCAGGTTCCCCAGTTTCCCTCAGTTTCCCTCGGTTTCCTTCAAGTTCCCCTCAGATTCCCTCAGTTTCCTTCAGGTTCCCCCAGTTCCCCTCAGGTTCCCTCAGGTTTCCCCAGTTTCCCTCAGGTTCCCCTAGTTTCCCTCAAGTTCCCTCAGTTTCCTCAGGTTCCCCCAGTTCCCCTCAAGTTCCCTCAGTTTCCCTCAGGTTCCCCCAGTTCCCCTCAGGTTCCCTCAGTTTCCCTCAGGATCCCTCAGTTCCCCTCAGGTTCCCCCAGTTTCCCTCAGGTTCCCTCAGTTTCCCTCAGGTTCCTCCAGTTCCCCTCAGGTTCCCTCAGTTTCCCTCAGGTTCCCCCAGTTTCCCTCAAGTTCCCTCAGTTTCCCTCAGGTTCCCCTAGTTTCCCTCAAGTTCCCTCAGTTCCCCAGGTTCCCCCAGTTCCCCTCAGGTTCCCTCAAGTTCCCCCAGTTTCCCCAGTTTCCCTCAGGTTCCCCTAGTTTCCCTCAGTTCCCCTCAGTTTCCTTCAAGTTCCCCTCAGATTCCCTCAGTTTCCTTCAGGTTCCCCTAGTTCCCCTCAGGTTCCCTCAGTTTCCCTCAGGTTCCCCCAGTTTCCTCAGGTTCCCTCAGTTTCCCTCAGGTTCCTCCAGTTCCCCTCAGGTTCCCTCAGGTTCCTTAGGTTCCCCTAGTTTCCCTCAAGTTCCCCCAGTTTCCTCAGGTTCCCTCAGGTTCCCCCAGTTCCCCTCAGGTTCCCCCAGTTTCCCTCAGGTTCCCTCAGGTTCCTCCAGTTCCCCTCAGGTTCCCTCAGTTTCCCTCAGGTTCCCCCAGTTTCCCTCAGTTTCCCTCAGGTTCCCCCAGTTTCCCTCAAGTTCCCCTCCGGTTCCCTCAGTTTCCCTCAGGTTCCCCCAGTTTCCCTCAGTTCCCCTCGGTTTCCTTCAAGTTCCCCTCAGATTCCCTCAGTTTCCTTCAGGTTCCCCCAGTTCCCCTCAGGTTCCCTCAGGTTTCCCCAGTTTCCCTCAGGTTCCCCTAGTTTCCCTCAAGTTCCCTCAGTTTTCCTCAGGTTCCCCCAGTTCCCCTCAAGTTCCCTCAGTTTCCCTCAGGTTCCCCCAGTTCCCCTCAGGTTCCCTCAGTTTCCCTCAGGATCCCTCAGTTCCCCTCAGGTTCCCCCAGTTTCCCTCAGGTTCCCTCAGTTTCCCTCAGGTTCCTCCAGTTCCCCTCAGGTTCCTCAGTTTCCCTCAGGTTCCCCCAGTTTCCCTCAGTTCCCCTCAGTTCCCCTCAGGTTCCCCTAGTTTCCCTCAAGTTCCCCTCAGTTCCCCAGGTTCCCCCAGTTCCCCTCAGTTCCCCTCAAGTTCCCCCAGTTCCCCTCAGTTTCCCTCAGGTTCCCCTAGTTTCCCTCAGTTCCCCTCAGTTTCCTTCAAGTTCCCCTCAGATTCCCTCAGTTTCCTTCAGGTTCCCCTAGTTCCCCTCAGGTTCCCTCAGTTTCCCTCAGGTTCCCCCAGTTTCCCTCAGGTTCCCTCAGTTTCCCTCAGGTTCCTCCAGTTCCCCTCAGGTTCCCTCAGGTTCCCTTAGGTTCCCCTAGTTTCCCTCAAGTTCCCCCAGTTTCCCTCAGGTTCCCTCAGTTTCCCTCAGGTTTCTCCAATTCCCCTCAGGTTCCCTCAGTTTCCCTCACGTTCCCCCAGTTTCCCTCAGGTTCCCTCAGTTTCCCTCAGGTTCCTCCAGTTCCCCTCAGGTTCCCTCAGGTTCCCTCAGGTTCCCCCAGTTCCCCTCAGGTTCCCTCAGTTTCCCTCAGGTTCCCCTAGTTTCCCTCAAGTTCCCCTCAGTTTCCCCCAGTTCCCCTCAGGTTCCCTCAGGTTCCCTCAGTTTCCCTTAGTTCTCCTCAGTTTCCTTCAAGTTCCCCTCAGATTCCCTCAGATTCCCTCAGTTTCCTTCAGGTTCCTCCAGTTCCCCTCAGGTACCCTCAGGTTCCCCCAGTTTCCCTCAAGTTCCCCTCAGGTTCCCTCAGTTTCCCTCATGTTCCCCCAGTTTCCCTCAAGTTCCTTCAGTTTCCCTCAGGTTCCCCCAGTTCCCCTCAGGTTCCCTCAGTTTCCCTCAAGTTCCCCTCAGGTTCCCCCAGTTCCCCTCAGGTTCCCTCAAGTTCCCCCAGTTCCCCTCAGGTTCCCTCAGGTTCCCCCAGTTTCCCTCAGTTCCCCTCAGTTTCCTTCAAGTTCCCCTCAGATTCCCTCAGTTTCCCTCAGATTCCCTCAGTTTCCCTCAGGTTTCCCCTGTTTCCCTCAGGTTTCCCCAGTTTCCCTCAGGTTCCCACAGTTTCCCTCAGGTTCCCCCAGTTTCCCTCAGGTTCCCCCAGTTCCCCTCAGGTTCCCTGTTTCCCTCAGGTTCCTCCAGTTCCCCTCAGGTTCCCTCAGTTTCCCTCAGGTTCCCCCAGTTTCCTCAGTTCCCCTCAGTTTCCTTCAAGTTCCCCTCAGATTCCCTCAATTTCCTTCAGGTTCCCCCAGTTCCCCTCAGGTTCCTTCAGTTTTCCTTAGGTTCCCCCAGTTTCCCTCAAGTTCCCCTCAGGTTCCTCAGTTTCCCTCAGGTTCCCCCAGTTTCCCTCAGTTTCCCTTAGTTTCCTTCAAGTTCCCCTCAGGTTCCCTCAGTTTCCCTCAGGTTCCCCCAGTTTCCTTCAAGTTCCCCTCAGGCTCCCTCAGTTTCCCTCAAGTTGCCCCAGTTCCCCTCAGGTTCCCTCAGTTTCCCTCAGGTTCCCCCAGTTTCCCTCAGGTTCCCCTAGTTTCCCTCAGTTTCCCTCAGTTTCCTTCAAGTTCCCCTCAGATTCCCTCAGTTCCTTCAGGTTCCCCCAGTTCCCCTCTGGTTCCCTCAGTTCCCCTCAGGTTCCTCCAGTTCCCCTCAGTTTCCCCCAGTTTCCCTCAAGTTCCCCTCAGGTTCCCTCAGTTTCCCTCAGGTTCCCCCAGTTTCCCTCAAGTTCCCCTCAGGTTCCCCTAGTTCCCCTCAGGTTCCCCCAGTTTCCCTCAGATTCCCCTCAGGTTCCCCCAGTTCCCCTCAGGTTCCCCCAGTTTCCCTCAGGTTCCCTCAGGTTCCTCCAGTTCCCCTCAGGTTCCCTCAGTTTCCCTCAGGTTCCCCCAGTTTCCCTCAAGTTCCCCTCAGGTTTCCTCAGTTTCCCTCAGTTTCCCTCAGGTTCCCTCAGGTTCCCCCAGTTTCCTTCAGTTTCCCTCAGTTTCCTTCAAGTTCCCCTCAGATTCCCTCAGTTCCCCTCAGTTCCCCCAGTTTCCCTCAGTTTCCTTCAAGTTCCCCTCAGATTCCCTCAGTTTTCCTCAGATTCTCTCAGTTTCCTTCAGGTTCCCCCAGTTTCCCTCAAGTTCCCTCAGTTTCCCCCAGTTTCCCTCATGTTCCCCCAGTTTCCCTCAGGTTCCCCTCAGGTTCCCTCAGTTTCCCTCAGGTTCCTCCAGTTTCCCTCAGTTTCCCCCAGCTTCCCCCAGTTTCTCTCAGGTTCCCCTGGGTTCCCCCAGTTTGTGTCAGGTTTCTTCAGGTTCCCCCAGTTTCCTTCAGGTTCTCTCAGGTTCCCCCAGTTTCCCTCAAGTACCCTCAAGCTCTGCCACTTTCCCTTAGGTTCCCCCAGTTTCCCTCAGTTTCCCTCAGGTTCCCTCAAGTTCCCTCAGTTTCCCCCAGTTCTCTCAGGTTCCCCCAGTTTGTGTCAGGTTTCTTCAGGTTCCCCCAGATTCCCTCAGTTTCTCTCAGGTTCCCTCAGTTTCTTTTTTTTTTTTTTTTTTGAGATGCAGTCTCGCTCTGTCGCCCAGGCTGGAGTGCCGTGGCCGGTTCTCAGCTCACTGCAAGCTCCGCCTCCTGGGTTTATGCCATTCTCCTGCCTCAGCCTCCGAGTAGCTGGGACTACAGGCGCCCGCCACCTCGCCCGGCTAGTTTTTTGTATTTTTTTAGTAGAGACGGGGTTTCACCGTGTTAGCCAGGATGGTCTCGATCTCCTGACCTCGTGATCCGCCCGTCTCAGCCTCCCAAAGTGCTGGGATTACAGGCTTGAGCCACCGCACCTGGCCTCCCTCAGTTTCTTTCAGGTGCCTCAAGCTCTGCCAGTTTCCCTCAGGTTCCCCCAGTTTCCCTCAGTTTCCCTTAGTTTCCCACAGGTTCTCTCAGGTTCCCTCAAGTTCCCTCAGTTTCCTTCAGGTTCCCTCAATTTCCATGGGGTCCCCTCAGGCTCTGCCAGTTTCCCTCAGGTTCCCCCAGGTTCTGTCAGGCAAGGCTGACGGGGTGTTGGGGTCCCTGAGGTGTAGGGGGTGGATGATGAGCCCGAGGAGGTCGGATGGAGGAACTGAAGGCTTCCCAGCCCCGGTGCTGTTCAAACTGAGTAGGGTCCCCACTAAAGGGCCAGTCTGAACCCTGACATCCCTGCCCCTGCTGGTCCCCACAGTTCACTCTGCTCTGCCTGCTGGGGGTGCCTAACCTCCCTTCCTTTGCCTTTCCAGCTCCCCGAGACCACAGCAACTGCAGAAGCTGAAGACATTTCCAGAAGTTCAAGCTTCCACCCTCTGCAGGTCCCCACTGAGCTGGGACCCAGGTCATCCACCCCACCCCAAATCCCTGGATAGGAAACCCCTTTCTCCTCCTGCTCTTTGTCCCCTTCATCCCTGCCCCCCAGCATCCTACTGGCCCCAGCACCTGAGGCCAGACTGTCTGAGATCCTCTGCAGGCCAGACTCTTGCTGTCCACCCCAGTAGGAGGCCGACAGCCTAGCCATGTGCCCTCCGGTCAGCGTGCGGTATGAGGAAGAGGGCATGTCCTACCTCTACGCCTCCTGGATGTATCAGCTTCAACATGGAGATCAGCTAAGTATTTGCTTCACTTGCTTCAAGGCTGCCTTTCTAGACCTTAAAGACTTGCTGGAGTCAGAGGACTGGGAAGAAGACAACTGGGACCCTGAGCTGATGGAGCACACTGACGCAGAGTCGGAGCAGGAGGGGTCCTCAGGGATGGAGCTGAGCTGGGGACAGAGTCCAGGACAGCCTGCACAGGAGGGTTCTGAGGCATGGGGGCTAGGGACCCTGGCATCAGCCCCAGAAGGGTCGGAAGATGCAGGTCTGGACCCCCACGTTGTGCCCACTGAACTAGGGCCTCAGGAGGCTGTACCCCTGGGCCTGGGCCTTGAGGATGCTGACTGGACCCAGGGTCTGCCCTGGAGATTTGAGGGGCTTCTTACCTGCTCACACTGGCCAAGCTTCTTTCCTTCATAGCAGGGATTTCTCAAAGTGGACCTGCCCCAAGGGGAGCCCATGGCATTGGGGCTGGGCATTACCTGGGCAGTGGACCCTGCCGAGGATGAGGCCTGGTTACTGGCCCTGCAGCTTGTCTCCATGGTGGGCTGCTATGATGCCACCTACCTGCAGAAGATGACCCCAGACAGGGCCCTGAGGACCCCAGGGCAGCACTGGAAATTGCTGCTGGAGCCTGGTGAAGTGTGGGTGGTGAGACTCCAAGATGCTCCCCAAGAGCAGGACCTGTACCGGTGGACACTGAGCTTTCTAGAAACATCCTCAACAGGACACAGAGCAGAGCTGGCCCCTGCAGCCTCAGCCCTGCAGAAGAGGATTCATCATAGTCTGTTATTCACCCTGGACCAACAGGGAGAGAAAGAAGGGGGACTCGGCCTGTAAGCCACAGTCCTCCAGCCAAGAATAGGACCCTGAGACCCTCAGCACCCCTGAGACACAGAGCAGGGGTCCTGAAGAAAGCCTGGCTGTTGCAGGAGCCTCGGCCATGGGGAGCTGCCCTGTTTCCAGCCTCAGTCCAGCGCTCCAGAACTGAGAGACTAAGACTCATGTAGCTGCCATTGTCCTGGGTACACCAGGACATCAGAGACTGGGAAGGACCAGCAATTGCTCTTCCACTACAGCCAGGGGAGCAGTTGGCAAAGGATAGGCCCTTTGCCCGTGGAAACAAGGGGAGCAACTTTAGGGGCTGGGACATAGGGCCTGCTGTGGCCTCAGAGGGAAGCATTACAAATATTCATAACCTGGAAACAAGTTCTTATCAGTTGATTGTCATATAGTTCTGGACGTGTTGGCCTGAATGGCTGTTGTGCTGCTTGTGACATGGGGCGCAGGGCACAGAACTTGTGCCTATTTCACCTTGGCCATGGGGAGGGACATTTCTTGTAAAACACACGCTCTGCAGAACACGCCAGAATCTATGTGACCTGGACGTGTTCTCGACTTTGCCAGGACAATCTCGGGGTGCCACAAGACCCCATCAGCAGCACTAGGGTCT